>NC_056686.1:177265499-178640499 GCF_018350215.1 Panthera leo
AGGTCTGAATCAAATGTCACCTTCTCGGTGAGCCCCTCCCTGACCATTCGATTTGAAATGCACCCTCCTCTCCTCCCCACTATCTCCACTGGCATTCCTTACTTCCATTTTTTGTTGTAGTTTTCTTCATAATACTCACCACCATCTAAAATATCATTTTACTCTTTTGTTTATTATCTACCTCCATGGGGGAAAAACGAGCTTCATGAGGGCAAGAGTTTTTTCTCTTTTGTTCATTGTTCTTTCCCCAGTGCCAGAACAGTGCCTGGCAGTTAGAAGAAGTTCATTGGACATTTGTTCAAAAAAGACTAAATGTGGATTATTCCTTTGTCAAGCAAGTCTATACCTAAACTATAGATGTAAGTTCAACGATGTGAGTTTGACTTCTGAGTAGGGATCAGGCAATAGGATAGGTATACTAAGCTTTTACTATAAGATAAACCCATACTTTTCTGTCCTGATATGGAGAACAGCAATAAATATTCTTCATTCTACCTAAAGACCTGTCCGACACTAAATTTATATGGTAGTTTAAATGCAGTGTAATACAAAGCTCACCGACTTTGGAGTTGGACAGAGTACTATGAACTTTATTAGCTAGATGGCATTGAGTTATTTAACACCTCTGAGACTCAATTTCCTAATCTGAAAGGATGATAAATGGCCATATCTAGGTTTTTTAGTTGAAATTGGGTAAAGAATTGGGAGTGACAGAAAAATCCCAAATAATAAAGCATCAAACAAGATAAAAGTTTATTTATCTTTCATGAATAAGTCTGGAGGTTGGTCCAGAGTCGGTATGGTATTCCATGCTGTTAGGGACCCAGGCTTGGCTCCTTTCATCTTATGACTTTGTCTGTAGAAGGCTTCATTACCAAGTTCATCTAAAGTTCCATCTAAAGTTCCTGCTCTAGCTACTATGTCTACTCTCCGGCCAACAGCAATGACGGAATAAGCAGAGAGAGAGAGAAGCAGTCTCAAAGTCTGACCCAAAATATTTATCCCAATCACTAGAACTCAGATAAATAGCCATCTACACTGTGACCGGAAAATGGAGTGTTAGCTTTGAAGAGCTATGAGCCCTGTTGCAAATTTTATTACCATGGAAGAAGGAAAGAATGAATCTTAGGAGCAAATAGTAGCCTTCCTCACTAGTTTATTGTAAAGATTAAATTACTAAGATTCACAATATCTAGAAAGCATTGAAACTATTAATTATCTTCCTCCTTTTAAATCATCTCTTGGCCTTCTCTTTCAAGAAAATGGACATTCTTTAACCTTTTCCTTCTGGTTTTTATTTGTTACACATTTCTGCTGTACTTCTCTAAACCTTCTCAGTCTTCTACAAGTTTTATAGGTAGAGATGAAATCTACTCACACCAATCTAAACAGGGATGTTCTGGGTGATGCTAAACCATTAATGTCCATCCTTTTCAAAAGGTATTTCTCAGATTATTGGAATTCTTGGGATAAGAGGTAATAAGGCAGGTGTATAACACTTTATTGGTGCTTGCTCTGGTACCTTTAGCTCTTGTCTCAGCCCTGCGAACAAAGTGAGGTTCTAAGATCTCATTCACAGTTTCTAAATGATCGATGCTTTCATTTTAAGTGGAGGAATTATTTCTTCAGATAAAATCTTGTGAGTGTACCTCAAACAGATCAAAGGCCAATTTTACTGATTGAAGCCAGGGTGAGGCTCTAGGCAGGTCTAAATCATCACTTTATTTGCTGAGAATCAGTTAATAGGGGATGAGAACTACAGATTACGAAAAGGGATTTGGCAAGGAAGTCAAGATTCTTATTCTCTTCAGTTAACTTCAGCTATAAACGGAGGCCTGGTTGCCTCGCAACTCAGTCCAATCCAGGACAAACTCTGCCAATACGTCCCCCAGACTCTGCCACTAAAAGTTGCAGAGTTAATGATTAAAAGTCAAGAAACTGATCCACAGAGTTATAAATAAAACATAAATCAACAAACTGCCATCAGGCCTTCAACGTGTTGGGAGCCCGAGGGCAGAGGAGGCAGAATGGGTGAGGAGAATGAGATCAGCGTGCAACCCTCCAGGACAAATAGTGACCAGGTCTCATTTTCCACCTGCTCCCTTTGCCTGCACTCCTTCCCCCTTGCCGCCCCCCCAAACCACAGCATTGCCTTTTGCACTTCACCTTTCTCACTGTTGTCGTCTGTATTTCACCTTCTGGGTCCCAGTCTTCCCCTAAGCTCTCGGTTTAAAAACTGTCTCTCCTGAATTTTGTCCAAAATGCTCTTCTGACTTTTCGTACACATGGACATATCTCCTTCTAGTTTATATGTCTAATTTGACAGTTCTCAGATGGGGGCAGTTTCGTCTTCTAGGGACATTTGGGAGTGTTTGGAGATCTTTTTGGTTGTCACACTGGAACTGAAGAGTGGAGAACTCCAGGCATCTAGTGGGTAGAGCCAGGGATGCTCTGAACGTTCTACTCTGTGTGCGTCACCTGCACCGCCCCGCCCCCGCCTGCACCACCAAAGGATTATCTGGCCTCAGATATCAACAGTGGCAAGGCTGAGGAACTGGTCTAAAGCCTATATTCTCAACAAGGATAGTAACTTAAGTATTACAATGGCTCAACCTTACCCTACCTGACAAAAATCGTACTCCTCACTTCTTTGGTATTTAATTTCCTGGGGAGGAGAGTAGAAAAATAGGGGGGGGAAATGTCAAAAAAGGCTCCTTATGGGAGCAATAATGAAAAAAAAGGTCGAGGAGCACTGGTCTAACGTTAGGAAACTTTCAGGGTGAAGAATCAGTGTATTAAGCCCTTATACAAAGCACACAGTTGCAATTCAGCAAAAGCTGGCTCCCGGCATTGGCATAGAGCAACTTCTTAGAATTAAATATGAGTTTCAAATAGACTGGTCCTGATTTTCCCAGGAAGAAGGGCAGGCAGGCCAGCTCTCAGTGACCGAGTCCTTCTTTGAGGAAAGCATATATATTCCTTCAGGCCCCAAAGGCACCTTAAGATGTTTTGGGCCAGTGATTTACTTAATGACACCCAGTGACCTAGAAGAATTAATGTGCCTTTAAATGATGAGTTTTTATGGCTTCCCCAAAGGCCCTAATTTATTTGGTAGTTGGGCACTGTAATGTAGGAAACAGAGGCGAGAATTTTAGGAACATCACATTCTGCTCTCAACTTAGTGTGTTTCTTTTTGCTTAAGGGTATTTCTCCTATTGAAAAGGTTTGAAATCCCATTTCTTCTCTGAAGGTCAAAAACAAACGTATCGTGCTGGGACATTTTATCCTGCCCAGGGTATTAGAGAGGTCAAACAATAAAATGACTAATATAGGTAACTTCAGACTCTGGGTCAATAACTTTTGTTTCTTCCAACTAGTGAACATTAAAAGAAGTTATTAATACAAGTTTTTATCAACACTGGTTGGAATTTCCTGAGATATCACATTTTTACTGAGAGAAAACAGAAGATAGTAAGAATGTGTAACATTGGGCAGACTCTCAGTTTGATGCTCTTTATTTGTTATTTATTTTTAATTAATTAATTTATTTTTAATGTTTATTAATTTTTGAGAGAGAGAGAGAGAGAGCGCGCGCAGGAAGGGGGGAGGGGCAGAGAGAGAGGGAGACACAGAATCCAAGGCAGGCTTCAGGCTCTGAGCTGTCAGCACTGAGCCGAGGCAGTGCCTGAACTCAGAAACTTCGAGATCATGACCTGAGCCAGTCATGGTCTGAGCGAGATCATGACCCGAGCCAAGGCGGACGCTTAACCCGCTGAGCCACCCAGGCACCCGGATAGACTTTCTTTAAAGCCTGGTTGGTCTTACCAAGCTCTTCCACCCAGTGCCTGGGAACAGTCCCAGGAGATAGTTTACTCAGGGAGAAGAGGCTCCAAGGAGCTTCTGGGGGTGGAGCCCACAGCAGTGGCTGGCCTGGAAGAGGTGAGGAGTCAAAACATTTTTTTTTAAATCGGAAAATACTCTTACAACTTTGAGGACAGACTTTGGGGCTTTGTTGGTCAGAGTAATTAAGTGGAGGTCGGTTCAGGAATGTGGCCTCCTCGAGCCACACAGCTGCAGAAGACTCTGGGAAGAAAGGCTCCTCACTTCCTGTGACTGTGGGTTGTTCCACTGGGACTTCCTGTCACGGGCTGTCCTGAGGGCTCCAACCATCCCCCCAACCCCCCTCTCCGGCTATTAGTCTTTCCTCCTACCAGTTTCCATCGTCTTTAAACAAAAGGAAAAGGGGAGAGTGAGCTCATTGAAAATGATGCCAAAAAGATATTTTACAGCAGAACTGCTTTCTAAATGAATTCACATGTCTCAAAACATTTTTTCTAAGTCATTTTAGTTATAGTTTAAAAAACAAAATGAGGTAGGAACAGGAAAGAAGGAAAGGCCTTTACGAGGCCAAAATAGAAGTTTTATTGGATTCCATTTCAAAAATAGAGTCCCCAGGTTCAGATCTTGCTGTGACAATATAGGGCAAAACCATGTAGCTTTATATGCATGCCGTATTTTCATTTTAAACGTGGTCTGGTGTTCCAACAGAGGAAATTATTTTGGCCTGGTGGAAGTTTGCTTTTCAGAGTCCTTTAAGAACAATTGCACTGCGATTCATGGTGCTTTACATTTTTAATTTTAGTGTTACCATCATCAATTTTATTTAATAGTGCATAGAACATAACATTGTCTCTGCTAAACAAATAAATGATCTAAGGATGTAGAATGACCATTCCACAAGCCAAATGCAATGGTATGAAGTACACATGCAGTTTTCTAGGCTTAGCCCTTCCTTCACACTTCCAAATAACACACAACCAAGAGAAATGAGATATTTTATACTGATCACGTGAATCATACACAAAAAGAAATGTTCTGGCCCGAAAGCTCAAAGCTGTTGATAATAATGCGCTAAGCTGGTGCGCATGTCATCAGTTTTCAAACACTTTCTCCATATGTATTTCCTCATTTGATATTCTCGGTGATCTATCAGGCAGGCCTGGCAAACATTATATAGTGGCTATGGATCTCATGTAGAGTTTAGGTATGGAAGACTAGAGCTTGTCTAAGATTCACATTAATTTTTGACTCTGGGTTGGTAGGAGTAAACTTTCAGGGCTCCGCTAACAATTTCCCAAAGCACCTCTTCTGGGTAGCTTAAGGGTAGAAAAATCACAAAAACCGTCTTTCTCTAGGTGCAGGGCTTGGGGTGCAGAGAACACATGGGATTCTCCCGGCCTGCACGTTCGCCCTTTGACCGGGCACTTTTGTTTGAGATGCAACAAATGCATGCAGGTGTGGTAGTCCTGACAACCTTCGTCTTTCTTGGGCTTCTCCCCAGTTCTGTTGGGTAAGTGCCATAGTTTGGATTCTGTGAATTTCCAAGACCTCAGGAGGGGGAGGTGGGAGAGTGGGGAAACACCTTCTGGTTGTCCATACATGTGGCCTTCTGATGTCCATCGTTCTTGTCTGTTTATTGTTGCAGGCCCAGTGGCCCTCTGCTGTTTCCATTACATGCTTAGGGGCTGAAGATGTTGGTTCAGAAGCCCGTGGTCCTTTGCCCACACGCCCCGTGCAGCCATTTCCCCTCAGAGCTTCTGCAAAGAGCAGCATAGTTGCCCTCTGCTTATGGATCTCACTCTCTCAGACTTCGCCTCCGTCTGCATCTCTCATGCTCACTTGCTTTCTCTCTCACTTTCTCCCCACAAACAGGCCAAGAGATCCTTTTCTCATCTGGGGAGAGAGGGCAAGAGAGCTACGGAGCTCTTCCTTAAGATTCAGGCTTTTGTAAGACAAAGCCGGACCTTTCTCTAAGCTGCTTCTGTTCCAGCCCTGCTACAAAACCTACCTAAAGCCATGAGAATGGAGCTATTTCCTTGAATAGAAGGGAGAGAGAAGGAAAGAATATAGGTGGAGAAAAGTATCTATTCACAAGCACTATTTTTTAGATGGAAAATAAAGTGATATAAATATTGGAACCAAGGTAGAACAGGTCAGAATCTGCTGGATGTTTACATCACAGCATGATAGAGCAAGCTTCGTACTCAATTACCAGGAAAAAATGGATAAGCCAACCCTGCCTATGTTTTGAATTGACTATTAGATCCATATGATAAAAAATAAGAACTAAGTGGCTCCATTTTTTTTTTTCTCTCTCCACTCCATTGGATAAAAGATCTTCTCTTGGGCGTGATGGAATCCAGTATTTCACATGTTCTCTGGCAGGTTGTCAGGCCATGAGGCTCTCTGGGAAAGGCCAAAAGTAGACGGCTAACATGGATGTGGAAGCATTGGGTCCTCGTAATTCCCATATGTTGAGCATATTGAAAGGCGTGGCATTCTCAAAGGAGCCCCTTTGATGTGTTGTTTTTCTAATGGAGAATAACATGTGCTTTGGAATACACAGGAAGGCTTCAAATCTGGATGGGGGTGGGGGTGGGGGTGATCAAGGGAGAAATGCCATCTACAGGGAGACGTAAAGATTGACTTTGAAGAGAAGAGTTTGAGGGAGAGAGAAGAAATAGGAGAAAGAGCATATACAAGGCCTATAGGTGAGCGGACACGGCTTGTTGGGGAAACGGAAAATTGTGTGCTACTGACAGGAGAAGTGCAAGGGCAGGTTAAGGGAATGGGATTGGGGGAGAATTGGAAATTTAAGGTTGAAAAATTAAGGAAGAGAAGTTAGCAGAGGTGAAATTAGTTGTATGCAGCAGAAAACTCAACAGTGGTTTAAACAGGGTAAACATTACTTTTTCTCATGTGATAAGTAGGAGATGGATAGGTATTTGCTGTTGTGGGTTGGGTGGTTCAAAATCATCAAGGCCAAGGTTGCAGTGAGCCTCTTGGCCCTTTTTTCATGGCTCCAGTCAGAGCTTCCACTTCCAGGAATTAAGGAAAAAGCAAAAAGGGCAAAAATGGTGTATGCTTATTGAATCTTACCTTTAAAGGAGTTTTTTTGGGAGCCCCTTGTCAAAGCTTCAGTTTATTTTTCATTGTCCAGAACTATATCACAACAGAGACTTATTTGTCTTCTAGACATTACACAAAAATGCTGGGATTCACTTTGGTTTTTTAAAAAAATTTTAAATTATTTTTTAATGTTTATTTTTGAGAGAGAAAGAGAGACAGAGACAGAGTGCAAGACAGGGAAGGGCAGAGAGAGAGAGAGATGGAGACAGAATCTGAAGCTGGCTTCAAGCTCTGAGCTGTCAGCACAGAGCCCTACATGGGGCTTGGACCCATGAACCACAAGCTCATGGCCTGAGCTAAAGTCTAACGCTTAAACAACTGAGCCAGCCAGGTGCTCCCACTTTTTTTTTGTTTAATGTTTGTTTGTTTGTTTGTTTGTTTGTTTGTTTGTTTGTTTTGAGAGAGAGAGAGAGAGACAGGGAGGGAGAGATAGTTCGCACATGCACGCCAGTGGGAGAGGGGCGGAGAAAGAGAGGGAGAGAGAGAGAATTCCAAACAGGCTCCATGCCCAGCACAGAGCCTAACATGGACCTTGATCTCACAAACCCTGAGATCATGACCTGAGCCAAAATCAAGTGTCAGAAGCTTAACTGACTGAGCCACCCAGGTGCCCCTGGATTCACTTTGAATGGATAAATTTGATACATATTTCCATTTTCCTCAACCAATGTCTATGACCGATGCACTGATTAAGCTACTCCAAGCTCTTGTTATATTATTCCTGAACTACACTTAACTAATTTCATCCTGCCAAGCCCTGGCTCAAGAGACTTCAGATGTTCTGTTACTGCAGGCCAGCACCCAGGACTCTCCTCCAATGCTTCAGCAGTTAAATTCAACAAAAATATATTAGACATCTACCACAGGCAGATGGGCTGGACTAGCCCATGCAGTCTAAGCAAGCATGGTCATTTCCGTGCCCACACCTTGTTCCCTCCTTCCCCTCATTCATCCTATATGCATAGGATCCATTCACCTACTTGATTCCAGTGTATCCTTCAAGACCCTGCTCAAGTCCCAGGGTGTTACCCTGCACATCGGCTTCTGAGATTCCTTCCTTCTTCTGATTCACAACACTCACTGACCAATACCACATGACTAGCAATTGAAAATGGACTACCTTGTTGCTACTTGGTTTTTATGTTATTGAGCACTGTTCTAAACCTCCATATAAATATGTATCTTGTCTTTACATCTTGCATATATAACCTTTAGATATGTTTAATGTTGAAGGAAGAAAACCAATGAATGAATGAATGAATGAAAGGTTACAACTTAACTGCCCCCAAAACATTCAATTACAGTCTTAAGATCATTATGAAGCTTCCTTAGATTGAATTTGTCACTTGTCCTCTGAATTATGTTGCCAGATTTCCATTGAGAAGTGAATCCAAATACACTGGGCACTAGGAGGACTTAGTCTGTTACACCTCCAGATCCTTCTTTATTTATTATAGTCATTTTCTTCTGCAGATGAAAAACTTGACTTCACAGAGGCTTAGGTAAATATTAGGGCACTAAACAAGTGTTAATAGCATAGGAAGTTCAGCATGTTAGTATCTGTCCAAGAAAATGGAACATACATGATTGCTAAATCGTTTGTTGAAACAGAAGAAACTTAGATCTCACAGTTACTATCTAATTTGATGCATAGCGAATGGATGTCTTCAGAAAAGTAATAATTTATTGCTAAATACAGTTATACCTGACTAGTGGCAAAATTGTCTAAGAAAGCCTAATAAAACTCTGGAGAGTTAATCTTGAAATAGTGAAAAATTCAACTTAGACTTATATGGTATTAGTCATCAACCTAGCTTTATGATATCTTCTCAAAACGTCAAGGGGCCTTTGGCTTTTTAGTAAAAGCGATCAGGACTTTAAAGCCTATAACCATTTTTGATTTATCTCTAGAGACAACAAGGAAGTACAAGGTGGGTACATGAGGTATGCTATCTTAATATGGCATCTGAAAAGGAATTCTTTCTTAGGCCTGCTGGCATTGAGTATATATGCACTTGTCTTTAAGAAGAGAAAAATGTCAGTCATGAATAATGCCTGGAATACTTTTTCCAAAATAGAAAACATTTTGCTTTCCTACTTCAAATAATTCTGTTCAACAAGTCTACACATTAAAAATTAGTGCCCAAATCTTTCACAGTGTGAATTAATCTCAGTGTCTCCAGCTCTTCCTCAAATTGGTCAAGATTCACCTTGAGGTCTTTTAACATCCTTCTGACTCTGGATAGCAGCTTGAGGCCCATGGTTAGTAGGTTCCATTAACAGCATAAAATGGAGCAGACAGCAAAAAAGCCTCTCCCTTAGGGTCTGTGCTCCCCTCCATGCCTGGTCTTTGCTTCACGACTTGGGAATCCTGACTCTAGACCCATCAGCCTGTCTCATCACCTCCTACCTCTACATATCGTTCTTGGAAACACTTGTCCTCCTGCTTTTGTTAAATTCTTGCAAACTGTTTTCTTTCCCAGTTAGATCTCTGGGAGCACCAATGAACACCCCTGACACAAATTTAAACTGGACTTCTGATCGGACTTTGACCTAAGCTTCCTTCTCCATTCAGTGCTTACTCTTGCATGTAATTTATTTAATGAAACCCTCCACTGTCTATATTTCACCTCCTAGTATATTTGGAAAGACAGAGCTTTCAAAAGTAGCTATCAAATTATGCTCATCCTATGGGATCAGGTCTGGGAGGTGGTAAGTAAATTTAAAAAGTTGATTACCATATAAAATCATAAAAAGGATATGTAGTTATTTTAAACATTCTATTTTAACCTAAAATATTTTAATATACATTTATTTACCAACTTCTCCATAAAGGGCCAAGTTCTCTCTGATTACAGTTCTGAGTTGTCTCTCTTGCGTAAAATATTCCACTGTGTATTATTTTTAGTGTTGGTTTCTTTATAATGGGAGGAGAACCTAAAGATGCTTTTAAACCTGAAGTTTATGATTCTTTCAATCTTTTATATTTTATATGTCCACACATAAATTTATAACAATATTTTGTATAGTGCTTTGCTTTTCTCAAGTCTTTCCTCAGCATTTACCTTTGTCTTCATGGGTATAAGTCTCTTTGAATATATCATTGATTTATACAGCATACACTGTGTTACATAATTAAAAAAATTTTTTCAATGTTTATTTTTTGAGAGAGAGAGACAGAACATGAGGTGGAGAGAGAAAGAGGAGACACAATATCCAAAGCAAACTCCAACCTCCGAGCTGTCAGCACAGAGCCCAATGCGGGGCTCAAACTCACAAACTGTGAGATCACGATCTGAGCCCAAGCGGGACGCTTAACCGACTGAGCCACCCAGGTGCCCCACCATGTTACATAATTAAAGGAAAGAACAGGTTGTTATAAGCAGGTTTGGAAACAAATGCAATCGACTTTTGATAGAAATACAACTGGACCAATAGGAGGAGAAATGAGAAAATGAGACTGTATTCTAATAAATTTTTTTTTTTTACATTTTATTTATTTTTGAGACAGAGAGAGAGACAGAGCATGAATGGGGGAGGGGCAGAGAGAGGGAGACACAGAATCGGAAGCAGGCTCCAGGCTCTGAGCCATCAGCCCAGAGCCCGATGCGGGGCTCGAACTCACGGACCGCGAGATCGTGACCTGAGCTGAAGTCGGCCGCTTAACCGACTGAGCCACCCAGGCGCCCGAGACTGTATTCTAGAAGCCACAAGTGAGTAATGAAAGTGCTGTGGGTATTAGTGCATTCGGAAGGGATGGACACCATCTGTTGGAGACACATCAGTGATCAGTTGAAAGCATCTACTAGACAAAGGTATAGAGCATGTCCCAGTTTAGCCAACCCAAAAGAAAGAAAATTCTCCTGCTCTCAATTTTATATAGCAATATAGGGGAAGAATATCATTGGGTCATGATCTACCATGAGACTGACCACGGTTCCCGGGGTCACAGCGTTCTGTGATGGCCCAACTTAGGTCATAGTGAATCCGAATGACACTCCTGGAGTTCCCTGCACCATCGGTACAGCAGCCCTAGAGGAAGTGACTACTTCGGTAGACCAACCCCGATCTCCTTAAAAGCAGAGCCTTGTGCTAGGAAATGGTAATGGAAAATTCTTACAACGAGGCTATATTAGTTCAATATTAAATTCCTCTCCTCTCTTTTTAAGATGGCTTAAAATTTCTTAAGAGTAAAAGGTGTGATATAATATTAACAACAGTAATAACAAAAACAACAAATGGCTACCAACGACAGCACCATTACGATGTGTCAGGCACTGTTCCAAGCTCTTCATATGATTGTTACCTAACTGATCATCTCATGAGCACTAATCTCCACTGGGCCACTTACTGCCACCCAGCCATCTACCCACATTTCCCTAGTTTATTCCTACCTCTCAGATAACTGTTTTACGCCTTCATGGCTTTCCTCAATCTCTCCATCCCTCCCATCTTTACTCAGTTGATGAGCTTGCTTGTTATTTTACTAAGAGAAAAAAAGGAGCCCTACTTGGGTGCTGAATCTCCTGCATCCCCTCCTCCATACTGAGGCACTTACCTCTGTCAGTTATTTCTTCTCCCTAGGGCATCATCAAATTTTCCTTTTCCCCTTTCCATTTCTATTAGCATACAAGTCTGCTATAATTTCTCCCATCTTAAAAAAAAATCTCAAAAAAATCTCTTGTGACCTTATATCCCAGACTAATGACTACCCCACTTCTCTACTCTCCCGGATGGAGCAAAAATGCTGGTAGAGTTATCTACACTTGCTGTCTCCAATTACTTTCCTTCCTTTCTCTCTGGAACCCTCTGCAGTTAGTCTTTGGCTCCTACTGCTCCATCAATGATTAAATCTCTGTCCCCATCTTGTTTGGTTAACCAGCAGAACTGGACAAAGCTGATCATTCTCTTCTCCTTGAAAACACATTTTTCATCTTGTTTCTAAAATAATCTTCAGTTTTACTCCTACATCACAGCTGTTCTTTTTGAGTCTCCTTTGCTGGTTGCAAAAGAGCAACCTCTTCCCTTTAACCCTTGTATTTTGGAATATCTCAGTCTGATATTCCCAATATCTCAATATTCTCAATATTCTCTGATATATTCAATCTCTGTTTGATCTCATGGATTTAAATACATGTATAAACCAATGACTTTTTAATTTATTTTCCTTACTTATAAGTGTAGGCATCGATGGCCTTTTAATTTGTATATCTAACTTTGATCTCTTCCTTGAGTTTGAGACAAATATCTCCTTCAATATCTCTACTTGTATGACAATAGGAGTCTCAAAGTCAATACAATCAGTTCTGCTATAACACGTATTTTGAAATTGTGGGTTTGTTTCCACATGATTGATACACCAGGGAATAATTTCGGCATGACACTAATCTTGCTTTTGCTTATGTGCAACGTCGTCTGTGAGAAATATTAGGTAAATGCATAAAACCGCAACCAGCTGAGCCCATAGGAACACCCAAAGTGCACACATGCACACAACGTCCACCAGCTACCTTAGCTCACATTGTGTTTTACCTTACTTTCACTTGTGAACTTTTCTATCTTTGAAAACACTTATTCGACATCCCAAACACCTAAGTATCCTGGCTCAAAAATGTCAAGCAGCGCCTGCAAAGGAGCACTATTTAAGTATTCAAGAGAAGCTTTGAAATAATAACTTAAAAAAATTTTTTTAATGTTGATTTATTTTGAGAGAGACAGAGAGAGAGCACGAATGGGAGAGGAGCAGAGAGAGACAGAGAGAGAGAGAGAGAGAGAGAGAGAGAGAGAGAGAGAGAATCCCAAGCAGGCTCCATGCTTAACCTGGAGCCCAACACAGGGCTGGATCCCACAACCCTGAGATCAGGACCTGAGCTGGAATCAAGAGTCAGACACTTAACTACCTGAGACACCCAGGCGTCCCTAATGTGTTTTTTAAAAAATGAAAGAAGGGGGCGCCTGGTTGGCTCAGTCGGTTAAGCCTCCGACTTCAGCTCAGGTCACGATCTCGCGGTCCGTGAGTTCGAGCCCCGCGTCGGGCTCTGGGCTGATGGCTCAGAGCCTGGAGCCTGCTTCCGATTCTGTGTCCCCCTCTCTCTCTGCCCCTCCCCCGTTCATGCTCTGTCTCTCTCTGTCTCAAAAATAAATAAAACCTTAAAAAAAAAAATAAAAAATGAAAGAAGACAGGTATTTTTTTGCTTTGCAGAGTATCATGTTAATTGATACTCATGCAGATAGGAAGAAACTGTCTGCTCCCTTGCATGATTCTGTAGTAATGACATATCTCAGCAAGGACACAATTCTGAAATGCACGAGTTTCTGTTAACACAGTGTCGTGTAAAACAAGGATTGTATGTGACATGTCTTGTGCAATAGGCAGAAAGGGATTCACATTACAGACTGTGATAGACAATGCCATAAAAGTAAAATCTTAAAAAGTCTATGGCCGGAACAACTTTGAGTACTGTGAAGTCAATCAGAACATGGCCTAAAGATATGGACGAAAGGGAAAGATGGTTGAACATATGGGTTAAAGATCAAACAGTGAAAAACATTTGCTCGAACTTATCAGTAAGGCTTTCTTTTACCAGAATTTCCTCTTACGTAGAATTTCACTCCTAATTCAAGTCACAGTATTCTCTATCTGCCTTTTTTACTCTTTCCTTCTTAATAAAATGTATTGCCATTAGACATTATATACAGTATTTTACATATTTTTTAGTTTGTTTCCTATCAACCTGTGGAAGTTTTAAAACATGGCTGCGAGTTCTTTGGCACTTTTCTCATAGAGAAGTAGGGTCTATGCCCCACTCTTTGAATCTTGGCAGGCCTGGCGAGAATGACTTCTGAAGCAAGGTCACAAAAGGCCACTAGCTTCTGCCTTGCTCACTGGAACCTGCTCTTGGAGCCTGAGTGCCCTCAGATAGTCATGCTGTGAGGAGGCCATGGTTAAACTGAGACATTGTATGGAATGCCAGGGGATGGTGTCAGCCAGGCCTGGTTTTTGAGACATGCTAGATCGGGCCCTCAGAGTCTAATGGAAAGATGAATGTACAAGTAATTATGATAAATAATTACAATTCAGTGTGAAAGATGCTACAGTGACTTATTTCCAGATGGGGGAAATGAGAGGAGAGAGTCATTAATTTTTACTGCAGAACTGTAAGTGAGGGCTCAGAGAAGAGATGATATTTGAGCTGCCTTTCAGGATAAGAAGGTGTTTGCCAGGCGGATGATGAAAGAATTGGACTCTTGGCTTCCTCTTCTTTCCAACACTCAAATGGCTTTGAGGGCAAGGAAGGTCCATCCTTTCTGGCAACAGGAATCAACCAACAGTCGACTGGAAGCATAAACCGAGCTATATAATGAGTACTGGGATCAGTACCTTGGTACTACAGAAACAAAACTAGCAGGTTTAGGCAAGGCTGTAGATGGAGATCAGCAAAGCATTTCCCTTTTCTGGGCCTGATTTTGCATCTGTAAAAGACAGGGGTTAGACAAAAAAGTGCAAAATTGGTCATTCTCTCTTGTCAATTCTGTGATTCTAGCTCTTTCCTACCTCTGATCCTCTCGAGGGTAAACAGTCTCCATTCCCTCAAGTGTTCCTCACATTATATGTTTCCCAAGACCTTTAACCACACATGTGTCTCCCTTTGCATGGATTCTGCTTTGTAAAAGTCTGCTTTAAAATGCCCCCTTTTGGGGGCACCTGGGTGGCTCAGTCGGTTAAGCATCTGACTCTTGACCTCTACCCTTGATCTCTGCTAAGGTCATGATCTCACAGTTCGGAGCCCCACATCAGGCTCTGTGCTGGGCAAGGAGCCTGCTTGGGATTCTCTCTCTCTCTCTCTCTCTCTCTTTTTCTCCCTCTCTCTCTCTCTGCCCCTTCCCGCTTTCGAGCACTTGAGTGCACTCTCTCTGTCTCTCTCAAAATAAATAAACTGTAAAAATAAAAAAAAGTCCGATTTTGTACTAGATATACTAGATACTGTGCTTCGATTGGAGAAGGCACGTCTTCATCAGCTGTTTTCCAGTCACAACAAAGATTCAAAGCTTATTTTACATCAACTTTTAATTAATTCACCCATGTACCATGTAACGTGAGCTTACGCAACTGACTGAACCTAAATGTAGGACTTGACATTCATTCGTGTTAAATTTATCTTTGTATTCCTAGAAGCATCTAGCGTAGTTGGTCAATAAATACTTGTTGAATTGATTTTTGTTTTGCATTTTGTTTTAGGCTGTCAACACAACAAAAGCTTTCTGAATTTTTATTATTTTTATGTTCTATAACCCTTAAGCTTTTCTACATTATTTAAAAAAATTTTTTTAAATGTTTATTTTTGAGAGATAGACAGAGCATGAGCAGGGGAGGGGCGGAGAGACAGGGAGACCTAGAATCTGAACCAGCCTCCAGGCTCTGAGCTGTCCGCACGGAGCCCAGTGCAGGACAACCAGGAACGACCAGCTCATGCTGAGGCGAAGTCAGAGGCTTAACCTACTGAGCCACCAAGGTGCCCCAAGGTTTTCTACTTTAAAAAGTAATTTGAGATGTGTTAGCAAGACAACAGGCCCCAAGTGGAGTCCCTCATACTAAGCCCTGAGTCATCAAACCGAGAAGTAACTCTCCCATTAATAAAATCTTCAACCAGTCAATCAGGAGTCGCCTGATCAGCAGGAGTTAGGTAATCTGCCCCATAGACCCCTGCCCTTCCCTAAAGGAAAGTGCATCAAGGAACCCACGTTTTGCCTAGTAGAACTTCCTTGTTTCTGCTCCCTTCTGGCTATAAAAGTCTTTCATTCTGTACAGCTTCTTGGAGCTCCTTTCTTTCTGCCAGATGGATGCTTCCTGATTCAAATCAATATTTGCTCAAATAGACTCTTAAAATTTTTTAATGTGCCTCAATTTATATTTTACCAAAGGAGAATCTTGATGCTGCATTTTTTGTGAGCTATGTGCTTTAAATCAAAGAAACCTTTTTGTATCCATACTGAATGGAAAAGATGTTTATCGGGTGTTTGCTACCAGCCTTCTCCATTAGCGAGTAAGATGTGTTCTGCTAACAACGATGCTAGCCATGTGAAGATCACAAAGCACGCCGAAAGCAAAAAATGACGAAGTTCTGAATGTGTAGATTTAAAAAACTTTATAAATAAGGGCACCTGAGTGGCTTAGTCAGTTAAGCATCCGACTCTTTGATTTCGGCTCAGATCATGGTCACATGATCTCGTGCGAGTTCGAGGCCCACATTGGACTCTGCGCTGACAGCTTGAGATTCTCTTTCCTTCTCCTTCTTTCCTTTTCTTTCTGTCCCTCTCCTGCTTCCTTGCATGTGCACACGCGCTATCTCTCTGTGTCTCTCAAAATACATAAACTTAAAAAAATTACAAATAATAATAGTCCTTTCGAGGAAGGATTCACAGGTGCAAATACTCCATGGAGTGAGAGATGTGAAATTTCTGAACTTCCCTGTCAGTTACTCTCTGGCCCAGGACTCTGTTGATATAAAATAGGCTTGAATCTGAAATTTCAAATCAGGCCCATTGCTTTTTGTAAAGAATTTTAGAAGTTGTCCTGAATCAAATTGTTCAAGACAGTTTCTATGACCTTAGGGGGAAAAGATCCTCAGATACAGCAGGAGCAGAATGGAAAATGTTAAGATCCAGAGGCCCATTCTTCCTCGTTGGTCCTGAGTGTTCTTTTTGCTCCAAAAGCCGTGCCCTTGCTCCCAAGGTCCCATCTCAAAGAAGTTACTGGATACCTTCCCCTCCTCCTTGACAGATAGGGGGTAAGAAGGGGAGGAACCAAGAGGGACAAAGGACTCTAATGATTGTATTTTCCAGCAATTTTTTCTTTTAATTCTGTGCTTTTTAAAAACTGCAGGAGTGACTACATGTAAATAGACCCTTCTAATGGATGTCTGGTTACCATTGACTTTTTTCAGGTTTAATCCATTAAGTGCCTTCCATAGAAAAAGGACACAATGCCTCACAATGCACAGGGTCAACCATAAGAAATAAAACACAACCTAAATGGGGCAGTGCAAGAAGAGAAATCCAAACAGCCTCAGACGGTAAAGGGCTCTTTGTAATTTTTTTTTTTTCTTTTTTTTTTCAGAATGGAAGCTAAATCAGGAGCCTGATGCTTGTGCTAATCTTTTTTCTTTCCTTTTTCTCTTCTCCCTCAGGAAGGAAGCCATTCAGGCGACAAGCAGGCTCTTATCCCTGGCTTCTTATCATTTACCAGAGGAGCCTGTGCTGGAAATGAGATTCAGACCCACAACCAGGAAAGGCTGCTTCCTTAATTGAGTGTCTCCCTTTTGAAGTCCTGTCTCCCTGGCAAAGCCTGGAGCTGCCTGGGTCCCCCTGGCCAAGATCACTCGTGTGTAATCTCTCGCACACCAGAGGCAGATGCTCCATGACATGGAGCTTTTTTGAAAGGCCTTTAATAAGATTTCTCAGTCCTCCACGTGGCTGGCAGGCGGAGGGAGGAACAGTTTTCAGAAAAGCCTCTGATCAAAGGGTTCAAGATTTTCAGCATTCAGGGGCTTTCCTGCCAGATACACTGGTCCAGGATCTGCAATTCTGGGGGCATGCTCAGCACTCTGAGAGTGTTCACTCTCCTGCCCCTTCCCCTGCTTCCCTGCCCTGTCCCCATAGCCTTAAGGACCACTTCTCTCCAGGTTCCTTCAATTCATGGAAATTGAAATTTGTATTCTTTGAGATTTCTTTATTTATTTGGGGCTATTTGGAGACACATGCGGTCGTCAGGAGCTCTAGTAGAATGTTCAAAAGCTGAAGCAAACACCTCATTTGGAGTTGACTTGGGGCAAGGGGCTATTTTAAAAAATCAGCCAAGCTCACGTGAATTTGGAGTTAATTAAGCTCTGAGTCCAAATATCGTCTGTAAATGAGGGCAATACCAGACATAAGGACAAGATCATCATGGGAATTAGATAATGTAAAATGTGAGAAGCCGCTAGCGCGAATGTTCTGAAGGTCTAAGAAATGTTTATTATGATTTTATTACTATCCCTGTGGGAAGGGGAACCCTTAGCCAACCGACAGACTGTCTAAGCCTAATACAGAGTGACAACATTAAGGCAAAAGAGTCAAGGCTTTGTCAGCTGTTGTAACACAATCACACATGGTTGGAGAAAGTAGATTTTTTTCAGTCACATGAGCGCTGTCCTCAGTCTCGGTCACACCTTGCCCATGCCATATCGCTTCACCCGTTTTTCCCCTTTGATGTTGTCCCCACACTCAGCAAAACCCCGAACCAGACCAACCTCATTGTGTGGGGTTTTTCCCTTCTGGCCCAGATGCTGAGTTTTACAGAGAAATCCTGCTGCTCAGATCATGGGTTCCGACAGCAGTAGGGGACGTCTCTCAATGTCCCCAATTCACAATGCAAAGAATTCACGCTGCCCAGGTCCTCTCCACCTTCCTCCCACCTTCTCAGCAGATGACTGGGTCTTACTGAGCAAATGGAGGCCACCAGGCAAATATCCCTCAGCCTGCGGCTCCTCTCGCTATACAGTTAGCTGCACTTACATTCATCTCTCTTCCTTTTCTGTCTACAGCACTGAATACATCTTTTCCCCCTTGTTCTCAGGGTTCCATCTCGGCATCCTACCCTTGATGAGGCTTCTTAAATTCACCGAACTGCATTCCTCTCTCTCTCTCTCTCTCTCTCCGACATACGCCCCTCCCTCTGGATCCCTTTCATTCCTGCTTCTGCCTTACTCTTTCTTCTTCCCTTGAGGTCAAGCATCCCTAATGTCAGCTCCATTCTCACTGCACAGTCACTCCTGCGGGGGGCTCCATCCTCTGTCCCTCCCCTCTCCCGTGAATCCACCTTGCTGCTAAGTTGAATAGGCTCTTTCCAGGAGCTGTGTTATTGATTTGGCTGCAGCATTTTCTGTTAACTTCCCGGCAGCACTCCATGCTGGTTTCCATGACAGCACTCCATCCTGGTTCTCCTGCCTCCCCAGTCACACCTCAGCCTCCTTTGTGGGTGGCACGTCCCTGGTTTACCGGTCCCTTACACATGAACGGTTCCTCGCTGGGTTCTAGCCTCAGCCTTCTCTTCCCTCCACACATTCTCCCTGGTTATCTGATCCTTGTCCCTGGCTTTAATACCACCTCGCTCCAACCCAGGTCACCTCCTAAGGTCTAAAGGCACATAACTGCCTATCAGACATGTCTGCTTAGATGTCCCACAGGCACCTCAAAATCAAGATCTTGTCACCAATTCTCACATCCTCTTACCTAAACCCACTCTCATCTCCGGTATCAAATTACTCACCAAAGACGGTTGATTCCCCTTCTTAATTTTCTCTCAGATGTTTCTGCAGCTCTCCATCCCACAGATACTACTTAGTTCAGGAGCCTCTTTTCCAGCCTAGATCACGGCAACAGCCCCAAACCCATGTCTCTGTCTCCAGTCCTGTGCACCCCAATCCATCTCCCACATTGCTATCAGAGACAGTCTTCTCAAACCAGATTTAATTGACCCCTTTGGGGTCCTTGATGACCTTCTTCTCTAAAAACCCAAAGAGGTGGGTCCCTGGCAACTAAGATATGATCCTAACCCTCCCTGGCTGCAGGTGACTGGATCAAGGGACACATGTGATCCAAGCTGATCCAATCAGATTCTCCTAAGAATTTACAGTGAGGTCCCGGAAGATTCTAAACCTTCAAGTCAGCACTTACATTAAATGTATGTTCTCTATGTGATTTAAATTTTCTTCTTTATCCTTTTCTGTGTTTTCTAAACTAAAACAAACAAAGAAAACACAAGAAAGAAATTTAAAAACCTTTTTGCTGGTTTTAAAATTAAAAGTCTCTGATTTGGTCTCCATATCCTCAAGTCAATTCTTACTTGATTGCTTACTTATGTTAACCATAAACAACATTATTTATTTATGTTGTCTAGACAGTATCAGGTCATAGGAATTGAGGAATTCTTCCCGTTAAATCTCTTTCTTTCTTTCTTTCTTTCTTTCTTTCTTTCTTTCTTTCTTTCCCTCTTTCCCGTGGTTCTCTTGTTAAATCTTTGAGCTTCCAGGGGGTAGTGGTAGAGGCTGATTAAAAGTCTGTCTTTGGAGGAAAATAGATGGCCAAACTAGCTTTACTACCAACAGGGTGGTGACAAGCTACTTAACGTGTTTGTGTCTCAGTTTTGTCCTGTGTAAAATAGGATAGTAATGCCAATGTCACGGGGTTGTGGTCAAGTTTAAATGGCACTGTGTACATAGAGGGCTTGACACAGATTAAGTGTGCAGTAAGCAATATTACAATAAATGTATTCTGTCACCTTGCTGGGAGCCCCATCATTCTTTATCCCCTCCTTCTGTTCCTCAGTCAATCTTAGCTCTAACAGTTTTCAGAATGGGGACTCTGACGCCTGGGTATGGAAATTACCCGTTTTTCCCTGGCCGTCCTGGGCCTGGGCAGAGAATGAAGTTAGAACTTGAGTGTTCCAGGAAATGGCTTACAATCCTAGACTAACATCCCAAGGAGAACATCCCAAGAAGAGCCACCCCAAGTATGGCCCTACATGATGGACCTCTCCATTACCCCTCTACCCAACCTCCTACCCCCTTCCTACTGGTTTACTACCTTCCAATCACAGTGTCCTTATTCACTCTTCTCCATACCCACAATGAATGTCCCTGCCCCAAGGCCTTCACCCCTGTAGTTTCCCCTAACTGGCAAGTCCTTCTTCTATGGTCTTACCTGGCTGGCCCTGGTCTTCATTTAGTTTTCTGCCTAAATATTAGTCAGACCTTCCTTGGACACTATCTGGAAGAGCTCTCCTTCCCCAGGTCATCTCTGCCACCCAACTTTACATTCACACAGCACCTATTGCTATCTATACTACTATTATCTTACTTATTTGTATATAGGCTAATGAGAATAGAATCTTTGTTGTTGTTTTTTTTTTAATATATGAAATTTATTGTCAGATTGGTTTCCATACAACACCCAGTGCTCATCCCACAGGTACCCTCCTCAATACCCATAACCCACCCTCCCCTCCCTCCCACCCCCCATCAACCCTCAGTTTGTTCTCAGTTTTTAACAGTCTCTTATGCTTTGGCTCTCTCCCACTCTAACCTCTTTTTTTTTTTTTTTCCTTCCCCTCCCCCATGGGTTTCTGTTAAGTTTCTCAGGATCCACATAAGAGTGAAACCATATGGTATCTGTCTTTCTCTGTATGGCTTATTTCACTTAGCATCACACTCTCCAGTTCCATCCACGTTGCTACAAAAGGCCATATTTCATTCTTTCTCATTGCCACGTAGTATTCCATTGTGTATATAAACCACAATTTCTTTATCCATTCATCAGTTGATGGACATTTAGGCTCTTTCCATAATTTGGCTGTTGTTGAGAGTGCTGCTATAAACATTGGGGTACAAGTGCCCCTATGCATCAGTACTCCTGTACCCCTTGGGTAAATTCCTAGCAGTGCTATTGCTGGGTCATAGGGTAGGTCTATTTTTAATTTTCTGAGGAACCTCCACACTGCTTTCCAGAGCGGCTGCACCAATTTGCATTCCCACCAACAGTGCAAGAGGGTTCCCGTTTCTCCACATCCTCGCCAGCATCTATAGTCTCCTGATTTGTTCATTTTGGCCACTCTGACTGGCGTGAGGTGATATCTGAGTGTGGTTTTGATTTGTATTTCCCTGATAAGGAGCGAAGTTGAACATCTTTTCATGTGCCTGTTGGCCATCCGGATGTCTTCTTTAGAGAAGTGTCTATTCATGTTTTCTGCCCATTTCTTCACTGGGTTATTTGTTTTTCGGGTGTGGAGTTTGGTGAGCGAGAATAGAATCTTTGAATTGTTCTTTGTTAGTTCCTGGCAGGATGCCTGAAATATAACAGACTTTTGATAAATACTTGTAGCATATGAATAAAGTGATAAAGCAACTATAAGACAAACATGTAAGCAATATAAGTAATTAGATAAAAATACAAGAGCTTGGGGGCTTGGGAGAAATGATGGATTTGTACTGATAAAAAGAAACCAGAAGGATCATCCAACAATAGGACATGTCAAGGGAAACGTTGTGTAGCCTAGAATGACCCAGATAAGTATAGGTGAAAGTTAAGGAGACTGACTTGACTAGAGCAGAACTGCTCTCTTGAAGACTAAAAAGGGGTGAAGAGATAGTGATGGTGGTGGTGGGTGTGGCCATGAACTCAGACTGCCATGTAGGGCTGTGTGTGTTGTGCACCACACAAGATGTATCATTCACATTGGGAAGTTTTCAGACATTATTTCTTCTGCTGCTTTTTCTCTCCTCCCTTTCTGGTACTCCCATTATGCATATGTTGGTGCACTTAAGGGTGTGTCACATTTCTCTGAGGCTCTATCAATTTTTCTGCTTTCTAGTTTTTCTCTTTTTGGATTGAATAATCTCTGTCCATTTAAGTTCAAGTTTGCTGATTCTTTATTCTCCCAGCTCAAATCAACCTGAGAATTTACACTTAGTTCTTTTTGAATAGTTTCTGTCTCTTTATTAATATTCTGTATTTGATGAGACATAGGCATCCTTCTTTAAATGTGGTTTCCTTTAGTTCTTTGAATATCCATATAATAGTTGTTTTGAAATCTCTGTCTATTAGATTCAACATCTGGGTTCTATCAAAGGAAATTCTTGTTGTCTGCTTCCCCCCCCCCCCCATGTACGGGTTATACTTTCCTCTTTCTTTGCCTGTCTTATAATTTTCTGTTGAAGACTGGATATTTTAGGTTCTGTATTATAGCAACTTTGGATCCTGATTCCCTTCCCTCATCTCTGGGGATCATTTCTGTAATTTGCTTTTTTACTTATTTAGTGACTTGGCTGGACTATTTGAGTGAAGTCTGTTCCCTCTCTGTTTCACCCTCTGTTGGTGTTGCTCTTCAGAGAGTCAAGACAGGTGTGTACACGATCACCCTGGAATGACGGTGCTTTTGGTGGGGATCTCTGTCTCTTTTTCTTATCTCCCTCTGAAGATGCCTGCCTCATTTGGTATCATACTCAGCTGTAAAGGTCCACTGTCTACTGGTTGATTGATGTATTCTTTCCCAACAGTCCTCGGTGTGTAAATTATTCAGCATTCTGATCCAATAAAATTTGGGCCCTTTGGCATGGGTAGTTTTTGAGGTTTGTTCTAGTCCCGGGAACGCTCTTTTTAGCTGTCTCTTTCCTTGGTCCTGTGGCGAACTACGTGATCTATGGTTTAGCTTGTTGCTCTTAATTTAAAGGAGCTATTGTTTCCAAGAGCACACTTAAAGCTGGACTTTCCTATACTTCGTTCCTTTAGAAAGTCAACTTCTTTGGGAAGAACATTGCAGCTTCCTTTTCTTGAGGACTTTGTTCCTGGTCAAAATCTCAAAGCCACTATACTGGGTTCTGGGTGGGGTGACAGCCTCCAGTCTTCTCAGCTTGCCTCTTCTGGGGTAGAACCTCTGCTGTAGGAGCGAGTTGGGGTGTGGACGATCAGGTCCCAGGATTCCTGACCTTCCATGCGGCAGGTACAGCCCCTCCTGTGAGTGGCAGCTGGGTTGCAGAAGACAGCCCTCATCTTCTCAGCTGCCCTCACCAGGCATGTAGCTTCTTCCACTCAGAGCTGGAGGAGATAAGAAATGATAAGCTGGTGGTCTGCTTCTCCTGGTGAGATATGGTTAACCCCTAACCGAGAGCTGAGGGGAGAGGGAGCCCCATCTTGTTGGCCCTACCTGCCCAGAGTGTTGTTTCCATCCAGTTGAGCTACAGGGGAAGTGGGGATGGTAGTGGAGGTGAAGAAAGTGGGTTGCGGTTCAAATACTATAGGATCTTTCTGTTTTGAAATAGGATTTTAGTACATTTTCTTGAATAAAGGTTTCTTCAACTGCCATATGCCCTGAGGACAACTTCCAGAGACTTGAAGTGCTATTGTTGTTGTTTCAATAGTTTTTACCCGTTTGTTTGTCTCTCTGGAGCAGGGGTTGGTGGGGCTCCTCCGGCTGCCATCCCAAAGTGATGGACCTCATTCCCACTGCAGATATAGTAGATTTGTGTGTTCACAATAATAAACATTGTCTAGCAGATGGCTATAAGATATCTTATTCTAACAAACTCAGAATGTTCCAAAACCTTTCATCAGATAAAAGTCAAGTGTCTTGAAAAAGGCATACCTTTTTCTAATTGGCACTAAGACTTCCTTGAGTCAAGCACTGGCTTTGGTGGTGAAGGTTACTACGGTGGGAGTGCAATGTAGTTAGAGGTGGAGGTAATCCAGGCCACAGTGTGGCATTAGAGTTGCTGCGTTTGGCTGTGCAAGTTATTTATTGTGCAAAAGTAGGGACATCGTAGATTTAGATTTATACTCACAATCCTGTTGAGTGACTGCCATTTGCTTCTCCTGGTCCCCTTTCCCACCCTTCCTTGCTCTGAGTCCTAAGAAGTAGACCTGTGTGAATTGCCCCAACGGGCTGCCTTGTTTTCTGGTTTTTGGTTGTATTCACAGACAGGGGGCAAAAGGAATGTGAAGCGGAATCATCTCTTTCTTGCTATGTCACTATGAGTTGACCCTCTACTGAAGGGTCACAATTCATGTCAAATAGCCCTTTCCATACAGCCACCTTCCTCTAGGTTGTGGTAATCACACCCTGCCCTTGAGCCTTCAGCCTGCTTCAGATTCTGTGTCTCCCCCTCTCTCTGCCCCTCTCCTACTCATGCTCTGTCTCTGTCTCTGTCTCTCTCTCTGTCTCTAAAAATTAATAAATGTTAAAGAAATTTTTTTAAAAAAGAAATTTCTTTTTTTCCTGGCAGCTTTGTAAAAAACAGACGGGGACAAAGGAGAGCTTAAGAAAAAGAAGTCAACTGGAAAACTAAACGGGGAGAGACTAGACTTCAACTATCCTTGAAACGAAATCCTTGAAACTAAACGGTGAGAGACTAGACTGGAAAAGAAGCCCTGCGAAAGAAAGGGAGTGTTCCGATGCAGGGAAAAGCTAAGCTTCCTGGCAAGTTGTGTTGGCAATAGAAGGAAAGAAAGGCATAGAGCAAGGAAAATACAGTACTTTTGGGTAAACTGGAGAGTTGAGGCAAATGATAGAAATAATAATAATGACAATGATTAACTGTACCTTAGATTTATTAAATGCTTCCTGAATTATGACAGCAAGTTTCTAAGAGCTTAACGAATATTAATTTGCTTAATCCTTCACCAGCTTTATGAAATAAATCTTATATGAACATTATACAGATGAGGAAGGAAACAGAGGCACAGAGAGCTCCAGCTACTTCTGAAGATCTCATAGTAAGCAGGTTAGTGAGTGATAGATCTGAGATTCAAACTCCAAGGCCTAAGCCCTGATGCCTCTTGAGATACACAGAGATACACAGGGAGTACGGGGGTGGGGGGGGGGTCAGGGAATAGCGCTCCTAAATCAACTATCTAAGTATCTTTACCCCAGGTGCCCACTCAGATGGCCATAATTCTTGCTTTTTTCATACTCACCTCTGAATGGAATGCCCTCACCGTCTTGCTATAACAGCAGCAACAACAAAAATAATACAGGTCTTCCTTGACTTACAATAGGATGACATCCCGATAAGGCCATTGTAAGTTGAAAATATCACAAGTCAAAAATGCATTCAATACTCCTAACCTCCTAATGAACATCACAGCTCCACCTGGCCTACCATAAATGTGCCCAGAACACTCACATTGGCCTATAGTTCGGCAAAATCATTAACACAAGGCTTGTTTTATAATAAAGTGTTAAATATCTCATGTAATTTATTGAATACTGTACTGAACGTGAAAAACAGTGGTCGTATGGGTATGGCTTTTTTACCCTCATAATCGTCTGGCTGAGTAGGAACGACTTCTTTCTGCTACCGCCCAGCATCATGACAGAGGACCACACCACATATCGCTAAGCCAAGAAAAAATCAAAATTCAAAATTTGAAGCACGATTTCCACTGAATGCATATCACTTTCTCGTCATCATAAAGTTCAAAAATGTTAAGTTGAACCATTAGAAGTCAGGGGCTGTCAATAATAATAAAATAATAATAATAGCTAGCGTTGAGCATCTATTATATGGTGTCACTCTTTCATGCACTTGACATGCGTTTGCTCCTTAATCTTCAAGACAACCCCATGAGGTAGGTATTAGTATTATTCTCATCCACTAAAATGTACACGGCGGGGAGCACTTTCTGTCTCTTTTATTCATCGGGTTGCTACCTGGTACATTGCGGTACTCAGCAAAGGTTTGTTGAGTGAATGAACTTTCTAGATGTGGAAACTGAGGCACGGCTAGGTCAAAGATGAAACAATCAGTACACAGTGGGGACAGGCTGGAGCCCAGCAGTCTGGCTTCCTAGGCTGTGGGGAATCAGTAACTCACTCCAACGTAGTCTTTGAGGCCAACACGATGTCCCCCCCACCCCCGCCTTGGGAAGATGGAAGGGAAATTGATCTTCTGGGAAAACCTTCCCACCCCTCTCCCTTTCCTGTGGGACGTCTGAGAAGAAACTGCCTCCTAGGCTGTAAGCAAGAGCACTCACTAATCATGTAGCATCTTGCTTGATTTCAAATCCTGCCCTGCGTCTTTGTGCTCTTCCTCACCTCTCCATGGCCTCCTCCCTCATTCTTTTCTGTGTTTCTAACCTCTTATGTACTCATTCCGAATTCCCAGGATCACACTCCCACCCTCAGCCTTGCCCTTTATCTCCCTCAGCCAAATTCTGGCAGTGACACTGTCCATGCAGCCACTTCCCCCCCATTCCCTGGGGCCCATTGTGCTTGCTCTGCAGAAGACACCACTTGGGTTTCCATTTCCATCCAACCTTTGATCCTCTCCAAGCTCTTTTTATAGTCTGCAACTTGCATTTCCTGTTTCCTCTCAAACTTGGAAGTTAGGCAGTGTAGGCTGACCTGGGTGTGGTAAGCGAAAAGTGGGGCTGGCATCACCTCCTTCCTGACTTCTCACATAGTAGCAGCAGGGAGAGGACTCTCCATGAGTATTTATGAGACACCTAATAGGAGCCCAGCGAGGAGATAAGGTGAGCATACCTGTTGGGGAGGGAAGTCCGGCCTTAGGCGTATGCTGCTGTTGCAAAGCCTTGCCCGAACCCACGCCTTAACATTTAGCAAAGGGAAAACGCCAAAGGACAAGCGGCCTCAGACTTCCCAGATGGGAGCAGATTGTATCAATGATTGTATTCTGTTGAGCACTGCATTTGCTAAGACTTAACGTCCCATGAAGGAGCTGTGGATCCAGCAACTGATAATAATAACTGAAACCAAAATCTAAGTTTTTCCAGTTGGAGGATCAGAATTCATTTCTGGAGCCATGAGTTTAGGAGGAACTACTGTGCGATATTTCGTACACCGCAGATACTATTTTCTCTTTGGGGAAGAAATCCGTTCTTAGGAAGCCAGCTATGGAAGGCAAATTGCCTTTTGTGGTCTCCTTGCGACTCCTGGCTCTCAGAGCTTGTGACTCATAACCACAGACTTCAGCCTGAGCCCAGGCAACAGCTTGGAGCTGAGATGAAGGTTATTACTGGAGGCGACTAACCAGCGTCCAGCTGAGGTAGCGGAATCTGGTGCTGCTAATGAGAAAAGATGACTACTGCCTTTTCTTTTCCACAAGCTGGAGGTTTTCTTTGGCTGATTTTCCTCCTCTGCAAGAAGCAGCGGACTTGCCTCTCCAGACATAACATTTCCACAAATGTAGAATTATAGAATGTTAGAACTAGAAATTTCCTTAGGGATAATCTTCATCTTCTCAAATTATACAGAGAGAAACTAAGACAGGGAGACCAGGTAACTTGGTTTGTTAATAAAAAGACTAGACTGATGTCTGAGTCCAGGGCTTTTGCTGTGGAAGTTACATGGATGTCTCCATGGGCATCTGATAGTCTGGCACAGAGTAATTAGAGAGAAGAGAATGTATATATATATTTTTTAGTGAATGACACTCTGTTGACTCCCCTTCTGAGGTTTGGCAGTATTCTGATCATCAGTGACATTGAACAAAGACAATGCCTCCAGTGCCATCCTGCAACTGACAGGAACAGAAAGACCACGAACAGAGGAATTACAGATCTGTATGGAGTTTGAGCGTGACCTGGCCATGTTGGCCAGAGGGGCTTCATGCATATGGCATCCTTTCAGCCTGCCAAGTATACAGACTGTGTGGTGGGTTGTGCTCCGTCAATTTATCTCATCTTGGAACTTTGTTTCCCCAAATCCCCCTCCGTGCATGAGCCAGCTTAGAGTTGGCCAGAAGTGGAAGCCGCATGAGGTTTGAAAAGCAGAAGAGAGAGGTGGTGGCCATTACTTTCGGAAGGTCTTTTCGGAGCTATCTACGGTGACCGATGGGCAAAGCTTATCCTCACTCCGCTCTGCATCCCGTCCTTCCAGCCCACTGACCCTGCTGACCGACAGCAGCCCTAAGCCCGCCACCAGCTCCTCGGCTAAAGACCGAAGAAGCAGCAGACACAAGAGCTTCCCGTAGATGTCTTCACGGCCCCACCTCGCAGTCCCCCTTCAGCCTCTGGAACGCTGGAATGAGCTGATTCTTCTATTTGACTAGTTGATGACTCCTTCCCGCCTTTTCCAACTCACTGGCTCTTTCACATCACTTGCCCAGCCCCTCCCACCAATTCCTAGAAGAGCTCCTTTATCCTGTAGAAGAGTGATTGCACCTCTGGCTGAATCCTGAGTGCTTTGTGCTGGGTCTCCAGGAGGAGCCTGGGGCAGGCCAATGCACTGGGCTCTCCCTGAATTTGGTAATCCACCAGGAAACCAGAGGGGCAGCAGGGGAACCAGGAAGTGCTTTCGCTGTGTGTAGGCAAATACATGTTGTGGGCACCCCCCTGTAAGACTCCTCGGGTGAAGAAGGAGTCCCTAACTCTGACAGCAAAGGATAGTCAAGGGGATAAGGGAAGCTGAGAGCCATACATCCTGGTGGGTCTGCCTGTGGGAACAAAGCTTCTAGCATCCGAAAGGCTTTCCCAGATCTTGCAATCACCCCAACACTCTCTTGCTGCTTACCTCTATGCAAAGAACTGAGCTGTACTCTAAGACTTGATATCCTTGTTGTCTAATTGATCTACAGAGCTGAAGACTGGCTTCCTTAATCTATCTTGACAGTTCCTATTTCCAGACCCTTCCGGGACTAGATACGTTGTGAAAATCAATCTTAAAAGGACTGTGATTAACTGAACTCTTCCAACCCCTATAAAATACATAATTTGTAGCTTCTCACATTATTATTTCTTTGCCCTGTCATTTAAAAAACATGAAATGACGGTGGTAAAAAGTCAGAATATCATTTTAATGAACTTCCTGGTGTCTAAGACAAAAGTCCTCAAATTTGAAAACTGCTCAACTCACCACATTTTAGCTGAACTCTAAATGGCAGAGGAAGGGTGTGACTACGTCTGACAGGACATCAAGTGATTTTTTAAAATAAAAATCTCCCTCTTTTCTTTTTTTAAATGTTTTTATTTATTTTTGAGAGAGAGAGAGAGAGAGAGCAGGAGAGGGAGAGCATTGGCAGAGAGAGACGGAGACACAGAATGTGAAGCAGGCTCTAGGCTCTGAGCTGTCAGCACAGAGCCCATGTGGAGCTTGAACTCACAAACGGTGACACGACCAACCGACCAACCGGAGCTGAAGTCGATTGCCCAACTGACTGAGCCACCCAGGCGCCCCTCCCTCTTTTCTTCTTTATTGGGCAATGCAAATTGTGATTTTAAAACTGTGCATTGCTTTAATTTTTTTTAACGAGCTAAATCAGCGGTTCCTGAGAACACTGATAGGGCAGTTTGTTGAACAGATGTTTCAGAAGAAAGGATTCTCTGATCAAAGAAAGTGTGAGAAATACTGCTTCTTTCAAAAAAAGTGACAGAGTGCTTCCCTGTATCAGGAGCTGTGCTGCACACAGAGAAAAATATACCTGGTCCCAGCACAGTTAAATAGGCTTCCTTTCTGGAAGATTCTTGAGGGCCTCTACAATACCAATATGCATTGTGAATACCACAGGGAAATTCTGTGCCACATTTTCTCAACTGATTTGACCACTCTTCTCCTCCTCTGCTTCCTCCTCCCCTACCTTCTTTTCTCTGTTTTTAAGCTTAAAGAGTAGAAAGGTTATACTTAGGCTATTTGTGAAAAGCTGATCCAAATCAAATAAAATCCTGAGCCTTTCTAATTTGCAAAAAAGAATATTTCTAAAAAGCAGCATTGAACTCTTGTCCAAGTTGAACCTGATATCATTTTAAAAACTAAAAATGAAAAGACGCTATTCATTTTTTAATAAAATGAGCCAAGAGCATTGCCATCATATTTGTTAGCCATGCAAAGGTGGATTTTGATGTTTTCATAACTTTAGTGCAACAAATGTTTAATGTCTCCGCTATAGTGGGATAATTCACAAAGCAGAAAAACAACAAGCAAATTCTGGAATTAGGGCTGTCTTCATACTTCTGTTGTAAAACATTAATTCAACACAACTTGATGATATGTAGTAGAGGAAAAATTTGAGTCTGGATTGTTCTTTGGGAATTATAATCCAAGTGTCTGCCAATATCCATTCAGGGATTATCTTCTCTGGTACTTTCGGAGGAAAGGGAGCTTGCTTCATTTTTGCTCCAGGGTCGGTCCAAACCAGCCCACTTATCTGATGTGCCGTGCTGCACCATTCACTTGGGCCCCCACTTACCTGAATCCTGGTCCCTGAGGATTCTGGCATCCCCCCTTGATATCATGCTGCTGTCTCTGGCCTCAGCTGAGTGGGGCTCCAGGCAAGGCTGCCACATTTGACTTCATTATTCTGTTCCTGAATTTCCCACTGTGCTGTTGGTGTTGGGGGAAAAAGACTTGTTGTTTTTTACGAGCTGGATTAGCTGAGGATACAGATGAGATGTAGATATTACTCTCAAAATTCCTTCGCCATTTTACCATGGGAAATTCCTAACCTCGTCACAGCCTTGAATTACCTCTATCTTCTTTGCCCCTTTTCTTCCCCTCTTTTTTAAAAGTTGAGTATGTTCAGGTGCAACTTACATATGGTAAAATTCACTCTGTTTAGTGAGCAACAGTTTCATGACTTTTGACAAATGCTACACTTGTGTAACCGTCCCTGCAATCAAACAAAGAACATTTCCTTGACCCCCACCCCCCACCCAGATTCCATATAGTCCCTTCTAGACACCCACTCACCTCACCCCCAGCACTTGGCTACCACTGACTGATGTTTTCAGTCTCTCTATCTTTATCTTTTTGAGAATGTCATAAAAAAGGAGTTAAAAGGGAACCATACAGTATATGGCTTTATTTACTTAGCATCATCTATTTGAGATTCATTCATGGTTTTATGTGAATCAGTGGTTTGTTTGTTCCTATGCTGAGTAATACTCCATGGATGAGTGTACCGCAGTTTTTTCTTTAAACCCATTTGCCAGTTGAAAGACATTTGAATTGTTTCCCATTTGGGATATTTGTAAATAAAGTCACTATAAACATACACATACGGTTTACATGTGAATGTAAGTCTTCATCTCTCTTGGGTGAGTACTTAGGGATGAGATTACTGAATCATGGGATAAGTATGTGTTTAACTTTATAAGAAACTGACACGCAGGTTTCAGAAGTGGCTGTATCATACTGCATTCCCATCAGCAATGTATAAAATTTCCAGTTGCATTCTATCCTTATCAGCACTTGGAACTGTCAGGTGTTCTCCAAGCAATTCTAACAGTGGTGTCTTATTGTGCTTTTTAATTTGATTTTCTTCGTGACTAATACTTTTAAACATCTTTTCATGAGCTTATATGCCACCCATACGTCTTTTCGGGGGAAGCGTCCAAATTGCCCATTTAAGAAAATTGGATGGTTTGTTTTCTTAATATTGAGTTTTCAAGGTTCTTTGTAAATTCTGGGTATAAGTGCTTCATCAGATGTGTTTTGCAAATATTTCTCCCAATGTGTGGTTTGTCTATTAATTTCCTTACTTGTGTCTCTCAATGGAAATTTTAAATGTTGATGAATTCTAATTTATCATTTTTTTTTCCTTTATGGATCATACTTTTAGTGTGGCATGTAAAAATATTTTACCCAACTCAAGGTCACAAAGATTTCCCACTAGTTTTCTTCTAGCAACTTTATAGTATTGGGCTGACATTTAGGTGTAGATCCATTTTTGTAGGTGGCTCAAGATATGGGTTAAGCTTTATTATTATTGTTTTTTCATGTGGAGATCCAATCATTCTATCCCAATTTGTTGAAAATACTGTCCTTTCTCACTTAAATTACTGTATTAGTCAAGGTTTTCCAAAGACTCAGAACCAATAGGATATATATATATGTGTGTGTGTGTGTGTGTGTATATAATTATTATATAAATATAATTATTTCTTATGCGGAATTGGCTAATTCAATTATGGAGGCTGAGAAGTACCACCATCTGCTGTCTGTAAGCTGGAGCTCTGGGGAATCTGGTAGTATAATTCTAGTCCAAGTCCAAAGGCCTGAGAACCAGGGACGCAGATGTTGTTAAGCCCCAGTCTGAGAGCAGATGTTTCAACTCAAGTGCTCAGGCAGAGGAGGAAGAAAATTCTCCCTTCATCTGCCTTTTTGTTCATTCTGGCCCTCAGTGGATTGGATGATGCTCACCCATTACTCAGTCTACCAATTCAAAAGCTGATCTCTTCCCAAATTGTCCTCACACACACCTAGAAATAACATTTAATATGATTTCTGGGCATCCCCTGGCCCAGTCAAGTTAACACATAAATTTAACTATCCCGATGACCTTGGAATTTTTGCCAATACTCAATTGACCATATACGTGTGGCTCCATTTCTGGACTCTATTTTGTCCCGTTGAACAGAACTATGTCTTAATTGTGTCTCTTAGAGAGAAGTTTAAAATTTTGATTAATTCTAATTTATCAATTTTTCTCCTTTCACCATATGACAAAGTCTTGATTAATGTTACTTTATAAATTAATTCTAAAAATCAGAGAGAAGTACAAATTTGTTTTTTTCAAAATTGTTTTAGCCTTTCTAGTTTCTTGGCTTTTACATACAAATTTTAGCATCAGTTTGTCTATTTTTATAGAATATCTTGCCGTGATTTTGATTTAGGTTGTCTCTTTAGCTAAATTTGGGGAGAATTAATTACTTAACAATATCGAGTGTTTGAATCCATGAGCACAGTAATTTCTCTATTTACTTAAGTCTTCTTTAATTTCTTTCATCGGTGCTTTATAGTTTCTAATATACAAATGCTCCACAATTTTTGTTAGATTTATACCTACCTCTTTCATGTTTTTCAATACATTTATAAGTGGCACATGTAAAAAATTCAATTTCCAATTGGTCATTGTTAGTATATTCAAGAATGTTGTTTTTATGTGTTGACCTTGTATAAAGTGCAACCTTGCTAAACTCACTTATGTATAGGGCATATTTGGAGACTTTTGGGGGATTTTCTACGTAGACAATCATGTCTGCAGATAGAGATAGCTTTATTTCTTCCTTTCCAATGTGTATGCCACTTTTCTTCTTGCCTTACTGTAGTGGCTAGAATCACCAGCAGGATACTGGTAGGAGTGGTGAGAGCAAATATCCTTGCCTTCTTCCTGATCTTAGAGGGAAAGCAATCCATCTTTCGGTTAAATATATTAGCTGTAGGTTTCTAAATGATGCCCTTTATCAGATTAAAGAAGTTCTGCTCTATTCTTAGCTTGCTGAGAGTTTTTCACATGAATAGTAATTTTGTCAAATGCTTTATCCGAATCTATTAAAATGATCATGTGTTTCTCTTACTTAGTCATTTAATATGGTGAATACCATGATTGGTTTTGAAATATTGAATTGTACTTCTGAGATAAACCCTACTTGGTATAATGTATTCTTCTTATTGCTAGATTCAGTTTGCCAATATTTTTTTTTTCGGTTATATTTTTGTGTGTCAGTTTGGGCAAATTCTGTCACTCTTTCTCCAAATTCATTTATTCTTTCCTTAGTTGCATTGTGTCTATGGAGATAGCCCACTGGTGTTACTCTACATTTCTGACACTGTGTTTTCTATTCCTTGTATTTCCATTTGTTTCAATAGTTTTCTCATCTCTGCTGAGTCTCCATCTATTTATTCATCTTTATCACTAGATGCTTTGACATATTGATCACAGTTATTTTAAATTCCCTGTCCAATATTCCATGTCATCTTTGAGTCTGGCTTTGATTACTTTGCCTTGAGATTATTTTCCCTTGCTTCACCCCCCTCTCCCCCACACACAACCTTGTAATTTTTTACTGAATTCTAGATATAATGTATAGAACAGGAAAGATGGAGGTAAATTGAATTCATGCCTGAAAATGAACGTGCCTTTTCTACTAAGGCCATTCATGTGGCGATTTGAGGCAATCTAGTCAGAGTTTGATGGGTTTGTGTTGTATCATTGCTGTGGTTACCTTTAGTATGGCACCAACCTTGAATTCCTTTAGCCTTACCTTGTGCTTAGGGTGGACATTTGGACGGCTAGTGGGTATTTCTTGGTGCTCTTTTTTTTTTTTCACCCTTAGTTTGTATCATTGAGTATCTGTATCCTAGGTGGATCGATTCATGCCCTTACTCCTCCCTCACCAGTAAATGGCGGTTGCTTGTTATTAGGTGCCTACTAGCCCACCAAAGGTGGGAATCAGAGAGTGGTCCTCTAATGTCTTGATCCAACTTCACTCTTAGGTAAAGCTTGCCTCACTGAATCTGGGGGGCCAATATTTTTCAGTGCTCCTGCCTCTTCTCCCACTGGCAGGGAAACTCTACTTTGTATTTTTGAAGGGGATTACAAGGCAGAGAATTTCCTGCCTCTCCTCCAGTGGTAGAAGGCCTGGGCCCACACTGTTATCTAGGGGAGAGGTTTGTCTCTTCCGTTCCCCCACCCTCGTGGGTCTTTACCTATGCCCTGGGAGAGACAGATTTTCTTCTATTTCCCCAGAAGCTTATGGCTTTTGTTCTAGTGGGGAGATGGGTCCCAGCGGGGTTTGTGTTTTTCCCACTATGGTAGCTACTCTCTCCTCTAGACATCCACCAGCTTGCTCAGGTCTCCTGCCCTGCCCATCTTTCTTGATAGTACTTGGAGTCAGGTGGATGTTTGTGGAGACTGTGAGTAGGTGCAGACTTCTTTGGTGTCTCTGGAATTCCTGGAGTCACCCTTGGCATTTAGGAATTTATTAAACATTTATCTGTATTCTTCTTATTTGTGTATATGGCATCTAGTGTCTCTCCTTGCTCTGGCTTGAGCCAGTGCTTGCTGCTCGTCTCCTTGGAGGGGCCTGTCTTTTCTTAGATTTTAGGTTAATTGGTTAACTGTGAATTCAGCTATATGATGGGTTCAAGAGAAATTTGATTTTGCAGTTTATGCAGCTTTTTCTTGTTATTGTGGCAGTTGACGTGACGCTCTCCATAATCTTTATACAATCTACACAGAAGTACCATTTCCTTTCTCTTTATATAACCTCCATACATTTCTCACTTCTTTCCAATTCTCTTGCTTCCCCCTCACTTCAAGGTATCAACAGAAATGCCAGGTCCAATTTCATTAGGCAGAAAAATCTAGCTCTTTATCTGTCCCATTCTCACACATCCAGGCCATGGTTAGGGGCTCTTATTTTTCTTAGTAAAAAAATAAAACAAAACAAGAGTACATGAAGATCTTTTATATAACTGAAGAACTGTGGAGAGCTTAAAACTGTACATGTTCGACTGAAAGTACCAGAAAATACAGTAACTGTTAAACCACTATGACGTTAATTAGTACATTGCAAGAAATATGGAAGTGATTGGTCCCAGGGTTAATCTGATAGTTTAATGATGTTTTCAATGGTGCTAACCTCAGAGTCTAGCTTTCTTCCTCATACACATTACCTCGTGGTTGCAAGATGGCTGCTATATCACTGGACATAACATCTTTTTACAAAATAGTGTTCAAAGGAGGGAAAGTAGTAAGGAGACAAAATAAAGAAGAGAGCTTGTATTGGTCACATTTCTTAAAGCCAGACATCCAAATCCACTCTAATCAGAAAATGGTATATTAAGGAATAGTAAATAGTTCACAGAATTTTTTAGAAAGCCAGAAGAACAGACTTTCTAACCAAAAACAATGCAACTGAACAATGACCTATCAAACCTTAGGCTGTTATAGATGAAACGTGACTAAGATTGCCACCTTGCAGCACTGATGATACCAGAGCCCTACCATAGCTGATTGGTAAGAATCAGATGCTTTTATCAGGGTGCCCGGGTGGCTCAATTGGTTAAGCGTCTGACTTCAGCTCAGGTCATGATTTCACAGTTTGTGAGTTTGAGTCTTGCATCAGGCTCTGGGCTGACAGCTCAGAGCCTGGAGCCTGCTTCGGATTCTGTGTCTCCCTCTCTCTGCCCCTCCCCTGCTTGTGCTCTGTCTCTCTCTCTCTCAGAAATAAATAAACATTAAAAAAAAAAAAAGAATCAGATGCTTTTATCTCCCTAGATGCCAGAATATGAGCCATGGTGCTATGTACACAATCTAATTCTAATACTGTTACATCCACTTAGTCAAACCAAGGTCATATGCCTCTATCCTAACTGCAAAAGCATCTTTGATTTTGACTTTTCAGTTTCCAAAACTGGAGCCACATGCATATGTCAACACCAATTATCTGGCAAGAAGACTGTGATTCATTCTTTGGGGTGAGCATTTTCTTTTTACCCAAACTGAGAGTCTCTTAGGAACGTACGAGGGGAAAAGTTGTTGGGTAGGCAAACAATATTTATTTATTCAAATACTTGGGCACTAACTACACAGTTGGGCGTAACACTTTTCTAGTGGCTTGGGATATCTCGGTGAACCAAGCAAAAAGTATTCTTGCCTTTGAGGAGATTACATTCTAGTTGGGGTGGGGGCAGGCATCATTAATGGGTTTATAGTACTAATATGTGTCATGTAGAATGCGGTTAAGTGACACAGGAAAGAGAAAAATTAGAGCAGGGGATTAAGAATGTAGGAGTTTGAGGTAGAAGGAAGGTTTAGATGGACTTCTTGAAAAAGGGAAATTTCAGCAAAGGGGAGGAGAGCCAGTGCCCTGGGAACTGCGAGCCAGAGACCGGGAGCAGCTGGGGCAAAGGCGTTCGGGCAGGAGTGTTCTGCGTGGGCAAGGAGGTCGATGTGACTGGAGAAGAGCGAGGTGGAGTGGCAGAAGGTGAGTTCGGTGAAGGAATTCGTGGGGCCCGTGGCCACTTTAAGGACTCTTGTGTCGAGACGGTGAAATGGAGAGCTTTTGTAGGCTTTTGAGCAAAGGGGGAACGTGACCGGAGTTATTTGAAGATCACTCTGACTGCTGTGTCGAGAATCGCCTGTTGGTGGCCAGAGAGGGAAATAGGGGTACCTGTTAGGCAGAGGCAAAGGCAATAGGGCCGGGGTGACACGGTGGAGGATGGTGAGCCGTGGTCCAGCCTGCCATGTGTTGTTAAGGCAGAGCCAGGAACGGAAGGGCTGTGAATGGGGAATGAAAGAGCACAGCAAAGATGACTCCAAGGTTTCTGCTTTGCAGCTGGAAGGATAGGGCTGTCACCACCGGCTGGGAAGGCTGTGGGTGGAATGGATTGGGAGTCAGGGGGCAAGGAGCAGAAGTTCAATTTCAGAGAGGCAAGTCTGAGATGCCTTTTAGATATCAAGAAGAAATAAATATCTCATGGGCAGTTGGGTGTATAAGCCTACAACCTGGGTGAAGTGTATGGGCAACAGATGTAAATGGTCTCCCAGTGGAAGCAGCAGCTGGCAGCGGCTTTGCTGGAAATAGGAGGTTATTCCCCCTCCATCCACCCCCCCCCCTCGCCGCTGCAGGACCTCCAAATTAATAAAGTCCTTTGATGCTTTCCAAAAGCAAATGTCATTAAAACACATTAAACGCATTTTTCAGACATTAAAACACATTTTTTATGGAAGATTTAATCAAGATAAGGTAGCTAAGGTAAGACAAAGAGTTATTAACAGAATTAAGGCTCCTTTGTACGTTTGATCATTGTTCTTCTGTCTTCCCAGCTGAGTTTCAAAGGGAGGCAGGATGCTGAACTGTGAAGTGTGTGAACTCTGGCACGAGACAGACCAGGTTTGAGTCCAGCTTTCAGCATTTATTAGCTGTGGGGACTTGGCAAATTACTTACCGTCCCGAACTTCAAGGTCAGGAGTAATTATAGCACCTACTATTATTAACCTTGTTAAAATAATGCTTCTCCGTAGCACCTGTCAGAGGGCTCGGCCATTCATTTATTCATTCGTCCAGCAAATAGTCATGGCCACCTATAACTTGCTAGGTGAGGAGTGCGCACCGTGAATAATGCAGACTGTCCCTGTCCTCATGGACATTGCAGGGTAAGAAGCAAGCAGTTTATAAAAGAAGAATCCCACTGATGGGGGGAAATCCAAATTAAACTCACAATGAGAAATCACTTCACTCCCGTCAGATTGGGTGGGGGGAGGGTAATAAGACCCAAGTTTGGTGAGGACAATGGGGAAGTCAATAGGTCTTTTTCCAGTGAAAGTGGGAATTTAATTTGTGCACCACTCTGGAGACCAGCCTGATGATATCCGGTGAAGTGGAACACGTGCGTTCCCTTGCATCCCAAAGTTCTGCTGGTACGAACGACCTTGTGCCAGAGAAACTGTCACATATGCTCTCTGGGCCGCGTGTGCCGAATGTTCGCAGCAGCACCGGTCCTGAGAGCAAGCGAGTAGAAGCGACATAAATGTCCACCAGTGGAGGGTTCAAATGACGGATTAGTATTCAGGATTTAAAAATAAACAGAATGGGGCCGGGTGGCTCACTTGGTTAAGCATCGACTTTGCTTTAGGTCATGATCTCACATTCTGTGGGTTCAGGTCCCATGACGGGCTCTGCGCTGACAGCTTGGAGCCTGGAGTTGGCTTCATATTCTATGTCTCCCTCTCTCTGCCCCTCCCCTGCTCGCACTCTTGTCTCTCTCTCTCAAAAATAATAAATAAACTTTCAAAAAAATAAAAAAAAAAAACCAGACTAGGTCAGTGTGGCAAATCTCCCCCCACAAAATGGGTAAAAATGCAAGTTGCAAAGACAGTTATCTTTTGTCTAATTTCAACACCACATAAAACAACATTATATGTTCTTATGTAATAAAATGTTGAAATATACACGGGAAGGATATACACAAGGGTGGTTACCTCTCCTGGAGGAGAAACAGTAAGGAAATGGATGGGGTGACAGGGGAAGTTTAGCCACACTTGTGATTATTTATTTCTTTTCAAAAAAAATGAAACAAACATGGCAAAATTTAAGCATTTATTAAGTGCAGGAGCTTATTGGAAATGGTTTTTTTTGTGTACTTTTATGAAAATATTTCATAATTGAACATTTAAAAATGTCATGGTAAAATATACATAACAAAATTGCACCCTTACAACCATTTTTAAGTGTATGCTTTAGCGGCATTGAGTGTGTTCACATCATTTTGCGGCCATTACCATCATCCACCTGTCTTCGGAACTCTCGGCCACTTTTATTGAGATGTAATTGACATATACATTGTATTAGTTTTCGGTGTACAACGTCATGATTTGATATATGTGACTATTGCAGAATGATTACCTCAATAAGTCCAGCACATAATTACAAGTTTTTTTCTTGTCGTGAGAACTTTTAAGATCTCTTAGCAACTTTCAAGTATACAATACAACAGAACGTTTTTCCTTGTCCCAATCTGAAATGCTGTACACAGTAAACACTAACTTCCAACTCCCCCCTTTCCCCAAGTCCTGGCAACTGCTGACTCTGTGTCTATGAATCTGACTGCTCTAGATGCCTCATATTCATCCTCATGATACTCACTTATTTCACTTAAAATAATGTCCTCAAGGTTCGTAGATTCATCTACATTGTAGCTGTATGTCAGAATTTCACACCCCCCACCCTTTATTTTAAGGCTGAATGCTGTTCCATTGTGTGGGCATTCTATCTTGTGTTTATCCACTCATCCCTCGATAGACATTTGGATGGTTTCCACCGTTTGGGTCTTGTGATATAAGCATTTAAAATCTAAATAAAATAAAATAAAATAAAATAAAATAAATAAATAACAAGAGAGTTCTAGACGGGAAGAGATAAATAAACCAAATTTTTACTCAGTAAGAATCCCTGGAGATAAGCTGTTACCACATGAAGTCTGTGCCCACGGACCTAGGTGCACATGTGGGAACATGTGGCGCATGTGAGCATCGTGTGTTGTGTGTCCACAGTTGAGGAGGAGACTCTCTGTCACTCGCAGGGCACAGTGGCGTAGAGAGTTGACACCAGCAGACCGTCTCGCCCGTCAGAGGCAGGGCTGGCTGAGGGTGGGAGGTGCCCTCTGCCACCCTGGCTTCTGTACTCGCCCCTCCTAAAGCTGCTTCCCCCTAGACATGTGATGTTCTGGCTCAAGCCTAATGGCTTCCTTCTTGAAGCTGACATGAGCCAAGGAAGAAAACAGTCCCAGGTCACTGACAAGTGGTAAGTCTTTGGACCGAGAAGTATTTTGCGCCCCGTGCTAACAAGCCGAGTGCACTTGAGGCAGCCAATTCTTGCTCGCAGCCCCCATGTCTTTTGGGCATCACGCATCAGTACCGCTCATTTGAGTGGTTTCAGATGCCCTCTGCCAGGAGCTTCTCAGGCCATTTGAAAGCATTAGACTGCTCCCCACTCCCCCATCAATGTTACTCAGAATCACATTAAAACGTAAGACAGATAAGAATGGTTCTGCTCTGTCCCATTAGGGATTGGGCAAGGTAGGTGTAACACTGGGGGATCCAAACCCCATTGTGGCTTTAGGGAAGCCCACTTTGAAAAAGGCTGCATAGGACTAGTGATTAGAAACTCCAGCCTGGGGCGCCTGGGTGGCTCAGTCGGTTGAGCGTCCGACTTCGGCTCAGGTCATGATCTCGGGGTTTGTGGGTTCCAGCCCCACGTCGGGCTCTGTGCTGACAGCTCAGAGCCTGGAGCCTGCTTCGGATTCTGTGTCTCCCTCTCTCTCTCTCTGCTCCTGTTTGTGCGCGCTCTCTCTCTCTCTCAAAAATAAATAATCATTAAAAAAAAGAAGAAAAGAAAAAAACTCCAGCCTGAAATCCTATTGGCATATAGGGACATATGAAGGAAGAGGAAGATTCTACTCCAAAGAGTCGGACTCTTGTATGTAAGACCAATCAGCTATGTAAGACCAATCAGATCACGGATCTGAAAATCCGTGACGTGTCTAACCTCCTTTATTTAACCTTTTCGATAGTCTGAAGACCACGTGTCACTGTCCCCACGTAACAAATGGGGAAGCCGAGGCCAGAGCCCCACAGCCCGGGAGCGGTAAAGCAAGAAAGGCTCCTTCTGCAGCCCTGAGCGTACTGACCTTCATCAGAGATGCACACACTGCCGCGGCTTGAAGGGTGGAGGTTTCTGGGAACTGTGGAGACTACCCCAAAATGAATCACCCTCCCCCCCATGGTGGGCATACCCACTCTGGCACACCCAAACAAAGCAAATTATAGCTGTTGGAGAAGCAGGCCACGCTCAGTGAGGCAGAGCCAGACTGGGGTTATTGCTCATATCCTGGGGAATACCGCTATGCTCGGGTCTCTCCTCCTCTACCTCCTGATCTCCTTCCAGCAGGGAAGACACACAGGCTGCCAAAGGCCTAACAGAAAACAGACAGGCAAGTGGTGGTGGCCTCACTTCCTCCCCTGCTGCCCTCCAGGTCCCTGGCTGAGGTCCTGCCCCAGGGTGAAGGAGGAGGGCCCAGCTGGAGAACAGGGAACGAGTGCCTGTGGAAGCTCAGAGCAAGCAGGAGGTGGTTTGGTGGGGTGGGGATGCCCTATGCCAGGCTGGAGGAGCAAAGGCTGATGGGAAATGACCATGGCCTTTGCTAAAAAGTCTGCTTGGGGACCAGGTTTCAATTATGTCTCCTTCTAGACAGGACCCCTTTCCCCGATGGCCAATTGAAAGGTAAGATACCAGGGAAGGTGTACCCAAACTGACCCTTAGGGCAGGGGGCCAGAAGGAACAATGGGAACTATCTCAGACCCAGAGGGACGTGTCTCCATCCTTGGTGAGTAGAAACAGATGATGTCAGGTCAGCAGGAGAAACTTCAGTTCTGGAGGCAGGAGAGACCCTGCAAAGTGGCTAAGGGCAGATGGAGAGGAAGAAGGGATGGCATGTGAAGTCCCGTATCTCTAGGTGCTAAGCCTGGTCAATGGAGGCACTTACCTAGGTCCTTCCTGCCGGATGGGGCTGGGGGATGGGCCAGGCTGCAGGGTCTGTAGGCAGCAGAGCACGGTGGAGGCAACGCTAGCCTTGGGACTACGACTGGTTGGCCCTGCACACTGGGATTTGGTTAAAGTACTTTTACCTTTCACGCTGTCAGGGCAGAGCCCCTACTCGGGGCTCGAACTCAGGAGCCGTGAGATCATGACCCGAATTGAATCAAGAGTCAGTCGCTTAACTTACTGAGCCACCCAGGCACTCCCCTCACACTGTATTTTTAATTGAATCACCCAGCAGACTTTTGGGTGTGTAGACAACTATGTACGTATTCACAAATTTGCTAAATTGTTCTAAGATTATTTTACTTCATAGAGTAGAAAACTAATATTCTTAAAAAAAATAACTAAACCTAAAACATCTTAGAAATATCGAGAAGTTCTTGAACAGAATCATACTTTAATTCCCATTCTTTCTTCTTCCCTCCCTCCCTTCCTTCCTTCTTTCCTTCCTCCCACCCCTCCCTCCCTCCCTCTTTCTTCTTTCTTTCTTTCTCTCCTTTTTTCTCTTCTCTTCTCTTCTCTTCTCTTTTCTATTTTCCTGAGGAAATTTAACATGTACCTATCTCCCCCTTGTGGATTTACTCTCATCTCTTGGCTGTACAGAATGTACAGAGTGAGACTATTGGGAACTTCCTGTTGCCTTTTCTCTCCATTGCCTTTCCTTACACAAGAAAAGGAAGCATTATTGTAATTATTAAAGCAAAAGCTTTAATTTTCTGAATTGAACAGGCATTATGAAATAAACTTTTAATCTAACACTTTGCCGTGCCAAAATTTTGCCTGTAAAATCAAATGCTTAAAGATTTAGCGTTGGTTTAAAATTATTTAATTCTTCAATGTTAGCCTGACGTTTTCCCTCCATTTTGTGGTCAAGAAAGGAAAAGAGGACCGTGATGAAACTAAAGTTATGTTTCCTAGACCAAAGTCCAAAGTTCTTTGCGGAATTGTCATCAACAATGACACAAGACAATAATACTTCCTATTAATTGATTGTTTGCTCCTTGCCCAGTCGCCGGCCAAGCAGTTCATCGAATTATATCACTTACTCTTGGCAATAAAATCATTAGTCTGATTTTAGTAGGAAACTGAGGCTAAAAGAGCTTTCCAGACTTGCTTAAGATCACACAACCAATTGCTGAAGTTTAAATTGGATTACTGTCAATGATCATAAGTGGAAACTGTGAAATAAAGAATAACAAAAACACACATTGAATGTGTTCCCAAAGTTTGGGCTTTGGGAGATGAGCTGAGAAATATATAAATAACCCATAAGGTTTTTTTTTTTTCTTTCGAAATATTTTGAAGATATTGGAGTTGTAAATGACGTGGGTCGATCATATTTTATAATTATCTGCCAGGTTAAATTAAACTTTAAAATCTGGCATAGTTATGATTAATAATAGAGAGACGTCAGTCATGCCACAAAGGGGAGTTGGGACCCAGATGTCAGGAGGTGGGGATGACTGCCTCATGTCATTTTTGCTCCATTAGCACTTCCAGCCACACCCGCCCTATTGACTGTGTGAGACACACTACACGCCAGCACGGACATGACATAACAAAGCTGCTTTGCTGATCTGGAAACCCCTGGGGCTAGACAGCGAGAAACGGGGGTGACAGAGGCTCTTTTGAAACAAGTCAGTCTTTTAAAACTTCACGGTGCAGCCTTTGTCTATACCTCTATAAAATGTCACTCTACTATCGTGATCCGAATCTAGGTCTACACATAGAGGTGGGATGAAGAGACACTGTGAGACGCTCCATCAAATTCTAGAACCTCGATTACCTTGGTGATTCCTTTTCTCATCAATCTGTCTTTGAGTGGAGAGCAGCCATTCCTGTGACGTGACTAATCTCTGGCTCCTACGGCACCCTTCTTTCAAAGAGCATCTGGTGTAATGGAGAAGAAACCATGGGGTCCGATAGTCATTTTTCTGAGTGGGAACAGCTGGTATTAATTGCCAAGAAGGCAGCATAAACACAGAGCAATTCCAGAGTGGCTGGTGAACCAGAGCAGGCATCTTTAAGCGTGAAGATGAAAATGACAGCCTCTGATAGCAGCTCACACTGACTTAGTGTAAATACTGTGTTCAAATTAGTGTAAATATTATGTTTAGTTTTAGTCAATGGGTTTGAGCACAGCAGATCAGGATGCTCAACAGGCTAAATAAGGGGGCAATTTATTTTCTCTCAGAAAAAAATAAGTGCTGAGGCAGTTCCAAGGTTGGTTAATTCAGAGATAAAAGGATATCATCAAGGATTCAGGTTCTCTCCGTGTTTTCACTCAGCCATCTCATTCTGACAGTCTCATCTGCTAGCTTAATGTCCTCATAGCCACAAGATGGCTGCTGTGGCTCCAGGTATTACATGCAGGCATGAAAACATCAAATAGAAGAAGAGACTATCTCTTCCTTAGGCTTTTTTCCTCCCCCACGATGAGTGAAGGAAACACTTCCCAACATTCCCCTAGTAGGTATTTGCTCATAGCTTATTGGCCAGGACTAGATTACATGTCCATGTTTAAAACAATCACTGTTGAGAGAAATCGTACCCTCCATGATTAAACCAATCAGGGTTCATCCTTGAGTCATATGGGAGAGGAATAACCTCTGGAATAAAATAGGGGTCCTGCCATTATTTAAAACAAGGGGAGGGGCTGGCTGTTGTGTTAGCAAGCAATGTTTGCTACATGTAATTATGTGTGGATATATTTTCTTTTTTGAAAATCATTTAAGGATCCTATTTACAGTCCAGACCACCTCTCAACCATTTGGCATGCAACTTGGCAGAAATAACCATACTCAACACCTATAGGAACTTTGAATGAAACACCTCTTAGAAAGGAGAGAGGGAAAACCCTTATGAATTCAACTTTTCTTATCTTAGGGAATTACAAAGATTAAACAGTATTTAGTACCCTCACTTTATGTTTCGGTCTGACAGTGGGCATTCCCCAAGCACATTTGCCAGCAGTTTCCAGACCCACAGAGAGAAGAAAGCCTGTGAAGTTACTATTTCAAAATATATGTTTATATGTTTTAAATGATTCTGACTATAAAAGTAATTTTATATAATAAAAAACTTAACATTTTCCACATTACCTATGTGTACCTGAGTGTGTGTGTGTGTGTGTGTGTGTGTGTGTCTGAGAGAGAGAGAGAGAGAGAGAGAGGGAGAAGGAGAGAGAAGGTGGTAGAACGAAATTGTAGTTGTTGAGAAAAAGTGCTTAGCAAGTCTCTTGTACACAGAAAATGAAGCTCCGGAGCATGTTTGGAAGGAAACAGCAGACAGACAGTGAAATTGTCTTGCCTGTGAAGTGAACAGGACTGTAGTTATGGGAAGAGAAGAAGAGAGGAGGAAAGAAGGAAGATGGAAAGCGAGCAGGGTGGCAAGGCAGGAAGCTACGCCTGAGTTACAAATGAGAAATTCCTACAGCAAGGCGATCAAACGACTTTTATGAATGAGGAAAAAGGACATCTAAGACTTCAGTTTAAACTTATGAGATATATGATCCTCTTTGGTCACCTCAAATCTGTGTTGTCTTGCGTCACACCCCAATGCCTTGTGTGTGTGTTTTGGGGGACATGAAAATGGCTGAATTCTACAACTAGGTCGGTGTGGAGGAAGTGATAGAGAAATGCCACAGTGCCCGATGCTTGGGTGAGATCCAAAGTTCAGTAGAAGAAACCTGACACCACAAATAACTAAGAAAGTAAAACCCAGAATGCTCGGGAATTTTAGAGATGGCCCCAAACTCCCACTGAGATTTAGAAAGGAGGCAGCAACAATTTTACTTAAATCTGATAGACAGAATGGTAAGATTTAAATAAAACCGACACTTGGTTTCCACTGATATAATGAAAAATAATTGCCATGACAGTGGGCATAGTTTTATGCACTGTTTTTTTCCCCCTATACATCATAAGCATTTTCATGTTTTAAAAAATATAGTCTATCTAGATCTGAAATCTTAAACACTTTATAATGAATTATAGCCTATTTCAATTTAAAAATACCAAACAAAAGTTTACAGGACCGCTACTCTAGATGATAGTAAAAGATATTTGTATGGCCCTTATAAATTCATTTGAGTGCGGGTTTGGACACATATTTAATTTTTATTGTGTACCTATAAACAACTAAATGCTGAAATAGCTAATGACTTAACCCCTTGAATTTGAAATAGTTAAGCTGCATAAAATGTGCTAACACCTCAAAGTAGATTTATTGAGCTGAATTTAATTGGCGTGGACGATTAAAACAGATTGGTGTGGTTGTTTTGTTTTGTTCTGTTTTTGTTTTTTCTTCAAAATCTATTTTCCTCTTCCACATTATTCTTCAACTTTTGGAGGCAAGAGTTAAGACCAGTTACGAGCCTGCCTTAGGCCATGAGGCTAGCTTACTATATTTTAAGATGGATATAGATAAATTATCTTGGTAGATGCAAACTCTTTACCTTTTTTAATGCAAAACATTGATCTTAAATATTAGCTGTCACACAAACAGACACACGGACCCGTGTTAAAATATGTGAACGCATTAGTCAGAGCACTTGGCTCAAAACCTCTCTCCTCCCCTTTCCTTCCTTCAGATGACCTCTTCTCTGAGGTGCCCAGTTTGAAATTATGATCTTGAATCCTGAAGCTTAAGGATTTTTCTCAAACATTGCATAAAACAAATACAGACTGCTGAAAACAAATAATGCTTGCCTTTTATTTTAAGGGGCCAAGAACACCGGGGTTCTAAAATCGGAGGTAACGCTAATGCTGCTTTTCCATGCCTCGTCCTGGAATATCCTTCCCAGATGCGTGCTGTAGCTAAATCTTTCTACCTGCGGGCTAGACGCCCCCAGTTAGCTTCGGAGTTTTATGTTTGGGAATGATGCGGGTACTGAATAGTTTTTCTACTTGTTTGCAGGTGTCACTACTTGTTAAATGGGCATAGGTACCATTGTGATTAATAAAATACAAATTCATTGATAAGTACTGCTATATTAATAGTAGCCTTTTGTTTCTAGAAAAGTCTTCAGTGAGATACTAGAAGTATGACTGTTGTCATGTGGATATCTGATCATTTCTTTTTATGTTGAAGAAAGGGTTTGCATAATAGCAAAAAAAAAAAAAAAAGAAGAAAGAAAGAAAAAAGAAAGAAAGGAAACAAACTAAAAGCCTAACATTACAGCATTAGAGGCCTGGTTAAATAACAGATGCTAAGTTCTTATACTTAGAACATTAGGCAGCCATTGAAAAGCTGGTTGTGTAGTAAAATAATGAATGGCAAGGAAAATATGTATATTCGCAGAATATTATTATATTGTAAAAAAGCAGGTTACAAACCATTATCACAGTATAATACTACCATTTAATAAGTTATAGATAGATGTCTAGACAGAATATAGAATAAAAAGATATCATTAAAAGATTATTACCCTTTGTCTTTGGTGATGAAATTATAACTTTTTTTCCTTTCAGTGAAGTTTTTCATCTCATTTTCTAAGTGTTCTGTAACTTCAGTTATAAGAGAAACATCTAAACTTATTTTTAGGAGTCCTTTTATTAAAGAGTTTGCTATCGTCCCATTTATAAATCGTGTTGGTGACCCTGGTTTTTTTTAACCCACTAGAAACGCTAAAGCTGTTCAATATTTTTGGTGTGTGCCACCACGCTGATGAGCTTTTGCTGCAGCCCTCTCCCTCACCCCATTGTCCTTGGCCGTCCTGCTAGTGATGTGACTTGATGCCTGTCCCCATAACTTGGGGAGAGAGCACAGCTGGACACGTCTTTCTCAGGGAACAGGAGAGGTCTTTTCTGACGGCCAAGAGAAAATGTGGAGTAACAGAAAAGATGTGTTGGGGTGATAAAAGATCTTCCCTTGTTTCTAAACAAAAGTGTATGTACGTGTGGGTGTGTGGAGCCTGTATGTATATAGTGTTTTTCAATACGGGAAAATTGTAATCAAAAGCAAGTGTTGCTCTGGGCTATCGTGGGCCATTAACTGCCCCTTTTGCCGAGCTGCAGATGGACAGAATTACGTTGCCTTAATAACGTGACTCTTAAGTGCCAGCTGTCATGCAGCATGGCAGTCCTCCATGCTAACAAAGCCCTCATTAAATGGTTTGCTCGGAATAATTTGCCTGCTCTCCCTGCCTTTCTAGCAACTGACAGCTCCTCCCCTTGCCCGCTCCCCACAGACCTCCAGTGGACACCATTCATCACTGAAAGAGAAGTCTGTGCCATGTGTGATGGGATGGTAATGTTTTTAATACTGTGTATCTCCCTGTTCTTTTTATGCCCTGTTTCAAAAGTTTTGAAGCGAGGTTGGTAGCTAGCAACGCGTGCTATCATTCATTCCGTGGCAAAATAATAATTGCTAATTTTCTTCTTCAGAGAACCAGAGCTTTATCAGGAATAACATTATGCAAATGACTATGCAAATGTCAACCAGAGGAGTATCTGGGAAAAAAAAAAAGTTCAGATAAAACCTTCAGAACACATCCAAAGTTGGCTGAAAAAAATAACTGAGCATTTTAAACTATAAGGTCACCATGGTAGCATAGAGAATTTATTAACTAATAATAATCTTGTGAGAAAGCTCTGCACTCAAAATAAAAGAGGTAGGGCATACATTAGTATTTATTCTAGCTTAATTTATTTATGATACGAAGATTGTCCTTGTCAGCTGTTAAGTCTCCTTGGAATGAGTCTCTTCATCTTTTGTATGTTGTCTGATGGTCCAAAATGCTTAATGTTCAACCTTCTATTAGCATTAAGCATTAATCCTTTATTTTTTCTGCTATGTATTTTCCTTATCATCAGTATTTTTAGCTTTTTTATGTTGAATATTATGGGGGGAAGGTGCATGGAAATATAGAGAAACATGCTCAATTATTTCAAAACAAAACTTTTAGGGTATTGGTGAAGAAAGCCTGTCTTACAAAACTGCATTCTTCCTCAGTGTATACCCTTTGGGAGTATTGGGGAAAGAAGCCTGATTCAAAGGAAGGATGAACTCCAACACCGTTTATTTCTTTTTTTTTTTTTTTTTAATTTTTTTTTCAACGTTTTTTATTTATTTTTGGGACAGAGAGAGACAGAGCATGAACAGGGGAGGGGCAGAGAGAGAGGGAGACACAGAATCGGAAACAGGCTCCAGGCTCCGAGCCATCAGCCCAGAGCCTGACGCGGGGCTCGAACTCAAGGACCGCGAGATCGTGACCTGGCTGAAGTCGAACGCTTAACCGACTGCGCCACCCAGGCGCCCCTAACACCATTTATTTCACGTAAGTGAGGTATGTATTTATCTAACAATCAAAAAGGAAACATTGTGATTTGTAAGTTTATTATTATTTATTAAAAGAATTATTTGGTATGCAGTGGTAATGAATCTGCGAGGTTTTATTTTTGTTCTTTTTTAAAAATGTTTATTTCTTTCTTTTAAGAGAGAGAGCATGAGCAGGGGAAGGGCAGAGAGAGAGGGAGAGAGAATCTTAAGCAGGCTTTACACCTAGCGTGGAGCCCAAAATGGGACTTGATCCTATGACCCTGGGATCATGACCTCAGCCGAAAGAGGTGCTCAACTGACTGAGCTACCCAGGGGTCCCTATTTTTGTTCTTTTTGAATATCAATTCTTTGAATTTAGTGCAAGAGTACTTGAAAGACCCTTGCTTTAAGATCTACGTAAATAAGGAGCGCCCGGGTGGCTCAGTCAGTTAAGTGTCCAACTCTTGATTTCGGCTCGGGTCATGATTTCATGGTTGTGGGAATGAGCCTTGTGACTTGGAGACTGCTTAAGATTCTCTCTCTCTCTCTCTCTCTCTCTGCCCCTCTCACTCATGCATGCTCGAGCTCTCTCTCTAAAAATAAATGAAATAAATAGATAAATAAATAAAATCTACATAAATAAAATCAATAGGTAAGACTGACCTATATGATAGCAGAAGGAGAACACAAAGGCCATTCTGCTCTAAAATATCTCACCCACCCTACCCTGAAATTCCCACTGGAAAATCCCTCTCTACGATGCAAGCATGTGTCCAGAAAGTAGCGACATATTGAGCTCGTGTAAATGAGACTGGGTTGCCGGCATCTGACTCATTACTGAAAATGTGAATCCCTGAGCCCCGTTCAGTTCTACCGCATCAGAACCACTATGTTTGGGGCCTGGGATTTGTGTTTTCAGTCATGTTTGGGATTTCAGTTTTCACTCTAGAGTGCTACATTTGACCATGAAAAATTAGAAAGGAATAAACAAATTATTAGCTCCCTTCTGTAGCCCCTCCCAAGTAGACAAAGGAGAGAGTAGTTTTATGATGATGGGGGGTCTGGGGGTTGGTAGGGAGGGGGAAATGGGTGGTAGCAGGAGTTCAGAGGTGAAATGAGGGTAGAGAATGGAGAAGAGAGAAGGTGGCAGTTTTTGGAGAAAACGTCAGTGATTTAGCACTTTTGTCCAAGGCCAGACACTCACTGGGGTTTCTGGGGTCATTGAGTTTTGTTCCCAGGCACCAAGGCTTTGGAGTCCAGAGGACCTGGGGAGGGCCCCAGCCACTACCTATATTAATGAACAGTGCTGGCCCTCAGTTTCTTCACCTGCCAACTAAGTATAACAGTAGAGTTGTTATAAGGGTGAAAGTGGCTGAACAGGGAAGACAAAATAACATGATGGTCAAGGGCATGGTGGTTGGAGCTTGTGGACATCACGCTTCCAGACGTCAGGTCCGCCAGCTCCAGAATTTACTACTCTCGTGTCTTAGGCAGGTTCTGCCTGCACCCCAGGTGCCTTACGTATCCACTGGTGCTAAAAAATCAGTGTCTGCTAATAGAGTGGCTGGAGGGGGGTTAAATGAGAAAATACATATAAAGAATCTATAACAGTGCCTAGCATCTAAACCCCTCAAGAAATGTTACCTCTTGTCATTATTTCATATAGAAAGCAGCTGGCACCTGGTGGAATTTAATAAATGATAGCTATTAGTAATAGTAATAATCACTCTTGGCTTCAAGACAAGATCTGTTGCCAAGACCCTCTTGTGCAATCCTGGCTGAGCCCCTATGTCTTGTTCCTAGTTTATCATAACAGTGCTATTGAGATGATCCGCGATAACATCTGGTTGGAAGACTGATCATTACATAGAGGTATATGCGCACGTAATTGAGCAGAGAAATATCTGAATGGTTTATGAAGGTGTGTGGGTGGAGGGGCTGGTCGCCTGGGGCTGGCTGCAAGCTGCCTCTCATCCCTCATAAGGAGAGCCCACCAGCTGTGTCAACAGCAATGGTGACAGCTAGGTAAGAGCTGATCCCTCAGGAGTGAAATGGCATACTTAAAAAAAAAAAAAAAAAAGATTTGAAAATTCAAGAATTGTACTCGCTGGTTTAAAGCCTCTCAAATTCCCTCAGGTTCTGTTGTTTGCCCCCTTGAGTTGAGCTACCCAACCATCCCCAGAGCAACAGTGCTTCTTTTTCAAGGCTGGAAACAGTGATTTTTTCCGTAGTGAACACGGTTTTTAAACCTCTTGTTCTCAAAACTCTCAAATTTGAAATTGGTGCCTAGTTCATTATCCTTTGTTGCCACATAAACCCAGCACACCTCGTAGAAAAATAAAGAATACAAGTGAGAAGTGCTTCCTGCTGGGCATTGATGTAATTGGCACTTAAATGGGAAATTAGAGTGGGGGCGGTTAAACTACTCATCGATGAGAGGGAGGGTGAAGGAGAAGAACACGGATTATTACAAGAATGCCAGATTGTGGTTTCACTTTGGGCGAATGTGACACTAGCAGTCCTTTGTGGAGGCTCTAAAAAGTACTCAGGTGAGAGAAATCTCATGTAAATTTTAACAAGTGTGGCCGCCATGGGTCTACTAACTTGGTTTTGCAAAAGTAGTGACTGGATGCTCGTTTGTGTCTTGAATCACACTCAAGGCTGTAAAAAGATGTCATGGATAACATTATTGGCTAGAGAACCTTAAGGAAACAGGTAAATTCTTCTCATGACTCAAGATAAATCCTGCACTGGGTAGAAATAGAATATCTATAGACTGAAGAGCAGGTCTCAATGTTCCTATTGCTTAACTATTGGTTTACTGGAAAGTGGCGCTGAAGATCCAGGTGAAAACCTCCCAGGCACGGTTCTCTTTTTATTAAAACAGACAGCCTGCTTGTTTTCATGGAATGCATGAAAATAGGAAGCAAATATGAAAATGCATGCATAAACCACAAAAAATTTTTTTCCATTAATAAGAGAAGTATTGGAAGAGAAAATAGGAAAGATCATCCTTTCTATATAAATAATCTAAAGCCAGTTATCTTTTGGATCAGGATGAAATTAATGTCACTACTAAAGTTACAGTCTTTATAATTCAGGTTAACAAATATTTATTGACCGTCAATTGTTTGCTTGGGTGTGCTTGTGACGAACAAAGAAAGAGGGGCTGCCTTCAAAGACCTTACGTTCCATAGGTCTCAAAAAACACAAAAACCAAACCAAACTAAACTAAACAACACACACACACACACACACACACACACACATGCCACAAAACCCAAACGCTCAAAAACCAAAACACAGAAAGACAACAACCCAAAAATCTTTGCAAAGCAGCATCTACAGTACAAGGGTACATGATGTGTGATAAGTGGTGCCTTGTGGGCCATCTACTCATAGCTACAGAGAATATAAGAGAGTTTTAGAGATTTGGTGGCTGGGGAGATAATCTTGAAGATGCCATTTCAGTTGTACCTTAAATGAAGTCTAATACTTTAACAAAAGTGTGGAGGGAGAGTCCTCAAATAAGGCACAGCCCTGGGGTCACTGGGCTTAGCTGGCCTGCAGAGTCTGTGTATGAGAGATGCATTAGTTGGTATCACATTAGAAATCTGGATTTCGTAGGCACCTAGTGAACCATCAACATGTTGGAGCAGGGGAGTGACGTGGTAATTGAGCAAGTGCAATCTGTTGGAGCTGGGCAGGAAGGATTGCATCAGAAAGGGTCTGGAGGCTGGAGGTTAAGCAGACGGGTGTTGTGTGAGAAGTGATCTGGTCCAGAGCTAGGGTTTAATCCAAGGACTCAAAAAAGAAAGAAATTACAGTCAAATTTTATGGCTTAATACTAGTATTCATGAATGAAAGACAAATTAAGATTAATGAAAAAAGTATTTGAGTACCAGATAAAGAGCATCTCAGTAGATTTGCTAGAATCTGAGGCGACAAACTAATTGCTTCCACCAACTCTGTAAAAGTAACATACTGTAAGAATAACTGTAAGAACAATCACATACCCAGTATTTCTTTTGTTCAACTAGTTCCTTTGAGACAGCTTCTAGGGACAGTATAAACTAAAACCTAAAAATACACACATACTATTTAGTGGTACAAATGCATGTTTATGTATTTTTGTGTGCATGCTCATTCATTAATTTCCAGGTGAGAAGGAACTCTTTTAGTTTGAAAATGGCAGTCTGCACTTCACCAAGATTGGAGTTTTTTTTTTTTTAACGTTTATTTATTTTTGAGACAGAGAGAGACAGAGCATGAATGGGGGAGGGTCACAGAGAGAGGGAGACACAGAATCTGAAACAGGCTCCAGGCTCTGAGCTGTCAGCATAGAGCCCAATGTGGGGCTCGAACCCTCGGACTGTGAGATCATGACCTGAGCCGAAGTCGGACGCTTAACCGACCAAGCCACCCAGGCGCCCCCCAAGATTGGAGTTTAAAGAGGAATTATGAACTATTATTTGAAATAGTCTTCTTTTTTTTCCCCCTGGGGGAAAACTTCTTATTCCAGAGGAAAAAGATAAAAAATACTGATAATAAATTATGTGACAGCTGAAGTTTAGCAAGTTGTTCTTTTGTAATTCCTGCCACATGAGAGTTCTGTTACCTGTTACCAGTATGACATCCCCTGCGGTAAGAGCTTTGCTTAAGTCTCCCAAAGAAAGGAGAAATCGGAAAAATGAGGTTGACATATTGGCTTTAATTTGTAATAATGGGCATTCGGAGTGGAAAAGCAAACTTGGAATTTTGAGAGGTCTAGGAGGGAGAGGTAAGACACATGATATAAGCTACTTCAATATATACATCATTCCTTATTCATTGATGCTGTGTTCCCCTCTTTCTTCTACAAAGAGTTATAAATAAGAGAAAAATAAAAGAATTGAAACAAGGGCTTAGCTCCTTGGTCATAACCCATTGTGGAAGCATATGCTCCATATAATATTTACGAGGGATAATCTTTGTAATTGGTAGGAAAGTGGTCTTGGGTGCTACTGCAGATTAGAAAGCATGTGTAATTATGGATCTATTTCCCTAAGCAATTATCATTTGGTAGGTAAAGGTCCTGTCTGTAACCTAAGATCTTTAACCCTTTAAGATGACGCTGTTGAAGAAATCAGTCTTCAGAGACTTCAGCTGTCAAAGACACCGTCCCTTCATTTAAATACGGTTCTCCTGCTGCACTGTCCTTTCCAGAAGACCTCTTGCTTATATTATTTGCTTAATCTCTCTTTCCTCCCATTAGTTATTAAGTTTCATGAGTGTATAGCTAGCTGTCTAGCCCCAACCTCTTCTTTGAGCTTCAGAGTCCTGTATCCAATTGCTAACTCAATTTTTCTACTTGGATATTTATTAATCTCCTCAAATTTATCATGGCCGAAACAATGCTTCCTCCTCAACAAAACCTGCTTCTCACTCAGGCTTCTCCACTACCAGGTTTCTTGACTGAAAATCCAGGAGCCATCCTTAACTCTGCTCTCTCCCTTACACACTATGGCCAGTCCACCAGAAATCCCTGTCAGTTCTAACGCTCAAATATGTCCTAAATCTATCTGCTTCCCTCCTTCCAATGTTACCATCCTAGTCCAACCAATCCTATCTTTTCAATGGCCTCTCCCCTTGCCTCCTTGACAGCATGATGCTTTGAAAAGATAAATCAGGTCGAATCATTTCCCTCCAGCGGCTTCCCACGGCAGTTAGAAAAACTTCCAAGTCCCTTACCTCGTCTGCCAAGACCCTATGGTACCTGACAGATTCTGTCACTTTCTCCTTCATGTATTTCAGTCAGTTGGTCAGAATAGGTTCCTTCTAGACGCTCAGAAACACAGAGCCTTTACAAACCTCTGCCCAGAACTCTTCTGCTGGATCTAGTCGTATTTGCCCTGATATCTCCAGTACCAGAAAGGGTGACTAGAATGATGTGGACACTCGATAAATACTTGTTGGCTGAAGGAAAGGATATAGTTAGCATGACAGAAGTCACATATTATAGTCAAGTGTCATCAAGACCAGGACAAATCTGGATCACCCAGAAAACTCATCAAAATGGAGGAAGAAAATGTAGAAAACAAGGTCAGGTCTATTTACCCATAAGAATGTTTTTATATATAAAATATCTTAACATACGATAGGAATATCTTATATACTAGAGCTCACACTATCCCCAAGGAACTATATAATACTTTTCACAACTCTTTTAAGACAACACTAAAATATTCCTAACGATAAGGAGTAACGTTTAAAAGTACATTCCAAGCACATTTGTGCCTTGATTTTTGCATGAATAACTCATAATAGCAAGTGTTTTGTGTATTTGATTATGGGAATTTGTGAATTCGAATGTGGGAAAATTGCAGGGGCATGGTGAATGAGAAAATCTAACTATCAAGCTAATTTTGTAACATATATGGTGGCAAATGGTGAGCGCATACCAGACCACTTTCCAAGTCAAGCCCCAAATCAAATGCATTTTTTAAATGAAATGAAACATACAAAATGTGGGTTTCACTATGGGACAATAAATAATGTGATTGTTCCTCCACCTTAGGCCATCTCTTCATCAAGAACACAATTCTCTCCTCTTTCATAAGGGCTGACAACTGACTTTGTCTCTGGTTGGAGGCAAATTACCAAAGAGCAAGCCTGTTTGTTATATCATTCAACTCGTCTTTATCTCTTGCCCATTTAAAGACACATGGAAAAAACTTTTCTAAAGAAACCTTTTAGCTTTACTTCCCTCAGGATTGCTATTAATAAGTACACCAAAGAAAAGAAGATTTGAGCTATTTTAAAATATGCAACCCATAGTAATGAATTAATTACCATATAATACTTAAAGTTTTGATTATTCGTACATGAGAGCTTCTATTATTAATGATTGCTTATGAAATTAATCTTTCTAATTTCCATTATGATTCAAATTAACTTGATTAGTTGGTCTCATGATTCACATTTCTATCAACCTCTACTTTTAATTTCTGGAGCATGAAATGACATAAAATGTCTTTGGGGAAAAGAACTTAAAATTAAGATTTTTCTTTGATGTACTAAGTAAATGAATTGAATTAGATGAATAGTAATTGAACTTTGTTTTCATTCACACACTGTCCTCTGGTGTTTAAATCTCTACATTGCATGTTAAAATGAAAACCCAGAATCAAATGCAAAAAGTTAGTTGCTTTTTATTGCTTCGTACATGCAAAAGAATGAAACTGGACCAATTTCTTACACCATACACAAAAATCAATTCAAAATGGATTAAAGACCTAAATGTGAGACAGGACACCATCAAAATCCTAGATGAGAACACAGGCAGAACCTCTTTGGCATCGGCCACAGCAACTTCTTATTAGATAGGTCTGAGGCAAGGGAAACAAAAGCAAAAATAAACTATTGGGACTTCATCAAACTGAAAAGCTTCTGCCCAGCAAGGGAAACGATCAGCAAAACTAAGAGGCAACCGACGGAATGGGAGAAGATATTTGCAAATGACATATCTCATTGAGGGTTAGTATCTAAAATACATAAAGAACTTATCAAACTCAACACCCAAAAAACAATCCAGTTAAAGAATAGTCAGAAGACATGAATAGACATCTTTCTAAAGAAAACATACAGATAGCTAACAGACACATGAAAAATGCTTAACATCACTCATCATCAGGGGAATACATATTGGAACTGCAATGAGATCTCACTTTGCACCAGTCAAAATGGCTAACCCATAGTAATTAGGAAACAACAGAAAACCCATGCTAACTCAGGAAACAACAGATGTTGGCGAGGATGTGGAGAAAGGGGAACCCTGTCACACTGTTGGTGGGAATGCAGACTGGTGCAGCCACTCTGGAAAACAGTATGGAGTCTCTCAAAAAGTTAAGAATAGAGCTACTCTATGATCCAGCATTCACACTACTAGGTATTTACCCAAAGGATAAAAAAATGCTGATTTGAAGGGATACATGCATCCTGAGGTTTATGGCAGGATTATCAACAATAGCCAAATTATGGAAAGAACCCAAATGTTCACTGACTGATGAATGGATAAAGAAGATGGGGTCTATATATTCAAAGGACTATTATTCAGCCATAAAGAATGAAATCTTGCCATTTGCAATGACCTGGATGGAGCTAGAGAGTATAATGCTAAGCGAAATAAGTCAATCAGAGAAAGACAAATACCATACGATTTCACTCATATGTGGAATTTAAGAAACAAAACAAATGAACATGGGAGGAAAAAAAGAGAGGCAAACCAAGAAACAAACTCTTAACTATAGAGAACAAACTGAGGGTTGCTGGAGGGAGGTGGGAGGGGAAGGGGCTAAATGGGTGATGGGCACTAAGGGGGCATTTGTTTTGATGAACACTGAGTGTTGCATGTAAGTGACGAATCACTAAATTCTAAACCTGAAACTAATATTACACTGTATGTTAACTGGAATTTAAATAAAATTTTGGAAGAAAAAAATATTTATTCAGTGGAAAAAAACGTTGCTTCTTGACTTGCAGAAGTACATCTATCTTTATGTTTGGTCTAATAATTATCTGCCTTATTGAGATTGTGGCTAAATGGATAAAAAGTTCAAATGGCATGATGAAAATTAAGTGCTTTCAAATAACACAGACTAATGGCTTATAGAATGCATATTTGTGTTGGCAGGATATAGACTATTTTTTTTAAGAGTGCACTTGGAGATTTCTTTTAAAGTAAAATCACTCAGTACTAAATAATTCCTTCATTTCCCCTAGATTTTTTCCTTAAGACTCTAATGTTTTCACCTGAGGTTTTGACAAAGGAGAATTTAATGGTGATTTCGCGCAGGCATGAGGCACAATTAGGCCCTCAGCCAGGTCCTGTGCTTATTTAGGAATTATGTAATCTTAACAAATATCCTCCAATTGCTTTAACTGAACTTTTTTTTTCCTCCCAATCTTCTCTCCCTTGATTTGAACTGAAATCAGAGTTAAAACTTTTTAAATATTATCTCTTTGTTTCTGTTTAATTGTCTTTTGGATTGGCTGGGAACTGGATTTGGGATTGATTTAAAAAAATTTTTTTATGTTTTTTTTCTTGACCATTTTTCCCCTCATTTTCTTCTATATGATTACTGTAATCATGAAGCCTTTTCAAACATTATGAATCTAATTCTACTTGTTTGGTAGAGTTGATTGAGGAAATTCAGTGAGGTCCATGACCATGATATGGAAAATGATAAATGTCAACCTAAGGAAATCTGTCATTTTATTATACTATGTTCACTAAGGGCAAGTAATTCTGAATAATTGGCATGATGCCATCAGGGAAAATCTACTTTGGGGAGTGATATGTTTTTGGAGGTAAATGTATTCCTTTGAAGCTGGAAGAACACTTCTCAGACATATTAATGGGAGCATTCCCTCTTCAGGAGTGAAGGTGACCTCGTAAGTGACTATTGACACTAAGAATGAGACCCTGAACATCCTTTTATAAATTTCCCACTGCAGGGCAGTGATGTACAACACCCAGCAAAACTCCACCTCCAGGTGATGCCCAAAATGTGGAAAGTTTCCTCTTAGAGGGATTTATACCCTTGAGAATTAGGACCAGCAGTCATAGGATGCTATTTCTTGAAGGAACATAAGGGATGTATACGTTGGGAAAGAAATGCATCTTACAGGTCACTTTCTTAGATGTGTTATAAGCCTGCTGGTATACCCAGGATGTTCTATTTCTGAGGGGTCATGAGGGCAGGGAGCATGCTTAGTTTTGCTCACTATTGAATCCTGTTGTATCTAGCAAAATGTCTGGTATGTAATCAGCATTCAGTAAGTATTTGTTGGAGAAATTAATGAGTGAAAGTTGGCATGATAAAAATCCAAAGCTTCCAAATGATTAATATCTTAATGGTAAATAAATTTAGTGATAAGTATTTTCAACACTCTACCGTTGCTATCTATCACCTACTATCGTCTATCTATCCATCATATATCTTCCATCATATATCTAATCTCCCTATATCTTATGCTTAGAAAGTGATTACTTAGAAATCTTCTTCATGAACAACTCATGTTAGTGTCTTCATTTTTATACAGAAGACGTTGAAGTCTTTATCTAGAGACTCTTCAAAGGTGTCTAAGAAAAAGCTGGCCAACTGATTGGCATGGCATGGTGAGGTCGCTATGGTTCTGGATCTGGACACCATCTTGACAGATTCAGAATATGGAAAATGTGGCTCAATCACTGATGTTACTACTAGCTCAAAAATTACCACCACCACCACTGGTACTAACATTTATTAGAGGCCTAATCACATGCCAGGTTCAATGTATTAAGTGCCTCATTTAAGCCTTGTAACAACTTCCTGAGGTCAAATACTATCGGTCCCATTTTTATAGAGGAAGAAACTGAAGTTCAGAGTGGATAAGTAATTGCTCTAAGTCACACAGCCATGCCAAAATAAAAACAAGAATAATTTTCTAAGAAAAGAGAATAAAGCTTCGACATTACAATAATGCCATTAAAAATGTTCCTGGCATGTTAGGAGAAAACTAAACGCCAAGTCAGAGTTACAAAAACTGTGACTTAAATACTCAGTCTTGACAGTGCTTCAGTTTAACTACAGACCTGTTGTCTACTGTGTGAACGTAAAGCCTCGGCGCAACAATTCCTTCCCCTTCCCCTGGGCCCCATGATAGACCTGCCGTCTCTGTCTGGGATGGGGAAGGCCGGCCAGGGCCTAGATTTTCCTCCTCTACTAGGCAGTCCCTGGCTGCTTCTCTGCCATGGGTACGACTTCACAGCCCTTCTTCCTAAGCAGAAGGACTCAGTGTCTGTCCTCTGGCAACACTGTGGAGAATAACACGATTCTGATAATGCAGCCTGGCAGATACTGTGTGCCAGCCTCAGCTTGGAGTCCCCAGGAAGAATGGGGAATGGCTATATCTGGGCCTGCCTTTGTTATGCTCTCTTTGTCCCCTACCACGCAGGAGTACTCTAGGCACGCTACCCCAGGAATATGCATTAGGAACTCCCCAGAGTTGGGTTCAGTATCTTTAGAAGTCCCCCCAAGGGTGCAGATCAACTAGATTGGGAAAAGACCATTTAAAGCCCTTGAAATCCGGGCCTGGAAGAATTAGGTCAGGGGAGAAAGTGAGGATCTCCTTTGCACCACCCCAACTCCTCCCTTAACCATAGCCAGTGTCCTGACAGACACCTTCACTTTCAGTGATGACAGACAACAGGAGACTTCACTCCCTTCGGGGACACCAAGCATACCAAGGCTTAAAATCATACTCGTTGGGAACACCACCCTTAACACAAACATTTCTTCAGGAGGAAATCATAATGGTAATAATAATAGTAATAACAATGACTTAGCACTTATTATGTGCCTGGCACAGTCTAAGCGCTTGTAAGTACTATCTTAATGGAATATATATATATGAATATATATATGAATATATATTTGATATATACTATATATCTGATATGGTATAGATACTATATATATATGTACCATATATATATAGTATATATACTATATATAGTATAGATATAGAATATATATCTTATATATACTATATCAGATATATACTAATACTATATATTAGATAATTAGATAATTAGATTAGATAATTTGATAATCAGATATATATCTGATATAGTATATATATTATATATATAGTATATAGTATATACTATATATATATAGTATATAGTATATAGTATATAGTATATAGTATAGTGTAGTATATAGTATATAGTATATATATATATACTATAGTATAGTATATACTAGTATATATATATATATATAGTATATATACTATATATAGTATATACTATATATATAGTATGTAGTATAGTATAGTATATAGTATATACTATATATAGTATATAGTATATATACTATATATAGTATAGATATAGAATATATATCTGATATATACTATATCAGATATATACTAATACTATATATTAGATAATTACAGTGGGATATAAAGATATGAGGATTGTTCTGTGAGGTCAGGGCAGGAGTTTGGTGAGGGAGAGAGGTTGTGAGACAATAAACAATGAAGCAGAATACCGTTTATTTATTTGGTTTCTCCTTTATTTTAGCCTCCCTGCACCCCTCACCCCCCCAGACTTTGAGAGCCAGAGGGGAGAGGCCACTTCTGTCTTGTTCACTGGTCTGGGCCATGCGTGTATTTCAGTGCATGGCACGAAGGAGGCTCAAAGTAGTTGTCAAATGTGTGAATGAAAGGGGAGTAAAATGCTCACTTCCACTGATAACAAGTTTATTTTCTGTTAGAAAGCCCTAAATGGGCCGTCAAGTTATATTCAGAATCAGAGCAAAGAGAACATTTTGGAAGGTATCATTGGCTGGTGGCACCACACTAAGATGGCATCTGTCACCTTAACCAAGAGGACTTATGACTGGAACACCCTCTTCCCTGAACAGAAGTGAGTTTTTGTTCTTGTTGTTTTTTTTTTAAATAAAAGTTTTATTGACATATAATTAACATACCATAGAATTCACCTTTTTAAAGTATAAAATTCAGCAGTTTTTAGGATACTCACAAGGTTGTGCAGCCATCACTAGGAGAAACCCTGGATCCATTGGCATTCCCTTTTTATCCCCCTCTCACTCAGCTTCTGGCAAGTATTTATCTACTTTCTGTTGCTAGGGCTGTGCTTACTTGGGACGTTTCGTATAAATGGAATAATACAATATGTGAGGCTTTATTTTTTTTGTTTAAAAAAATTTTTTTTAAGTTTATTTATTTATTTTGAGAGAGAGAGAGTGCCGAAACCAAGAAGCCGGATGCTTCACTGACTGAGCCACCCAGGTGCCCCGAGATTTTATTTTATTTTATTTTATTTTATTGGTCTGGCTTCTTTCACTTAGCATAATGTGTTCAGAGTTTATCCATCTTGAAGCATAAATTAGTCCTTCCTTCCTTCTTATTGCTGTATAATATTCCATTGAAGGATCTACTCTACTGCATTTTGTTTATATATTCTTCAGTTGACAGACATTTTCATTGTTTCCACTTTTTCAACTATTATGAACAGTGCTGCTTTGAATATTTTATGTAAGAGTTTTGGTGTGGACATGTGTTTTCATTTCTCTGGAGTATATACCTAGGAGTGGAATTGCTGGATAATTACTTTTTGAGGAACTACCAGTTTTCCAAAATGACTGCGCCTTTTGACCATCTCATCAGCAAAGTATGAGGGTCCCAATTTCTCCATCTACTCTTCAACACTTGCTATTTTCTTTTTAATTTTAGCCATCCTGGTGGGTGGGAAGTAGTACTATCCCAGAGTGGCTTTAATCTACATTTCCCTAATGATTAATGATGTTAAGCATCTTTTCGTGGGCTTATTGGACATTGGTAGATTTTCTTTGGAGAAATATCTTTTAAATTCTTTATCCATTTTTCAGTAAGGTCAGTCGTTTTTTTTTTTTTAAATGTTTATATATTTTGAGAGAGGGAGAACGAGCAGGGGAGAGGCAGAGGGAGAGGGAGAGAGAATCTCAAGCAGGCTCCATGCTCAACCTGGAATCTGGTGTGCGGGGCTCTATCTTCCTACCGTGAGCTCATGACCTGAGCTGAAATCTAGAGTCAAATGCGTAACTGACTGAGCCTCCCAGGTGCCCCCTGTGTCTATTGGTTTTTTAATGTCGAGTTGTAAGAGTTTGTAACGTATTCTGAATACAGGTTCCTTATCAGATATATGATTTACAAATATTTTTTCTCATTTTGTGCATTATCTTTTCACTTTCTTGGTGGTATCCTTTGAAAAGTAAAAGTTCAAAATTTTGATGATGGTCAGCTTATCAAGTTTTTCTTCTGTTGCTTGTGCTTTTGGTGTCATATCTAAGAAATCACTGCCTAACCCAAGGTCATGACGCTTTATGCTTATGTTTTCTTCAAAGAATTTTATAGTTTTATCTCATACATGCAGGTGACTTTTTACATTTTAAGTGAACTTTTGTACATGGTGTGAAAAAAAAAAATGTGGTTTCACTAATGGAACTTTCTTTTTGAACCTTTAAGAGGACCGTTCTTTTCAGTTTACATGATGTTTCTTCAGGTATTGAGTAGGCTGCAAATATTTTTTTACACCAAGCCCAAATTATTCAGTTTCTGGGACTTGTTTTTCTGGCACATGGACCAGGGAGGTAGCCTGGCTTTTAAGGTGACTTCTGTCGATTGATAATCATGTTCACCAAGTGTTGACTGTTTGAGAGAAAATGTGCTGCCAGACTATTTGGGGTGGGGGGGATAACAACGGTTACCTACACGTTGATTATATAGAACGTATTGTTTTGAACTTTTGGTCATGGGAAGAATATGTAATTTAGTGAAATATATAGCTTTGCCTGAATTAAATGGAAAGTCATGACCTAGAAAATAAATATCTTAGTAGCCCTTTACTTTTTAGGATCTTAGAAGGAAAATTTTTGTTACTGTCAACTCAAGTTTGTGGCTGTTAGTTAGGGGTTTAACAGGACAACATTTACACTGGCACTTATGGGAATGTGCCTGCTTTCTAACTGGGTTACAAATTTACTCCAGAGGATAACTCGCGGCCATATAATTAGCTGGCAAAGGCTTGCAGGTCTGGGCTTCCTAAGCCCCCTGGTGGTGAAGATGAGCCATGTGTTCCTGTTAATTGCTCCCTGGGTTAGGATGTAAAGAGCTAGAAGCTGACATTTCACTGTGGACAATTTTCATTTGGCAACTGAGTTTTCCCAAGTCAACAAAGCATAAGGTCATTAATTCTCAGAAGATGGGAAAAGAGACATTTTAAAAATAAGATCTTTGGTGTGGAGGGGCGGGGTAAACATCAGGGACCAAATTAGCATATTTTCTAATTACTGGGCTTGACTGATTTACATACACAGTGGGATGGGTAGTTTTTCCATAGGTCTCAGCATCAGTGAGAGGAATATCACTTTTTTTTTTTAACTAGGACTAAAATAAGTTTCCTAAGTGTGTGACAAGACTCCCACCATTATTACTTTGTGTTCCAGTATCCATATTTCTGGTCTCGCTTAAAAAATCAAGTTGTCCTCTCTTACATAAGTAGGTACAAATGGATATTCAAAACAGAAGCAACATGATACATGGTTCAGAAAATAGGAACTCAAAAATACAGTTTTGATGGATTGTTGCTCAATCTGGTTATAGACAACCAATTAATAATTAACTGAACTAGGTATCAAAGTGGAATTATATCTAGAAAACTCTCAATCCTCCTTTCAATTATTCACCTGATTTAAAAAACCTAGCAACATTGGCTTATGTGTGGATTTGCCATAAAACCAATGAAGCTAAAGTTTGACAGTCTTTCATTTGCCAGAACCCTACTGAAGCCCTTTGCCAAATTTGCTTTGTAATTTTATGATCTTTTCCTTATTTTTAACAAAAGCTTATTTATTTTGAGGAAAAGAGCAAGTGGGGGAGCAGGGCAGAGAGAGAGAATCCCAAGCAGGCTCTGTGCTGTCAGTGTGGGGCTCGAACTCATAAACCGTGAGAACATGACCTGAGCCAAAGTCTGACACTTAACCGAGTAAGCTATCTAGGCACCACAGTTCTTTTCCTTAAAAAGAGTCTCCAAAATAGTTAAGTTTCAAGTGTCACAAATCTGAATTCACCCTTGTCTGAGTTAGTTATGCTTCCTTTCTTTTTAGAGGCCATTTTTTAAATTGCAAAAACAAATGACTAAATGCAGATGATTCCTAAAATGCATTTTTTTTTTCAAGTTTTATAAAGAGATGGCAAAGGAGGAAACCCTGGAGTCTTGTGTCTTAAAAAAACGACCTCCATTCATCCACTGATTTTTTTGCTTCGGACCCATGGTGTAGGCACTGAACGAGCAGCTGAGGTGTGATAGTGGCTGGGAACATTCGTTCTGTTCTTGACTTGGTAGGACTCATGGAGAAGCCAGTTCTATTTTGCTTGGTGACTCCACAGGCCATGTTGTACAGGATGCTGTATTAGGGAGATCTGGATTTGTCTTATTCGTGCTATGTCCGGTCTGGGTTGTAGTTTCTGTATGTGTACAACAAGGATAAATGGCTCTCCTGATTCAGAGTTTTCAGGTCAAGTTCAATGGCACAAATGCTATTAGGAAAACAAGATGATTTGAAAATTAAGGGGCTTCCGTGTAAGCTCTGTGAGGATTGGATTATATCTGTGTTCTTTATCTTCTAGCCCCCAGATTTAGTGCAGAGCTTGGTATGTAGCAATGGCTCAATAAATATTTGTGGCTGGAATAATTATAGTACTAGGCTTTGGTTATTTTGAAAATTTTTTTTTTAATGTTTATTTATTTTGGAGACAGAGAGAGACAGAGCATGAACGGGGGAGGGTCAGAGAGAGAGGGAGACACAGAATCCGAAACAGGCTCCGGGCTCTGAGCTGTCAGCAAAGAGCCCGACGCGGGGCTCGAACTCACGGACCGTGAGATCATGACCTGAGCCGAAGTCAGCCGCTTAACCGACTGAGCCACCCAGGCGCCCCAAGGCTTTGGTTATTTTGATCGTTCTCATGCATTAGTTAAGACTAGCTACTAATCCCCACGTTCACAATGGCACCACACAAAATACTTTTATTTCTTGCTTACAGAGAGGCCAATGGTGGGAGAAAGGAGGATAAAGGGAGGAGTCATTGAGGGGCCCAGGGCATCAACACCCAGCCAACTGAGGCGGAAGGTGAGAATGCAGAAGGTGTAATGCACCACATCTGGAAGTAGAGTGCATCCCTCTTCTCATGGCCCATGGGGAAGAACTCAGCCACTTGGCTTCAACTTGCTGCAAGGGGGGCTGGGAATTGTAGTCTCTGGCCAGGTAGCTCCTTCCCAGGAACATCTCTACCCTTCGGAAGACAATGGGTGGCGGCCAGCCATGTCGGCTGCACTGCACACAGGATCTAATGAGAGAGAGAGGGGGTGGGGACAGGTGATCCCGGGCAGAAATGATTCAGCATGTGACAAGAGAGGAATGAGGACAAAAAGAGTATCCAGAACATCAGGTAGAGAGGATGAATGGAAGCACAATAAGGATACAAAGTAAAAATAGAAGCAATTAATGTGGGTGATGTCCTTTGATCCCGTTGTATAAAAACGAAGCAACATGCTTTAACCACCCCCCCCCCCCCCCCCCCCGCCCCGGCCCCCATGTCTCTTGCCTACATTTTTCTCCTTGGACTAAACCTTCCATTCATTTTCCATGCTTCATTCTGCCAGGGAGACTATGAAAGCCTTTCAAAAGCAGTTTTCAGTCTTGACTTTGAGTAAGAGTGCTGCACAGTACTAAATCTTCAACGTTCGACTTATTCCAGTTTCCCCTTCGTGATGTTACTCTGAAAAATTTTACGGCGTTGAAAAAAAAAATACCAGTACCACATCCTTTTTTTTTTTTTAAACAGCTTGTCATCCATTAGCAATAGATTTTTTTTTTTTCAAGCGTTACTCCGCCAGTGACCTGGAAGTCTCTGAAATAAAATGAATTTCTAAAGAAGGCGGTCCTCACACCAGAGTGAAGGTGGCAGTCTGCCTCTGGAAATAAAATTGGGCTGAAGTAGTTGCAAGTGAGTCAACCTCAGTGAGAAACAAATTGTTTGAACAATAGACTTAATTAACTTGTGCTTGTGTCTTCCGTCACAGCAGGTGCGAAATCCCAGGGCATCTGCTGATACACCTGAGCTGGAAAGCAGAGTTGCTTCTGGAAGAGTGTGAAAAATGACTGAAGCGGTAAATAAGGCCATGATGGTCCGGGTAGCTCCCCTCTGCTGCCTTCCGGGAAGGCTCTGCAGAGAGGGGAAATATAGGGCTGAGTCTCCTGTATTTCTTTTCACTTTAAAAGAGCATTTAGCACTAATGGAAGTGCAGTCTGGGCTGACTTATGACAAGGACTCTCTCCATTAGAGGATGCATGGTGCTTCTAGATGATAAAGGGGAGTGCCAGGAAGGTAGGTATGGAAACCCACATCAAACGGTTTGCCTCCTCATTTCTCATCTGGTTGAGAGAAATCCAAGTTTATACGATGCAGCACATTTGGGGAAATGTTTCAAGAGCTTTATTGTAGATTTAGGTCTCCAGTAAACGGAATTAAACACCTCTCTCTTTGGAAACCTTGTTCTGAGTTGGGCTTGCCTTCATTAGGTGTTCTTTGTCTTAGACTTTTTAAGTCCTTATTGTAATGTGTATTAAATATGGCAATAAAATGCCTAGGGACAGATACTACAGAGCAAAGACATAACTTCTTGTCTAGTTGTGTTTTCAAGCCTGGTTTCGTTCACTAATGATTGGGTTTTGAAATTCACTTGGGTTTCTCACACATTAAGAAAATCCAATCTACTTATTAATCTTACAGATGAAATCAACTGCATTCAGTGTCAATGATGCATTCACCTGGTAGGGAAATAGCTTCTCCCCAAATACTTATTTTCTGCCAGAAATCTCGCCACTAATTTATAATATAGTTTGGGAGAGGAATATGTAAGTGATAGGTAGAACTTTTTGAAGATTCAAGTGAATTCCAGGAGAAGAAAACCGTGGAACGCATTGTGGCTGTCTTTTATTCAAGACTTTGATTAAAATGCTGACATATGTTGTGTATATTTTTATACATGATTTATTCATTCATCAAATATACGATCAACAATTATTGAATACTTTCTCTGTGACCAATAGCATGCTGGGGGCTGCTAACGCAAAGATGAATAAGACAGCCATAATGGGTTGACACTGAAAGGGGATCTGATCTGGTAAGTTAATCAGTTCTACGTTTTTGGAATATGCTCATTAAATGTGACCTCAGGGATAGATTTCATGAGGTTCCCTTACATTGTCCCAGGTAGTCAAGAGATATGTTGCAGGTTGGTCTCTCCCAGAAAGAGATGCGGGGATGGAGTTAGAGATGCAAAGATTTTACTGGGTAGTAACGTCTGTGAAAGGAAAAGGGAGGAAGACAGCTTGGACACCAGGGAAGCGTGCGGTCCCCAGAGTGGTTCTGACAAAGTATCTGCCGGCCCCTCCAGGAGTTCTGGAGCACCGACTGCCTTGGACAAGCCCTGCATTGGATAGCAGTAGTTACACCTGCAGCTCTGAACTGCGCACTCAGATTCTCCACTGCACGGCAGAGTATCTTAAAATTTCCTGGGAAACACGGTGACACATTTGGCAGACGTTCCACAAACTACGTCTGTCACCTTGTTTGGACCTAACTGTTTAATAAAAGGAACTGGAAGGTAATCTCTTTTGGCTTACGGAAGGCCATCAAAAAATTACTGAGACATTAAGGTTGCCACGAAGTGAGAAAGCTTGGGGACTTCTGGGCTAGGTCCTTGCGCCTTGGGACGCTCAGGGAGAATGTGACCGTGGCTATCACCGCCTTATTCCGTCATTGACTAGGGCCATCGGAGAAAAGTGTGGCCTCAGTCTGAAGGCTGGGTGGCCCCTAGGAGAGCTGGTGGTGGCTGGAGCCTGTACACAGTAGCCACAGCTACGCACATTTCTCACAGATGGAAAAGAAAGTCCTTAATGGAAGCACGACCTGAGGGGTACAGGGTGGGTCTGGCTTCAGGGGTGACGGCAGCCAGGACTCGCCTTTCTTGGCTTCGTTCTCTCTGACCGTGGGTGACCTTTTCCCATCGTACAGAGAAGGGGAGTTTTGGCAGCCGCTCTGAAACTCAAAAGGCAAAGAGCCTCTCTTTGGCCTCACAGAAAACATTCCTGATTGGCCTGAGGTGCATCACATAGCCCATTCTGGACCAGTCGCCGTGACTGGGGAAATGTTTGGCTGGGGCTCGTCACAGGTCACGTGTTCTCTCCCAGGTAGTCCCACACCTGGTTCTTTCACACGATTCAGGTCTCTGCTCCATTGACACTTCTTTTGAGTCCGCTAGGCAGTCTCCATTTGCCACCCTGCTTTATATTCTTCCTGACACTCCTCACTGTAGAAATGATATTATTTATGGGGCGCCTGGGTGACTCAGTCGTTTAAGCCTCCGACTTCGGCTCAGGTCACGATCTCACGGTTCTGAGTTCGAGCCCCTCGTCGGGCTCTGTGCAGTCAGCGCAGAGCCTGCTTCAGACCCTCTGCCCTCTCTCTCTCTGCCCCACCCGCTCTCTCTTGCTCAAAAATAAATGAACGTTATTTTTAAACAGAGAAATGATATGGTTTACTCGTTGGTCTGGGGGCTCAGTGCCTGCCCGTTCCAGCAGAGTATGAGCTCCACGTAGGCAGAGAGCTTGGTGCCTCGCTCACCGCAGAAGCCCCAGTGCCAAGATGATGCATTCAGTGCATACTTGTTGGAGGAAGGAATGATGACCCATCTGTATGGTCAGGGGAACCATGGCCCCCTGCTACACGGAAGGAACCCACCAGAATTGCTCCCTACGTGGGCGCAGGTTGTGGAGAGCGGTTCCTTAAAGGAAATGGAGATTTTTAGACGGAAATAAGCAACGGTCAGCTGGGCGCTCCTGCCTGGAGGCAATCTGGTAAGGCTGGACCTCGCCATGGGATGCCACCCAGCACTCTTCCACCAGCCCAGCCATTCAGACTGGCCTCAGTTCCTCTGATGTCAGCAGACATGGCCGTCAGCGGAATTATCAGAGAGCTGCCACTGGTGATTGTTAGCAATTTTACGGAGACAGAGGAGCTGTTACACACTTCTAATATCTGTGATCCCCAGAGCCCTCTCGTTCTTTGACAGCTCATTTCCATCTCACAAATATGTTATATGGGTCTTAGCATGACTATTAAGTCACTAGGCCCAGGCTTATGAATAAGCTTTTATGTGTCAAGGCTTGCATCTCACGTGTGAACTGCTTCTTATCTACATGATAAAAAGCAATTTCAGTAGCACTTAACTTAATTGGTTTGTGACCAGACAAGGACCCTGGGCCCCACTTACAGAGCTTGGGCAGCGCGCCTTGGCAATTCTAGAAAACACATGTCTTCTATGTTCTGAGCCTGAAGATGGGCAGATTTCTGCGTGTTAAGCAAGGCTTGTAGAACTTAATCTTGCAAAGAACTGGGAGAAATTATTAGACAACCAAAGAGTTGAGCGTTGTTTGAAAAATGTGCCAGATTTCTCATCTGGCCTGCCTAGCCTCATGTCCTCTCCCCCACTTACAGAGCCATGTGTCTTCATGCTCACATTTGCACCTTATTCCCCAAATATTTTTAAAAATATTACTCATTTTTTTTTTTGAGAGAGAGAGAAGCAGGGCTCACCTGATGTGGGGCTCAAACTCACAAACCTGGAGATCATGACCTGAGCCAAAGTCAGATGCTTAACCGACTGAACCACCCAGGGGCCCCTCAAAACATTACTCGTAAAAAAAAGAACAAAAAACAATAGGCATGTTTACTTGATTGTCAGCCTGGCCAGAGCAGACTTTATCCCCTCTTCTTTGGTGCACTGGGATGTGATTAAAAAAAAAAAAAAAAAGTCCTATGCCTTGCAGCACATCAACTTTGCCATCAGCTCAGTGGGTGATCTTGGAAGTCTCATGCCCTCCTTTATCTCCTTTCCTCACCTGTAAAACAAGGAGGGGAAAGGTCCTTCAAGTCTCGGTGAGTCTATAAATTCCAGGGCTCTGCCCCTGGTGCACATCCTGCTCCTGGAGAGCGTCTTCCTGTCACTGCCTGGGCTGGGGGTCCTTTCCCCAGGCTGCTCGCTTCATGGAGCTCTGGTCTCCATCCCCAGCTCCGGGCTCAGATACAAGTCCCTCGGGAAGCTGCTGAGGCGACCACAGCCTCCTCTCCGAAGGGGCAGAAATGCGCTTCTCTGTCACCTGTGGGAATGTCTCATCTTCCCTGAAGGAAGTGCCCGTGATAAATGCAAAACAGCACGAGGGCCTTCTGCTCAGCTGGTGACACCAGACTGTGTTTTCTGTTGACTCTAGCCAGTGATACTATGCTGCCTGTGGAAAAAAAGATCTATTTTTGTCTGAGATGATGGACAGTAAATCATATGCCTGGTTTACGGTAGCTCGGGGCCAAGAGGAGCCCCGCCACTTAATAGGAAACACTGACCGAAGGCACACAGGCCAATTTTCTGAGAGGGGAGAACGCATACAGCAGACCGGCAGGGCAGAGTGTGTGGCTTTGGTTAGCTTTCACTTGAACGAGAGGCTAATTAACATAAAAATTAATTTTATGTGGCTATCAGGCAGTTCAGAGTTTATATGCTATAAAAGAATTATAGTAATTAGTGCATCTAGCCAGCAGAACAATGCAAATACTCAGTGACATTTGTGATTTCCGGCAGTGCGTTTGCTACCTGGGCAATTCTCCTTCTGACTATGTTTCTCAAGAACGTGGTTTTTAATAGCTTTGACTTGACATTTATATCTTGAGCAGAACTGAAATGGGCAGCTGAAGACTAATTATGCTAAATATTCCAACAAGCATAATTACCAGTGCTTTGGCAGGGGGCACCAAAAGCAAGGTCTCAGTGTGCCATTTCTTTTTTTTCCCCCTTTTCTTCTTTTAAAAAATGGTTTTTTAATTTTTTATCTCCCGGCTCTTTATTTTAGGCTTATTTAATGGAAGCTGATGGCATATCCTAATGATTTTTTTTTTTTTTTTTGCATAATCTCCACTGCAGTAGCCTAGAAGCATTTTTATTTTAGCATCATTTTAAGTTTTGGTTTCTGCTCTGTTAGATTCTTGCTATTCAGAGAAGAGAGAGATCACAGAAAAAGCAAAATCTTGGTCTGAGCTCTAGCCTTGGGAGTGCTCGAGCAGAACCTCCTGACTTGGTTTGAGGGCCACCATGCCTCGCGCCACACAGTGCTTTGCTTAGTGCCGGGTCAGCTGCCCCGGGGGGGGGGGGGGGGGGGGGGGGGGAGGGGGCGGGTACTGCGTGCATGAGTCCTTGCAGAATTGGTTTCTACCAAGTGCACAGCAAAATTGAGAAACGAGCTTTTCAGTAGCAAATGCTAATTACAATGAAAGATTCCCAACCATATACACAGGAGACAAACAGATATACTTCCTGCAGATCACAGTCGGCAGCATTTGACTGCACAAGTCAAGGACCTTATAGGCAAGATTATCTAGAAAATCCCTTGCTTCAGAAACCAAAATCCTTTAAGTCTTCAGTATTTAAATGCAGCTGTGTTGCTGATTAGATGTCAGAACTAGAGCACACTGAAGTGCCCTGGTTAGTGATTAACTCAATGGACCAATTTTGCTTTTAGACACTTGCACAGAAGAAAAAATTTGCATACAAATTTGGAAACCACTATCATCTTTCTGGGTTATGCAGGAACTGGGGGCTGCAGCACTTGCGAATGCCACAATAGCCCTCGCTCCGCAATTGTCTTCTAACTTCATCTCTTAGCGAATCATTTTTATCACCGCAAGTATGGCATAGGCCTAGGAATGCTTCCAGGACCAAATCTTCTCTCATTTTTCAGTGCTTTATTGATTAGTGTACCCCCACTCTGTCTGCCGTGTAGGAATCAGCACTCAGGGCTTTCAACTCTGTACCATGGATTGCAATCTCTGGCTAGAGGAGGGGGTTCCCTACTGCAAATATGTGCCCGGACTTTTGTTTTGCTTTTGTGCCGGTAATTTACATAGTACGTCATAAATTTGGGGTATAATCTTAACATTCCCTACCGTAGACAGAAATTCCTGTAATTCTCAGCTTATATTCTCCACCCTAAGCACAGGTGGACAGGGCCCCCTCTGCCATCTCACAGCACTGTGTGTGTGGGGGGGGGTGGGGGGGGAGGGGGGTGTTGAAGGCCTGAGATAGATGTGAAGCGATTTAACTTTAAAGCCCAGCCTGTCTCAGCCAACAGGGACATTTGATAGTCATACCCAGAACATGCTTCCATGACTCTGGAGACTCAGACTCAATTTGGAAGCTGCATTTCCCACTAAAAAGACTGAGTAGGAAATGAGAAGGACCGAGAAAGAGACTAAAATCTAAGCTCTACACCCCTGAAGATATAAAAAGCCATACTAAGTGATAACAGCAGATGTTTATTAGAGGAAAGCGAAAGCAGTTGGTAAAGACTATATATAAACTCTGAACTGTGAGCAGCTGCAGACACAGAGAATAGTCTGCAGTTAGTAAAGAGAGTTCTGAGATAAGGAAAGGATCACGAGGTACACACTGGTAAGGGGCCCGAACAGCGGACTTGCTCTTAACATTTGTAGGTCCAGGGCAAGAGTACAAGAGACCCATACGCTATATGTCTGCATATTTAAAAGTTATTAATCAGGTTTATGAATTCATAAGGAAAATATGTTGTAGCTCTCTACTTCTCCCTACCTTGACAAATGCAATTTCCTAAAGACTTGGAAGGTCAGGAGCAAATCTAGACTCTTCACGTTCTTCAGGCCTATCACCTACCCTCTTTTCTGATCGGCCAGGCTCTATCTCACACGGCAAGGGCCCTCCTGTACACACACGGCCGGCCTGTGCATCTAAGCTGCAGCCAGACCTCCTGCCGATAGTCACCCCTTGACCTTGACCACCCCGCTGGCATTAGGGCTGCACATACCAAGAGCAATTTCCCACCTTTGAGAGGACAGCCCAGGGAAGACGTATGTGCATCTTGGAGTGGGCTCAGGCCTAACTGAACAGAGAATTCCAGGGAGCTGGGTACTCACAGAGTGACCTAGAAGGGGGCCTGGGCTCCAGATGTGTCCCATGGGGAAGGCAAGGTGGGCTTTTCTCAACTGCCAACTCCAAGGCAGGGCCCTCTGGCCAGGGTTTAAAGCAGCAGAGAAAGGTACACAGAAGAGGATCTGTGGACCCTGGTGATGAAAGAACAAGGAAGCCTGGGCCAGATCAGAGTAGGGACAGTTTCCTTAGTCATGCTATTTTTGGTGAAAGGAAAATGAAATTGGATGCAATAATAGTACTCTATGCTGTGCTGTTTGTAATAGGTGCATTTGGTTGTACATTAGCTATCTGAACATGCTGTGGGTTCAATAATTTGTATTTCATGGTACCTCCTCGAATCAAATGCTTACATCCAAGTGGACTCCTGTTGACAATGGTACTACCCATTCTGGCACCCAGGGTGGGAAGACCAGACAATTCTTTCAGGGACCTGGAGGATCTAATCCCATCTGGGTGTGCGACAAGCACTCATAATTCTGCCAGGGGGGTGGGGGTGGGAGAGGTGGTGGAAGTAATGAGATAAACACAATATCCTATTAAACACATGCTACTTCGATGCCAGGTTCTACATATGCAACCTGCGTTTATGCTCTCAATAAACCTAAGAGATGAGCTATTCTTATATCCGCCTTATCACAAAGACCTGGAACAATGCCACACAGTCCATGTCTCCTGTTCTCTACTATGACACTTAAACGCTATGGCATTTTTTGTCATGATTTCCCTGCTATGGATTCCTTGTATGTAAGGTCCATGTTTCTACCTGGTACATTATAGATGCTCCATAAACATGATTAAACACACATTAGTTTCTCAGGTACTGAATATTAATTATGCCAGTACTCTGAAACCCCCAAAGGTAATGTGGCATAAAGACCAAAGGGAGAGTTAATAGAGACTAAAGCATCCCGTGAAGTAGACAAATACAAGACTCAGACCTGTCGACGATGTCAGCTCTAGTCTCTTGAGGAGCTTTGCAAGTTGGGCTTGAACCAACAGGTTCACCAGTGCTGTGTTCTTGATACACAATGAACCCTCCCGTGTGTGAAGGGCTGCTCAGCACAGATCTACGTGGGCCTGAAAAGCAGAACACATGATATCCACCTCGGGGCTGAATAACAAACGAAAAAGACGTGGCAGCAAGGAGCCCGGGCAGAAGCCGTGTTTTAAGTTGACCTCGTGAGACATGACCCCAGATAGAGGCTCTGAACTCAAGGGTGGCCTTCAGCACTGGGATGTCCTTTCTCTGTAAAGAGAGGTTCACCTCCTCGCCCATCCGGAGCGAGAGTAGTGACATCAAATTGCATCATTTTGCCTGTAAAGGAAAAGGATGTGTTTGCATTGCCTAGATGCTGGGGTAGAGGACAACCTTGTTTAATTCAGGAGGGAGACTGTGATGAAAACTATCTGCCTTTTTTACCCATAATGCTGACCAGTAAACAAGTGTGAATCTGCTGTCCAATAGGCTTCCTAATATCACCTCACTTAAGTTATACTCCCTTCTCACTGACAGGCCGCTGGCTCACATGGCCACGTAGACATTAGAGGACGGGCTGCTCACGAAAGCCTGCAACGCCGTGCTGGAGTGCTCATTTCCTCCTCCCCAGCTCATGCATCCTGCACCATATCTGCCTCTTCTTGGGAGCCATAGGGGCCTGGTTTTCCTGGGGAATAGGAGTTCCCTCCCCTCTGGAATTCCTATGCGAATTCCAGCAGCGATCTCTAAATTACATATCTCACCGAATGAGAAGGTTTGAACGTGGTGAGTTAACTAATGGCTTTAAGAACCATAGGCGGCTGGGGGCACCTGGATGACTCAGGCGGTTGAGTGTAGACTTCGGCTCAGGTCATGATGTCACGGTTTGTGAGTGTGAGCCCCGCATCGGATTCTGTGCTGATGGCTCAGAACTTGGAGTCTGCTTGGCATTCTGTGTCTCCCTCTCTCTCTCTGCCTCTTCCCCGCTCAAGCTTAGTCTCTCAAAAATAAATAAATGTTGAAAACAACCACAACAAAAAGAACCATGTACAGCTCAGTCTGCCTGCCTTTGTCCTGCAACATTAAACAGATTATTTTAAAAAAACACCAGTCTCTAATGGATTGTGCTCCTTCTTAATATGATTTCAGGTCCTCTGCTTTCTTTTTAAATGTTTATTTACTTACTTTGGGACAAAGAGTGAGCACAAGAGGGGGAGGGGCAGAGAGAGAGGGAGAGAGAGAGAATCCCAAGCAGGCTCTGTGCTGACCGTGCAGAGCCTAATGTGGGGCTGGAACTCATGAACCGTGAGATCATGACCTGAGTGGAAATCAAGAGTAGGGTGTTTAACCAGCTGAGCCACCCAGGCGTGCCTAGGGCCTCCTCTGTATGACCCTCTCCTTCTACCTGCTTCCCTCGTAGGCTGGATGCCATTTCTGCAGCAATTTGGAGCTTACCACTTGCTTCCAACTGTCATGGCATGTGATCCACTGATAGACTAAAGAGAAATTACTGAGAACAAAACTATATAGATTCATCACATGGATTCCAACCATGAAACTAAATATAGCAGATGGTACTGAAATAGAACAGAAAATACCAAATTTCCGTTTCCCCATTTGGATCTGATTACCTATCGCTTTTCATTGAACTCTAGCGGCCAGGAGTTTCTTCCTGGTTCTCTTGAGATCACATGATATCCTTGAAACTCAGCATGACAGATGAAACGTCTTTTCATGCTATTTATTTATTTTTTGACAAGTACCATGAGAATTAAAAGATCCCCTCCTAAATGCTTATAAGCCCTTAGTAGTTTGTTAGCTCAATCGATACTTAGCTCTTTTCAGTCATTCACCCCTTTGCCATTATTTTCCCCCAAAACTAAGCGCCCTGAGATGCAACCAATAATTTAGAAGGTAAGAATTCAAGATTAAGTGTTATCATGGAATTGTAAAAAAGCTGGAATTCATTTCTGCTTGATTTTTTTATTATCAGAAACAGCACGAGAGAAGTGAATTTTCCTTCCAGAATTGCCATAGACATATGTTTCTGGTTTTGCTCATGATGATCAAGGGTCTAGAGAAGAAAAAATAAGCAAGTTCTCCCCATGGCAACCCTGGGTGACGGTGTAGAGGCTGCAGGCATTGTTTCTGTCTTCATCTTGGCTGAAGGCATTAGTGTGGCTTCTAGTTAAGTCCTAAGATTCCCAGCGTTTCCCTTCTTCAGATGTTTAGCAGTTTTACATCACATGCAAATATGTAACTAGGAGGGAAGTTGCTCTCCAGTAAATGTCTCTTTACAATATTGGATTTGGCTTTGGTTCCTGTGGAGCCGTTTTTACCAGCTTCACAAACAGATCAAAGCTCTCTAAGTCAGTGCTGGAGGCTTGTTTTCATGTTTGTGATGCCTGCCTCCCTCCCCAACTAAGCCACACCTCTCAGCCCCTCAGTATCTTCCAGATGCTCCCTGGTCTTCCCTTCATGGTGTCACCAGCTGGTGACAGTCCAGCTGTCGGCACTGAGTACAGAAAACAGGCCTGAACTGAAGACACACTCTCGCTGGTTTAAGAGTATGAGATTCTGGCATTCTGCATTATTTGCTTTACATTGTGAGGGATTTCTAACACAGAAGACCAAGATGGAAATAGGTCAGTTCATGGATGTAAGATTTTCTCACACAATGATTCCAGAAGGAGCAGCTAGGTGTTCATGAATGTCGAAGCTTTCCTTTTGCGGTGGGCATCTGTTGTTTTTTTTCCCCCATTTCTCATTTCTTCTCCTTTCTTCTGGCTCATGCCCCCACACCTTCTGTCTCTTCGGTGGAACTTCCTCTCCCCAGGAGGAGAAGCAAGGAAGCACTGATTATCTCAATTCTTACTTGCTGTGGGACCTTGGGCAAGATGGTCAACCTGTCCAAGGGTCAGATATCTCATCTGTAATAGACGTGTAATCACGTAGCTCATGGGGCCATGATGAGGGTTCTGCACTTAGCAAACATGTAATAAATGCTTGTTCTTATTATAATAAAAATGGTGTGAGAAGCCAGGGAGGTTTGAGTTTACTTACCTGCCGCTGAGCTGGTTTTTACCTGGCACAGGAGTCAGGAAAGGCCTTAGGAAACAGGCCGTGTGGCCTCAGGGGGTTGGCCTCATTGGCCGAGGGAGGCAAGCATAGCTCAGGCCATGAATCCTCTTTCCCTGCTGGTTTGTGTTGGAGAGCTGCCCTCAGCAGATTCCTGAACCGGAGCCTGTGGCTCTAGGGGCTTGCTGAGAAGGAAGGAGCACGTCAGCTGGCTGCTCCCCTCCCCACCCTCCTGACTCTTCAGTTCCACCCCTCCAGTCATGGTTCTTTCTCCTTCTACAGCAAGGCAATATCCTCCATTGTTTCCCTGTGACTTTTTTGGAGACTCAGCCAAGCTTTTAATATTTTAATCTGTTTTTAAGGCAGCTTAAGAAAAGGCTGCTAACTTTGTCCTTTCACCGTGTTGTTCAGGGCTCCACAACTTTCTGGATAAGACTTTTCTTTCGTTTCCTTTCTGCTATGTCAGTAGTTCTCACAGTGTGGGCCCAGGACCAGATGCGTCAGCATCATTTGGGCATTTGGTGAGTATGCAAATCCCCCCTCCCCCCCCCCCCCCCCCCCCCCCCCCACCTAGTGAATCAGAATCTCTTGGGTGGGACACTGCCATCCGGGTTTGAACAAGCCCTTCTGGTGATCCCGAAGTTCACTAACAGGTGAGAATCACGGCTCCCATATTTTTACATTCAGACTTTGCATCTAACATACTCCTCTGTGGTTCATCTTGGGAAGCTCTGATGGTGACAGACATAAAACCAAGGCCCATTGTGTCTGCTGGAAGCATCCATTGCTCCACTTAATCCTATCTCACTGGCCTGAGCTGGAAATGCCATCTGGTTGGGATCCCCATTGGGCTACAAATTAAGCAGGCCTGGACTCTACTTATTTCTATCCTGTCCTTTTGTTTTCTCTCAGCATCCTGCCCACCTGTGTTCCCCGAAATCCCCTCTCTCAGTAACTCGGTCATCTCAAGACAAATCTAATGGTGCATCAAATGTGCCACAATGACCCTTCTGGGCTTTCCTGATCAGATTTGTCCAGATTTTCTCTATACGTTTGGGACAAGTCCTTTGCCCCGTGGGTAATTGTTCTGGTCAGCTCTGGAAATGTGACTTGTCTTCTACTGTTAAGAGGGAGCCCTCTTTCTGGTCCCTTCTCTAAGAATAGTGGGACCTAGGAGCATCTTTGTCTGACTTTCTTATCTGTCTAGCCCGGCCTCCAGTATCTCATTTTCCCCTTTATGTGGTTTATATACATCCAAGTCCTCAACGTCCAACAAAGAAAACCCTACTTTTCCTCAGCCCCGGGCTCCTCTTTCCTTGGTTCTTCTCTTTCTCCAGGGCACCTGCAGTGACAGGAAGTCTGACTCATTCATGTTTCCCCCCCCGCAACTTTCAGTTTTGGAAAATTTCAGCCCCCTAGAAAAGTGGACAGAAGAGTACAACAAAAGCTTTTATACCCTTCCTCCAGACACACAAGTTGCTGGCCTCTTGCCACATTTGCTGTATCTTCTCTGTCTCTGTCTCTCTGTCTGTCTCTCTCTCTCTCTCCACACACACACACACACACACACACACACACACACACACTCACACACTTTTTTCCTGAATCATATGAAAGTAGGTTATGGACCCCATGACAGTTTACCCCTGAATATTTCAGTTTGTATTTTCTTTTTTTTTTTTTAATTTTTTTTTTCAACTTTTTTTTTTTTATTTATTTTTGGGACAGAGAGAGACAGAGCATGAACGGGGGAGGGGCAGAGAGAGAGGGAGACACAGAATCAGAAACAGGCTCCAGGCTCTGAGCCATCAGCCCAGAGCCCGACGCGGGGCTCGAACTCACGGACCGCGAGATCGTGACCTGGCTGAAGTCGGATGCCTAACCGACTGCGCCACCCAGGCGCCCCCAGTTTGTATTTTCTAACAAGGACATTCTCTTATACAACCACAATATCATTATTATGTACTATGCACTATATATATATATATATATATATATATATACACACACACACACACACACAATTGTATTATGTACTGTATATATTTTAACTAATGTACCGTCTCTAGTCACATTACTTCACATGTCCCAATAGTTGTATCTTACCATGTCTCTTTGGTCTCTTTTAATCTGGAATAGTCCTTGTGACTTATTTTTTAAAATGTAAAATTTTGTCTTCCAAGCAGTGGAAGACCAGTGGTTTGGTAGACTATCTCACAATTGGAATTTATCTGATTGTCCTCTCGGTCGATGCCAGGCTAAGGGTTGTTGGCCAGAATACTACATAGATAGGGTTGTGTGCTTTTTCTACCCAAATGTTGGTAAGTTCTAGTGAAACTCAGGTTCCACAAGTATAGGAATATATATTATAATCCTGAAATCATAGAGCAGAAAAGAGCCTCGCGGTCTGATACAGCTCATGTTACAAATGAATACACGGAAGAACGAAGAAGTCAGAAGGCCCGTCCCGCCACACAGCTGGTAGTCGCAAGCTGTTGCTGGTCGACCATTTATTAAACTCTCCTAAAATGTTAGCATTCACTTTCTTCAACTTTTCAGAACCCCACTGAGTGTGAGATTAATACTGGAGATACGGGGTAGTTGACATATTTATATAGATGCCAGACTGTGTTATTGCAAAGCTTTTTCTTTTCCCTGCTTTGAAGTCTGGCAAATCCCCCTAGTGACCTCCCTGAGAGATACTCAAGCAGCAAGGAAAGCCTGTTTTAACAGGAGAGATAAGTTTTACGTAAGGAGTGGCCTTCTACCAAGCTCCAGAAACACTTCTAGGTTAAGAGAAGCAGCAGCCCCACACTTCTGAGCTATTTGTGTCACTTCAAAATGCAGGTGTCTTTCCATTGACCTGTTTTCAGTGCTATAATCCCATTACCTTGGCACAATCCTCTGGAGTTCTGCTTTGTTTGGGAATTTCAAATTCCTTTATTTGTAACAGATCAAAAGCTATCTGGCGCACAAGCCGCATTTGGATGCGGACTCTCGGATGGGCCTTGCAGCCTTCCTGAACGCACACGTCCACATATTTCCCGGGTAACTGCTCATGGTCTGCCCACTGCTCCCGATTTTAAATAGCGACGCTATTCGCAAACCTTTCAGATTTTCTCCCTAGGAGGCTAACTAGTAACTCTGTTGATGAGTAGAAAAGCATGACTTTCTGGGAGATTTACCAGGTCACTATACGCCGTCGAGTGGGGAGTTTCCAGTAGTGACCTGAGTTCCGGTGTCCGCGGAACCGCGCGGCTGCGTTGCCGGCGTGCTACGCAGCCTGGGTGGTGAGCTGCACCCCACACACCCCACAGCTCCTCTCCTCCACCGTCTCCACACGTGGGGCAGTGGGACAGTCCCCATGCTGAGAACGATGACGGGTAACCTGGAGGACTCCGAGCAGAGGTTGGCAAATCGCGGTCCACAGAGCGAATCTGGCCGCCTCCTGTTTTTGTCCAGTCTACCCCGAGAAGGGTTTTTACAGTTTTCAATACATGGTGGGGGGAAAACTCGAAGAATAATAATGTCTCTTAACATGTGGAAATTACACGAAGTTCAAGTTTTATTGTCCATAAAGAAAGCGTTATTGAAACACTCCCATGGTTATTTATTTGTGTATGCTCTATGGCTGCCTTTGCATCACGAAGCCGGAGTTGAGTAGTTGCAAAAGATATCCTAGGGCTCATAAAGCCTAGACCCGAGACCGTTCACTCATTCATTTATCGAATACCCACTAGGCATTTTTTTTTAATTTTTATATTCCAGGGATTCTGCAAGGCATTGGAGGTTGAAAGATATGAAAACACATAGTCTGTTTTCCTTGGGGAGCTCAATCTATCAGGTAAAACAAGGTAAACAGGAAAATCACATAGCAAGTAGTGCCATAGAGCTGTCTGAAAATATGCCCCAGGAACAGAGTGGGCGGCCTTTCTTGGGGGTCAGGGAAATGGGACAGTCTCAAAAGGCAAGCAGCTGACATTTCAGCTGTTGGGGTGGGGGTGAGGTGCCCAATATCCCTACCACCTTAACACAACCACCGCCCCAAACATTGTGGTATTTCTTGCCAGTCTTCTTTTTTTTTTTAATTGTTTAATGTTTATTTATTTTTGACAGAGAGACAGAGCATGAGCGGGGGAGGGGCAGAGAGAGAAGGAGACCCAGGATCTGAAGCAGGCTCCGGGCTCTGAGCTGTCAGCACAGAGCCCAACATGGGGCTCGAACTCACGGACCACAAGATCGTGAACTGAGCCGAAGTCGGATGCTTAACGGACTGAGCCGCCCAGGTGCCCCTTACCGGTCTTCTTTCTTAGGCATGTTTTGTATGGTTGCATTCATAGCACAAATATGATTTTGTGTTCTACTTATCTGTCACCTGCTGTGAGTGGGGAGCAGTGTAGGGTTGGCGTGAAGTATCAGTGTTAGCACTGAGCTGCTGGGAAAGTCATTTCACTTCTCTGGGCCCCAATGTCCTCATTTGTAAAATGAGGGCACAGTGAAAACCTGAGAGGGTTGTTGGGAGGGTTCAGTGAGAAAAAGCATGGATGACACTTAACAGGGACCTCATGGGTAATAAGTGCTCAGTAAATGGTCAGCACGTACAGCCCTCCTTCTCAGTTGCAACCCATTGCCCAAGTTCTCCTCCATGCAGGAGTCTACCAGGTAGATGGGAAGGGGGTGGAAGTGAAAGACCAGGAGTGGAGGGTAAGTCTAGGTAAAGGGGACTTCAGGAAACCAGGACAGCATGTGCAAGAGCACTGAGGCATCGAATCACACGGTGCCCAACCAGTTCAGTAGATTGAACAGATCCAGTTATCCACATTTTACTACTATATTATAAAAACTTTTTTTTAAAGCAGGTTGCAGCTAGATTAAAACCATACAGTAGAACCAGGATTAAGGGCAGTTGACAAAGGTATTGCACCTTGTTGTGTTCTTGGCAGTAGCTCAGGGCTTGTGATGTAACAGATGCTCGGTAAGTGTTTTTTAATGGAAACATAAAATGGTGTTTCAGGTAATGGAAAGAGTTTGGCACAACAAGAGCATGGGAGAAGGGCAGAAAAGGATCCTAGAATATCGGGTTTGAGCTCCGTTGCTGGTAACGTTGTGCCTCGTTGTGAAGGTTCTCCAATACCTTGTTATGTTTTTTAGAGAGGGAGAGAGAAAGCGTGCACGTGCTTGCCCTAGTGGGGGGAGGGGCTGAGGGGGAGGCGGAGGGAGTCTCAGGCAGTTTCCGCATCCAGCTCGGAGCCTGATGTGGGGCTTGATCTCACAGCCGTGAGAGCATGACCTGAGCCCAAGTCAAGAGTTGGACACTTAACTGAGCTACCCAGGTGCCCCGATCCAATACCTCATTCTGAATGCAATGGTAAGTCAAAGGATTTGATTTGGTTTGATCTGATTTTAGCAATACATTTTATTTTAGCAGGAGACTTAAAAAGCATAATGTAAAGCAGAAGGGGGAAATCCTGGAATTAAGGAGAACCAGGTAGGAATAGCCCAAGAGAGGAATGATATGTAAAGAAAGCAGAAGTGGAAGCAGAGGGGAAGGACTCAACAGCTCTTTCTGCCATTACAGGATTGAGGGTGATGAGCCAGGGAGAAGTTTCCAGATTGAGAAGCTGATGACACGGGAAGAAATTGGACATTGGCAATCGTATTAAAACACACAAATGCATCGAAGCAATGTGCTGTATATTTAAACTTACACAATGTCTCGTGTCAAATTTACTCAATAAAAAAAGAGAGAAGGAATTGGTTATATGGAGCGAAGTGGTACAATCGGTTTGGTTGAGTTTGCAATGCTGTGGGGTGTGGACTGAGTTAGACCCACAGGATGTGGGCCTCAGGAAAGGCTGGAGCTGAGATGTGGGGCCAAGAGTCATCGACACATGGACAGGAGTGGACACTACGGGAGTGGAGGAACGGCCTGGGAGAAGATGGACTGAGAACAGAAGAGGCACAGGACAGAAGCTTGTGAGTGTCCACATTTAAGGGTCAGGTGAAGAGATGGGAACCGGCGAAGAAAAGAGAGGACATCAACCAGATGAGGAAGAGGAGCTGGAACTGAGGAGGTCCAAAAGCCAAGAGGAGACTTCCAGAGGAAAGGAGGGATCACCAGGACCCAGAGCAGGAGAGGACTTAATCCAAGGTAAGAGTGGAGAAGAAAACACTGCCTTCCAATGCATCGAGAACCATTCTGGATAGCTGTTTCACCAGAACATCAAGGGCAGGATTTAGTTTGTGCTGTTTCGGTAAATGGGTAAGAAAAAAGTGAATGGCCATCCACCTTCCTTGATTATAGCCCTGGCATGTACTCATCAACCATGAACTTGGATTTAAATAGCAGGAGTCACAAATTGGAAAAAGCCTTCACCATAGCACCTTCCTCTGCATCCTCACTGGTTGGCTTATCCAGTGCCCCAGTTGATAGAAAATTTCCCAAAGAGAAAGATGTAGGTCTTCTGCATAGACGTGGGTCTATTATCCCATAACAGAAAACCTAGGCCAAGCTACTTTCGACATGAACTTGTGAAGTGTATCACGTTCCCAACTAGTAGAGGTTATACCACCAACATAAAGTAAAGAAGAAACAAATGTTGTGGCTGCTCCATGTGTAATTTAGAGTTCAATGTCTTTCTGGCTGTACATAAGGCACCACAAGCTAGATACGCTCACACTAGAATATCCCAGAGGCGTTTTTTTTTTTTATTGGTTGAAACAGCAAGAAATAAAGACTAAGATAAATTTAATATTTAACTCTAAATCTTTAGTTTCCATCATTAGGCTGACTTGCCCGCAGTCATATTGCTGTAAATTAAACAGCTTAAGCTGGTGTCTTGCCAGAGTGCACAGCCGGAGAAATATTAACAGTTCTCTCCTTGTTCTTGTGCCCAATCAAGTTAAAAAACAAAAAAGTAATTTGTTTGCCATCCAGAGAGGTCACTGGAAAGAGTGGTTTAAAAAAAGTAAGCCTATCATTTCACAGTGTATACAAATATTATGTTCTATACCTGAAACTAATATAATGGTATTTGCCAATTATACTTTAATTTAAAAAAGCCGTCAACCTATTTTGGCAGTTGGAAATAGAATACTGGCTGTATCCTCAGCTCTATGCTGGTCTTTGTCGAAAGCAGTTGATGGAGCTTAATATGGAAACTGCGTGATGGGGTCTCATCACAGAAGTTTCAGCAATGGTTCCACCAATCCAATTGTCATGGCCCAGAGGAATGAAGAAAATACCTGTGACAAGACCATGGGGAACTCTCTTTTCAGGAGTATGACCAGCCCAAATCTGGTTTTGCTAGAAATGGGGTTTAGCCCTCTCTTCATGTTTTAACTCCTTTCATTGGTCTTATAGGTCAAAAATGGACAGTTAACTGTCATACTGTCCTTCTACCATACTAATGACAGAAAGTGTTCCCACTGAACAAATATTTAGTGAATAGTGCAAACTATTCCAAAATAGTGCAAACAGAGAAGGGTAACATGCTAGCTTTACTTCTGCTCTGCCATGTCTATACAAAATAGTGGTGCGGGACACAAGCACATTCCTTGATCTGTCAGCGTCACCTGTCGTGACTCTGGAATTACGGTATGCACGTTCTTAAAACAGGTTTTCTCAACCCTGGCTGTACATCTGAATCACCTGGGGAACTCTAAAAGCATACAGTAGGCCAGCCACACCCTAGACCAACGACCTCACCTCTTAGGATTGTGACCCAGGCATCAGTGTTTCTTCATGCTTGCCTAATGATTCCAGTAAGCATTTGAGAGTCACTGTGTTAATGCAGGCCATGTGTAAGATTTACCTGGGAACCAGCCCAGACTAAGCTAATCAGAATCTGTAATGATTTTTAGAGGTTCCCCGGGTGATCCTAATATGCAATCAGGGCTGAGACCTTCTACCTTTAAATAGTGAGTCTCAAAGTGTTGTTATAGAGCCTGCATTAGGATCAACCACACTCCTCATTAAACAGGTCATTCCCAGCCCCACCCCAGGCCTATTGAATCAGAAATGGACCCCACCTATTTTGTAAGTTTCCCGGGTGACTCATATCCTCACTAAAGTTCGAGACTCACTGCCACAAGCCTCCTCTATCCCAGCTTGATGATCACTCCACTTCCACGGAGGTGTGTTCTTTTTGCCCCGAGGAGGGTTGAGTTTTAATTCCTGTTAAAAGTGCAAATACCATGACATAATCTTTAAAGATACATTAGGTGAAAAGAGCTAGATGCAGAATAACTTGTATAGTATTTGCCTTTTAAACATAATAAAAAGTTATATTTGTACATGGGCAGAAAATCTCTCGTAGGATATGGATAAAAAGGTGCCCTTGGAATGGAATTCGGTGGTTTTGAAGGAGAACTTAGAATTTGTATCATGTACATATAATTCCTCTATTAAAAAAGAGTAAAAATGCAAACATTACATGTTAGTATTAATCCTCATTAGCACTTATACCCTAGAGGGAATTATTTCGTCAGAGTGTTTTTTCTGAACAGCTTTTGATCCGAGGGAACAAATTGCATATATATCATGAAGACAAAGGAAATCAAAGATCCTATGAGGAAGAGAAATAGGAAAGAATGTCAGACCCTCAGATTCAACTTTACATTTTTGCCCATGTCATTCTTGACCTTGATCTAATCCAAAAGGTGAAAACAAAGCAGTATGCATCTCCCTTTCCACATACTGCTGTCAGAAACAAATCGAGGCGTCTTGCCTTCACCAGGTTCTCTCTAACATAAAATGTAGGAGTGGGGGCAGGGCAGGCAGCCCATGGCCATTTGGACCTTAGCACATAGGCTTCTAAGAAACGCGGCCTCAAATTTCCCCCTTGTAACCACCAGGTGGCAGCAGTAATCCAGTTTCTGGTCCAGCCCAGGACCTGCTTGACTAGGATGGCTCTGTGTTCAATTAAGGTCCCGGGCACAGAATTGTGGAAATTTAGACATGAAAGAACACTTCATAAAAGTTCTACTGATGCTCACAGGTGTTTAAATAGAAAGAAATGAAGATCAGATATATTAAGAACACTTCATATTCAACACAATAGATTTAATCTATGAAGGGAAGGGAGGGAAATTGCAGCCCACTATGTGGCAAGCACTTCACTAAATGTCTCGGATGTTATTTCGGTTAATCATCAATACCACCTGTGAGGTGGATGCCACTACCTCCATTTTACACACAGGGAATCTAAAGTTTGGATAGATTAAATAATGTGAAGTTTCAGAGAAATAAGCGACGGAAGCAGGACATGAGCCCGGTCTGACCACATAAATCCGTGATCTTTCTATTAATGTCAGACCATCCTTTCCAAATGGGACTATCAGGCACTGGCCAGAAAGGGCTTTTTGAAGGATGGCTTCGAGTTGGACCACAGTATGCCTGCAGATGGGACAGAGCTGGAGATTTACCAGCCAATAGCAGGATTTTGATCGTGAAGGACTATGATTATTGTTTGTACTCTGTTTTATGTGCTCAGTAGCTGTGCTTGCCAGAAGAAGAGATCAACAGTGTTTTCTAAAGTTGGGGTGTCTGGGTAATCAGGAGGAGCTTCTCGGAATCAGAGGTTTCTTGAATTAGAGAAATCTGAAGAGGGGATAGAATGGTTTTTTTTTTGTTTTTTTTTTGTTTTTTTTTTTTTGCCCCCTCAGGACAATAGTAACCTGAAGTAAATCACAGATTTTATGTCACCATAAGTGTCGGTGGGAGTACTTACTAGCAGGTGGTTCCTTTATACTTGTGCTTTCGTAACTAAATAGTACCCTTAAATCTCTACTTCGCGATAGTATCTCTTCACTCTCATTAGGTAAAATGAAGAAATTATCTTCCCATACGTTCCTATACCTCTCCTCCCCATAAGTTTCCCAGTTTGGGCTGGTTATACCCTTACTTTTATGTTGTCAAGGTTAGTAATTTCCATTCGGCCCTACACCTGTAAAGAAGGGCAGTCGCGCTATAACCACATAAAGAGTATTTACTGCAGAGCTGAGCAGGGTAACTGGCCAGCAGGGAAAGACACGCCATGCCCTACGCCTAACCTCATGTACTTGTCAGGGGAATTCTTCACTCATCAAGGTCACACGGCTTTTCTCCTCCACCGTGCCCCAGATCACATCATGTTTGGTTTCTTTGCAAAATCTGTAATATTTTTTCAAAGGTTCTATATGCCATTCCTGATTCTGACTGTTGGAAGAAAGTATGCCTATTCGCCATAGCACTAGGACATGGCTCCAGACCAGACTGTCTATCGGTGTTGTGTGGACCTTCTGGGTTTGCACTGGGGACTTTCTTTATACTGCACTGCTTGGCTAGCCTCCCTGTTTGTTACAGCTCAGATTTCCTCCTCAACTGGGTTTGCTTTTGTGTTTTGCTAAAACACATCCTTAATAATGAAGTCAGAAATAGTACACAGGGAGTATAGTTTCCAAGGCTCTGAATATCCGGGATGTCTTCTTGTCACTTGCCCTTCATTGAAATTTCATAACGAGAATGTTCTTCTAATTTTCCTCTTAACAGTGTATAGTAAGTACTTCCTCATTTTTATCTAGTAATAAGTCACTGAAATTAATGTTATCTGTGTCTTATGTAATTTCTAGGGAAATTATTTTGGTACAATCTCAATATTATTTTTAACAAAAGAGGTTGTATGAGTATATTATGGCCTTAAATGATTTTTTTCAGTGGCTTCAAATAAAAAGAGACCCTGTCCTATTTCCTGTACACCTTGGTAACACCAACTAGACATTTTTTCCCCCCTCATACATTCTATTTTGTTACCATGAAGCCTTATGGAAGGTTTTAAAAGCAATATTTCTGTCATCATTTTGTGAGTCCCATTTTCACAACTCACTTAGAAGCAAAATATTTTATGAGAAGCTGTGTGGGGCCCACAGTGAGTGAAACACTGGTTGTCAGGCAAGATCTAGAAAATAAAAGCTTCCAGTAGACTTAAAGCCAGAAAGCCCATCTGCATAAAGAAAGACCTCTCAACCCACCAACAAAATGCCTATGGGCTACAGAAAACTCCCTTTCCTCTCTACAAAAGATAGAAAATGGTTAAAGTTTTTTTTTTTTTATTTATGCCTCAGTCCATTGCTGTTTATAGCATAGAAATCTGTAATTCTCCTGCCAATAAAATGAAAGTTGCTTTTAAATGGTTACAGTCCAAAAATACTCAGACCAAAATATTTGCTGTATTTTACTCTATAATGATCTCTGTAATACCTGAGTGGATATATAATTCTTTCTTGGGACGGATGGCTGAAGCGGCCCGCCTTCTTTGTCTGTCCTCCTCACAGGGAGAGGCAGTATATCACAGTAGTTAGAACGGGGCTTCCAGAACCCGACTGCCTGTGTTTAAAACCTGCCTCGGTTACTTCTCAGCTGCGTAACGCTGGACCACGTTGTTTTCAATTCCTGCAGCTCAGGTGTCCCCTGTGCCTCAGACGTCCCCTCTGTGCAATGACAATAACAGAACTTAGGGTAGGGTTAATTGTAGAGGTTGAGTTAGCCTCTGAGAGGGCTAAGAATACTTCTAGGTCCCTGACGAGCTTCCTGTGAATGTCCGTTAGCATCACTATCATGCAGTTATGAATTAGGCTGACATGCCTCACCCTCAAGGTAGCCCTAAGGCGTGTGTCCAAAGACAGATGTGGTCACTCAGGGTTGATGGAGGAGGAGCCAGAGAGATGGGATCCTTTATCAAAGCTTCGTGGAAACAGAGAGAATGGATCTGAACAAATGTGCTTGACCACTTGGGCAGAAAGATATGGCCGATGGAAATATGGAAAAGTTCAGCCACTCGTGTGTGCGGTGGGTAAAGAGAGGGTGGCAGAGAATATGAAGAAAAGTTAAGAATCAACGGACCTTCTAGAAAAGGAAACCTGACTTTTCATTGGCACATTACACAGTCCACCAGTACTTTGAATGTCCTAATCTAGGAGATAATTGAAATGAAGTCTTTATAACTGCACAATGCAAAATGAGGCACGAGGAAGATTTCTAAGTTTTTGAATGTTGAGTCAGGATCGAGAAAAGAGTAGAATTGGGAAGGTAGGCTGTTGGCAGTGAGGGAGTGTCCATGAAGCCACATGAATGAAGGTGGCCCTCTCTCCTCATTCATATTTGTCCTGTATGTTGGACCTTGGTTCCCTAGACTGAAATCAGGGGGCTGTGCTCAGTGGGGTCCACGAGTTTCTCCACAGTGGGGCCATCTCCTCTGCTATTTCATGTGTGAAAATATACAAAGATGGACATTCAGTGGGGAAAGCCCAGGAATATTAGTCCATACAAAGCTTTGTTTCTCTGATGCTGTGTTTTAAAGACCAGAAGGACGAGGGGACAAAAAGTTCAAATGGAGATCAAATCTAGCATTATAAAAAAGAAAGAAAGAAAAAGAAAAGGACATGAAAGTTATAGAGATGGTCAACTTTTCTGCCATGGGCTACCGAAATGGAGTTTGAGATAGTGTCCAATGAATCTCTGGGTCTGTGCAATAACGCCAAGAAGGAGAATATCAGAATCAAGGAAGAAAGCTCCTTCTTGCTCCTTTTCCATCTGAACTAACAGATTAAAGTTCCTAGTTTAGGGGCCCCCAAGCTCTCCTGGAAACCTCCACTTAAAACCAGATATTACTTTGTGTTTAAACAATTACTTTGGGGATTATCTTAAATTCACATGACCGTGAGTTTTGACATCATGAAAATGGCTAACTTATTACTCATAAACTGCATACAGTAGGCAAGTTTTGAGCAATTTCCTTGAGAACAAATACTTAAACAGAGTTTTTGTGCCTATTGAATTCTCTTTCTTGAGCTGAAATGAGCAAGGCTCAGCTGTGCTTCAGCCTAGAATCATACACGACAGACATAATGGTTTATCTTGAATGACGTTCATGAGCTACAAAGGCAGGCCTTGACCACTCAGCCATGTACACAGGAAGTTCTCCATTTGGACCATGATGGTCAGCCTCGCTTAATATTGTTGCATCCTGGATACAACAATGGAAGGAAAGTTAGGGGGAAAAACATGTTTCTTGAACGTAAATACGTCTTTTCAGGGGTAGGAAAATTGGAAATGATGTCATGATGTCCATTTGACAAAACTTAGCCTAAGAAAGGGCTCTACCATGCCCACAGAGGCTTCAGCATGCATCAGACATTGTTTGTTCCTTGAAGCAAAGTGCCACGTGCTCTCGTGTAAATTTTTTTTAACATTAATTCATTCTTGAGGGAGAGAGAGACAGAGTGTGAGTGGGGGAGGGGCAGAGAGAGAGGGAGACACAGAATCCAGAGCAGGCTCCAGGCTCTGAGCTGTCAGCACAGAGCCCGACGCCAGGCTCGAACTCACAAACCGCGAGATCATGACCTGAGCCGAAGTCTGATGCTCAACCCACTGAGCCACCCAGGCACCCCCACATGCTCTTGTTTATCTACGATTTAACCACTCAGAGAACTAAAATAATCCCTTCTCTCCAAACTTTAGGTTTAAGAGAGATAACTAAGGTTGTGTGGTGTTGGGGGATACATCAAAACACAACAGGATCTCCTTGGCTTAAGCCCCCTTTTAAGATTCTGTTAGTTATTGTGACATTTTGGGGTGTCCCTAAAGCGCTGCAGAAGCTCAGTGTACCTGCACATTCTTAGAGCTTAAACTGAGCACTATCATTTGCCTAGCACTATCATTTGCTTTCCCGGCTCTAACCATCTCTAACCAACTCTGGACGAGTTTAAAGCCAAGGATAAATCCAGTGAGCCAAGCCCCAGGCGTTTAACATGATTTGAAGTGTGTAAAAGTGCTCTCTGATTTTAAAACGTGACTTTTGACTCCTCCCACCTTCCCTATGCAATTTAAGAAAAAAGATGGATTGATCCATCGATCTGGCTGGGCATATCGATGAGACATAACACAAGAAGGAGGTTGACTCAAGAAACCACTGAGACCTTTATTCCTTAACGTCATCACTGCTTTGTGTTTCTAAAGTTATGGGAACAACTCAGTTTCCAGCTGCAGCTTGGGCTGGAAGAGGCAAGCCCAGATAAATGCAACAACTGCTGAGTATGAGGTGTGTGGGGATTAAATGAGCCTTCAAGTGCCCTGCCTGTCATTGATACACAGAAGGTATGCCACAAGCATTAATGTCCTCAACGTCTAGCATTAGAATCAATCTCTGGATTCCTTTTAGAGTTGTCTTTGAATTTTTTTGAGCTTATTTATTTATTTTGAGAGAGCGAGGGAGAGAGCACAAGCAGGGGAGGGGCCGAGAGGGAAGGAGAGGGAGAGGATCCCAAGCAGGCTCTGTCAATGCAGAACCTGACGTGGGGCTCGAACTCTCGAACCACAAGATCATGACCTGAACCGAAGTCAAAAGTCAGACACTTAACAGGCTGAGGCACCCAGGTGGCCCTATAGTTGTCTTTAAATGTACTCAACTCACTCTTTCATTCACATATAGATTCTTTCACCAAATCCTCATTCATGGCTTACCGTGTGCCAAGCCCTGTGTTGGGCACGGGGACACGGGCGTGAACGATAAACCCCTGAACCTGTGGAGCCTCGTGTCAGTGGCATCGCAGAAATGGTCACCCTCCTCGGTTGAATGAAGTCAGGAACCTGTATGAATGAGGTGGGGAGAGTCAGAAAAGGGTCCAAGTTAACTGAAAGACATCTTCACACCCCTCAACCCACTCTGGACCTCTCACTGTGGTCCAGACCTGGCCTGGATGCCACCCTTGAATCTGTGCCCAGAGACCAAGGTGACCGTGACTTTTTTTTTTTTTTTTCCTCAGCTCTGGCTCAAATCCAGGGGAGGGATGCCGGAGGAATGGCTACTTAAAGACAAAGACAAAGAACAGAACAGTAACCGTAACGAAATAAAAGCCTTGAAGCTAAAAGAAAAACAAAATGTCATGATGTGTGCATTTTTTTTTCCCCCCTACAAAACCTATTTGCTCTGTGGTGGAGTATAGAGTCTGCATTTGATTTCTACAAGATATGCAGTAATGGGTTATGTACTCCAGGGAAAAACTATCCTTAAGGGAGCGGGAACGTGATGGATTCACTTCCTCGGTGAGGTTTATAATATGTGGCAGTTTTAGTGCGAGCAGGTATTTGGTCTATAAACTGGGAGAGCACGGCATTAGGGGCAGCTCGTTTCTAAATGAAGAAGGATGCGGCGCTCCCTCTCACCCTGGTTATTAGTCCTTCTGGGGATAAGCAGGAAGATTAAGTGTTTTCCTGGTGTTGTGTTTGCCTGTCACGGCAATGCGCACACGCCCCGCTGCCAGCACCTTTACACGGCCCCGCAGACCTGCTATTTTTGCTCATCGTGGGGCTCGGCTCTCATTCTGTGCTGAATGGAGTCGGGGTTATTTCGGCTCCTCGTTCAAATGCTCCCTCTCAATTAGATGCTCTACGACTCGCCGCTTGGCAATTAGACACCGGATCTCTTAGTCTGTGAACGTGTAGCTTCTTGGTCCCCGGAGGCCATTTCATGCGCTCCCTCCTCAAAGCCGGCTGTTCTGCTTGTTGCGGCTTAAATGGTGCTAAAGAGACGCAGACCTGGAAGCCAGCTGGCTTCCCGGAGGGCCTCGGACTCCCTCTGGAGCCGCCGGGCTGCAGGAGACCCAGGGCTGGTCCTCAGGTGGGCGTGTGGGAACCAGACTCGTCAACTCCCAAAGTGACTTCATTCTACAGGCCCTGTTTGCATTAACTAATCTCCTAAGAGACCGGCTGGCCTGTTAGAAATATACTTGCCAAACAACGTATCTGTGTCAGCCTCTCCGTTTGTTCTCTTCACGCAACTGAAGTCTGGGAAACCAAATTGTAGATCATGAGGGTTTGGGGCGAGGAGAGAACAGACTCCTACGCGGCTCATTGGAGAGTAAATGGAGACAAGTTTTCTGGAAGTCAGTGTTTTATTATGTGGGATCTTTACGTTGAACAGGTGTGATGAGTTTTTTATTTGTATCTCCCATCACCCCTTGAAAATTTATTCAGCGGTGGAATCTGCCCCTGTCCCTGGCTGAAAACTTGGCTGGCGCCCTGACTTTTCTGATTACGCTTGTGGAATAGATTGGCCTATGGTCAAAGTCCCAAACACGGGCTTGCCTCAGAGACGAAGAGTATACAGTCCAAGATACAAATCACACTTCGCCCTTCATTCCAAGGTGACGCTTTTCCTCGCCTTCCCCCAGCTGACGTCTGTGGTTGATGGGCCACCCATCTTGCGGACAGTGGTTTCAGTCACCTTCTCTCATTCTTCTCTTCCCGTCAGTCTACTTGCTAATTGCATCTTCTGGCCTGTCAGAGGACGGACCATGGTGGAGGAAGAGGGTAGGAGGCTTGAGGTGAGGATCACCATGCACCCCTCCTCCCCCCATTGATGAGGGCCCCCAGCACAGCTCAGCCGGAGACATGCTGGTCACACCTACTTCCCCTTCCAAACTTGCAGCCCTTTCTGCCTAAACGATCCAAGGGAGGAAGAAGGCCCTCATTTTCGCCCTTTGAATATTTTGTTCAGGCACTTAACTTTAAGGTGGAACATCTGTTGCCATTAAGGTCCATGTACGTTAGTTCGTGGACGTCTCTCTATCTCTTCGGACTCAATGCCAGACCTGGAAGTGTTGTGTTCCTGAGTGCCAGTAAGCAGAGTGGGTGAGAACCTGGTTCTGGAGTCTGGGTTCCAAGTGCCTGGGTCAAAACTCACTTTAAAAAAAAAAAAATTTTTTTAACGTTTTATTTATTTTTGAAACAGGGAGAGACAGAGCATGAACAGGGGAGGGTCAGAGAGAGGGAGACACAGAATCTGAAACAGGCTCCAGGCTCTGAGCTGTCAGCACAGAGCCCGACGCGGGGCTTGAACTCACGGACCGCGAGATCACGTCCTGAGCTGAAGTCGGCCGCTTAACCGACTGAGCCACCCAGGCGCCCCTCAAAACTCACTTTTAACATCCGTTGAAAGCCTTAAAGGTGTTTGTAACACTAGCAGGTGCTTATTTAGCACCTACTGTATCCTAGAGACTGTTCCAAGCGCTTTGTCTGTACTAACAAGTTTCATTTCTCAACAATCCTGAGTTTTATATTATTACCTCCACTTTTCAGATAAGGAAACTGAAACAAGAAAGGCTCAACAACTTGCCTCAAGTCACACTACTAGAGAGTGATAAATCTAGAATTCAGTCCAAACAGTCTGACTCCAGAACCCACACTATTTTATTTTATTTCTTCTCTTCTCTTCTCTTCTCTTCTCTTCTCTTCTCTTCTCTTCTCTTCTCTTCTCTTCTCTTCTCTTCCCTTCCCTTCCCTTCCCTTCCCTTCCCTTCCCTTCCCCTCCCCTCCCCTCCCCTCCCCTCCCCTCCCCTCCCCTCCCCTCCCTTCCTCTCCTCTCCTCTCCTCTCCTCTCCTCTCCTCTCCTCTCCTCTCCTATTTTAGAGAGGGGTGGAAGGGCAGGAGTGGGGGAGAGAGAATCTTAAGCAGGCTCCACACCCAGCACAGAGCCCAATGCAGGGCTCGATCCCACGACGCTGGGATCATGAACTGAGCCCCCAGGACCCACACTCTTAATTGCTCTGCTTACCAGTGCTCATGAACACAACAATTCCAGTTCCAGGAATTTAGTCTGAGCAAATAGGTAGACACACACAAAAATAGAGCTGGATCTTAATTGCAATATCGCTAATAACTTGAAGACGTTGGATAAAACTCTTGTATGTGATAGCAGGAGATTGATTAAATAATCAACGGTATGCTAATATGTTAAAATCCCAAGACTTTAAACATGTATTTTAGAGGAATATTCACACATAAAAAACACAAAAGTGAACTAGTATTTGAGGAAATGCAAGTGAAAGTAAAAACAAGGTACAATTTCTGAACCCTCAGAGTGGAAAAGTGAAAGAGGAACATAGCATTTAGTGCTGGTAAGGCTGCAGGGACAGGCACATTCCTACATGGCCAGGAAGAGTTGGGATTTTTACAAACTCTTTGCAAAGGAATTTGACGAAAACTTCTAAAATGTTATAAATTAGAAGTGTGCAACCCTTGACCAGCAGTTTTATTTATGAGAATCTATCGTATAGGCAGTAAAGCACGTAGGTAAGGCAAAAATCTGGGAATAATTGAATGTCTGTCAATAGGACGAGGGATGGCAATTACAGTATATCCATGCTCTGTTCTACTAATGTGGTTCTAATATAAGGAATTAGTCCTTGATTTATTGACCTGGAGGAATATCTGTGATGTGTTGCATGCAAAAAGTTTTTTTTTCATAATAATATATAGGGCAAGAGCCCATTTTGTAAAGAAAAGCTAGAATCTCTGTATATGTGTGTGAACGTTTCTGTGAGGTAGAGGAAGATCTAGGTGGTTACAAAACAGGATATTAACTTTGGCTACCTCAGATGGACAGCATAAGGGGCATGTGTGTGTGTGTGTGTTTGTGTGTGTGTGTGTGTACCTTTATGAGTCTTTGGATTGTTTTGTTGGTCGCAGTTAGCATTTATATTTAGAAACTATCATTTTTTATCAAAGACACAAATATTAACTGGTACAAAAGACACTTACGATCTATTGTCACATGGAAAGAAGAAGTATATAAATCCATTTTAGAAAACGCTCTAAAATTACATATAGATACATGTATCTGTGTATTTGTTTCTGAGGGTGCAGAGAAAAAGACTGGAAAGATTATAAAGTTCAAAATGTTAATAATGATTATTTCTGACTCTTGGGATTTTTATTGTCTTTGATCTGTTTGTGTTTTCTGAATATTAAAGCAATTAGCATATATTAATTTTATAAAGAAAAATGTGTTAGAAGTAAAATGAAGAACTGGTTTGTAAGGAAAGATAAAGAGTTAGAGTTGAGTTTGAAGTGAATTTTTGGGGGAGGACGACTGGCAAAATGGGAGCAGAGCAAAAAGCCAAATGACCTTTTACGGGTGGCACTGAACCGGTGAGCGCCTGAAAACACTTTCTCCATTAGAGGGCGACATCTCCTGCACTGTTAGCCAACAACCTTCCAGTCATACTAGACGACCCAGAAAGATTAGAGACAGACCCGCTTTGGCGATTCCTTTTGTTTCATAGAGGCAACATTTTCCATCTAAAATGCTCTGGTTTATTCCAGAAAAAGAAGGGGGAAGATAAAGCATTCGGACTCGAAGTGTAACAAGAAATGACAGTGAATCCAGGAAGACGTGGTTGCAGGACATGAACAGAGTACAGAGCTGGATGCGGTAGGGTTGATGACTCACAGAGTCATGCAGGACGTGGCATGGCTTAGTGTGCTATGACCATTAAGCCCTTGAACATATCCGTTGAGAACGTCTGAGACTAAAGTACATGTTTTGCTTACGAATCGGACTTAGCTCTTTCAGCCAAAGGTACATGTGTTTGTGCCATTCGTCACTTGCCCCTTGCAAAACTTTGTAAGGTACGTTTGTGGGGAGTGGGAGGGTTACGTAAAACTTTCCTCAGACCCTCATCGTATCAGGAGGATGGGTGGTTTCGGAAAAATAAATCCTTTTCATTTCTCGCTCATCTACATAGTATCCAAACCCAAGCTTCAGTTACACAGAACCTCAGATCTGGTATGTTTTCAGGATAAGGATAGTACATGGAGAAGAAAGAAGTAGGACAATTATTATAAAATTAGAGAAATACATTTAAAGACAGTTAAAATCCTAAGCTTTGCCACTGAAAATTATGGCTGAAGTAAATCCTCATCGATTGGACCGTATCATAAAACTGAAGCCGTGAGAGACCAAAGACCAGAGTTCTTGCTTTTGTAGAAGGAATTGCATTCAGGAAGAGGGCTGTAGTGTGAATGAGGAATAGATCGCAATTTATTTTTTAGTGTCTGCGGTGTCAGTTGTATGGTGTGAGCTCCATTGTTGTGGGGAATGTCAATGGCCCCCTAATTGGTCCAGCATAACCAGGAGGTGAAGAGTTTTGGGTAGGGGCTATAGTATCACTTATTGCTGCTGTGGAATGGTGGTATTTCCTGGAAGGCTGAGTCCATGGTGAAATGAAATGCCTTCTCTTTTTTATGTCCCTTTTCGTCTGATATTTTCAGTTGTTAAATCAAGGTTGAAACAGACCAAAATAAAAACCCGAAAATAAGAGCCTCAAGTTAAACCTCTGTTTGGCCAATGCCAAATAGAATTGAAAACCCAGGCTTTGGGCTTTTCAATGTCAACTAGAGCGAGTGCTATGATTTTTCTAATTAGCCACTTTTGGAGAAATTCATGACACGAAATCAAGAAGTAATCCTAAACCTGGAGGCTGATTTTTTTTTTTAGCAGGGATCCCAAGCAGTGCAGAGCGGGACTCGGGGCCTTATCTCCCGAAAGGGAGCTGAAATCGAGTCAGTTGCTTAACCGACAGAGACACCCAGGGGCCCCCTAGAGGCTAGTTTTCAAGGAGCGCTTCCTTGTTAATACTTTTTACTTCCCTTCTGTTTCAGAGGATTAGATGTGTTATGTCACAAAGTCACTCCACTGCCTCTTCTCCTTAGCTCACCCTTACCTAAGCCACTGATTTCTATCTCTGGTCTCTTTCTGTCCACTAGAGCCTTTTTCTCTGCCCATAAATGCCCTCTAGTCTACTTCATCCTTTAGGACCAACCATCCAGCCAACCCCGAAAACCCTCCCTCAAGCTGCCCACTTTTTCACTCCTTTCTGTAAGCCTGAATTCTCTGGAAGTGTAGTCTGGATGTTTCTCTTCCATTGTTTTACTTCTTATTCTCTCTTCAATCATTTCCAAACTAGCTCTCACATTCATCTCTATCACAGGTGAAAATGACCCCAGATGGCCAAATTCTCCTCTTCCCCAAGCTTCAAGCCATGTGACATTTCATCTTTCTTGAAATTCTTCTTCCTTGGCTTTTACAATACCAATCCTGCTGTTCTCTCTCAGCCCTTATTGGCTCATTCTCAGTCTGCCTGCCCTTAGAATCTGGTGTTTTCCAGATTCTGCCCTTTCTCTTCTCTGGTTTTGGGCTAATGAAGTGACATTTATTCACTTCAGATACCGTGATAAAACCCAGGGACACAAGATGACACAAAGTCACCACTTACTAGGAATCCTTGGACATACTACCTAACATTTCCTCGTCTCCGTTTGGTCATGCAAAAACAAGCATCGTAAATATCTGAGGTCGGGATCTGCATTCCCAACTCTCTACTATACATTCTAAGCTGCCAGCTCAACATGACCAAAAGCAAATGATTCAGCCCCCTTTCCCTCACCCCATCTTTTCCTCCCTCAATAGCCGCTTCCATGCTGCATGGAAAGAACATTCCTCTAGCTTAGACAAAAGCTAGAAATTTGGGAATCCTTCTCTGTCTCCCTTTCCTTCAAGCTCCCCTTCCAGTGAATCTCCCAAGTCTGTTACTTGTCCATCAGAAATATTACTTTGATACCCACTACTTCACTGTTTGGCTTAGGCCTCCTCATTTCCCACCTGCCAAATACTGCAAGAGTTTTTCTTCCTTCCAAGTTGTACATCAACCCCCAAATTCACCCCCCACAATGATGCCAGAGTGACTATTTAAAAATGCACATTTGATTACATCTTATCTGCTCTAAAAGACTTCCATGGTGCCCTAATGTCCAAAGGGTGAAGTCTAGAGCATTTGTAAGGCCTTTTCTATTTTGTCCCCAGCCTCCTTCTACTGTCTTATCTTGTCTCCTTCCACACCCTGTCATTCTCATTTTAGCCACATGTACTACGGGATGTTCTCTGAGAGGGATGAGGTCTCTGTGTCTTCGTTTATGCTGTTCCTTCTCCTGAAGGTGCTTGTCTCTGATTCCTCTGCATCGCAACATCCTCCTGGATTTCAAAACCTGGCTCAAACTCTCCCTCTTCCTGAGGTTCTCTTTCACCCTTCTCAGGAAGAATAAAGCACTTCCTGTTTTCTCACATGCTCACAGAACCTTGTTCCTCCTTCTTTTTGTGGCATTAGAAGGTTGCATTCATAGATATTTAAGAGTTACCTTATCTGCTTGTGGAGTTAGGACTTCCTCTCAGATATTTCACCACCCCAGTAGCTTATCAGGGTCCTGGGGCAAGCACTCAACAAACTTAGGTTCCATAAAGAGAGGAAGAAGCCTGCAGAATGCCCCAGGTCCAGGGTTGTATGGCAAAGCCAGTCTTGTGTTCATGTGAGCATTAATTAAGGCAATATTTATTCCTGGTTCCAACATATCCCAGATGATTCACCACTGCAACTAATTCTGAACTCTGGGACCATCAGAGTCTAAGGAGCAGAGCCACAAAGAGAACCTTTTGTCCACATGGGACCAGCACGGTCACCTCTACAACCTATGGATGGTATCTGAGCCTAGCCAGATTTCTCACCCTGAGGATTTATACCTAGCCAGAACTACTGAGCCCTTCTCTTCCCAAGTTGAGTTCCTGAGGCTCAAACTCAAGAAGCTAGTTCTCCTTCATCACTGTTTTTAGATCCCCCAGAGCAATAGTAGAGGATCTTAATTGTTTCTTTTAAATAGAAACTTTATTAGCTTTAAAAAATTATAATAGTAATACATACCTAATATTTTTATTGGGGTAACATTTGTATATAGCATTTTTAATGGCATTCACTGTATATATATGTACAGGTGTACAACATTGTAATTAGACGTCTGTATACACTACAAAGTGATCACCACTGAAAGTCTAGTTATCCATCCATCACCATACAACTGACCCCCTTCACCCATTTTGCCCATCTCCCGACCCTCTTTCCATCTGGGAGCTACCAATCTGTTCTCTGTACCTATGAGTTTGTTTTTGTATTGTTTTGCTTGTTCATTTGTTTTATTTATTTATTTGGATTCCACGTACAAGTGAAATCACACGATATTTTTCTTTTCTGACTCATTTCATCTAGCACAATGGTCTATGTTGTTGCAAAGGGCAAAATTTCAGTTTCATTCTTCTTTATGGCTGAGTAGTATTCCGTCGTGCGTGTGTATGAGTGTCTATATATAATATAATTATTTTATATGTATAATGCACAGACACACATACCACATCCTCTTTATATGTTCGGTTAACACTTGGGTTGTTTCCATATCTTGCCTATTGTAAATAATGCTGCGATAAACAGAGGGGTGCCTATATCTTTTCAAATTATGTTTTTGTATACTTTGGATAAATACCCAGAAGTGGAATAGCTGGATCCCATGGTAGATTTATTGTATTTTTTATTTTTGAGGCAAATCATTTATTTTATTATTTTTTTGGTAGATTCCTTCTGAATTTTTTGAGGAATCTCTATGTTGTCCATAGTGGCTGTGCCAACTTACATTCCCACCAATCTATTCAGGTTCTCTGCTCATTTTAAAAATTGTGACTTTTTTTTATCATTGAGTTGTATGAATTCTTTATATATTTTGGATATTAACCCCTTATTGGATATATGCTTTGCAAGTATGTTCTCCCATTCAGCAGGTTGTTCTTTTTTTTTTTTTTTTTTGATGATGGTGTCCTTTGCCATGCAGAAGCTTTTAAGTTTGACGTAGTCCCACTTGTTTATTTCTGCTTTTGTTTCCCTTGCCTTTGGAATCAGGTCCATAAACACAATGCTAAGACCAATGTCATGGCGCTTATTGCCTATGTTTTCTTTTAGGAATTTTACAGTTTCAGTCGCAGATTTGGGTCTCTGATCCATTTTGAGTTAATTTTTGTGTATGGTGTAAAATAGGAGTCTAGTTTCATTCCTTTGCCTGTGACTTTCCAGGTTTTTCAGCACCGCTTATTGAAGAGACTTTCTCCATTGTACGTTCTTGACTCCTCCGTCATGAGCTAATTGTCTATATCTGCATGGGCTTATTTCTGGGCCTCAATTCTGTTCCGTTGATCTGTGTGTCTACTTTATGCCAATACCATACTGTTTTGAACACGATAGCCTTGTAGTACGGTTTGAAATCAGAGAGTAGGATACCCACAGCTTTGTTCTTCTTTCTCAAGATTGTTTCAGCTTTTGGGGATCTCTTGTGGTTCTGTACAAATTTTAGAATTATTTTTTCTAGTTCTGTGAAAAATGCCACTGAAATTTTGATAGAGGTCACATTGAATCTGTAGATTGCTTTGTGTAGTATTAAAGAAAAAAAATAATCTGTGTGGGGTTAATTGTAAATTGCTTGCTCCCAAGCACAAAAGTAAGTTTAAATCACTCACTGTATTCCTAAGTAATAAAGAAGCTTCCCCGCAGAAACAGCAACGTCGTGAATCCAGATGGGCGATGCCTTTTTCTGTGGGTGCCCAGATGTGTGTGTGTGATGAGCCCTCAGGAGAGCCACATCGATGCTCCCCAGGGCTTTAGGGTGCTTAAAAACAAGTGGGCAATTACCCTCAGACCCATACACAGCCCAGCCTGTCTGGCGTCAACAATAATACTCTTTCCACAAAAAATTTCTTTCTGCCACATTCCTACTTTCAAGAGCAGGCAGTCGCAGCTGCGGCCAGTATGCCATTTCTTTTCACTTGTTTTTAATAACTCCTCTTGAGTTAGTTTGTGAAAAGTTTCTCAACTGAGATTTTTCTTTCTGTCTGTCTTCTAAAGTGTTTATTACTAGAAGATTCAACTTTCAGATTCTCTGAAGAACATTCCTTCCTAGGAAAGGTAAGAGGTTAAAGAAGTTGGAGCTAAAATTGGTTTCTTTTTTGGCTCTGTAAAAGGGATTGGCAGCCATGGCGATGGTCAGAAGCAATAACTTAACCAATGGCTTCAGAAATGAGCTCTTCACTGTGATTTAAAAGTGCTCTCCATGAATCCTATTTTATAATTACCGCCTGGTTCTCCTGGAGCACCTTTAAAGCTTAAGGGTCTACCAGTTTCATTCCTCAGGTGAACCTTCTGGTTAACTGTGTCCAGTTTGATGCCTTGCACTCGATTCTTACCCTACGGTCTCATTGCTGATGACTATCTACTTATACCTGCCAGCCTTCAGAAATCTCAATGATTAAGAATTATAATACTGTGTTTTCATCTGGATTCATTTTCATCTGACGAAACCAAAGTGTCTCTTCTTAGTAATTTTCAATATCCCTAGAGGAATTTGGTTGTGCGTGTTGGAAGCAAATAGAGTTAGAATGGTGGTAATTGAACTCCTTGAGGTCATTCTGAGTCACCAGCAATTGGGAGAAGAGTCTGGAGATCTGAGTGGCCAGGTTGCTTTGTTAAGATGAACTTTGGCCATCACATCTAAACCTAAACCTGTCATCAGATAGCCTCACCTGGTCCTGGCCTCTGTGAGTGGGAAATGCTCTGTGTACATGCAGTGTGTTCCTGTACAAATACAGGAAATTCTCCAGCCTGTAGTTAGTAGTTCTTATCTCTAAAATGCAGACAGTACAGGAGGGAAAGACCCATACTTGGTCCACAAACTTCCAATCATTCTTGGAGATTTTCACGCTCTTTACTAAACAACAGGACCCACCAAGATTTGCAGAACAATCTATGGCTAACATGTGGAATTCAGAATGTTATCAATTCTACTTTTCCTAAGAGAGTCTGCTGTCAGTGAGGCTGCATGCATTACTGAAATGAAAAAATGGGCAGGGGGAAGGAGGGGGACAGTGCTGGTTTAGAGTCTAATTAATGTTGCCCCTGATTTCTGTAATTAGCAGCAAATTTCTATTCTTTAGTAAAGATGGTAAGAGTCTACCACATTGATTGCTTCTGGAGCTGGGTGGTGGTAATGGGGGTGGGGGAAGAAGAGTGATTATGCCAATACATGCCTCCCCATGACTGGTCAGGTAAAACAGGCACCTGCTGCTTGGGATGAATATAGGAGCTGAGGAAATGAACAGAAGTAGATGCCTTCTCCGAAACCAGAAAAAAACAGACTAGAGGCCATGGGCAGAACTTGTATCTAATATCTTTGCTGTGATACTCAGAGGTAACTGGACCAACATAAACGACGAGACAGTAATCTGATCATCTCGGCGGTCAGGATAGTATGTATTTGGGGGGACTTGGTTCCATTTTCAGTGCCCTGAGGATCTCCAAAATTGTTCAGCTAAGTTTAAGTTGTCCTTTTAATTATCTCTTTACCATCGCTACTCCATTACTGCCTCTGAATGATGGCTTTGTGCATTTTTCACTTAAGGGTAATGAACTTCTCTCTTAATCTAGTCCCATCATTCAACTTGGTTCCAAGGAGGTTCTTCACAGACAATTTCCATTTTAATCAGAAGTGAATAGGACTGTTGCCTTTAAAGTGGACCATTTGTGGGTTTACCAGGAATTTTATCAACTTTGATCTTTATTCAATTTAACTTTCTGCCAGAGCTTCCAGTAAAGTTCTTTCAAGGCTACGGAAAGCAGAGCTCAGAGCTCAGGGTGTAGGCAGTTCCCTTGCACTCTCTGTGCCGATGTACGTGCTTCATCAGAATGAGGTCATTTGTTTTTATGAATCCCCCACGTGGGAGAGGTGGGGAAGGTAAGAGAAGAGAATGTGTAGACATAGACTGTGATACTGGTATCAGCCTAGTGACAGTGGGAGCTGGAAACTTTCTTTTGGAAGAGCCTGGAGCAAGGGCTCAACACGACTCTAGTTTAGACTCCTTTGTGCCAGCAAGGTCATCTCAAATGGACACCACCTTCCCCAGTGTTGGAGTCTCAAAAGCCCTGATGCTGGCCTGGGCTGAATGTGATGGGCGATGCGGTGCCGTAACCGTGTGGGCAGGTCCAGGCACTCACCAACCACGCTGCAGCAGGAGGCACGTGGGGAGTATCCCAGTGGCATCAGCAGCTGGGGTCGGTGGGTTGGGCAGCTGGCAGTCTTCTGGTACCCAGGTTGTGCAGGCGACAGCCTAGGCTTTTGTAGCTTCCAGATGACTTCTCTGGCCTTTGAGGTGGAACAGTTTAGGATGCCTGTGACTCCCTCTGTGTTTGATGATGCCCCCTGCTCTCTGTCCAGGAGCACTCCCTCGTCCTGCCCTCTGATGGTCGTCTTCTACACATGGACAGGAATCTTTTGGGATGTTAAGGCTTCCCTAAGCTCCTACTCTTTTTCTTTCCTTCTTTCTTCCTTTTTTTTTAAAACCACCTATTGAGGCACAGGTTTCAAATTTCAAGTGTACCATTTCATAAATTTTTACATATGCTTTTACCTGGGAAACTGTCACCTTAATCAGGATAATGAACATGGCCTTCACCCTAAAAGTTTTATGGTGCTCCTTGGTAATCCCTTTTTTGTCACCATTTCTAGACAATCACTGTGACTATAGATTACTTTGTAATTTTGGATTTCAGGTATGTGGAACCATCTTTTTCTTTTGTGTAATTTATTTTTTTTAGCATAACTATTTTAAGATTCACTCATGTTGCATGTGTCACTAATTCATTTATTTTTATTGCTTAGTAGTAATGCATTATATGGGAATAACACAATTTGTTAATCTATTGGGCAATCATCCCTTTAGTTTATAAAATTATAAGGTGTTAGAGCTGTGAGGGGCTTTACAGATCACTTAATCTAAGGAAATCATTGTAGAGATTAGATCATTGAAGCCAGAGCACTACTTAAGGATTTCCTTGGAGATTATTTAAAATTCAGATTCATGCCTCGATCTGCTATTCAATTCCAGTGATGGTTTGGACCCAAGATTCTGCACTTTTAACAGTATCCTCTGGTGATTCTAATCCAAATATGTGGTCTACTATGCTTAAGACACAGAACCAACTGATTTAAATGATTTGTTCAAGGTCATAGAAGGTTAGGAGCAGGGGCTGGATTTTAAATTCACAGTGTTTAGTTTTTTAAGTTCCAGCCCCTTCCATTATACCATGCCAACACCAAATAACATCTGACACTTGAAAGCGTGACTCTGCTGGCATGAATCATTTTGTTTTCTAATGAAAGAGCACACCACAGCCCTGGGAGTCTGAGCTATTCTCATCTATTTCCAGAAGAGAGCGTGGATAACAAGGCTTTTCTTTTCTTTCTTTCTCTCCTTCCTTCCTTCCTTCCTTCCTTCCTTCCCTCCCTCCCTTTCTCTCCCTCCCTTCTTTCCTACCTTCCTTCCTCTCTCTCTTCCCTTTCTTTCTTCCTTTTTTTTCCCCTTGTCATCAAAGTTGCAAATATAAAATGAGACAACCATGGCATGGAAAATTATTTTACTTCAATAAAAAGACAAGGCCCCCTAGAGAAATTTCTTGACTTCATTACATTTTAATACAACCTTGCCCGTAGGTGTTTTTACTTATTTGCTTCTGGTGTCTGATTTTGTGACTCAGCACTTTTTCTTAGTGACAGTCCCCAAACTGTAGCAATAACATGGGGCTGAGTACCACATGCAGAGTCAAAGATGCTGAGAATTTAACCAGAACTGAAGAGACTTTGATCTTGGAAACAACAGCCACACCAAAACAATGTCATGCAAGCAATCTTATTCCCTACCTCTTTCTCTTGGTCATGTTAGGGAGTAAGCCATAAGGCCTCACTTGGTACATTTTTCACTTTGGTTATTCTAATTTCGGTGACCTTGGCGCTGCCTTCCTCTGAACTCTGAAAATTTGAACTCAGACAGAAAAGCCTGAACCCTGACTTGGTCCCTAGTGGCTGGAAATGTTGCGTCTGTAGCACAAAGCTAGCTAAGCAAAGATATCAAGATCGTGAAAAAACCAGCAATGACATATCAGTTGAAAGAAAAGGAGAGCATGAGTCGAACTCAATCTGTCAGAAAAATTTAATTCATTTCTGATAGCGTTGGCATTTTCCTAACAATACTCTCATGATGAATTGGGTAATTCAAATGTGCTTGCTACTTTTGAAGCCCCAGAATGAGAACCGGCTTTATCCGCAATGAGATGAAATAAGAAAGGGGCTTTGAGAACTCCAAACTTCCTTGGGCAGAATTGTGAGACGGCGCAGTGTTCCCAGGCCCCTCAGATGCCCTTCCTGCTCTTCTAGAACCTTTTCCTGCCCCGTCTTTACCAGATATGGGAATTCATGGTTTTCCTTACTGATAGTGTGAGTTACACCCAGTCTTCAGTATCTGTGCCATCTACATTTACATTTTAATATGAATTGTGGGCATGAAGGGCTTTGTCTTTGAGTCACAAGGCTTGGTAATGAGACAGAAGATTGGTAATTACACAGAAGTTCTAATATGTGCTCGTCTATTTATCACTTGTGAGCCTCTAGGCAAGTCATTTAACCTTTATAAGCCTGTTTCCTTATCTGTAAAATGGTAATGATGATAATCTGCACATTTGTGAGTGGCTGTAGGGATTAGAGATTATATATATATATATATATATATATATATATATATATATGGTACCTAGTCCATAAATGGTAATTAAAGGAATATCAGATATACAAGTGTCAGCCATGCGGGGCATGAAAACTTTGGACTTTCTTTTCCTTTCAACAAGGGGACCTTTTCAGAACCGCCGCAACTGGATCATCAGAATGAAGGGTGATAGTCACTTACTCAGTTAAGGTGGCTCCATGGGCTACTACTGCTGTATGTCCACCTAATTTGTCTACATGTTCATTATGATCATGGAGCTGGGGTTTTGGAACATTTGTGAGAGTCGTAAAGCCAACTGCGTGAGTGTTGAACCGAGAAGGGACTCCAGCATATTTGTGAGCTTAGCTATTTCAGTGTTGCTGCATTTGAAATACAATTATAGTATACTTGCATATACAGAATGACAAGTGATTTCCACAATCTGACAAAGAAATACATCTCATTACTTTACGGTCACACTTTTGTGATAGTACAATTTTATTTTGCTGAAATGTATATCTGTATTTATGCACATGTACATGCTCCTCGATGGCCTATTTCTATATCCAACCCAAAATAAATACAATAAAAACTGTCTCTTTACAATCCGGTTAGTTATTTCTTGCATGTGTTATGACAGAAGCATTCACTGTGATTTCTGTTCTTGGGTAATGAGAAGCTGTGATAGACATTAACAGAAGAGGCTTCGAGTGGAAAGTTCCCCCAGATTTTCTCACCGCCTCCCTCCAAATTTTATATGCTGCGATGTTTTTAGTCTTATTCTTATAATGTCTGGGTGGAGATGTTGAGAAAGAAGAGATGAAGTGCTGGAATCTAAAAATGAGTAAACAACTGTCAAGAGAAATTCTGAAGTGTCCTAAAGCGTGGAGAAGGCTTAAAGAATTCGTTCTCGGCACCATGGCCTGTAATCGGTAATTAGTAACCTATTGAAATGGTATTCGTGAAACACCTAAATTATGGATAAAGACCACTGAGATTGCATTAAACCAGTGGGAAAACATTCTGCAATATAGAACCTAGAATAGATTTCTGTCTCTGGGAGTAGGTAGCTCGCCTGGAGCCAAACGGTTCTTGGAAACCAATAACCTAATTAGCCCCAGGAGCCTGGGTTCTCTAGACTTAGTGGAGTGGTACAGTTGCTAGAACATCTGCCCATGGGCATCCACCTTAGTGGAGAGATCATTTTTTTTTTTTTTTTTTTTTTTTTGCAGGCTTTAAAGCTCCGAAGATTCAGAAAGCAGCTCTCTAAGCACTGAGCAACCATTTATCAATATTACGGTTGGACTCATTGCTCTCCCTGCCCTGGAGCTTTTGCCGAAGTCTCCTTCCAATCAGTCAGCTCACGCTTTAATCCAGTTAATACCACTGAGCACTGGAGACCCTTTCCTGCCGTAGCTTTTCCTCAGTCCAAGGCGAAAGGAGAAATGTTTAGATTCACAAGAGGTCTGTGTTTTCCAGCATACTGAAGCAATATCAGACATACGTGAAAAAAAGGAAGCAGATTGTTTTCTTTCTTTTGGACAGATGTGAGAAATCTGTACAGTTTCTCAAACTCAGGTGAAGGTAAACTAGGCCTGTGTCTGCTGCATGGCTCGCCTGACTGCCAGATATGTTAAGGAAGTTAGTTGATGATGACAATCAGGTACGTTGGCATTTTCCCATTTCCAGAAGTGCTCAGTTTGGGCGGATAATGGGTATGACATGCAGGGTTTGTAAGACAAGGCCCCAATAAAACTCAGATCAGAGGTTGTCTTTGCTACTACCTCTCGGTCTCTTTTCCTGTCAATCAAAATTTGTATGGAAATTAATGGTGGCCTGCATTATGCCAGTGACATGTGATAGAGGTAAAAGGATGGATTCAAGGATATTAAAAAGGTAGGTCTCAAGAGGATTTGGTGACTATGTTAGTTCTCTGGGCTGTCGCCATAAGTCTGGTGGCTTAAAACTACAGAAATTTATTCTCACGGATCTGGCGACCAGAAGTCTGAAATCATGTTGTTGGCAAGACATCATTCCCTCCAATGGCTGTAGGCAAAAATCTTTTCCAGCCTCTCAGCTTCTAGGGACTCCTGGCATTCCTTGGCTTGTGGCTGCATCACTCCAATCTCTGTCCTGTCTTCGCACGGCCTCCTCCTCTTTCCCTGTCTTCTGTGTCACATCTCTGTCTGCCTCTCTCTTATAAGGATACTTGTCATTGGATTTAGGGACCATACAGATAATCCAGGATAAACTCATGTCAAGTTCCTTAGCTTAATTGTATCTACAGAGACCCTTTTTCCAGATAAGGCCACATTCACATGTCTGGAGATTAAGCCATGGGCGTATCTTTTTGGAGGCCACCATTCAACACACCACAGTGACCACTTAAATATGTTATTTTTTTTGACTGAGAAGGTGCCAGTGAGGATGAATCCCAGTACCTGGTCTGGACAGATGGGAAGATTGTGGTGGCAAACACCTAGGGAGAGAACATCGGAAGAGATGCTGCTTTTGTCATTTAGTTTTGGATACTGAGTTTAAAGTAGGGAATAGAGAAAGTGGATGCTTGACTTCATCATTTTGCCTCGTATTGACGTAGTCTTGAGATTTCCAATAATGCCATCAGTGCTATTCATTTAGCAGTCATGAAAGTAGATAAAAGACTAAAGCATTCCCAAATTGGGCATTAGATTATTATATCATCTTTGTGAAACTTTACTTTAAAAATACTTCAGGATAAGTAGTATGATATGTGAATGAAATTAATTTTTCATTTATGTCCTAGCGGTAGTTAGTTAGCATTTGCAGTATCCTGATCAGCCATCCATGCTCCAGCCCTGAATACCAAGCTCTTCAAATATTGCTGTGGAAATCTGCACATGAGGATTTGCTAATTAGCATAAGAAACATAAGAAATAATTTTTCCACTGCCGAAATGGGTAATGTTTAACTTATATTTGACCCTTGAGTCCAGCCACTCTTGCATGAAAATTTGTGGGAATCTGGTGAGCCCAGCTACCCAAATCCTTTGGAGAAGGCCTCAGGTGTTGAGCTCATTTAGTCCTGGGTCCCCCCAACAGAGCGCTGTTGGCTAATCAGAATGGTGCTATTCTCACCATTAGAATATTATGGCATTCACCTTGGAGTAAACCTTTCATGCAAAATGTCTGTTGGTGTGTCTGAAGACAAAGAGTGGAACTTCCCCAAACTTAGCAGTTGAGGTTGACTGTTCTTGTGCCTATTTGCCAACAAATGTTTGAGTGTTTGGCAGAATTTAGTTTTAAGACTAACTTTCATCTCAGCCTACCACTTTTTAAGGAGTATATGGGAAAGCTGAGGTAGAGTCATCCAGTTCTAATCCCCAGAGGCTATAGATTAAAAATTCTATTTAACAAAAGTCTCCAGCATTTGTTGAATGAACACATTAGCTCGGGTAACTTTACAACAGAATCCTTGGCCTTTGAGCCTAAATCTCTGCAAGGACTGTTGACAATACACTCACCAGGCATCCAAAAAAAAAGAGAGAGAGGGAGAGAGGGAGAGAGAGGGCACCTACAGACTTGGGTAAAAAGGTGGGCTGGGTGATTTCTTCATTCATAATCTGATGACAGTGGTCTGTCTGAAAGCAAGTGTATAGTCACTCCATGAATCATAGAACTCAGCGACTTCTCTGATTGGAGAGGTTGGATCCTCTGAGAGAAAGTCACAGATTTAAAAATGTATTCATAATGGAGTGGAGGGCTATGCATACAGCAGTGTCAGTGTCGGAGACATGTGTATATATACATATATGTAATACATATAAACGTATATGTATATGTTCTATTTTTGTGAATATGTGAATACACACACACACACACACACACACACACACATATATATATGCATTAATCTCCTTGCATTCACAAATAAAGTGAGCGGTGCACCCATTTCAGGGATTCTTTGGCCTTAGCAAGATCTTCTGTATGTGTATATATATATATACACACACATATATATATATAGTATATATATTTATATATATATATACATACATATACACACATATATATAGTGTGTGTATATATATATATATATATATATATATATATATATACTACAGACACACACACACACACACACACACCTGAATGAGAGGAGATGGTCTTTCTAGTGGTTTATAACTAATGTGTCAAAATTGGAGGACAAATGAATGATTGCTATTAGTTATTTGCTTCTATAAATGAATAGTATTCTTGATGATTCAAGTAATAGTTATTACTAGAAAAATAAGACCTTTCCGAATTTCATTTATTAAACATATATGATTTGAAGGAGTTAACAATTTAGAAACAACACAAAGGAACAGTTCTAGTGATTGAACAATGCTGTTGGCTTTGTATCATAAAGTCACCACTGGATTCATAATCCTGAAGGGGTCCACAATTACAAGCAGCAGAAGGAATTTATTGAAAGGAGAGCATGGAAGTATTATAAATGTACTTAAGAGTAAAAATCTCTAAAACACTTTTATGTTTCTGAAAGTAAATTTTGCAGAGGAAAAAGGAAGTGGCTTGCATAAATGAGGGAAATGTGTCAGTTTGGGGAAGAATGCAAGTGAAGGATGTGAAATACTAACTACTTACTTATAACTTTTAGCTATATTTTATTTTCTCCCTATTTTTGGTGAAGGAATGAATGACTAGGGAGAAACAGGAAATCTGCTGAGACTTTTTCTTGGAATCATCTTTCTAAAGGAATGTATGCAAAAACTGAAGAGTAATCATTTGGAATTGAGATGCCTCTTGACGTAAGAGCCATCGGGTGTCACGTTCCTCCCCAAGTAGTAGGTCTGAAACTGAACAATGCAAGAGGCTGTTGGCCAGAGATCTTACTCTGATGAAGAGACGAGGGCAAGGTAGGGTACTGACCTAGGGAGAAATCTCCATTCTTCTCTTGGAATCATGGATTCATAGGACTTAGCGGCAGAGCTCCCTTAGAGGCCACCTGATTCTGTCCCCTCAGCCATAGTGCACACGGTGGTCATCCTGGCCCGCCTCCACGTGACGAGGTATTTACAGTTCCCAGTGCTCTAATTGTTACACTGCTTTCTCTCATGCTGAGTCCAACTACCTCCTTTTAGATATGATGGGTTCTGGTTCCGTCCTCTGGAATACATGAAATGAGTCTCCCCCCTCTTTGGCCTGACAACCCTTCAAATACTCAAGGATAGCTGCCATCTCCCTGCCTTGTCTTGAAATCATTAGATAATCAAGGACAGTGGTCCACGTGTGAAGTTTGGGATGGCAGGGACATTCTGGGGAGTGTCACACAAGCCCTATGCAGATGTTGTAGGGGAAGCAATCTGACAATCGACCTAAGAGGCTCTACAATAGATTGATTTTTCCTCATCGCCAGTTTGGTCAAAGGACTTAAGAAAAAGAATTCCTATGCTCTTTTGAATGTTTTGTTCTTAAGTGAAAGCTGACTAAAGTCTGGGAGTCATGAAATGAGATGTGAGTTTTAAATTGCTATTTTCACTCATTATTAGCCCAATTTTATTGTCCTTGGTTTTATGATGCAGAAAGAATTAATTCAGCGTAAAGTGAACATGATATTGTGGTAAAGATTAAACCAAACAACAAATGATTATTTTATATGTACTCTTCTTTTTTTTTTTTTTTTTTTTTTTTTTTTTTTTTAAGAATCCCAGAGGGGCACCTGGGTGGCTTAGCTGGCTGAGCATCCGACTTCAGCTTAGGTCGTGATCTTGCCATTCCTGAACTTGAGCCCCACACTAGGCTCACTGCTGTTGGTACAGAGACTGCGTTGGATCCTCTGTCCCACTCTCTCTGCCCCTCCCCAGCTTGTGCTCTCTGAAAAACAAATAAACATTAAAAAAACAAAAAACAAAAAACAAGAACCCCAGAGACCTGGTCTACCAGGAATTTGCAGTTTGAATAAAAAAGGGACATCTACTAGTGCTGTGTTGTCTGTACTTTACTTTAAAACACTTTCGCATAGACAATGATTTAGTTTCAGTGTATAACAGCGGTTTCAGAGGACATCCGAAAGATGCTTCGTTACCATTCAAAGTACCCTGATCAGGAACACACTATGGGAATAGTTATCCAATGTCGGAGAGATGTGAGTCAGAGACTTATACTCTCAGAGGAGCTATTTCCCAACTTCAGCTACTTTCCTTCTTAATTTTTGAGCAACACCAAAGATTTTTAAATAGTGATACTACTAGATATATGTTTATGCTTATTAGAGATGATTTATTAGGGCACCTGGGTGGCTCAGTTGGTCAAGTGTCTGAATTTGGCTCAGGTCATGATCTCGTGGTTCATGAGTTCGAGCCCCACGTCGGGCTCTGTGCTGACAACTCACGACCCGCAGCCTGCTTCGGATTCTGTGTCTCCCTCTCTTTCTGCCCCTCCTCCTCCACTAGCTCTCTCTCTCTCTCTCTTTCAAAAATAAATTAAAAAATATTAAAAAATTTTTAAAAAGAAGTGATTTATTTATTGGTGAAATTAGCGATCATAAAGAAATGTGGATTTGCTGAAAACACCGTGCAGGCATTCCTGGTGTTGCATGCCCAGGGCAGAAGAACCTTACAAGCCTCATAACTGTAGCCTTTAGAAGGGCACTCCTGACTTCTAACTGACCCAGTAGTCTCAGATTTGGAAGATTTTGGGGATTTGACTCCTATTAAAAAGATAGATAAATCCTGCCACTATAAATGAACCTTTCATTCGAGAAGCCACCAGAGTACCTGAAAGAATAAAGATCTGGGACTTTGTCAAGCTTATAGAACAGTTTCTTTCACCCCTTTTGTGTCCCATTTGCCTGTGGTTATGGCAGAATTCCATCTGACACCTGCTGACATCACATCATCCTACCTGGTAGCAAGGGTATGGGAGAAAAGACCCATGGACCTCACCCAGCTTTAGTTACTGAAGATGTGTTAGACTGGATTATTGTTCAAAACAATCTTATTATCTTATTATCGATTTGTTTGTTAAACACAAGCTTCCAGTTTAAAAAAAATTTTTTTTAATGTTTTTATTTTTGAGAGAGATGGAGTGTGAGTGGGGGACGGGCAGAGAGAGAGGAAGACACAGAATCTGAAGCAGGCTCCAGGCTCTGAGCCGTCGCCAGAGAGCCTGACCTGGGGCTTGAACTCATGGACTGTGAAATCATGACTTGAGCTGAATGAAGTCGGACGCTTAACCGACTGAGCCACCCAGGCGCCCCCACATACTTCAAGTTTTGTTTGTGGGGTTATGGCTTCATTCTTCTCTCTCCTCCCCATCCCCAGCCTCCTCCGCCTCGTGTGAGAAGTATACTTCCCCATGCTTTGGCTTTAGGATGGTCACAGGACATGCTTTAGCTAATGTGATGTTAATATTCACGACAGAAGCAGGGGCTTAAAACATGCTTGGGCAGAAGGCTTGCCCTCTCTCATCTCTGCCAAGACCATGAAAAGAACATGGCGGTGCTCTGGGATAAGGAATCTGAGAAACAGGGAGCAGACCTGGATCCAAACCACAGCACAGAGTTGGCCAGCCAACAGCAGAGCCGTGGCAGTGGACCCACAGAAAGACAGAGTGTTTTTATTGAATGCCCCTGAGATTCTGTCGTTATTATGTGGCAATTACTGACTGGTATATGAGGCTACCAATATTGACCCCCCCCAAACCTAATAATCATGAATGTCCAAATCAGATTAGGTAAGTAGGCACTTTACAAATATTGCTTCATTTAATTTTCATAACAAATCTGGGAGTTAGGCCATATTTTTCTTATTGAACAGATAAAACGATCACAGCTAAGAGAGAGAAAACAACTTGGCCCGAATCACAGAGGAGGAACAGAATGAGTTCACTCTAAGGCAGATGGTACAGTCCATTCTCTCCTCCCAACTATCACGGCTCACTCTTAACGACTTGTTCAGGTTGAATTCAACCTTAACTAAAGCTGTTTCCATGAACAGCAAGAGGGACAAAAAGGGAACCCATGAACCAGTGAGGGTCATTCATGTGCACATTCACTCATTCAATACATGTTTAATGAGCACCTGCTATGCATCAGTGCATTGCGGTATGCCCTGGGGATTTACTGAGAAGCAAGACACTGCCCCTGCCCTCACAGGGTTCACACTCTTGTCTTATCACAGATTTGTTGGTTAAACACATGCCTCAAGTTTTGTCTGTGGTGTAAGGATTATGGCCTCATTCTTCAACGCTCCAGACAAGACAAAAGAAGTGCCCTGCATTAGACTGTGTGACTTAACATTTTCTTTGTTAACATTTCTTCATTTTTGAGAGACAGAGAGAAACAGAGCATTAGCAGGGGAGGGGCAGAGGGAGATACAGAATCCGAAGCAGGCTCCAGGCTCCGAGCTGTCGGCACAGAGCCCGACGCGGGGCTCGAACTCACCAACAGTGAGATCGTGACCTGAGCCAAAGTTGGACACCTAACCGACTGAGGCACCCAGGCGCCCCATCCACTGTGTGGCTTTTAATGTGTGACCACGAACTAGGTGGGATCCACGTCACAACTACTCACAAATGCATTCAACTACTAATGATGAACCTGAGCTGTTGCCAGACATGTCTTGCATGTCATGGGTCAGAGAGTTTGAGAAAAATAAAGTTACTCCTACTGTTCTGCAGGGAGGGGGGAGAAAAGCAATGGAATATTGTAATTCTTGTTAATAAACATTATTAAAGCCAGACAATTTCTGAATTTTAGAATAAAAATAATTCATCTACTGAAAGAATGGTAAACCAGGAAAGATTAAAAATTATAATTAAAGAATGGGAATGATATTTGGTATCAGAGGCATCTCAGCAGACTGAACAGCACACTACACGAGGTAAATTATTTCTGCCATAATAATGGTATTTACTCTAATACAATGGCATGCTAGAAATCTAATTGCAACCTGCCAAGGATTTAAAAACACACAGTTATAATGTAAAAATACAGGAAGAGTAGATATGATCTGTATTTTTAAAAGAACACGGTAATACTACTATATGGTTCAATTTTCAGATATCAGGATTTAATATAATGAGAATAGACAGAGAAAATGAAAATTGGGGAGACTTTTGAATAGGTGCTTTAAGAAGGGGATTTGCGACCAAATGGAAACAGGCTGATTTTGATTACACTTTAATATGAGATAAAGTAAAGATGGGGTAAATCCAAAGTAAAACATAATTATAAGTTTCTGCATAATCCCTGGCAAAAATATTAAAGATTAGATTCCAGAATTGTGTTAGTGGCTCCGTACGACTTTTACCAATCACAGTTACCCACTGTACATTAGGCATTGTCAGAAAACAGATAAAATATATTCATAGATGGAAATAGTCATAAAGGTATTAATAAGATAACCTGGATTTTCAAGTTCTGAAATAGAAAAAATAATAAATACAGTTTAAAATAGAAAATAATCCACATAAACACCAGAGTGGGAGTTAGGAGACAGAATGCTATGAATTCATTTCTTTTTTTTTTTTTTTTTTTTTTTTTAACGTTTATTTATTTTTGAGACAGAGAGAGACACAGCATGAACGGGGGAGGGGCAGAAAGAGAGGAAGACACAGAATCGGAAGCAGGCTCCAGGCTCTGAGCCATCAGCGCAGAGCCCGACGCAGGGCTCGAACTCACGGACCGCGAGATCGTGACCTGAGCCGAAGTCGGCCGCTTAACCGACTGAGCCACCCAGGCGCCCCTATGAATTCATTTCTAAGTGAAAAGAAAATTAGGAGCAAACTACTTTTTCTATTAAGAAAGCATGAGCACACCATGTTTTATACTATCCCTTGATTTATTTCACAATATCTTGTGCCTATGTTGACGAGTTCCCACAGGAGCACACTTGGATGGGAAGATAGATAGTGAGTCATGCAGGTTAATTAACCAAAAATTCAGAGGAGCAGTCGTAGCTCTACAATGGCTGGGAGAGATGGGCATTAGTCATTTAAACATAAACATAACCCTCAATGTGGACAGAAAAATCAACAGCCCTTAACTCAATGATAATTGATAGATGCAGTAGCACATACAGGTGAGAATAGTAGCCTCCTTTCAGGCAAATATCCGAGATTTGGAATATCTGATTACAAAGTCTGAAATTGGCCAGGTGTTGATAGAAACGATTCATGAAGTGTGGCCACAATCAATCCTGTACACAATCCATCCTGTACTCTAAGAAACCAACAGCGTGACAATAAATCTAGTGATTTTGGTGCCTTTTTTGTCTGTCTACCTCCAACACAGAAGCAGGTGGACACACACAGAACAAGCTTCTACTGAAAACCTTGATGAGTGAGGTAGATACCATCTGCCAATGTTCAGTCAAATGTGCTGTGATGGGTATATTTTGCAGGAATGGAGAGAGAGAGAGCGAGAGTGTGTATGTGTGAAAGAGAGAGAGAGAAAGGATATTCTTTTCAGAAATGGATGTGGGCATGTTGCAAAAGAAATTAAAAAAACAAAAAACAGAAGGCGCTGTAGGTAGGGAAATAGGAGTTAAAAATCACATTCCTACTGTAAGTCACCTCTGAAGAAAGTAGATAACCTTATTCACCTTATTCGTTTCAAGGTGTTTTCAGGGAATATGTAATTAAATAATGATGATATTAACTTCCTTATTATCTTAAAAAGGATATGTTATTAATATGTTACTTTCCTGGATTCATTATTACAGATAGTGACAGTTGAGGTGGTTGGAGTACTAGAAGACCTAGATATGGCTATGAATTTATTATGTTATAGAAAAATATGTCTTTTATTTCTGATTATAGTGGGCAATTTGGATAAGAAGAATCATAAAAAGGAAAAATTGATAAATCTATAATCCTATCACACAGATTATGGGTGTTATGGTTTTTGCACATTTACTTCCAGCACAATTACTGCTGTCTTTCAAAGATATATACGTATCGTGTGTACAAATTTATGTTCTATTATTTCTTAAGATTATATCAGAGAGATTTTCCTACATGATTAAAACTTTTAATAAAAACATTTTTAGTTGCTGTGTAAATATTCTGTTGCATAAATGGGTTTTACCTTCAATGTTCTGTTTATTTATATATTTATGTTTATATATATATTTATTCTGAGATACAGAATAAACATCTTGTATATAGAATATTTTCTTAGCAAAGGTCTTCAGCGGTGGAATTCTTGAGTCTTGAGGCTAAATGTTTTCTGTGATGCTAAGGCAGACGTTGGCTAGCTGTTTGCTAGACTTGTTTGATTTTCTTTCTGAGCACAAAGATAGAATATATTTCTCAGCCTTCCTTGCAATTAGGTGTGGACTCAAGAAGGAATTCTTTCCAAAGGAACGTGGGCAGAAGTGATGAAATGAGGTACAGTGCTTCCGGGTGTGGTCCGTAATCACCTCTCACACAGTGCTCGAGCCTCTCTTCCCTCGGCTGCTGGCTGTGTGTCAACGCAAGGGCACCAGAGTACCTGGCAGGCTCCCTCTGAAGGACTATGGGACTGGATACCCCTGTTTTCCCCTGCCTCTAATTGATACTATGTGTGAGAAATAGAATTCTATTATGTTCAGTTACCGATATTTGGGGGTATATTCTTTGGTGTTAGCATCATCTTAACTAATGGGAATATTGGCTTTGGAAACGAGGTACAATGCTCTAAGAAACCCTAAAATTTGTAGAATTGGCACTGGGTGGTGAGGTAACTCTATCAGAGGAAGGGGGTGATGCAGACCCATGTAACAGTAATACAGTGGTAAAATATGTGTTAAAACTGTCACTGGCAATAGCTCAAAGGTAGATTAAGCACTTACTGAACCTGTAGCTCCAGGGGAAGAGACTGGAAAACAGAATTTTGCGGTAGGTTGGTTGTCACTGGTTCCTATTAGGAGGATGTTAGAAGGAAAAATCAGTCTGTAAATAGCTGGATGATTTTCAAGCAGAAATAAAAATAAATGCGGAGAGAAGAAATGTGGGGCATCAAAAAGCTGGAAAGCTAACCGCTTCCACACCCCACACAATAGGAAACAAGACTGAAAATGCTTTTAAGTGATGGCCCAGCCACAAAGACCAGATTGAGGGCATTTTCTTCTTTCCCCAGACTCCTGTATGATCTCAAGGATGCTGGCATTAAGCTGTGTAAGTATGTGAGAGAGCCCTTAAGGTGAGGAAGCAAGGAAAGAAATCAGGATTAATAATTGCATTTAGGAAAGAATTTGGGGTGGGGTTCCTGGCCTGTGGGACTGAGTGAAAGTAAACGGATTAGAAGCCTACTAAGTAAAAACATATTGCCAAAGAAATCATAAGCCTGGACTAAAAATGTCTCTGAATGCTTAAGCCTTAAAACCATCTTTGGACCCCCAAGCCTACATGAACGAGGAATGAGCTGTTTGGTCCCCCCTGGAGAAAGTCTCCATTCTCACAGTAAAAATGACCAGATGGAGATCGACTGGGAAAAACCTCCAAGAGGGCAAAACCAGCAACCATGGAGAAAGGTGGACACAGGCTTTTCCTTCTCCTTTTTATTGTCTATTTTTTTTTTTTTTTTTTAGAGAGAGAGAGAGAAAGAGAGACAAAGCATGAGTGGAAGAGAGGCAGAGAGAGAGGGAGACACAGAATCTGAAGCAGGCTTCAGGCTCCGAGCTGTCAGCACAGAGCCTGACGTGGGGCTCGAACTCACGGACCACAAGATCATGACCTGAGCCAAAGTCGGATGCTTAACTGACTGAGCCACCCAGGCACTCCCAGAGGCCTCTTACAGAAAGCAGAATCAAGCTCAAGGCAAAGCATTTCCCTACCCTAAAGGTACGAGTCTTCAGAATTCTTGCCCAGAACAACTGTTGTAGACTAGTGACTCCTGTGCCCAGAATCTTCTCTCTTTTTTTTTTTTAAACGTTTTTATTTATTTTTGAGACAGAGAGAGACAGAGCATGAACGGGGGAGGGTCACAGAGAGAGCGAGACACAGAATCTGAAACAGGCCCAGGCTCCAAGCTGTCAGCACAGAGCCCGATGCGGGGCTCGAACTCACGAACTGTGAGATCATGACCTGAGCCGAAGTCGGACACTCAACCGACCGAGCCACCCAGGCGCCCCGAATCTTCTCTTTTTTGAATGGAAGGATTTGTGTGTTTCGTGTGTGTGTGTGTGTGTGTGTGTGTGTGTGTGTGTGTGTTTGGAGGTGGGGAATCAAAAATGCTGTTTGGCAATAAAAAGGGATGACATATGGATACATGTGACAAGATAGATGTACTTCAAAAACATTATGCTAAGTGAAAGAAGCCAGGCACAAAAGACCACATATTGTATGATTCCATTTATATGACAAATGGAAAAAAGGCAGAAAGTAGATTAGTGGTCGCCTGGCCCTTGGTTGGGAGTGACGAATAATTATAAATGGGCCCCCTCGGGCCTTGGGGAGTGCTGGAAATATTCGAAAGCTGGGTTGTGACAGATGGTTATACAACTCTGTTAATTTAGTAAAAATCAATGGATTGTATACTTAAAAGAAGTAAATGTTACGATGTGGAAATGTATCTCACTAAACCTTTTTTTGTTTTGTTTTATTTTTAAACCTACTGGTGAGCATGGAGGAAAACAAGTCCTTTAATACACCAGAAGGGTGAAATTCTGCGTAACCTTTTTGGAGACTTCTAGGAACATAGATGCTGAAGTTTCAAGGGTTCTGTTCTCTTACCTGGCAATTCTACTCCTGGGAATTCACTCTAAGGAAATAATTGAACGCATGCCACCAGTTTGTTTCTTGCAAAGTTGCTTACAATATCGAATAGCTGAAATGATTTAAATGTTCTATCAACAGGGGTCTAAATACCTTAGAATATATCCAAACATTGAAATGGCCTACCACGCTGGTTTTTACCGTGGAGATCTTAATGTATTTACGTGGAGAAACTATCCAACAACAACAACAAATATGGCAGTTTCCAAGTATGGTGTTTACAGGCAAAATATGGGCCCATTTATGTTTACAAAACCATGGACGTGTAAATATACCACATTTTACCCTCCCTGAAACATGTGAATTTTTTTCAGCCGCTGTATGTTATCAGGAAAATAGCAACGAAAACATATGTGTTGTAAATAAGCTCACGGGAAAGTAAAATAAAAATCAGATTAAAACTTCATGCCACGGATGTGTTTGTATGTGTGCATTAATTTGACTAAACTCGGAGACTTCTGCCCTCTGGTTTGAAAGTAGTTAAATTTACATTCACGTGTGTCATTCATTTGATGTGAAATAACCCATCTGACGTGCATTTTTATATTTTAATTTCTGTGACACTGATGAAGTAAATCCTACCATTTATCTTCATTGAATTTTTTCTTTGGACTGATTTTAATTAGTAAGTAGCACCACAAATAAACTCTGGCCTGTGCTCTGGAGGAGATGCTACTCTGTCATACAATGTTTAGTCTCGGGTGTTTAATGAAATAAGCTAAGACAGTCAGATGTGGCTTGGATTAAGGGTTACTCTTCCAGATCTTACCCTTCAAAAGCACCTGAAAAAAAACTGAAAAGGAGGTGTTCAGAGGCTAGATTCTCACCAGCAAGTAAAGGCAGAAAGAATTGACAAATTTTTATATCAAATCGCCTGGAAAAAGTAAATGTGACTCTAACAGCTCTTTTTCACAGTCTGTTACAAAAACATTTGCTTCAGGGATTTACAATATTCGTTGATAGGTGCTACGATCCAAAAGTAAAGTAACTTTCTGTACACATATCAATAAAATCTGGGATGAAAATGAGTAAATCTATCAGGTCGTGTGATCAGTTTTCCGAACAGATTAAAGCCATTATTGGGGACATACAACAGAAAACAATGATTCCCTTCAAAGGCAATGATTTTCGGAGCTCATCTGACATTAAGCAGAAGGGCTTAGGCTGTGTGTTAGAAAGTTAGAAACTGCTTTGCAGTTTGTTTCAAAAAAGGCACAAACATAGTATATTGGTAGGCAATCTAAGTTCCAGGTCATGTAGGTCTCAACAGAAAACTATCAGTTTAAAATAATAAAACCTGAATTGAGTAGTGTCTGACAGACGAGTAATTAGACATTGTTTGGAAAAAATGAATATTCATGATAACAAAAATAGGGTATGTAGATGTGAGGAAGAGAGAAATATATGGATATGAAGCACAGAACATTAAATGCCTGAAAACAGAAAATACTGAGGCTACTCAAAGTACTGAACCTTTTGTTTTATTTAATATAAGAAACTACTCTTCCTGTGGGTCTTTCTGTAAAAAGGAAGATTAAGGGCTTGTTTTGCAATTTACTATGAAACTATCATACATTTTTAAACAGACAGGGAGTATTTAGGGTTGTATCATCATTTCCAACAGGTTACCATTTTCCCCTAGCTTCAATATCTCATAGAAATGTCCTCTCTTTGGGCTGGACCGTACGTTGTGGCATCTTATTCTTATTTCCTTAGATCAGATGTTGTTTTTAAACTTTGACTTTGAAGCAGGAGACATTTTCTTAAGAGGAGATCCTAGGGCCAGGGGCAGCCAAAGGGTTGGGCATCTCAAGGTCACCGTGACTGTCCCTTCTCCCCAATATTGACTCACACCCTTCCTTCATTGTTACTTTGGCCTTTAGGACAGAGGTCCCAAGCTTTGACTGCACATTGGCATCACCTGCCGAGATTGAAAATCGTGTTAGCTGGTCTCACCTTCAGCAAGTCAGATTTAATTGGCCTGAGGTGGGCCATCAGGACTCGATGTCCCCGTGCGATGCTAATGTGGAGGCAATGGTGGACCCATTGCTCGGGTCGGCAGTTTTCAGGATGTGATCCTGGACAGGCAGCAGAGCAGGGGGCTTCAGCCCAGATTTCCTGCATCGGTAACCTTGGGAGGGGGCCCTTCAGGTGACCTGATGCAGGCTCTCGCTTGAGAATCACTGCTTAAAGAAGCGGCTGATAATGTAAGAGGATTTTGAAGTCTTTCTCCCCCCACGCCCCCCCAGGGGTGTGTTCCTTTACAGGTTTGACTGTGTAACTGATGACAGCACATGAAGTATGTCCATTATGAATGCTTTGCCTGATTCTTCCTCTGAATTGAGGATTTGGGGCCTTGTCTGCTACGTGGGAGTAGGCACTAGGGAAAAGATGTCATGAGCTGTACACAGTAGGTGGCCTTCCATATCTTTTGATAATGTCCTGAAGATTGAATCTGAAAAGGAAATCTTACAGCTACTGAGCAACTAAGGTTTTTTCTTTTCTTTTCTTTTTTAAGGTTCTGGAATTGTTTACTATGATCACTGGAACCCTGCATCTAATTAAGACCTCTACCCAAAGAAACTGTTTGATAAGAATAAATTTCAAGGAGGGGCGCCTGGGTGGCGCAGTCGGTTAAGCGTCCGACTTCAGCCAGGTCACGATCTCGCGGTCCGTGAGTTCGAGCCCCGCGTCGGGCTCTGGGCTGATGGCTCGGAGCCTGGAGCCTGTTTCTGATTCTGTGTCTCCCTCTCTCTGCCCCTCCCCTGTTCATGCTCTGTCTCTCTCTGTCCCAAAAATAAAAAAAAAAAAAAAAAAAAAAAAAAAAAAAGAATAAATTTCAAGGGAACACTAAATATGCCTTCTCTCTTGCGGTAGGCTTTCCAAATAAGGTAAGCTTCTTCAGTAATAGTGTAGTTTGTCCCTGTATTATGTTCCTTTCTGTGTCTTTTACATATCATATTAGTATCCTATCACTGTTATAACAAATAATCACAAGTTGGGTCAGAATCCTGAGATGGGTTTACGCTGGGCCCAAATCAAGGTGAGGGCAGGGCTTCGTTCTTTCAGGAGGCTCTGGAGGAGAATCTGTGCCCTTGCCTTTTTCAGCTTCTAAAGACTGTCTGTATCTCTTGGCTTGTGGGCCCCTCTTCCATCTTCAAAACCAGCGGGGTAGCATCGTTAAAGCTCTCTCTGACTCTTATCCTCTTTTTCTGTTGTCACATCTCTTTTCTGATCCATGAGCCTCCCTCTTGTAAGGAGCTCTGGGATTATCCTCAACTCGTCCAGATAATCCAGGAGAATCACCCATCTCAGGAATCTTAGTTAACTTCATTGTATCTAGAAAGTCGTTTTTGCCATGTAAATTTCACAGATTCTGGGGATTAGAATGTGGATGTTTTGAGGGGGCATTATTTATCCACCATACATATCGAGAGACAGAAGAAATTAGGGGACTTTTTTTTTAAAGTTTATTTACTTATTCTGAGAGACAGAGAGTTCACACAGGAGAAGGGCAGAGACAGAAGGGAGAAGGAAAGAGTCCCAAGCTGGCTCTGCACTGTCAGCGCAAAGCCCCATGTGGGGCTTGAACCCACCAACTGTGAGATCATGACTTAAGCCAAACTCAAGAAGCAGACGCTTACCCAATCTGAGGCACCCAAGCACACCACTGAAAAGTAGTCCTTGGGGAGATCCACAAGGTAGTAAACTTCAAATTGCTATGCGCTTAAAAATCACCTGAGAATTTGTAAAAAGTGCAGTCCTGAGCCCTGTCCCCAGAGATTCTGACTCAGTGGTTTAGTTTTGGGGATCTACATTTTATGTGCTAGTACACTCATGTTCTCCCCTCCCAGAAGTGATTCAGTACAGGTAATCCACAGACCATACCTGGAGAGGCTGCCAGTCCGGCAGCCGGGCAAACACAGATCCTGAGACATCTCTACAGAGCATCACTATTAACTCTGGTAAACATCAGAATTACTAGAGGGAACTGTGAAAAACAGAGTTTTCCTGAGCCCCACTCTAGGTGATTGTGATCCCAGAGGTCTGGAGAGGGCCAGCACATGTGTTTCTGGAAAAAAAGAAAGAAAGAAAGAAAGAAAGAAAGAAAGAAAGAAAGAAAGAAAGAAAGAAAGAAAGAAAGAAAAGAAGGAAGGAAGGAAGGAAGGAAGGAAGGAAGAAAGAAAAAGAAAGAAAGAAAAAGAAACGAAAAGGAAAAAAAGAAAAAAACAAATCCTTCCAGGTAATTGTTACTGACCATGATTGCCCCAACCTCAGTAAAATTCCTCAGTGTTCTTGGTAGTTTTACTTGATGGAGCTCTACCAAGGACGTCTCCTATTTTCCTGTATTTAAAAAAATGATGTTACTAGCTAATATTCTTTTTCTTTGTGACTGATTAAACTATGGATCATGTTAATTCCTTATTTTCTGTCCCCAAAGCCTTTCTCAGAGCCTGGCCTACAAAGGGCACCCCATAAATGTTTCTGGAATGAATCAATGGTTCTCAGACTTTACCCTGTGTCACAATTACCCAGAAGGCTTGTTAAAACACAGATGGCTGGGCTTTGCCCCCAGAGCTTCTGACTTAGTAGGCTTGGGTTGGGCCCAAGAATGCATTTAATTTTTTTAAGTTATTTATTTATTTAATTTGAGAGAGAGAGAGAGAGAGAGAGAGAGAGAGAATCCCAAGCAGGCTCTGTGCTATCAGTGCAGAGCCCAACTCAGGGCTCCAACTCAACCAATCTTGAGATCATGACCCGAGCTGAAATCAAAGCCTGAGGCTTAACCGACTGAGCCACCCAGGCAGTCCTAAGAATGTGCATTTAAAAACAAGTTCCCAGATGATCCTGGGGCTGCTGGTTGGGAGATCACACTTTGGGATCACTGGAATAGATATAGTTTGATTGTTAAAGGCTTAATTCTTTTATAATAAAATGAAAATTTTTATATGTGGTTGAGGGATTTACAACTCTTCCTAGTTTTTGAATTGTCCTCACTTTTTTCATTATTTCTATTTTTCTCCTTTAAAAATTATATCCTCTAGAAATTGAAAAAGAAAATCATATTTCTCCAGTAATAGCTACCTTATAATGTTTTATTGTTTATTTCTTCTCTGTATGTGAATTCTCCAGTGACAAAACAATTGAAAATATTTGGGGAGTTCCTGTTGCTAAAGAATGTTTTCAAACTTGTATCTTCAGCATTGTGTCGACATAATAATCTAACTGTAAATTATCTTTTAGCCTGAAACTTTAGTTTGATTTGCATTTTTGCATGGTTTGTTCTTTGATTTTTTTTTGGGGGGGGGTGGGTTATAGTCCTCAAAGAGGGTGAAAACATAAAGGAAAAAAGTCACGTATTATGAGACCAGTTACCTCTAGAAACACATCACAATTAAGAAAGATAAGTCTTACTGAGCCATTTGTCCAATTTTCCTGAGACTTGGCAGTGCATACTTTTTATTATAGAAATATAAAATTCATCCAGTATATATTTTTCAGGAAATTTTATGTCTTTAGAAGAAAGCTGATTTCCCCCCTACATTTATCTAGCTAGAGATCATATATAGGGGATTGATAGCCCTTATATATACTTCTTCAACCTAAGAAATACTTCTTATGATTTAAAGGTAGCTTTCCTTATTCTTGCAAAATTATAACAGTATGCTTTCCTCATAAAATACTCCTTGAAGGGTATTTCAGCCTTGCAGACAGCCTTATGCTTTTGAATCTGGGTGTAGTAAGTTTCTGGCAGTGAAGTAATAAAAAGTATTGATTTTATTTATTATACTCCCATGAAAGGGCTGCATAACTGGACTGACGGAATGGAGGGTTACTAAAAATATTTTTTAGGGCTGGGAAATTTTAATCTTGTAGATAGTGCTGAATTTGACTATAATGTTGGGCTGAAAGGAGGCATCTTACAAACAAACTTATGCAATGGTTATTAGTTGTCAATAAACTTTTATTGAGTGCATGCCGTATTTTCAGCACTATGTTAAATCGTCTTCTATCTTGAGAGCTTTTTTTTTTTTTGCCTCGTGCATACCTTTAAAAGATACACGTTGCCAAAAAAATTGGTAAAAATCTTTTCTATCATCACCCAAAGTAGGTATATTCAAGTAAAAAAATTTTACGATATAATTTGCATGCAATGAAAAGCACAGATCATAAATGTACAATTAGATAGATTTTGACACAGGCATACATGCCTGTAATAGACACCCTTGGTGATCAAGATACAGACATTTCTGTCACCAAGAAGATCCCCCCGGATCCCTTCCCGATCAATTCCCCTCCCTCCCACAAACAGTCACTGATCTGATTTCTGTCTATTCACTCTGTGTCTGGCTTCTTCCACGGCTTTTGAGATTCACCCCTGATGGGTGTGTATCAGCAGTTAGTTCCTTTGTATTGCTGAGTAGTACTCCGTCCTCCTAGGAGGCCTGGGCTTCGCAGGCAGCATCTAAGGACTGTCCTTTATTTCATCCTCTCCTCGTGTGTTGAAGCCATTTTTCCTTGAAGTGCAAGTCCTGGACTTCCTTCATCAGTATCACTACAGCCCTATTATTAACTTGATCTTATTAGATCAGAATTTAAATGCAGGCTGGAGGAGCTGGTATTTCTAGCAAGCTCTCTATGGAATGCTGATTACATTAGTGATTGACATTATTGCCTTAAGCAAATATTTTGTGAATATGAGGGGTTAAGGAAAGGGCTAGAAGAGTACGAAACAGAGTGGCCAAATTGTTCCCAGTAATTCAGGCTGATGGATTGAACTAAGCAGGTTTCCAAGATTTGTGAGGTGGTGGGAAGGCGGGGGGTCCTGGAGGCCAGGCCTAATTAATTAGACGGGAGACAGAGAACTGGATCTGAACAGGTTACCACTCTCTTCTGAGCTTGAAACAACAGATTTGGGCAAAATAGAAGAAGAAAAGGGGAGAAGGAAAGAAAGCAAGACTGTTACTTTGCAGCGTCTCAAAGGGAGAGAACACAGGTTTCCATTTACCTAAAGAACCAAAGCCTTTCTTTGCTTTTCTTGATTATTCTCCTCCCACCTGCTGCCTCCCCAAAGGCTGCCAAGCTCACCTGTGTTTTCCTTGTTGTTGCCTCCCAGCAGAAATGTGAGTGCAGCTCAAAACAGAGCAACCGTATCAGTACTCCTGAATCACTGGTGGAAAAACACAGCCCGTAGAAACAGGACCTTTTCTCTCCTGTACAGCGATAAGATGCTTAAATACCAACGTGATAAGAACAAGATAAATAATAGCAACAAGCCCTATGATGCACTCAAAAATGGCAGGCTGGTGCCACGTACTGTCCAATGAAATGTTCTGAATGATCTAGGAGCTGGGAGGAAGTATATACTTTTCATTTATACAATTTATTCTTTTCAAGTGCCGAACTGCTATGAAACATTCCCAACACTGCGGTGAAGTGTCTGGCTACCTCATGCTTGCAGTCAACTGCGCAGACGCTGCGCACAGATAGACACGAATCTCGTATTTCATCTGTCTTTGTTCAGTGCAGCTCGGGGCATCTGTCCTCGGCGGCCACGGGCACCCAGCAGTCCTGGAGGGCGGGGCTCAGAGCGTCTCTGACTGGGCTGTGTCCACAGGCCAATGCAGCCCACTGTCTACTCATCTCGGGCCTTTTCTCCTGCCTTCTCAGGGCTGGGGGAGGGCCCAGACGAGGTAACCGAAGCCTTTCTGACCATTAACCTAGCTAGACCTTTCTTCTTCCTCAAGAGAAAAGCTTTTGCCTATACTTGGGTCCATTGGGTATTTTGAAACATAGGGTATGTCACACATCGTTACTGGAATATATTCTAACAAAAATACAAAGAAATCTTCACCTGCATTCAGTATCTGATTGTTAGTAATAATATTACTATATCTCATTATGCTATATTGACATTTTAAAGTTATTATATTATACTTATAAATAAGTAATTACATTAATGTAGTAATGTCTGAGAGAAGGAAGATACCGATATAAAACCATAAAAAACCCAGTAGGTTACTTTAAAACATTTTATTTATTTTTTAAATTCAAGTACAATCAACATACAGTGTTATATTAGTTTCAGGTGTACGATATAATGATTTAATAATCACGTGTAGGTTACTTTTGATTACGTTTAAATTTAAACTGAACATTTGAAATTTGAATGTGATATATCGAATATTCAAATATATTTGAATTGTGAATATGAGTCTTTTAAAATTCAAAATGTTAAAGTTCTGTCCACAGAAAAGACCCAGTAGCAATGACAGTCCAGTAATGATGAGAATGTTAGCATTCAGACTACAGTCTCGGAAAAAGGAACTGGGGATTCTTGGAGAGATCTGGTTCCAGGTGTGGAGTGGCAAATGACAAACTGAGACTAGATCATCTTGTTATTCTGGAAAGCAGAGAATCTTCCCACTGCCTAACAGTGGACAATTTTACCATCAACAAGAAAAATAATGGCAACTGATCAAAACACAATAATGAAATAAATATTCCTGAATTCATAATGATACTCAAAAGAGAAAGCCAAAGTAACAAACATAATTCACTTATCACTATTGGCCATAGTCTATTAACTTGTTCTCTGAAAATTAGTAATTAACTGGAAAAGTAAGTCTTGATCTGCCTTCCATGTGAAAACTCTATTTTCAAAATTTTATAATATAGCCCTAATGAGGGAGAGTTTTTTTATACAAGTATTCTAGCTAGTAAATGTAGAAGAAATGATAAAGTTAGAAAAATTCACCCTTTTACATCTAATGAAATAACTGATTCAGGCAATAAACATTTATGGATGCTAAAGCTAAGAAGCAAAATATAAATGAGGAACTAGATATTCTTCCAAGGGAGTCAGAAGGTCAGCCAACAACTTTACAGCCAGGAATCAGGCAGTCCCCATCTGGATCTGCAGATCAATCAGTGTCAATAAAGGCAAGGCAAATAGACACTATGCACGTCCTTGTGTGATGTCATATGAAATACATAGGAGCATCTGTGAAGCATCCATGGAAAAATGTTCACCCTGAATCTAATCAAGCCTTTAAATCTATAGGAAATGTGTTGAAAAAATCAGCAAAGCCCAGAATGTTACGGAACAACTGACCCAGTCTCTTTAAGAGGGCATTGCTTGAGGGGCACCTGGGTGGTTCAATCAGTCAAGCGTCTGACTCTTGCTTTCAGCTCAGGTCGTGATCTCAACGTCGTGAGACTGAGCCCTGTGTTGGGCAAGGAGCCTGCTTGGGATTCTCTCTCTCTCTCTCTCTCTCTCTCTCTCTCTCTCTCAAAAATAAACTTAAAAAAAAGAAGGCATCATTTGAAAAGAGGATGATAATGGAGATGACATGCGAGATAAAAAGAAACTTAAGAGACGCCTCAATCTCAACAGCAGCAGCAAAAAAATGCCCCTCTTGTGGAACATGTAGCTGGCTGGTGATTCCTGCATCCATCCCTTCTTGAATTCTCTGCCCTCCCATTCCCGCACCATTGAAATCCAGAGGGCATAAGTTCGTGAAACTAATAGCAAGTAGAGCGGCATAAACAGAAATAGTTCTTACTATAAATGGAGCCTGTCCGAGGCAGTCATGGATTCTGGGGTGTCACGGAGTCCAATGCTGTAATAAAAACCAGATAATTTTGTGAACAATAACAGTTATAGTTACATATGCGGAGATAAAGTAGTCAAATCTCATGCTGTATGTTGGAAATTATTGTGCCCTGTGCTGCAGGCATCTAAAAAGAAAATTTCCCCGAACTGTGTGCAGAATATTAAGTCTATTAGAACTCTCCTAAGTATCAAATACAGGTAGGTAGCTTGGTGGCAACAGTGGTCCAAAATACAAACCCCATTTAATCAGGCAGGCTTCTCTGTTTAAAATTCAGACCATGTTTATATACGTGTACATGAGTGTATGTGTGTGTTATGTGTATCTGGTTTTATTTAACTTGCCACTCACACTGACAGAACTATCTGACATTTTTTAAAATGTTTAATTGGATGAATTTGTTAGTGAATCATAGCTAGATGCTGAACAATTCCAAGTTAATGGCAGAGATCAAGTATCTTTAAAAGGAATATCAGGGTATAAAATAAACTTAATTATGTAACATACCATAATCTGCCTAGATTCGTGATTGTTTCTACTTTTTATTTATTTATTTTGGTTGCAGATTCCTTTGAGAATCTTACCAATATTTGGGATTCTCTTCAGAAAAAGACATAAACGGGTGAAAACCAGTCAAAAACTTCAGAGAACTTCAGACAACAACTTTTCACCAACCCCCCCCCCCCCCCCCCCCGTAGAGATTACATCTTCCAAAGATGGCCACAGAAATAGTTTCCATCCCACACACTCTTCTGCAACGTGACTTGCTGCTCTCTAATCAAGAGGCCAAAATCAGATTCTTCTCCCTTTGCTTTTGGGAAGACCTGAGTGATTCACTGAGACAAAAGAATACAGAAGAAGCAATATTCTGGAACTTCCAAGATTAGACCATAAGGAGCTACCACCTGGGACTTTGAAACACTCACTCTTGGGATCCACCCTCTCAGGACACTTCATCTCTGAGTGTAGCCACCATGCTGTGAGGGTCACAAACTAGAAGGAGAGAACACCTTTGGCCACTCGGGTTGACACATTCAGCTGAGCTCACAGCCAGCAATGAGCATCAATGCCGGTCCTGTGAGGGAGCCATCTTGGACACCCAACCCGGTTGAACCCTCAGATGATTCAGCCCCAGCCAATATCTGCCTGCAGCTACATGACAGGCACCATGAGAGAGCTGCTCACCTGAGCCCAGTTGACCCACAGAACCATCAGTGATAATAATGATTTGTTGTCTTAAGCCACTAAATTTTGGGGTGATTTGTTACATAGCAATAGACAACTATAACACCCACCTACCCCTGTTGAGAACCACTGCTCTTAATGATTTATTGAGAAAAAGGAGATCAAATTAATAGATTGTAGTTAAAAATTCTTAGTTCCAATAATTTACTAGCTGTATATTTGTGTGTCTTATAAAAATCACTAAATTTTTACAGCATTTAGCTGTGTTCTGATTTGAGTGGTTCGGTTTTTTTTTTTTATTTCATTTACAAATCAACTACAGTACAACTGGCTCTTTGAGGGGTTTCCTGCTACAACCAGTAATTCTTATACAGTGTCTGGTATCATTCTACATTGGATTCGGATGATTCTCACAATCAGTTTCTCCTCCCTTCTTCTCTTTCCCCCTCTCTTCTGCTCCTCTCCCATGCCTCCCCACCCACATACATGTGTCAATACCTTAAATCCTCATATTCCCAACTGACTGCCTAACATTGACTGCTTTGATTTGAATGCCAGATAACACTGAGAAGAAAAACCTTTTGAAAATAATTGTTTCTAGGCCTTCATCCAGAAATTCCACTTTTGGATGTTTTCTTCCTTAACAGTGAATGGTTAATTCAGATAAAAATTTAGTTACAAAATGTTTATCACAGCATCGCATATAATAGGGGGAGAATTGGAAATAATCTCAATGTACAGTTATAAGAGGCTCAATAAATGATGGCATTCCTATGCTATAGAATACTATGTAACAATTAAACCGAGATAAAACTACTTATACCGACATGGAGATTCAGGATATTAGCAGATGTGATGTGAGCAACCCTTTAAATGTACTCGCAGAGTTTGGCCTGGCTTCTAGAGTGCCTGTGATCTACCATGAGGCAATGGCCATCTGTCCAGGGGAATCACTGGTCCCGGAGTGAGGGACATGCAGAGCAGACCTGAACTTGAAGCAGGGTCAACTCAGCCAGTGCACATACCAATGAATGAGAAATGAATGTTTGCTGTTGAGAGTCATTGAGGTTTTGTGGATTGTTATGTGAAAATCTGACTAATACTGTCTGATTCGTCACTCAGTTATGGTGATGTTTGTGTAGCTCTCCTATGGTAAAAATATAGAAATGGGAGATCTCATTAGATGTAGAAAGAAGTGATATGGATTACCCCAGGTAACCAGTAATGTAATATATTTATACTGCTTTACGAATATAGTCGTAAGTTTGAGAGGAGTCTATTTGTCGTTCTCACCGAGCTGTTCACATGCCCTGCAATTGCGTTTGCAGTGGACTTGTCTAAAATTATGAAAGCTACTTGGTTGACGTTAAAATGAATGAGCCAAACTTCTATGCGTCTCCTTTCCTTTATACTCTTGTCTGATGTTTGGTGTCACATGTCACTGTATGCATTTCTGTCTTGAAATGCAAGTCTTGAAATGCAAATGTATTTTTACACAAAATGGGAATCTTTGGTTGATATATAATGTTGCTGTGGTGAGCGTTTTAAACCCATATGAACTTGGTGCCATTTTCCATAAGTGTTTAGACTCCGGTTCTATTGGTGAAGGTGTATCATTTCCTTAAAGCAAGGTTTTTAGCGGTGGCACCATTGACATTTAGGGTCAGATAATTACTTACGGGTGGCTGTCCTGTGCATTTTACTATTTTAGCAGCATCCCTGGCCTCTATACACACTAGATGCCTGTGGCACCCTCCGGATCCCTGCTCTCCTCTCCCCACCGTGTGCAGTAATTGACCATCAAAAATGTCTTCAGACTTTTCTCTGTTTTCTGGATGGCAAAATCACCCAGATGAGAACCACTGCCTTAACAAGTGAATTTTAATGCAGTGGTTGTCATACCCAGCTGCACGTGATAATAATCTAGCAAGCTTTTAAAAAATATCTTATTTTGAAGTAATTTCAAAATTGCTGAAAAAGGCAATAATGGCACAAAGAACTCTTGCGTACCACTTATTAACCTTTGCCAGATGTACTTCTTTATTCTTTTTCTATATGTATGCATAGATACTTTTTTTCTGGATCATTTGGGAATAAGTTGCCGACAGTATGACCCCCTGCCCCTTGATATTCAGTGTTTATTTCATGGAAACAAGGATATTCTGTCACATAATCATAATATGAGTAACAAAAATAAGAACTTGAAGATTGATATAATACTATTATCCAATACTCAAGCTTTGCCAAATATCCCCCAAATGACTGTTTTTTTTTCACAGACCGGGACACTCGTTATATTTTGTTGTCATATCTTTTTTTTAGTTTTCTTTAATCTGGAACAGTTCCTCAGCCTTTTGTTGGTTTTTTTATAACCTCAATATTTTTCAAGAGTACACACAACTTTTTTTGGAGAATGGGTCTCAATTTGGATGTGTCCACTCTTTCCTCATGATTAGATTCAGGTTGTGCAGTTTGGGCAGGAACATTATGTGAGTGAGGCTGCGAGCTTTCTAGCACATCTCATCAAGAGCCACAGGATGTAGGTTAATCCCTCTATTGGTGATAGTAACACTGATCATTGGGTTAAGGTGGTGTATTCGTTTCCTAGGGCCACCATAACAAATTACCACAAATCACGTGGCTTCAAACAAGTTGTCAGGACTGTATTCCCTCTGGAAAGTCTAGGGTATAATCCTTCCTTGCGTCTTCTGGCTTCTCATAGCAGTCGGCGTTTCTCGTAGCTTCTCTGCCTCTATATTCACATGGCCTTCTCCTCCTTCTCTCTGTCCATGCCTTCTCCCCTTCTGTCTCTTATAAGGACACTTGTCTTTGTGTTTAGGGCTCGGGTAATTCAGAATGATTTCATTAAATCTTTAAGTTAATTATGTCTGCAAAGACCCCGTGTGTCTTTGCACAGGGTGAATGTGAAAGGTCACATTCACAGATCCTGGGGGTTAGGATGTAAACATATCTTTTAGGGGACACCATTCAAGCCAATACAGATGGTGCCTGCATACATTTTCACTGTAAATTTACTGTTTTCCCTCTGTCATTAGGATGTCATTTGTGGGGAGATGCTTTGAGATGATGTAAATATTCTTTCTATTCCTCATCAGACTCTTAACTATTGGTTTTAGCATCTATTGATTATTCTTGCCCAACTGGTGATTTTCTAATTGTATTATTCCTTCCACATGTATAAGTTGACATTCTTTCAAAAGAACTTTTCCTTCCTCCCTCCCTTTCTCCCTTCCATCTTCCTTCCTTCCTCTCTCCCTCCCTTTTTCCTTCCTTTCTTCCATCCTTCCTTCCTTCCTTCCTTTGAATATATCAATATATATATTTTATTCAGTGGATTCTAATCTATTATTGCTATTACTTTACTTTCATATTCAAATTTTCCAGATGTGGCCAGCAAGACCCCTGTCAAGCAGAGTTGTGTGTGCTTTGACATGACTCCCATCATTCTTTGAGCAATTTTCTACTTTCTGGCACAAGAAAATGTTCTAAGCTCATCTTACATTTTCCCCACCCCGGCCCTGGGATCAGTCATTTCATAAGGATCCTTGGTTAGAAACCAAAATCTGGGTGTTTGAGAAATTTTTCTCCAAATTGTATATCCATTTTTATTGGCAAAAAATAAACATTTTAATAAAAAATAAATCTGACAATAACAACTGTTAAGGAGGATGTAGATCCACTGGGACCAATCCTAGTGGGAATTAAAATGATAAAGTTTGAAAAACTTTCTAATGTAGTCTGTCCTGATATCTGAGGTGCAGGGGAGTGCTTCAGCTTTACCCTCATATTCTAGGATTCTCTCAGTGGTGTCTTAATACTTGAACAGATGTTAGTTGTTCTTGTGAGGGGGAGAGACGTCAGGAACATCCTATGTCACCATCTTGGTGATGTCATGCCCTGGGATTTTTAAATAAAATTTTTGAGCCCCTCTTCCAGAGATTGTAATTCACAAGTCCTGGGGTAGGGCCCAGAAAGGTGTGTGCATGTGTATGTGTGTGTGTGTGTGTGTGTGTGTGTGAAGATTTCAGGTAATTCTGTGGCAGAGCAGTTTGTAGGAGCTACAACCCTAATGCCTTTAAACCATGATTTATACTGCATTCTTCAAAGCACATTTGTTTATCTAAGGGAATAAACAATTGCCTCATACTTTAATTACTGGATACCAGAAAAACCAAGCAAGATAAAACCTATAATCTGAAAAAACATGCTAGATATCAGATGTCAGTGATAAATGTCTAAGATGGAAAATGTATTCCATAATGTAAAATAATTATTGATTACAAAATCAAGTCAACTTAGATTCAAGTCTAGATTTAATTACATTCTCAAGGAAGAAAGTAGAAATTTTACTTTTAAATTGCATTTCTCTGACTATAATCTCTCTCTCCTTCCCTCGGTCCCTCACACACACACACACACACACACACGCACACACACACACGCACGCACGCACACACACACACACAAGAATGCATCACTTTATGGGAAGGGGTCAGGGAACACAAGACTTTTCACAATGGAATAGAAAAATCATCTATTTCAATATCCATTGCTTGGCTATCTTCAATAATAGATAACTCCGAGAAGAAACAAAATTACTTCAGTGAAGCCAACAATACTGTTGAATAGCTTTATCACATTCTGGTATTGAGCGTGATAAAACATTTTTCCCATATGAAATTTTGGGTTAATATTTTTTTATTTCTTAAGAAGGGAAGAACGTTTCAAGGAACTAACATTTATATCTTGAGGAGGAATTTCTTCTTCTAGCTACAGATAATTAGTATATATACTGAAACTCTGGGTAACTTTGTCTTGGTGAAGAAGAATGTAATATACCTTCTTTTTCAGATGGACTTTTTTCCTTCCTAAAAATCACAAAGATAAGTTAGGAGAAAATCCCCCATGGAAGTAAGAATTATAATTCTTATTATCAACAAATAATCACAGTTGTCATTTCTGAGTCCAGTAGTCTCTCTCACCTATGATTGTGTTTTCTGGGGTTTTGGTTACCCAGGGGGAGCTGCAGTCCAGAAGTGGGTGGTCCTCCTTCTAATGTGTCATCAGGTCAGTAGTGGCCTAACGCTGTGTCACCTCACTGCATCTCATTGCATAGGCATTTTATCGCCTGACATCATCACAAGAAGGGGGAGTCTTGTACATAAGATATTTTGAGAGAGGCCATATTAATATAATTTTTGTTACAATCTGTTGATATGACTGTTCTATCTTATTATTAGTTATTAGTTATCATTAATATCTTACTGCACGAAATTTAGAAATTGAACTTTATCATAAGTATGAATGTAGGAAAAAACATAGTATATCTAGGGTTCGGTACTATCGGTCATTTCAGGCACCCACTGGGGGTGAATATATCCCCCACAGATAAGGGGGGACTACTGTAGGTACCAGGAGTTTTAGGTATCATCTCTATTTTGCAAATAAAGAAAGTATAGAGAAGTGAAATAACTTACCCAAGTTCATGTAGCAAAGAAATGGCTAAGCTAGGACTCAAGTCCCGTCAGGGAAGGAAGGTTATGTTCCGCAGCAAGCAGCCCCCAAATCAGCAGCAGATAACAAAGTTGCAGCTCATGCTACATGTGCAGTCTGGGTTGTCTGGGGCTCAACCCCATTTCATCTTTCTTTTTGAACCCAGGCTGACACTGAAGCTTCTGTTTGGGATATCGCCAGAGACTGTAACAGAGAAGAAAGAGTATGGCAAACCACACACTGACTCTGAATGCTTCTACCTGACAGAAGGAACAAAATGGCTTCAGGGAAGCCAAGTGTAGCCTTAAACAGCTATGTCACATTTTGGTATTGAACGTTGGTGTTTTGCATTTCAATAGCCAGTGCAAGTTAGGGTTAAACCTGATGTGAGTGAGGTGGGGAAGTATAATCCTCCAGCAGGGAGAGGCAGTAACTATTTGTGAACAGTAATCAGCTTCCTGCAGACCGGCGTGCAGGGATGACATAATTTAACCTGAAGCCGGTGTAGCAGTTCCCTGGTCTCAGCAACTGGTCCATGCTGGTCTCATCAGACTGAAGCAAAGATTGTTGTTTGACAACCGGGAGCAAAGTTGACCTTGCTCTTTCTCTAAAAAGGAGCTGCTGTAGCCATTTTTCTGCCACAAGGGAGGAAGTGTGACAAAAAGGCTGGTACATGCCGCCAGCTGGAGTCAAGAGTAATGGGTCCCCAGCACTGGGGGCGCAATGCGTTTCTGGAACAGCTCATCCTGAGGGTGGTCCATCTTCTGAACTTTTTAATGACATAGTCCAATAAGTCCCCTAGGTCAAACTAGTTTGAATAATTACTTCTATTTATAACTGATAATATTAAAATGCACAGCCTAGAAAAGTCCAAACTCTCTTGGATGAGGCATGCATGTGTGTATGTATAATACGCTCGATTTTGTGTGAAAACAATGTAGTGACATTATGAAAATTTTGAAAAATAAGAAGGAAATGGCATATGATCATACGCCCAAAATGCCAACTATTAATCAGGTGTGCACGTATTCTTCCTGTATTCCCCACCCTGCCATGTGCATTAATTTTTATATAGGTTATGTCAAATCATCCAAATAATTTTGTATCCTGACCTTCTCACTTAACTATGCAAGTCAATTCTTTCCCCACATTGCTACAAAATATTCTAAACGTCATTGAAAGAGCTGCAAAAGGTTCTAGGTATACTATAACCTAGATGAAAATTTCCCCAGTTGTGGGGTGCCTGGGTGGCTCAGTTGATTAAGCATCTGACTCTTGATTTTGGCTCAGGTCATGGTCTCATGGTTCGTGAGTTCGAGCCATATGTCAGGCTCTGTACTGACAGCATCGAACCTGCTTGGGATTCTTTTTCTCCCTCGCTCCCTGCCCCTCCCCCTACATGTGTGTGTGTGTGCTCTCTCTCAAAATAAATAAATAAATTCTTAAATTAATTAAAAAATGTAAATTAAAAAAAAATGTCCCCAGTTATGGACATGTAGGTTGCTTCCAGTTTTTTACTTTTTTATAGATAACAGTGCCACGTATATATAATATATGTACATGGAGAAACATGAGAAGGACATATGCAAAACATTATACCAATGGATGCTTTTGATTAGGCCTCTGTGCCTCCTGGACCATAATGTGATGAAACTCACAGAACTAAGTAGGAGCTGGGTTCTGCCTACTCTATGTCATTATTACAGAGGCAAATCTGGCATTATTTATTGTGCTAGGTTTAAAAAATGGCATAAACATCTTCAAATTTTTGCTAGAATAAAGGGTTACGATTTGAGATAATGTTTGGAATAACTGGTAAAACTCAGAAGATAACTTCTAGATGGAAGCTAGCAGGGAGGCTTGCACACATATTAGTCTTACCAAGTCAGAAGGAAATGCTACTGAGATATATCAATAAAGATTATAGGCAAAAATGATCTTTTTGTATTGAGATTCTCCATTGACATGAACTGCTCATGCAAATGTGTTTGGCCACTGTCCTCAGAGGTTATGCTGAAAGGGGGCAGCTCTTCACTGTCCCCTAAGAGTCTGTTTATTGCCCTGCTGGGGTCAGGTGGTTCTGCCGGGCCTGGCCTGCTCACTGGCCTCTGATGGCTCTCTGTCTCTGGTCCGGCCAGAGACTGTCCCCCAGTAACTCTGCAGCCGGAGCATTTTCCAGTGAACTTAGGTAATATATCCCTTTCTAGCTTGAGATTCATTTAGATCTATGTCTATTTGCTATAAATAATTAAAAGGGGGCTGATGTGGTTATTCAAGAGTAGTACCCAGGCACTTCTCCAACTCTTTCTCTTTCTCAGCCTCATTGAGTAACTGGAAGACTGACAGACTCTTCATTGGACGTCCGATTCTTTGGCCCTGCTACCCTTGGTCTGCAGATACAGGGCTACAGCTGTAGCCCCTGACATCTGTTTCTCAGCCCAGGTCCCAAACACAATTTCTTGACAACTATATTAGCAAAAGCATTTAGCCTGACTCACAAGAGCATTTGAAGCAGAGCCAGATAGTTAGTTTAGTGGATCTGATTTCCTGAATTAAGGAATCCTTCTTTGGCAGAGTGTGGGCTGGCTCTAGACAAAGAGGTTTTATATAGTGGAGCCATAAGGGTGGATATTAGTAACTTCTGAGGAGAGAATGAAAAAGGAGCCCAGACATTAGAAACAAACTTAGAAAGTACCTCCTCAGGGTGAAGTTGGTCTAGCAGAGGCTCACAGGGGGAGGTAGGGTATCTCCTCAGACATGATGTGAATGTGGATGGACCTCGAGTGAGATCTGTAGCTCCCAGGAAGTACAGGGGAAAGATGAGGGACCACCAATAAAACGTAGACCCCGGAAGACAGACAGATGCATTCCCCACTTGCAGCCGTCACACCGTCACTGCAAAAATGAGCAGCCGGTGAAATCACTTTGACTGTAATGACTAGTTAATGTACATCTTTGGTTAAATTCCATTCAAAGAACACAGAGAGATGCCAATGTATCTCTTTATTATAAAGTTTTAAATGTTTTAATTTTCAACCCGTGGTTGCAAGCATTATTTTAGACAATGCTTTAGCGTTTCCTTTGGTAGTGTTTGTGTTAAAAAACAAAACGAAACAAAACAAAAAAAACTCCAGTATAAGGCCACGACTATCTCCTATAATTCAAATTTGGTCTTGTGCCAAAGCCTAGGATAGGATTTCATTGATACTTGATCCAGAATATCCAACGTAGATCAACATATCCTACTCTTTTCGGACAAATGCCAAACCTTCAGAGCAACCCCACACAAGTGACTTGTTCATGACAGCTTTGCTCCTCAGGCTCTTTCAGGTCCCCAGAACATAAGCTCCCTGAGGGCACCCAAGCCTGGGGTGTTCACTGGCTTCTCATGCTTGGTAAGCACCTTGCTGCCTCAACAGATAATAAAAGCTAATGCATTTCCTATATCCTTATATTTACTGAAAAAAAAAAGGCATGGGGGGGGGAGAGAAAAATTCTAAGTGGATGTAGAATAAATAAATACTATAGGATGAAAGAACTTGAGTGAAGTTGCCTTTTAGGGAAATGTGTGCTTAGCACGGAAACAAGGTAGGTAACCGTTTAAAAAGAGAGAGAAGTAGAAAAGTCCGTAGCATGTTTTCTCTTTTCAGAATTTACTGAAACTACAGTGTATTACTTCCGAGTTTCGTGAGGGTTTTGCTCTGCTCTCTGTAATTACCCTTGAGTACCATCACTAGAGGATGAATCTGGCACCCCTGCTCTCTGAAATAGCCCTGGTGCCTCATGGAGATGAAATTCGCTGCCTTTCAGTTTCCATTTGGTAACAGGCCCACTCACATCAAGTCCCGCAGGCCGTCGGTTGCTCGGCCCCGTGCACAAGAGTGGCGGATGAGAGAGGGAAACTACACAGAAGGATTCGGAGGCAAGAGCAGCCTGGCCTCAGTGGGAAAGGGCAGGTAAGGGAGCAGGGGCCCTGGACGCTTGCTAAGGAGAACGGAGTATGACGACTGGAGAGAGAGCTCTTGCTAACCCACAGGAGCCCTGCAGGCGTGCCCCTCCCCCATTTCCTGGGGGCAGCCACTGCTTTCCTTAGGGGTCTGTCAGGTCCTCAACCCTGCTTGTGCCACCAATATTCTGGGAAGTGACAGGGCAGACCTTCAGCGTCAGCAAGAATAACGGGGCACGCAGAGAAAAGCAGTCATATCGCATAGCAATTGCTCACGGAGCTGAGTCCCAAGACCTTATTTCTGAACTGAAAAACTTACTTTAAGGTAGAAATAGATCTTATATACCTGACAACATCTTCATTCTAATCAGTCCCCTGTAAAATGGGCGTACTGGCCTTTATGTATGCCACGCCGATGTTATAAGGATTCATTAATGCTTTTAAAGTCTGGACTTCAAATCAACATGATTTCAACTTGAACCAAATGGGAGGCTTTTAAAACAACAGGCATATCTATCCATCTATGCTAAACACCACGGAATTCCCCTTTGTTCTCCGCTAAAATTTAAGGACCTGAAACAGCCGAATGTTTCCAACCCTCTAATTCTTGATGGCTGAAGCAGTGCTCATAGAAATACTGTAAGACTTAGTAATTTCTTGCAGAATCTGATTCCTTAGGGAAAAACGCTCTTTGGCTATTTTAAGCAGTGAGTTGCATGTTCTTTGGGTGAGTCTACTGTCATAGCAGCTGATTTACCACAGGAAAGCAAGAAAAGTGCCTGAAGTCAGAAGTGCTTTTCCTTCTCCTTGGTTTGGGGATCTTTCTATGACTTTCAGGATTCAGTTTTGTGACCCAGATATCTATCATGGAAAATTTCAGTTAGTGAATGATAATTCCTGGCAGTTTGTAAATTTCCGAAGTGCCAGATTTAATGAATCTTCAGATGCTATGGTTGGGCACTGAAGGTTGGGAAAGCACACCAACAGAATACCAGAAAATCATGGCAGAGGAATGAGAAAGCCAACTCTGGGAGTCTGGGTAAATGTATCCAGAAAATTCAGGTTAAAAAAACCCAGATCAGTTAGAAATGTAAGGCTCATCTGGATTGCCTTAATTTTAATCCCATTATGGTTAATCCGATCCCACATGGAATTATGAACTGATTTACATATTCCAAAAAAGTCAGGAAAACAGCCAACCAGTGGCCTAACAAAGCAGTCTCCCACACTTAGAAATGGTCTGAAAGGGAAAACAAAGTTAATCCTTTGAGGGGAAAATGTTTTAGTGGCTCTCAGTCAATGAATGATGAAACAATCAGCAAGGGGGTAGGGCTGTGTAATGCCTTTTGTGTAAGAACACAGTTCAAGAAGAGTGCCGCTGCGGTCGCTGAATTTTGTGAGATTACAAAGTGTGCGTATAACTTGGCCATAGACAAATCTACGTATTCACCAAATCTAAGTATTAGACTTGGGAAAACACTTAATTTAAAACAAGGGGGTGGGGAGTGTTAGGAGAAAGGAAATACACATCTGAAATTACATATCTGAAACCCTTGGGGTCCAGAAGTATTTTGTAATTTAGGACTTGTGGCTCTTGGGTGGGTAAAAAGGTAAATATATTGTACCATACATAAAACCCTGAGTGACATCTGGGCAGCACCCTGTACTAAAGCAAATTAATATTTCAGCAGTGAAGTGTATGAAAATTCACACTGATTGTGATCAATGAAGATTAAAAATAGCTTCAAGTCAGTTCAGGGCAGGTTTTGTTGCTAAATGAGTTTATGTCTGGCCGGGCTTTGATATCAAATGAGTTATAAAAAGCCTTTCATTTATCAACCCTCTTTGGACTTCAAACTTGGTGTATAAGGGATTGGTAGCCTATATGTTTATGCGGCGATGAACGTACCTCTCTGTCTGGAAGAACTTACCTGTGCTGCGTGATGGTGAGTCTTGTGTAACGTTGGCACAAATAAGGGCAATCAGGACACGCCTTCACACAGCAGTGGTGTAAGAAAGTGAAATAAGGAAGAACAGGACGTCTAGCAATAACAGGTATGATGGTGGGACAGGCACATTTGTGAAGAGGCAAAGAGTGAGGAATTCTGCATCAGTTCACAGACGTCCTGAGTTCAAACTTGATGCTATTACTTGTCTAGCCTACGTCTCAGGGTCCCCATCTGTGAGATGGGGACAGTAATGTCATAGGGTTGTGAGGAGTCACCAGTAAAATAAAACCTGGAAAACACTTAGCACAGTGCGGGGTGCATGGTTAGCAGTAAAAAATAAAGTTAACTGCTTGTTACTAACGGTAGAGATACAAATATCTCATTCAGTGTGTTTCGAATCAGTGGTGTCACGGGATTCCATATAAATACACACTTTTCTCCTGCCTCTGATGGGGCTACTCTTAGGAGGAAAAGCACATTTGAGGGATGTCTCTTGAATAGGAATCTTGCTTCATTTAAACTTTAACATAAGCTACAGGGGTTTTTGTTGTTAAAGTAATGGACTTCCCTATGCTGACCCACTGCCCTGACCTTTTTTGTGTGTGATCGTAGTTTTAAATCAACCAGTGTATTAGGCCCCAGAATTCTGTTACAACCGACTTCAGAAAACTATTTATTTTTCTTGTACCATTTTCTGAATTAATCTTATTTCTTGGTTGTCATATCTCATAACTCATAACTTTCTATGTATTGAATTTTGGGCTTTCTCGTTCCCCTTCACCATAAAACTATGTACCTGAAGGATCGCCAGCCCTTTAGTCTTTTTTCCCCTTAATCGTCACCGCAAAACAAATTCACACACTTTGTTGCGTGCAGATGTGTGTGCGTGTACGTGTGTGTGTGCGTGTGTGTGTGAAGGCAACAACTGAAAAGGGAAAATCTCTTGTGAACTTTCATAATTTTAACAACGCCATCCTACGTTCCAGAGATAATTGATGTTAACCATTAGGACTGTGTTCTTCCAAATAACTTTCTGTGTATATACAAACATTCATATCCTACATGCTAGGGAGGGACTTGCTGTTGATTTAGCAAAAATATCATTCTATACATTCTGTTCTGCAGCTTGCTTTTTTTCCTGTTTAACCAGGGGCATGTTTTCCTATTGTAATTGTTCCCATTATTTGTAACAAGTTGTATTCTTTTAAATATAATTGTGTATAATTATGAACATATTCCTTCACTCACTGAAGTAGTATTTACTGGTCATCAAAATGAGGAAGATAGGTGCTGCCTGCCTGCTATGAGAAATGCAAGGCTGTAAGAGCCATATTTTTTGTCCTCTGGATGTTTATAATCTGGAAGGAGAAGTAAGACAGGGACACATGTAACTACATATTAAGTGGTACAGAATATGTAAACTTAGATGTTGGTACCATGTAGGTGAGAAGAAAGCAAGTTAATTTTTGGAAGGGCTGGTTAGGAAAGGTTTTTGGGAGATTTTGGATTCAAGTTGCATCTGAAAAGATTGGTTGGATTTCAACGGATGTAGAAGAGGCAGAAAAAATACCTTTCACCAAATCTCTGAGAGAAGAAAATACAGGACAAATTTAAAAGAGGGCCATAATCCAGATGCATGGATTGTGAAACACTTCTTGATTTCAGAGATATTAAGAAGTGGGGATATAGGTACAAATTAAATCAAGATAATATAGTATTTGTTCAATTTGACTGGAATAGCAGGTTTCCAGAAGGTACAACTGATAGAGAAATCTGGAAAAATAAGCAAAAGCCAGATCAGGCAAGTCTTGAATGCCAGGGGAAATCTGAAATTTGCCTATTTTGATTCTTGTATAAAATTTGCTTCCAGATTCTTCTTTTCTTCTTATCACAAGCTATTAGAATTTGGGAAGAGACCACATGCACTAGTCTTGAAATATATGTGTACATTCTGGAATACCTATTCAAATGATGTCTTTAAACATGTTGGTCCATTTTGGCAGGCCTTCCCATTACAGAATTTTTTCCATAAAGAGGTAAACATTTTATAGTCATTTACTATGTGCTAGGTACCAAGATGTCAGTAACAAACAAGACAGCTTCAGCCTCACATACTCAAGGTTTGGTTAATGGATTCCCAGTGCCATCTCCCCACTCCCAAGACATCCATGTCAAATCTGGCTGGCCTATCAATCATTAAAAATGACCACTGCCTCTGACACCTTGGCCTTGTTTCTGGTCTGTGGCTATGATTTCCCGCTTGCTCTGCTGAACTCTGACTTCTTGAAATCCCCACACCCTTTCTTGACACCTAGGTGACTTTTTCTCACTGTGCTTTTTTTATTTAAAGCAGAAATGCTTACAAATGAGCTTTTATTTTTTTATGGCATCTCCATAATTATTTTACTAAAGGAAAAAATATCGGATTGTGGATTCCCTTGATGTCAACAAAGACAACGTACAATGAAGATGATGCTAGAGCACAGATGGGATTAGAAATGTGCCAAATATCCCCTACAGAAAATGTTTATAACAAACACAAATGGAGAAAACCTCCATTTGGGTCTTAGAATTAGGCATGAAACTCGGTATAGGATTTTTCATTTTCTTGGGGAATTGACCCGTTTACTGTAATGAAATGCCCCTCTTTATCCCTGATATATTCCTTCTTCTGGAATCTACCTGTCTGATGTTAATACAGCTGTTTCAGTAGCTCCCAAGATGGTCTCCAATGATCCCCAAGCCCTGGTATACTTGGGGTACACACACCCTTCTGTAGTCCTCTCTCACATTGTACCAAAATTGCTCTGTGTGACTAATAAAATATGGTAAAAGCAAAGTTACTTCCCTTCTAAGATTAGATTATAAAACACTGTGACTTCTGTCACAGACCATGTTTCTTTCTCTCTCTCTCTCAGAATACTCCTCTGGGGGAAGTCTTGTCATGAGCAGCCCTACGGAGAATCCGAGCAGTGAGGCCAGCCACCAGGCAAGTGGGCTTGGATGCAGATCCTTCGGACCCAGCCAAGCCTGACACCTAGACTGGGACAGACCCTGAACAAGAACACCCAGCTAAGCCACTCCGGATTCCTGATACACAGAAACTATGAGATAATAAAAGTTTGCTGTTTGAGATGGCTACATCTGGGGTAACTTGTTACACAGCAATGGATAACTTATACACTTCGTACACTTGGCTTTCTTTTGATTTGTATTTGCTTGGTGTTTTTGAGGGTCCCAAGACCACCCCAAGTTTGATGATTGGCCACAAGGACTCACAAGACTCAAGGGAAGGTTATATTCACAGCTAAAGTTTATCATAAAGGGTAACTGAGTAAAGCGTCAGGGAAGGTATGGTCGCTGGGCAGAGCCCAGACACGTTCAGTACTGGTTCAGCACTGGCTTCAGAGCCTTTCATCAGAGGCCACACACAATCTGCTTTCTCCCCAGCAGGAACTGATAAGAACATGTATGGAATGTGTCTACCCAGGGAATCCTGTGGGAGTCTTAGGGTCCCAGGCTTTTTTGAGGTGCTGGTCATGGTCACATAAGCATGTGACCAGTCATGGCAACTGAAACTTACCACGTGACCAGTCATGGCAACTGAAACTCAGGGTCTCAATAGTGAAACTAGGTGCACATCGTTGATTTTGATACTCAAGCCAAACAACTTGTCAGGCTAGTATAGCACAGCCCGTTACTCCAGGTACACACAAACAAAATCATCACCTGACATCTAAGGGCCATATTGCCAGTGGTTGGCCAAGGGTCATTCATGGTTCCAGATTCTCTTGGAGATATGCAACGAATAAGCAACCAGATCTGTTCTGTTAACTCTTTCCTCAGTAAAACTGCCAGATATGTAGCTGAATAAGCCTTCAGAAAATTCTAGCCCCTAGGCTTCAAATCTTCCAGGTTGGGCCCCCAGAATTGTGAAGCAGAAGCAAGCATTCCCCACTGTGCTCTGTAAGAATTTCTGATTCACAAAAAACATAAGAAATAATAAATGATTATTGTCTGAAGCCACCACCGTTTGGAGGTAGTGGGTTATACAGCAATAGGTAAATGATACAGGGTAAGATTTTCTTGTTTCTTTGCCAGTCTTGCAAATTTTTACTGGACACTCGATGTCAATTTTATGTCTTAGGACACTGGATTTTGTTGTATTCCATTAAATAGTGTTAGATTTAGTTCATTGTTAGCTAAGTTACTATAAGTTGGTAGAATCCTTTTGAATTTGCTTTTAAAAGTCCAGAGCAGCCTTTAGCTTAGGGCTAATTTATTTATACTACTAAACCAGTAACTTTCTCAACACTATTTCAGAAATTGGTAAACCCTTTTGGTAAGGGGCCATATGGTAATATTCTAGGGTTTATAGGCCATATATAGAGATCATTCCCTGTTGCATATTTTTATTTGTGTGTTTTTATAATCTTTTAAATATATAAAAATAATTCTTGGTTTGCAAGCTTTCAAAGACAACCTGTGTGCAAGACTTGGCCTGTGGGCTGTATAGTTTGCCAACGCCTGCCCTATCTAATGGCCTTTGCTTTCTACTCTGGCTGAAAGGAACATGAATTATTCCCAGCCCTGTATGAGTTCCAAAAACTTTTCTCCCTACTCATTCTCATGGTTCTTTCTTTAGCCCTGGCACCATGGCCTTTCTGACCTCTGATCTTTTTCCCACTCAGCAAGACTGCAGGCTCTGTGTGGTTTGCCCTTCCTTGGCTGCAGCCTGGGCATCTTGAAATAAGCTGGCTCAATCACAGAAGTCATCTCCTTTATCCCCCTCCACTCAGGGATCACAGTCTGTGCTTATTTTTCAAGTTTTTGAAAACAATTGTTTCATAAGTTTTCCTTTCCAGTTGATTCAGGTAGGAGGTTAAATCCAGCCCCTGTTATTCTATCTTGGGAGGAATCTTTATTCATTCTTGAATTAAGTTGGTATCAGTGCTTGTGTTTTTATTTGGGCACCTATACTTACTATGTGTTGGTTTCTACCTATATTGAACATAAACTTCTAACCATTTAGTTCTGTTTAATGTCTTTCTTGTTAAACATGAAACCGTAACCACACATATGCAGACCATCATCAGTGCCATCAATAGAAGCTTAACAGGATTAACAGGATTTCTTGTGGGACAAATCTTAAATGATCTAGTTGATCTGAGCCCAACTCTAGACCTGTATGGAATTTCCCTCTTCAACATCCTTAGTACTACACATGTACTTCTGAAGGACACCTTCCACTTTAAAAAAAAAGTTTTTTTTTACGTTTATTTATTTTTGAGAAACAGTGAGACAAAGTGTGAGTGGGGGAGGGGCAGAGAGAGAAGGAGACATGGAATCTGAAGCAGGCTCCAGGCTCTGAGCAAGCGGTCAGCACAGAGCCTGATGTGGGGCTCGAACCCACAAACTGTGAGATCATGACCTGAGCCGAAGTCGGACGCTCAACCAACTGAGCCACCCAGGTGCCCCCACCTTCCACTTTTTAAGACAGCCTATTTCATCGCTGGACAGCAAATAGTTGTCAGACAACGTATTTTATAACGAGCTAAAATGTAATTCTTTATAACATTGACTTTTTCGTTTTTATTGAATTTGTGTTTGACTTTTTCTTACCAATTCCTTCTAGCCTTCATTGTGCACTCTTGATTCAGTCTACAGATCTGTATTGTGCTAGGCTCTCTGCTTAGCTCGGGCTTGCAGGGGTAAGAAAAGGAAGGTGATGTCCCAGCAGCATGTGTCTTTCAGTGTGATGGGGGAAGAGGGAGTGTAATCAAACAAGTGTGTAAATACGACTGAGATTACAGTGTGCTATGTGCCATGAAGAAACGCGATGCGATAATACTTTATAGATGAGCACTGATCAGGGCAGTTAGGGAGGACAGTCTTGAGGAGGTATGAGTTGAGATCCAAAAGCAAAGTAGGAGATAATCTGACAAAAGGGGTGAAAGCTTCCAGAAAGAGGGAACAGCCTTGTGAAAGGTAATGGGGAAAAAAAAGAGCACTTGGTGTTACATTTAACTGCAGGAATTTCAGATGACCCTCTTAAATGCTCTACTCACTCAATGAACACCCTCAGTCTTAGAAATATCACTATGTTACCCAAAACACATTTCTGATATTTCGGGCATACTTGTAGGGAGGCAGATTTTATTTTCCCATAAAGGTACTTTGAATTGCCCTTTGGAGTATAATTACCCCCACCTTACGTTTTGTGGAGCTTGAAGTTAATACATTTGGGGGGGCCTCTTGAAGACAAAATATGTAAATGTGGGATACAAAGTTAAGTACAGGGCTTGGAAGAGGCTCTTGCAATTGAGAGGCTCTGACACTGACGCTTCATTAATTTTAGGGTAAATAAATCTATCTCCTGCCTTGAGGTATTCAAGGGTGCATAACCACTAATTGGTAGTGTTATCAAGGAAGTTCAGATGTTGTGTTGAAATCTGGACTTGATATTCCTCTAAGAGTCTCCCAAATGCAAAGATTTTGTGTTTACTTAAGTTCCAGGACAGAAGAGGTCAAAGTTTGACTTTTTGTAATCTTCAACCCCTAGCTGTTTATAGATTGAATTGTCTGATAACCCAAACAATGGTGCCATGTTTGGACTGAGTGGTTGGGTGTGGGTGTGGGTATGTTTCCTTTAAGTTCTGAGTTAAGTGAATCCAAAAGTTAAATGTCCAGCTTCAATCCCGGTGGCCAGTTGTTTCGTGCTAGCACCCAAATCTCAAGCCATAGAATCTAAACTAAAAAGGTTTCTGAACTAATGCCTGGGTTGGATTCCCGTACTAACCAGTGTGTGTATGTGGTGAACATGTAGGAGTGGCTCAGAGATAGCGCCTCCATCCTCCACCCCAACTAGTCACCTCATACCCAGGTCTGCCGGGCAGAGGGAGGTTGAGGAGAGGAAATGGATGGTTTAGCGCATGGCCGTCTCTCCAGCCCATACACTGCCTGCGTCATTGTCAGAAGGGAAGGAGAGCACATTACACATAGAGACTCAGCACTACCCCCCTCGAACGAACAAAACAAAACCAGAACCTTCAGAATCCATTATGCTCTGAATCAGTACTATAAAATCGGGATAATACTAACAACAACAAAATAATAACAGCCGCACCATGAGCACTTTTGCATTCCCAGGCTAGTTGTCTGGGCAGATCATAAAGCTCTTAGCAAACTTTAATTAGAGCTCAGAGATGGGTGAGTTACGTGTCTCAAGTTCCTGCCATTCTGGTCACCAGAGAAGTAAAATCAGGTGAGGTTAAATGGTTGATTTATGGACACCTGGTCACGCTCATCTGCAATTGCTTTTCCAGTCTGTCAGGTTTTTTGGGATCTGACTTGTTAGCTCTGCCAGGCCCTGCTCCCGGCTTGCAGGGGCTCTGGTTTGGAGCTAATGTGTTAATAACCTCAGCTCATTGCCCCAGGGCTCAACTGCACCAAGTCTGGACGAGTTTGCTCTTTTTTGGAATGAGTCTAGAAGGGACACCTCTGAAACCAGGGATAACAGTCCAGGAGCCAGGTAGGCTCTAACTAGCACCTGCCAGGTACAGCGTGCAAACAAGGATAGTACTTCTCAATAGGAGATAATGGACTGCAAATGGCTCCGAGCTGGTTTACATTTTTTTCTGCCTTAATATCTAGAAACACATTTAAAACCACATTTTTGCTATTTACGTATTCTTTTTAAAAAATTTTTAATATTTATTTATTTTAATGTTTATTATTTTTGAGAGAGAGAGACAGCAAGCAGGGAAGGGGCAGAGAGAGACGGAGACACAGAATCGGAAGCAGGCTCCAGGCTTTGAGCTGCCAGCACAGAGTCCGACGCAGGGCTTGAACCCACAGACCGTGAGATCATGACCTGAGCCGTAGTCGACTGCACAACTGACTGAGCCACCCAGGCACCCCAACCATTTATGTATTCTTAGGAACTGCCGCCACTTCTAAGGAGACAGGAAATTTTAGGGCTAGTAAGGGAATAGAAAATAGAGTGTCCTTGAAGATCTGTGAAGATTTGGAACTCCCCTGGCCTGCATGTCTCCTACCCCACTCAGACTTCTAGAGGGCCACTGCGCCCCCTGAGGACAGAGCACTTCTGCCTTAGGTAGGGACTCCAGGATCAAGGATGGGTGAGTGGGTTTGCTCACCTAAATTCAGTCTTGGCCGATTAGTAATTTCCCAAATGCCCACAGTCCTTTAATATTATCCATCCACACGTATGGTGACACAGATCTGTCTCAAATCTATGTGAAGTTTTTGGTACCGACAATCAGGAGAAGGGACAATAGTGTCTTTTATTTATTAGGCAAAGAGTGATTCCCTTCTGTTTCTCCTAAAACAACACTTTCCAAACTCCAGTGGCCTTCATTAGGTCTGGAACTCTCGGGTTTGGAGAAGCAGCTCCTTTCCACCCAGACTTCATGTGCATAATTTCAAAAACTATGATTCTACTCCTTCTCACTCTCCTTTGCCTGGTCTCATCTGTCCTCATTTCTTAGTCCCCTTTCTTTCATTCTTTCTTAAATTGTTGAAACTAGAACTTCACACACACACATTCTTCTTTCATGGTGGTTTTTATCTGAGGATACCCTAACAATTTACCTTTATAGTTAAAAAAATGTTTTGTGTGTAAAAGTTCCCAGTTCTGGGGGTGTCTGGATGGCTCAGTCTGTTAAGCATCTGACTCTTGATCTAGGCTCAGGTCATGATCTCACGGTTCATGAGATCAAGCCCCGCACTGGGCTCTGCACTGACTCCCTGCTTGGGATTCTCTCTCTCCCTCTCTCCCCCACTCTCTCTTTGGCCCTCCCCCATTCTTTTCTCTCTCTCTCTCTCTCTCAAAATAAATAAACTTAAAAAATTTCCCAGTTCTGGCTTTTTTTTTTTTTTTTTTTTGTCTGATACATTTATTACGGAAAGAGCTGACAATGCCTCCTGGTGCTCTTCTTAGATTTTAACTGATAACTCAGAATTTATCTCCTGCAGGTGAAACATTTTTTCCCCCTCATGTTCTGAATTATTCCTGCATACTTGGAAGCTCATTCCTCTTTCTTCTTTCAGTTTCCAATTGTCTTTTCCTTTCTGTTCCATGCACTGACACTACACTGCTTGGAAAACCAGTATTATTAATAATTTACCAAAGGCTTAAATGGAAGAGTTGTCCTGAGACACGTGCTTGGCAAGGGGGGCCTTCAGGGTAGCTTTTAATGTTATCGACCCCAGGTGTGAACACCAGGGCCCTACGCCATAGGGGCAACATCTGCCCGGTTGGTGTCTCAGTTGGCTAGGGCGGACGTACAAGGTACCATTGACTGTGTGGCTTAAACAAAAGAAACTTATTTGCTAACAGTTCTGGGAGCTGGAAGTCCAAGATCAAACTGTCACCAGGATGGGCTTCTTTTGAGGCCTCTTTCCTTAGCTTATAGATAGCTCTCCTCTCCCTACGTCTTCACATTGTCTTCTCCGTGTGCATCTGTGCCCTGGCCACGTTTTATAAAGACACCAATCATTGCATTACGGTCTACTCTAATAACTCATTTAAAAAAAAATTTTTTTTAGCGTTTATTTATTTTTGAGACAGAGAGAGACAGAGCATGAATGGGGGGAGGGTCAGAGAGAGGGAGACACAGAATCGGAAGCAGGCTCCAGGCTCCAAGCTGTCAGCACAGAGCCTGACGCAGGGCTTGAACTCGTGAACCACAAGATCGTGACCTGAGCCGAAGTCGGACACTTAACCGACTGAGCCACCCAGGCGCCCCTAATAACTCATTTTTTAAAAAACAGTTTATTTATTTACTTGAGAGAGAGAGTGAGAGAACAGGGGAGGGGCAGAGAGAGAGGGAGAGAAAGAGAATCCCAAGCAGGCTATGCAGGGCTCAGACACACGAACTGTGAGATCATGACCTGAGCTGAAACCGAGAGTCGGGCGCTTCACCGACTGAGCCACCCAGGTGCCCTCTAATAACTCATTTTAATTTAAAAGACCCTTTCTCCAAATACAGTCAAATTCTGAGGTACTGGAAATGAGGATCTCAGTATATACCTTTGGGGGCAGGGATACAGTTCAGCCGGTCTATTATCAGCGTATCACCGTTATCAGTATATTATCAACCCCTCATGTAGATGCCACTTAAATACAAAACTTAACTACACTTAACTACAAAACTTAACTACAAAACATAACCCCAAACCCTCAACGTCCATCCAAAAGTCGGCCTACCGAGCCCCATGAGGGCCAGATGTTGCAGGCCCCTCTTTCACGTTACAGACTCATCATAACAGGTGTAAACAAGCTGCTTATCTGATCCCCCCAGCTCCGGCGCGCCAGGGTGCAGGGTAACCGCCACCCAGAGGGAAGCTTCGCAGTGAGAGGCAGGTGTGCCAACCACAGCAGGAAGTGGCTCCCGCACCAGGAGGGCAGCAGCAGAGCCAAAAAAGGGTGAAACCGTATCGTCAGTTGCCGTGTGGTACGATGAGAACAGAAAGACAAAACTTCTGCTCGTCAGGAGTAGGTAATGTAACTTTCAAAGCCCTACAGTAGAAACCTGTGGAAATGTTCCCATTCAATATAGTAAAAGTTGGGCGTCTGAAGGAGGCGGACTTCAGTTGTTAGAGTGATTCACCTCGGCAAAATTAAAACGTCCCAGTTCTACTGGATAAGTGCTTCTTTCTATAGATGGCAGACAAGGTCCTGCTTGGAATTCGTGACGATTTTGCTGTAATTCTCAATATGAGCATGTGAGAAAAAACAAAGCTTGGGGGGCTTTCGTGTCCCAATGGTCCTCAGGTGGGGTCTTAGCCTCCCGTCGAGGCTTCACAGTCCCTGAGATTCACTAGCAGGTTTCAAAGAAGATGTTCATCAGACAACTTTAATTTAAGCCATCCCCCCTGAAATGTACAGTGGATTAATATTTTAATGACTTCTCTAATGCTTTCATGAATAGTGCAATTGCACGGCACTGGATTTTGTGTGTACGTGTGTTAGACATAGTGATACGTTTAGTGGAAGCATTAAAGACGTACTACAATTTCTATAACCTTGTTTTGGCATTTCTTCATGTTGTAGTCTACCAGGAGGCCCAAAAGTGGGTGCCACCTGGCACCTGTGGGCTCTGGAAGGCCTTGTGCCAGAATGTGCTCCGTGCTCACCCCCACCTCCCCTCTGAATCATCTCCTCCAGTCCGCACCTCATGTCTCTGGCCACGTTCTGCCTCCTGTCATAGTTATTGACGAAGGTGTTTCATCTGTCTTGCAGGATTGTGAGCTTAATTACCAGCAACTATCCCTCCTGCAGTAAATGTACCTAGTCTTTGTTTTCTTTCTTTCTTTTTTTAATGTTTACTTATTTATTTTTGAGGGAGAGACAGAGAGAGAATCCCAAGCAGGCTCTGCACTGTCAGCACAGAGCCCGACGCGGGGCTTGAACTCACAGACGGTGAGATCATGACCTGAGCCGAAATCAAGAGTGGGACGCCTAACCGACTGAGCCACCCGGGTGCCCCTACTCTTTATCTTCTACCTGTTAAACCATTTGAGTCCTCTGTAGTGTTTGTTGCACACACCTTCCAAGGTAACGAATGCTCAGAACTCATTATGCTCAAAGGAAGATCACCCAGAATGCTTTGCTAGAGAGCTTGAACACCTCACTGCAGTGGTGTGCTGGCAAATGGTGAGCAACTACTCCTAGGGCTGGGAGATGACGGTGGGGGGGGGGGGGGGGGGGGGGGCGGGTGGAGAGCCTGACTCTTAGTGTTTGCTGGCTCTATACCTCTTTGAATGTGGAGCTGGGCCATGCACACAATTGGCTCTTGCCGGTCCGTCAGACTTCAGAAGTTTCCGGTGTATGTCTGGCTCACGGCTCAGGGGTAGTGAGAGACGCTCTTCTGTAAAGAATGGAGAAGCCCACTGAATCCCTTCTCCACCTGCACGAGGCAAGCCTATTCACCAGACCATCTCACTTTCCAGGTTTCATTCCTCTCAGCCCTCCCCAACTAATTGCACAAGATCTCGACAAACCCTGAAATAGCTTTCAAGTCATGGGCAGTGAGTCATAAAATGGATCCACTCAGAAGTTTTAAGGGTCACTAAGATGAAGGCAGTTCAAAATTCTCAAAATTAGTAATGTGTATGCACAGGCTGACTTCGGGGTCATTGTCATTAACCCTCCAAAACATTTTTTTCAAGCATTAGCTCAATTCCCTACCCCTTTGCACACACATACTTTTTAGACATGTGCTAATGTGCCCGTGACTTGGCAGTTTTCCTCAGTGAGAGGCAGTGTCCCCCCATCCTACTTCCTTTCCCCCACTTCCATTTACCAGAGGGAATACATTTTGAACTTCTTTAATCAGGAGTTTTGGTCTATTCGTCTATCTCCCAATAAGATGTTCTGTTCTCAATATAGTCAAAAAATATTTAACTCTCATTTTATGCGGTATATGAGAAATACACTTTTTCCAACTACAGGTGCTCATAAACGTTCATTAATTCTTGCACACATGAGATCATTTCTAATATGGAGGAAACGTCTTGTCTTGAGAAGGACTAGTTGGGTGAAGGAGGTGTCTGGCCTCGCTCTACCCTTCTTTGTTATAATCACAACACGTAGGTGTTCATCTCCCACAATCAAATTCTTCCCTAAATTGCCACAGTCTCGGAAGCCTTAGCCAGCTATGACCCAGATCTTGTGCTCAGCTACTCTGGTTTCTGGGACTTAAGGGGTGAGAAAAAATTGAGTCTTAAAAACAAATAAACCCATTGAAGACGATAGTGAAAAAGACAGACAAAAACAACCACTAGTGAGGATGAAGAGAAACTGGGTGCCTCATGAGCTGTAGATGTGAATGTGTAATTGTACAGACCCTTTGGAAAGTAGTTTGGGAGTTTCTAAAACGTTAAGCCTAAACTTGTCGTATGGCCTCGCAATCCTGCTCGTAGGTATCTACCCAAGAACAATGAAAAGGTTACTTCCATATAAAGTAGGTATGAGAATGTTCACAGCAGGTTTATTCCTAACATTCCCAACTGGAAAAAATCCAAACGGCTGCCAACCTGTGACTGTAAGTAAACACAAACTGTGGTATGCCCATACAGTGAAATACTCTACAGAATAAAAAGTAAAGGCAAACGGGCACATATGCTACAATGTTGAGGAGCCCCGATTACGTTATGCTAAGTGAGAGAAGCCAGACATGACAAACTACAGTTATGTGAAATTTCTGGGAAAGGCCAATCTGTGAGAGACAGAACGCACAGCGGTGATTGTTTGGGGGCAGGAGATAGAAACAGGGATTGACTACAAATAAACACAAGGGTTCTTTTTAGAGTGATAGAAAATTGCACATTTTTGTGCAACTGTAAATTTACTAAAAATCATTAAATTGTGTGCCTTAAAATGGGTGAATTTGTAAAAAAAAATGTGATGTTTTTATTTATTTTGGGGAGACAGAGAGCATGAGTGGGGGAGGGGCAGAGAGAGAGGGAGACATAGAATCTGAAGCAGGCTCCAGGCTCCGAGCTGTCCTCACAGAGCCCAACGCGGGGCTCGAACCCACAAACCGTGAGAACATGACCTGAGCTGAAGCCACATGCTTAACCTACTGAGCAACCCAGGTGCCCCGAAAATGGGCACATTTTATGACATGTAAACAACACAACAAGTAAAGGTCATTGCTAATTCTATGTAGCTTTCGGTTTTTCCTGTCTGATGACAAATCCCAGTGCAGCTACATGTCACCCAGTCACATCTTTTCTTTTTATTAGCAGATGAGCAGGATGGATAAATATGTTGCCGGAGGAGGCAGGGGCTAGCTCAGGCCTGACAGATCCATAGATGCATTGACAGGTTTTCTTTGGCAGCAGGCATACTAGTTACATAGTCTGCAGGGAAGGACGTAGCTTATTCGTAGAGTTTCCACCTTTCCTTTCACATAGTGGGGCCTGGGAGGGAATGATGTTTCTGTGGAGGAGTGTGTGCCTCTGTGGTCATCTGCATGCTGGGGGAACTATTTTGGATGTAGAGTTTTCTGCTATCTTGATTCCAGGAGACAAAGTCACTCCTTGTTAAACTGACGCTAGTCTTAAAGAATGAGATCATTTCTCTGACCGCTAATCTCTTTCTTATCAAATGTCCTCTCTCCAGGCCATAACAGAGCAGGAATCCCATAGGGAATCTTCTGGTTTTAACTTGAGCTTTTGATGTTGCCTTTGAAGAAATATCCCGGAGCCTTCTCCAGAATAGCCAAATATAAGGTGGCAAATCCCATAAGGGGACCAGCCAGGCGTTGGGAGAACGGGAGCTTCAGCAAGAAGTCTGTGATACGGTTCCAGCCCCCAGTGGAGAAAATAAACTATTTTTTGCCTCTCAAAGTGGCAAACTAGAAAATGAGAAAGTACACACTGTTCTAATTTGGAGTATAGAAAATAATGAGCCTGAGAGTATAGCCTGGGTGGCTTAATTTGCTTCAAGCAATACCCCTAAGGAATGTTTTGCCCTGGTGGTCTAGTTCCTCTGCCCCTGTGGCCCCAGCTACCTTTTGGTTTTCATGTCCTTTGATTCTTCTGTGTGTACCTGATTTTTTAAAGGTGTATTCGCCCTTAGAGAAAATAAACTTTATTTTTTTTACTATAGGAACACTTAACATGAGATCCACCCTTCCAGTAAATTTTTAAGTTTACAATTCAGGATTGTTAACTACAGGCATGTTGTTGTACAGCAGATTTTTGAATTCTTTCATCTTATATAACTGAAACTTTAAATCCGTTGAACAGCAGCTCCCTCCCTCCCGCCAGACCCTGGCAAGGACCATTCTACTCTCTGTTTCTACAAATGTGGCTATTTTAGACACCTCATATAAGTAGAATCATGCAGTATTTGTCCATCTGTGTCTGGCTTATTTCACTTAGCGTTATGTCCTCCAAGTTTATCCATATTGTCACATATAGCAGAATTTTCTTGTTTTTAAAGACTGAACAATAGTCCATTATATGTATATGACATTTTTTTCTTCATTCATGCATCATGGACATTTAGATTGTTTCCATATCTTTGGTTGTTGTGAATAATGTTGCAATGAACATGGGAGGGCAGATATCTCTTTCTGATCCTGATTTCAATGATTTTGGATAAATACTCAGAAGTGGGATTGCTGGATTATATGGTAATTCTAGCTTTTTTTTTTTTTTTTTTTTTTTTTTTAAGGAACCTCCAGCCTGTTTTCCATAGTGGCTGCATCATTTTGCACTCCCACCAACAGTGCACAAGGGTTCTCTTTTCTCCACATCTTGCCAACGGTTGTTATCTTTTGTTTTCTTGATACTAGCCATCCCAACAGGTGTGAGGTGATGTCTCAGTGTGGTTTTAATTTGCATTTCCCTAATGACTTGTATTTGCCTTTCTATTACTAGTGCCTGGCAATGCCTAGAACAAGCAGATGTTCAATAAATATTTGTCAAGTCAGTGAATTAAGTTGTAAGTAATCCCTTCTTCAGTACACGCACAAATGATGATTCAGTGTGAGCTATGAAGGTGGAAGGGGGAGCGTAGTGTCTGACACAAAGGCCAAAGGTCTCCGGGCTGGTGGGTTTCCCTGGGGTTTCATATTTGAAGGCTGCCAAAAATGGCTGGGACCTGGGGACTTAGAGAAGTTCACCACAAAGGGGAAAAAATTAGTGTTTTGAGAAGAAGCTAAATTAGAGTATTTTGCACAATCTTGCAAAAATCACTCTCTTAAATATTTGCATTTTCTGAATGTTCGTGCTCTGGAGCAAAGCCCAGGAATGCTTGTTTTTTTGTTTGTGCTTTGTTTTGTTTTGTTTTGTTTTGTCTTTTCAATGTCTCCCATCCTTCAAGGCTCAAGCATCTATCTCCACAGCTGCTTTTCCCGAATCTCTCACTCACTGTAGCACAAGTTCTTTGCAACAAATATTTGTGTTCCCTCCTTCCTTTGGATCCTCGTAGCTCTCTATACACTCCTCGCCACTCACCCTACTCTACCTCGGTCTCCTGTGACAGCCCTCTGCCCTTACCTAATCCTGCCTCCTCCATGGCAAGCTCTGAGCCAGCAGCACCCTTGTGTCCCATACGGAAACCGCCACTTAGGTACTCAACATCTGTTTAAATGGACTGATTACTGAAATCATTTCATTAGTATCAGATTCCTTTTTTAGGCAGGGAAGGCAACTAATGAAATGGCGTATGGACCGCATGTGCTGTTTAAAAATAGCTCCATTTCAAAAAACTGTTGTCTATGCATAGGTGTCGTGATTCAATTTTAAAACAGAAAAGCAATATTTTTCCCCCAAAATCCTTTACCAACTTGACACGTACAGAAGGAATATTTTCAGAAAGGATATTATCCAAAAAAATGTCTAATTTCAGGAAGGAAGGCAGGCAGAGCTAGGGTGAGGTTCCATGTCTTTGTTAGATTACTATGAGAATATGTGGTCAATATTTGACACTAGTGAATGATATTTATGAAATGTTTTGCCCCGTATGGATATACCCCTAATTAATATTTTATATGAACAAGGCAAGCTTAAAAAATCAATCTGGACTTTTGTTAGTTTCATAGTGTCTGTAAATAGTTTCAGTGTAAACCTTTCTCAGTATTTTCCCCAAACTCCTATCAGCGTGAGCATTTCTGGAAAGATCATGGTTTTCCTTCTGTCTCTACATGGCATGACGGAGGCAGCCACATCCATTGGGTGATATTTGTGTGAGCTGGAGTCTAATCATGACTTTGGCAGTGAACAAATGGGTAACCTGGAACAGCCACTTGAGACCTCAACCTCCTATGCGAATCTGAATTATAAGGGAAGTGGATATCATGATTTGTCATCAGCAAACAGTAGGATTTCCTGTTCCCTCCTCACTTGCAAGGCCCACAGCTGAGGCTCTCTGGTTCACTTCTTTTTTCCCCTCCATGCAGCTGCACCCAACCACTTTCAAAAGAATCAGGATCAAGTTTCTGGAGGCTGAGTGATGACCAGCTGATAGGGAGGCTGTGATACCGTGCTTGGGGTGGGCAGCAGGGAGGGCCCGGGAGGTGAGGAGATGTGGGCGTGGGAAGGAAAAGTCACAGTGAGCATGGATCCTGCCCATGCTCAGCATCTTGGGGCAGAGGGAAAGAGAAGACAAGGGGGTGAAGACGGAGGGAACTAGCTGGGCTGGGAGAGCTGTGCTCGAATTGGCTGGGCCCCAAGTCTTAGTGTCGTTCGTCACTAGGAGACTTAGGTCCTTAGACAATACAACCTCCCTCTCCAAATCCATGCACTCTAGGGTAGACTTCTAACAGCCTCATTAAGGGCCAATTCTGGTTTAAAACTTCCTTATATTATAGGGTAAGTAAATACCCAGCAATGATTAGATCTTCTAGGGCAAAAGGGCACGAGAACATTGTGAGTCTAAAGTGCCAACAGGCCCCCTCTCTACAGTGTGCTCACCAGAGAAAGGTTTCTCTTTCCCAGTTGGAGCTCATGTAAGCCCACCTCTGCTCCACTGGGTAAACCCTGAGGGTTTACCTCCGCTCCCGGACTCCACATTTTCCGGTGCCTTCAGTCTTCAGGATTGTGTCCTGACTCCCTGTACCAAGGCTGGACCTCAGGAATGCAGGACTGAATGCTTCCATGCCTTTCTTTCAGTCCAGCTGCAACATTCTTTTAAGTTGGGGGAGGGCAGAGTTACAAGGAGGGTGCAAACAGGAGACACAGCTTACACTACTTTTTGATTTGGCTCAGGTTGGGCGGGGCCTCTCCTCCATGTTTTAACAGACTAAACTAAGAAGCCAACAAAAAGGCAGTGCAGGGGGCATTCGGCAGCATGGAGTATGGCACGTTCGTTAAGGGAACACTGTGCTGCCCTATTCTTAAAACTCATCTGCCTTGGCTAATAGCTCTGCAATCTTGACCTGTACATCTCACGTCTGCTTGTCTTTCCTCGTATATATTTGTAAAGCTTCTGACAAGGCAGGTATGCTAGTATTTCCTGAAGCATTCTTCACCCATCTCCACAATTAGAGTTTTTTTTTCTTTTGAAGAAAAAAAATCTTTAAATTAGATATCCAATATCTCAGATGACTATTAAGGAAATCTTACTGCTTTGCCCTCTCTACCAACTCAGATCCTAGTCCTGCTTCTACGGGATATTGTTTTATTTAGAGTTAGGGTGTTGTTGGTAATGTTAACCCCTACATCACTTTATCCTCACTTTGAAAAAGCCCACAGCAAAATTTCCATTAGACCTAAGTATGGGAAGCTTTTTACTTCTTTTTTTTTTAACTAGTACATTTTTATAGATGATACTGTGATTCTTTTAACAATCACATTGCTTTTTCACCTTGGCACAGCTCAACTATAGTAATTGTGTAAAAACCCTACGGCATGTCTCCTTGGACCAATTTTCGGATTGGTTTCATCACTGTGTGTGTGTGTGTGTGTGTGTGTGTGTGTGTGTGTGTGTCCTGGAAGGAAATAATTCAAGGTTTCAAAGTTTCAACTGAACAGGTTAATTTATGAGTCCTTTTTTGCATGTCCATATTTTCTAATTTGTGTGTGTGTTGAGTAACATTGCTTTCATGCCAAGAGAAAATTAACAAAAGAACTTAAATAATAAAGTAAAGCATGGAAGGAAATATGTGAAAATTCTGTCTTAATGAATTCTTTTATTAATGGATATTTAGTTGTTTTAACTCATCTACTTTTGTTGGCCATTTAGGTCATTCTGTTGCTGTTGAACAATTCTTTTCCCCCAACTTTTTGGTATTGTAAGAAGCAAAGAACATAAGTAATTTGCTTTAAAAAAAGGAAGGAAAGAAAGAAAGAAAGAAAGAAAGAAAGAAAGAAAGAAAGGGCACTTGAGTGGCACAGTTAGTTTAAGTGACTCTTGATTTCAGCTCAGGTAATCATCTCATGATCATGATCTCATGAGATCGAGCCCTATGTCGGGCTCTGTGCCAACAGTGTGGGGCCTGCTTAGGATTCTCTCTCTCCCTCTCTCTATGCCCCTCCCCTGCTCATGCCCTCTCTCTCATTCTCTCTCTCAAAATAAATAAACCTTTTAAAAAAAGGAACCAGTTATAACAATCAGACAAAAATGCTTACGATGCACAGCGAGCTACAAGGTCAGCTCACCATATACATTCCAAAATCACCAGCGCTAAAAGAAGCAGTCATTGTGGTTACTCATTGTCATAAAAGTATTATTTTACCAATTTTCCTACTGACCAAATTACTTTTAAACTAAATACCTATAAACACTTTATATTTGGTCAAATTGTGTTTGGCGAGATTTCATTTGGCCAGATTGTTTTCAGTCAAATTATCTGCTGCAGTTTGTGAACTGCATTTCCAGTCAGGGCTTGATATGCTTGATATGCTGGACTGTGAGGCAAAGAGGGTGGTTTTATCAGTTCTGAAGCCAGTGCAGTCTACCTTCCGGAAGATGCCCACCATTCAAAAGAATGGCTTGTTCTAATATTTCAGAGATAAGCAAGAGCTCCATTCTGCAGTGAGGAATGTGGCTCTGGTGGAAGTTTGGCCAAATAGAAACCAAAACGAGAATAAGCTATTCCCCTTTTCCATTACTTTAGGTAACCATTTAGTCCATTATGAGCCTTGAGGCCACTCTGGATGTAACTAAGACTTTCTATCTGGTTCTAGGGCAAGAAAAGAGTGCTTTGATCTCATTAAAATCCGAAGTAACACTAAAACTTTGCAATAAAAAAACTTCATTCTTCAAGATGTTCAGTTTCCAGGGAAGTTGTCACAAAGCTGAAATGATGGAGGCTTCTAGTGGATGTAATCCCCATGTTCACAGCTTCTTGCCTTTTGTATCTATTGGGATGAGAATAGGGGTAAGGATAGGCTTAGAGTTTAGTTTCTTAAATGGCTGGTAAGCAAAGGTAACTTGGAGAAGATAATTTAAAGTCTTTTTGTTTTCCATAATAAGTCTTTTTGAGCCCTGTCGCTATCCTTAAAACCCTGCACATCCTGATGCTGTGCTTTCAGGGTCCTTTTGTTTCTAGTGTCACAACATTCTACCTGCCCCGACATAGTTTTAGAGCTATTTAAAAACAGAATTCCCAACAACAGCAACAAAAAACCCATCTGCGTAGACCTAGCGGGTCTGTGGATTGGAAAATAGTCCTGGAGTCTAGGGTTCTATCCTAACTATGCACCTAATTTCCTGAGTAGGATGGGACAAATTGGTTGCTTTGCTGCTTAGTTTCTCGATCCATCTATTCATCCATTCTTCCGACAGATAATCATTAAGCGCCAGGACCCTATGGATACAAGAATAAGTAGAACTTGGTTCCTTTATCAAGATCCTTAGAACTTTGGGAAAAAGACAAAAATCAAAGGTTGTAATGCAGTGTGGTAAGTATGGTGTTGGAAGTGTGCATAAAGTGCTCAAGGAGCAAAGGGAAGAAACATCAAATCCCACTTGGAGGTGGTGGGGAGGAGAATCAGGGACCACTTGGAAAAGCTGATGTCTTCTGGAAGCTTGAACTCTATAAAATGAGAGGGGTCCTTTAGTCGACCTATAAGAACAGTTCTAGGTGCGCCTGGGTGGCTCAGTCGGTTAAGCGTCCGACTTCGGCTCAGGTCATGATCTTGCGGTCCGTGAGTTCAAGCCCCGCGTCGGGCTCTGTGCTGACAGCTCAGAGCCTGGAGCCTGTTTCAGATTCTGTGTCTCCCTCTCTCTGACCCTCCCCCGTTCATGCTCTGTCTCTCTCTGTCGCAAAACATAAATAAACATTAAAAAAAAAAAAAAAAGAACAGTTCTACATATTATGTTAATTGAAGAAATGCCCAACTGAGCTCCTTGCACAGGGAGATGCTTTCCAGAGCTTCAAGAAAGAAACAAAATATATTAATAAGTTTGCCTAATTTATCCATGACTGCTTACACCCTAAGGAGTGGCCTAGGTCTCAAGACCTCCTTCTTAAGGTGCTCCATGAAGATAATAGTGGCTCCCAGGATCTTCCTGTCACTTATTTACCAGCAGTCATTTGAAGGGTATCTGGCCTTCATCACATGCCAGCCACCTTTATGGCTCCTTCCTCTGAACATTTCCTTGTAATAAACTGTGTAGTCTTTTTACTCTAGGTGGAGTCATTCAAGTTTAAAATATTCACAGAGAAGCAACCACCAAGCTTCGTCTCCATTTATGGGTACATGTAGCCTGAAAGTTAGTTGTTCACTAAATATCATTTGATTTTTAACTCAAACAATGCCTCACTTTTCTAAAAGTAATCTGCTCCAAATCTGAACTAATTATAGAAACATTTACAAATCTACAAAAATTATTTGAAAACCATAAGCAGACAAACAACTTCAATTTTTAGCATACACTGTTGGTTCTCTTCCCAATGTCTAGTTTTTCCTCTTCTTGTTCCTAAGAGAATTCCAATGTGGTCCAGGGTGGATGCTAGTTAGCCCAAGTCAGTCCCCGAAGTTGTAGCCCCAAAGTCAGTGGTTGATTTGAGCAAGGGCAGTTCTGGGCCCTGAGGGGGAAGTTGGCTGAGGGAGCTGGAGTAGATCTGGAAAAGGTTTCCTTCCCCTAAAGGAGACACAGAAGGAAATGTTCTCTCTTCTTCCTTGGAACATTGCTGTGTCTGGGATGTGCCTCTGGAACCACTGCAGCCACATTGCCACCTGGAGGATGAAGCCAAGTGTGGAAGACAGGGGTCTGGTAGAATTATCCAGAAGTAAAATGGGGCCCGAAGTGCTGTGCTGGACTCTATCCTTTTTGGAGCCTCTTTGTTCTATGACACAATGCATTGGCTTGTTGGTTAGGCCGTGATGGGTCGGGGTTTTCAATTATTTGCAGCCCAAAGCATCCTAACTGATAGCCAAGTATGCACTGAATTTTATGCACTCTGTTCATAGAACATTATGTCAGGCATTTGGTTCTAGGAAACAGGCTTATCTGATTTCCCAGTTCTAGGAAACAGGCTTATCTGATTTCCCAGTTCGTGGCAGATTAGAAATAGCACGTTCGAAGTGGAGAAAGGGGCTGTTAGAAGCAGGCAGCCTGACAGGGAAGGAAGCATAAAGGTAGAAACCAGAACCCAGGATGTAGCAGTGTGGGATTAATGTTGGGGCGAACAAGTCCGCCCACCTCCCGGCTCTTGTGGGTAGAGTACATCTCAATGACTAATCCAAAATGCCGACCACGTGCCATCAAGGGAAGCTTGCTTTCTGCTTAGTGTATTCTGCTTTAGAAGGGGGGATGAGGCTGATTAATATTTTTAAACATTTCTTTGTAAACAAAGAAAAGGTTAAATGATTAAAGGGATAAGCTTATCTGAAAAGGCACACAGAGAACCAACTCACTCACTTGCTCTGCTCAGTAAATGAGTGTCATACATACATGCAAATGGACTCTGTTAGAAGTTTGCTTCATCCAGAGAAAAGGGAGGGTGAAAAATGAGGCCGTGTTTTGATTGCTGCACACAGCAGCTCATTTCTGTTTTGGTCCCCGTGAGAAGCCCCGGCGGAGGAGAAGCAAAGCTGGTGAATAAGGACCTGGTGTGGCTCTTCTGCAAGTTACTTTATTTTGGTTCAGTGGCTCAGCAAGCCTGGCTAAGCGGTTTCCTCAGAAGCCTGCCAGTAGGAAGTAAATAAGCTGCCTGACTCTCCTTCTACGGGGGGTTGAGCACTTGTAATTAAAATGTAAATAATTCTCAGGGCCAACAGCTTGTAGACAAAAATGACTGGAAAGATCACAGACACTAAAATTGTACCACACAAAACAGGTTCTAAGCCTTTGTCTACACAAATGCTAAGCCCACCAGTCGATGTAGTTGCTTCGGTGAGAAAGAACTCAAAATAAGTCATTTGCAACTATGTTCAGGAAGACAGCTGGTTGCCATACTCCTCTGACTCCAGGGACTGAAATTGAGGGTGGCTTGTTTTCTCAAGTTTCCGGGGCCTGGACAATTCAGAACACAAGTGTTAAGATGAACCCAGGCCTTTTCTGCCCCACAGGTGAATCAGCTGGTGAATCTGTGGCCCCACAGGCTTCCCACCCCTTGGAAGTGGGAGAGCAGCTCCAAGCTACATAGCTGTGAGCTCAGCCTGGTTCCCCGTTTGCCCGCCCGTGGCCTGCCAAGGCTCAGAAGCAGAAGATGTGCTGTCTCCACAGCCCTCTGCCCATCAGGGTGTTACTTGGGTTTTAAATTATCCTCCGTTTGCGGGGTACCCTGAAATTTAAATAATATGCAAATAAAAGCTAAATTAGGTGGTAGGAAACCTAATACTACATTTTGTAATTACCATCAAATGTGCATGTACCTTATACACAGTAGGTACTCATAATTTTTGATAATTGATAAGTGATTTATCAACCTGTATGAGGGAAATATATAAAGAATCAGAATTTCACTAGAGAAACAGACTAGGGGTGTCTGGCTGCCTCAGTTGGTAGAGTGTATGACTCTTGATCTCGGAGTTGTGAGTTCAAGCCCCATGTTGGGTGTGGAGCCTACTAAAAAAGTAAATAAAAAAAGAATGAAACAGACTATTTAGAGTCATTGGTTTCCAGAGGCATTTTTCCCTTCCTCCTACTGTTTTGCTGTTCATATTGAGATTGCCACTGGAAATTATTATTATTATTATTATTATTATCATTATGAGTCAACATTTGAGGATTGCACTAAATGCTTTATATTTGTGCATTCACTTTGTTATCAACAGCAAGCACACAATTATTAAACCCGTTTTAAAGATGGAGAAAATGAGGCTTAGAGACATAAGGTCATTTACCAGGGGACATAGATTGAGGCAATGGTTGGATTATCAGTCATTTATAAGTCTGTTCCAATGCCAGAGCCCTAACTACTATAGTTATTGATGACAGTTGTGTTGAATTTTTCCAAGGTTTTCCCTAGTTTTTTAAATAAAAGGGACTTGAGAATCTCTCGCCAGCATTTGAATTTATTGCTTTATGCGAGAGAGGAGGCTGGAATCATGGCTAATATATAGACAATGGTGAGAAATTATGCACACTCATGAAGTCTCGTATGTTGTCCCAGGAGGGGCAAGACTAACACATGATATTAGAGTTATTTATTCAGGCAACTCTAATTAAAACTGAGTTGAGCCCAATGGTGGAGTATTCTACAACTCAAATTTGTAAATACTTTTCATTCTAGTGTTTTCATTTTCCTTAAATGTTTAGGATTCTTATTGATTTTTTTAGGTTTCATTAAAGTTTTCTTACACTCGATATTCATTCATATTTTAGACTCATTCATTCAGTTAGCATTTATTACCTCCATAATGTCTAAACAATACCATGTGTGCAGTGGAAAGTAATGACACTGGAGACTTGTCTTCATGCAGTCAATTGTGGACTTTCCTACTTTCCTTCTTGATGACTTTTTGGGCTCACAAGGTGTACCAGACACTGGGTTTCACTTTGGTGATCTCCAGGTGGATCCCCCTGCATGCCTTTGGGATGTATAAAGTAGTTCAGGTGCCCATATTTTAGAGTGCTGTTCTTCCATATTAATTTTTATATATATTTGTGTATATACACATATATGTGTATATATATGCATATATAAATTAATATACCTATTAGTATACATAATATACACATGATACATAACACATAATACATAATAACTACATATATACATATATGGCTTTGGTAACATGTATGCATAGAAAATACATGCTTGCTATTCTAGCAACTCATGTTCACAGAAAAAAAGTATTAAATAATAAGAAAAGTATGAAGCTGAAGTGCAAAATTTCAGAAGTTCTACCACTAAAGATAATTGGCTTTTTTTTTTTTTTTTTTTTTTTTTTTATTTAGTGTTTTGCCTTCCATGTGTTGGAGTTGACTATTTTGTTTGGAAGAGTTCTTGACTCTACCTCTCCCCCACTTTTGTGGGAACTTCTCTTTCCTTCACTTTTTTATTGACCCCATTCGGTTCAATTCGATTCCACTTCCAGGAGTTTTTCCCCTGGGTGGGACCCTGTCCTGGAAGGGAGCTGTGTCCTCAAATTCCCTATTTTGTGGGTCTCTTTGTCGCAGTCTTTAAGACCCCCAGGTGCTTCTTCTCCGTACCTTTTCTCACAGTGTCTGTGGTTTGCCATCACCTGTTTTTACTTTGTGGTCTGTGGGAACATGTTGTGCCCTGTTTGGCTGCATACGTTATTCATGGGCGTTTGGTTTTTCTATTTAGTTGTTCTGTCTCTATGTAGAAACACAGAAAGATTCAAAAGCGAGGTCACTGTCAGTTCCATCTTCCCAGAATCTCCCTCCACTCCCAGGCCTCGTATGAATAACACGTTAAAGCTAGCTCCAGAACAAGATCAATGCCTTCCTTGCCTGGCCCCAGACTAAGAACTAATGCTCTACATATGCTATGTTTGTCAACCTTGGCTGCACATCAGCAAGGACCTCGAGTGCTACAGAAATGCTGATGTGAGGGTCCTAACCCCAAGAAACTCCAAGAAATTTAATTGGTCGGGGATTATGTGCTCTCCGGGTGGTTCCAATGTATAGCCAATAATAATGTAACCAGTAATGATAAGAAAAATAATTTTTAAAGCATTTCAAATTCCTTAGCAATCTACTGAGAACAAATCAGTTACTGTTTGCTCAGTCTGCACATGAGTATAGTCTCTTTCCCCATTCTTGTCCTGTATGGTTTAGGTGAGACTTACCCATGCCCCAGAAACTGCGGTAGTCCAGTTACCCAGGTCTGGCCAATCAGGGTGCTCCAGTCCTATCTAGACACATGACCCAAGCTGAATCAATGAAACATTTCCCTGTGTTCTTTGCTAGAATTATTGTGAAAGAGTTACTTTCTTTTCACAGAAATTGTGACATGAAAGAGCAGTGTAAACCTTGAACTTTGCCATCTTTCCTCCAGAATGAGGAAAATCTGCTTAAGAATGAAACGTAGAGAGGAAACCACTGTTGAGAGATGGAAAGAGAGAATATCCTGATAACACGGCTGATGGAATTTTTAGGGGTCCAAAATATAATACCCCTCTTTGTCAATTCAGAATAAGTTTTGAAATAGTTGCAGATGCAGAGGTCAGGTAAATGGAGATGAACTAGTTTCATTACTGAGAAACTGACTGAGCCCTTGTCTTTGGGTTGCTGCCCAAAAGAACTTTCTAACACTCTACTCCTTTGTTACTTTGATTTACAACCAGTCACTGGCATGGCTGGAATTTTTTAGACTTTGCTCTCCACTGCAGACTGCTTAGCACAGTGTAAGAGAGCAGACTGGGAAGACAGAAGATCTGACCAGACAGCATGGAGGGCACCGGAAGAGCCGAACCCACATGCCCACATGCCCACGTGCCAGATCCTTTTCCCAATTCCGCAGGCCATGGCTCATGGTTTGGTGACATGAATGTCTGCTAGATTTTAATCCCCACTCGTCCCCTTGGAGCCACAGACCCAGGTCTCTTCTTCTACCTTTGGGAAAAATAAGTGAGGAGACTGAAGGTGCCAGAGTTCTTATGTTTGCTCATCCTGAGAGATTTGCAATTGTTTGAGCCCCTGGATCCAGCTACCTATGAAGCCACTGGCACTCCTGAATTTCCCAATTATGATCAAATAAATCATCTTTGTGAAGTTCTTCTGCCTGCTCACACCTTTTGCAAAAAGTCCTTTGGTTAATATTTTTTTTTGTTCTTCTTTGTAGCATCCTTTCCCATTGGCCTCCTGACGGATAGCAGATCAGTCGTGTTACATTGACACAGGCATACCTTCGCTGGCACTAGAATGTTCTCAGGAGAGCTGACATAGTCACATAGTCACTTTTAAATATATTTACTATACAAAGGTCAAAACCTTTGAATATTTTGCCCAAGAGGAAATTTTCACCGCCCCCACACCCCCAACAAGTACAGTGCTTGGCTATTATATTCAAGAGAAAGCAATTTTTCAGAAGAAATAGCCCCCTCCTTTTTTTTATTGGGTTAACAAGAACACTAAAACACCAATATCTGGATAGGAGGAAGTGTCTGCTCTTCTCAGAACCCTCCAAGTGGTGAGAAGAACTTAAACAATTTATTATCAGGCTGCTGTGTTTTAATCTGTTGCTCCTGTGGTGGAGGAGGTGGAATGTGAGAGATCTTTTCTAGAGGGGGAGGGTCCAGCAGGGTTTCTGCCGCCGGAAAAGGGTTAGCCGTTGCCAACACTGGGTTATGAGGTGTTACAAGTGCGAGGTGGAGGTGTTAGAATAGCACTGGCATCAGGTGACATTGCTAATAATTATTCTTTCTAGTCTAGTGGTATTCAATTAGGACACTTGTTCTTTGGGAGAACCTGCTGAAAGCTGTGTGGTTTTTTTTTTTTTTTTTTTTTTTGCTGTTCGCAGTTGTTTCTTTGCTGATACCATGTCTTTTGCTATTTTAAAACACTTTTTGCTTCTTCTGTGGTAAAATAAAGAAACAAACAATTTACTATCATTATGCTGTACACCTTAAACTTACACAGGGCTGTATGTCAATTATATCTCAATAAAACTGAAAAAAATTCACTTAGTCAATTTAAACTGCAAATACTGTTTCTAAGTATTACATTAAAAATGAGCTTGAGAATGAAGTGGGCTTTTTTTTGGAGCGGGGGGGCGGTAATGTGCTATGGTTTCTTGTGTACTATTCTCAGCGGAGTGTATTATTTCTGTTTTCCCCTCTTTCTTCTCTTTAACCAAAGGAGAAAGCATCTAATATTTTATTTCTAATCCCTAGTTTTTTTCATTACCTATCTACTAACTTCATTTGGTATTAAAGGAGCACTAAACATAATGAAGATTACTTTGGGGAGGTGTATTTTAAATGGTGCTGATGTGCTGCTAGGGTTCTGTTAGCTACGAAGTAGAAAGGACTCGACAGCTTTCACTACAATCCAGAATAGCCAGTGAGACAACATATGGGAGAAGGAGACATCTCCTGCACAAAAGTATGAACGGGCATAAAATATTTATGAGTAGCCTTAACAAGAAACGTGCATGACCTAGATGAAGACAATTATGTAACTGTATCGAGTATATAAAGAAGATGAATAATGATAATAAAGGTTAGCATTTCTGTGTCGCTCATGCCAGGTGCTGTGCTTCATCTCCCCCTGAGTCACATCCTCATCTACGAAGCAGAGCACTGCAGTAGCCAGCACGAGTGTGGCTGTCGAGCCGGACTCAGTTTACTTAACTTCTCTGTGCTTCAGTTTACAAAATTAGGAGAGGACCAATATGTGCCCCACAGAACTGTTGTAGGATTTGATAAGGCACCGCAATAAACTGCTAAGAATAGTGCCCGGCAAACAGCACCATAGGCACCATTATTATAACCATGTTCCAGAAGAAGGAATTGATACCACAGAGGCTAGTGGCTTGCCTAACATCATCCAGCAGGTAAGTGACTGGGATTCTTCTTTTTTTAATGTTTATTTATTTTTGAGAGAAAGACAGAGAGAGAGCAGGGAAGGTGCAGAGAACGAGGGAGACACAGAATCCAAAGCAGCTCCAGGCTCTGAGCTGTCAGCACAGGGTCTGATGTGGGGCTTGAACCCATGGACCATGAGATCATGACCTGAGCTGAAGTGGGACGCTCAACTGACTGAGCCACCCGGGCACCCCTTGACTGGGATTCGTATGTTACTGTGTCCAACTCAACAGCTAAGACTCTAAATTTATTATATGTTTGTGTAAGAAGGCAATGGCACTCGTTCTGATACTTTGTAGAGTAATTCTAGAGTTCATCTGGAAGAATTAACTGGTGAAGTATTTTAAAAATAGAGAAATAATGGGAAATAAGTCATATATGATTGCATCAAAAATGTAAACATTTCTATGTTAAAATAGAAGATAATAAGAGTGACAGAAATGTTCTCCATCTTGATTGTGGTGATGGTAACATGACTATAATCCTAGCCAAAATTTTTCAAACTTCACATTTAAAAGGGATGGATTAAAAATAAATAAATAAACACATACATACATACATACATACATAAAATGAATATTATGTGTGAAAATTATATTATAATAAAACTTGGAGGAAAAAAAGATAACTATAATTAAAAAGGCAAGCAATCTGGAGTGCCTGGGTGGCTCAGTTGGTTAGGCATCCAACTCTGTTTTTTCAATATATATATATATATATATATATATATATATATTTTTTTTTTTTTTTTTTTTTTTTTTTTTTTTACATTTATTTATTTTTGAGATACAGAGAGAGACAGAGCACAAGTCAAGGAGGGGCAGAGAGAGAAGGAGACACAGAATCCAAAGCAGGCTCCAGGCTCTAAGCTGTCAGCACAGACCCCAACGCGGGGCTCAAACCCACAAGCTGTAAGATCATGACGTGAGCTGAAGTCGGATGACTAATCAACTGAGCCAGTCAGGTGCCCCAGGCGTCCAACTCTGGATTTTAGCTCAGATCATGATCCCAGGGTCATGGGTTGAGCCCCACCACGGGCTCCATGCTGGGTATAAAGTCTGCTTGGGATTCTTTCTCCCTCTGCTTCTGCCCCCATGCTTGCACATGCGTGTTTGCACGCTCTCTCTCTCAAAAGAAAAAAAAAAAGGGGGGGCAAGCAGAAAACTAGGGGGAAATTTACCCAAATATGGCAAAGAGGCAATATGTTTGCTACAGCACCAACCAAGGCTAGTTAATCATATAACCTATGACCCAGCAATTCCAGTTCTGGGTATCCACACAGAAATAAGTGCTTATGTCTGCCAAAAGGCATGTGGAGAATGTTCACAGCAGCCTTATTCATAGTACCTCCAAATTGTACACAACCTAAATTTCCATCAACAAGAGAATGAGTAAATAAATTGTGGTATTTCCATACAGTGGAAAACAACACAACAATGAAAATGAATGAACGACACTTGCAACATGGATGAATCTCCCAAACATAATGTTTGGAAGAAACGAAGGAAGCCTGACACAGAAGAGTACCGACAGCATGTTTCCATTCACAGGGAGTACAAAACAGGTTGAAGTTATCTATGACAGAAGTTAGAATAGTGGCTGCTTGGGAGTGTTGACTGGGAGACTCTGGGTCCTGGAAATGTTCTGTGTCTTGACTGGGTGGTGGCTACAGGGGGCATACATATGTAAAAATCTGCTGAGCTATGCATTTAAGACTTGTTTACTTTCCTGTATGTAAATTAACCTCAAAAACCAAAAGACCTAATATGAATTAATAAGATGGACCGAAGACTTGAGGTCACAAAGGAAGAGATCAATGGACTTAACTCTTTATGGACACAAAGATGCATATTCCATCTGGTAATGAAATGTTATTTTTAACTGAAGAAATGAAAAGTTTAATTGAACAAATGAATATTTGTTTTTAAATTTAAAACGCATAGCTGAGCAAGATGAGGACATTAGGAAGAAGGCTCTGAGATGAAGATTTGTGGGCAAATGATGACCAAGCAAGTTCTTACATGAGATGCCAGTAAGGAAGTGAGACGACTAGAAGAAGGAGGGTAAGAAACCCAGGAAAGGTATAATTTCAGGTAAGGTCTCATGCTCAGCCTAGTCCCATGGGAATTCTGGAGTGTAAATGACTGCATGGTTTATTCTGCCTCAAGACAAGTGAGCTGGGCTTTCATACTCCTCTATCAGTCAGGGGTTGGCTACATCACCCTCCCACACCACGCCGTTTCTGACTCTCAGTACATCCTGCCTAAAGGGACTCCCGTAACCCAAGAGAAACTCTCTGAAGAAGGTTCCAGGTGAGTTATGTTAGGACTAAGGGTGCAGCAGTTGGGGGATGGGCATATAGAAACAATAAAGGGGATCCAGGGAATCTAGGTGGAATCCTCCTGATGGTATCTGCAACAATTGTGTTGATGACAGGTTAGGGGGTTAGTAGCCAGAGGTATCATTTTGCATGAGATTGAAATGACCAATTATGACCAGTTGAACAAGTGAAGAAATAAAGCCAGGGATGAATGAATGGTCTTTCCCCAAATGACTCTGTCTTTCCAATAACCTTCTTATGCTTTCATATAAAATTATATAAAATAGGTGCTTTGTGGCCAAGTTTAGCAGAAGGGAGATGTAGCAGGTTTATAGACAAAGAAATGAAGAGTTAATTTGTTCAGAAAACATTCAGATCTTACTCAAATCTTAGAATCGAATGAGTGCTATATGTCCTAAAGAGAAGCACCTGGGTTGTAAAATTGTGTGTGCTCTCTGGCAGGTCCATTAGGTCGCCTTTAAGTCTTATCCTACCTTGCACGGTCATATACAGTCCTTTCTTTTCAACCTTTGCACTTGATCGTATTGGGTCTTAACGACATCCTATGAGGCCGCAGGGCCAGTTATTTTCCAGACAAGGAAAGTGAGGCCAGATGGGTTAAATCTCTGCTTCTCTAACTTAACAGTGCATCACAGCCACTTGTGGCAGTTTTGTAAACTATTATTTGGAGTGCCTGGAAGTGAGGACCAAACCCTATTTTTTAAAAAAACTCTGAAGGTGATCCTGAAGTATAGCCAGATTTGGAAACAGCGAGATTAAGTGATCTTCCCAGAGTCCTGAGGAAAGAAAGAAAATATACCCAAACCATTAATTTTTTCAATCATCCACCCACTTATTTATTGAGCATTTACTCTGCGTTAAGGATTCTGCTAAATACTGGGAATATAACACAGAAAAGACGGTAATAATCCTCCTGGTCTCATAAAAGATTATGGTCTGGGGAAGGGTTAGGGTATTGCATCACACAATTCTAGGGCACCATTCAACAGCGTTGGGCAGACAAAGCCTGCAATGAACTTGGGGATGAGACAGATATTAAATTAATGATTCCAGTGGCTCAGCTGGTTGAATGTCCGACTTCAGCTCAGATCATGATCTTGCGGTTCGCGGATTCGAGCCCCACTTCTGGGCTCTGTGCTGACAGCTCACGGCCTGGAGCCTGCTTCAGATTCTGTGTCTCCCTCTCTCTCTGCCCCTCACCCACTGGCACTCTGGTGCACTGTCTCTCTCTCCCTTTCTCTCTCTCTCAAAAATAAATAAATATTAAAAAAATGTTTTGTAAATTAATAATTCCAAGTGTGATAAACCTTATAAAACTGGAGCCTTAGTGTATTTAGGGAATAATAATGTCAATCATCTTCATATTCAGGAGAATCTCTGGTCATTTTGGGCTACTGGCATTGTCTCATCCTGAAGACAATCAAAACTGCTAACTGGTTATATATGTTAAGTGCTCCCTTTTATTAAAACATTACATAAGTAAATGGGTAGGTTGCTGCACAGAGATGCCCCTGACCTTTTGATCTCAAATTCCACAAGCCATATTGAACTTCCTACTGTGGGATTTTTTATAGTTATCTAAGCAAAAGATAATCCTGCAGAGAATTTGCCTCGAGTCCAAACAGATCTACAATTCAGCTTTTATTTCCCTATTCTTTTATTGATTCAGTAGGGGACTGGGAGAAGTTGTTTGTGTATTTGTTTTCTGTTTTAGATAAGATAGGTAGACATATGTATTTGGTGAAGATGAGCACCCAGGTTTTAAGTTTCAAGGCCTTTAGACAAATATTCTCCAAAAGCAAGTGTGAGCCATCTGTCTGGGTCCTGCAGCCCAGTGTGTGGTGAGGGCCATAGGACTCACCTTCGCATGGGGACTGGAGAGTAATGGCCTCATTGGGACAGGGCAGCTCTATGGAGAGTCCAGGAAAGAGATGCGGGGACCCCAATTCCAGCACGCTTTCCTCTATACAGCAGCTGCCAACACATATGCCATTTGCCCCATAAAGTTGGGCTCTCTTTGTGTTTGAAAATGCAATCTGTTTAAAGCATCCTTAGCATATTTTTAGCAAGCCTCAAGATAATTCTAAAGAATGATTTAGTGTTCCTAACACTATTCTTATAGACTCCTGCCGTTCTGATTTATTGAATCACAGTCTCCTTTCACCTTTTTTAAAAAATTTTTTATGCTCTTTGAATTCATCAAAATCCTCGTGAGCATCATGTCAGTTCCTTCAAATTCTTCTCCTTTTTCTTCCTCTGTAGTACCATTTTGGTGGGGGTGGGTAGTCAGTACTACAGGAGTTGGTTAAGTTTTGGATTTCAAAGTGTTTCCCTGAAGACAGTATAATGTCAACAAAGCAAGTAATTAAACTGAGGAGGTGCTGACTGCGGATGAGCCCATGCCAAGTTGTTAACACAGCAAGTCATTAAGCGAAGTGACTACTCAACTCAATAAAGCAAGATTTGCCCTGGATGAGCTACCCTGGGATAATACAAAGTTGACTACATTGGGCAAATTTTCAACCAGGGGAAAGGTTGAAGGCAAAGATAACCCGCACTAAACAGCCTTTCAGAGTTGAAGAAATGGAGTGGACCTCAACAGATCACTGGTTCCAAGCCCTTCTCTTAAACACATGATTAACTGACCCTTCTGGCTATAAGCCTGTCCATTCTGGTTTTCAAAGTTCATCAGAAAAGACATGCAACTTATTTTTTTAAAACAGCTTATTCCATATGGAAGTGTCCAGTCACTACATTGTATAGCTGAAACTAATATTACACTGTATATAAACTAAGTGTAATTTAAATAAAACTTTAAAAAAAAAATCCAGCTTATTCCAGTGTTTCGTTGCTTCTAACTGGGTTTTCCTTGTGTCTAAATTCTTCCAAATTCCAAGACTCTTCCAAATTTAAGATCAGTTTCCCTTGGCCAAATTTCTAGTTTCTTGGAAAGAATTTCTCATCATCTTTCTCATTAAAGGCATTAAAACACACAGGCTCTAGAGCCAGATTGCCTGGGATATGAACACCAATTCAACCACTTGGACCCACAGCTACTTAACCTCTTAACCTGCCTAAGTTTCCTCATTGGTAACATGGAGATTCTACCAGTTAGCTGCCTCAGAGGGTAGCTGTGAGGACCAAATGGGATAACGTACTTAAAGTTTGCTTACTGCTGGTACATAGTAAGTATTCAATAATGTTAATGATAATGATAAAATTGTTATTATATATATAATATATATTTAATGTTTATTTTTGAGAGAGAGAGAGACAGAGAGAGAGAGACAGAGAGATAACGTGAGTGAGGGAGGGGTAGAGAGAAAGAGAGAGAGAGAATCCCAAGCAGGCTCACTGTCAGCACAGAGCCCAACCGGGGGCTCAGTTCCACAAACCATGAGATCATGACCTGAGCTGAAATCAAGAGTCAGATGCTTAACTGAGTGCCCCTAGAACTGTTATTTTTAATGCTTCTCCTATTGAAAGGTGGTAACTGAACCAAATTCTTAGTCTTCTGCGGAGCATTAAAAAAATTCAAATTCCTTTTTGAAAACTTCAAAATTGTCTCACATTTTTTTTCTGAACAATTAGTCTGAGGCTATTTAACATACTGGTTGATATCCTTATCCACTCAAAAGACTAGAAATTTACTATATCATACCATTTTTTTTATTACAATGACCTTGAATCTTTAAAGGAAAGATTGCATGATACAATACACTGAAATTCTTCTGAACTTGAGGAAAATGTTAGCCAAGGCACATATTACTTTTTCTTTTTCAATCAATCATTAAAGAGACAATCAGAAATTAGCTAGGTCCTGAGAATCTAGTGGTGAAAAGTAATAGACATGCTCTTTGCTCTCGTGCTGCTTACAATCTGGTGGGGGAGGCAGATATTAATAAAAATATCGTAAAAAGCAGAGGCCTAGGTAACAAGTGAAATAAGTGCTATAAGGAAGTGAAGCACGCTTCTGTGTGAGTATATTATGAAAAAGCCTGACCTCACCAGGTTTGCCTGAGGAAGTGACGCCAGAAGGGGAGACTTAAGCAATGAGTAGGCAATAATCTGGGCCCAGGGAAGGGGCAGTTAGGCTGCTGAGAGCAGCTGTGGGAGGGAGCTGCTCTGCTTCAAGGGACTGTGGGGGAACAAGCATCAGAAAAGAAGGATCAGAAAAGAGGCAGCAAGGCTGGGAGCTAACAGTGAGGGGAGGAGCACCTCTAGATAAGGCCAGAGGAGAAGCCAGGCCAGTTCTGCAGACCCTTCCAGGCCTGCTGAGGATTGGCCTCCTCAGTTCAAGAGTAGTGGGAAATCATTGAAGATTTCACACAGATTGCATAGAGCGAGATCTGACTTGCATTTTGCAAAGGTGACTCTGACAGCACTGTGAGGAGTGGACAGGTGAGGGGTAGGAATGGTTGCAGAGAGGTCAGTTAGGACACAACTAGAGAAGTATAGTGAGATGCGTTGCTAACTTGAACTGGAGTCTTCACAGAAGAGATGTAAAGAAATAGACTCCTGTCATAAATTTTGTAGGCAGAATTTGGTAATGGATAGATGTGGGGGCTGAGGGATGACAAGGTGTTAAAATGACTCCTAAGTTTCTGACACGAGTAAATGAAAGGATGAGGTACCACTTACTAAGATGTAGAACTTTATAAGAGAAATTGGTGTGGGTGTTAGAATATGAATTCCTTGGACATGTTGAGTTTCACATAATTATAGTATTTCTGGTGAGCATGTAATCAAAACAAAAAAAAAATGGAGAGTCCTGATGAACATTTTGTTCAACTTGGTTATCATGTTTCTTTAGTGACTGTTTCTTTGCTAGATTTAGTATTTGTCTTTCTAAAACAGTTAGAACAAACTTGGCAAACTTTTCTATAACATACTGATAATAGTTTAGGATCTGAGGCAGTCCAGTTAAAGACATCAGATTGAACATAAGCATTTGAATACCTTCCCTCCTTCACCCAGCTAAGAGAACAACAAAATTATCATTAACCAAACATAAATGTGCAAGGACAAAAGCAATGAAATGGAAGACAATAGCAATAAAACTTTAAAAACTAGGAAGCTAATAAACAAGTAGTAACTGAATTTGGATACTCAAGAAAGTAATAAATCCTCTTTTAGAGAGGCATTGTTAAGATGAAAAAAAGTTCTGTGTGTCTGGAACATAAAAGAGATTCAAATAAAGTGTGTTCCTCAAAGAAAAAAAGTGTAAAACCAAGAAACAGACTCTTAACTATAGAGAACAAATTGTGGTTATCAGAAGGGAGGTGGGTGGGGGGATGGGTGAAATAGGTAAAGGGCATTAAGGGCACACTTATCTTGATGAGCACTGAGCAATGTATTGAATTGTTGAATCACTGTATTGTACACTTGAAACTAGTATGACACTGTATGTTAATTATACTGGAGTTAAAATAAAAAACAAACAAAAACAAAAAAAGAAAGCTGAATCTTAAACTTGATAACCAACCCAAGTCGGTTGGACCCAACATGCAGTCCTAAAAAACTGAAGCTTTTTTAGGTACATTAGGAAGTGGGAGTGAGGGTGGGGTTACAAGGATGATTTGGTGGAAAGTCTTTTTGTTTTTTTAAAGAGAGAGAGGAGCTCCTGCCTGCAAGCAGGGAGGTCTGGGAAGCAGAGGGCAGAGGGGGAGGGGAAGGCGGGGGAAGGAAGGGGAGAGGAGGGGAGAGGAGGGGAGAGGGACAGAGGGAGAGGAGCAGAGAGAGAGGCTCTTAGCAGGCTCCATGCTCAGCTTAACTCAGCACTCAGTGCAGAGTCCCCGACATGGGGCTTGAACCCATTACCCTGGGATCATGACCTGAGCTGAAATCAAGAGTCTGATGCTCAACGGACTGAGCCACCCAGGCACAGTTGGTGGAAAGTCTTTGTAAGAAGCTGACAGAGCCTCAGTTCCCACCCCTATTCCCTGAAGGTAAAAGATGGCCTCTTCTTCATTCAGAATGAAACTGAAGTCTTGTTCTCCTGACAAGAACAGAGGGGCTCTGGATTGGGGTGTTGGGGAAAGAGGAGAGCTATTAAAGACTGGGTATTATATGTAGATCTATAAATTGTGTGTTGAAACTTCCTCAATCTTCTTTCTTCACATGGCTCCTGTCGGCCTTCCTGTCAGAGGGCTGGAAGAATTCTCTGGGTAGCCCTATTGCTGAAGAGAAAATCGACAGACCTGGACCCAGTATGTCAACCTATGTAGCAAACTCAGTGGAGAGTCTCCTTATGCATAAAGATTATCCTCTCTTCAATGTTCCATTCTGAAAATAACTATAGACAGCCAGTAATCACCAGATAATTGAGGAATGCCTATTAATGAAAGGTAGGGACGAGGACAGAGGGAAGCAACTTGCAGGAAACAAACTTTGCCAATAGAAAACTTAGAAAATAAACAACCTTCTCCTCAGAGAGATAAGAGAAGATACGAAACAGCAGGGTGATCTATAAAAAGAATATTCAGCAAGTTCAAAAGGAATTTAGATATTAAAAATATGACATTAAAAATGAGAAGTTCAATATAAGTGCTAAAAGATAAAATTGAGGCCATCTCCCAGGAAGTAGACTTAAAAAAAAAAAAAAAAAAAAGGACTACAGTATACAGATATAGGAGAGAAAAGGTATGAATATTGGCGGACCAGTCCAGGATGCCTAATATCTAATAACAGGGCTATGAAAAGAAGGGATAAGAGGATAGGAAATCATCAAAAGAAAAAAAAAGTAATGAATATATCCTACAATCTCAGTTTCCAGACTGAAGGGCCCACCAGCTACCCAGAACAGAATAAGAGTTAAAAATGGATGCCCATCTGAGAATATCATAATAAAACTTTCGTGATGTATTCTTAGCACCTATAAGTGCCTGGCACCTAGTAGGCACTCAATAAATTTGTACTGAAGAGTAAACAAAATATCCAAAACAAGAGGGACAAAGAAATGGAACCTCCAGTTTCCGGGGTGGGGCAGGGGGAGGAGTTTTAATATAACAAATCAAGCATCAGAATGTCATCTGTCTTCTCAATAGCAACACCCAAATCTAGAAGACAATGGAGAAAATGCTTTCAAAATTCAGAGGAAAAATAGATTTCTAAGCTCTGGAAAACTATTAAATGTAGAATGAAGATATTTTCGGATATGCAAGATCTCAAAAATTTTACTTCTTTGTGCTTTTTCTCAGGAAGGTCCTGAGTTGTGTCCTTCACTAAACAAGGGAACAAACCAAGAAAGTGAAAGACATAGAAAGCCGGAAGTAGGATCTAAGACTAGAGAGAAGTGAAGAGAATCTCCCGAAAGAGGCTAAATGGGTATCAGTCTCCTAACTGGAACTAATGTTAGAGAGCATCTGACCCAGATGACCCAGATTGGAGCAACCAAGTCTGATTTCTTCCAGAAGACGAAATGATTAGAATATCTAGTTCATTTGAATATATTAAAAGGCGAATTAGATAATTGTGGGGGAGTTTGGATTTGTATTAAGTATAAAGAAAACAAAGCAAACAACAATAAAACACTCATGACAATAAGTCCAGAGAATATAGGAGGTTGTGTAGTAAAGGAAAAGTAGTCATGGTGGTGTACAGGTATTGTAGATATTTGCCTGTTCATAATAATGTGAATATTGAAAACTAGATGTAATGAGAATCATGGTAGGACTGCCTTAGTCTATTTGGGCTGCTATAACAAACTACCATAGGCTGGGTGGTTTATAAACAATAAAAATATATTTCTCACAGTTCTAGAGGCTGGGAAGTCCCACATCAAGGCACTGGTAGATTCAGTGTTTGTTGAAAGCCAGCTTCCTGATTCAGAGACAGTGCCTTCCGGCACTAACCTCACATGGCAGAAGAGGTGAGGGACCTCTCTGGGTCTTTTTATAACTGTGTTAATCCCATTCATGAGGGCTCCACCCTATGATCTAATCATCTCCTGAAGATCCCACCTTCAAATGTCATCACATTGGGGATTAGGTTTCATATAAGATATTTTTTTGGGGGGGGGGACACAATCATTCAGCAGACTATATTGAGAGAAGGGGCAGTGGGGGCAAGAGCTCATGTGGGAGTGGGAAATACGGAAGACAGAGCTGAATCCTCACCTTGTAGAGATGCCAATAGAGAATGCCTAAAATGAAAATAACAATCCAAGCACATGAGCAATATAGAAGTAAATACCTTAAAAATCAGCTGTTGGAGGGGGTGGGAATGAACGTAGTTGCTTCTAGGTTGTAAGAAATAGGGTAGTGAGGAATTAGGGACTGTTGTTTTCAAAGCAAACCTTGAAGAATTATTTGATTCTTTAAATTATGTGTAACTTCAGTAAAAATGTAAATTAAAAAAAAATCGGGCTCTGGAAGTATACTGCTTGAGTACAGATCCAATTCCTAGCATTTACTAATTGTGTGATGTTGGGTAAGTTATTTACTGGTTGTGTAAGTTATTTAATTGCTTTGCGCATCAGATTCTTCATGTGAAAAATGGGAAGAGTAATGGTACCTATTCTGTAAGATAGTTGAGTAGAGTATATGAAGTAAATAAAACCTATAAAGCTTTAGCACCATGCCTGGTCTACATTCTGGGATTTGGGGGCTTCCTTTTGCTTTGTTTCTGCCAATGTTCATATTTTCTTCACTCAGTCTTTCCCAGGATTCTCAAATTACTATCACATTTCAGATCAGACCCGTTTCTCAGACATTAGGCCCAATTCATTAGGCTTAGAATTCTGAGTGCTCTTTAATACATTGAAAGACAATACCAATAACATCTTATTAAGTCTCAAAAAAGCATATATAGCATGATACCATCCCATGTGTATGAGGAATTCTTCCAGAATTTATTTGGGAATATATAGACCAGGAATTACTAGTAATCCTCACTTGCTTCTTTATGGTCTTTTTTTTTTTTTTTTTTAGTATAATAGATATACAGTACTCTATGAAATGCAAAAATACTTATTTTAAAAACAACTCTTTTGTCATAAATTTACAATTTAATCATTTATTCCTAGCATGACTCTGTAAGAGCCAATGTATTTCCACGTTCCTGGTGGCACCTCACTGCCTCTGCCCAGCAAAGCAACATTCGCAGCCTGTTTGGAACATAAATTATACCGATTTGCCAATAAAGAAATTGAGGTTCACTGGTGTGTCTGAAAGCCACAACCAGAAAGGGGCAAGTTAAGACCTAATTTCAAATTTTTTCATTCTAAGCTTAATGTTCTTTCTACCATATGAACTGAGGGCCTAAGCACTCTGGTCTCAAATTTATGATATGGTGGTGTGGAGTAGATGATCTTTGAATTCTTACAACCCTAACAGTGCATGAATTACTTAGGTATGTGACAAGAGTAGGCCCGTGACATTAACAACATTTATTTCTTCCACAAGGGGACTATAGCTTTCATGAAACCCCAAAGGCTGTAGGATCATGAAGTCCAAGTTCCTTGCATGCAATTTTCACTCCCTGTCTTACTCATAAATACTAAGGCACAAAATAGCTTTGGGTTTTATTTTCACTTTTGCAATCACTTGGGAATCTTATGGAAGCTGAGCAAGAGATCTGGGAACTCATAATGCATTTCCCAAGAAGCTGCAAAGGTTGTGAAATTCACAGGGCTCTAATCTCCCCAAGAGAATGGGAGCTGACTGGACAAGATAGCTCATTTCCAGTAATGTTCCTGGGTAATTCTCTGGAAATAATGGAGAGGGCATGGTAGTTACAGCCTAGTTGTAGGCTCCCAGTTAAGGCTTATATCCAGTGGGACACCCACAGGATTTTCTTCTCCTTCTGTCCCAGACATACGCTCAGCAAGCTGCACTTAGCCACCAGGAAAGACCATAAATGCTACAGCCTAGCCCACTCCCCTGCCAGAGCTCAGAAGACACAAAAACCAAGTTGTTGCCAGTGACAGAGTTTCAAACTGGATACAAATCAAAGAAACAGAGTGGGATTGCTTTTTGCTCAGCTCTTGGCTAAACTGTGTGTAATTAACTGTGTGATCCACTTTTTCAGTCATTCCACTCTACTTGCTGACCCCTCACAGCAATTAGTCAGAGGTCTTCTTCAGGCTGAGTGATTGTAGGCCTTGGTAAATTATGCCTCTGTGAGAGATAACCTTTAGTCTATGCTTAAAGGCCTAGGATCAACTCTTGAGAATACTCTTTTGAAAAACAAATCGCTGTGAAACTGTTCTGAGAGCTGACTGTATTAAAGAAAATCCTAAACACCCTTCATAAGCACCCATAAGCAACATGTGAAGACTGTCTAATGCATCGATTAGAAGTTACTGGCCCTTGAGCATGCAGATATTTAATGAGCCATTAAATAAAGTTAATTGTTTTGACACTGCAGACTCAAAAAATCCATCCTGACATTTGTTTTCCCAAACATTCTTAAGGGAGATTTAAAACTGGGAGAGGGGCGATGGTGGTGATTATATTTCAGGGACTACTCTGAGCTTTTACTCAGTCTTGCCTTTTAGTGTCCCTTCTCAGCAGGTCTCTGTCTCAACCTACCACATGTGCGCAGCTTTCTCCCTCTCCCCATTAAAATGTCATCCTGTAACCAATATGATAAAATCAGTCAAAATGGTGTGGAAAGACCGGTTGAGTTTATAGTGTTCCCTCTTGCAGGGTTATATTCATTTTAGTAGCTCTTAGGACAAATGAGAGTCTGGAATCAGGGTTTACTTTGGAGGAGGGAGCAGTATGGAAGCTAAGTAGTATGGATTCCGTCACTTAGCTCCCAAGGGCAATGTCTGAGCATTCATTGATAAGGCCCAAGGGGTGGTATAATCCACATTAAATTAACTGTTTGGAACTTGCTCAGAGTATATTGGCTTCTGCTCTGGACTGGTAACTAGAAAACAATGCATTTAGTTTTCATGACCTTTGCTAATGGGAGCCTGTGAAATATCCAGGGGATTACAACTCTGAGAACCCTAACAGGAAATGTTTACAAAGTTTCAGACACGTACAAGCTTCCCCAGAAGGGCTACGAATTAACAGAGTTTGCTGAGATGTCAGTTCCAATGGAAGGGCTTCTGAGGCCAGTAAGAAAGTCGCTGTGCGAATGAGCAAGGCCAGAACACTGCCTGGCCTGTGTCTCGTCTTCCTGGTGTTGTTCTCAACTTGTTTCATAGGCAGTCAGTCGTCTCATTTTTCACATGTCTCCTGATCGTTAGTTCTGATAATACAGGTGAAGCTCTAAGAAAATGGTTGTTCGTAGTGAGGCAACCGAGTCTTAGTGTAAGTTAGTGTGTGTATTATATAATTTGGAGTTAATTTCAGTCTGTGACATGAATAAGTCTTTTTACCAAACCAACAAAATATTAAAGTGTTTTAGTGAGTATTACCATCCAGTGCAAAAGTTGTTCTAGTGAAAATGATATTTTGGGTGAAAAATGAAAAGGCAGTTATTTATTCTACAGATATGCCCCCAAATATATCAGAATGACCTATGTCCCAGCTTATATACTGCAGCATTGTTTGTAATATCAAAAGATTGGAAATCATTCAAATGTCCACTGGCTTAATCAAATAAATAATATACCCATCAATGGAATAACATGAAGACCTATAAAAAAATGAGCAAGTTGTATACCATTATGGAAAGATCACTAAGATGTATGAACAAAGATTTAAAAAAAAAAAAACCCAAGGCACAGATATTGTAAAATAGGGACAGAGGGAAAGAATATGTTTACATATTTGCTTATAAAGGCAGAGACTATGAGATGATCTACAAGAAAGTGGTAACTTTGGTGGTAGAGGGAACAGGAGAATAGAGTACAGAGATAGGAAAGGGAAAACTCCTGAGACACATTTAAGTACCTTTAGGATTATTTGGGGCACCTGGGTGGCCCCGTCATTTAAGTGTCTGATTTCAGCTCAGGTTACAATCTTCTGGTTCATGGGTTCGAGCCCTGCATGGGGTTCTGTGCTGACAGCTCAGAGCATGGAGCCTGCTTCCGATTGTGTGTGTGTGTGTCTCTCTCTGTCCCTCCCCTGCTGGCGCTCTGTCTCTCTCTCTCTAAGGAAATGGATGGACATTAAAAAAAAAAGAATTATTAATCATGTGAATGCATATTCTTCTCAAAAATAAATTGTATTATTTTTTTATTTAAAAGGTAAATGAAGAAATAAAGAAAAAATTAATTTATTTAAAAGGTAAATAAAGGTAAATAATTTGCAGGGTGTTGAGTTTATGCATAGGAAATGATAGGCCCATCAATGGCATGAGAAGAAAGCCAAGAAATAGAAAATTTTTAATTTTCACAATTTTGGAAATTTCAAAAATTTCCAGAATTACCTTTTAGAAATTTTAAACAATTACTGTGTGATGAACATATCTGGCCACTTATGATCAGTTGAATCTGTAAGTGTCAAATGGGAAAATAATGACAAGTTGTATTGTTTAACCAGGACTGTATTTTTTCATACTGTGTCTTAGCAGACCCTTTATCAGAAAATCACATTCATTTTGGTGAATATAGTGACTGACCTGACAACATCCATTCAACTCCATCTTTCATTGTATTGTTGAGTTGCCAGTGACTGGCCAAGGTTAATTTAGGCCAGTAACAGAATCCCATCTCCCTTACTGATGTTTGTTTGTTTGTTTTTTAAAGTTCATTTATTTTGAGAGAGACAGAGACAGTGCAAGTGGGAGAGGGGCAGAGAGAGAGAGGGAGAGAGAGAATCCCAACCAGGCTCCACACTGCCAGTGCAGAGCCCGACGCAGGGCTCGAAGTCACAAAACGGTGAGATCAGGACCTGAGCCAAAACCGAGAGTCTGACGCTCAACTGACTGAGCCACCCAGGCGCCCCTCCTTTACTAATGTTTAATTGGTTCAGGGATGAACAACCTGTACCAATCGAAAAAGGTCTTCATATGTATAGGTTTTCTATTTCTGTTCAAATTTATAGTTAGTTTGTGCTTTCATAACAATTATATTATTTGTGGTTTTCTTCATACATGTTTTCGGTTACCACGGAACTTAGAGAATGGCATTTGTAATGAGATTCCTTGGTGGCCAAGAGGTTAAGGCAAAAGGAATTGGACTCCTTTTATAAAATACTTCCTCTAGGAGAAGGCAGAGTGGGCAGATCCTGCAGCAACTCTGTTCAGCTCTCCAGTGTCTGCCTGACAGTGATCCTGTCTCCCTGGGACAGCATTGGATACTGATTCTATTCCAGAGGTTGGCACAGTTTTTCTGTAACAGGTCAGATTGTAAACATTTTGGGCTCTAAGGACCATGTGATTTCTGTCACAACTACTCAACTCTGTCCTCGTGGCCAGAAGCAGTCATCGGCAACAACGGCAAACACACGTGGTTGGCACCTTTCCAGTAAGTTTGGGGCCATCATTTGCTGACCCTTCTTCAATTCTAATTTTGTTTTTAAAATTCAGTCTCTAAGCAGATCACTCCATTTTGGGGATGATATCCAGAATAGGTCCTATTTATATAAAGCAGTTTGTATCCTGTGGTGTGATAACCTGGCCATGTATTTAGGGTGGTGGAGACACAAAGTTTGGATTCAGAGAAACTTGGTTGAAATTTCAGTTCTGCTCTGCAGTAGGGGTGGAGCCTGAAGCCTCCCTCCTATCTTCATTTTCCCATCTGTGGGATGTGGATAAGAGTCCTACTTTAGACAAGTGTTGCAATGATTAAGTGACAGCATATGTTAAGTGCCTAAACCAAAGAAATTTCCCCCAAAATAGAATTTTTTTTTCTCCAAGCCCACAGCAATATCCTCCCCTCTACACATATAAGAATTGGGCAACACCCCAACTTCATCCACATGTATTTGTAAACCCTCTTTTCTATGGCTAATCTTACAGGTTTGAAATTAGTTCTAATTAGCTTCAATTTCAGATGATGCTGTTTTAAAAAACCAAAAAACAAAAAATGTGTCCTCGATTTCTGGGAATATATTTCATTTAGTTCTTGAAACCTCTTGCGTGTTAACGACAGCCAACTACAGTATGTCATCAAAGCATTAAAAAAAAAAAGTCTTAATTCTAATAGCTCTCAAGGAAGTAAAGGAAAGCTGTGGAATATCTATCAGATTTTAAAAGGCCACTAATCAAAAGAGATCTTGCAGAAAGAGTAACAAACTTAGACTCTATTTAATGTTTGCTGTGATCATGACTATGCTTTTTAGAACTGGTTGTATGTAAAATCTCTTAGGCAATTAATTCACTTTTAGTACCAGAAGTAGTGGATTGTGAAAACAATACTACTTGAAATTATTCCCTTTTGGAAAATTAATTAAAAATATGCATAGATACATGAGGCACTAGTGATAGGAAGTACTTTCATAGCAGGAGAGCAATTCTGTGTTTACTTATTTGTATAAACATACTTGGAGACTACAAAATTGAGTGTACTTAGCATATACTTTTTTGGATGGGGCATATTTAAGTCCTCCCATATTTAGAAAATAAAAAAGAAGTTTATTTTCACTAGGGAAATCATTAGAACCAATGTTAATATGGCTATTGAACATCTGTAAAGTAATAATATCTTCAAGAAAATAACATAAAAGCAATGCAATTTTAGAAAAGAAAGAGTTCCCCAATAGATGAGAGAAATTATTGTTTTAAGCATGGGAATTAAGAATGGGCTGTAATGGTCAAGGAGATCTGGCCTTAAATCCTGGCGTCAAAACTGTTCAATACGTGACTCATTGCATTTGTTTCTTGGTTCGTTTGTTCATTTGTTCATTCATTCATTCGCCAAATATACGCTTATTAAAAAATTACCAGGGTGCCTGGGTGGCTTGGTCAGTTAAGCATCTTACTTCATCATGATCTTGTGGTTCATGAGTTTGAGCCCCTCATCGGACTGTGCTGACAGCTCAGAGCCTGGAGCCTACTTCATATACTCTGTCTCCCTCTCTCTCTGCCCCTTGCCCACTCGTGATCTGTCTCTCTCTCTCTCTCAAAAATAAATAAATGTTAAAAATTTTTTTTAAAAATTACCATTTATGAAGCATTGTGCTAGGAACATAATTTGTTTCAGAGAAAATGCCTAAATAGTTGATTACAATATGCTTTGTAATTGTTACTACAGAAATATGTACCAATAGCTGAGATAGCAGTGCAGAGGGAATCACTCCAGAGAGGCCAGAGAAGAGTGTGGGGAGAGAGGTGGTCATAGAGGCTTCATAGATAATGCAAACAGCATTTGAGCTAAGTATGTGTAAAGATGAAAACCCCTGAAATTCTAAACAGAGTGAAAAACATGATCAAAATCAAAAAGGAATAAAAGTCCACTTTGCATGTGAGTATAGTTGTGCGTAGTCTGATATGACTGGAACATGGCTTCACGGCGGTAGGTGGGGAGTTTCACTCTCTGCTATGAATCTTGGTCCTTCACCCAGTTGGCCAGTGACCCCTTGGCCACCATATTAGTTTTCTTCTTTAAGTCTATGTTTTGAATGGCTGAAAACCCAGGTATATTAGTGAGGTGCTTTCAGGTTTCAAGGAGCACAGCACAAGGCATGTTTCTGATCCTGGATGATTGGAATTTATTACAAAGGTACAAAAAGAAATTAGGAGGCAAGAAAATGAAGCCATTTTAATGGAACAATCAGGCCTCAGGAAGAAGCAGAGCATTGTTCATCAGTCCCTAGGATCACAGAGCAATTCTAATGTCCCAAAAGCAATACTGGGGTTGTTGTCATGTAGATGGGCATTCCTCTTGCACAAGATACCCTTCCATTCACTTGATTCAGCTTCTTTCTTCTCTGTTTCTTCCTCCTGCTGTTATTACTGCCCTCTGGCTAGTTTATTTATCTCATGAATTTTATTTACTCATTGCCTCTATTAGCTCTGGAGTTGGCTTAGTCTCTGCTTAGTTTTCTGGTTCCTATTTCACTTTGCTTGGAGCATCTCTCTGTGTGCTTTTGTGCAGAAAACAGTTAATAAAAGGCCCCAGGACTGCTGTACTTAGAAAGACCTGCTTGCAAGGCTGGCCCTTGATTAGCAGCTGAGAACTTAGGTTTCAGGAGGGTTCTGACCATTTGCTAAATGGTAAGAGTAGCTCAAGCTGCCTCAACTGTTTGTGCAAACAGTAATGGCTTATGCTAAATACATACTTTCCTTCTGGCAGTCAGGAATTTGGCATGGACCAGGAAAAGGACACCCATGTAACCAATCCTCAAAAAAACCTTGGGTGCTGAGTCTGTAATAAGCTTCCCTGGTAGAGAGCATTTCATACCTGTTGTCACAGTTTGTCACTGGAGGAAATAAGTTCCTCTTGTGTGACTCCACTGAAGATTCTTGGAAGCTTGTACTTGATTTCCTCCACACTTTGCCTTATGCACTTTTTCCCTTTGCTCATTTTGCTCTGCATCCTGTTACTATTTTAGCCATTAAGTCTGACTGTACGCTGAGCACTGTGAATCCTCCTAGCAAATTATTGAACCTGGGGGTGACCTTGTGAACCCCTGACACAACTTTGCTTTCAGACTCCTAAAGAAAGCATATCTTACACTCCACTACCCAGTCCTTATTATAGTCTAATCTCCGGCTATCTCCACATCCCCATCTCCTATCACTCCCCCAGCTCCTTTTCTAGTTACGCCAGATTCCTACTTCAAACATTCCAAACATGCTCCTGCTTTATAAGGCCTTTGAAGTCACGGTTCTCTTGGCCTGTGCCTTTTCCCCTAGAACTTCGTGGCTGTTCCTCACCTCATTCGTGTCCCTGCTCACATGTCACCTACCTAAAATAAATATCCCTTCCTACCCACATGCCTTAACTATATATCCCCTTGCCCATACCAATTATTCATAGCACAAAATCAGTATTTTACAATATACTGTTTATTGCCTATCTTTCCCAACTAGAGTTTATTAACTAAAGGAAGGCAGGGACTTTGCTTTGTTTACTACCCTATTTTTAGTAGCTAGAACAGTGCTTGGCTTGTAGAAAGGACACAATGTATACTATGTTTGCAGAAGGAATGAGTTAATAAATCATACATCTCTGTTGGGCATATATCTCATACCAGGCCACATTACATGCCTTTAGGTCAGGCCCTGTGATAGAGACTGCTGATCACCCATCAGTATCTACTCTCTCCTTATTTTGTAGTAATAGAACTCCGGATTTTTGGCCAGTCACATGGCCACCAGTACATTTCCCAATCTCCTGTGTTGATAAGTATGGCTATGTGACTAAGTGCAGGCCAATGGGATATAAGAGGAAGTTGGATGTGTAACTTCCAGAAAATATCCTTAAATAGAGTGGGTTCTATTTTTCCTCCCCCTCTCCCTTCCTGTTGGGTGGAATTGGTTGTGATAATTGAGCTTTGGCAGCCATATTGGATCATGAGGCAACCTTAAAAATGGGAGCTACTGTTGCTCAATGGAACAACAGATAGAAGAGGCCAATACCAATCCTGAAGAACCTACCTCTGGACTTTGACAAGAGCCAGAAATAAACTTCTATCTTGTTTAAACCCAGCCATGTGGGATTTTGTCTCACTGGAATGTGGTTCTAATCCTAACTAATATAAGCACTAATTTCCAGTCCAACTTCTTACAGCCAGGTGGTGGAGTTACACAGTACACAGTATGAAACCATATGAACTGTTCCATTTGTTTGTTTATTTATTTCTAAAGTTTGTTTGTTTGTTTGTTTAGAGAGGGAGAGAGCAAGCATGGGAGAAGGGCAGAGAGATAGGGAGAGAGAATCCCAAGCAGGCTCCCTGCAGTCAGCGCAGAGCATGACACAGGGCTCAATCTCACCAACCGTGAGATCATAACCTGAGCTGAAATCAAGAGTTGGACACTTAACCGACGGAGCCACCCAAGCACCCCTATTAAAAGGAAGCTGTGGGCATAACAGGAAGGCTGGCAAGCAGAATGTTATCCTGTGGGAAATGTCAGCTATGGAAAAACATTATAATAATGCTCCCCAATGAGTCACACTTTCCTGTATCCACATGCATTTTTGCAGTATGATGTTGCCACCCTTTCCATCAAGATGCAGAGGCTATCTCTCCACTCCCTTGAATCTGGGTTGGCCTTGAGACTGTCCTTGACCAACAGACAGTGACAAAAGCAACGCTGTGTGAGTTCCAGAGTCTTAGCTGCAAGAGACCTTGTGTGGTTGCCGGCGAGGCCATCAGAAGTCACTCTCAGACGGCCATCCTACAGAATCATAAAAATAAAGCAGTTGCTGTTTTAAGCCACTAAGTTGTGTCAAGATTTGTTATGCAGCAACAGGTACCTGAAAATTAATCTAAATGAATATCTGTTTCTTGCTGCATGAAGATCCTCAGACAAGTTATAAGTGAAAAGCATTTACATTAGTTGAATTTGGTAACTTTTAAAGAAAAATATAAAATCTTCAGCTTACACACTTTAGTGTTAAAAATGACGAACACAAGTTTTAGTTAACAATTAAATGCTAAAAAGAAGTAGCACAGGATAGTAGAAAGAATATTAGGTGAGACATTGGTAGAACTGGGTTACGGTCCTCCTACCATTAAGTAATTTTGTGACCTTAAAAATGTTGCCTAGCCTTTTGGTGTCTCATTTTCCTCAGGTGTAATAAGCGGACCACCTTACTGCTCACTCATTCATTCCAGAATCACTGATTACCTCTAACTTTTGGGAGTGACTACCATGAGGAGTGAGATGAAAGGAGACTTTGACTTTCTACTTCTACATTTATGTGTAGAACTGATTTGATTTAAAAATAAAAACATGGGGGCACCTGGGTGGCTTAGTCGTTGAGTGTCTGAGTCTTGATTTCGATTCAGGTCATAATCTCAGGGTCAGGGAATGGAGCCCTGCATCGCGCTCTGTGCCAAGTGTGGAGTCTGCTTAAGATTCTCTCTCTCCCTCTGCCCCTTTCCCCTGCTCACTCTAATATAAAAAACTAATCAATAAAATCAATCAATAATAAAAACATTGATTAGTTTATAATCCTCAAAGATCATAAAGATGTTGTTATGGGCTGAATTATGTCTGCACCCAAACTGATATGCTGAAGTCCTAATTCCCAGTACTTCAAAATGTGCCGTTTTTTTAAAAATTTATTTAGTTATTTTGAGAGAAGGAGAGACAGAGAGACAGAGCAGCAGAGAGAAAGGGAGATAAGAGAATCCAAGCAGGCTCCACACTGTCATCACAGGGACCAGTGCAGGGCTCCAGTTCACCAACCGTGAAATCGTGACCTGAGCTGAAATCAAGAGTTGGACACTTAACCAACTAAGCCACCCAGGTGCCCCCAAAATGTGCCTGTTTCTAAACACAGAGCCTTTAAAGAGGTGAGTAAGTTAAAATGAGGCTGTTGGGGTGAGTCCTAATCCAGTCTGACTGGTGTCTTTATAAGGAGAGGACATTTGGGTGCATAGACACCAGGGATCCCTTCCCACAAACGAAAGATCACGTGAAGATACAGTGAGAAGGTGGCCATGTGTAAGCCAAGGAGAGAAGCCTCAGAAGCAACCAATCCTGCTGACACCTTGACTTTAGAATGATACATTGTGATAAGGCAAATTTCTGTTGTTCAAACCACCTAGGACTGTAGTATTTTGTTGGGGCGGGCCCAACAAACTAATACAGATATTTCCTGTTCAAAAAGAACTAGTATCTTCAATGGGCACAGGGTCCCTATTCTGAGGTGCTCATGTTCAAATAGGAGAAACATTAACTTTTAATACAATGCAGTAGGATAAATGCTATGGTGGAACCATGTAAAGAGTACTATGGGAGTCCAGAGGAGGGGAACCTAACTGGCTGTGGAGAGGGAGACGATGGTAACTCCAACAGGGAGAGTTTAGAAAACCTAACCTATGGGTGAGATGTCATCTTCATGTTGAAGGAAGAGTAGGGGATAATAACCATCCTAATTACTGGCCTCTCTGCTGACCCTCTGTGTTTGGTTGTCATATGGAACATTGGTCCTATATAAAAATTTCAAGGGTCAGTAAAATCTCAACAAATACACAGACACAAAATGGAAAATGGGAATACTGATGTAGTATTGTCAATGTTGTTTTACTTAAAAAAAAAAAAAAAGACATGCAATCTACCATTCTCACTGTATCGAAGGCATTTTAACATAAAAAATAGAAAGGACGTTATCTCATAATAAAAAAACAATCCTTTAAATTAAATGCATTTAGCTTTAAATTACTTCCACAGGCCTTAGCTTTTGCACTGCACACAAACTGGTAGTCTTAGACCAGCATTTCATGGCCACTAGGGTTTCAATGCCACTTTTATCAGTCAGCTTATGAGCATAGTATTTGATTTCTTTGTATGGCAAAAACTTCTGGTTTTTCTCTGCCTATATTTTCCTTCTTCCATAAAAATAGATGGATGGCTACTAGATACATGGCTACTCAGCTAGACTACGTCTTTATCCTCTTCAAAACTGGATATGATTATGTGGCTAAGTTTTAGCTAATGGGATGTAAGCTGAAGTAATGTGTTATTTCTGGGTCATCTCGATCTTAAAAGATAAGCCACTTGCCTTAGAATTCCTCTTTGCCTTTTCCATAGGTGGGAGCACTGAATGTGCCCACAACCTAACTCGGACCACAGGGATGAAGAGATTACCTCCGGGAACAGTGAAGCAATAATAAATGGAAGGAGGGTGGATCCTGGAGTGACTCTATGGAGTAGAGACTCCTGCCAAGCTGAACTGCTCACCTTACTGTAACATGAGAAGGACGTGAACTTCCATGTTATTTAAGCTCCGCATGTAGATGTATATATACTTTTTGGCGTTTCATTTTGGGGACAGCTTGGTCTTTTCCCTAATAAGCTTTCTCTTGCTTTTACCATGATTATTTGCCTTTCAACTTCCCCTTCAGAAGTTTCACGCCACTCCTACGGCTCCTGCCCACAGAGGATATGTGAACAGCTAGGTTACCAGAGAAAGACCCTGACATAATACTCTCCTATCTAGGTGTGGAATTCCCCCAATGGAGAGGGCCAGTGACCTTCTTAGTTCTCTTGAGTAGTTTTTCCAGTTAAGTCTCCACCTTGTTCCCTTTGACCTACTTAGATGGCAGTTAAGGGAACCATTCCCAGGGTGGACTGGCTTACCAATCAATGAACCCAGCTCACCCTCAGGACTTTCCACTATGCCTATATCACTTCTCTTTTCTATCTACCGAACACTGCCTCTTTTACTTTCCAGAGAACTACATAACACACATTCTCTTTCAAATCATTGACATTTGCAGCAAAGAGTTATTGAACAATTACTTCATAAGGTATAACAGAAAATGATGAAATAGGGAAAGTACCTGACTTTTCAGTCTACTTGGAAAAAACGGACTAAAAGGCAATTATAAGTTAAAGTGAAAAGTTGTAGAATTCAAATCAATATAGTATGGCATGGGAATACTTGAAGAAGCACCCAGCCCAGTGTTTGTGGGAGGGAGTGGTCAACAGTTTAGGTGCAGAGAAAGGTGAAGTAAATGTGTACACTGGCTGTATAAAACTATATGCCTGTTAAGAATAATGCCTAATTTTAAAACTTCAAATAACTTAGAGTGCAGAAAGTAAAAAGTGAAAGTTCTTCCCACACACACTGGTTTTAATACCCACTGTGATTTGTTAATATTTGTTTGATGTGTCCTTCCCGATAAATAGATGTGAAAACAGATATACCGATATATACCTATGAAGGGTTTTATTTTTCAAAAATCTAATCATAATATACACATTATTATGCAGCCTCATTTTTTTCCCCACATAATCTTCTTTATCATGTGCATATATTTACCTCATTTTAAAAATAGTTCAGACTTCCCTACTAATGATTCACTAACTTATTGTTCATAAATCTTTTTTTTGACATACAGGTTGTTTTCCATTTTTTTCCCTTGTCATAGTAGTATTTCAAGGAACATTTTATCCATTGAACTTAGAGATAACTATCAAGAGAAAAAAACTACAATCTGAAGATCCTATACCTGCCCAAAAAATCATATGCATAAGAGGAAAAAAAATTTTTTTGTAAAGTATCAGAAATTTACCTTCTGCTTTTCTTTCTGGGGAATTTACTTGAGGACTCATTCTAGCAAAATCAAAATCAAAGTAAAACTGTATCTCAGGGGGATTTGAAGTGTATAAAACATGAATGAGTAATCAACCCGGTACAATTTAAAAGACCAGAATAGAGAATCAGAGCATGATTCCTGAATGAGGAACTTAAATATTATACATTTTTCTTAATGTTTATTTATTTTTGAGAGAGAGAGAGAGAGAGAGAGAGAGAGTGAGCAGTGGAGGGATAGAGAGAGAGGGAGACACAGAATCTGAAGCAGGCTCCAGGCTCTGAGCTATCAGCACAGAGCCGGATGTGGGGCTCAAACCCACGAACTGTGAGATCATGACCTGAGCCAAAGTCGGACGCTTAACTGACTGAGGCACCCAGGCGCCCCTGGGAACTTAAATATTAGAAAGAAATTGATATTTCCCAAATTAAAATTTAGGCTTCTTTTGATTCCAAAAAAATCCTGAGAGGGGTCGGTTTTTGAATCATGACAGAATTTTCTAGAAAAATAAGTAAGAATGGTTAAAGAATGTCTGTAACAGAGAGGCTGGAGGCTGGTATTCGCCTTATCTGATCCTGAAGAATTATGAACATACAATTGTTAAAGCATTTTAAGTATTGAGAATTAGTAACTTAGAAATGATAACCTGGAACTAGAACTTATAAAATATAGAAAGATATTTTAAAGAAATCACAAACTCAAGGATAAGGAATTGTTTCTTTAATAATGTGGAGAAGAAGAAACTTTTTAAAGACTATTTTATTAGAACTTTGCATCACAGCATACATACAGATAGATTAAAGAGTTAAAATTCGACCACAAGAAATTGGGGAAGGTATAGAAGAAAGTTCATATCATCCCTTCTTGAGGAAGGACTCCCTCAAGTAAAAGCTCAATGGAAGGAACCATAGGAAAAGATAACAGATTTGACCATATGAAAATAAACAGTTACTGTAGTACAAAAAAATTGAGATAGAAGGAAAAGGCAAATCACAAACCAGGAAAGATCTGTAAAACATGTACTGTAAACAAAACAGGGTTACTATCACTTGTCAAAACTCCAACGCTGGAGATTCAGTAGGTCTCGGTCTAGTCTGTGCCCAAACCTTCACGGATGGACATGTCTGAAGAAAAAAATACAAAACTACGTGCGGTGGTCTAACTCTAAATTTACTGTGAATTGCCTTCAAGTAAGAAATCGGTCCTGATGTAAAATCGTAATACATTTCCCTAGTTCACTCACTGTCCCACATTCCCTGACGATGATTTCATATCCTCTTCCACACTTCAAACTTCCAGCATCTCCTCCCCATCTTCTTTCTAAATGGATGATCTGGCTTATTTCACTCAGAAAGTAGTAGCAACCGGAAGAGGATTTCCATACGCTCACGCCACCACGACGTTCCGCCCACTAGCATCTCCCCTAGTGCTAGAATCTTCCATGCTCCCATCAACCCTTTCACAGGGCCCCTCGCTCCCACCCCTTCTTACCTACTCAAGCACAAGAAGGTGTCTCCCGAAATTCCCTCTATCTACTGAATCATTCTCTTCAGCCCACAGTCATGGTATTATTTTTCATATATTAAAAAAAAAAATCTCTTTTGTTCCATTTTCCTCTTAAGTTATTGGCCCCTTTCTCTCCTCTGCTCTGCAGTAATCCCCCTCAAAAGAGTTAGGCATCCTTGTTTTACCATTTCCAATTCCTTGACTTCCATTCTCTCTCGACTGGATCCATTCAAGCTTTCACCAGCTTCAGCGTAACCGCTCTTGTCAAGGTCAGCCATGACTTTCCTTTTTGCTGATCAACCCTCAGTTTTAGCTCACCTCATCTATCAGCTGCATTTGACACAACAATCACCACCTCTTCATGGAAACATTTGGTTCACCTGGCATCCGGGACACCGCTCTCCTTGCGGTGTTCTTCCTTCTCACAGTTTTTCATGTCTAACGTGGCCCTCTGGATCCTTCCACATCCCCCCAACTGTTCCACTTGGTAGTCTTCCCCTTTTCGGTGAGTGACGGCTTTCTTTCCAGTTGCTCAGACCAAAAGTCTGGAAGTCATATTTGATGCATCTCATTTTCTCAAACTCCGCTTACAACCAGAGAGTAAGCCTGTTGGCTCTATCTTCAAAATAGACCTAAATTCTTATCACATCTTAACAAGGTCACTGTTTCCATCCTGGGTGCAAGCCACAACATATCTCAAATGGATTTATACAATAATCTTTTAACTGTCTTTCCTGCTTCCACCCTTGCTCCTTTTATTTCTCTATAGTCAGAGTGATCCTGTTAAGTCTGATTAGCATATGGGTCATTGCTCAAAACATTCCAACAGATTCCTGTCTCAGGGTCAAAGTCCAAGTCCACCTATATGATATGCCCCCTTCCCATCCTCATCTTTTACATGTTCTCCTTGCTCACTCTGCTTCAGTCACAGCAACCTGCTTACTGTTCCTGGAAAAAGCCAGGCAGCCTGAGCCTTTTCGATGGCTTCCTCTTCTTTTTATCTTTACTCAAATGTCACCTTTCCTGCCCACTCTCCCCAATCATTCCTGCTCAATTCCCTCCCTTGCTTCATTTTCCAACTTAGCACTCATCACCCTCTAACATACTATATAACTTGATTTAGTCTATTGTTTCTGTCTACTCCCATTAGAATGTAAGCTCCATGAAGTCAGAGATTTTTGTATTAATTTTTTTTTTTTTAACTGATGCAGTCCCAGTGCTGGCACATAGTAGTTGTTCAATAAATGTTTGTTGAATAAGTTAATAAACTATGTTTGATGAATATACAAAGGGCAAATGGGGGTATAAATCCCTTCAAAATTCCTAAAATGTCAATTGATAATACATGTCAGAAGTCTTCACTATACATTCAGTAATTTCATTTCTGGAAATTTATCTCAGTGCAGGACTGCTCAAGCTAGAGTAAAGGAAATAGTGTTCCAGAATATTAATAGGTATGTGGAAAATAAGGAAAATATTTTGGAAAAAAGTCTCTTTTTACCTGCTGTGGTTTAGCATACAGTGATGCCTGAGTCCCACCTTTAGAGATCCTGATTTAATTGTTTTGGACTGGATGTCCCCCTTGTCATGATAATGATTATTACTGAGATCCATTAATTCATTAGGGGCTGTAGTGGTACTCTTGTTCACATTTCTGGGCCTGTATTTTTTTCATATACAAAAAGAAGGGGTTAGAGTACATTATCTACATGTAAGCATTCTTCCAACCCAGACACTCCATGTCCACATGGAAAATACTCTTAATTAGGGGTGTGTATGGAAGCATTGGCTGTTTTTTCCAGGTTACTTATTGACATACGTGCCTGCTTGCATGCATGTGAAAGAAGAGAATGTGCGTGAGCTTTTTAATGCTCTATAGGTTGATTTTTTAAAAAAAAAAAATACTTATTTTTGAGAGTGCGAGCGAGGGAGGGGCAGAGAATCTGAAGCAGGCTCCGTGCTGTCAGCCCAAAGCCCGACGTGGGGCTTGAGCCCACGAATTGTGAGATCATGACCTGTACTGAAGTTGGATGCTCAACTGACTGAGCCACCCAGGCACCCCATATAATGCTCTAAAATAAGAAGAGTATGCAGCTCTTGATCTTGGGGTTGTGAGTTCAAGCCCCACATTGGGTGTAGAGATTAAATAAATAAAAAAGAAAAAAGATTAAATGGTATAATGTTCTGCAATAAGAAAAGGCATTTATTTTTATTATCAGCAAACCAAGAGAATAAACATTCCATGAAGAGTCATCAAGCCCTCTACCCTAACACGTTCAGGCAGGATGTTAGGGGAACCTGTTACATGCTCCTTGTAAGGCCAACTAGAATATGTTAAGGAATGCGATTCTGAAACCAGGAGAGTTGATTTTGAAAATTACCCCGGATTTATTTATTTTTACATATGTGTTAGTCTATGGGGGCTGCTTTAACAGAATACCATTGACTGGGTGGTTTATAAAAAACAAATTTATTTCACGCAGCTTTGGAGACTGGGGAGTCAAAGACCGAGGCACTGGCAGATTCGGTGTATGGTAAGGGCCTGCCTGTCTTTTTGCTGCATCCTCCCAATGGCATAAGGGCTGAAGGAACTTGCTGGGGTCTCTTCTATAAGGGCATCAATCCCATTCATGAGGGCTCTACCTTCTTACCTAATCATCTCTCAAGGGCCCTACCTCCACATTCCACGTTACATTGGGGATTAGATTTCAATACAGGAATTTGGGGTGTCATATGGGCACCTCCATCGGTGGCAACATAGGACAAAGGGAACATACCAGCAAGCAGTGCAAGTGACTCTTTTTGAGGCATCTAGACACACAGTATGAAAAAGAATTCTGATTCAACAGAGACCTTCTCATGTTCTTTGTATGTGTGATCTGTAGTATTTCCTACAATGTTCCTTTAAGTCTGAGGATTATGATACATACTCCAGTTAGACAAATCTCCCAATAAAGAAATGATTTTTTTTTATGAATTCTGAGTTCAGTTGCCAGTAATATTTTGTTTTCTCAGCTGCATAAACAATAAATTCAGGCGGTTATTTAGATGTGTGGTGCACTTGAAAGAAACTTTTTAGAACACAGAAACCAAAGTTGTTCACGCTATCATTAAAAAGATAATCTAGCTCAGTTGAATTAACCTACTTAGGGATGCATTTCTTCCCAAGAGGAACTACAAAGTTATTCCTCACAAGGGGACTTCACTGCCCCCACTGCAATCAGACATTAGGGATTAAATAATGTGTAATTTCACTTATCACTATGAACTACAAAGCCTTCAAAAAAAATCCAATTACCCACTTAGATAACCAAAGAAATGCACTTTTAAGGGCAGATAACCTGTTTTACAGATAAAGCTATTTCATGGAACAGTTTTAAATCGTAGCTCCATAAGTTACTATAAAATGACTTCCTGTGTATTATTAAATATATTATTAACTTCTTGTATATTAATTATTAAATAATATATTAATAAGTATAAAGTGCTTATAAGTATAAAATGCCTGGCACATAGCAAATGCTCAGTGTGTTAACATTACATATTGAAAATATTACTAAACATTACTTATGAGTCTTTTGGTTAAATCTTTTTAAGAAGAGTAAGAAAAGACCATTTCTTGCTGATTTTGCCAATTATATTGCAAAGCAGATTACCTCTGTAATATGAGAACACTGTAGTTCTTGTTAATTTTTTGTTAGTTTCACCACAGAAGATGTCTAATTTCAAACACTACTGGTCAGCTATTTTCCTTGGCCAGCTATTTTGATGTTGTAATAGTTTTGAATTGATGCATAATGCAACGAAAGTGAAAATGATTTTTGTGATCCCAGAAAGCAAAACACGTTAGTGAGCATGGGTGTGGGCGGTGGCAAAATTTACAGGAAAACCTTTATCAGTGAGGACCCAGATAACCAGAACCTTATGTACAGGATTCTGATGGATATCCTTCTGTATTGTACTGGATCTCACTAAACAATATCTTCTTTACACAGAATGGTGGTCTTGAGGTTCTGGCCATTAGCCTCTCACTATCTCATATGTTTATGTTTGGTCTCTGCAAATGAGGAGGGCCTGAGGAACAATAGTCTTAAAAGGAAAATCATGAAGTAATCTTGTGAAAGCAGTAAAGAATCAGCGGTATAATCATTATGACCTAACTGATTCGTCCTCAGTGACAAAGGATCTTTGTTTATTTCATTGAATTGTACATTAGGAAAGATTATCTGCGTGGCAACTGTTGTTTTTCAAGACAGCCCCTTTCTCTTTTTGTTAACCACCACTCTTGAGGAGTGATTGGGGTTCGTTGAAACCAACTGGTCTGGATTGAAGAGTTCCAGCACTGACCACACCATCTTGTTTCTCAGATGTCTTTAATTTTAGCGAATGAGAAAGCACTTGGTTGCCACTTCCTTTCTGAGAACAGCTGAGTTAGTCAGGGAAGGAAGTACATGTTTGGGCTGAGTTCTCTCCAGTGGGGTAAGGGCGGGGCTGGGCTGAGGAGCATCAGCTTCTGCTTTTGTGGGGCTTGGTTTCCTAACTGGTTCCTCTTCATCAGTGTCAATAAAATTAGTCTGAGCAGCTCTACTTAATCCCCTTTCTGGGCACAAATGACTGAGGCTGCAAGGAGTGGCTAATTTGCTTTGTCCAAACTCTCGGCTACACGGTGCCCAACATTCTTAATTGGTTTCCTATCTATTGTTAATCTTTGAAAGATCGTGTCCACCTTCTTTTTTTTTTTAAAAAAAAAAGGTCTGATTTAAATATTACTTCTGTGAGAACGTTTTTGCCTGTGTTGAAGAACATACCTTTGAGTAAAATCTAAATGAAGCATCAAGTCCCGCTAGATTAATCTTGGTGGAATCAGAGCTTCTGATCTGAAGTGATGGTAGTCTTTGGGAGCCCTGAGGATGGATGTGGTTCTGCCATTACATGTTTCCTCATTTGTTTTATTTGATGTTGAAATCATACCTATGAGATTATTTCACACCACTTTCTAGCATTACACCCGTGTCTTTGGCTCTCCTAGCCTTATTTGTCCATGTGATGGGAGCTTCTGCTTCCCTAAGAATGTCTTGTTTCTCCTATTAATCTGATCATTCTGAAACTCTTCTCGGGCTGTAATATATCTATGCCACTTCCTCGCAGATGTTTGGGAAGTGGGAGTTGATCTAAAAATATTAAGTAAGAATCAAGGAAAAATTAAGGCTTCTGCCCTGCAAATTCTGACTCTTCTCAACATTTCTGTCACCATCACAAATAGTTAAGGAGATGATTCTTTAAAGCCCTACAGATGCATCGTACTACTAAAATGTTTAATTCTACCGCTGTAATTTAAGTCTAAAAATTACCTTTAAGCTGGAGGGCTCTGGAGTCAAGATTGCTTAGATTCAAAACTGAGTCTGGCCATTCTCTAGCTATGTGGTCTCTGGTGAGTTTCATCATCTGTAAATTGGGGATAAAAGTTAGCAGTCACCACATAGGATTGATGGAAGGATTAAGCAATCACAGTTTAAGCTACTCTTGTTCTTCTCTTCTTTATTATTTTTTTCATGTTTATTTTTGAGATAGCAGGTGAGTGCACGTGTGTATGCTTGCGGAGGGGTAGAGAGAGAGGGAGACTGAGGATCTGAAGCCAGTTCTGCAGGGACAGCAGAGAGCCTGATGTGGGACTTGAACTCACAAACCTGTGAGATTATGACCTGTGCAAAAGTGGGATGTTTAACTGACTGGGCCACTCAGGCGCCCCTTCTCTTCTTTAATAATAAAAAATAAGTGGGGGAAATAGTATTGAGTATCTACTATTTACTAGGCACTGGTTAGACTATTTGTGATCCTACGTAATTCCCTGAGGCCAGCTTCATCTTTCAGATTTTAAATTATGACTAGAAAGCTTAATCAATTTTCCCAAAGGTCACACAGTTAAGGAGTTGGAGCCCAGGTTTGTTTCTAAAGCACATGCCTCTCCACTATGTAGGGCAAAGAGGTAAAGAAAACTTTATTCATTTTTTTTCCAGGTTATAATTTCTCAGGGTTTCTAACTGCTGTTACAGGATGTATAAAAACAAATGCATAACTTGATAGGACATGAAAAGGCACAGAGGAAACTTAAATGCACGTTACTAAGTGAAAGAAGCCAATCTGAAAGGGTCACGCACTATATGTTGCCAACCATATGACATTCTGGAAAAGCCAAGACTGGGGAGACAGTAAAAAGATCAGTGGTTGCTGGGGGAGAGGGAGGGATGAGTAAGTGGCACACAGATTCTGAGGGCAGTGAAACTACACCGTATGATGCTGTCATGGTGACTACAAGTTATCACACATTTGTCCAAACCCATAAAACATCAAACACCAAGAGTGGGCCCTAAGGTTAACTATAAACTTTGGGGGATAGTGATGTGTTAATGTAGGTTCAACTATCACAAATGTACCACTCCACTGGGGAACATGAAAATGGGAGAGGACAAGCATGCATGGGAGTAGGGGATATATGTGAAATCTCTATACTCTCCTTTAAATTTTGCTGTGAATCTAAAACTTCCCTAAAAATAAGTCCATTAAAAAAAAAAAGCATAGAGAAGAAAAGCAAAGTGACAAAGGGGTGACATGTAAGAAGGGAAGGGGAAGGAAAAGAAACTTGCAAAGGAATTTAACTACTTATCTGCCTACTATTACAGTGCCAAGGTGCCAAGACCAGGTCAGATGATTGGTGTTCAAGTCTTGCTTGCTCACAAGTTGCTGGGTGACTTTCAACAAAATATCTCACCCTTCCGGACCTCAATTTACATATGCTTAAAAAGAGGCGGTCGAATTAATCTTCAGTTCCCTTTTGGTACTAAAATTCCAGCATTGTAGCTAAAGACCCATCCCTGCCTATTTTGTTTTTTTTTTCCTTCCACCCAACTAGTTACCCTGGCCTAAACCTGGACTCAACTGCACACTTTTTTTTTTTTTAACGTACCCACTGGGTCCTAACACAGCAACTGCTCCTTGTGACCACGGGACTAAATGGCCGGGGCGGACGTCTGAACTCTGAGCGAGAGCAAAAATACCCTGAAGTTGGACAGCGAGCACTAGAAACCGCCACTGGGAAAATTGCAGGGCAAAGCGGACGCGGCGCAGCGATGGCGGAAGCAGGAAAGGGCGGGGCGGGGCCGAGAGCCTATTGGAAGGCTGAGAGGGCGGGGCCCAGGCTGACAGCCGGGGAGGAAAGAGGGAGGCTGCGCGGACTACGCCGGACGGTTCCGGACCCCTCGCTTCTCTTCCTACAAGCCCGGAGGGCCGGGCGACGGGCGTGCCGACGCTACGTGACGTCATAAGGGGCGTGGCGGCCGGGGTTGGGGTCCAGCCTGCGCGCGGGTGCGTTCGGCAGTCGCTGTTTGGGACGCTGAGTGCGCGGTTGCTAGGTCTCCGCTCTGGGTTCGCTGTCACAGTCTGTCTCTTCTCGAAGCCTGGAACAGACTGGGCGCGCGCCCGCGTGTGGTGTGTGTGTGTGTGTTTGTGTGTGCTGTGACTGTGAGGGGTACTCAGGGCAGAGACGTCGCCTCGCTGCCTTTTTTTTTTTTTGCCTTTTTACCCAAAGGAGGCGGTTCGCACGCTTGCCTTCCTGTCGCCCCGTTGGGAGCGGGGTTTGCGTGTGGACTAGTTCATCTTTTTTTTCTTTTTTAAACTTGTGAGCCCGGTTTTTTCCTTCCTTTTTTTGGACTCAGTGCCGTCTGGGCTGGTTTCCGTGATCCCTGACTAACCGCTTTCTGCCCGTTCTCTCGCCACCCCCGCCCAGAGTCTCCCCTGCGCCCTCGCCCTTGCCCGGGAGGGTGGGAAGCTTTGTCCCACTCCCTGCCCACACGCGTCTCCGCAGCCGTAGCCGCACCTGCCTCAATATGAATGGGGTCAGCGACCCACCTCTTTTTATAAAAGATATTAAGCCCGGACTGAAAAACTTAAATGTCGTCTTTATTGTCCTGGAGATAGGTAAGTGGGGTCTGCAGCCCACCCCTCCGCCCCCTTGCGTTCTGGGGCAAGAGGGAAGGGCGCCGCCGCTGCTAGCCGGGGGCTCCCCTCCTCCTCTCCTCCGTTCCCCCTCCCCTCCCCCCATCCACGTGGCCCTGGTGGCCCCCGCCGGGGCTCGGATCCAACCTGCAGCGAAAACCCGGGACTCGACCTCTTCCCACCTTTCCACTGCGTTTTGATCCCGGAGGAGGAGTTAGATCCTTTCTGGAAGTCCTCATCTAATACACCCCTTCCCCCCTTGTGATTTTTAAATCTTCACAGGACGCGTGACCAAAACCAAAGACGGCCATGAAGTGAGATCATGCAAAGTAGCAGATAAAACGGGCAGCATCACTATTTCCGTGTGGGATGAAATCGGAGGTCTTATACAGCCAGGGGATATTATTCGGTTGACCAGAGGGTAGGTGTGCACAAAATGGGGAGGAGGGAGAATGCTTCCAAAATAGCAGTCTGCCGAATCATTGCCTGATGGGGGATCTTGGCAAGTTCTGGAGTTCCATTCTTTTCTGTGGGCCTCCAAGCAGTTTTGAGCCCCTTGGATGTTAACTTTAGATAGTGGACAGCGTTGGGATGTAATACCCTCGCCAGTAAAAGTGTTCAGTTTCACCAGGGAATCTAACCCACTCCCCGCTCAGTTTACAGGTTAAGTAGACTTTTAAATACTCTTCGGGGATTATTGAGTATTTTTAGTAGATTGATAAAATTAATATAGTCAATACTTTTCTCCCCCCACAAATTATTGAATACAGTTGTCAGCTCTTTTCCAACCTTTCCCCCTTTTTAGTGACTTTTGAAATCCTGCCTATATTTTATTTAGACAGTGAGGACATAAGATTGTAGTTGAACAATTTAGCAGTTTTTGTGGTGTGTCAAATTTGTACTCGGATGTAAATATTAAGAGGGGAAGTTGACAGTATCTGGAAGGCACATTCTGGAGAGTAATTTCCTGTGCCTATTGCTGTAAGGTCAGCATAGTACAAAAACCAGAATGATATGCAGGAAATGTTTGGCAGAAAGAGGTCTCTGCTACCTCCATCCAAAAGATTCAGTTGGCTGATTGGCCTTCAAAAATAATTTAGCACACCTTTTTTTGTCTGTTTTTTGATTGGCAATTATTCTGCCTCTAAAAATTTACCAGGTATTTAAATTAGGAAGGTATAAGGTCAGAAAAGGGTCTTGAAATGGATTTTGGACGTTCTGTGGTCAGTAGAATTAGAATTTATTTGTCACAACTATAAGAAAAGTGGGCGGAGATTGATGTTGGCAAAGTAAATAGAGTCTCAGAGAAGTGTTGGATCACCCTGAATGGAGGAGGTTAGAGCCCTTTGATAATATCTTCCAGGCGTTACAACATCTTCAGGAAGTGAGGCAGAGTATCATCAAAGACGGAAGTGAGAGTCAGAACGTAGACATTTTATTCTCATACAGTGACTCATTAGGACACTAATCGTGTCTTTTAAATTTCCATATCTGTAGCTTACACAAAAGAATTCCTGCCTGTGAGGGTGTGGTGAGGATTAGCATAATTAAAGTTTTTTTGGCTGCCAAAGTATTTCTCATCCAGTGATTAAAAGTATCTTATACAGTGTAAACAGCATCCCATTTCAGATATTTCATATTTTGTAGTCACGGAAAACACATAGATGTGGCCCTCAAAAAATTTGTGGAAAAACTAAATTCAGTATCTGTATAGTATTTATACAGGAATTTCAAGGAATATAATTTAAAGGAAAATTCAAAACTAAAGAAACTCCACTGTTTCCTAACTACAGTGTGACCTTGAGGTTAATACACTTCTTTAACTTCGTCTTCTGTAAAACGGAAATATTTATACTTTACTTACTAAAATAACATATCCAGCGGAGTCTGGCCTGTTTATTATAAGGCCCTTAAATTCAGGTTGTATCTAAGAAAAGTAGTTTTCGAGGAAAGGCGTACATCTAAATAATGGTAATTTGAATATTCATAGGTTTATCAGGACACCCTGCTAATGTTGATCTCATTCCCAAAACACAAGTGCCAGTTAAATGTTTACTTGTAGTAACTTCCAATTTTTTCTCAATATGCATTAACTTTTACGCTACCAAGGTGAAATATTAGTGCACTGTCTCTTCCAAGTCACTTTTTGTATAGTGTGAGTGTGCTGGAGTCTGTAATAAATACGTCCTTACTAAAGAGGAATATATAGTATGGAACTAGTAAGTATTTATTAACCTATATTAAAAGAGGAACCGTCACTATACTTAAACAACATTTAGTTATAATTCACCCTTCTAAGTCATAAGGTTACCATTGTAGTTGTATGGAGAACAACTGAAAACCAAACCTTGGACTGATTTTATAATGTTTAATTTACATTTCTATTAGATTTGTGTGTAGGAATATTTAATGATGCTGTGTGCATTCAAAGTTGATCAGAATAAATAATCTGTTCAGCCAAGCTGATGCTAAAAATTGCAGATTTGGAAAGGCAGATAGGTGAGAGATTGGGTTTTGTTTTTTTTAAGGTCCTTGATTAAATTTTACTAAATTTTCGGTAGCTTATCTACCCTATGTGTTTTAAGGAGGCAGAGGAAAAACTATTCTATTAATTTCTGAGTAGACCAAGTAAATGAGTGTAAAAGTAAACACTTGGTGTTGATTTTTATAAATTCTGTGATTGAAAAATAATTTCTGCTTAAATCTCTACAGTTGAAAGTTCTTTTGTTAATTGGCTAAAGATGTGATCTTTGGAGTAGAACAATGCTTATTACCTTGCAAAAAAGACTTTCAACTCTCTAAGGGTAGTTATAGGTAAGACAATTATGTCAGAATTTGGCAGTTGTTTTTCGTTGTATTCCTTTGTAAGTAACAATCAAAATGAGATGAATTGTATTTGATTTATTACCGTAAACACAGAGTTTGATCTCCACCTAACCCTAATGCAAAAAAAACCAAAGGATAAAGTTTTACTTAAGTAGAAGGACGTACACGTGTTTCTATAGAACTGATGTTTCTTTTTTGTCTAGGTATGCCTCCATGTGGAAAGGGTGTTTGACACTTTATACTGGAAGGGGTGGAGAACTTCAAAAAATTGGGGAGTAAGTATTAAAATGCATTTCCTATAATTGAATAAATTGCATAAAATATCTACAGAGTAACTGGTAGGTATTAACCGTAATAAATTTCTCTTGGCTTTTCTTGACCGGTATACTGAATGCCTTCAACAGCAGACTGTAGAAACCACTTTACACGTATGTACCAGTTTAATAGCCATCTATTCTGTTTCGTGTGGTTGAGAATGTCCATTTTCCCCAGCAAAGAGAATCCAGTTGCACTTGAGACGAGCTCCACTGGGGCCATTTCTGTAGGCTTTGGGAATGTGCAGCTTTCAGGTGTCACAGTGCCATTTGAAATAAGTTCTGTCTTCTAGGGAATTGCCAAATAAGAAGCTAGGTAAGAAGCTAGGTTTCAGGCCATAAATTTATCTCTTTTCATTTATGGGTGAATTGTACTCGTGATAAAAGGACTTACAGCGATGACAATTGAAGTCCTGTATTTATCCACAGTCTAGGTACCGTACAGGCAGCCACAATGCGAGCTTCCATACACTACTACCCTCGTAATCTCCACCCTGACTTGGAGGAACCATCCTCTCTAGGGGTGTAAAGGTAATTCAGCCTAGACATTTGGGATGTATTCATAAAGTATTGTGTTAGCAATGAGCCAGATCATTAGTCCATTCTGTTTGGTTAATGCTTAGATATCTACTTAATGCCCATCACATTGGAGGATATTTTTAAAGAGAAGCCACACGTGGCACTGAAAAAAGGGTTGTGGGGGAGATACTCTTCCACACTACAGGGATAAGATTCTTTGTTTGGAAAAGATAAAGCAATGTTGCTGGCTTTTAAAGATCAGAAACAACATTTTGCTTTTGCTAGGAGAAAAATTAGAATTCACTTATGTTTTTAGAATAGTATTAGAGCAACATGTTATTGAAAGCTCTTAGCATCGTTGTTATCAACGGATTTAGGATCTTGTCCTGACCTTCATGTGTACAGAAATATTTATAATAATAGAGGTCACTTAAGTGAAGAACCACTGGAGGTCAATCGGTTCTTAGTGACTGACAAGGTCAGTCTAGGATTTGCCAAAATTGATTTTAACTTCTTATTTATGGGGTGAGGAGCTAAGTAAATGCTTATGTGTAATGTTAATATATGCCATAGTCGACCTACAAGAAGCATTGGGATAAACTTGTCTTTATAGCCACTTGTCTTTATTCATACCTGCACATTCCACTCTTAACCGTGAATGATTATCTTTGCAGATTCACAGTGATTGGTCAAAAGAGGGACTGGATGAGAGTGTGTGAATGGATCAGTGCAAATCCATCACCACTGCTGGAAAAACCACTCTGGAACCCTAAACATGGTTCAGTGGCATCAGCCTATATGGAAAAACAGCACAAAGATGTGTTTCTGTGTCTTTGATCTTTGACATGATTTATTTTTTGCAGTACAGAATTAAAATAAAAAATAGAATGTTTTATACATGTAGGCAGTTGGATATTTTCAGCTACTTGGTTTTATGGAACAAAATAGCATTTTGGAAGTTTTTGTTGTATAAGTAGTTAGCATGTTGCTTTTTGGTTAATTCATTTGACACCTAAATTCTTCTTTCCTATCAGTTATGCATGTTCTATGAAGAAAGGTTGATTATTTTAGAAGTCATTTAACTTTGTGCTTTATTTTCTTTCAGATTTTGTATGGTTTATTCAGAAGTGCCAAATTTCAGTGAACCCAACCCAGATTATCGAGGACAACAGAGCAGAGGGGTAATTAATCCACACGTATAGTCTATTTTTATGGTTAGGCTAATTTCGACTGGGTACTCTAATTCTGTGACTAGGTGTCCAACCCTGTCGTACCCAGGGTATAATGAAGACAGTTGAAAAAAAAATCTTCTTAAAGTATTTTTATTCTCTATGTTTTGTGAGTCTGTATATGTATCTTTAGTATCATGTATTAAATATATATGCCATTTAGTACTTTGAGGAGTAGGGAGTAATGTCAGGAAAATACAGTAAGATGTAACAGGAGCTATGAAAGATTTGGGAAATATTCCTGAATGTTAACATTGAATGGACTTGGGTAGATCTTTAAAAAAATTTATTAAAAGAAAACAAAAACAAAAACAAAAAAGCTTTAACAATTAAAGAGTGGATACAACATGTTATTATAATAATTTTTTAATAGATTTTCAACTGGTTAAATTAAAAACATATTTTTTAGGCACAAAATGAACAGAAGAATAATTCCATGAATAATAATATGGGTACAGGTACATTTGGACCAGTGGGTAAGATTTTTTTTTTTCGTATTTGTGATCAGATGTTAAGAATTAAGAGACTGTATCCTGTGAAAGGTTTAGAAGAAAATTGTCTTTAGGCGCAGATTAGCACTAAAAGGGAAGTGCTGGTTAACAGGGAATTCCTAAATAACTGATTGTCTAGATAGCAGATACCTTCTTCAGCTAATTTATTGAGCACATTTTTAAAAAATGTTTCTACACACATATTTATTTGTGTAATTTAAATTCCAGTGTAGTTAACATACAGTGTTACGTTAGTTTCAGGTGTACAGTGTAGTGATTCAGCAATTCCATGTGTGCTCAGTGCTCATGAAGATAGTGTACTCCTAATCCCCTCTATTCCGCCCATCCCCCCACCCACCTCCAGAGCACATTCTATATTTAAACAGTGGCTAATAACAAGAAATCTGTTTTGGTGATGCATAAGATGTTTTTCCATCGATTTTTTTTTTTTTTTAAACAAAATTTCTGTGATCTAGTGGTTATTTAATAGATGCAGAATTACTGGTCATTTTGGCACACCAAAAGCCTTTTTTCTTTAGACTAATAGCTCGACCTTAATTTTTCACATGCTGATAGCTGCCTCTTTAAAAGAATCGCCTTTACAAAGACCTCAAATACTCTCAAATGTCATGTTAATGGTGCTTACAGCTGTGTTAAAGGCCTTTTGAAGTTTTTATTCTTAAATAACTGAGGAAAAGTCTTTGGGATTGGAGTTTGTTAGGGTGGCTGAAGTTTTATTTGACCTGGGGCTGCGTGTTTTGGCACAGCTGGTGATGATCACATTGTGGGAAACCTTGCTGTCTTTTCTTTGCAAAGTTAGAATTACGCTGTTCTTTTGAAGTATTATTAACCGTGTTTGAACCCAATGCCAGTGTTCATACACCATTTTCCCCTTTGTTTTTTTTTTCTTTTTCCCTTACAATGTAGGCAGTGTATTACCTTTGCTTTTGTACTCTACTAATTTTTCATTCTATTGCCCAATCATCTATTTCTGTCTCCCTGCTGATCAGCATCAAGTGAATGTATTTACAGTAATCATACATCTGGAAAAACCTAGAGCCCACTTTGAGTTTTTTCCAGTAGTTTAACAATAAAGGCCTTTGTTTTCTCTAATACTACTTGTTAGCATTAATAGTGTGTGTTAGGACTTCAGATAGGTGTACTTCTGTAGATCTAGGTCAGTGTCTGAAAATGATGATGAACTTTTATATTCTCTTTTAGGAAATGGGGTTCAAACTGGCCCGGAATCAAGGGGATGCCAATTTTCATATGCTGGTAGAAGCAATGGCCGGGGACCTACAAATCCACAGCTACAAGGAACGGCTAATAATCAAACAGTCGTGACCACAATAAGTAATGGCAGGGACCCTCGGAGAGCCTTTAAAAGATGACCTATGCCAAATACTCACATGTAGTTTTTAAACTACATGCCCTACTTGAACACTTACTGCACTTTTATTTATCGTTAACTGTGAAAACTATGTCCTTTATCGGTTTCCTTTTCTGTTTTTGGTTTGGTAACAAGAGTGGTTTGTTTTTATAGCAAAACTGTTAAGCTGCTCAAGTCTCCTGTTGAAGAATTTGAAGAATGGGAACACTCTGAAAAGTAGGGGCATTTATTTTTAGAGCCAGAAGATCTATGGTTATCCTCTAAAAAGCCTGCACCCATTTCGTGGGTGAGTTACTTAAGACATCAGCATCATAGCCTCTATGAGTCTATCTTCTGTATACATTTTGTAATATTTAAAATAAGGCTTAGTGGGAGATGTTCTTTTGTCTTAAATTCAGGTATTGCCAACTGAAGCAATAACCACTAAAAAAAACACAAAAACTCAGTCAATGCTAATAGCAATTTTTGAGTTGGGACTCTAGGAATGATTGATGTCTTCACTGAGTGACTGCCATTAAGGTTTTCCAAGGACTGAACCATTCTAAACTCTTGTTTTATTACCAAAAAATATATTCTTTGTCAGAATTACAGAATAGAATGGGAACTGTATTATAACAAGTAATTTTTATAAGAAAGCTGCATTTATTTTAGGGTAGTCCTATTAATATTTGTTATCTACTTTGCGCATTACACTGAAGGAAAATTTAAAACTTGAGGCCTTGAATATTTATTTTTTGAAACTACCATGTCAAATATTAACATGTAATTTGAGGGAGTTATAAAGTCATAATAAATGTTGATTTAATTATTAAAAATTGTGGTGGATAGACATTAGAATGAAGGCAATTCAAATTGAATTCGTGTAGAAATATGCAGTCTTAAGTCAGAGAGTCCTAAGTACTTACAGAAACTCATCCTGGAGTGAAAATCCTAGGGACTTGCCTTCTTTGAAGAGTGTATGTATGTGTGTGTTGTCAGAGTTTCTGAACACAATTCACAAAGCCTTATCAGCAAAAGTTAAATGGCTCTCTCTCTCTCAAGTGAATACAGCTTTATTCAGAAATGTAAAGGTAGAATTTATTTATGTGTTTTAAGTGGTCCCCAGTTCCACTTTTTACTGTAGAGTGGATAACTGGTAAATTTTTCTGTTGTTAGAATTCAGTTCTTCAGTACTATCTCTTGAATAAAACGTGCATTAATGTTAACAGACCTACCTTATTTTTGCTCTTTGAATGATTTACAATGGAGAGCCAGCACATTTTACCGTAGTTGTAATGGTTGCTTCAGCCTGGCGACTGCTTAGCTCTGTATTTGTCACTGTCTTTTTTCCCCTACCTAAGTCACAAAATAAGTAGACTCTGTTTTATTAAGAACTCCATAGCCTTTGAGTATAAAAGTTGGCGCCAGAATATTCATGTACCCTAATTCAGTGTATCTAACGATTTCATTACACGCTGCATATTAGGCACTGTGGAGAGTGTTAGAGGTGGATGATGACTAATCTCAAGGAACTTATTTATGGTTCATAGTACTTCAGTAACTGGGGTTTATGTATGCTAGAAGTTTTTCCTTAATCTACTCATGATTGTAGCTAATTTGGCTTTGTGACTAATATTTACCTAAGATGTTCACAAAATTACAAACGCTTGAAGTAAAAAAAATACTAAAATACTAAAAAAACCTTTTTTAAAATCTAAGTAGCGGTAGGAGCGATAATACTGTAAGCTGTTTATGGGAGAATATAGTGTTAAAGATGATTTTAAAAGGAAGAATTTTGAAGTTTCTGAAAAGTAAACTCTCAGGTTGAGCTCATTGCTGGGCTTCCAATCCCAGCCCTGTTGTCTCCTCACCTATGATGGTAGGCAAATTATGGCACTTAAAACCTGTGAGCCTTAAGTTCCACAACTTGAAAAAACAAGTAAGTAATATCATCCCTTTATAGAGTTATGGAGGATTTTCCATGTAAGTGATCAGAATCATTTCTGGCTACAATAGGCAGTCAAATGTTTGTCCTCTAATCATACCTCAAGAATAGAAAAAAATGCAGCGTTAGGTGTGGAAATACTGTTACCCTTTAACATGGATATTAAATAGAGAAAGATCTAAGCTTTTACTTTTGTAACTGACATTTGCCTCAGTAATTTAATCTTGTTGTTCTGTGTTCTTTATCATTTATTAACAAATCTCTTTTTTCTTAAGGGAAGCCTTCAAAACCCAAGTGAATTACAATCCATAATGAATATTTGCCCTACCAGTCTGCTTGGACGGTACTCATCAAGAAGAGGAAGAAAGTTTTCTACCTTCCTCTTTCCTGGTGCTTTCACCTGTGAATTTTTAAATGTTTAAACACCTACCAAAAACAAAAATCATTTAGTATAGCAATACACGCTGCTAGGATTGGGTCCCATTTCATTTTGGCAGAACAGTTCTGAAGAGGTTTGAAGTGTCATCGGCCAGCTGGCCCCTCCTCTCTGGGCCAGTATTGGGTTGTTACTACGATCCAGAAGTTCGTAAGGCCAGAAGATGATGGGTAATAGTGAAGGGTGCAGTGTGCTTTCCCCTAGGCATTTACACAGGATTTCCTTTTTTATTACCAGCTCTTGCTTTGTTCCTGTAGTTTTAGGAATCTACTTTAGCTTTGAGGACAGTTTAATTTGATGCCCTGAGTATTTGTAGCACTGAGTACTTGCCACTCATATTTTGATCATTTAACATTTTGAAAGAATGTTTAATTTGCTGGGTTGAGTAATATAATGCCAAAGGGATGATGCTGAAAACAAACAGATGGGAGGTTAGTAAAAAAGAATCTTTAGAGTAGAGGTAGCTGGTTAACTAGTCCTGAAAAGTTTTCTCAGAGGTACAGATTGACTGTTCTACATCAGTGTGAAGACACAACGGCAGTTTTAAGTTTATATAGATCTGGAGTTTCAGTTACTGAAATGACTTCCCTTTTCTGTTAGAAAGTGATTACTGTTTGCTCCAAGCAAATTTAGGCTGCTGTGACTCTTAAGACCCTTTTCTCTAATGTATTTGAAAGGGTCTAGAGACAACAAACCTTGAAAACCATGGAAAAGGCAGTATCAACATGGAGCACTTGCCCCCCTTTCCTATCTGATGAGTCTTTACGTTTCTGATAGAAAAGAGGGTGACAGTTCTCTGGTAGGGGTTGGTTGTATGACGGGTAAAAGCAGATGTTCTTGGCTGTGGTGGAAACCAGGTTTCAGCCAATGATTAAATGTCAGGGTAATTAAAACACTCCCACATTTCGCAAAGAAGTCCTAATGATTAACAGTTAAGGTATGCTTCTGAGGAAATCTGATTGTGACCTTTGGAAAACAGCACTGCCATGAATGGTATGTTGTTAGGTCCTCAGGGAGAAGCTTAGGAAAAACATTTTGCTTTCCAGGTGTATTCAACTTTTCTCCCAATTCCTGGAAGTTTGTTTTATTAGGCACACACCAGACTTTTGTTCAAATATTGTGACCAGATTACTCCAGGTTTCTGAGCTGAAAGTGTCTAATGATGTTTCTCAAAGCACAGATCACAAAGTAAGAAACAGACTGGAGAAAACCAAGTCCGACTGTTCCTAATAAGCCATTTATTTAGTACTTTTCACACTAAGAACATTCAACCCAAAGATGTTTTTAAGGGCTGTTTACCAGTATGAGGTAACTGGTATGATGCAGTAAAATGAGCATTTTAACAAGTTTGGTAGACACTTCAGCCTTTTGAGAGGCCTCGGTAGGTAACCCACAACTGCAGTGTGACTCCCCAAGTTTTAGGACCACGCCAACCCAAAGCTTGGAGACTAGCTATTGAACTGCGAATAGACCCCACAGTCCTCACTATCACGTGTGCTTACTGACAACCTCAACGTAAGGAGTTGGCCTGGCTTTAGAAACCGGTTCTTTACCATTTTCAGCCAAAAAATTTTGTTTTACTCCAGCAAAATCTTTTGCACGTAGAGTTAGTTCAGTGTCTTGTCCATATGTTGACTGTATGTTGAGTAAAACTGAAGCAATGGTTTATAAGCCAGTTGTAGGAGATTTTCCCCGGGAACTTGTTAGGACTAGGAATTGGTTCCCTGCTGGACCAGAAGGGGACTTTGTAAGTGTAGGTCTGGTAGAGCAGCACTTGAGATAATGACCCTGAAGATTTTTGTGTCTTGCCCTTGACATTCCCCCCAATATAGAAATAACTTTGCTTTGAAATGGCACATGCATATCTCCATACATCCTTAGTTTCATTTATTATTGTGAAGCTAGAATATACCAAAATTCTGGTTTGTAAAACATGGGAAAATTGTACTTAGAAGCATATGTCTCCAAAGCACAGAATTGATGGGTAAAGTAGGGTAGTCCCAAACAGAGTAGGGTTTGAGTATGGCCTCTAGATGTGAGCATTGTTGAGTTTTGAATTAGGTTCAAATAGAACTATTCAAATTATGTCCATACTAAGATCAGATTATTTATAATGGAGTCACCTAGCTTCATTTGGGCCTAAAAGTAAAAAGCTTTTTCACCCTAGGTTTCTGTTGAATTTTTTACAAGTAGATTTTATTATTGCTTATCTCAGCAAAGTACATGTTTACAGTATCTTCTACCTTCCTCTTATCTCCCAGAGCATTCCTCAGCCCCCTACTTGATTATGTGGAGTGAGGCTGGCCAAAGTGAAAAGTAGGGTGGTTGAGGCATGGTAAACATTCCTAAAAATGCCCAGTAGATCCCACTACTTACAGGATGGCAGTCTTGTTCTGTACAAGGGCAGCTAAATATTTTCCACAAGTAACATGCAAGGCATTACTTGGTTGCTATGTGGGGCTAGTCTTGTTTCAGATACAACCCTAATAGAGTAAGATCTCTGACCTAGGTCCTGGGACTAAGGATAGAAAAGGAATAAAAAGAGTAGTCCGCACAACTAGTGCCATCTACTGGGTGATTATAGTTTCTGTAGTTTAGGGATCTGGCTTAACACGTGGGGAAAAGGTTCCATTCCATTGGATAAGAATTTTTGTCAGATGGTCTGAGCATGATACAGAAGATCACTAGGGATTAGTTGGACTGTTTAATTTTAACGTATGAACTAGCAACACTGACATCAAGAGTAAATTCCTTTCAGTTAACCAGGTTTCTTAAACCCCAAACTGCCCCCCAAAGCCATAGAAAATACGGAAAAGTTTGCCAGATTTTCTGTTATTTGTCAGCAGAATGTAAAAATCATATATTGACAAACTATATATTGACTAGTGTAAACTGTTAAAAATACCCTTTGGTGGGTGGTGTTTTGGTAAAAACGGGCGAAGTAGAATATGAAAGTACCTTTCTTTGTAAAGTCCTGGCCCCATGACTACTGTTGTTCTTGTAGTTACGTTAGCTTTGCAGGACATAACCTATTTTAAATGTCAGTGACGATGTGCTATGGTGAAAAAGTTTTGAGCTGAGGAGATCCTGGTTTTTGAGTCCTAGATCTATGTACTGGCTCCATGACCATGAGCTTTGTTATAAAATGAGGATAATGGGGCTGTGTGAGCCAATGGATGCAAAAACATCGCAACCATATCTGGGGCTCAAAAAATGTCAAGCTCTTTCTCCATGAGCAGTGGAAATAAGGCAAATACTCATCATTTTCTTCATGCTGTCAGAAGACAATCTTTTCTATAATTTTATATCTGAAATACTAAGCAATTTATATTAGTTATCGCAATTAGGCTTTGTGTGTGTGTGTGTGTGTGTGTGTGTGTGTGTGTGTGTGACACACATAGTCAAGCTTTTGCAGCCTTCTCTGGGCACAGAAAAGTATGTAGTATGTATGCTGGCAGTTTACCATGACAGCACTGTAGGGTTGAGTCTTCACAAAGATCTGCTTAATAGCTGGGTACCTTGTGCTGTTTTTTCCTTCACCTTTGCCCAGAGGGTGAGGGCGTGGTTATGAAACGGCAGAGGGAGAGGGAGGACATGCGGGCCAGAGTGTGTGCCACAGAGGAGGTCAATGGCCAAGGGGAAGGCAGAGGGTACACTGGAAGGAATTCCATATTCCCAGTGACAGTCCTCAGAATTGCTGTGCACCCAGAGGGCAGAGTGTTTGTTTGCTTCTGATAAAGCATTGGGTAACTTCCCAGCATTTTATTATGAAAAATTTCAAATATACAGTGATGTTGAACAAGTTATAGAGCAAACATTTGTACATTCACCACTAAAATTAAAAAATTATTTAAACAAATTTTTTAAAAAATATTTGCTTTTGAGATAGAGTGCAGGTGGGGGAGGGGCAGAGAGAGAGAGGGAGACACAGAATCCGAAGCAGGGTCCAGGCTCTGGGTTGTCCGCACAGAGCCTGATGTGGAGACTCGAACTCAGGGACCGCAAAGTCATGTCCTGAGCCGAAGTCAGACGCTTAACCGACTGAGCTACCAGGTACCCCTAATCTTTATTTTTGAGAGAGAGAGACAGAGACAGAGACAGAGTGTGAGCAGGGGAAGAACAGAGAGAGGGAGACACAGAATCTGAAGCAGGCTTCCAGGCTCTGAGCTGTCTGCACAGAGCTTGATGCAGGGTTCGAACCCAGGAACTGTGAGATCATGACTTGATCCAAAGTCGGACACTCCCCGGAATGAGCCACCCAAGCACCCCTCACCACTTAGATTTTATCATTAATATCTGAGACTGGTTTTATCACATCCATAGCATTCATTTATCCATTTTTAATACATTTCAAGCAGACATCATGAATATTTATTCACTAGAGTTCAATATTTTGCAGTTTTTAGTGTAAAATTTACATACAAAGAAATGCACACATCTTAGGTATACATTTGTGAGTTTTAATGAATGCCCATGCCTATGTAACTCAAGCCCCTATCAAGACACAGAATGTTGCCATCACTGCAGAAACTTTTCTCAAGCACTTTCCTAAATTAACCCCTCTTCCCAAGGCCCAGGGGCAGTTCACTCTTCTGATATTTAAAAAGCCATTGTTGCTTAATTCATATGTGCCAAGGTCGGCTCTAGATTTCCTCACTGAGTTAAAGAACTCCAACCATGTCAGAGTACTGCCAAACCCAGCCTCTCACACATCTCAAAAATGTAATCCCAAGACCTTGGTATTTTTTACCCTGTTCCCTTATTTCAATTTAGCTCCAGCTCTGCCCTTACTATCTTTTTTTTTTTTTTTTTTCTTTTTTTTTTTTTGGCCTCGAGATTTATACTTGGCATCCTAGACTCTCCAGACGGAAACTACTGGAATGAAGACCAGCTGGGCAGGATGCCTTTCAGTCCTAGGACTGTGGCTGGAAGGAGTTGGCTACCTGGGGTATACCACTTTGACCTGAGCAGTTCTAGTTGAGATGGGAGCCTCTGGCAGGACATGATAAGAAGTGGCAGGTGTAGAAGGTACACTGAATGCCAGGAGTAGAAAGGATACACTGGAACTTCAGTGTTTTCAGGTCAGGTGTTCAATTATTCAGATTTTGATTCTAAAAACTCAAATTTTCTTAAGATATGAGCTGTCCGAAAGTGCCTTCTGCCCCTTAGGGTTTTGCCCTTTCTTTTCATAGTTAACGTTTCAGTGTTGGCATACTCAAAGTTGTATAAATTCCTTGCCAAGCAAAGACCCTACTATTCAGTCTACAGAAAAGCATTCCTGAATGAAACATATAATTGTGTGTTTTTTCCCGGCTTATTCATGTGCTCATGCAAGTGTACCCACCAATGACATATATTAATCGCTGCCAACAAAGCTATTTCTGCATTAAGCTCCATATTTTCCAATCTTAGATACTTTTTTTTTTTGTCACTTAGTGCTTAAGGGTCCTCTCCTCTGCTTTAATTGGCTACCTGTAATTTATTAAGTACTTACTATGAGCCAGTACAATGGTAGTGAGTCACCTAGATTATCTCAATTAAATGAACGTGTGGGGGAGGTTTTGCTATTTTCATGTTACCAATAGAGACTATGATTTAGAAGGATTGAGTAATTTCATATCACACTACCAGAAATTGACAAAGACCCACACAACGAAGCCTATACTTTTAACTACTTAATCGATGTGGAAGCTTGGAGACTGCTGCTGACTCACCGGACAGTGCTGGACAGGAGGTGGAGTTTGATTTTAAAAGGGAGTGCAGATTCAGCTATAGCGAAGGGGAAGATGGAGAATAGAAATACAGAATTTAACTAATTCACATGTTTACCTAGGATTAGTCATACTTTATTTATTTTTGGCTTAGTCATACTTTATACATCAACTGAATACAGACCCAATTAAAGAAATTTAGTCTACAATATAGGTGGTATCTCGATAGGGAAAATGGGATAATTGAATAGCACCCCCACATACAAATATTAGAAGACCATGGGTGAATTATTTGAGAATGGAGAAAACTTTTCTAACAATGGCTCAAAGTCTGGAAACATTAAAGATTAATTTGACTACATTTGCATGGTTACAAAAGTATGAAGACAAACTGGGAAAAATATTTGTAATTTATACCACTGAAAAAGGGCTAATATTCCTGATATATTAAAAGCTTGTAAAAGAGATGACCACTCACTCTGGAAAAATGGACAAAAAATGTAAGCAGTTCACACAAAATTCACATGGCCTCTAAGCATATGAAAGGAATGTTAAACCTCATAATAAGGGAAGCAAATTAAAATGTTATTGAGTGGTGCCTGGGTGGCTCAGTCGGTTAAATGGTTAAACGTCTGACTTCAGCTCAGGTCATGATCTCACGGCTCGTGAGTTCAAGCCCCATGTTGGGCTCTATGCTGACAGTTCAGAGCCTGGTGCCTGCTTCAGATTCTGTGTCTTTTCTCTCTGCCCCACTCGTGTTCTGTCTCTCACGCTCTCAAAGATAAACATTAAACAAAATGCCATTCCTCACTTTTATATTGGCAAAATTATAAAAGTTTGAAAACACACTCTCTTGGTGACACTATAAGAAACATTTTCAGGGCACCTGGGTGGTTTAGTAGTAAGCATCCAACTTCGGCTCAGGTCATGATCTCACAGTTCATGAGCTCGACCCCCGTATTGGGCTCTGGGCTGACAGTTCAAAGCCTGAAGCCTGCTTCAGATTCTGTGTCCCCTCCCAACCCCCCCACTCTGTCTCTCCCCTGCTCACACCCTGTCTCTCTCTGTCTCTCAAAAATGAATAAAAATGTTCAAAAAATTTATAAAAAAGAAATTTTCATTCATAGTTGGAGGGAATGTAAACTGTTTAAATCTCTAGGGTTGAGGGCAGGACTTGGCAATTTCATATTTGACTATGCCCTGAGACCCAACAATCCTGCCTCTATCTCTGTGGCCAACTGTTTGCAAAGGCTGCTGGAATACCCATGCCTGTTTGTCGATCTTTAGGTAGTCTCCTCTTCCCAATGACAATGGGCTTGTCCAGTGCCCTATGACAGTAGCAAACTTCATGCAAGGAGAAAATTGAAAAGAACTTGAGCTTTGGGGCTTGCTCTCTCTTAACGGGCTTGGAGCCCTGAGCGTGCCATGAGAACATATAAATGAGTGCCAGTTCACCTACTGGAGGATGAGCGGCCACTTGAGGCACCTTGGCTGACTGCCTGCCAACATCCTGATGTGTGAATAAGTCTATCTTGAACTATCCAGCTCCAACTGAGTTGACAGCTGACTTCAGTCACATGAGTGAGAGCAGCAGAAGGAAGGACAGGGCTGAGCCTACCTAAATTGCTGACCTACAGACTCTTGAGCTGATAAATGCTGTTGCTTTATGCCACTAAGTTTTGAGGTAGTGTGCTATAGGTAGCCAAAGCTAACTGATACAGTACTAAAGATACATTGGCAAAAACATAAAAAGATATTTATTGAAGCATTGCCTATAAGAGCAAAGGAGTGGACACAACCCATGCCCACCAATTCAAGAATGGTTGAATACATTACATTATATTCACTGTGTTCACTCAGTGGAAGACTAAGCAGGTGCAATAGAAATCTCTACACACTTTTTTGTGAAGTGATTTTTAGAATATATTCAGTGGAAAAAAGCAGTTATAGAATAGTACATATAGTGCGCTACCTTCTTTTAAAGGAAGGGAATATGGGGTGCCTGTGTGGCTCCGTCGTTTTATGTCTGACTTCAGCTCAGGTCATGATCTCATGGTTCATGAGTTCCAGCCCCGTGCCGGGCTCTGTGCCGACAGCTCGGAGCCTGGAGCCTGCTTCAGATTCTGTGTCTCCCTCTCTCTCTGACCCTCCCCTGCCCACACTCTCTCTCCCTCTCTCTCAAAAAATAAACATTAAAAAATTTTTTTAAAAAGGGAATGTGAATATTTGCTTTAAATTTTAAAAATGAAAGAATTTTCAAACTAATAAAAAGTGATTACAATTTTTTTTTAATGTTTATTTACTTTTGAGAGAGAGAGACAAACAGAGGGCAAGAGGGGCAGAGAGAGAGAGGGAGACACAGAATCCAAAGGAGGTTCCCGGCTCCGAGCTGTCAGCACAGAGCCTGGCTTGGGACTTGAATCCACAAACCATGAGATTATGACCTGAGCTGAAGTCAGACGCTTAACCAACTGAGCCACCCAGGGATCCCAAAATGTGATTTCTTAAAAGGAAGAGAGCAGGGATGGAAGCTAGACTTTACTAAATACTTCTGTGTTGTGGATATAACTTTAGAATCATGGAAATGATTTTCATATAGATGCATACAACACACCCATATACATAAAATCACAATAAAATACATATCTAGAGCAAAAGCAAAATGAAATAAATTTCTGTGGGTGGTTTAGCCACAACAGAGAAGAATTATTTCAAATATTGTAAAAACACAGTCCTTTGTCTATGCATTCTTAGTGGATATAACCTAAATTAAAAATGAATTAGGAAGAGATATCGTTAGTGATATTGTTATTCTGAATTATGTATATATACTCAAGATAAATAAAATACACAATTTTGTTAATGCTATTAGGAATCATGGAGAGAGAGAAAATCAAATATGCTAAGTAAAATTATAAACTCTAAATATAATTATAAATTTGAATGGGAAATATTGTTATGAAGTCAAAAGGCATTTTCTTCAAAAGAAAAAATAGTAACTTCTAAAGTCATTTTGGAATAATTGATGAGAACCTTCTTGATAGACCTCGTTGGCAATTCAGGATCTCCCTGATCAATCAAAAAAAAAAAAAAAAAGACAACCAGACATTATGTACCTCCTCATATGAAGCAATGAGAAATACCATCACCAGTATTCTTTCAAAAAAAAATTGAACTGGAATCTATTCAAGTCTCTAGATATAACTACTAGTTTATAGGATGTACAGGGTACAGAGGATCGAGTTGAGCAATACCACAAGTAATTGTAAGACCAGCAGCCCTGATTCTTCAACAAATCAATTATAAGGAAAACAAGGGCAACGTGGACAGGTGGTTGTAGAAAAGGCACTTAAGAGAAACATCAGTCAAATGAATTATTTGAATTCTGATTGGAAAAGAAACAATTGGAGAGAAAATACAAATTATTTATTGGACAGTTTGGAGGATCTGAACAGTAATTAGATGATGATTAAGTGTGACATGATTTTGTGGCTGTGTTGAAAGAGTCCTTATTTTTTGGAATTACATTTTGTAGTAGTTGATGTAGTCAGAATAGAAACCACACAGTAGTTTGGAGAGAGTTTAATATAAAGAATTATTAATTAGTAACATTAACTGTAGGTAAACGGGGTAAAGCCAACACTAAAGAATAGAACAAGAAGAGATACAAGGAGCAGCCACTACTCCCAGGGAAGAGACAGAGGACACAAGGAAGGGACAAGGCCCCCTCTCCCAGTCACCCTCCAATGGCAAGATCCAGATCTCCTCGGAGAGGTCGAGTTTGCGGTCCACTGGATAGCAGAGCAGTTCACTGGGGTGGCACCAGCTAGGGGTGGCCATCCAACTCCATGGGAAGACACCGGTGGGGCACCTGTGAGACCCCCTGGGAAGCTAGCTGAAATACTAGCAGAACTCTAGAAATACTAGCGTCACTGTGCTCTCATGAGCTGTAGCTGCTTTCAACTATGGGAACAGGCAGGGACGGTGAACTTCGAAAAGATGGTGCTTCCTCTTCCAATATCCCTCTGGCGCCCTCTACAGACAAGGCCTAACGTCTTGCCTGCCTGCAAAAGAGAAATGTTGATAGGGTCCAGCTCCAGTATGGCACATTGGAACAATGTTATTATTTTTTAAATGTTTATTCATTTTGGAGGCCGAGAGAGTGAGCAAGCATGGGGGAGGGGCAGAGAGAGAGAGAGAGAAAGAGAGAGACAGACAGACAAAGCGGGCCCTGCGCTGGAAGCAGCAAGCCTGATGTGGGTGGGGTTTGAACTCATGAACCTTGAGATCATGACCTGAGCTGAAGATGGACACTCAGTCGATTCATGGGCTCCGGAGCTGAAGAGTTTTAAACTGAAAACTGGCACACATACCAAGGTACTTATGAATGAAATAATAGGCTGTCTGTGATTTGCTTCAAAATAATTCTCTTGGGGGGGCGGGGATTACAGATGAAACAAGATTATTCACATGTTGGTAATTGTTGAAGATGGGACTTCTTATATAAGGGTTCATTTTACTCTTTTTTTATATACATGTTTAATTCATATATATCACATATGTGTTTATATATGATATATATGTTTATATATTTTACATATCATATATGTTTATATATCATATATATGTTTACATATATATTTATATATGATACACATGTTTATATATCATATATATGTTCATATATGAGAGAGATGTTTATGAGATATATATGAGATAAACATATACATTCATATGTATATGTGTGTATTAATATATAAGCATTTCCTACACATTTTTATTTAAAAAAAGGTTTAAAAATGTGAGTTGACACATTATCTGTCCCTAGGAAGCTAAAGCTTTATATTATAACCTAGCAATCTAGGACTGTTCAGAATTTGGGGGAAGCCAGGTGTCAGGACAATGTAATCTAAGTATGCCCCGACTCGGAAGATGGAACTGTCACTCTGACTGATCATGGGAGAGAAAAGGATTTTACTTCTATGAAAAATTTGGAGCTGTGGCTAGCAGGCTGTACATAGGTGCAAACATTCTTAATACTGAAAGGGGCCAAAATAATTGCCCTAAGTGAGTTAATGTGTGTAAAGCTCTTAAAACAGTGCTTAGACCATTCTAAGTGCTATGCAAATGATTGTTTTCATTTCATGTTAATCGCCTCCCTGTAATCAACCACCTCGAAATTTGTCCTACTGCTGGCGAGGCCCCCCCTTACCCACTTGATGTAGTATTATCGAGATTCCATATAATCCAGGAATTCAAACCTTGGACTGTCAAAGGAAAGAGCTGAGTAGTACCTAAGAATATCCTCTGTTTTCCTCTGCTTCTTGTCTTTCTAGGGGAGACACAGTGGTAGCATTGGCTGCCTCAGCAAAGGCACCAATCATAGAGGCTCCGCCCATAGCGCTGGGTCGGGGTGGGGGCAAGGGCAAAGAGGTGGCGGCTGGAAAAGTGCTGACCACAGCAGGGACCCGAATGGGGGCGGGAAGCATGTAGGGCCCCAGAAGAGCTCAGTGCCAGTGGGGCATTGCGGACCACACGTAGGTGCCTCCAGGCGCACAGGGAGGTGGGTGACACATTTTGCTGCACGGTGAGGGCGAGGTGGGAGTTGTAGATGCCAAGGGGTTTGATAACTAGTGGGAAGAAGTTGAATGAGCCTTGACTGGAGGTTTTGGAGGGAGGTGTTTCCTTTAGCGTCCCTTTGGTGGAATCCAGTGTGCGTGTGTGTGTGTGTGTGTGTGTGTGTGTGTGTGTGTGTGGCACAAGCCTGCATATTATGCATGTAAGTATGGACATCTGTTTGCATGCAGCAGTGGCAACAGGACGATTCAATCCCCTGGTGAAAAGGAGTCAAACTTCGTATTTAGATTAAATGGATAAATAAGCAAGCATTGCTGGGTAATCAACCTGATATGTAATTTTTTCCTTCTATAGTGGAGTTGCATTTCATACACATTCAATGTATGGGAATTCAACCAAAAGTGCTTGGCTTAGCAAAGCGACAGCCTACCGGGCGATACAAGCAAGAGAGAAGTGAGAGAAAGGCAAAAACATTCATCGTAATCGTGCATCCGCCATGACACCAACAGCTGGTGCTGCCCTGGGTTGTCTCAGTTTCTGTGTGATTCTCAGAGTGGAGCCTCTTGCTGCGTACGATTCTTGCTCTTAAAAACACAGTTTTGGTGTTTATTTAATAGGACATGCGCTCTAAACACAAAGTCACCACGTCCTCTAGAACTCAATGAAGAATACCAACTTCTCGCTCTCTTTTCTTTCTTTTTTTTTTTTTTTTTAAACATTTATTTTTGAGACAGAGAGAGACAGAGCATGAACGGGGGAGGGGCAGAGAGAGAGGGAGACACAGAATCGGAAGCAGGCTCCAGGCTCTGAGCTATCAACCCAGAGCCCGACGCAGGGCTCGAACTCACTGACCGCGAGATCGTGACCTGAGCTGAAGTCGGACGCTTAACCGACTGAGCCACCCAGGCGCCCCATCTCGCTCTCTTTTCTTATGGAATTAAAAATGTTGAAGGTGATATTTTTCATATCTATTACATATAAAGTGAAATCATTTGTAAGCGATATATACAGTTGACCCCTGAGCAACACAGAATTGAACTTCAGATCCACTCGTGTGGATTTTTTCAATAAATACAGTAGAATACCGTAAGTGTAGTTTCCTCTCATGCAGCGTACAATACATAGAGCACACAAAGTATGCGTTAATGGACCATTTCTGTTATTGGCAAGGCTTCTGGTCAACAGCAGGATATCAGTAGTTGAGTTTGGGGGGAGTCAAAAGTTACATGTGGATTTTCAACTGCACAGAGGAGTCAGCAACCCTAACCTGCATTGCTCAAGGGTCAACTGTGTATATTACTGCAAGGGGCTGTACATGCAAAACTATGCCTTTCAAATTAGTTTAAGGGATTTTTAAATAAACTCAGGTGCCGTATGGGTTTTATTTTATATGCTGACTTTAGATCCTATCCCTGCACAAAGCACGGCTCCTCTGTATGATTTCTGTTATTGAATCAAAACAAAAGGTCTCATTTGGATGTGTTGAATCAGTGTTGCAGAGTGTGTGTCAAAATTCAGTGTTTATCACTTTGTTTCATACAAAAAAACAACACATCCTTAAAAGCAGGGTGGTTTGAGCATTGAAAAATGAAAACAAAGTTTAAAGGTGGTATCTGGGGGAAGGAAAGGTCAAGGGATGCTGGAAAGGAACCCTTTTAATATCTCAAAGGGAATAGGCAGTAATGGGTAGAAGTGTGATAAAGCGGCCATAACAACGTGAACTTGGCTACGTAAATTTTGAAGCATAAGTTTGGTCTTAGGTGATCTTACATGAAAATGTGAATATTATAAATTGCTTATCACATTCAAGCCATTTGTGCCCATTCCCACCGCTACCATTTAGCCATGCTACGTAATGGCGTGAAGCACCCATTCATTACTCCAAAGTAATCTTGTGGCCACTCTTCAGTATGACTGAAAGTCCCATTACCTTCTGCATTCTTTCCCCCCCCCCCCACCCCCCGTGCCCCCAACCAGTCTCTTCCTTGGAATTATCAACACTTCTGGGGTTTCAGCTTGACTGGATTTCTTGTTGACTGGAGGCAGAAGAGCCCCCTGGGAAGTGACCTTGACTTGTTTGTTGCTGTGGCTCCAGAGCATCAAGCTGGTAAGATCGCCTGACAGTTGTATTTTGACGGGGAGAAAAAGGTGGTGGAAAAGGGAGAGAAAAGTCCTGGGAGGAAAGGATCTGAGCATGTGGAACTTGACCCAGAACAAAGCCTTAGTCATCAGGGTGGGAGGAAGTCCTGAATACATTGCAGCGACTGTTCTCCAAATGTGTCCTTGGTCCTGCAGTGCTGGCTGGATCCCGGGGACAGAGAGAGCTGCAGATAAGGGAAAGTGCTGATGCACTCAACTGTGGGCCACATTAGAGCACCAGCATGTTACTCTGAGAGTCCTCTAGGGTCAAACAGAGCTCAGGCCAGAGCTCAGGGAGACATTTTTTTTTTTTAATTTTACCTTCCTGCACCTCGGGGCTCACCTGGTGATTCAGGGGGTGGACAACTGGCAGAGCGTTCACTGCCAGGTTCAGGGCATGGTGGGGGAGGGGAGCAGGTGCACATGCAGAGACATGGTGGCCTCTGGGTTGTGGGGGGATCCAAGTACTCTCCGGTTGAGGGACACTTCTCAGGGGGCCCAGTGCCTGCTTCAGTGTGGGTTACACTCACTATTGACTTTCTTTGGTTTTAAGTTTTCCTAGGACTTCGAGTTATCTCCTTACATATAGCACAGAGAAGTATATGGCTTTATAAAAAGTGGTTTCAAAGGTACTAATATGAAATACAGTTATTATGCAGTTTTAAAACTGTAACTTGTCTTATCTGTGGGTGATTCAAGCCTCTTGCGGGACAGAAGTGTGGGTTTCATGGCTTTCCTGTTGCATTTTCTTTAGACTTTAGGATGGTAATGCAACTAATTTTTTAAAATAAGAAAATACAGTAGGAAATTCCTCAACACTTTTCAAGCACAGTTTAGGGAGAAAATTAGTCGCCTCAGTTTGTTTTATGTGATTTCTACACAAACCTCCTAAAGCAAAATCAATATGCAATAAAGTCCTGGAGCTGTTGCTGTCAGTTTCTCACTAATAAGTACATTCGATCGAATCCCCTGTCCTACTCATGTCCTTTCCCTACATTTTGTGTCCAGGTACACTTGGAGAAACGAACTGTAAAAATGTCTTGCTGCATGATAATTTCCATCTTGCCCCCATCTTATCTCCTGCATTCTCCCCCATCCCCTGCTTCCAGTAGAAGTTTTGCAAAGCTGCATGGTATTTTCGTTTTTTAAACTTCACGGGAAGGAAGGAGAGAAAGTCAGTTCATGGGAATAACTGGCTGCTTTTCCTAATCATAGGGGAAGGAGGGAAAAAGAAATGAGCAAGCAGGGCTTTATTCTCCGTTGCTTAATTCTTACCTCCATCCTCCATCTTTCAGACTGGGGTCAAGATTCACCTCTGTTCCACAGGAGGTTGACTGACCATCAGGAGGGCTGCCTAGAAGACTGGTCCTTCTTTGCACCAAGTGAGCTTGGGTCCAGTTCTGAATCCTGCCACTGGCAGGTCATGTCTACTATAACTTCTCTTTTTCTTTCTTCCTCAGTCACACATGGAGCCTTGCTTCAACCTTCTAGGAATTAATAAAGGAAGAGACAAACATTAGACTCCCAAGATTCTAATTAACTTTGATGTGGATTTCTGTGTAAAGTTGGATGAGTCACTGATTTTTAATAAATGGGAGAGAGAATCTTAAAGATTAATGTAATAGCTGAGAACACAAGCGCTGGGACTTTGATGCTTGCTTAATTCTTTCTCCCAACCCTCGTCATTTGGAGAAAAAAAAATATCAAAGACCTTAAGAAAGTGGGGAAAGGCAAGGGGATTATGCAAATGAAAAGTTCACAGGACTAAATCATTACTCTCCTGCAAATGAGCTTCTCCTTCGTGTGCTTTGCAGGAGTGTTTTAGGACTATATTTGCTGGAGATCCATTCCTGAGGATAATGAGAAACGGAGGCATGGTGAAAAAGAGACTGATTATGAACTAACTGATCTTCCTAGGCATTGTGAGAGGTTAAAAAACAAACAAACAAACAAAAATTGCAAAATCTGAGGTCTAGTAAAAACTTGACTTATTTTGCACTAATATCCATCTTTTTAAAAAGTAACAATGATGCATTAGTGACGTGTATCATTTGAGTTCCCCCCACCCCCACCCAGTCCAGGCAGCATGTCGGAAACCTACACCAGTATGTCTACTTTTCCAGCTGTCCTTACTAGTAGTGGTCTAAACTCTTTAGAAGCTTCAGGGGTATTGCTGGCCGGCCCCCTCTTTGTTCTGATTTAGCGCCTGAAGCAGAGTGAAGCTTTCTAACTGCTAAAGGAAGCCCCTCAGTCTGGGGTTCAGCAGTTAAAACTGGCCCCTCGTGGGCTCCAGGCCACTCACTTTCCCATCTGATGGAATGTTCCAGTGCTGAGCATCACCAAGGTTAAATAATTTAGCCTAAGTCTCCCTTTGGGCTGATAGCAGACAGCTACACCATACAAAGATATATTTTGAGTGGTTGTACAGATTAAGTACTCAATTTTTTCCTAAATGATAAACTGACATGGTGATAGATATAGAACAATGCACAAGGCATTGTGTTTGATTAACCTTGACTGTGGATGCTTTTGCAGCTCAGGCAGCTGATTTGAAGAAACTTATAATTTCATAATCTTACCAAAAAACTAAAACCAAAACAAAAAAAAAAAATCAAAACCAGAGCAAAAACACCCCCAACCGTTAATCTTTTAGCATTTTATAAAGTAGGAACTTAGTATATATCTACTGGTAATGAAGGAACTTATGTAGGTTGATAGAATTTATTGATTCTTTATTTCACACTTGAGTTCTGTGGACAAATACTCGTAAATAATAAATAACATCCTGGGAGTGCATCTTTTCTCACCTGTTGTATTTCTCAGAATAAATCTCATGAGACTATATGCCACAGAGACTCAAGAGGGAAGTAACTAATCGTTTTGAAGACGTTGAAGGCTGAATTCTGGCTTTCCCTGTTATTAGCTGTGCAACTTTGTGTAAGTCACTTAACTTCTCTAAGCTCAACTTCTTGAGCTCAAAAATGGATATAATGCCACTTCATCCTAGTGTACTATGTCATGTGCAATGTGCTTAGGCCAGTATTGGGCACACAGGGAAGCACTTAACTAGCATAGCTATTATTCCTAGAAATAGAATCCCTGGGTTAAGGATATGGATGTTACAAAGTTGATACAAATTGCCAACTTCATCTTAACTTCTGATTATAAAGCTGGGGGACTCATTAGGGAGCATATTAAAATAAGTGAAAATAGGAATGTTCATGAGTGTAAAAATCTGCCCCAGGAGTCACCTGTGTGTTTCTTAACTGTTCTTTCTTCTGACGACAGCACCTTGGTTTTCCTCTGGAAATCATATTTTCTCCATTCCTGTAAAGGAAGAGACAAACATTAGACTCCCAAGATTCTAATTAATTTGATGTGGATTTCTCCACATTAACAGGGCTGATGGCCTCCTCTGGCCTCAGCAGGGAGAAGGGATTGGTTCAGTAATGGGCACAAGACTTGAGGTGGCTCACTGAGAGCTCAACCTAGGATGTTTATTGATATTGGGAAAATGGCACCATCTTTTTTCTGGGCTTGCCAGGCCTGCGCTGCTGGTGACTATCTTTTCTCCTATGTAGAAAGAATCTACACAGAGAAATGCAGAACTGAGATATGGACAAGTGACCCGGTGACCATGTTTGAACAGCTGCGTGTAGCCGTTTTTGGACTTTGGGCTTACGTGAGTCAATATATTCCCTTTATCACTCAAATAATTTTGTGTTGGGCTCTTATCGAAAGGTGACTAAAATTGACAGTTCATATTATGTTCCTCCAGGAACATATGTAAGAAATAAGAAATGTGTAAGAAATAAGCAGAGTTTCTATCACATTAAATGTCAGAAACATTTTTGTTTCAGGATATTTATGAATGATGGTATGTCACAAGTCAATACAGTTTACTCAATGTCTGTGTAATGTTGTCATTGGTTTACGACCTACCTTGAACAGGTGTAGGTTTCCTTCAAAAGCATGACTGAAACCATGGAAACCTCTTGATTACCTGGTAACCAGTCATGATTCTATCAGTTTATGTATGTGTCTGTGAAGGTAAATGTAGGAAATTAGAAAAAAAAAAGCTGAATGAACTGTTAAAATGAAAATCTGCAAACTGTATCTGTTGGTGTTAATTTCTGAGACTTCTTCTCTACAGATTTGGATTGCAAAACATAAGCATCGTTTGTCTTTGACTTTTTCCTTTATCCAGAGGATGTACAGAGGCTGAAAAGGTGGGTTCAGGTTGAGGAGTCTCATGTTGAGAAAGTAAAGACAAAACAGGCCAAATTTGGGAGGGCTTTGAGCACTGGTCCAAGGCTTTGTACTTCATTCTTTGTGGAATAAGGAGCCCTTAAATATCTTGCATGAGAAAGTTTCTAGAAGATTAATATGTAGATGAGGGTAGAGGAGAAGAGACAGGAGGCAAGGGAAGAAATGACTGGACTATTGCAGAAATTCAGGTTGATATAAAAAAAATAGTGGGGCAATGAGAGTGGAAAGAAAATGATGCATGGGAAAGACACTGAGCAGAAGGAGCAAACAAGACTTGGTCACCCCAAGAATAAGGGGCAGCAGAAGGAAAAGAGTATACAGTAAGCATATTACTAGTTTTTTTTTTTTTAAGTTAGTTTGGGGAACTAGTTGGCTCTCGGTGGGGGAGCTGTGGGGAAAATAATGAGTTCGGTTTTATCTGAACCCTTTTCTTTTCTTTTCTTTTCTTTTCTTTTCTTTTCTTTTCTTTTCTTTTCTTTTCTTTTCTTTTAATGTTTATTTTTGAGAGAGACAGAGACAGAGTGTGAGCACGGGTGGGGCAGAGAGAAAGGGAGACAGAATCCAAAACAGGCTCCAGGCTCTGAGCTGTCAGCACAGAGGCCGACGCGGGGCTCGAACTCACAAACTGTGAGATCATGACCTGAGCTGAAGTTGTACGCTTAGCCGACTGAACCACCCAGGTGCCTCTATCTGAATCCTTTTCTATCTGGATGTCAGCTCTCTTAGAAGTTGAAGGTAGAATGTAGAATGGGAGGTAACCATGGGGCAACCCTGGAACTTGAAAATGGCTCTCCCAGAGCTATGCTTAGACAAGTATGCAAAGTAACTTTAAGAGCAGTAATCTTTATCTATAACCTGTGAAAGTACAACACGTTCTCTGAAGAAAGGACAGCTCATTAGAAAGGAGGCTCTTTGGTAAGGAAGTAAACAAAATGGAGAGTCATAGAGACAAAGTTAGAAAGTGCCCACAACACAGTGTTTGGTGTGGCCTAAGGCCTTATGAGGCAAGCCAGTGTGGTTAGCAGATAAAACCCAGTGTGATGATGAATGGAGGTACCAGGCTATTTTAATGTTTCGCCACTTTGTAGTTTGTTCTAATTTTATGCTTACCAAATCAATCTTCTAGTTATAATTTGGCTCCCCATATGGCTTCTATGCCGGGAGAGAAATTCCTGTGAGTAGCAGCTCTCTTTTCATTGTCTGTCATTAAATTGGAATTCTGGGTAAGAAGCACATGTGTCACTTAGGAGCTTCCACAGTGTTGAGTCATCATCCTCATGATCTGTCCAACCCCGGGGCACAGGCCAAACTGGGTTTCCCCATCTGTAAGGCTGAGGGCCAGCCTCTGCCTGGTGTGACCCACCAGCTCGAGGCCTCACGGTAGGTAGGCAGTGGACCTTCCCTCTCGTATGTTCTGACTTTCCCATGATCTCTTCTCAAGCATGTATACTTCCTGTCTCAGAGCACACCAAAGAACAGGAATCAGGAAATCAACAACAAGGCCTCCAATCTCCTAGAGGAACCGTCACACGCTGTGGAAGTAATACCTGGGACATTTTTCCACTTGGGGAACTCTAAGTCACCACCCAAATCGTGTTTACTTTGTTAGTTTTGCATGTGTGTGTGGTGTGTGTGTGTGAGGGAGAGATCATAAAAGCTACTCGTAGTCATTATAGAACAAAAAAATACTGAGAAAACAAAAATCAATAAAAACAAGTTAATGTCCCGAGGCAACCCGTTTGCATTTCGGCGTTATTTCCTCCTAGGCAATTTCAGTTTTACTTTTAATTTATACATAATTTTTGAAGCTTCATTATGTGGTTCCCAATTCCACTGCAGATTAGAAATGGCAATTTGGAGAAAGGGACGAGAAAGAAAAGTCACAAAAAGTTGGTAACATGTGTTAAAGTGCATAGTGCTCTGGAATCATCTAATTGGCCACCGCCACGCACAGCTCGGTAACTACTGGGGTCAGTCACTGCATTGTAATTGGTACCATAATACATTTACAGAAACCAAACCAAAACAAAAAAACAAACCCCCCAAAAACCCAGTAATACATTTACATCATGATGACCTCAAATCATCATTAAATGCTTAAATTGTGTTTTGTATACTTCTGTTAAAAGTCAGAGATATAAAGAATACACTTTTGAACTATATCATTTAAACTGGTTAATATATTGGGGCGCCTGGGTGGCTCAGTCGGTTGAGCGGCCGACTTCGGCTCAGGTCATGATCTCACGGTCCGTGAGTTCGAGCCCCGCGTTGAGCCCCGAGCCTCTGTGCTGACAGCTCGGAGCCTGGAGCCTGTTTCAGATTCTGTGTCTCCCTCTCTCTGACCCTCCCCCATTCATGCTCTGTCTCTCTCTGTCTCAAAAATAAAATAAACGTTAAAAAAAAATTAAAAAAAAAAATAAACTGGTTAATATACATAAGGAGTGAAGTGAACCCTTACCTATTTATAAACTTAACTATACAGAATTCTTCCTTTTCCCTGGGTCCCAAATACATAGACAAGATGTAGCTAAAACTATGGGTTGCCTTTCTGGCATCCATTCCATTCTGTTCCATGTTGTAGCAGCCATGCTTTTGGTGGGATTGGCCTCACCTCTGGCTTTAGAGAAGGACTCTGCTTGGCCTAAGTTAATCATGATGATCACATCCTCTTGCCCAATAACTGATTCAGGAATAAGCCTGGAGCTGTGGCCTTAATTAATGGCTAAAAGCATTTTTCTAGCCGCAGTGATCTCCAAAATTTCAGATTATGGGGTCCTGAAACTGCTGCAACCATTTTGTTACCATGAGGAAACTCATCTGAGGATTTTTTTTTTTTAATTTTTTTTTTTTTTAAACGTTTATTTATTTTTGAGACAGAGAGAGACAGAGCATGAACAGGGGAGGGTCAGAGAGAGAGGCAGACACAGAATCTGAAGCAGGCTCCAGGCTCTGAGCTGTCAGCACAGCTCGCGGGGCTTGAACTCACGGACCATGAGATCATGACCTGAGCCAAAGTTGGACGCTTAACCGACCAAGCCACCCAGGCGCCCCAGGATTTTTGTTTTTAAAACAGCAGAAGAGATGATTTATTGTATATATATGTTACACATGTAACACAATTGAGAACACAACTTGTCCAGAATATTACAGGTCCAGGGTAAAGGACCAAAAGGGCCTGTCTGGTATAAGAAAAGGTGGGTTTCTCAGTGGTTGTGGTGGCTGGATGGTGATGGAATTTCTAGGTCCATGGAAACAACTTCTGACAGTAGCATGCAGTCTAACAACTTGCACCAGTGCCCCCGGCCTTCCCCTTTCCATATTTTTGCTTTTGTGACCTTTATGGGTACAAAGAAGAATCCAGAATCCTGAAATTTACTGTATACCTGGAATTAAGTCAATAATTTCCGTGTATGTTTAGGCTATTTTGATTTGTGTATCTTGTTACTTGTGACAGAATTTACAATTGTTTTTACTGTGCTTTGGAGGCAATGTTAAGGCCACCAACGTGTAAATATCCAGAAATTTTGGTATGGGCATGAATCTAAAGTTCAAGACACCAGTCAGGGCTGGGAGTGAGCCACAAGTAAGGAGATGATAGATATCACACAGGAGCTGCTCAGTGAATAAATACTGGTGGAGTGTTGTTGGAATAGTCAGAATAGGTCAGGACTGGCTAGGAGAAAGGACAGAGAGTAGAAGTCTGAAGACCAAAACGTCAGTTAGTATGAGGAGCAGAAATTAGAATTAAAAAAAAAAAATTAATGTTTTTATTTCTTTTTGACAGAGAGAGAGAGACAGAGCATGAGTGGGGGAGGGGCAGAGAGAGAGGGAGACACAGAATTTGAGGCAGGCTCCAGGCTCTGAGGTGTCAGCACAGAGCCCGACACAGGGCTCGAACTCACAGACTGAGAGATCGTGACCTGAGCCTGAAACGCCCAGAGTCTAAGAGACCCCCAAAAACGAACCACCAGAGTCCAGAGTCAAAGCTAAGCAGCAAGGGTCATTTATTGCAGGTTCGAACCTGGACCTCTGCGCCCTCGTTGCCGGTGACGCCGAGAGGTCCTGAGAGAGGTTTTTACACCCCTTTTATAGACAGGTACAAACAAGTCATGAGGAAATCAGGAATTTTCCACAGTTACAGAGCTGCGATTGGTTGGTGTTTAAAGTTGGACACTTAACAGTATTCGATTGGTTCCTGCCTTTAGGTCAGACCACAACCGGGGGTACGGGTATCACAATGATTGATCAGGAATACACGGATGTGCCAGGCAACAATGATTGATCAGGAGTACACGGATGTGCCAAGTAACAATGGTTGATCAGGAATATACGGATGTGCCAGGCAACAATGATTGATCAGGAATACATGGGCGCGCCAAGCAATTGTACAGAAGCGGAACAAGCTGGTTAAGCTTGGTTAGGTTTCAGTTTCCCATAACTTAAGCTTTTAAGTTTTAATTTTCTCAGGCCTCTCAAGCCGAAGTCAAACGCTCAGCCGACGGAGCCACCCAGGCGCCCCAAGGAGGAGAAATTAGAATTAATGAAGAAGCTACTGGAGAGAAAGGGAGGGAGGCAGCATGTTGTCACATCACCATGTCTAATGAGAAAGAAGTTTACATGAAGAGCTGGCGATCTACGATGTCAAATGTTTCAGAGGCACCAAGATAACCAGTGAACTATGAACTTGGTAATTTGGGGGTAATTGATAATTTGATGAGATGCACAGAAACAAGTAGTAAGTAACTTTGACTTTTATTAGATTTGGGATAATCACAGGGTAAACAAAGTTTACCAGAGACCCTGGCCCAGCAAAGAATAATCATAGTGGCAGACCCAGAATGGATTTTCTCTGATTCTGCTTTTATTTACTCTGTAGAAAAATTCAGAGATTTAAAAGTTCGTTACACATATCTGGAGGACTCCAGAATGTTTCTCGTGTTGACTAGAAACCACGGGTTGACAAGAGGTATCCACCATTTTCCTCCTCTCCTCTTCTGGCTCTCTGGGAGACAGGTTATGCTGGAAAAGGCACAGGGCAAGGCAGAGAAGTCTAATACACTGGCTAGTCATCAACACTTTCCACAGCTTGTAATACTGACCCTGAGAGTTCCACCACCATGAGGGCATTGCATGACGGCATCACTATGCCAGCATACCGAGATAGCACCATCCCTTAAGGTGGCCTAGCATTGACTGGGCTCTCAGAGGCTTGTCTCCTATGGGAAAATTTGCCAAATTTTAGAGAGCATTATAACCAAATGCCTGAAATGGTAGAAGATTGGTAAGCAATGAATCCAAATATTAGGAGTGATTTGACTCAAGAAGCGTCCCCCAGTTGGGATGGATTGAGGTACTCTAGGGATAATGTTGCCAAGAAATTGAAAATGTTACTGTTCAGTCAGAATTTCTTTTTCTGTAGATAACACTTGCGTAGTTATTTGTAAACATTTTCTTCCTCTGGGATCCTCCTTCTTCCCCTGCTTACGTGGCTGATCATCTTCTCTATTCATGTGGCTTTTCTTTCAAACATGAGTCCAATATCCTCGATTAGGATTCTACTTACAATCAAATGCCAATTCTGCCTCCCCCAGACTTCTGGAATTTTAAGTGTTCATAAATATTCCCTTCGTACATTTTTAAAGACAGCCCTTGGAGTTTATTCCTTTATATGAAAACGTATCTCCAGTGGTGTAGATATTTTCTAGTTCATTCATCCATCCATTCATTCATCCGTCCATTATTTACTCATACATACCATAAATATTCAATGTATACCTACTATGTGTTAGGTATACTGTGTTAGATGCTGGCATAATAATGATTAGCAATACAGGCACATCATCAGCTTCTGATGATGAGTCCTGGGAGATAGTTCCCTCCAGACCCTGGGTGTGCTGCTATCTCCTGTTGCTGCTAGAGCATGAAACACCAAAGCTTCTGGCAGTGTCCACGGATATCCATCAATGATGGTCAGTGTTACTGGTCGATGACCTCACGAACCTACTATTTTCTTGTTGATGCCCCCACTGCCTTAGTACCTAGTACTGCCTAGTATTAGAGACTGTAAGATGTGGTAGTGAAGCAGCTGAATCTGTCCCTAAATCTGGGCTCAGGGCAGCTAGGGCTGTGAGAGCATGCATAATATATACTGAGAGTGCCACCTTCTGATGCCGCTAAGGCTGATGGTTTCAATGCCAACCACTCTGCTCTTCTAAATCTCTGTCTGCTTTAGCATTTCTCATTCTTTCCACCACCCAGTTTTACTGAAATATAACTAACATATAACATTGTGGAAGCGTAAGGTGTCTAATGCAGTGACTTGATAGACATAAATATTGTGGAACGTTTACCACGGTAAGGTTAGGTAACACATCCTTTGCCTCATATAACTACCATTTTGTTGTTGTTGTTATGGTGAGAACATTTAAAATCTGCTCTTATGGCCATTTTCAAGTATCCAATACTCAAAACATATAGTTTACTATAGTCAGCATGATGTACATTAGATCTCCAGAATGAATTCCTCTAGTAACTGGAAGCTTGCACCCTTTAACCAACATCTCCTCATTTCCCTCGTCCTTCACCCAGTCTGGCAACTGCTGTTCTACTCTCTGTTTCAGCTTTTTTAGGTCACATATATAAATGAGCTCATACAGTATTTGTCTTTCTCTGTCTGACATTTTACTTAGCATAATTCTCTTTAAGATTCATATTGTTGTAAATGGTAGGCTTTCCTTCTTTTTTTTATGGCTGAATACTATTCTATTGTGCATATATCATATTTTCTTTATCCATTCTTCCACTGACAGATACTTTGGTTGCAGCCACGTCTTAGCTATTGTGAATAATGCTATAATGAACATGGGAGTGAAGTTAACTCTTTGAGATGGTGATTTCATTTCCTTTGGGTATATATCCAGAAATGGGATTACTGGATCATATGGTATATCTACTTTTAATTTTCTGAGGAACTTCCATACTGTTTCCCAGGGTGGCTGTACGCATAGGGCACAAGGGTTCTCTTTCTTTTTATGTCCTCACCAACACTTGCTATCTCTTGTTTTTTGTTTTGTTTTGTTTTGTATAATAGTCATTCTAACAGGTGTGAAGTAATATCTCCCTGTGGTTTCGATTTGCATTTCTTTGATGATTAGTGATGTTGAACATCTTTTCAAGTCTCTGTTGGCATTTGGATTTTTATTTTTTTTGGAAAATGTCTATTCATTCCTCTGCCCATTTTTAAATTGGATTAATTAATTAATTAATTAATTTTTGCTATTGAGTTGTAGGAGTCCCATATATATTTTGGATATTAACCCTTTATTAGATACATGGTTTGTAAATATTTTCTCCCATCCCATAGGCTGCCTTTTCATTACGTTGATTGTTTCTTTGGCTGTGCAGAGCTTTTGAGTCATTGATATTTGCTTTTGTTGCCTGTGCTTTTGTTGCCATGTTCAAAAACCATTTGCCAAGATTAATGTCTTAGAGTTTTTTCCCCTATATTTTCTTCTAGGAGTTTCATGGTGTCAGGTTGTAGAGCTAAGTCCCTACTCCGTTTGTAGTTAATATTTGTGAGAGGTGTTAAGATAGGGGTCTAATTTCATTCTTCTGCATATGAACATCTAGTTTTCTCAATACCTTTTATTGAAGAGACTATTCTTTCACTATGGAGTATTTCAAATATTAGTCTACTGCATGTACATGGGTTTATTTCTTGGCTCTCCATTCTGTACCATTGGCCTATGTATCTCTTTTATGCCAGTATCATATTGTTTTGATTACCATAGCTTTGAATATAGTTTGAAATCAGGAGGTGTGATGCCTTCAAGTTTGTTCTTTCTCCAGATTTTTTTTGGATACTTGGGTCTTTTGAGGCTTCACATAAATTTTAGGATTATTTTTTTCTGTTTCTGTAAAAAAAAAAAACATTGGAATTTTAATAGGGATTGCAGTGAATCTGTGGTATGCTTTGGATAGCGTGGACATTTTAACAATATTGACTCTTTCAATCCATAAACATGGATATCTTTCTATGTATTTATGTTTTCTTCAATTTCTTTCATCAATGTCTCACAATTTTTGATGTATAGATCTTTCACTTCCTTGGTTAAATTTATTTCTAAGTATTTTACCTTTTTTGATGCTATTGTGAATGAGATTATTTTCTTTATTTCTTTTTCAAATAGTTTATTATTAGTGTATATAAATACAACTGAGTTTTGTATGCTGGCTTTGTATCCTGAGACTTGATTGAATTTGTTTATTCTAACAGTTTTTAGGTGGAGTCTTAAGGATCTTCTATAGACAGGAATAGGTCACCAGCAAACAGAGACAATTTTTCTTCTTCCTTTTAGTTTTGGACGCCTTTTAGTTCTTTTTCTTTCCTAACTGCTCTGGCTAGGATTTCTAGTACTCTGCTGAATAAGAGTGGTGATAGTGGGCGCTTGCCTTGTTCCTGATCTTAGAAGGTAAACTTTCAAACTTTCACTGCTGTGTATGATGTCAGCTGTGGGCTTGTCATATATGGCTTTTATATGTTGAAGTATGTTTTTATTGTACCCACATTGTTGACAGTTTTTATCGTGAAAGGATGTTGAATTTTGTCAAAGACTTTTTTGCATCTATTGAGATAACCAGGATTTTTACCTTTCATTCTATTAATATGATACATCATATTTTATTAATTTGTATATATTGAACCATCCTTGCATCCCAGGGACGAATCCCACTTGATTATGGTGTATGATCCTTTTAATGCACTGTTGAATTTGGTTTGCTAATATTTTGTTGAGAATTTTGGAATTTTCATCAGGGAGATTGGCCTATACTTTTCTTATAGTATCCTAATCCAGCTCTGTTATCAGAGAAATCCTGGCTTCATAAAATGAGCTTGAAAGTCTTCCCTCCTCTTCAATTTTTGGGAAGGATTTTGAGAAGAATTTATACTAGTTCTTTTTAAAATGTTTGGTAGAATTCGCTTGTGAAGACATCTGGTCCTAAGCTTTTCTTTATTGGAAGATTTTTGATTAATAATTCAATCCTCTTACTTACTATTGGTCTGATTTTCTATTTCTTCATGATTCAGTCTTGGTAGGTTATATGTTTCTAGGAATTTATCATTTCTTCTAGTTTGTTCAGTTTGTTGATGCATAATTATTCATAGTAGTCTCATAATCCTTTGTATTTCTGTGCTATCAGTTTTAACTTCTCTTCTTTCATTTTTAACTTTAGTTATTTGAGTACTCTCTCTCTCTCTTTTTTTCTTGGTTAGCCTGGCTAAAGATTAGCCTGGTTGTCAGTTTTATTTACCTTTACAAAAAACCAACTCTTAGTTTTGTTGATTTTTTAAAAATTATTTTTATTCTCTATTTCATTTATTTCTTCTCCAATCTTGGTTGTAAACACTTGCTGCTATAAACTCCCTACCTAGAAGTGCTTTTGCTACATCTCATAAGTTTTGGTATGTCATGCTTCCATTTTTATTTAAGATATACTTTTATTTCCCTCTTGATTATTTCTTTCACTCATTGGCTATTTGGGAATGTGTTGTTTAATTTCCACATGTTTGTCAAATTTCCAGTTTTTCTCTTGTTATTGATTTCTAGTTTCATACCATTATGGTCAGAAAATGTACTTGGTATGATTCAGTCTTTTCAAGTTTGTGGAGACTTGTTTTATGACCTAACATATGATCTATCCTGGAGAATGTTCAGTATACATTTGAGAAGAATGTGTGTTCTATCACTATTGGATAGAATGTTATGTATATGTCTTTTAGGCCCATTTGGTTTAAAGTATAGCTCAGGTTTAATGTTTTTTATTTATTTCCTGTCAAGATAATGTATCCATTGTTGAAAGTGAGATATTGAAGTCTCTACTATTATTGTATTGTTTTCTATTACTCTCCTAAGATCTTTTAGTATTTGCTTAACATATTTAGGTGACCCAATGGTGGTTGCATTTATATTTATACAATTTATTATTATACATTTTGTGAGAAATCAACTCCCTATCATCATAAGTTAACCCTTCTATCATTATATAATGACTGTTTTCTCTTGTTAAAATTTTTATTAAAAATCTATTTTGTTGGATAGAAGTATAGCTAATCTTGCTCTCTTTTGGTTTCTATTTGCATAAAATATCTTTTTCCATCCCTTCACTTTGAGCTTACAAATATCCTTAAAGCTGAGTAAATGTCTTGTAGGCAGCATATAGTTAGTCTTGTTTTTTATCCATTCAGCCACTCTGTGCCTCTTGATTGGAAAATTTAATCCATTTACATTTTAAGTAATTATTAATAGGTTAGGGCTTACTATTACTATCTTGTTAGTTGTTTTCTGGCTGGTTGTAGTTCCTTTGTTCATTTCTTGCTATTTTCCTTCGTAAATTAATGATTTTCCATAGTGGTATACTTGGATTCCCTTATCTTTATCTTGTTTGTATCTACTATAGGTCTTTGCTTGGTGATTACCCTGAGGCTTGCATGAAACATCTTATAGGTATAAGAGCCTGTTTTAAGCTGATAGCAACTTAACCTGCAACTGAATACCCAAATTCTGTCATTTTACTTCCTCCCTACCTTTTATGTTTTTATGCCACAATTTACATGTTCTTACATTATGTATTCATTGACAAAGTATTATAGCTACAGCTTCTGTCCTTTTAGCTCTACATTAGAGTTCAGTGATTAACACAGTGCATCATATTACAGTTTTGGAGAATTCTGAATTTAATGATACACTTATCTTTACAATTGTGTTTTATTTATTTATTTTTATTTTTTTTAATGTTTATTTATTTTTGAGAGACTGAGAAAGACAGCATGAGCGGGAGAGGGCAGAGACATAGAGAGAGAGACTCAGAATATGAAGCAGGCTCCAGGCTCTGAGCTGTCAGCACAAAGCCCAATGTGGGGCTTGAACTCAGGAGCTGTGAGATCATGACCTGAGCCAAAGTCGGACGCTCAACTGACTGAGCCACCCAGGCACCCCTGCAATTGTGTTTTATATATTCATAGATTTTCATGGTACTAGCTAACATCCTTTTATTACAGCTTGAAGAACTTTCAGCATTTCTTGTAAGGTGATGAACTCTCAGCTTTTGTTTGGGAGTGTTTTTCTCTCATTCCGAAAGACATATTTACTGGGAAAAGTATTCTTGGATGGCAACTTTTTTTCCTAGTACTTTGAATAAATTGTCTCACTCTCTCTTGGCCTCTAAGGTTTCTGCTGAGAAATCTTCTCACAGCCTCTTGGGGTTCTCTTGTAAGTGACAAGCTTCTTTTTGCTGTTTTCAAGGTTCTTTCTTTGTTTTCAATTTTAGGCAGTTTTATCATAATGTGTCTCGGAGAAAATCATTTTGGGTTTAAATTTTGGGAGAACCTATGAGCTTCATGAACTCGAATGTTGAAATCTCTCCATAGCTTTGGGAAGTTATCAGCCATTATTTCTTTAGATAAGCTTTCTGCTTCTTTCTCCCTCTTTTCTCCTTCTGGAACTCCAGTAATCCATAGGTTGTTTTTTTTATTGTGTTTCATCAGTCCTATAGGCTTTCTTCATTCCTTTTCATTAGTTTTCATTTTTGCCCTTCTGACTGATATTTTCAAATGGTCTGTCCTTGAATTCACTGATTCTTTCTTTGCTTCAACTAGTTGGTTATTGAAGCTCTATATTGAATTCTTCAGTTTAGTCATTCTATTCTTCAGCTCCAAAATTTCTGTTTTGGTTCCTAGCCATCTCTAAATGTCTCTGTTTTGTTGGTCTGTGGATAAAATGAAACTGAAGAGGGTCTTTTGTAGATCCATGAAAGGCTGGCAAAGTTGGCTGCTTACCCTATTCTCCCTTTCCTGGTAAGGGGACTCTTTTGAACTGGGAAGTTCCTTCTTGGTGCTGTGTAACATCAGCCTGGAGGGTGAGATGATGCAGGGAAAATGAAGTTCTTCCTCCCTTTTTTAGCTTTGTTATTCTCAGAAGATTTTCATTCAAATCTGAACTTCCTAAGTGAACGTCTAAGCTCTTCCAGAACTATATTTGTTCATGGATGGCTATGTATTTGTTGATCTTTTGGGGGGGGAGGCAGAGGCTGGTGTCTCCTACTCAACCATGGTGGTGACATCACCTGGCTTTCTCACTCTTTTATTGTACCCTCATCCCTATGACTAAAATGTGCATCTTGACTCTCTCTTCTCTTAGAATGAGTTCTTTCTTGGGGCACCTGTGTGGCTCAGTTGTTGAGCATCCAATTTTGGCTCAGGTCATGATCTCACGGTTTGAGCTCCGCATTTGGCTCACTGCTGACAGCACAGAGACCACTTTGGATCTTCTGTCCCCCTCTCTCTCTGCCCCTCCCGTGCTTGCACTGTCTCTCTCAAAATAAATAAATAAACTTAAAAAAAAAAAAAAGAATGAATTCTTTCTCAATATTTTTTTTCTCTTTTCTTTTTTTTTTTTTTCTGCTGGAAATGGGCTCCTGGTTGGCTTGGTCCACCATCCATCGAGATATCTGAATACATTCTTTTTTTTTTTTAAGTTTATTGATGTATTTTGAGAAAGAGAGAGAGAGGAGGGGCAGAGAGAGAGAGAGAGAGAAAGAGAGAGAATCTCAAGCAAGCTCTGCACTGTCAGCACAGAGCCTGACTCAGGGCTTGAACCCATGAACCAAGAGATCATGACCTGAGCTGAAACCAAGAGTGAGATGCTTAACCAACTGAGCCACCCAGGCACCCCAATATACGAATACATTCTAAATCCTTCAGTAAGCAAAGCTTAGGGTCAGGTCGATGTACCTATAACAGATTAGTTTAATTCTATCACCAAAATTCATATATGCATATGTATTAACCCAGAGCCCAGCAAAAGACCTTGCACAATAAGGGGGAAAGGACAAGAGGCAGACAATGAAAAAGGGAAGGAAATGAAGGAGGAAGAATGGAATAAAGAATGAAAGCTCTTTAGTGCAGAATTTAAGAAATTGAGCACATCATAAATCCCTAATAATTTAAGGTAGAGGAATGGATAGGAGCAAGTAATGATTTACAGTTTTCTAGAGATTCTGATACATTTTTTTAGAGACTATATGTCATATAATATAGAATGACTAAAGAGAAATAAGGTCATAACTGCCAATAGATACAATGTAACTGAAATCTGTAACATAATATTTAAAGCAAAATTCTCAAATGCATTTGCGAGTTTACTTTACTTTCCGAGGGACAGAAATGTCATTTCTTCAGAAATTTTGGATGACTAGGTTGTGCCAAATTCATCTGAAGCATTTGTGAAATTCATGTGAGAAACTAACAGTATAGAAATTGCTTATCCAGAATGTAAGAAGGCTGCAGCATCAGCTGGAAAGTCAGTCGGTGACAGGCTTTTCACATCACTGAGAGGCAGAGCCCCACACTGTGAGAGGCTGAGGCCCCTGCTGGGAAATGTTGTCTGTGCATTTGCTGGGTCTCTTGTATTACGGGCCTCTTTGTGTTTTGTGGTGCAAGACATAAGCAGTGGAATATGTGAAATGAGGACCAGTATATTAAAGTTATCTTGTAGTGTTTGGTTGCACATATTTAAACTGCTTAGCAACAGTGGCTCCAGGTTCATACCTTCTGTCCTTTATATGTGTTTAATCAGTAACACAGCATATCTCCACTTTGTAAAGCAATAACCAGGAGGCTGATCGTTATGTTCAGAAATAAAGGACATATCAGGCTCGCTGTTATCAGGAGTCTCATGCACATGAAATTGTCTGGTGGCTGGAAAGGACTAGGCTGAGAAAGGCTCATTCTTCCTGAGCTGAATCTTTACATGTTTAATTACATGCTTACGAGTTTAATTACATCCCCTAAGTAAAGAACCTCTTGTCCGGCTACAGAGACAAAACAGTTTGCAAAGAAAGTGACGTGTGCGGCTGCTGACCTGAGCTCTCTCTAGGGAGAAAAGGGTTTGGAAATCGCCCACTATGTCCTTTCCCTATCTCAAGACTTTGATCCAGATGAAGTGACATATGAGTGACCAAGGTAGAAGACAGAAATGATTCGATAACAACAGAATCATGCTCTACATGGAATTCTAAACTAGTAAAAAAAAGTATTATCTTAGTCCTGTTGTCTCTTTCAGTTGCAAGTAATAAAAATTCAACTTGAATTGGCTTAAAGAAAATAAATGCATGGATTCCAGTGTGCACAGTCAGGAAGGCTGGATCCTGGTATGTGAAGATTGTTGTCAGGCACCTGACTCACTCCATTATTTGAACTGCCTTTTCCTTGGTGTTGACTTTGTTCATAGCGTCTTCCCAAATAACTGAAAGCTTACACGCTGCTGACTTAGTAACACTAGCAGAGTGTCTCTTCTAATAGATCCAGAAAGAGTTCTCAGGCAGTTTCATCGGTCCGGGTCAGGTCATATATCTCTCCCTGAGCCCAACACTTACTCTGATGGGTAGAGCCTGGGTCATATGCCCACTCTTTCCCCTCAATCAGATTAGGCTCCACCTTACCAATGTCAGCAATCTGTGAGAGAAGGATGTCTCTGTGAACTACGTGAAAGAAAGAAAAAAACAAATGGAAAGATATTCTTTGTTCTTGGAGAGAATGGCATAACCTTGTAGAGATGTCAATTCTCTTAAGTCAATGTGTAAATTTAAGGCAAAACCAGTAAACATACTAATGAACATTTTCCTTAGAGCTAGACAAATTGAATTTAAAGATAATTTTAAAAAAGATAATTTTAAAAAATAAACAAGGAAGAACAATTAGACAAACCCTAAAATGTAAAGGAAGGAAAGAACCATCCTTTATTTCTTCCACTAAAGTTACCCAACATTACCTATTATAAACAATACAGCAAAGAGTATTCTCTACACTTATTTTTGCCCATAAATGCAAGGTTTTTTTTAAAGATTTCTCCTTAGAAGGGGAATTATTAGGGGAGGGCGCCCGGCTGGCTCGGTTGTTTCAGTAGTCAACTCTTGATTTTAGCTCTGATCATGATCTCATGGTTTGTGAGATGTAGCTGACAGCACAGAGCCTGCCTGGGATTCTCTCTCTCTCTCTCTCTCTCTCGCTTCCTCTCTCTGCCCCTCTCCCGCTCACTCTCGCAGTTTCTCCGCTTTCTCGCTCTCTCAAAATAAAGAAATAAGCTGAAAAAAAAAGAAGATGGAATTACTGGGTTTAGGATGTGCAGAGCTATTAAGCAGTTCTTTAAAAATTTTCTCCCTTAAAGATTTAAGAACTGTCGTGTGACATAGATAGTTCTGCATAAATATTTTTCAAGTACAAGTTATGTGGTTATCTAAAATACTGAGAATGATGGAAACCACCCCAGGGAATGAGAGCTAATTGAGAGTTGAGTTTGCTCTGTCAGTTCGCATCGCTCTCAGGAGCTTCCCTGAAATCTGAAATCGCCCCGTGCACAGAGGGCAGCAAGAGACCAAAGAAAGAGGCAGGCCACTCCCTGTTGGCACGGGACAGTTTTAATATGCAAGGAGGACTCGCCTAGAGGGCTTGTATTGGGCGGTAGCAAGACAAATGGATCCCTGCGCCATCAAATCTTAAAAATGTAAAAAAGTGCCCTAACCCGGGATTCAATCGTGTATACTGTGCAGGTATTTTCAATATCACATCATCATCTCAAGACTGTGCGTCTGGAGCCGACTCTGGGAGCTGGAAAGGCAAGTGGAACCCACAGTCCAGCGACAGGAGGACAGCCTCTGCCTGAGAGGATCCAGCTCGTAGGTAACCGGAAGTCACGGTTTTTCAATGACCTTCCCTATCAGTTCAACATTTGATATAATAATTATATCAGAGAAAATCTAAAGCTACTAGACATTGTGATGGTGTTAGCCGAACCTCCAGTATCTCTGCAATGGAAGTTTTATAACTCTTGGCCAGCCTTTATTTTCTTCAATCCTCTTAGTTCTTTATGGCCCATGATTTTCATTATTGTCCTCTTCCCCTCCGTTTTGAATTGATCGTCCCTTGTATCAGTGCCTTTAATGCTTAAAAGAGCTCTCAGACTCTTTGAGCTTTTTAAAATCTACACTCGACTGAGTTTTCTGTTTCAAGCATCTAGCACAGTGCTTGGCAAATAGAGGACCTTCTGTTCAACTAACATCTTCGTCAATTATAGTTTATAGCTCTAACTATCCCTGACCTTATTTGCATAGCTCCACGCAGAGTTCCATACTGGAACTTCCAATGCATGTTTGGAAATAGTATTGCCAGATGGTTCCAACAAAAATACTAAGATCACTTGAGAAAAAAAAAAAAAATTGACCGCAAACCAAAATTACACATGCCATGAGGAACAGTTTGTTGCTGACAATCTATATTACATCTCATGCTTTACATTAGTTAGTTTTTAATCAAATATTTATTTTTCAAGAATATACTTTGTTTTCAAACAAGTGGATAATGTACCCAAGAAAGCAAATTCATTTTTTTTTTTTTTTGGTCAGTACTAAATCTTTTGTATTAATTAATCCATGTATTAACCATGAACAGCACTGATTTTGTAGAGGAACTTCTCTGAAGTTCATTCAAGAACATTTTTCTGAGAATTATGCAAACCAGCGTAGCATTTTACAGCTAGATTTATATTTACCAGTGAATTTTAATGTTCACATATTTTTATGTCTATTAGTTTTCCGTTACTGTGTAACCAATTACTCCAAACCTTAGGGGCTTTAAATAACATTCATTGTCTCTTACAGTGTTCCTTATTTTTGTGGGTCAGGAATTCAGGAGTGCCTTGGCCGGGCAGTTCTGGCTCAGGGTTTCTCATGAGGTTGGGTCAGTTGTTGACTGGGGTGGTAGCCATGTGAAGGCCGAGCTGGGGATTGGTGATCCACTTCCAAATTGGCTCACTCACATGGTTCGCAAGTTGGTGTCGGTTGTCGGCGTCTTGCCAGGTGAGCATCTCTGAGAAACCGTTTGAGTAACGGTCTGGCGGGAACGTGATCCCCGGTAGCAAGTAAACGAGAGACTGTGGAATTTTCTAAAATCACCTCTTGTCTTGGGATTCTGGTAGTCTACTTACTTGGACTGATGGGGGCGGTGTGAGAAAAATTTAGAAGTAATACCGCATGCAACAGGAAGAATTACATCAATGGCATGATTTTCGGAAATCAAAGTCAAAGGCATTTTGTTTGCCAATTTTCGGGTGTTACTGCAAAGTCATCTTCGTGGCGGTCCAATGAGGTGGGTAGTATTATTCTGTTTTGTTTTGTTTTGCATTTTTATTTATTTATTTATTTAGAGGTGGGTATTATTACCTCCAGTTTCCATGTCAGAAAACTGAGAGAGAAGCTATTCAAGTAATTGCTTGAGCTAAAATTTAAATTTAGGCAGTTGACTATGAAGCCCATGATCTTAAAACCAAGCTATGCTGTCTCTTCTTTTACAAAATAAAAATTTTAAAAGCGTCCACTTTATTATGAGAACTTTGTGCAATAAAGTAGATATAATAATTCTATGAACCAACGTGTACTCAACACCCAACTCTACCAACTATCACCTTATGGTCTTTCCTATCTCTTTTTTCCTTATTTATTTTGAAGGAAATCTCAGACATCCTATAATTTCATTCATAGTTATTTCAGTATGACAGTCTAAAAGATAGGAACTTTTTAAAACATATCAAGCCAAAAAATTGAAAATATCTTGATATCAAATACTCAGTCAATATTCAAATTTCCATTTATTTCATAAATATCATTCCTTTAGGAAAAGATTTTAATTTGAGTTATGACTCAAATAGTGTCCACACATTGTGGACATTGTGATGTTTTTTAAATGTTTATTATTTTGAGAGAGAGAGATAGAGAGAGCACAATCTGGGGAGGGGCAGAGAGAGAGGGAGACACAGAATCCAAAGCAGGTTCCAGGCTCTGAGCTGTCAGTACAGAGCCTGATGCAGGGCTCGAACCCACAAACCCCGAGATCATGACCTGAGCTGAGGTTGGTTGCTTAACTGACTGAGCCACCCAGGTGCCCCAGTTGATATGTCTTTTAATTTTATTTTAATTTATATGTTCCCCTTTAATTTTTATTTTTTATTTTCATCACTGATGAACATGTATTCCTAAGACTTGACTATTATGAACAAGACTGCAATGAATCTCCTTGTCTTATTTTTCTGGGAATTGGTGCTTCATGTCCTCATCTATTTTTTATTGGAGGGTTTGTGTTTTTTCCAAATGGATTTTTAAGAGATCTTTAAACATTGGGGCACCTGGGTGGCTCAGTCGGTTGAGTGTCTGACTTTTGATTTCAACTCAGGTCTTGATCCCAGGATTGGGGAATGTGTTGGGCTCTGGGCTGAGTACGGATCCTGCTTCAGATTCTCTGTCTCTCCCCATGCCTTTCCCCCACTTATGTGCACGCCCTGTCTCTCTCTCTCAAAAAAAAATTAAAATTAAAATGAGGTCTTTAAATGTTAAAAAAAATACCTCATTCTCTGATATGCATGTCGCAAATATTTTTTCCCAATTTGCTGTTTATATTTGACATATTTTGTGGTGTTTTTCTCTACAAAAGTTTGAAATTAGTGTTGTCAAAATTATGATTACTTTCTATCATGGATTTTGGTTTGCCACCTTGCTTAGATGGACCCTCTGTATCTCAATATCATAAAAAACAAATCACTGATGTATAAAATCTTTTATATTCCTGTGCTTATTTCAGTATAAGTAATTTACTTTCATTTTTTTTCAAAATCCTGTCAGGAATTCTAATATCCCATGTTAAATAATCTGCATTTTCCATAAAGATGTGACATGCCACCTTTACTACACTCTAAATTCCTATGGTTTCCCTGCCCCCTTCTTTTGTACTTGAAATTTATTTGTGGAAAAAACCGAGTTTTTGAGTTTCTGCAAACCTGGATTTGTTGATTGTGTCTGTTTAGTGTCTCTTAGTATGCTCTGCTGTCCTCTATCTTTCCTGCAAATTATTGATTAGATCTTGAAGGTTGATTGGATTCATGAGGTGATTTGGATTTTTTGGGGGGCAGGGTTATTTCATAGAATATTGTAGTGTTCTGTCAGCAGGAAGATGGTGTCTGGGTCTCTCTCTCTCTCTCTTTCTTGTGATGCCATCAGCCATTGATAACTGATATCTAGACTTCATAATTTATTAGATATAGCAAAATGGTAATATCCTATTACTATGTCATTCTTTTTTACTTATTAGCTAGCTGAAATACTTGTATAAAGAAAAATACCTCTCATGTACTATTTGGTTATTAATGGTCAAGTTCATATAGAAAGGGAGGCTAAACATTAGATTACTTCTCTTTATTTACCAGTTTTCAAAATAATGACTTAATGTATCTACAATATGATCGTTTAGATTTTTTGGGCATCATTGTTAACACATGTAACACATTGTAAACACATCGATATGTTTAAATCCATTAAAGCTATTATTCTTATCATGCTCAAACTCTCCCTTCCTTGGCCAATGAGAATCTCTTCAAGCTGGTTCCAGAATCCCTCTGACATGACTCTAGTAGTTTTCAAGATGTTTTTTCCCTTCCCCTATGAGTGTGAAAAAATGTCTGACGCTTATCTTGTATATATTCTGCCTTGGACTTGGACTCAGGCATTTTTCCAAGGCTATTGAACAGAGATGCGGTGGGATATTTTATATTTTTGAGTGAAACACAGCAACATTCGACATCTGCTGGACAGGACATGAACTTCTGGCACAAAATCGTTTCCATTGCCAACGTTAGGAAGTGCTATAATATTGTCAGTGATGACATGTAATTGCAGTGTTAGGTTGTGGCAGCACTGGGGGTTCCTACAAAGGGCAGAGATGGTTCTAGGGGTTGAGGGTACAGTAATCAATATAAGAAATATACACATTGCTTTTAGAAGCTAACTATTCTCAAGGGGGAATCTATACAATAAAAAGATACAATACATAGCGTGGTTGATGATGTGCTATGGAAAAGATTAAATCAGGCAAAGGAATAAGTAGTGTTAAGAAAGAAGGTGGTGGGCAGTGATTGGAGGGCACATTGCTAAGGAAGGCCTCACTAAGTGTATAACATTTCAGGAAAGACCTGAAGGAGGTGAAGGAATGAGCCATGTGGGTGGGTGGGGAAAAAGCATTCTGGACAGATGAAACAGTAAGTGCAAACACCCTAAGGCAGGGGCACCCCTGGTAGACTGGTCAATAGCATAGGAGCCTGTGTAGTTGGCACACAGTGAACGTGGGAGAGACTGTTAGGAGAAGGACTCAGAGAGTGACACTGGGAGTGTGTGTGTGTGTGTGTGTGTGTGTGTGTGGTGTAGGTGGTTGTGCGGAAGCACAGAAGATTTATGGAGAGTTGTGGGCTACAAGAATTTAGGCTAAGGAATTTGATCATTACTGTGAGTACCAATAAAGAGTTTAGAGGAGGAGAATAACATGATCTAATTTATGTTTAAAAAGATTATCCTGACAGCAGTGTGAGAATGGGCTGGAGAAGGACTTGAGCGGAAGAAATAAGGAGACCAGTGCAGAGGCTCTTTCAATAAGCCAAGGAAATGATGGCTGTGAATTGGACCAGGCTGATAGCAGTGGAGTTGATAAGAGATAGTGAGATTCTGAGTGAGCGGATGAATGGATGGAAAGAAGGATGTAAGATATGACCTGAGCAACAAGAAATATGGAGTTATCATTGGCTGACATGGGAAGATGAGGATTGGGGGTGGGTGGGAGAGAAAGATTAAAAGTTCTGATTTGAACTTGTTGAGATGGAATGCCTGTCAGCTACCCAAGTGGAGATGAGGAGGAAGCAGAAGACTATACAAGTCTAGAATTCAGAAGCAAAGGCTCAGCTAATGCTACAAATTTGAGAGACATTAGCATACTGGTATTATTTAAAGCCAAGAGACTAGATGAGATACCCGAGGAAGTAAGCGATATAGTTTAAAGAAAAGGAGCTCCAAAAACCTAGGAGAGAAAAACAAAAGAATGGGCTCATGTTAGAGTAACATAGTAGCCAACCTGAAAGAGCTGGAATCATTTGAACAACAAAATGAATGAATGGATGGATGGATGGATGGATGGATGGATAAATGAATGAATAAATGGCAGAGAGACAGATCTTCCTTACAAAAGAATTCCATTTTGTATTTATAGATACTCTCCCCTTCAGATGATGGAAACTTTCTTGCCTTGAGGGTGGGCTAGACTTAGTGACTACATTCCAAATAATAGACTATAGGAAGGGAGAATTAGAACTTACAGTGGAGAAAGCTGGCGAATATTGGGAAATTGCCCCAAGAAATACTGGGAAACTGTCATAGACCAGAGGAGACTAGAGAGACATGAAAAGTAAATGAAATATAGTACCCTGAATTGAATCACAGGGACAGAAAGAGAATATTTATAGAAAACCTGATGAAATACAAATAAATCTAAAGATTAGTTAATAGCAATGTACCAAGGATTGTATTGGGTTTATTTTTGCATTCTGTGGGATTTTTATCTTTTTGTTTTTGTTTGTTTGGCTTTGACAAATGTATTATGGTAATGTAAGATGTTAATAGGTGAATGGTATACTCTCTGTATTATCTTTTCTACTTTACCGTAAATCTAAAATAATTCCAAAATAAAAAGTTGGGTTAATTAAAAAAGAAAAAAACAAGGAAAATGCAAGTATCTCCCTTTATTTAGAAAAGTTCTTCCCAAGATTGTCTATATTAGCTGGAACTCTGAAGCTATCAAACATATTCATTATGGCTGTGAATATAATCTTGGACTGTTCACCAATATGGAATAGGTAATCGGAGCCAATATCAGTTGCCTTGGTTACAGGAGACTTATTGCTTACAAAGAGAAAAAGTCAAGTAGATTCAAGCTTGACCTTGCTACATAGGAACTATAAAAAGGAAAATACCAGTCCTTACCAGGGAAAATGCAACATAGACCTACCAAGCTTGAGAGGCTGAGGGGAAAATGAGATCTGGCTGCCTGGCTAAGGAGCCATTTGATTAGGTGTTTTCCTTGATGTGGCTCATTTTTTAAAAATTGGGATTTGAGTAACTTAAACATATTTTAAATGATTTATTTTACGTCTTGAACATATGCTACCAATAACATTGTAGTAGGTTCTAGTCATTAATATGTCATTTCTTTTACATATGAAATGTTTCCATTTATTAAAACAACAGCTGGAAACAACAACAAAAAGACTGAACATAGCATAGGAAAACCTAGGGACTTCTGAAACTTATTACTAATGGCATAGAACACGTTAGTAAATTCAATTTCTAGCTTCACACTGACTGTCTACAAGATTGTGAATTTATTTCTCCTGCCTTTTCAAAGTCTTTATTCCCAGATTACTTTTGTTTTCATTATAAATGATAACTTTACGGTACGTCATGCTCCCAGTGTATTTGCTCAATTTTATCATTAAGTACAACCTTTTTTTACCTTGTTTATATATGTAATGCACATATCATATTCTAATCTAAAATCCCTAAGGGCATGTATACCTTGGGAAATAATATCATCTCTTGAGATCGTGATATTTCATTCTTTTAGAACTGCATGAACATACTTTAATGTAATTCCAGTAAAAGTATACGGTGTTTGTTATGGTAAGGTGGAAGGCAATGATGTCACCACTGGCTTTAGAATATCTCCTTTGGTTAGATTATCTTTGACATTTTTAGTTTGAGGCTTTTTTTCTTTATCTAACAACAACAACAACAATTTTTTTCCCTTTTCCATCCCATCACCTGTGAAGTTGGTAGACAAACAAAACCTTGTAAGGTAGCACTTAGGTAGCATCTTTCATGCCCTGGGCACAAAAATCATAGCTAATGTCCACGCCTTTCCCATTCAATCTCTGTGAATACGCACCTGATGCCGGAATTCAAGGAATCGGAACAGTAGCAGCTTGTTACAGTCCAGTCCCCATCTATCAATTCACTAGAATAGGTCAAAGTGTGACCTTCGTGACTTTGTATCTGAGTTCCAGGAAGGAATTTTATTTTTAAAATGGTACATTTCGGGGACGCCTGGGTGGCTCAGTCGGTTGAGCGTCTGACTTTGGCTCAGGTCATGATCTCGCGATTCATGAGTTCGAGCCCCGCATCAGGCTCTGTGCTGACAGCTCAGAGCCTGGAGCTTGTTTCAGATTCTGTGTCTCCCTCTCTCTGTGACCCTCCCCCGTTCATGCTCTGTCTCTCTCTGTCTCAAAAATAAATAAACGTTAAAAAAATTTAAAAAAAAAAAGGGGGGGGGAGGGGTCACCTGGAACACAAGACATGATTCAATGGCCAGAGGACCCTTTTGGACTTGTGACTTTCACTTAACAAAATAAAAAGTTTCTCTGTTTTAGGATCCTGGAGATTTTCAGCTCCCTCTTCCCCCAAGGCGTGCCCCTTCACATACATCTAATTCAGATGCTGGAAAAAAAAAAAAAAAAAAAAACAAACAAACAAACAAACCAAAAACCCAAAATGGACAGCGTCATTGTCTTTGCACTGTATTTTTTTTAATTTTTTAAAAAATGTTTATTTATTTTTGAGACAGAGAGAGACAGAGCATGAATGGGGGAGGGGCAGAGAGAGAGGGAGACGCAGAATCGGAAGCAGGCTCCAGGCTCTGAGCCATCAGTCCAGAGCCTGATGCGGGGCTCGAACTCACGAACCGTGAGATTGTGACCTGAGCTGAAGTCGGACGCTCAACCGACTGAGCCACCCAGGCGCCCCTGCACTGTATTTTTAAGAACAATTAGGAACTTTTTATTTTTTCCCCTGGGGGAATGGGACCGTGGATGTTTTCCCAGCCTTCAGGGGCTGGTTTCTGGGTCATAAAGGATCTCTGGTCTTTTACGGCTCCAATTTGTCACGTCATAGCCTAGGATTGGCACCCCCAAGGGCCCCATTCTGGTCACTTGTGTGAAACCAGTCATACTTCTCCTTTTTAGTTTACATTTAGCCCAAACAGGAGAATATGAAATTGTCTGAATGTGCCAAGAAAACTATTAGGAAGCACTGCTTTGGGCAGCTTAAGCTGTCCAAATTTTATTGATACATCTGTTCTGTATTTGGATATACTCATTTAATTTAAAAAGGAATGTTTATTAACAACCTTGAGAAAGCTGAATAAGAATCATCAGCTTCCATTTAAAAAGATTTCTTTTCAGGGATGCCTGGGTGGCTCAGTCGGTTAAGCGTCCTCAGACTCTTGATTTTGGCTCAGGTCATGATCTCATGGTTTGTGACACCTAGCCCCATGAGCCCCATGAGCCCCATGCTCCAGACGCTTAAGATTCTCTCCCTCTACTGCTCCCCCGCTTGTGCTCATGCACTCTCTCTCCTCTCTCTCTCTCAATTTTTTTTTTTTTTAAAGATTTCTATTAAGTCACTTTGAATAGTATACTTTAAAAAAAAATTTTTTTTTTTAGTGTTTATTTATTTTTGAGAGACAGAGAGAGACAGCATGAGCGGGAGAGGGGAGAGAGAGAGAGAGAGGGAGACCCAGAATATGAAGCAGGCTCCAGGCTCTGAGCTGTCAGCCCAGAGCTCGACGCGGGGCTCGAACTCACAGACGCGAGATCATGACCTGAGCCGAAGTCAGACGCTCAACCGACTGAGCCGCCCAGGCGCCCCTGAATAGTATGCTTAAGAGTATTTCAATAAAAAAGATATTTTCAATTGTCCAGGTTGGATGGTAAATATTAAGCCCACCCTTAGAATTTAAGATAATTACAGGATACTATGGGGTTAAAACTTGCAATGCAACTGAAAAGGTGTATTCTTGATATTACACTTCTTCCTAAACTTTTCAGATTTTGACATTCCAGTTTGGTTATTCTATTTTTCTGACAGATTTCTTTGTCTCCATCAATGCAAAAATGCCACTGTGGCATGCATATGTATTTTCAATTAATATAGGTTTGAATTAACTTAAAATTGTGTAAAACCTATCGTTCAAAGAAACTTCAGGGATTGCAGAGTCAAGGTGGCAATTAGCACCCAATTTTGACACTCATTGAGCTTTATCTGCCAATGCCAAATCTCTCATTTTAAGTGAATAATTTTGATGGGGAAAAATCGGTCTTCTACAAATTCATGATGAAAGACTACTATTGCTCAAGCATAATTACTATGGCTGACATAAATACTTCAAAGTAAGCAACGAAACTCTCTCAATACTGTCAGCCCATCCTGTATTCAAAAATTCAATATGAAGATAAGGAGAATTAAAAAGAAGATGAGAAATGGCATGCGTTCTAATCTGCCATCAAGGTTATTCAGTAGTCAAATTCCCTTGTTTTTTTTTTTTTTTTTCCTTTTGTAATATACTCTATCTTTTGTAAAACCTGATTACTTTAACAATACAGCTTTATTTTCTACAATTTAAGTGTTCATCAGTGAGGCAGATTTGTCTTTGGAAGAAAAAATACTTGGAAGAAAAAAAATTAGCAATGAAGAAGATTGAATTGTAAAAAGCGAAATAAATTGACTAGCCAATGTAAATGGTGCTGTGTCTAAGCTTTCATCTTTTCTTTTTCTGCAGCTGAATTAACCTGTTTATTTTGCTGTGCATCTTACTGGAGAAGATTATTAATAGTTAAAAAGTCCTCATAGTCCTTAAACATGAGCTCCATGATAAAAAGCCTGTTTTCTGCCACAGCCGCATGATTTGAGGGTCAGAGACGGGGCTGTCAATAGACCAATCACAGGAAGTTAGAAATTCACCTGTTAGAGCCCCATATGTTTTTCTGTGCAACTTTAAGTTTCTCTGTGAGCTCAGTTTCAGAGTCATAGTGTGACCTCAGGTAAATTGCTTAACCTCTCTGGACATCATTTGACTCTAAGATCACCTCGCCAAGGTGCTTTTGCATTTCTAAAAAGAATTCTAAATGAATTCTTTGCATACAGAGAATATATAAATCAAACTGAAATATGGGATTCATTCATTCATTAATTATGTTCTTGTTTATAGGTGAAATACATTATCCAACGAAAATACTCTATGACTAAAATAGGCTGTAGTCTGAAGGAATCTTTTTAGAGTTTGGAACTGGAAGGTTTTTGTTGTTGTTGCTGCTGTTGTTGTTGTTTGTTTTTGCAAAGCAGACCAGATACATTTTTATTGTAATGGAATAGAGTGCTTCTCTAAAGGTGGCTAAGAGAAGGCTCTTCTGCTTAAGTTTTGTTACAAAAAAATGTATACCAAAAAACTTAAAAATAAGACAAAGGATGGCTATGTGTCCTTGCAGTGTCATTGAGGCCCATCCAAGGATTACTTAATTCTTTGGGGGAATATCCTTTTGTTTGGCATATCATTTGCTATTAATTAGGGCTTGAATTCTGTGAAGTTACATGTCCATGCATAGAGTTTTATCTGGTAGAGATGCAAAGATTTCTGTCTACTAGAAAGTATAACTCCTAAGGTTACATTTTTATTGCTTTGTAGAATATCCATCAGTTTTGAATCTAATGCAGTAGTCTTATTCCAAGATACTGTCTTCAATTTCTATACCTGCTCAGTTATCTAAATATTCTTTTTTCTTTAAGTTTATTTACATTTTGAGAGGCAGGGAGAGAGAGAGAGAGAGAGCATGGGAGAGTCAGAGCCAGAGGGAAAACAAGGATCTGAAGCAGGCTCCAGGATCTGAGCTGTCAGCAAGCACAAAGCCTGACACCGGGCTCAAACCCACAAACTGTGAGATGACGACCTGAGCCAAAGTCTGATGCTTAACCAACTGAGCCAGGCGCCCCTATAAATACTCTCTGAACCAGCTTTATCATTCTGCTGATTTCCTCATTAATGAGTTATGTAAATTTTGGCACACTTTATATCTTAAAGAGTCACAGTTGTAACATTAAGACATTTTTACTTTGACAGTTCGTTGTTGCATTTGCTACCTTCCTGCTGCCACCACCTGGAAGAGTTAAAGGGCTGCCCGAAGCAGAAAAAGTTCTAGTTGGAAATACTGAGCTCCTAGGTATTTGGATTTTCATCCTTTTCCCTTTTTCATCTGTGTCCTACCCCTACTTCATGGTGTCTGTTGTAATGATTGAATCCAATTACAGGACGGGGATTTGAGGCTTAACCATTTGTGCTTTTGACTATTTTCAAGCAACGTAACATGTACTGATTTGCAGTTGCGCTGAGGAATGAAGTTTGGTTGCAGGCTTTGCAACACTAATGTGCTGGAGTGACTCACAGAGGAAGGAAGGGTCCAGGACAGCCTCTGAGTTTTTACTTGGCAGTCTTGTTCTATGCTCATTAGCATGCACACAAACTCCCCTACAGTGATAAAAACTTAGTTTATTTGTGTAAAATGGGCTATAAAAGAAAATCATCTGTTAGTGTTGCTAATGGTAATAAAGAGAAAGTCAGGAAAGCTAAGAACACAATGATTCTAAGCCACAGAACAGAAGTTTTGGAGGTGTGAAATACATTGAAAATTCACAGCTAATTCAGCAAAGAAAAATGAAAAATCTTTATCTGTCCTAATAATCTAGTTAATTAAAGTAACATATTTATTCTTATTTCGTGGTCAAAACTTAAATAGTATTGATGTTCCAAGGGTTTGAGAGAGGATTGTTTCTTTCAACTTGTGTTCATAATGTCTGAGTTTAAATTTTGGCTTTTCTACTAATTGGCTATAGAAACGATACCTACAATCTCTGGGTTGTAAACTCCAGGAGGACATTGTCTATTGATTTATTGAATATGTTACACGAAGTGGTAGGTTTGGGATAGATTAGTAAATGTTGCAAAGATCCCTGTCCTCAAAGAATTTTCATTTTGCATTATAGGAGGGGGAGGTAGGGACAAGGAGAAAATAGTGAATAGGCTATAAAAAGATAAATAAGTGATCAAGTACTTTAGAATATGATTAATGACACAGAAAATAGAAAGAAATGGAACAGAGTGAGGGTTGGCAGGGTGTGTGTGTGTGTGTGTGTGTGTGTGCAGTTGTGTTGTTGCAGTAATAAATAAGGTGGTGAAGGTAAGCATCTGTGATATAACATTTGAGCAAAGACATGAAAAAGGTGGGGGAGTTAACCAAGCTGGGAGTAACATCTACACAGAAGAAATAACTAAAGTATAGGTGGTCAGATGGGAGGTTGTCCGGCTCACGTTCTAGGAATAGGGAGGGACCAGTGTGGCTGGAGTAGAGCAGTTAAGGGGGAGAGTAGTTAGAGATGCCATCAGAGAGGTAAGTGATATGGATTGTCAGTCCTATAAGGTCTAGAGAGCCATTGTCTTCTACTCTGTGCCAATAGGGAGACAATTGGGGATTTTGAGCAGAAGAGTGATATCAGAATGTGTTAAAAATATCTCTCTGGCTGCCATGCTGAGACTAACTTCTAAAGGGATGGGGGCAGTGGGAGAACTGTTAAGAGGTTATTGCAGTAGCCATGTGAGAGATGATGGCTTGGATCAGGTGGCAGCAGAAAAAGTGGTGAAAAACATTCAGATTCTAAATATATTTTGAAAGTACAGCCAGCAAGATCTGTGGCTGGATCCGATGTAGGCTGTAAAAGAAAGAGAAAAGTCAAAGAGAATGTCAGGGATTTTTATCTGTTGAATGGGAAGTTGGGAGTGCCATTGAGGGTAGAGCAGGTTTGGTAGTGAGAGCAGGAATTCAGATTCGGGTATGTTGTGTGAAGATGTTTATTTTGGCATCCAAGGACATATAAATCTGGAGTTGGAGTTGGAGATATACATTAGGGAGGTCACCAACATATGAGTGGAATTTAGATCTATGATACTGCTGTGATCACCAAGAGAATCAGTGTAGTTAGAGAAGACAACAGGACTAAGGAATGAGCCCTGGGCCATTGCAGCCTTAAAGGGTTGAAGAGAAGAAAAAGGGCCGACAAAGGAGATTAGGATGAAGAAGCCAGTGATACAGGAGGAAAACAGGAGAATGTGGTGTCCTGGAAGCCAGGTGAAGCAAGTGTGTCAAGAAGGAGGGAATGTTCAACTGTGCCGAATGCTGCTGATAGGGCCAGCAACTGGCTCCTGGATTTGGCAACATGGCGGATATTGTTCACATTGTTAAGGGTAGTTTCGGTGGAGTAGTGAGGCAAAAGTCTGACTGAAATGTTTTTTTTTCCCCAGCTTGCTTATTTATTTATTTATTTATATATATATATATTTATTTTGTTTTTAAATTTTTTTTAACGTTTTATTTATTTTTGAGACAGGGAGAGACAGAGCATGAACAGGGGAGGGTCAGAGAGAGGGAGTCACAGAGTCTGAAACAGGGTCCAGGCTCTGAGCTGTCAGCACAGAGCCCGACGCGGGGCTCGAACTCACGGACTGTGAGATCATGACCTGAGCTGAAGTCGGCCGCTTAACCGACTGAGCCACCCAGGCGCCCCTATATTTATTTATTTATAGCAAGCTGGGGGAGGGGCAGAGGGAGAGAGAAGAGAGAGAATCCCAAGCAGGCTCTGTGCAGTCAACACAGGTAAATTAAGTTATGACAGCATTAAAAGCATTAAGAGCATGGGCGCCTGGGTGGCTCAGTCAGTTAAGTGTCCAACTCTTGATTCCATCAGGTCATGATCTCATGGTTTGTGGGATCAAAGCCCCACGCTGGGCTCTGTGCTGACAGTGTGGAGGCCTGCTTGAAATTCTTTCTCCCTCTTTCTCTGTCCCTCCCCTTCTTGTGTGCATACACTCTCTCTCTCTCAAAATAAAAAACATAAAAAGAGTACCAAGAGTGTATTTGAGAATGAGTTCATAAATTTAAAATGAGACCATTCAGCATGACTCTGTTTTTCTCCAGTCACATTCAGTTGTTCGGGGGAGACTGGGCATAGGGAAGAAAGTTGGATTTTAACCAAGACCCTGGTCTTTCAAGTAAGTGTGATAACTCTGAAGAGAGGCAAAGGAGTCAAGGGTATATATAAAGAAACAATGATAAAGATTAGTTATTGAATTTAAGCTTGATATGTATGGGGGATGGTCAAATTAAGGAGTGAGGGACAGTGGAATGGTGGTAGATAAATAAATTAATGGTCCCAATTAGTTTAAGAGCTGATCAGGGGATAGAATCATAGAAGAAGTGAGCTGGATGGATTGGAGGTGGTGGTCAGAGGGTAGAATACATGAAATTAACATAAAAAATATTTGCATTTATTGTTGATGATGTGGTCTAGGAATATGACCATGGAATTTAAGTCTGTGGTAGAATGGTTGGCATGGAGAAATTTAAGGAATTGAGGGTGTGGGCATGATAATCTACTTGTGTGTCCATAGCTTCAGGAATTAAGATAAGAGCTGTATTAAAGAGTATGATTATGAGCCAGGAACTAGAATCTAGACAAATGTGGAGGATGGCAGAAGCATCACCGGAGTGTGATATATGATGATGTGAGATCTAAGCTGGCATTTTTAGGGAAGAGGGAAAGAGAAGTTTGAAAGAAATAAGGAGCAAACATGACATCTACCTATCCCTAGGCTTGAAGAACTGAGATCTACAACAGGAAAGTCAGTCTTCAACTGGGAGTCTCAGGGGATGTTCTCAGGAGAAAGTCAGGTTTGGGTGAGGGAAAAGAGTAGAGAGTTTTCAGAGAATTGTTCGTGAAAATAAGATGTGGCAACCAGCCCCCAAGATGGTACCCGATGATTCTCACCTTCTGGCAAAGAAGCCTTTTTGAAAGTCTTCTGCCTTATTGAATCTGGCTGAGCTGTGTGACCAATAGGATACTGCAGAAATGATGACGTGTACTTTGGGGGGCAAGGTCATAAAAGGCACTGCAGAGTCTGCTTTGCTCTCTTAGACCACTGGCTCTTGGTGAATCCAGCCACCAGCCATGAGGACACTCAAGCAGTCCTGTGCAGAGATCCTTGTGGAGACGAAGAGAGCCCTCCTTCCAACAACTAGAAGCCACTTGCCAGCATATGAGTGAACCACACTGGAAGAGATCTTTCCTTCCCAGAGCTTCAGATGACTGTAGCTCCAGCTGACAACTGACGGCAGCCTCACAAGAGACTCCAAACTAAAACTGTCTATTCAAGACATGATCTAATATCCAATATGGCAAGACTAATGCTATATAATAAGTGATTTTTTGAAGGCTACTAATTTTTAGAGTTGTTTGCTCTGCAGAAAATCTATTGATAACTAATCAAAGGGGGTTTTTGCAAACGAGGGTCATGGATTTCAGAAGGCATAATGGATGGGTTTCAGGACTGGTGGAAAGAAGGGAGAAGGTGCCAGAATGAAGTACGTAGGGGGCTTGAAGGGGATTAATGTGTGGAGATGAGGAGGAATCTGGGAGGTTTTGTGGCGGCTGACATACTGAGGATAAATGCATAAAAGATGGTTATCAAGATGGTGGTGGTGAGAGCGTGTGTATGGTGGTGAAGAGGAAGAGGTTTCTGGAGATCTGTCTTCACTTTTAATGATGGACATAGAAGTGCCAGAGTGGTCTTCCTCCCAGGGCCAATAGAAAAGTGTTTTGGATGAGAAAATCCTCAGTAACATGTGCAGTATACGAGAGGGGTCAGCACAAGTCGAAGGCAGAGTTAGGAGGTTCAAGAAAATTGTCTTCCTTCTTCCCCCTCCTCTACTGATACAAACTCCAGGCAGGGGTACATTCAGAGGTGTTTCCCCACATAAGTCTCCTTGCTTTTCTTCTCCTTTAGGTCCTTTAGAAACATTGAGAAGCCAATAGTTTCTACTTGGCAACATATTAAATCATCTGGAAACTTAAAAAAAAAAATAAAAATGAAAAAAAAAAAGTGTCTGGCTTTCCCTCTTCTATGTACTCTAATTGGCTTGGGGTGGGACCAGGCATTGGTCATCTTTTGAAAGTCCCCCAGGTGATTTTGCCGTATAGGGAGGATTGAGAAGCAATGGACAACTTAGAAGTCTTATCTTGCTCAGGGAAATTTGAATGTTAGGAAATCCAAGCTTTAGAGGAAAGGAATGCAGCTCTGACTAGTGCCATTTTGGACATCAACGAGTGAGGAAGTCCTCAGGAATCACACAAACCTGGGTCTTGCATGGCAGTGGGAGAGGAGGTGCTCAAGAAATGTTTGCTGACGGGGTGAATGAATTCACACCAGGTAGATGCCCCTTGCTGTTTGTGTGTAAAGTCCAATCTCTTTCCTTGGAAAAATTGAGCTATGGAGACTTCAGATGATGGGATAGTCTGAGAAGCAAAAGTTCTGTATCACTTGTAGAAGGATGTGTGTGTAGGAGAATGGTTCTGAGTTCATGTGCAGATGAGACATAAATATGTCTTGCATACATATACGACTTTTTCCCCCCAAAGGGTATTGATAATACCATGGTAAATAAAAAACAAAGTTTTCTGGGCACCTGGGTGGCTCAGCTGGTTGAGCGTCAGACTCTTGATTTGGGCTCAGGTCATGATTTCAGAGTTGTGGGATTGAGCCCCATGTTGGGCTCTGCACTGAGCATGAAGCCTGCTTAAGATTCTCTCTCTCTCTCTCTCTCTCTCTCTCTCTCTCTCTCTCTCTCCTCTGCCCCTCTCCTACTCTCTCTCTCTCTAAATTAAAATAAAAAACCCACAAAAAAACAAAACATAAAGTCCCCAAAGTTTTCTTCTCAAACATTGATTTCAACAAAGCCTTTTTTTTATTCTGTATTTTCTTGTTTAACAGATAGTGAAATAACAATTATTGTCACATGGGAGGGTTTTTTTTTTAAACATTGAAAATCAGTCTTTGTATTTAAAAAAGAATGATGTTGTCTCATCCCTCTAGCCTGGAGGGAAGCTGCTTTGGAGGAAAGAAGGACATGCGTGACAGTGAGGGGGAGTTGTGCAGAGGGCCGTTCTGGGTATTCCCAACATATTCCATTTTATTTTGCACTGGAAGAAACTGGAGTTACTATGAGCTCTGAGTGTACAAGTCTGGTGTAAAATAAAGCGTCTTCACCCTGGCCTTCGCAGAGGGTGGCCCAACATCATTCTCAGCTTAAATAAACATAAAGGGAGATGGTCCCAGGGACCTGTTTGGGGCCTGTTCTGGGGTAGGTAGCTTATCCATGGTCCCTCAAGCATAACTAGAGCTCTTATTCCTGGCAAAAGAGATGCTATCTCCCTCTGTCATGATAATTAGCAGTCAGAAGAGTTATCCCTTTCTTTATCAGCTCCAAGGAAGAAAGGGTAAATGATAAAGCAGCATCCTTGCCTAAACTGAATGAATGTAATGGCTACATGCTTATCTTTATAGCGACTCATTGCTTCAAGCTGACCTCTGAATAGAGTATGCACAGGCCACTTGTACATTCTCCATCAAATCATTAAGAGGGAAATGACAACGACCAACCACTGTCTCTGACATTTGCTATGTACAAAAAGCATTAGGAAATATAAAGACCAGGTGGTCATGAGACAGCTAGACATATGCAAGACCGAAAGCATCAGCAGTGACATTCAGCTGCTCAGTTATGCCAGAAAATGTTTAGTGCCCTTTCACTGGAGATTTTAATTCTAATGTAGGCTCAAGACAAGAAACGGCCACCATCATAGAAGGGTGGAATGAATATTTGACTTGGAGTCATAAGTCGTGGTTCTGAGTCACTGCTCTGACAGTTAAAACTTGTTCCTCTTGAGCAAGTCATATGATCCCCCAGAGCCTCAATTTCCCCATCTGTAAATAGGGAGCCACAAGAATTTCTGCTCTACTATTTTAGTTAGTTGTATGGTTCAAATGACATAATGGGCATGCTAAAATATTTCATAAAATATAAAACATCATGTAGATATTTGTGATTATGATTGAATTAGTTATCAATGACCAAATTTAGTTCAAAAGAGCGTCGTCCAGATTGTGGCTTCACAACCTTTAAGTTCTAGGTTATAGAGCATCTCATATTCTCATCAGCAGTAAATATTTATTGTAGGGCCCAATAGTATCATGGGACTTTAGGTTAAAGGTAAGTGCAAATACATCCATAAAGAAACAGTGGAGAGGAAAATTGCCAAAACTAATCTGGGGAGAGTCAAGTCTCTGGTATTGAGGTGAAAATTTTGACTTTCTGTTAAGGTTGATGATAAAGGGTTTTGAAAAATGGAGGTATTGGAACCCTCAGGAAGCTTGTCACTAGGAGAGAAAAACTGCTCAAATGGTACATGAGCAAGGACCAGCAGGGGCATGATGTGAGAGCCAGCAGGATCTGCCACATGCTGCAAATTGCCACGTGTGTGCACGGAAGTCCCCCGTGCTCTCTGGTAAAGCATGGCATAGATGAGCAAAATTTCCAGGTAAGGTGGGGGAGAGTTAGTGTCTCAGAACTGACGGCTTGCAACCTTTAACGTCTTTAGCACCTTAGCGTGTTGCCAAAATGCTCACACTAGAGGTGACTAGCACCTGTTTTCCCTGCTCCGTACATGAGGTCTTTTTGGTTCCCTGTTTATTAATGTTTATCTTTTGGTTTTCAGTATGCAGACAACAACCTCAGACAAGGCTGCCTTTGCCTCTTGGCTTCCTGAATGGCAATCATGAGCATGAAATTCCATATTCCAATGCTCGGTTCAGGCCTTCAAGACGCACAGCAATTTCTGTTCGTGGCCACAACCACATACCCTGTGCACCTGGGAAGGGAGATCATACAGAGAGATTTATGGCGAGTCAACAATAAATATGTAATTCTCAGCCTTTGGACAGCCAAAACAAGAAGGAAACTTAATGGATATATCACACTCATCTAGCTTTGGAACATTGAGTGACCTCTGTGTACCTAAACCTTCTGCAGCTTTGATCTCCCTTCATTCGTCACCACCTCCTCTAGTCTCCTAATACACCTTGTCTGGGACTGTTTATTTAGCTGAGCCTACTTTTGCCTTTTCTTCCTTCCAATGCTAACTCCAATCTTTTGCCCAATACAACTGCCTTCTTGATGAACGATTCTGGAAAGTAGTGGGTAAAACTTGAAGGAAGCACAATATTGTCTTTGTGTTTCAAGGGTAAACAGGGCACATGCAAAGAACAAAATAATAGAAGCATGATTTTTTTTTCTACCTGTGCTAAGTAGAGTGAAAATAGGCCTACCTCATCAACTATTTATTTTTCCCAGTAAAAATACATATGGCCTGACCATATTTCTCCATTTTTCCTAGGATTAGTACAGGATTCTAAATTATAGTGAAAGATTGAAGGAAATAATCGTTGGAAGGACTAAAGTCAGCTGGATAGAAGGAATTTAGGGAGGTGCAGGAATTAGGACTGCAATAATATCGAAACTCCGGGAAACTCAGTGTGAGTGTATGTACTCCTTTGGCCACCCATTTGGAAATGACAGGCCATCCTAAAGCTTTTCTAGAAGTTTCTAAAGGGGAGGTCATTCAGCAGACATTTTCATAATGATTCAGAAGACCTTCAACTTCCAGAGGAATAAAACTTTACAGTGAACAGAGGGTATTATACAGACGTATCCCACAGAGGAACGGCTGGACAGATTGGTGTCCATATGAATTCCTTTGGCAAGAGATACAGAAAGTTCTGGATTTGTGAAGTTAAAATCTGGTAACAAATGAGCCTAATGAATCAGAGAAAGGCAAAGTTCAGCTGCCTGTGTATGGGATGTGTCCTTTAACATTGAGTTTTACTATTGACTTCTGACACAGCAAAAGTGCAGCTAAGTCAGACTAGGGTTAATTCTATCAAAATTCTCTGGCGGGTAAGATAAACCAAAAGATTCATAGTGTCCTTTTTAAAATTTTTATTCTTTCTCTCTGTCTCTCTTGGGTTTATTTGAGTTTACGTAATTCCTTAATGCCAGAATGAACTAATTTTATAGTCTGATAACATTTTTAATATGCAACATTAATTTTTAGAATTTGTACCTTATTACCAGATTTTTAATTGAATTTAACTTAATTTAGCTTAATTTTTTTTTTTTTTTTTTTTTTTTTTTTTTTACACAAAACAGATGATACACAGGGGTTTAATAAACTTGGTTGTGTAGGAGTTTACTTAGGACAAAATGAGTCATTCACACCAGTGAAACGGAGTTCCTGCTGCCCCTTTAGTCCCTAACTCCAGTGAAATTAAAAAGTAGAAAAGAATCTGTGCTAACATTTCTTCAGTCATTTAATGTTTTATAATGAACATTGACAGCTTTTGAAGGACCTCGATACAGCAGCACACACATTGCTGTTTGTTTCGTCATGGGTTTGGGATTTTTTGTGCAGAATTTTCACGGTTCTCTGGTTCTCTGGTTTTTAAATAGATTGGTGTGACACTGTAAAACATTTCTTGTTAGTGGGGAAAAACTGGCGTCAATAAGTGTCTAGCAAAAATAGGGGTAAAATCGCTCCCAAATGGAGTTCCTCTTAAAGCCTTGGAGACTAAAGGACTATGTTCTGTGTGGTCTTACTGACACCATGAACTTACTGTGTATCTTTCTCTTTTGCCTACTCTCCTTCCTCACACCCCTCACTATCCCTGACATCACACACGCGCTGAAACCCGATTAGATCTAGGTCTTTCTGATTCTGTCAGATTTAAAAGAAACTCACACAATGCCTCAGATGGCTTCAGAATCCCTGTGTGCTTTTGCTGAAGTATTTGGAGGAAATGACAACCTGGAATTACGTCACATGGCAAACTTTCCCATTACCCACATGGCTACAGTACTGCCCCATCCCCCCCCCCCCAACTCTCTTTTCTCTCTCTTAGTCAGTCAGAACCCCACCTCCTCCTGGGTTTGCCAGCTCCTCTGCCCTCCTTCAGTCTTCCAGATCTATTATTCATTGGTCTGCAGCTCTTTCCTTCTTGGCTCTTTTCCTTTATCGAGTACCCCATGTCAGTATAAGGAAAATCCTGGAAGTGAGCAGCCAGCAAGCCATCTCCTGAAACTGGCAGAAGAAGAAAGGTGCTGAATATATTAATATTTTTAGTTCTGTCACATAGACTCAGACACAGTCAAATACAGATTTAGAACTCAGACTCGGCATAAGAAATATTGGTTGCTACCAACCTTTATTCCATTCCTAACACTGTTTCCTCAACATTGCCTGTTTCACATGTTTTGCTATATGCAGTTCCTTGGCAAAAGTCATGAGAAGTGTTCGGAAGGTAGGGTCCTGGCTGACTCTTCCCAGGGTGAAGTCTTAGCCTGACTCTAGGCTGGGGCCTTAGCACAGAGGGAATCTATTGAATGCAGCTCTATGTAGATGCCTACATCCCAGAGGGCAGTTCCAAAGGATGTTGGAAAGGAGTAAGACAATGAGACAGGAAATATGCATGTTTGTGTTCAGAAAGGGAAGACAGGAATTTGTTGATATGAAAGGGAGAGAGCAGAACAAAATTAGAAAGGGTATCACAATTGAAGGGAGGAGCCAGCAGAGATCAAAGGTGCAAGGGAAGAGACAATGAAGATACCCAAGGGGGAAATGGTGGGCAATGGAAGGTGTTAAAATTTCATAACAACATGGTTTTATTCCCTTCAAGGAACTTATCCTATATTATTTTAATGGTTGCTATTTGTGAACATGGCTTCTCTTTTCTTCTAAACTCCTTGAGGGTGGGATCCAGGTTTGGTTTGCCCATGTTGTGGGAAATCTTGGGTGCTTCCAGATATCCAATGCACATCCAGAAGAGCATTGGGTAGTCTTGAATGTCTGTAAGAAGACGAGGGAGCCCAGGCGTTGAGAGAACGGAGGATAAAAGACTTAATCAGCAGTTTGGAAATTATAATGACAAGTCTAACTCTAGTTTTGTGGTCTTGATACTTTCTATTTATTTGAGAATGTACTTAAATATTAAGTGTCATAATCTTGACAATTACTTTATCTCTTATCACACTGACTAAGGCTATTCCTAGCCATATACCATAAGTAAAATAAGATAAGTAAATAAAATAAAACCATTTAAATTACAATAGGAAGCCATGTTCATTGCGGAAAAAATGTGAATAAACTATAATTCCTCTTAGACATATTGACAGCTATAGCTATAGGCATATGTTTATACATTTTGGTACCATGTAGTTACTTGATAAATTATTTTATTTAACAACATAACATGAATATCTTTTCACATCATTAGATTTCAGTGAGATGTCAGAAAATGCGGTTTGAGAGCAAGTTATGTTGGAATAAATCCATACTGTGAATCATTTATTCTGTAACTTGGAAATCAGATGTTTGGAACAAATGGTATCATTAGTGAGAAAAAGACCAAATTCTTCCCAGGAACTTGAATAATCATGAAATATACAGCTCTTCATAATAGAGTTTGGTACAGGAAAAGCCATTTGGATAGCAGGACAAGGATATGATTTCTTTTAATAGCATTTTTGCCATATTCTACAAAGGAACTTAGTCTTGATTAATGAATTAATATTTGTGAAGCATTTCACAATATATTTAATTTTAAAACTATACACTACATCATCCACAAATATCAATTTAGGGCATGGTTTTGCCCTTACTTTTTTTCTACAAAGAAGAAAAAATATGTCCTTCAGGATAAGAAATGTCTAATGTACTTTCTAGTTCTTAGTTTTGAACTCATATGCTACTGAAAAACGGAGATATTCTAGAAAATGATTTAATGTCAGAATTACAATACCTGATTTATTATTCACAGCATAATTTTTTATTAAATACATTTCAATCCTATTATCATTTTTTAAACTACTTAGCTCCAATCAAAATGAAAATGCCCATTTCTTCATCTTTATTCATGCCTTTCACATTCCAGTGCCCTAGAAAGAGGTTTTCTTCATTCGTAAATGAAAAAAATCTGGGTTGCTCATTATATCTGAAAGATAGAAAGGCTAGTGGAAATGCCTGATGAAAAAGCTCTACAACAGCAACCATTTGCTTCATTGTGTTCACTACCCGAGAATAGGATCTGTTATTTTTGTCTTCACCAAAAACCATTTGGTTCCCTTGCCAGTGTCATTTATTCTCCCTTCCTTTTTCTGAGGTCTAGAGGGGTTAGTCACCTGAGACTTGAGAACATGCTTTCCACCCCCCACCCCCATGCATCATCATTGGGAAAAGTTTCTCTCCAAAAGTAGCACTAGGCTGGTGCTTTAAAAGGGTGCAGTAAGGAAGCAAAAAGATGTTTTCTTTCTAATGGATGCAAATGGAAATGTAGTATATGTAATGGGCCCTGAGAAGAACTAACCGGTTTGTGACATAAAAATGTATTTCCTCCAAAAATCATGCTTCCTGGAACTTTATCGTCAAATAACAGAAGTCTTGGAAATAAACATGAAAGGTCTGCTACTATTTAAAAAGTTGTGGGTTATTACAAAATATATATGCATCCTGAGATAAGACATAGAGATTTCACAAGGACTATCTTTTGACACAGATTTTGTTTTATTTTTTTACTTGGCATAACAGAGAATTCAACACCCTATTTCATAGATGCCATCTGTTTTTGGTTGACCTTAATTTTCTGGATGACTGCTTTTCTTCAAATATTTTAAGTCATGACTAAATTTCATTTAACGAGAAATGTTTAGGTTAGTTTGTGAACAAGAAATCAGATGTTCCTAATCTAAACATATTTTAACAAACTGATTTGTAATTGTGTTAATGCCAAGACAAAGTCCATTTTTTTATGTGGTCTTTTCAAAGCCAACAACATATAAGGCCATATTTATTTTAATTCTACTTCACTCTGACATTTCATAAAATGGTGGCATGACGTTTATAAGAAAGGCAAATTCTGGCTCGTTAATAATGAAAAACTGATTACAAATTTTTTGAATTCAACCTAAAAGTTAGAATTTATGATAAATTAATTCACATTTCATTTAATAGATTTTATTTTTGACAACAATCAGTACTTTCCAAATTGGTCCGATTATAAACATTACTGGGATGTTTGTTAAAAATACAACCTTCCAGCCCTCTTATTCTAATGTAGTGGATCTGGGGCCCACTTTTAATCATATCCCCATGTTATTCTTAGGATTCAGCAGGGGTAGGAAACACTGGACCAGAGCTGGTTCTCAATCCCTGTGACATATTCAGTTATCTAGGGGAGTTTTTAAATACATCAGTGTTTACCCCCCAAGACGCATTAATGAAGACTCTTTGGGGCCTGAGCTTTGGAATACTAAAGTAAAACTTCCATTTCACTAGACATGTAATTCCACACTATACATTGATGGGAAACGGATTACACAATTATGTGAAAGCTTCTCTGTAAACAATAGCTAGAATTCCAAGATAGCTAGAATGTCAGCTCCTTAAGGGTGGGACACATCTATGTCTTGTCACCTCTCTTCCTTTAGCCCCAAGCATGGTGACTTCTACACATATTATGGATGCACAATATCTATTTATTGAGTAAATAATTTGTCGGCTAAAACTGTACTTGTCTTCAAATGATGAGGTCTCGCTAGGAATGAGCTTCAACAAATGGACATAAAATACAGTCCACAAACGGTTAAAATTAATACATGTGGTTGTCGAAAGGGAAGGTAGTTGGTGAAGCCAGGGGAAGACTGATTCCAAGGTATCCAAGGTGAGCCAGAAAGGGCTTTCCCCAAGAAGCCCAGAGTGGGTGCCCATCTCGGTGGCCATTACTGTCTGTTGATCGGTAGCACAGGTAGTAGTCACATTTATGAGCCTCCGTCTCCCCTTCTAGGGATGGTGCAGGTAGCAGGCAGGCTTTGGGGACTAGGAGAGCAGAATCCCCTATCTCCTCTTCTCCCCCATCCATCCTGCACCTGGTCCTTGTCAAAGCACACACTTACTCGAGTGAATTTTGGCCCAGCTCCTCCTGCCCACATCTACTCCCCCTCCTGTTTATCAGCTGCTGCCAGTGTGAGTTTGGCACTCTGAGACTGTCATTTTGTCGTGTGACCATGGTAGCACCTCGTATGGTGCCAACCACATCGTTGCGGCCAATTCTAATACGCAAAGATGATGAAAATAATGGACAAAAGACGATGACTGGGAAAATACCACCCCTTGATAGATGGGGAAAGAAAAGGTTATAATAGAAGACAGTGAGATGGCAGAAGTTTTCAATGTAGTTTTCGTTTCTGCCTTTAATAGAAACGGTCAGATGTGAACACTTGGCTAAAATGAGTCTCAGCTGTGCGGGGAGATTGGCAGGCCAACTAGGACTGGGAAAGAAGTAATTAAAGAGTACCTGGAATGTCTGGGTACGGTTGAATTAGCAGGGCCGGGTGATTGGCAGGGTAATGCAGTGGAAAGAGAATTGGATGAATATTCAGAACACCTGGGTTCTAGGCTCAACTTCCTAATCAAGTGACCTTGGGAAAACAAGGCCTCTGAACCTTGCTCTCCATACCTGTGAAATGGAGATAATATTGCTACCGCATAGGATTGTTCAGAGTACATGAAAAAAATAATGAAGCGCCATTTGGGCCTATGGCATATTCGGCAATTGTAGATGTCATTGCACAGCTGCGACACTTGGCTCTTGAGAAATCTTAAAGGACAAGTCACTGCAGATCGCAAGCAGAGTATCCATTTCCACTGATACCTGGGAAGCAAGTGGAAAAAAAAAATCATCAAGCAATTAAGTAGCAACGATTTAAAAGAACCAACAGGCTGGGAAACAACCCATATACGTAAGAGGATCAAATGGTACCTTCGCCATTTTATTAGCCTCCATAATTGAGGAACAGCCCCCAAAGATAAGGAAATGACAGTGGAATCCTGCAAGATTGTCAAGACAGTAATGTAAGCTGAGTCGCTCACAACTCCTAGTATCATGCTTATTTTTGGTGTATGTGTGATTATCCTTAGTTATTTGGTAATGTACTGTATTGTATGCCCTTATTAAAAAATGATAATGGATTTCATATAAGGTTGAATCAATTCACCAAGATTTCTTGAGTTGATTTGAGTATGCCATGGAATCTGAAACAGTTGGTATTCTCTCCATTGTCAAAAGCAAAGGAAATCAAGCCATTTGAAATGAATTTCTTATAATGGATGGAATTGGAATAATTCTGTCCTTGTTTTACAAAATGCAAGGTATGGGCGAAAGAGAAGAAATCTCCCATGTCTAGTGATTATGTATAGAGCCGCGTGCCCCAAGAGCACTATTTCTCCCAAAGGTTGCCTGCTAATCACCAATAGCAGAATTATCTGAAGAACTTGTTAAAAATGCAACCCCCAAGTCCCCTTGCAGACTTACTGAATGGGAAGCTTCTGGGTGGAGCTTAGAATGTGGTTTTAGCAAACACCCTGGAGATTCCTATGCTTACTGAAGTTTGAGATCTGCAGAGAAGAGTGATATTATTCAATACCTAATAAACTTTCTTACTGTGAATATGGCTCAAAGAATTGGAAATGCCATTAAATACCCAGATGAGTCTAAATATGAAGGGATGGTTATTATTCTGGAAAATTAAAATATGAATTAATAATTTTGAAAAATTTGGAAGTGAGTCATTCAAACACAATAAATTTCAATGATGTAAGTAAGGAGATGTATTTGGAAACCAAACAATGGTGTAATAATAGCCATCTCCTTACATTGGGACTTTCCACATCGCCTCCTCAGAGGATCTTCAGTCCTTCCTAGATTTTCCTTTTCCTCCAGGAAAAGAGTACTGTTATCAGGTTAATGAACCAAATAGCTATACTCCCTAGGGCTCAGTCATTCCCATCCTAGGTCACACGTTAGATAACCGTGGAACCATTCTCAAAAATACCAATGCCCAGACCCCATTTCCAGTTAAATAAGAAGTTTTACATGTGGGGCCCAGGCACTGATATTTTTAAAATACCTCCACGTCATTCTAGGTTTGTGAACGAGGATTGAGAACCACTGTGTAGGTAAATGCAGGTGGGTACAGAAGATGGGAGGAGAGAAACATTAACACGCTTTCTTACTCAGTTACACTTGTGTACAAAAATAGAAATTTTAAATGTCTAGGCAAGTACATCTGAATGAATAATGTTACTAATCACATTCAGTGTCCAAACTGATTTGGAAATATTCCAAATATTTGGAAATATTTGAACTATTTCTTTGAAATACTCTTACATCCGAACCCTTCTTCTTCAGCTTCGTTATCCTTGCCGTATTTCAGGTTTTCATCTTGCACGGGTACAATTTCAGAAGTCCTGAAACTGACCTTTCCGCTTGTTTTGATTATTTGGTTTGTCTGAAGCCTAGGATGGGAGGATGCTTCCCTGGGGGTCAATTCATCCTCCGGAGAGAGGTTTTGTAGATCTGTCAGGAGAGTTCCATAGGCACAACAGATCAGTTACTAATTTTATCTTCTTTATGTTTGAGGGTGGAAACAGGTACCTGAATAAAGAGTTGGCAGGTCATATTGGAAAGGTTTGTGATGCCTAGTTTTGTCCTAACTATGTCTGCAGCAACGTTAGCCTGGTTTCTTCATTATCGAATGGTTGACTGATTGATTGATTATCTGTTCACTCAACAAATTTATATGAAACACCTGAGAAGTTCCTGGCATTTTTACTGGGCGCTGAGTAGAACGCATCATGATAAAACGCCTAATCCTCGTTTCGTGAGCAGTTCATTGTTACTTTTGCTCTCCTTTTGTTGCCCCATTGTTCTTCCCGCCTTTCTTTCCATCTCCCATGTAAACCTGCCTCCAACATTTGTTGAGCCTTTGGTAAGAGTGCAAATGGGGTGTCTATCTACTATGTGTCTATGAGTATTTAAAAACCATAAAACAAAGCCTACAAACTGTTAAAGCAGTTTTTGTCCTCAGACAAATGTACTCTATACTGGTAAAGAAGTACTCCACTTTAGAATTCCAAGGAGTTTTTCTGAGGAGTTTTGGGCTAACATATGGTGTTCTGGGAGGGTCTACTCCTGGTACCCTGAACCTGGTTCCCTCCTTTTCTTTCCCCACCTCTGGCTCCTCTGGCTCTTGGAGGGGCCTCACATACCTGCAGGTTATGGAATTTGCAGGTCCAAACTCTGCCCAAGTCCATCCCCTTACTCCTGCCAGTCAGCTGCTTCTTGGCCACCCCGGAAGTGTGTATACCATTTTGGTTAGCCCTGGGGATGGGGGGCCCTGGGGGGGAGGTGTAGGTAGGCACAGGAAGTGGCTTAGGGCGATTTGGACAGGGAATTTTAAGGTCTTCCACTCCCAAAGCATGGCCAGGGTAGGGGATGGGTACAGATTTCTGTGGGGCACGTCCCCTCTGTCCCCAAGAGAAGGGATACGGCTAGAGGGGTGCCAGAGTGAGGACCCCTCTGAACTGTGTATCCTCTAAAGTTGGGGCCCCTCTTACCTGAGTCTGAGGGTCATTCCACTTTTACTTTGCTGCTTATTTTGCTAAGTTGGCATTTATTGTTCACCCCATTAAGTAAAGGCATACTGTGTAGATACGTGTGTTATACAGGAAAGGAGAAATGGGGAAAGATAAAGAAAGCTTGTTCTTTTTCCTCTTCTGTCCCACTTAGTTTCTCCATTAGACACTCTGCACATCTCTTGGGCCCCCTTGAAGGTGTCCATATCCAATCTTTGCCAGGCAGAGGGAAGGAGGGACAACTAATTTCCTGTCTGTCCTGGTGCTTTAGGACCACAACTGACCAGGACCTGCTAGTGTAGGCTGGGACAGAACAGGCTGAGTGGATTGAAATTACAGCACATTGCACATATGACATGTAAATAGGCTTTATGTTTGACATATAAATCCTAATTGGCGGAATCTTTTGCATCCATTTCAGATTATGCCTTAATAAACGCAAATAAATTCATCTGTGTCAAAATCTAATTTTATTTTACTCTTTCCTTTATGATGAGTAAAGGGAGTTCAGAGACAGCTTCAATACTTGACTTCTGGGCCCAATAATAAATATGCAAATGCATGCTAAAATAGAAATCCAATTTGAAATAATTCAAGTGAAATTACATAGAAAAGGTTAGCTTAAATGGGTGCTTTCTACCTGTCTCTTTTTATTTGGTGCTGTGTAGAGAGTAGAGAATCAAAGCCAAAGACTGTAAATCAAAACACTCTGAACACGCACTTTCGGAACACCTTGGGCTTTCACTGGACTCTTGGGACAGCTGTTAGGGTTATGTTGTGTTCGTCTAGGAAGAAGGATATCTGGTAGTAAACCCCTCTAGGTACACCTGAAATAGGGAGAGATAATGGAGGGAAATACTAGTAAGTACTCCATATAGACAGGTACTTGAAGGAAAGGCAGTTGGCAGTGAAAATCCTTGAAAAATACGCTGTGGGCTTTTGAGGGAGAAAAAGCATGAAAGGAAGTGGCCTTTCAGAAACCAAATCTTAGGCTAAATTGGATAGGAGATTCCCTCCCTGGGACTGTGTGCCTTGATGGCTTAACGTGTATAATTGTACAGGGAAAAAACTTTCTGGGTATTTGTTGCTGAATAATTTAGCTTAATCCTGCTGATTGAATAGTATCTAAACCAACACCAAATTGGCTTTAAATTGTTTCCATATTAAGACCAATGAGAATAATTTTTAAGTTTATTGTGGTTTCCTTTAAGTACATTTCAGCTCTTTCCATAAAAATGGCTCATTTGGCAATTGAATAAGGTAATTTGATTAAAATGACTAACATTCAAATAGTCAAGATGGTAAGAAAAAAACTATGAGATTTATAAAAAGCCTACCTGTACAGTCCAATTTTTAGAAATCATTAGCTAATGTTCTGATGATCAAACAATAAATACGTAAGTGGATTAATGAAACATAAATGCAAACTCATCTAAATTTAATTTGCTTTAAATAAAATCCACGTATATGTTTGAATATTGAATTTTAATGATGTATATATTTTAGGGAGAAGGCAGGAGTTTGAGAGTAAACACGGTAAATTAATTATAAGTTTCTAAGAAGTTATCCCCAGGTATCCTTTATTCTTTACTTCTGGCTTTTGAGCATTGCATAAAGATAGTACTATAAATCTCTCTCATTCTTTTTTGTTTTCTTTATATGTTTTCTTACTCTGAATGGGCAAAACCACTTGAGAATGTGTGCTTCTCCTGGAGACTATGGATGGGAGAGTCTTGAAGGTAGCCATGGATAATTTGGGTAGCACGAATTTGTGAAGAAGGAAGAGGGGCGCCTGAGTGGCTCAGTCGGTTGAGGGCCTACCTTGGGCTCAGGTCATGATCTCACGGTTCATGGGTTCGAGCCCTGCATCGGGCTCTGTGCTGACAGCTCAGAGCCTGGAGCCTGCTTCGGCATTCTGTGCCTCCCTCTCTCTGCCCCTCTCTCACTCACGCTTTGTCTCTGTCTCTCAAAAATGAATAAATGTTAAAAAGAGAGAGAGAGAGAGAAGGAAGAGAACTGTCCATGTCCCCTTTTATTCACCACCTCAAAGATCCAACTTTTCAATTTCTATTTTAATTCATAATTTATAAATACCTGCTGCTGAGTACGATTTAAGATTACAACAGAGGGCACATTTACCATAAGACTGTAAACACAGAAGTGGAAAATCAATGAGTGAAGGAGAGAAGAAGGCTACGGAAAACTTGGGTCAATACCCTGGCAATATTCATGCTAGAGCATGAAATCTAGCCATTCTTTTTCAGTTGGGTGAATTTGTGGTTGGAGGGATAGATCTACACTGTGTCAAAAAAATGAACATTTTACTTAAAGCTCTTGGGGGGGGGAATCCAACCGAATGGAAATAACTTTTTTTTTTTTTTAAGGCAAATGAATGTTTTTGTGTATTTATTTGATTAGCGCTGCTTGTACCTGCCTAAGATTGTACTGTACCTGGGGGGACAATTCGTGAATTTCTCAAAAGGGATATGGTTGGCCTGGGAATGAGAAAGTTATCTTCACAGGCACTTTCTCTCTGGTTAGAAGACCCACTAAAAATTCAAGCGATTAAGAAGTTCCTTGATGTTTCATGAGATCAGCAAGGAGCTGGTAACAACAGTGCAGCACTTCCTAAATTCACCCGAATGCTGGAATAGCCAAGGAACGTAAATATCATCTCCTACCCCTCCAATTCTGATCTGACTGTCGTGTACTGGGTCTAGGAGGAGAATGCAAATTACGTTCATATTTATTAAAATTCCCTCAAAATTTACATTTTATCTCATGGCATACCTGCGATTCTCTTGATTTTAATAGGATGTTTTAATTTGACATTTAGTCCTATTCCGTCCTATTTAGAGGCACCATGCCTACCTCGGGGCTCCTCATATCTACAGTATCACCTTCAGTTCTCCTGAGGGTATTCATACCATGACTGGAGAATCATTGTTGTGAAGGGTAGTTCCATCAAACTGTGATAATTTTGTAAAATACCATTCTTAACCCTGGGGATGATTTTATCCCAGAAAATAAGTTTGTAGAAGTACTTGGTGGTGTTGGAGACACAAGGAGTCATCTTTTTCAACACTTGTCACCACAGCTCTTCTGGTCACGTCATTTTTTCTGCTCTAGTCTCAGAATTTTACAATTACTCAACTACAACTTTATGACTGCTTCAGGGAGAGAGAAATCCAGAAATTGACCTTGTTTTACCATCTTTTTCATTTTTTTCCCTTCAACAGCAATAACAAAAAAAATTATTGACTTACTTCTATTTCTAGGGCACACTCCTAGGTAAACAAAAAGTACAGGCATAACTCCTGCTCTTAACCCACATAATAAAGGAAAGAAAATCGATCCTATACGTGGGGAGATAATTAATTATAAAAGGTAACGAAACATGGATATATATTATGTAATTAATTATTGAAGTCAATGAGCGCATACTAGGCTCCTATTCTTGGTCAGGCATCGGGCAAAGCCGTGGGGCAGGTACAAAGCAAAGTAAGACGTTCTTACACATATACTGTCTCTATATATACTCTCTATATACTCTGTATACTCTAGTGCAAAGTAATTAACATTGCAGTTGAAGGTACGTGGACCTTGCCATGGAAGCAGAAGGGGGAGTGACTAGCTCTTCGGGAGATTTTGTGGAAGCAAGAAGATTTTCCCCGTTTTACTAAGTTCATCTGTTCTATTTTTGGCATCACTCACAGGAATCATCCGTTCACCAATTTCTTGGGATTTTTGTCGTCTCTTTGGATCGCTTTTACCTTTTTGCCTTACTAGCTCTTAGGACTGGACCACGGGACAGGAGTGGTGCCAGGGCAAATGCATGGGCTTCCAACTCTGTTCTCCGATCTCCAGTGCTGCCAGATCCCACATAAGCTCCCTCTTCTATTCTCAGTAGCAGCTGATACCAACTTTTACTACTCTTCTCAACCCAGCCTCAGCTCCTCTGCCAGCAGATAACTTTCTTTGCCTCCAAAGAAAATTTAGAAACCATTCGTATGCAAGACCATCAATTTCTGGTTGTTTTAACGTCTTTGTTTATTTGTCACCTCTATAAGGGTTGCCCTATGTAGAATCCCTTTCCACTCCCTCCGCAGAAATACTTTATTCCCCTTACCTGTGCATGCTCGATAAATACTTGTGGAATGAATGCTACGTTCCTACACCTTTTTAACATCCTTCTCTCCTATCTGATAAAAAAGAGGTCCTTGTTCCTGCTAGGATGTTCCTCTTACCTCCATTCCAATTCCTCTCCTCTCCACTTCTTCAGGAACCTAGATTTCCCATTTTCCAGTCTTTCCATCTAACTCTTTTCTATCAGCACATACATATTTTTTAGTGTCTCATTAAAAAACTATCATCCTCTTTATCCAAGATCTTGGATAGCCAGCCTACAACTAAATTTCTTGAAAGGAGATCCTGCACTTACTGTGTGGCCTGCTTCACTGGCCATTCACCCCTTGATTTTAATCTTACTTCACTGTCTTATGGTCAGAAGAAATCATTTTCAGGGGCACCTTGGTGGCTCAGTCGGTTGGGGGTCCGACTTCGGCTAGGGTCATGATCTCATAGTTCACAAGTTGGAGCCTCACGTTGGGCTCTTTGCTAACAGCTCAGAGCCCGGAGCCAGCTTTGGATTCTGTCTGTCTCTCTCGCTCTCTCTCTCTCACTCTCTCCCCCTCCCCCACTCATGATCTGTCTCTCTCTCTCACTCTCTCTCTCTCTCAGAAATAAATAAACATTAAAAAAAATTAAAAAAAAGAGGAAATAGTTTTCATGAGAATGATCAATGGCCTCCTCCTATTTCTGACCCTCTTTGGGGTCCTGTATCATGGGCACTCCCTCCATCATGCATTCTATTGCATGATCAAGGACTTTGTTGTTCACTTACCAACTGGATTTTTTATTTCACACATCCATTTTTTTGTCATTTATTCCAGAAACACCTATTGAATATTATCACGTACAGAAACTGTTATAACTCCTGAGAATTTACTGGTAAAATGACACAATGTTTGTACCAAATGGGGCTTATAGCCTTGTGGAAGAAGCAAACATTAAACAAAGAAGAAAAACGTCAATTGTAAAACTCAGACTGCTATCATGATTTTGCAGAAGACATACAGTGCTCTAGGAGCATTTTATAGGAGAATCAGGCCTTTCCACAGACTTGAAGAAGATGTCCCTGAGAAAGGGACGTGGGGGCTGAGACATAAAACAGAGCAGGGCTTAGCTGGTCAAAGATAAGTGCATGACCGGAGGAAATGTGATGTGTAAAGTCCTGAGTTTGGAAAGAGCATGGGAAGTTTGAGCAACCGAGAGAAAGCTGATGTGGCTGGAGCCCAAGGACATAAGGGATGAGTGACAGATCAGGGGTCACATTACATGGTAACTTTTAGAAGAGGTTAGGGACGTGGGTTTCTAATACCAAGAATTTGTGTCTTTAGGATGGAGGTGGTTGTTGTTTTTCATGGCTTTACCCTTAGTCACTAGTTTAGAGCAAGAATCATCATAGGCGCTTATTCAATGTTTGTTTAAAAAATTTTTTTAATGTTTTATTTATTTTTGAGAGACAGACCGAATACAAGTGGGGGAGAGGCAGAGAAAGAGGGAGACACAGAATCGGAAGCTTGCTCTAGGCTCTGAGCTTAGGGAAACACGGAGGTATGAAATGAACATATTTTGCTTTAGATAGGGCAAGGGGTTCGGAGCAATTGAATGGGGGGTGGGACAGGGCAAGAAAGAAGTTAGAGGGGATGAGGGGACACGACACGGGAAGGAGAGAAGAAAGGGTGGAAGGTGACACCACCGAGGATCAGAACAGTGAGGAAAATCATGTAGAATTGTAGCAGTTTGGAGGTTTGATGAGGATTTTGTTTGAAAGGACAGTTAGATCTTAGACAAGCAGAGGGATATGGGAAAGCATTCTCGACATGGGAAATGAAATGAGTTATGGCTCAGAGGCCAGAATGTACTGGAATTCTTCCTTTTCTAGTAAAAGCTGTGTCCCTCTTTAACCTCTGTACATGTTTCAGCATTTTTTTCTGGTTCATTTCCCATAATGAACTGTGTGAAAAAAAATAGTCTTTACCAAAAATGTGTCAAAATCCTAAAAAAAAAAATCCTAAAGAGAATATTTTACTTTTATTAGGTGTTTTGTGTGATTGAAAGGGACTTAGGAAAAATGGGGAAAATGACCATTTTTGTCCATAAATGTAGACTAGCTAATACATTTTAGGCTGCATGGTATTTTGTTTATTAAGCTCACTATCAGCCTCTTTTGTTGCCAGCTGAAGTACAGTAATATGGTTTTGCTCCAAATTTTACACTTTGCCAAAGGTCTGTTTCTCAGCTGCATTTTGGGAACAGCTGTCAGCCCCAAGCAATCTGATTGCTTTTCATGAATGATAAATCACTTCCCTGTACACTGATTTGTTTAGGTACAATAGGAAGAGACATCTTTCCACCTAGTATGTTAGCAGAAGAATTGTTAGAGTGAGGATGGTGGGGGAGAAGCCTGAAAGTTCTAGTGGGTGTTTCCTTAGTACTCAGTGTTCAATTAATGTTAATTTCACTTGAGATGAATACTGGAAAGAAATTCTCTTCATTAGCTGTTCTGAAGGCAGCAGGAAAAAAAAAACCACAGTGGTCCTTCCTCTATTAGAAGCCATTATCAATTACCACTGGGTCATCTGCTTGAAAAGAAAAAGCAAGGATTCTCCAGGGTCATACTTCCTTTTGTTTAAAAAATTGCCCATACCAGTTGTTAAGGGTTAAAGGGGTGTTAGAAGTTCTGAAGAGAAAGCTCAAGTTTCATTAAAGTATCCAATTAGTGGGACTCAACAGTCCATGAAAATATTTATCATCTTCCCAGCTCAGCTAAGACCTTATCTGTTCCAATTTTCCTCGCACAGAATCACAGAAATCTACATTTGCTGCTTCACTTTCCAGGGCAACAGGCGAAAGTCAGAAGGGAGGCTAACTGGGAGGGATCTCATTTTTCACGTATTATGTTTACTGCTTGAATTTTAGTTTCGGAAAAAAGTTTTGGGGTGGGAGAATCCAGGGCTGTCTTTTGCCTTGAGGTTTGTTCACAATGGTGTTGTCCCTGTGTCCGCCTCTGGGGGTCTACTGTCAACATCCTTCTGTGAGTGACCTGAGCAATCTTCCTGCCTCACTCTTCTTATTGAATATAAAAAAAAGTAATCCGTAAATCACAGAGGTTCACTGAGAAGAGTAAGTGGCCTGCAATGCCATCACAGTATGATTTTGGCCCCAGGTGTGTAAAAGTACCTCCCTCCGCTGTAAACACAGATGGCCTTGCCATGCACCCCGGGCCTTGGTTCTGTGTGTCCCTCTTCTGGGTGCCCCCAACCTCTTTGCTCAGGGGATGGTGACTTCAGTCTAGCTGACTTGCTACAATCAGACAAAGCTGAAAACCTATGGGCATCGTTCTTCAGCTGGATGTCAGCAGGCCAGGCACTTACTGCAGGGATGCTCTTTTATTTTAATAAGTAATTTATTTAATGAGCCGACAATGGCAAAATGTCAAATACGGAAACTTCAAGGATGAACAGCACAATTACAAGGAGCAGGAAGTCTATTGGGCTTGCAGTGTTCGGCGTCCTCAGACGTGACGTTCCTTGAGCCGATTTCAAAATCACTTGGCAACTGATTTGAAAAAGGATCTCTGCCATTAGTCTTGAGAGAAGTAATGTCACCCCACAGTGAGTTTTAGAGTTAGTGATATAAAAATGGCGGGTGCTGGGTGTAGACAGTGTAGGGTAATATGGCGGGTGGTCATATTTTGTGGGAAGAGAAGTAGGAGCCATAGAGCTGGCCCAATGGAACATGCCTCCACTTGCCAAATCACTCATGTGGCAGCATCTGAAGCTTGCGTTGAGGGTGGACAAGGGAGAAGAATGACCCTTCCACTTGTGTTCTGCTGTCAGAAGTGTGTCCTTCCAATAGAGAGCTGTTTATTCTCTCGTGGTAAGTGGAAGGACCTGAATTTGAAGAGGTTTCCGTTCCGTTCCAGATGCTGAATAGGATTTCCCTTAAAATAATAAATACCCCTGTCTAAGGTGTGTATAGGGTGTATTTATTAATTCCCCAATACTGGCACTGGTCAGGGAGTTCAAGTCCTGTAAAAGTGATAAGCCATTTAACCTAAAGGTAGAATATAAAGGTTTATAGTAATTCTACCGCTCCAAATGTAACCTAACAATGATCTATTGAGTACCTACTGGGTACCAGGTGCTGTTTTAGGCACCAGACACATAGCAATGAACAAAACATCTTTGCTGTCGTAAAGCTAACTTTCCATGAGCTGCTTGACAAGTTAGCCTCAGGTAGCCCTAACTCACCCTTTGAAATGAGTATTCCTTCTAAGAGCCTATCACAAAATTTTATATTTTTTTGCCAAGTGAAAAAAAGGGATATTGTGAACTGTGCTCTGTCTAATGTGTCTGTCTGATGCAATCTTCAGCAATTCCAATTAGTTTCTTCTTCCTATGTTAGAATCGAATTACAACTCATATTGCTTAATTCTTCCCTCTGACTCTGGTGGATTCTGCAATATGCCCGTAATCCTTTATAGGCCCAACTGCAGGGGCGAAGACCCGTTTCTACTCGGAACCTGGGGTCTGTGCTTGAACTTGTTCTGTATCGCTCCTCTAACTGGCAACCGTGCCTATCTGTGAGGTGCCGATTTGCACATGGTGCTGGCTGGCTTTGTTTCTGAAAGGAATAATGTGCATGGCTGGTCTCCAGTGATGTGTGGGGACTGCCATTTGGGGGCGTATAACACTCTATTTTCCATCCTGCTTAGAATTCTGAGGCTCAATGTCCAACATCTGTCATCGTTCACTTTGGAATTTTAAATTGTCTTTTTTTATGATTATAACAGTAATAATATTTATTATTAAAATAAAGTATAATGAAGAAAATAAAAATATCCCATAATCCTATGACTCTGAGTTAACCATTATCAACCTCCTCTTTTGCATATATTTTGTAACATACGCAGTTTTGTATTCTGTTTTTGTTCTCAGCAGTATATTGTGGGAATATCCGGGATGTTACTGAAAATCTCTTAAGATATCATTTAATGGCTGCATAATCTTTAATTGTGTAGCTTTACCATAATTTATTTAGCCATGCCTTATTGTTGGACACAGTTTCTAATTTATTACTCTTTTACAATATTGTGAGTAATAGACTCATTGTACATTTCAAATACCTACCTGAAGTAAGTTCATAAGAAAAATTTCGAGAAGTAAAGTTACTGGATTAAATGACATGAACATTTTAAGGCTCCTCATACATATCACCTGATTATTGTCTAGAATGACTCAGAAACTGTACTTGCACTCGAATCATGTACCCATGATTTAGAAAAATCTGTCACTGTGTTAGGCAAAAGAAGTATCTCATTATTGTCTTATTTTCCAGTTGTTAGAATTCTAGTGAGATTGAATATGTGTTTCACATGCTTTGTCGCCATTTGTTTTTTTTTATTCTGGATATTGTCTCTGCTTCTTTATCTATTTTTCTCTTGATGTGTAATACACTGATAATGGCCTTCCAAGGATGTCCATAATCTAATTTACAAAATGTATGGGTATGTTATCTTACACGGCAAAAGGAATGTTTGATGATATGATTAAATTAATGGCCCTGAGCTGGGCAGAGTATTTTGGATTATCCAGGTAGGAGACAAAGGATTGGAGTCAAAGTAGGCATGATCATGGAAGAAGAGGTCAGCAAAAAAGAGAAACTTGAAGATATCACATTGCAGGCTTTGAAAGTGGACGTAGGGGCCATGAGACAAAGAATGCAGGTGGCCTCCAGAAGCTGGAAAAGGCAGAGAAGGGGTTCTCTTCTAGAGACTCTAGAAAGAATGAGCTCTTAGGACATCTTGACTTCAGCCCAGTGAAACTGACTTTGGACGTCTGGCCTCCAGAAACGTAAGAAAATAAATTTGGGTTATTTTCAGCTACTAAGTTTGCAGTAGTCTGTTGGAGCAGCAGGGAAGGAATACATAGTGTGTTCTCATTTTTCTTATTGATATGTAAATTCTCTTTTATACAATAAAGTTCTTAACTTGTCATATATGTTACAAATATTTTTCCCAGGGTGCAGTTTGCTTGTAAATATTTTTATAGTATTTTCTGATAGAGTTTTGTTCTTAACTTTTAAAATATTATTGATGTTACATAGGATAAGCTTTATTTCAGTGGTATACAAATTTTAAAAATTATGCAGTCAAATCTATGTATCTTTTCCTGGGTGATATATTCTATTGCTTTTAAATCAGTTTTATATTCACCAATGTTACCTCCAGCATTTTTATGGTATGTGATTTTTCATTTATCATTCTTCATTAAGTTTTTATATATTTTTCATCCTATTTCAGGGCTATCTTGACTGTTTCATTAATCTGTCAAGTTCTGTGCTATTACCACACCATCTAAATTATTGTAGTTTCATAAAAGTTTTTATATCTAGTAAGCCAAGTACTCATTCATTACTCTTTTTCTTAACATTTTTTTAAAGCTGGTCTCAACATGTCACTTTTCAAGATGACTCTTAGAATCGTTTAGACAAGTTAAAAAATTTCATGGGTGTTTGGATTTGAAGTTTGCAATAAATCTGTAAATTAATTTGGAAAGAACAGCATGCTGCTAATGCCTCCGTAAGCTCTTATCAGGGAAGAACATGCTATTTTTTTAATCTATAAAAATAAAAATATATATATATGCATATTAATGTTTATTTATATTTGAGAGAGAGAGACAGAGAAAGAGAGTGTGAGCACTGCAGTGGCAGAGAGAGAGGGAGACACAGAATCTGAAGCAGGCTCCAGGCTCTGAGCTGTCAGCACAGAGCCCTACGTGGGTCTTGAATTCACAAACCTGGAGATCATGACCTGAGCTGAAGTTGGAAGCTGAACCGACTGAGCCACCCAGGCGCCTTAAAAATATATATTGGTATACAGTATTATAGATTTATTGATGTAATCTTAGATGTTATTCAATAAGATTAGTTTTAGGCATTTTGTATGTTTTGTTACTATGGGAATTGGAATGTTTTCCCACAGTATTTACTAACTAATTTTAGCTGATGTCTTGGAAAGCTCTCTATTTTTGTATACATATCTTCAGCTTTGCTGAACTTTACTAATTATGACTCTTTCAGTTGATTCTCTTTGGGTTTTTATGTATATAATTGTATCACAGGCAAATGCTGCTGATTTTATCTCCTACATCCTAAAAGTTTACCTTTTTTTGATTTCAAATTTTTGAAGTATTAACTAGAACTTCCAGATCTGTGTCCAGTGTTCACAGTAACATGGTGTGTCTTCATTTTATTCATCTTCTAACCTTAATGTCTCAAGTAGTTCAAATTTAGTGTGGCTCTGGCTATTAGCTTAAGAATGGCCTTCTTTTTCATGATAAGGACCTATTCCCTTTCTTGGTTACAACATGGATTTAAATTTCTGAGTGTTCATTTTTCTAACTGGATCTATTGAACTAATATATTAGATGAGTTGTTTACTGCAGAATAAACTCGATTTGTGTTTCTAGGATATGCTATGTTGCTTATTGGACATTCTTTGTATTATACTATAGACTTTAGTTGACTAGATGGTTTGTTGGTTAGGATTATTGGAATCTAAAGTTACAAATGAGACAAGGCTGCGGTTTTAATATGTTCCTCGATCAGATTTTGGCACGGGGGCAGCAGATAGCTTTCCAAAAGTATTGTTGGTGTATTACAGTTTTTTTTCCTATTTCCTGAAGCATATATTGCATAAGGATTTGAAAGACGTCACCCATAAAACTAACTGCTCTGGATCACTTTGGAGGTAAATTTTTTAAAGTTGTTCCATAATCTTTTATGATTTCCTCTAACCGAGTTTCTTCTACATTAGTCATTTTCAGTAACTTATATTGCTTTTCACAGAATTGTCCTTTCATGGAGATCTCAATGAATTGGGCTTCCAAAGAATGATTTGGATGACCGTGTTCAGTTCTCCCAAGGTGGCGCATAATGTCTACCATTCCAGATGCCAAGGAGAGAAGTGAATTTATTATCGGCATTGGATGCCTTACAGCTTAATTCTTTCCTGGAAACTGGTTGAAAAGGGCTGGAATAGAGTTAACATAACACATTAAAATAACTGTAAGAACCTCCTCATCTGTTTTTACAGTCTATCTCTCCTTCTTATATTTACTTACATGTGGATTAAATCTTTTTAGATTTGTTTTAATTTTTTTCCCCAAAGAGCCAGCTCTTGGATTTTATTTATGATTTTAATATGATTCTGCTTATTAATTTGGTCATATATGCTTTCAGCCTTACTGTTTCCTTTCATCAGATTTTATTAGGTTTCTTTTGTTGGACTCTTCTTAATGATTTGATTTGAGTAGCTAACTCATTTCAAAGGGGATAATAAGAACACTGGAGCTGAATGGCTAAGGTGAAGGATGAGGCAGGGATAGGTAGAGATCTCAGCTCCAAAGGCTGTTATAGTTAGGATAAGGGTGGGCCATCAATGCAAAAACAGAGACTTTATTTTGAATAGCTATCACTGGGTGTTAGTGGCTTGTAGAGCTAGGAAAACGTTATATACTCTGTGGACAGTTTTACTCTACAGTCTGCCCAGAATGCACTGTCTTGTAAAGACAATCTGTGCTGATTAACTCATTCCTTGGTTATAAGATCTTTGTGGAGGGTCCACCATGAATGCTACATGTGGAGCGCTGTCCAAGGGGCAATGCGAAACACACAACAGGAGCTGTGCCACTTTTGAGCATGTCGTTGCAAAAGCAAACTAAGTTTGTAGGTAGCCATTCAAAGGAGAAAGATCATAGTCAGGATCTGGAATACACAGAGAAGACGTTCTGAAATGGCAGAAGGTAAGCTGGGTCTGAAAGGAGGAAAAGGTGAAGGGGTCAGCAATAAACTTCACTAATTTGGAGTGCAGTGTGGAGAGAGCATAACGGCGATGAGAGTGTAGATTGTGGATAAGTAGAGAATGTGTTGATCATTTCCCCCAGCATGTCAGGCTTATGGAGAACCTTCATAAGGCAGCACAGTTGGTTCCTTAGTGCAGTAAATGATGGAGGAGCCATTGAAGCTTCTTGAAGAAGGAGTGCCTGGTGAAAGCATCCTTTTCACGCGGTCAGGTTGGCAGTAGTATTCAGGCGGGATTGAATCTGAAAATCAGGGAAGAAGTCATAGGTGTTTAGGTATGTGAATTTAGTGACTGATAGAATACCAAATGAAAGGGTGGTCCTGAGAGGTGACAGATGGAAAATCAGAGAAAGACAGGGAAAGACTAAAGACGTCTCTCAGTATTGGTTCTCCAATATTTGAGACAGGATGGTCACACAGGGACCCTATTTGAGAAGTAATGTGATGTATACTGGAATTTTAGACTTCTTGAGTTTGAGGGTATGGCTGGACATCCACTCAGAGAGTGGCTGTGGTTGGCTGGGGTGCAGAGCAGTAGGGGATATAGAGGTTTGGGACCAGAACAATGGACTTGGATGAACCTATGAGGAAGTTAACTGCAGATACAGAAGAGCAGAGGACAGGGGCCTATGGAGCTCCAGCAGAGTTTTAGAGATGATTGGAGAATAAATTCAAAGCATGTAAGCGACAACGGAGATGGGAAGTGGTATCTGGGAATCGAAGCCAGTAGGTATAAAACGGCACGTTGGATTAGTTGGGCAGCAAAAAGAGAAACATGTGCTGCTTGAAAGAAGGAAAACAGGGTTAATGAACAATAACACGAATGCCGGTAACGATAATGACGGTAATGCTAGGAAAGTTTTTGTTTAGTATAAACATTGGATTATGCTTGAAAGTGTGTAGGAAAAGGCAAAAAGAAGTTATACAGGGAAAGAGGTTTCAGTAGAGGGGCAAATTTTAGGCTTTCTCTGAAAAATATTAACTATACTGACCTATGTACATTCATCAAATTGAACAGAATATAGTTGTTAGGAGAGGTTCAGATCAATTAAACTAGATGGAGCCTACTCTCAGAATGATATGTTCAAGTCAGAATAAAGCGCTATTCATATTAGTTAGCATATAATATCCAAGAGCAAAGGAATTGCCAATTGATGACAAATATGAACCAAGTTCATGCTAAGAAATTGTAGGGTAGTTAAAATCCAGGGTTAATCTGTTCTCAAGAATAACTGGATGGTTTTATCAATGTTGCTGTTTGGCCCTTCAATAAATGGAATCTACGTGTCTTTGAAGTTTATAAATCAAAGTGACTTTGATATGAGCTGCTTTGGAATAATTGAAAAAATACTGGCTTTTTTTCATTTTTCTTTTCTCTTGAGTTGTTACTGAAATTTGCATACTTCTCTCAGAGTAATAAAATTTCATCTAAAGTTCAAGGCAGCCACTTACACTTTGTTAAACTCTTAAGTTTAAGAAAATATTTCTCAGAGTGGTGATATACTTGTGGCTGAAAACTACAAGAAAATAACCGGGTACATAGTGTTTTCTTTCCTTTCCTTCTTTCCCTTTTCTTGTTTTCTTTCTTTCTTTTTTTAAGAGAGAAGGAGTAGAAAACCCTGGAGAAACAAAGTAGAAAAGCATTTTTATTTCTGATCAAAGAGAAAAAGATAAAGATGTACATGTCAAGTGTGATTTAAAAGACCTTGCCCTTGCTTATGCTGAAGAGGAGGGAAGCAGGCGAGGAGCTGGGGGATTGAAGTTAGAAGCAAGGCCAGGGTGCTTGGAAATGGGGTCATCCCGCGGGAGGCCAGCGCAAAGATCAGAGTGTGTGGGGGTGTCTAGATGAAAATGGAGAAGGGCTGGCGAGGAAGAAAGAGATGGGACCTAGGAAAAGTCCGCAGGAGCCCCCTAAACTAGTTTGACTGTGTTCTTTTGTATGAAACCCCCGCTTCTGAAGCCCAAGGCCTCACCTTTAGGGCTGCTAGTCTGTTAAAGGGCTAAAGACCCACCAGGCCGAAGTCAGCGTCTCTCTGCAGTTGCCAAAGAAACATTCTTTCTTCAGGTCGAAATGTAGTTTCTCTAAGACACAGTATTATATTTTTTCTCCAAAAACCTTTCTTATTAAGCTTAAGTTTGCTCTCCCTTCTGGAAAAAGGCCCTACAGAAGAGAATGATATCACTGGGCTCTGTGCATATTCACAGACTCTTCCTATGCTGCTGGAAAGTTGGTCAGAGTAAAACTGGAGACGGGGGGAGGGAACCTGAGGTATATGTGCTGCTCCCCTGCTTCTGGGATGTTCTCAAGCGAATCGTGGTGCTGAGATTTGCTGCCCAGGGTGGTTCCGATGGTGTCTTGAGTCAGAAGGGAAAGACGTTTTCTATAGAGAACTTTCTTCGGTGGATTTAGCAAATCCATTATCCTATCAAAAGAGTTTGGTTTGCTTCACATGAACAGGATATTTTGGGAAAAAAAGAACAACCTGGAGAGGAAGGACAGTGAACTTGTTAGGGGTATGGACTCTGGAGCCAGGTTGACTAGATTCACATCCCAGAGCCACTGGTGGCCAGCTAGGTGATCTTGGGCAGGGGCTGAACCTTTCGGTGCCTCATTTCTTCATCCACTAAATGGAGATGATGGTAATGTGACAATATCTATCTAGCGATGTAGCACATGATGATAATACTAAAACAATAATGACAGTAATAATACAAGGTTGTACTGATAAAATTAGTTGGTATATGTAAAGGGCTTAGAACTCCCCTTGGCACATATGAAGTACTTCGTAATTTATCTTTAAAAATTTTCATGCTTTTAAAGATTCTATTTTTTTATTTTATTAAAAAAAATTTTTTTAACCTTTATTTATTATCGAGAGACAGAGAGAGAGAGAGCATGAGCAGGGGAGGGGCCGAGAGATGGGGAGACACAGAATCCGAAGCAGGCTCCAGGCTCTGAGCTGTCAGTACAGAGCCCGATGCCGGGCTTGAACTCAGGGACCGTGAGATCATGACCTGAGCCGAAGTCGAGTGCCCAACCGACGGAGCCACCCAGGCACCCCTAAAGATTTTATTTTTAAGTAATGTCTACACCCGATGTGGGGCTCAAACTCATAACCCCAAGATCAAGAGTCACAGGCTCTACCCACTGAGCCAGCCAGGTGCCCCACTTTGTAATTTAGTTGTTGTTATTAGTAAATGATGAATTCAGTGTTGGAGACTGATCCAATATCTTATGTTTTCTGTAACATGTGGGTTATAGTTTGAGGTCAAAGTTATCTATAAAGTTTCCTTCCTCCCCGATATTTCCCTTGTTTTATAGAAACCAACTCATACTTCTCCTGCTTGAAAATGGCAATAATGTTGTTTACTTACCATCTGGATATTGCGTTCCATATTTTTGTTCTCGTGCCAAGATAAAATGCAGATCTTTGACTGACTACTTCAATATAGCTCAGTTGATTTAGTTCAGTGAATTGCTATTGGCTCCATCCACTGAGACAGCTCTGTGAGTTTTTTCTTTTTTATTTTTTTAAATGACATTTGAATGAGTCATTTGCTAATTTTTTTTTAAAAAGGAATTTCTTTTTTGGAACTAGAACACAAAAGCTTCCTGGCTTCTAAGCACTCAAAATTACAAATAAGGTGACTAAAGTCAATGATAGAAAAATGTGGAGGGAATTATTTATACTCTCAATCTTCCAAGAAAATGCTGAGGAGGGCCCATTTGCTTGAAAAGGAACTTGGTGATTGGGTTTCTTTTCCATTTCTCATAGTATGTTTCTAGTGGTAGGAATTCACGGATACGTTATCAATTTGTTCAATTTATTTTTTCTAAAACCTGTATTGGGTGTCTACTTCATGGAAGGCAAAACAGTGTCCTAGGTGCCAGGGTGCAAAAATAGATTAAACAGGATTCTGGGCCTTCGGGAGCTCGCCATTTTGTGGAAGGGATAAGACGACATAAGGATAATTCGAATATATGACAATTTCCTAAATGGCATATCAGAAAGAGTCCCACAAAGATTTGGAGGAGAGAAGCAGCAAAGTTAGCACCATTTTCATGAATTAAATAATATTTGAGTTGGATATTGAAGGACAGGTAGAATTTAGACAATAAGAGAAATTGGCAAAGGTAAAATGGAGAGATGGGAAAGAGTAGGAGACATTTTTAGGGAGAAAACATATTATCCAGCACCCCAGGGCTGCTCTAGACCCTGAAGATAAAAGCTGAATGAGCTGATGGGTGGCCAAGCTCAATGGAACATGCACAGCTAGTGGGTAGAAACAGAATGTATCTAAGTAAACGAATGAGGTAATCTAACGGGAGAGATTCTATACAATCAAAATAAAATAATAAAATGACAAGTGACAGTGTTGGGAGGAGAAGTTACTTTTGAGGGGGTCGGGCAGGAAGGCTTCTCTGAAGAGGGGAAATTTGATGTGAGACCAGAATAATGAAAAGCCTTTTGAAGGCCTAGGGAGGCTTGTTTGATGAACACAAAGGCCAGAGTGGCTAAAGAGTCATGACCAGTGGTGAAGAACACTAAGGCTGCTGTGTGGAGAAGGACTGTGGAGTATGGGGGGGGTCAGGACGGAAAGGAGAGAAATCTCTGGGAGTTTATTGCAGCAAACAGGCAGCAGATGATGTGGCCTCAGACTGGGGAGGCAGTGGGGAGATGCGAGCTAATTCTGGAAAGACAGGGAGTCACAGAGTGCAGGGCTTCACATTCTCTCAGTCTGAGAATTTGAAATTTATTCTGGAGGTAACAGAAGAGTGAAATTATTTATGGATTTAGAATTTTCCAGTGGCTATGCTTTGATCTGTTTTTTTCCTGTGGAAGATACTTTTTTTTTTTTTTTTAACACACCTTTGGTAATTGATTAGTACCTTACATAATGAGCACTCTGCGGTACCCTAGTGATTTGACAGATAAGTGCCTCTTAGAAAGTTGTCCACTTTATAACTACCGTGGAATCAGATCTTGGGAACATCTTCAGATACACAGAATAGAGACACAGATTTTTTTTTTTTTTTTTTAGCATAATGAGTCTACATTATAATATTAAGAGTGGTTGATAATAACAAAAGAAAGTTTTGTTGTTCACATAGATGCTCTGGTCTGAGAAGCAGGGATGCCCAAGAAAAAGGTTTATAAGACCACAGGAAATGTAAATAGTGGGGAGCTTTGAGGAACAGGGAAAACTAAAAAGCTTATCTCCACCTAAAAGCGAGCAGTCATTCCTCAACTGCGGCATTGTGGATATTCTGGGTTTCTTTAAGGGAAGAATCTGAAAATTTCCTAATTTTAAAAAGATAGAAATTAATTAAAAGAAATTCCTACACTGCGCAGTCCAAAGTGAAATGTATTTGTAGGTTTGTTTCAGGCTGGGGGTGGGCATACTTTGTAACTTCCTAAGTGAAGTCTCCTCCAAGGTCCATTAAACAGCTCTGCTCTGGCTCATCCACGGTGCAGCTAGAAACAAAACTCAGTACTTTGAAAACTGACACCTGATGGGGAGGAAATAGAGGAAAAAAAGCCTGTGTGTGTGGTGGGAGAGGCTGAACGCGAAGAGGAAGCGGAAGAGTAAAGGGATGCTCAGTGAGGCGGCCGGTGTGGTCTGATGGCAACAGCTGGGAGAAACAAAGAAACATCCTGCGTGCCATCATCGGTACCCCATGAGTGTTTGTGATCATAGGACAGTTAAGACTATTTCCTTTGTAGCTACAGACTGTACCTGCATGTCTTTCCAGACTCTGTAGGGCTTACGGAATCTTGAAGTAACCTAGACCCTTAGCATCTGTGACTTCATTTTCAATAATTATCGATATAAGCTTATTTTCATTCTTAAAATTAGTATCCCATTTAAAGTTTCTTGTTCAGTTAAACTAGCCTTCCCATTAGCCCTCTGGGCCACCCCAATTCTTAGTGACCTTCCCATTAGCTGAGTATACAGTCCTAATTATGGAGCATACCTAGAAATCAATCAGTCTGATGCTCTTTTGTGACCTCTTTGCTTTGTTGTTATATTTGACAACAATGAATTCACTTTTTTTGCATGGATTTGTCTTGTCTTCCCAAATACTGAGTAATTTTGAAGGTTGAAGATCTCAGCTTATCTTTCTTATACCCACCAGAGAGTTTAATATGGTACTTTTTTCAATTAGCAATAATCGCGCCTCGGATAAACCTCATTGGCTATGATACTGCCACTGAGCAAAGCTTAATATGGTACTTTTTTATCCAAAAATGTTTCTTATGTACAAGGTAACAAAATAGTGAGGTGAAGAGCAGAAAATCACACTTTAGTCAACCATACTGTCTATATGAGATAAGAAAAACTCCTTTGGTTATTTCATCACCACCGCCCCCCCCCCCCCCCCCCGCCAGGTTTGAGAATTGATTTTTTAAAAACGTCCTTGATGACTATTTTGTCATTGCACAGGCATGGCTTTTGTGTTATGGAGCCCAAAAGTAACTCTATCCAAAGCAGAAGATGGTAACAGTTCATAAACCTGGAATTTACCCGCGCCATTTAATTAGAACTTTTAATTTGATGAGAACTTTTGTTTTGTTTTGGCCAACCAATATTTAGAATTGGGACCGCTTTGTGGCTCTGTCTACCATGGTTACAGCATCACCATGTGGATCAAGGATCACGAAAGAAAGGCATAGCCAAGGAAATCTGTGATTGCAGAACTCATTAAAGAAAAGGAACATTGTCTTTCCCCACATTATGTTGCTGGCTAAAAAAGAATTGCCTCGCAATCTGGTTAAAGAAGCTATAAAAAACTTTAGTGGGTATTTGCAGCTAAATCTTAATACGACGTGGAAAACAGTGGCGTCAAATTTCAACAAGAGGAAGCAATATATCAAGTACAACCTTGTCAAGGGCCCTTGCTAAAGAATTTACTGCCAATTATCAACTATTTGTTGGGGATTATCTATATGTAAGGCTCTGGGTACCTTGGGAGACATAGTGGGGAAAAAAAAAGATAAAATCCATGCTTTTAAGGTCTTTCAAATTTAGTGGACAAGAAGTAGTAATGTAACACTTTATTTATTTGTTTGTTTGTTTATTTAAAAGAGAGAGCAGCTGCACGTGAGAGCTGAACAGGGGCAGAGGGAGAGGGAAAGAATCGTGAGCAGGCTCCCTGCCCAGGCGGGGACCCAACTCAGGGCTCCATCCCACAGTTGTGAGATCAGGACGTGAGCCAAAATCAAGAGTTGGACGCTTAACTCACTGAGCCACCCAGGTGCCCTATAATACAACCTATTACGATAGGTGTTTAATGTCACCAGACACACCGTGGGGGAAGGCGAGGGGGTATCAATCTGGCTGAGGGGCTCTGAGAGAGCCCTAAGGAATCGTTTGAATTGGAGGAGAGCTGGCACGATGGATGCCCCCCGGGAAGGACGTGGAGGCAGAAGGCTTCCAGATGGAGAGGACCAAATGAGCGAACATGCAGAGGTAGTGGAGTGTTGTGTGTCTTTAAGGATTAGGCGTTTTCCTGAATGGCTGGAGGAGAGGATTCCTGCCAACAGTGTGTGGGGGACAAACGGGTGGAACTGTGTGTGGGAATTAGCAGTGGAATACAATAAGCCTCTCTCTTAGGATTTGCTTGTGTCCCAGGTAGAAGAGAACTGCTGGTAAGAACCGTGTTTGATTCTTTTTTATCTCTTACTACCAACAAATGCTTAATATTCTTGTTGCTTTTTATAACCTTTGGTATTTACATGAGTGCCTGGAAAACGAGGCCCTTTAGAAATGTTGGATCTGGTGAGCGTGCGTGGTTTTAAAAGCCAAGTGAGAAAGTTTTGGGTTTGGTTCTGTGTGCAGCAAGGAGCCTTCAAAACGTTGTGAAAAAGGAAGTTTGTGATCAGAGCTGTGCTTTCTGAAGATAACATAAGCAACCATATGGAGATCAAATTAGAGAGAGGGAAAGCCCAAGGCAAAGAGATCTGTTAGCAGTTGTCACAAAAACCTAGGTGAGGGAGGCAGAGCCTGGGCTGAGGGGGCAGTGGCCATGGGAGTAGAAGGTGACGAATAAACTCAATTAGATTTGGCCACAGTTTGACGTAGAGAATGCAGAAGATGGACGTGAGGGGCCTGGGGTCACAGTTACCTATCAAACTCAGGGTCCTTAAAAACCTTTCAACAATTTGCTACTTCTGTTTAATCTATCCCTCACTGGTGAAGTCCAGCATAAAATGTTAGCCTTTACAGGCAAAAGCTGGACAAAGCCAACAGCTTGAGATTATCCCCAGATTATCGTGGTTGAAGAAAACTTTCCAGGAGCCTTGAATGCAGGAGCCATTCATAGAGAAGAGGAGGGGCTCCAGAGGATGAGTTAGGGGTTAGTTAACACAGTGACTCCTGTCAGATTTGTCAGGTGAGGGCTAAAAGTGTCAGCTATGCCTCAGACAGTTTGCTTAATGATTTGGAGGGGCCTTCCATGTGACAAGTTCACACAGCTGGATTTAAAATATTTAAGGCGGGGGTGGGAGGGAGGGCAGGGTGGGAGGGAGGGCAGGGTGGGTGATGGGTATTGAGGAGGGCACCTTTTGGGATGAACACTGGGTGTTGTATGGAAACCAATTTGACAGTAAATTTCATATATTAAAAAATAAAATAAAAAAAAAAATAAATAAATAAAATATTTAAGGCATTTCTTTCAAGCATTTGCCTAGCTGGGGGTTGTGATGAGGAGGAGGACTATGGTGTTCGCTTTTCGGGAATCCTACTTCTTTCTTGACTTGAAAAATGTTGTATGAAATCAATAAAATGTGCGTAACAATACATTGTTTTCCCCGAGTGAGGAAATAATTTGGCTGCTGTCCAGCATTGTGCTTATATGAACTGAAAGAAAACATTCACAGCAAGTATGTACTGTAGGTAGTCAGGTTGAGAAGGGCTTCCAACATCATAAATATAAAGAAACCCATGGCTTTACCAAGGATTTCACATTTGTTCACGAAGTGATAAAATTTCAAGAAAGCATCTTCTGACAGCCTTTGAAGATCATGTAGAATAATTTGGTTCCCACAGGTGACTACTGTTTAAAGAAATTGCCACGAGTGTCAACAGCAGAGGCATCAAAACAGTACCGATTACCTATGGACAGTCAGAATCCAGTGATGTCAGAACAGAGGAGGTATGGAATTTATTGCTTACAAGATGGTTAAAAAAAAAAAAAAGAAAGATGGATGAAACCATATGTACGAGAAGCATCACGGAGGACTTCTCAAGTGAAATATCCCATAGCAAAGTAGTAGGCATTTTCTAACAGCTAGAGAACAGTGTTTATTCCCTAGTCCTTGGTGTTTGCAACATTAAACCCCAAACAAGGATGAGGCCATTCTTTTTGGACTGAATATTGAGAAGACGATGGAGAAGGAACTGGCATAAGATGGGTGAGAATCAATATTCATTAGATAAAAGAGGTTTCATTATCAGATAAACAACAAGAATTCATCTAAATGACTTTTACTGAACATTTATTTTGTAAAATATTACAATGATACAAAAAAATAAAAAAGGACAAATGTACTTCCCAAGAGTCACTGGTACTTGACTCAATCATTATTGATTAGAGGCGGGGTTATTCTTTGGCAAAGTTGGATGGAGTGGGATGGGATGACTTTCAATGCTTTCTGTTTCCTGCTTTCCCCCACCCCCCCCTGCTTCTTTCCCCTCTTTTTTTTTTAAGTTTATTTATTTATTTTGAGAGAGGGAAAGAGAGAGAGAGAGGAAGAGAATGAGCGGAGGAGGGGCAGGGAAAGAGAGAGAGAGAGACAGAGAGAGAATCCCAAGCAGGCCCCAATGCAGGGCTTGGACTCATGAGCTGTGAGATCATGACCTGAGCTGAAATCAAGAGTTGGACACCCAACCAACTGAGCCACCTAGGTGTCCCTATCTCCTCTTTTGATTTTCTCCTTTCCTTGTTCTGTACCCATTCCATGTGTTTTTCCAGACCCTTTCTGTCCCAGAGGAAGGTGAGAGGAAAAGCTAATTCACTCCATGACAGTGGTTTTCAACTCTGGCTCAAGTGACTATAATGAGTTTAGGCAGGGTAGGGAGGATGCTCCCAGAGATTCTGACTTCATTTTTCCTGGGTGGAGTCTGGCCATTTATGGCTTTGATGCAGGCAGGGTTGAGAGCTGAGTGGTCTTCAAACTTTCTCCCTTATACCCTTGAACATAATTTTGAAAAATTCTGTTTCACTTTGCACATTTTAAAGTTGATATCTAAACTGTTTGACATAAGTTTAAACAGTAGCTTCAAATAACATACTTTTGTATATATTACAAACATTGATTATTTTATTTTATTTTTTTTTTGTATTTTTAATACTTATTTAGTTTTTGAGACAGAGAGAGACAGTGCATGAACGGGGGAGGGTCAGAGAGAGAGGGAGACACAGAATCTGAAGCAGGCTCCAGGCTCTGAGCTGTCAGCACAGAGCCCAACGCGGGGCTCAAACTCACAGACCGTGAGATCAGGACCTGAGCCGAAGTCGGACGCTCAACCGACTGAGCCACCCAGGAGCCCCAAACATTGATTATTTTAAAATAAAGAGAAGAAATTATTCCATGAGTCCAATGAAACCAAAGACTATGGGCTTTGATTCCTATCTACCATTATCCATTTAAGAAACAGATGAACAAGCCCTCTTTTAAAAGTTGGAAATTCTAATTATTTCCTTTGCTTCCTTGAACTCTGACTTCCATTCTATTTCTGTCACAGAAATTTAGGCTTATTGATTATTTCATCATAATTCTCTGCAACAAGAAAATAGTTGTCAACTGAAATTTAACATTTAAAAAATTTCAAAAGACTTCAAGTTGAAATTATCCTTCCCCACTGCTGAATTACCTTTAAAAGTACTATTAGCATGGAGTTTACATAAATATATTATAAATTTTGATAATTATTAAACTTCAAAGTATGATTTTATCAGCAATGAATTTTTAAATGCAATGTATGGAGCTTTAAAGAAGTCAGTTAGCTTAGTATCCCTTTTTTTTAATGTTTATTTATTTTTGAGAGATAGAACACGAGCAGGGGAGGGGTAGAAAGAGAGGGAGACACAGAATCTGAAGCAGGCCCCAGGCTCCGAGCTGTCGGCACAGAACCTGACACAGGGCTCGAACCCACAGACCGTGCGATCATGACCTGAGCCGAAGTCGGATGCTCAACTGACTGAGCCACCAAGGGACACTTCAGTATCCTTTAATGTATAATGTTTAGTGATAAAAATGAAACAGGGTTCGGCACTAGTAACACCCTATTTGTTAGTTTTATGGATGCAAATGCTGACAAACCTTGTTCACGTGAATAAAGCGATTGCTATTAGGAAGATATTGTTGGGCACCTGGGTGGCTCAGTTGGTTAAGCATCAGACTTTTGATTTCAGCTCAGGTCATGATCTCAATGTTCATGGGTTCAAGCTCTGCATTGGGCTCTGTGCTGATAGCTTGGAGTCTGCCTGGGATTCTCTCTCTCCCTCTCTCTCTCTCTCTCTCAATATAAATAAATAAACTTAAAAAGAAGAAAGAATGCTGTTATCACAATGTCAATCACTTTTTTTTTAACTGCTTCTGAATTGTATGCAAAAAGCAAAGTACTCAGCAATTTCTTCTGAGAAACATTAATAAATATCAGTGGAAAACTGATTCTTCCTTCAATATTGTTGGAAACAAAAAAAACTACCTGAGTAACTTGGAGAAGAATTTCTTATTCATTCACTGAATCATTCACTTTCTCAAAACTAACACCAAATAGATCCACTGTTAGATCTCCCCTGAATGCCACCCCAGGAAATGCACCATTGGAATATTTGTGGTGGGTGAGAAGTACATGTTTATTTATTTATTTACTGTAAAGTGAAAAGAAGTAAGAGAAGTGAGAACCCAGAACTGGGTCAACATCTTGACTGCACTTGATCTTGAGCAGATGATTTTTTTTTTTTTAGGAAAGGGAAGAAATGGAAATTGAAGATCTCCAAAAGTCTTTTCTCATTCCCAGTTTATGTATATTTAGTATATTAGTCCTCTCATAAGTATATTTATGTAGTAAGTGAAGACAGTTAAGGAAAAAGGAAAACGTGGTTAATTGGAAGACATGAACTCTTGGAGGTAATAAAGGACTTGTGGATGGGAATGTTTTATTGACTGGAGTTTCTCAGATCCTATGTCATGGGCAACTACAAATTCCCCCTATTTCCTTTTGACTGGCTTGGTTGATATTTGAAAAAAAGTTTCCATGAGTTTGACTGAAGTAGATTTACTACATCAAATATGTAAACTCTCAGTGCTACTACTTAATCCAAATGTAAGGCAGACAACATATTTAATTCTCAGTATTATAGCAGTTGCACAAAAAAAGGGAAAAGAAACAATGGTAAAGTTAATTTTAATGCATTTTATTAAACCCAATATATCATAATATTATCCTTTCAACATGCTATCAATATAAAAACTGTTAATGAGATTTTTTTTTTTTTACATTCTTATTTTTGTTTTAAGCGTTTGAAATCCGGGGTGCCTTTCATACTTACAGGACATCTCAGTTAGCACTAGTCGCATTTCATATACTCAACAGCCACATGTTCCTAGCGGCTACCATACGGGCAGCGTGGCCACAGACGATTGGAAAGTAAACTTGGCACATTTTCTTCTTTATTAAAATTTTTAAAAATGTTTACTTAATTTTGAGAGGGAGACACCGTGTGAATGGGGGAGGGAGAGAGAGCGAGGGAGACACAGAATCCGAAGCAGGCTCCAAGCCATCAGCACAGAGCCCGACGCGGGGCTCAAACTCATGGACCGTGAGATCATGACCTGAGCCGGTCAGACGTTTAACCGATTGAGCCACCCAGGCCCCCCTACTTTGCACATTTTCTAATACCGTTTGGTAGATGTAAAGCCAGTTCTTCAAAAGTAGGAAGAGGCACAAAGCCATTAATTTTCATTTTGCTAAATGGCATCCCTTCCCCTATCTCGTACTCCCTATGAAAACTGGCACTTCACTGAAGTTCTAATTAACTGCTGATTTTTGCAGCGTGTATCACTTCTTGGCAAATGCGCATGGTATAGTACTTATCACTCTCCCAAATTACATTTGAAGTAGAGTAATCAAGTCTATTTTTCATTAGAAAACTGATTTCCTCCAGCTTTGTATTAGTTGCATTGGCTCCCTGTAAACTGCAAAAATCAATGATTTTACACGCTTTTCCAGAAACAGGCTCAGTTTGAGTTGAGATCTACCTCTAGTCCCCATTTCCGGGAGGACTGGGGCTCTTTTGCTCCTCTTCCTCCTCCTCCCATTTTTTTCTCCACTTTCACTCCTCACCTCTGCCCTCCTCTCCTCCCTTTCGGCCACCACAAGCCCAGTTTTAATTCAGGCCCCGATGTGCCCAGTTTTAATGGATGAAAAGTGGTTGGTGAAGCATCTGATTTTCCTTTGCCAGTGACTGGGGCCATGGCTGTCAAACCCTAGCATGAATCAAAATCACCTGGAGAACTTGTTCTAACCCAGAATCTCAGGCCCTGACTCTGGAATTTCTGATTTAGCAGGCGTGGCATGGGGCCTGAGAGTTCTATTTTTTACGTGTCCAGGTGATGCCAATGCTGCTGGTCTGAAGACCACATTTTGAGAAGCAGTTTCCACCGCTTGGAGAAGCAGTGGCATAGCGTGATAGGCGTGTGACCCGTTTTGATCAGTAAGCTATAAGGACACCTGGGAAAGCTGGTCCTTCCCGATAAGCAGCCATCAGGTAAAAAAGCATTATTTGTTTCTCTCCCTCCTCCATCTCCTTGCTTTCTCCTTTGGATGCTGTCACGTAAGGTCAAGGTTGTCGGAGCTTGCCATCTGGTGACAAAGGAAAACAGGAAAATTTCAGAGATGCCTTTCCACATTCTGAATTACAAAGCCTCCGAAACACCTACCTCCGTGGTCTTGTGTAAAATAATTTTTAAAGTCTTTATTGCCAAGGGGCGCTTAGGTGGCTCAGCTGGTTAGGCATCTGACTTTTTTTTTTTTCTGTGTTGACTCTATTTTTTATTTATTTTTATTTTTTTATTTTTTTTCAATATATGAAATTTATTGTCAAATTGGTTTCCATACAACCCCCAGTGCTCATCCCAACAGGTGCCCTCCTCAATGCCCATCACCCACCCTCCCCTCCCTCCCACCCCCATCAGCCCTCAGTTTGTTCTCAGTTTTTAAGAGTCTCTTATGCTTTGGCTCTCTCCCACTCTAACCTTTTTTTTTTTTTCTTCCCCTCCCCCATGGGTTTCTGTTAAGTTTCTCAGGATCCACATAAGAGTGAAAACATATGGTATCTGTCTTTCTCTGTATGGCTTATTTCACTTAGCATCACACTCTCCAGTTCCATCCACGTTGCTACAAAGGGCCATATTTCGTTCTTTCTCATTGCCCTGTAGTACTCCATTGTGTATATAAACCACAATTTCTTTATCCATTCGTCAGTTGATGGACGTTTAGGCTCTTTCCATAATTTGGCTATTGTTGAGAGTGCTGTTATAAACATTGGGGTACAAGTGCCCCTATGCATCAGCACTCCTGTATCCCTTGGGTAAATTCCTAGCAGTGCTATTGCTGGGTCATAGGGTAGGTCTATTTTTAATTTTCTGAGGAACCTCCACACTGCTTTCCAGAGCGGCTGCACCAATTTGCATTCCCACCAACAGTGCAAGAGGGTTCCCGTTTCTCCACATCCTCCCCAGTATCTATAGTCTCCTGATTTGTTCATTTTGTCCACTCTGACTGGCGTGAGGTGGTATCTGAGTGTGGTTTTGATTTGTATTTCCCTGATGAGGAGCGACGTTGAGCATCTTTTCATGAGGCATCTGACTCTTGATCTTGGCTCAGGTCAGGATCCCGGGGGTCGGGGTCTTGGGATTAAGCCCTGTGTGGGACTCCACGCTGAGCATGGAGCCTGCTGAAGATTCTCTCTCTCTCCCTCTGCCTCTCTCCCCTTCTCTCTCTCTCTCTCTCTCTCTCTCTCTCAAATAATAAAAAAATCTTTATTGTCCAGCCACCCTCTGTCTTGTTTTCTGTTGTTCGCAGTCACAGACACAGTGACTACTCCTCCCAAATCACTATGCCATCAACCGCTTGATTCAACGGTGACAGGGACTTACAACAATGTCATCACAGAATCATGGCCCTAAAACCATAATGCCTTTCTTGAAACCAGAAGACTTTTTTTGGTAAACACTCCACCTCTGGGTATGGTATCTCAGGGCTAAGGAGTTAGAAGAAGCTATGTAGCCTGTCTCAGTGCATAGCGGGGGGGGGGGGGGGGGGGGGGGGGGCGGCTCTCAACAAGCTGAAACACGGTATCCAGAGTGCTGTTTCGTGGATTAAAGTTAAAGTAGGGGAGACATCCTAGGCAAACCCGCTGATGATACGCAGCTAGGAAGACTGGAGAATGCGTGGGATGTCCGGGACTTTCTGGTGGGAGGCGAAGATGATTTGTTCCAGGTAGCTTCAGAGGAAAAGAACTGGTACCGATGCGTGGAATTTATAAAAAGGTACATTTGGCTCTCTAAAAGAAGACAAATTTTTCCAACACCTAGAGTATGTGTATAAAGAGACTTTCACTATGCAGGGAAGGCTCTGCGCTACTTAACTGTTCACCGAGAGCCCAAGAAGCCACTTGCGGTCCGGGTGGCTTAGCCTTCAGCGAAACGCTGAAACAAACTAAAAATTCCCCGTAACATATATTGGGTTTAACCATATGAAACTGCAGGTACTCCATCATTTTGGACTTACATAAATGGTTACTTCATATGATTCTGCGTGATCGAAGTAATGTGCTGGGGTGGAACCTGAAGTCTATTTCGGGTCACGGGAAGGGCAGCATTTAAGCCATCGACATCCATCTCCCTGCAGGGAACGTGGCTTGCGTGAACCGCAAAGTCGTGGTCAGTTCCCGGAACCTGCAAAAGAGGGCTTGATGGAAAGAGTTACTGACCCAAGAATGAGCCCTTGCTCCAGCTAGCCCCGACGCTGTGTTTGTTTTGTGTTTGTGTTTGTGGGGCTGGGGGAGGTGGCCCCAGCGTTGGAAGTAGGGATGTCCCTCCAGAATGTCCTAGCTTTTCCCCCAGAAGCCGCTGTTTCTTTTGAATCTGTGTCACTTCATGGGGAAATTAGCCCCCGAGGTTCACAATCAGGGAAGCAGCAGCGCTACCTTTTATTGGCTCTATGTTTACTCTTTCAAGTATCTAAAGGACCTTCTGAATTTTAGCATCTGGGGCTATTGTCCTGTTTTACCCACAATGCTTATACTTTTCTCCATTATAATTATTATATACCTTCTTGACCTCTGGCTTTCTGGAACTTTAAGTCCAAAGTTTTTCAAGTTGGCCCCTAAACTGTCACCTTGATATTTTTAGCTGTCCTTAATGGACACGCAGGTTCTCCCTGTATAGATACCGATCTGTTCCCTTTTCTTCCACCCTCGAGGTGCTACTTCTGTCCGGCTTCAGATCTCAACTTGCTCTAAGAAGCCTTCCGTGACTTCTCCCAGACTAACTTAGGCAGCCTGCAGTAGGCTCTCAGAGCAATATACACTTCCCAGATCATAGTGTTTTCCTACGATCTGTTATTTAATTTTAATTTGACAAGTAAGCCGGTGGCAATCTTGTATGTGCTGGACACTGTTTTAAATGCCTTACAGTAGCAACTGATTTGATTTTCACAACAAACCTTTGAGGCAGAACTATGACTGCCCCAGTGCACCGATGAGACAAACGAGGCACAATGAGTTAAATCACTTGCTCAGGGTCACAGCTCTTCATTGGGATGGCAGGATTTGAACCCCATGTTCTGGCTCTTGTGTCTATCCTCTTTACCATGGTGATATGCTGCCTCTCTCTTTATTGTCATTCTTTGTTCGATGGTAATATCACAGCCCCCTCCTCTCTCTGTCTCTTTCTCTCTAGCAATCATGTCTCTCTCACTAACCATTGTAGGCCCCCGCTAGAGTGTAAGCTCCTTGGGAAGGACAGGGACAATGTTTTCTTTGTTTCCTGTTGAATTCTAGTAACTTCCAAGACAGTGCTTAACACTCGATTGGTATTCAGTCCTTGTTTGTCTAATAAATGGACGCATGGATGTTCATTGCAAACATTTAATGAAGGTAACATTTCTAGGAGGAATGAAATAACAACATCTCTTAAGTACAATCAAAAGGTGATTCAGTTATGCTAGAGGAAAAGAGAACTTATCCTGACAAGTGGTATTTTGAAAATTTCAAATGTCTAAAAAAGATTAAAGCTAAAGGGGATTTCAAGGCCGGTATCGGGCAGTTCAATTTGAAGCAAAGCTTCTGCTATTCAAGCCTTCACCACTCCAGCCACAGGAAAAGGCAGACAGTTATGAAAGCTTGCAGGCTGGAAGGAAATTCTAATTCCTTGGAATGCCCTGAAGAAGGAGGGTGAGCTGTAGACTCTTGACTACTTTCCTGTAAGACCCGATAACCCTGAAAAAATATAAAAAAAAAAACACATAAAAGAGGGCACGAGCCAGATTAGAGGGGCAAGTTGGAGCTGTGTTATCACAGGTCCTCAAGAAATCAGCAGGGCCAGAAATAAGGCAGGCTGCAGGCAATTACAGATTGTCATTAAAGTTAAAAATATGACCCACAGCGCTGTTGCTGTATAGCTTTAGGCTACTAAAGCTCCATGCTGTTAGTTGTGACATGAGGCATGGGGAAGGACAGTCAAAATTCTGTGCTATTTCTGCATTTGGCTACAAAAATAAAAGTCTGTACATTTCTATACAATTAAAATAAGTCAGCGCAGAAGGATTTTCACGACGTTAAGAAAGAGGAGAAAGGCAGGGAAGATAAGTTAGATCTACTTGAAGAAACGCATTCAAATGACTACTTCATCATTGCTTGGGTTTATGTGGTAGTGGAATCAGTAACAAGGATGAATCTGTCCAACTGGTCCTCTTCAATGGTTTTCAAAGTCAAGAATTGTAGACAGCAGACAATACAGGTATTGTGTCTGATGAATTAAAAAAATGCATGAGGGTTTTGGCCAAGTAAATAACATTTCAAGTAGGTGTTTAATGGGCTGGAAAAATTCACAACAATGAAAAGCCTTAGATGAAAGAAGATTGAATTCTGAATGAGGGCATAAGGATTAAGTGAATGTCAAGATGAACATCCCAGTATGGATCCATTCCTTGTATAACAATTGAACTCCTTACTTCACAGCATGGTAGAATGTAATTTAACTTAAGAGGGGTAAATGTGCCAAAGAGAAATGATTCAGTAAAGAAGGAAGGATTTTTCATGTCAAGGACAAAGCAATTTGTAATTTGATTTTTAATCTGCAGACAGTAGGTAATATCAAGTCATCAAACAGTCCAAAGAATAGGCTGCTAATTGAAATAGAACGTGGAAACATTAATGAAATTGATTAGAAGTGACAAAGCAGCTGGATTTGTCAGCATTTCAGCAGATGGAATAGCTCTGATTGATGAAATGACAAGGCTCTGAAACAAAACCGAAAATTAAATGTACAGCCAGAGAGTCCTGGCATCAAGAATGTACAATTGCATAAAATTTGAGGAACAGGACGTGAAGGGATCTTGAGAAATACTCCCGAATGGTGTTACAGAATACAATTGTTTGTCACTTGGCTTGAACCTGCCACTTCTGATGACTGCTAGAAGTCTGAGAGTTGCTGTAATAAAATACCTAATGTCGTTGTGTGGCATATATTACCTGTGGCGATATCACCGGTACTGGGACTGCTTTAGAATGACCATCTCTCCACTCTTAATTTATAGCTAGAGCTCCAAGGGCTTTGTCACATTATACAAATGCAACAGTTTCCAAACCATGTTCGTCGAAGCACTAGGGACCCCGTGAGATGCTAATAGATATTCTGTGAAAAGCTTCCTTGGGGTCGAATAAGTCTGGAGAGGGCTGTATATAATATGATTCACTCTTCACCCCAGCACACATCAGCATAGCCAAGGCAAAGTCCTTTAGTCAAGCAAGAATTTCCTGAGGTTCTATTCTATGACTACTGAGATGAATTTTTAAGAAACACCTGTAATATCTTAGAGGGACTATCGCTCTTTGGTGCAAAGTTTGGAAAATGTACCCTGGTCTTCCGATAGCATTCATATACCTGGGGCCTTCTCAGTGTCTACCCATTACACTCTGTGAGAGTGACTTAATGCCTGCAAAGAATCTGGCTCACCGTGAAGTATTTTCTCAACCCTTGACGTTTCAAGTGTATTTGCTTGTATTTAGAAAGATGTTGTCTTATTTTTCCCGCTTCTGTTGGTGTGGTTATAGACTCGGTTCCTATAGGTGCCCATAGACTGGCTGCAATTATATTATGCTGAGACTATTTGTCTAGTGAATAGTCTCAATAAGGTCTCAATTTCAGGTAAGGAAAGCAACTGTAGCACCTACTGATGTCAAGTTCTGTGACACACAGGAGCATCTCTTTAAGTTGTACTTAAAACCAAAACCAAAGCCAAAAACAAAACAGAAAACCCCCAAACAACAAGACATCTGATTAGATCAAACATTTCTTCTTTAATTGCCTTACTGTTTTTGTTTGTTTTAATTAAGGCAGCTATCTAAAGGATGCTGTGAATATTTCCCTACGTTCATAGACTAGACCCAATTTCAAATTACCTTCGTTTAAAAAGTAACAATGCATGCGTCCATGACATTGTTTTAACACGAGACAATGAATTAATGCGAACTGCTATGTCAATAGGCCGCAAGATAAAAACCACATGGAGAGAAGAATGGTCAGGAATTAAGGAAGAAGAAGACCACTTTTTCTCACCAGGGAAAAACTGCCTCAAAGGGGGAAAAAGCCCATAAAATGGAGTATAACATTTTTCAGCAAAACGAAACAAAATGAATCAGCCACATATGGTATAACTGGAAGTTATTTATATCTCTTCAAATGTCTATGATCCATGTACACAGGCCAACCCCGAGAGTCATGTTTTTACAGAATATTTAGCTGAGGGTATGTCTTTGACAACTCTTTATTTGGTCATTTTAATGGCTGTTTACAAACCAAGATTGCACCGGGTGAGTCCCTGAGGATTTCTGTATTCTGTCTGCTTCAGCCTGATGGTAGCCTATCTTCTCTTACGTCTTAGCAAACTCGCTCACTGCCCTAGTTTCAGACATTTCGTCTACAAGTGAACATTATGTTTTTGAAATGATAATTTCTGCTGTCCTGATTTTCCAAAGACTTTAATCTCAACAATTAAAATTAAGATTGGGATAGAAGCAATCAGAAGTATACTCTCAAGAAAGAAAATCTCCTGAATGGGGTTTAGTTAATGAAACATTTTCTTTGGTTTTGATTTTCTTACAAGAAGGGAAGAGTTCTTCCCATAATTCCTATAATCAGCGTGGGTCCTGTTTTTTCAAATGTTACTGGGTATAATATATAGAATGTCAGTGGTATTCTTCATTAGTGTTTTTTATTTATTGAAGAAGTTTTAGTTGCAGAACCAGAAAGAACACCCCATCTTGGGCTGAGATGGGACCACTTTCTGGATAGCCATTTAGAGGGGATAAGAGCACTGAAATTTTGGATAACAATCCTGCTGAGTTGCTTAAATTTGTGTTCACCTAATGTTTGCCTGGGCAGGATAGTAACAAGCATGGTTAGATCCATTTCTTAGTCTGTTTCCTATTCTTTCTTACAAAGAACAAGAAGGAAAGGGCAAGGAAGGTGGAGAAAGGCAGATATTTTACTATTAGAACGTTAATTTGCACGCTTTTCCAACAGTTAAATTTATAAAGCTGAACTATGATTTATACGATCAAATTCCAAATATTACTTGACTTCAGAAAGTGTTGTACATTGCCGTTGCTAAAATGGCAAGAGAAGTGGGCTCAAGTTAGAATCTAATCTAGGATGAGTGATGTTCCGGTGGGCAGGTCTTCACCAGGTTTTCCCATAAGGCTTGGGGCCCAGAACTGTAGCACGGCATTGGTTACTGCCTTCTGGGTCTGTGGATGTTCATCAGGATCCAGTGACTACAGCGTAAATTTGGGTAGTGCTTCCAAGGTTTGGGGGATGCCCACTGCAGTGGTCTTCTATTGGAGATCGACTCTTGTGAGATGGTTCGTTGTTTTCATCTGTCTTGGGAAATCACATATCCAGACGGCTTTCGTAAATAACAAAATATTTACAAAGATCACAAGAGAATATATGTCTCTACATATACAGTTTTCTAAAACCCAGAATTGAGTAACTTAGAGGACATGTCAGGACAGACTCAGTATGTAGTGTCCTCTCATTTCTCTTGGAAAGTGACAAGCTGTCATTAGAAAGTGAACTGTTCTCTTTTACTGGTTTCTAGGAGTTTGGCTTTTTAGAGAGTTTCTGTATCTAACTAAACTTTTGGTGACATATTCTATTCTCCCTCCCACTTTCACAAGGTAAAATATTACCTTAACTAGGTCAGCTGGCCTGTCCACGAACTGACTCTTCATGCTGAGTCCTTTTATCTTAGGGGTTGATGGGATCCAGGAACCTGGTTCTGAATGCTCTGGAATGATGGAGAATCCTCAGGTATGGCACGCTCACATCCTGGATAGGAGCCTTGTGAAAATCATGGTTGTGTCTCAAGCAAAAGCTTGAGGCGAGATGAAGGAAAACTGCATTTAGGGAATGCTTTTGGAAGGACTTTGTTTCACTCCCTTGTCTCTACAAGTCCTCCTCACTTTCTTTAACCATAAGAACTATGTATTTTCAGATTTGGAAGATTCTTAGAGTAGTTTATCTGATGAACACTCACTGCTTGTGGGAAAATCCCTTCTTTCTGCCTGATGATTGAGTCAGGGACTGTTAATGAGGGAGACATCAAGGGTCCTCCCCCGATTCTTTTCTCTCTTACCTTTTCTTCTTTCATTATTCCCATTGTGAATATATATGATGATATATAAGTATATATGATATATAAATTCCTACGTCTTCCTATACAATTCACATGAAATTCTTTTGAGAATACAATTGTTTAAGGAATTAGAATCCTCTTTGGAATTATGACAATGGGGATAGAAAACGTTGTTATTTGGTAGACTTTTATCAAGAGGAATTGACGAGAGCGGAGACAGATTGGAAACAGGGGAGAAGGAAATAAAAACATCAGAGGCATCTAGCCCCAACCTGGAAGAAAGGCAGGGTACCAGACCGTGCAGGATAGTTTGGGAGATGCAGGATAGTTGGGGAGAAGATGCTAAATTTAGTTTTGGACACGTTGAATTAGGATTGTCAGGGGCAAACAATCCCAGATGTCAGAGGCTCAGGTTCATGAAGCAAATTTGGGAGATGTATTCGTCTCCTCTAGGTGCTGTAAAAAATTACTCCAAACTCAGTGGCATCAAGCAACACAAACTTATTCCCTTACAGCTCTAGAAGCCAGAAGTCTGAAATGGGTCTCACTAGGCCAAAATCAAGTGCTGGCAGACCTGTGGAGGAACAATCTGTTTGCTTGCTTTTTCGAGTTGCTAGATGCTGTCTGCATCCTTTGTGGACCCTTCTACCGTGTTCAAAGCAAGAAGCGCAGCGTCTTCAAATAGTTCTGTTACTCTCCTGTCACCCTCTTTTACTTACAAGGATCCTTGCAAATACATTGCATCCACCCAGAAGATCCACATGCTGGAAAATCCCTTTAGCCACGTAAGTGATCTATTCTTGGTTCTGGTGATTAGGACATAGGCATCTTTGGGGGGGGGGTGCATTATTCTGCCTACCACCTGTGTGTTCACCTAGAGGTAGTAATTCTATTTCTTCTTTTATATTCCCAAGGGAATGTTGGGGGCGGGGGGGGGGGGGGGGAGGAAAGAGAGAATGAGACACACCCACACACACCCACGCAGAAAGACAGAGAGAGAGACAGAGAGACAGAGAGAGAGTAAGACCAGAGGACTGAAAAGTAAGATTTTCTTAGTTTCTATCATCTTGTTTTCCTCTCCCACATTCCCCTTTCTGTTCATTCTCTTCTCAGTATCAGGGCTAATTCCCTTGGAATACCATGCTTTCCTCCCCCTTTTAACCACTCTTGCGTGTCTTCTCAAACAAGACTTGAACTCTGGTGGCATTGCTCACAGAAAACAAAGTGATTTTATTTCGTTTGTTCTCACCTGTGGCCTTGCAAAGCCCTGGGATTTCAAAAAAAAAAAGCCAAAGGAGAGCTTATTTTCATTTGTTTGGTCTTTGCGGTCTTTAGTCCTGTCTACTCAGCCTGAATTTTACAAAATAGCATCGTAGTTGTACTTCTGCTAAGTGAGCCACATGCAGTTCATCCTTTGCCACCACTTAAATAATGAGGAAATAATTGTGTTTTCAATACCAGGACGAAACTGCTGTGCTATTGACAAAGTCTTAATTGATTTGAAATATGAGAAAGCTCAGGCCCTTCTCTGATATAATTGGCTTAGGCCCTTGGGTGCTCTACCTGGATTTAACTATTGAGAATGCTTACTGAGTGCCGATTTCCCCTCGGGCCCTGTGCTCAGTGCTGCCACACGCTTGATCTGCGAGGCAGCGCGTTGCTGGCTGAGAAGCCACTTAACCCGTGGCAGCAAGGTATGTGGCTTGGGAGTCTACATCCATTCATTCAACTATTGATTTTTTTTAAATTTTATGTATTTATTTAGGGAGAGCAAATAGGGGGGAAGGGCAGAAAGAGAGAAGAGAGAGAGAGTTCTAAGCAGGCTCCGAGATGTCAGTGCAGAGCCTGATGGGGGGCTGGAACTCACAAACTGCAAGATAATGACCTCAGCAGAAGCTGCACGCTTAACTGACTCAGCCAACCAAGGTGCCCCTGACCACGGATGTTTTTATTCTGAAGTAAACACTGGGGTGCCTGTGGTGTGCTAGACATTATGCTAAACCCAGAGGATGGAACACTGAATAAACCATAGTCCGTAGTAATTAAGGTACCTTTAGTCAGTGGTTGGGGACGGAAGGGGAAAGTCCCGTAAGAAAATAGGCAGCTACATTATACCATGCAGATGAGGTGATGGGGATGGTGTGCCTAGAGTATTATGGGAACACACACAAGAGGTGCTCAATCCAGACACGGGTTCCAGGGAAGGCTTTCTATAGAAAGTAACATCTAAGATGAGTCCTGAAGGACCAGTAAGAATGAATCAGGCAGAGGGAGAGATGGGGAGAAGGCATCAAGATCTTTCTGGGGAGAAGTGCTAGCAGGTACAGAAGAGGAAGCAAGAACAGTGTGGTTGAAATCTTTACTCATTTCCTTCTGTCTGAGTATCCTTGGGAAATTGCTTAACCAGTCCAAGTCTGAATCCCTTCGTCTGTGAAACGAGGCTAATCACGTCTCAGGGAATTGTCCAGGAAATGGTGGAGTTGGGCTGTAACATATTGTCTAGGGATAATCTATTTCTTGGTTTTCACTTTGCCTTTTGTTTTTCGCTAGTGACATTCGTGGAGAGTGATCCTCTCCGCTCTACAAAAGAACTCAAAGCCCAAATAACAAAAATAAAATCCCAATTTAAACATGCTCTAGATTTCTTAGCCTCAATCCAGGGTATTTATTCTGACAGCTCCAATGCAATTTAGATTTAAGTGATTAACAATGATTTTAATTTATCAATCACAGTTGAAGTAGTACTCTTACCCATATGTGTGTGCATATCACACACACACACACACACACACACACACACACACATTTTTTTACTAATACCTTACCATCTATTTTTCAGGACACTTGATAGAACAGATGAACACATGCCCCCGTGATTTGAAAAAGACCAGTCATGGTCCTAAAAAATAGCGTGTGTTTTCTTTGACTTCCTGTAAGGTATATTCATGGGAAGTTTTCTTCCAGGGAAACCCTGAGTTTGTTAAACTGGAGGTGCTCTTCCAGATGTTGGTTACAGTTGGGGACAGTGGGCATGAGTATGAAGGAATGAAAACTTGAATTATTTTAAGTGGGGACAGTTTAATCGTGCTGGTTGATGAACGCGTCCTGCGACTTAGAACAATTTGTCCTTTCTATGCAAGTCTGCATTATCATCATTTGTCATTGTTCTTGTTATAAATACATTAAGCACTTGGGGATCCTGGGCGATAGTAATATTTCCAGGGCAGGGTGTGTAAAAATTATTTATTGTTCAACAGTTAAATGAGCATCTCAAATTCATAGAAAATGGAGAGGCAGACATAGCATAGTGAGTTATGGGGCGTCAGTGAAGACGTTAAAAACAAAATACCTTTGTTTAAATGTTGGTCCCACTACATAGCCCTGAAAAATTATTAGTCTCTATGCTTCAGTGTTCCCGTCTGGAAAATGGAGTTACAAACGATACTTTCCTCAAAGGATACCTAAAAGAATTAAATGAAACAATTTATTAGAAGTAATTATGTTTTATGTAGTGCTGCATGAAAGATAAATATTATTAGGTATCATTATGAAAGGTTTTTTTTTCAAGTTTAATTTCTGGGGGCCAAGGGCAGACCACCCCAACATGCACGGTCTCAAAGGCATGTAGATTATTTTGAGCTGAAACCAATCAAGGACCAAAAGACTCAGGAAGAAACTTTGACCTTCCCCTCCTAACTGCCTAAAAAGATTAGAAGAAGAAGTGTACCAGGAAGACAGCTATTCAGAGATTACCTTTTACCTAAGAAACTGATCTGCACACCAGGGCACCTTGGTTTTCCAAACATCTCTCCTCACCTGCTTGCTAATGACCTTCTTCCCTTTTGTATCCGGGACTCCTACCCTGCTCCTTAGCTCTGGATGACATATATACACCTCATTTTGCCTGTCTTTGGAATTTCATGTCCGTGTGGATTCCCTGTACATATAAAACTAAGTTTGATGTTCTCTGGTTAATCTGTCTCATGTAAATTTAATTCTTAGTCCATCTAGAAGAAACTTGGACAGAGGAAATTGTTTTTCTCCGCAACAAACTCATGTTGCAACCACTGCACTAGAGCCGAGAAATAGGAGGGAATCGATGACCCTGGAAATCTTCTCCAGTGACGGAATCAAAGGAAAGCAGTTGGATGTAGGCCAGAGTGGCAAAGGACACGAAACCCAAGATCCCAAGGGTCAGTTTTTGCAGGCCGGCATATCAGCCTACCTGCACAGGTCCTGCACAAACTGTTTGGATAATTATCAAAGTAATGGGACGCCAGTAAATCAGATCAAGGAAGGTCCAAGTCGGAGAGCTAGGATCCTGAATGTTGGCCTCCAACGATTTTTTCAGCTGTTGCCTTTTGAATATGATTTTATCCTAATAAGCTAATTAAATCTAAAAGTGTGAAAGTGAGTCTGAACATGGGCTTATCTTTGACTCTTGCCTTCTTTTTTAAATAAGCACAGTTACTCTCTGTTCCTCTCTCTCTTGAGATATATTTCCCAGCTATAACACTTCAGACTAGATTGCGCAGGCTCCCTCCATTAACACTGCAACGCCTCCCATCGCTGGCGCAGGCCTGATCCGGGCACGCCTGATTAACGGGGACTCACTCCCACACAGGCAACTTGCTAGAAGATCTTCATCCCTCCCTCTGCTCTGCAGAGGGCACTGCTCAATGCCTGTGAGTAGACATGCTTAATTAAGTAAGGGTTCTTACTGTTAATAACATTCTATTTTTGATCCTGAGATGTTCTTAATTCTAATGACAATTCCACTCTTAAAAGGACCTGGACAGCAGGCCAGAAGTGCTCTTTGGTGAATTTATTAAACATTATTTAGGCTGATAACAATCTGTTTTGTAAATCAGGAGAAATTGAACAATTACCCAGATGTCCCCCGAGCAAGGGTCACATTGGGTCTGAACAGATTGCTGCTTTTTTTTTTTTTTTTTTTTTTTTTCCCTTCAGTGCTTCATATTACCTTTCTGCCTTTAAGAGTTTGCTTGGGTGTTAAAGAGAGAATATAAACAATGAATCTATGTGACGATATGCTACATGACCCACATCTAACGCACTCTCGCTTTCCTTGAATAAAGGCTTCATGACAAGCCATTGCAGGAAACACTTCGGGGCTTTATAAGGCTAATTAGAATTTCATTAACTTAATCATAAATTACCTCTGGCTCAGGTCTGCTTGTTACCTCTTCCCTCTCAGTTTGGATTTTGACCCATGGGTTTCCTGTTTAATGTGGCAGCTGCTTAGATCCCATGTGAAAGATAGGCTTGAAATGCATGCAGTCAAGGGGCTATCTTTCTCAGTCTGTTTGAAGTGCACCTGGAAATTGTAAGCTCAGGAGGAAGAGAAAAAGCTCAAATGCCTGCAGAGACGGCAGCTTGAAGTGTTAAATGGGCGACACTCTAAGGGAACATGGCCACATGCTGCCTCTGCACCAAGGGTGCTTTGGTCTTAAAAAAAAAAAAAATCAGATCTCATTTAAAAAGACTGCATGTGGTTTCCTCCCCCGATCTAAGTTTCAAGATTCACTTAGAATGAAAATCAGGCAACAGCAAAAAAATCAAAGTTTAAAATGTCACACATAAACTCATCAGTTTATGGAAATGGAAAAATACTGAGGAAGGTACATCTGGAATGTAATCCAATAGCTCTGAGAGCGATGTGCTGCTCAAAGGCATGAATCCTGTATCACTTAAGACAATCTGCTGGCTGCTCTAAGTCTGACAGTTCATGGCATGTTGTAAATTCACCTGAATCTGATTTATGTGCATGCAAACACCGTAATGAGAAGAATTACTATGACCGTTAGTGGTGGATTCTCTACGAACGGATGCCAAGGTGTTGGCCGATTGTTGGTGCCATGCCAAACTTGTTTCTTCCTTGTATGTATTCTTTCAAATCACAGATTGATTTGATTGAGGGGCAATTATAAATGATTATGGAAGAGTTTTGTTTTGTTTTGAATGTGGCTAGATCATTCTGTACTTTAAACTGTTCAGGGTTTTATTTTTTTTAAGTTTATTTTGAGAGAGAGAGAGAGAGAGAGAGAGAATGCATGAGTGAGGGAGGGGCAGAGAGAGAGGGAGAGAGAGAAATTTAATTAGGCTATGCACTACACTGTCAGCCCAGAGCCCAACCCAGGGCTTTCTCCCTGGGATCTCGAACCCTGAGATCATGACCTGAGCTGAAATCAAGAGTTGGAAGCTTAACCGACTGAGCCACCCAGGTGCCCCTAAATTGTTCAGGGTTTTAATTGGAAAGATGTAGGGTATCTCACCTTGTTTGGTTTGATCTGGTTTTCTGTGCATCCAAGGGTAATAGAGGACTGATACTGGTTATAAGATTGCATTGATATCTCTCTATACATCACCTTTTAAAAATACATCGCCTTTTAAAATACAATTGTTATTGGGGCGCCTGGGTGGCTCAGTCGGTTAAGCTTCCGCCTTCAGCTCAGGTCACGATCTCACGGTCCGTGAGCTTAACCGAAACTTTTTCTTCTTATAGGTTAAGCATAGCTAGGCAAGAAGAGCAACGATCGAGGGGCCTCAGACAAAGAAAAAAAAGAATAGGATGATTGGCATTCCAAGTACAATTAGGACAATAAGTGCAGAATTGAACTTTCAATCAAACATTCAAAACCCAAATTTATAGCAAGTGCCCACTACATACAAGGTACGATGTGAGGTATTGTTTTGTCAGAAAAAATTGAGGAAGAATACTGAAATGGGCCAAAAACAGAAAGGAAAAAGGAAAAGAAAAAAAAAAACCCAGGAATTTTGAATGTCTTGTCTAGCATGACCTTCTGGGTTATCTCTGATTTTCATTGTCTTTTGGCTATTTTTGCAACTCTCTAAGTTGTAGAGAATTGATAATAATGTAAATAATAATGTAATACTGGTCTTGTCCATGGAAATTTAGGTTAATTGTGTCTGGTGGAAAGAAATTGATTATAACCCTGTGAATATACCTGTTTGGCATCCCGTTGTGAATTTATTTCAGAATTCCTTATCTGATTACATATATGTATGGTCCTTTAAATTCTCCTCTGGACAGGTTGTAACATCTTACTGGTCCCCTCATTAATTATCGAGTTAAAATCTTTGACGGGTTTATTTTATATTTGTATGAGGATCAGATTATACCCTCTTTTAAACAGTCTCTTTAGCAGTTTGACAATAAAAAATGTGATTGATACTTGCTCTTAAATTGTTTGGTTTTTAATTGTAGAGATAAGACATAACCACAAGTTGACGGGCAATTCTGACCTCTCTTAAGTCGACGGGGTTGGTGTTACTATATATTTTCAGGGTGAATTGTACTGATCAATAACTATTTGCACTTACCATTCTTTCATTCCCTTTAACTAGTTGATTTGCAAGTCAGAAAATTCATGTGAAAAGATAAAAGAGTAAAATTCCAGGCCGCTATAGCCACAGGGCTTAAAAAAAAATTTTTTTTTGATGAGACTTATTTTTCCCATGATCAAAATAAGAATTTTATTAACATTTAGAAAATAATAAATCACAGGAAAAACTGGAAATCGTAGAAAAGCAAGGAGACTAAAACAATAACCCACACCACACCGAGCAATGCAAACATTTTGGTATATTTTCATCTGGAGTTTCTACGCTTAGTTGTGTCATTGTTCGTCTTTGTTTTTAGTTTTGTTTGGTTGTTTGGTTTGTTTCTCTTGCACAGTGTGTGTAGGTCGAATAATATCCCTGCCCAAACCCAGCCCAAAGGTATCCACATCTTACTTCTAATATGTGAAATTACATGACAAAGGGGAATTAAAACTGCAGATGTAATTGAGTTGCCAATCAGCAGACCTTAAAGAAGGGAGATTCTCCTAGATTATTTAGGTGTGCCCAATGTAACAATGCGGGTCCTTAAAAGTAGAAGAAGGGGGCAGAAAAGAAAGCCAGAAACATGGTAGCCTGCTGGAGAAGAGGACCCTGTGCCAAGGCCTGCAGATGGCCTCTAGAAGCTGGAAAAAGCAGGGAATGGATCCTCCCCTGGAACACCCCGGAGGAATGCAGTCCTGCAGATGCCCTGAGTGGAGGCCACTGAGATGCATCTCAGGCATTCGACCTCTCCGGCTGAGATAATCCACTCATATTATCTAAGCCGTTAAATTCATGGTAACTTTTTACAGCAGCAATGGGAAGTTAATACAGTATGCACACCCAGATTTTAAAATTTCTTGTTATATCAGATGTTATAATACACACCTACATGTTGTTTTCAACTTTTGCAAACAAATTTGTAACGGATACCTCATAGTTTATTTAATCATTCTTTTATTGTTGGCTATTTAGAATATTTCTATTTTTTTCTATTACAATGAATTTTTACTAGTGTCTTTGGGCATATAGGTTTTTTGCATATTTTAAATTATTTCTCTAGGGTACATTCACAAAAACGGAATTTATGTGTTAAAGTGTAGCAACATTTTTAGGGCATGATGGTTGTGAGGAAAGGGGGAGGGAGATCGCAGAATTCACATTTCGGAATCTCGTATTTTATCAAAGCGACTCGAAAGGACTGAGTAAATAGACCCCTGCCTCCTTTACCAATTCCCTCAGTTACCCACGGAGGTGATAACCCAAAAAAGAAGAATCAGGCAAATTCTGAAAATCTGGGTGACCATCTTATGGACGACTCAGGTGTGGACAGCTGTAGAGTGACATCATTAACCTGGGAAACAGGTAACTGATGGAAGGTCCAGAGTTTAGTAGAGCTTCTGGTTGAAACCACATCTCCTTCAAATACATTTAAGAGTGGCAATTTATGCGCTTAGGACCCGTAGAGGACAGTGGCCATCTTGGGATGGGGCCTCACAGGGCAATCAGCACAATTTTCAAAGTACAAGAAGGTATTTTGAGGAGGGAGAAGAAATGCTTCATTTGGTGCCATGGTTCAGGTGCTTGCTAATTCCTAGCAAAAGAGAATTTAAAATATGTGTTGGGACCACTTCTGTTATTTTGAATATGCTATTTGTAATCAGCTGCATGGTCACCAACCTGTTGATCTTCTTCTTTAGGGCAGGCTGAGTGATTCCCAATAAAACTTGTTGTTATCTTCCTGAAGGGTTACAATAATGAATATCTTCAGGTATCTTTATTTGTTTTTTATTTTTTGAATTTTTTACTTATTCTTATTATTTTTTTAAATTTAAATCCAAGCTAGGTAACATATAGTGTAAGAATGATTTCAGGAATAGAATTTAATGATTCATCACTTACATGGAACACTCAGTGCTCATCCCGACAAGTGTAATGCCCCTTGGTCATCTAGCCCATCCCTCTACCCAACACCCTTCCATCAACGCTCAGTTTGTTATTTTTCCTGCCTTTCCCCTATGTTCATCTGTTTTATATCTTAAATTCCACATGTGAGTGAAGTCATATGATGTTTGTTTTTCTCTGACTGACTTATTTCACTTAGCATAACGCCCGCCAGTTCCATCCATGTAGTTGCAAATGGCAAGATTTCATTCTTTTTGATCACTGAGTAATATTCCGTCGCATATACATACCACATCTTCTTTGTCCATTCATCCATCAATGGACATTTGGGCTCTTTCCATTCTTTGGTTATTGTAGATAGTGCTGCTGTAATCATTGGGAGGCACATGTCCCTTCGAAACAGCATACCTGTGTCCCTTGGATAAATGCTTAGTAGTGCAATTGCTGGGTCATAGGGTAGTTCTAGTTTTAATTTTTTCTGGAAATTCCATAGTACTTTCCAGAGTGTCTCATCAGTTTGCATTCCCACCAGCAGTGCAAAAGTGTTCATCTTTCTCCACATCCTCACCAACATCTGTTGTTTCCTGAGTTATTAATTTTAGCCATTCTGACTGGTGTGAGGTGATATCTCATTGTGGTTTTGATTTCTATTTCCCTGATGATGAGTGGTGAGAATTTTTTCATGTGTCTGTTAGCCATCTGGATGTCTTCTTTGGAAAAGTGTCTAGTCATGTCTTCTGCCCATTTCTTCCCTGGATTATTTGTTTTGGGGTGTTGATTTTGATAACTTCTTTATACATTTTAGATACTAACCCTTTATCTGATATGTCATTTGCAAATACCTTCTCCCCTTCCATTGGTTGATTTTTAGTTTTGCTGATTGTTCCCTTTTCTGTGTAAAAGCTTTTCGTCTTGATGAGGTCCCAATAGTTCATTTTTGCTTTTGTTTCCTTTGCCTTTAGAGGCACATCAAGTAGGAAGTTGCTGCGACTTATTTTTTTTTAATTTTCCAGATATTTTTATAGCTAGGTATCTTGTCAAAGTTGACACACTTGAGAACTGTATTCAAAATTCCTGCCTCAGACTATGCAGGCCAGGTAAATAATGACTTCTGCCTCTTCCTTCCCCCAAACCCATATGGAATACTGCCTTTGTCTGGTTGTGCTACACAACATACTGTCACATCTGACTTTGTGCTCTCAGAGGCTAGTCCTTGAACAAGGGTAAAATGATGCAACCAGTTGGAAAAAAAAAAGAATAAAAAAGAATGTGAAATCTTTCAATTAGCTATTTCTTGGGTTCCCTAGATAACTAGCAGAAAGGAGAATTTAAGCTCTTAAGCCAATCTTAGTGAAATAAAGAAGCTTTGATTCTTAGATAGTCAGGAAAAAGTGAAACTAGGGAAAATAAAAGAACTCAAAGGTCCAAGCATTATGTTAATTATTATATTTTAATGTTTCCATTTAGTAAAACTTTCCCAGCTCTCAATTCCTTCTCTCCACTTATTTTACAGATAATTTCACTTCACGTGCCATGAGAAGGTAGATCAGGACAAGCTGGAGTACTCGTTAGGGTGTTTATGGACTGAGAGGTGCTCCCACGGGAGACATCCCTCCAGGAATGATGCTCAGCATGAAACAGCAGGAAGACCACCGAGAGGAAAATGTGTCATTCCGGGATGGAGCTGGACCTTAACTCTGCTGTGAACTGGAATAAAATTAGAAAAGGAGGGCATTATTGTTGACCTAGAAAGACTTATGTAAGGTTATAAATTCATTAGAATATCTTTTTTTTTTTTTTTTCCCTTGAGCGAGTTCACTTTTATATGGGACCACAAGGGGGATGGGGCCATTATAGGTATTCATTTAAACAACTGGGAGTAATAAGGAAGAACACTGAATAAAATGGCACCAGTTTCTCAGGAGCTAGCCAGCAGTGACTCTGTTTTATTTTTCCAGGGTAGAGACATTTGCTTAGAATGAAATGGATTTCAAAATAATCACTTTCATCCTAAATGAGTCTACCCAGGAAGAAAAAGCTATTAAGCCATCAATGCAGCCTCCTCCCTGTTCTTCACCTAGGTATTAAAACAAAATGTTTGCAGACCAAGGACCTCATTTTCAAGAGAGGCCTGTAGGCCAACAATCTTGCTTATGGAACCTTAATTTGCAAACATGTTCCAAATATTTACCTAAAAACTTAAATTCTTAACATATCAATTGTTCCGAGATGAGATATTGAGGACCCTGACGCCACGTAAAAAAGCAGACTATAAAGCCACTTTGGAGTTGCGAATTTGTAAAAAAAAAACCCCAGCATCTGAATCCGTAGCTGTTTCAACATTCAACTGGGTGAATAAATTAAGTATTCTAATTCCTCATTCTTGCTTTGCATATGTAAATATGGTGTTTTGTACTTTTAGAATTGTTTAGATAATTAGAGAGCTGGCTTCTGAGCTCAAAAATCAAATCTTTCAAGGCACATTTGGCTGAGAAAAGAGTGGGACAACTGGTTTCATCCTTGCTTTTTTGGGTTATGAGAAAAAGACAGTTTTTTTGGTCAACTTCAGTTATTTTGCTGCCTGCCTCTCCGAGTGAATTGGCAGTTTGTGTGCGGAAATTGACGAATCAGAGAGAAAACTAAATGGGCACGTTTTAAACAAAGGAGTGAGATTAATACAGAAAGATGTCCAGCAGCGTGTAGGTGCCAAACACGTATGCTACTGGGCAGTTTCAGGGGGCTTTGCACTTCAGGGGAAGCTTAGGTCAAGGACGGATTCGTTCACTGATTTATTCCATAAATATCTACTGGTGACCAGCGGTGTGACCGGCAGTCTGCTAGGTGCTGGAGGTCCAGGAGTGAACCAGGTGGGCGAAACTCAGACCCAGTTGGAGAGGACCCGGAGAGAGGATCACCTTGAGGCCAGGAGAGTGCAGGGGTAGCACTAACCACTAGGGAAGCCCAGTTCTTAGTTTCTGTTTCATTGGCTCCCTATACCAGGCAGGTGTCCGAAAAAGTCTCCAGAACGTTGTATATACCTCATATGTTCCCTGGACCTAGCAAGGCAAGGGTTGGGGCTGAAGACCATACTCCAGAGATTTGTCCTTTTGAATATATTTTGAGGATCCAGGTCTGGAGTATCTCAAACAGGGTTAGACCATTCATACAAATAGCTAACCGTTTTTTTTTTTTTAGCTTCTTCTAGCTTCCAGAACCGAAGAGACTATGGAGGCAAAGTATCCAAAGACTCTGCCCTCGTGTAGTTTCGAGGCTAGTGAGAGAGGCAGACATAATCAAATAATAGAAGAGACAATCATATGATTACAAACTGAGATTGGAAGTTCAAGGCTCTGCAAGAGCACAGGATGGGGGGCGGGGCGCTTTTGGTCCGTGCTGGGATCTGAGGAGAGAGGAGAATGTTGGAGGGGAATGGGAGGGAGAGGCTCATTCCAGAAAGTGGTCAGTCTGTGAGAATGTCTGGGACTGGGGAGGAAGAAGGCCATTTTGGCTGGACTACAGAGAGTGTCGAGAGTAGCAAGAGTGATAAGATTATAGGCAGGGTAGTTGAGAAAGGCAGGTACAAAGAGACAGAGAGAGAATCCTCTGGTGGTTTCTACCAAATTCAGAGAGACACTCTCTGCTTCTAGTCTAAAGAGTGGGGCGGAGGGTGGGAGGAAGCATTAGATAAATGTTTTTCGAAGTTAGGCTAACATTAGACAAATTTACGGAATGAGAGTAGTTTGTTATAACATTCTAAGTTCAAATGAAGTAACACACTATCATGAAATACCAATGCACCATTGGTTTCCCCACATCCAGTTACTTTCTCTATTTCATGAGCATAAGGAGTGATTAGATAAAGTATTTCTTACAATTTAGCACAATGCCTGCCTGGAGTACGCACTAAAAAAATTGCTGGTAAATTAAGACTAGTTTAATCACAATAATTACTACCCTATAGACTACAACCAAATGAAGACCTTACATGCGTGATGGAAATCTAAGCACAGGGATGGAGGAGACAAATGGGGGTCATAACAGCATAACTTACATGTGCATCTCAAAAGCTGAGTTGCCTAAGTCCTGGAGAACACTTTTTTTTTCTTTTTTCTTTTGTAACTCTTGCATTTATCTCTACTCATTCTCTAATTCCCCCCAAATTCCCATTACATGTCATAATATTTTAGGAAGATACTGCAGAGTTACTTATTTCATAACTTATCATAAAGCTTCAATAATTCAAATTTATGATGACCTTTATATCTATCTATCTATCTATCTATCTATCTATATCTAATTTATTGTCAAGTTAGCTAACATACAGTGTATACGGTGTGCTCTTGGTTTTGGGGGTAGATTCCCATGATTCGTCGCTTACATACAACACCCAGTGCTCATCCCAACAAGTGCCCTTCTCAATGCCTATCACCCATTTCCCACCCCCTCCCCCATCAACTCTCAGTTTGTTCTCTGTATTTAAGAATCTCTTATGGTTTGCCTCCCTCTCTGTTTGAAACTATTTTTTCCCCTTCCCTCCCCCCATGGTCTTCTGCGAAGTTTCTCAAGTTCCACATATGAGGGAAAACATATATCTGTCTTTCTCTGACTGACTTATTTCACTTAGCATAATACCCTCCAGTTCTATCCACGTTGTTGCAAATGGCAGGACTTCATTCTTTGTCATTGCCAAGTAGTATTTCATTGTATATATGAACCACGTCTTCTTTATCCATTTATCAGTTGATGGAAATTTGGGCTTTTTCCATAATTTGGCTGTTGTTGAGAGTGCTGCTGTAAACACTGGGGTACATGTGCCCCTATGCATCAGCACTCCTGTATCCTTTGCATAAATTCCTAGTAGCACTATTGCTGGGTCATAGGGTAGTTCTATTTTTAATTTTTTGAGGAACCTCCACACTGTTTTCCAGAGTGGCTGCACCAGTTTGCATTCCCACCAACAGTGTAAGAGGGTTCCTATTTCTCCACATCCTCACCAACATCTGTTGTTTCCTGAGTTGTTAATTTTAGCCACTCTGACCGGTGTGAGGTGGTATCTCAATGTGGTTTTGATTTGTATTTCCTTGGTGATGACTGATGTTGAGCATCTTTTCATGTGTCTGTTGGCCATCTGGATGTCTTCTTTGGAAAAGTGTCTATTCATGTCTTCTGCCCATTTCTTCACTGGATTATTTGTTTTTCGGGTGTTGAGTTTGGTAAGTTCTTTATAGATTTTGTATACTAACCCTTTAACCGATATGTCATTTACAAATATCTTCTCCCATTCTGTTAGTTGCCTTTTAGTTTGCAGTGCTTTGTATTTTGATGAGGTCTCCCAATAGTTCATTTTTGCTTTTAATTCCCTTGCCTTTGGAGATGTGTCAAGCAAGAAATTGCTGCAGCTGAGGTCAAAGAGGTTGTTGCCTGTTTCATCCTTTAAGGTTTTGATGGTTTCCTGTCTCACATGTAGGTCTTTCATTCATTTTGAGTTTATTTTTGAGTTCATTCATTTTGAGTGTATGGTGTGAGAAAGGGGTCCAGTTTCATTCTTCTGCATTTTGCTGTCCAGTTCTCCCAGCACGATTTGCTAAAGAAACTGTCTTTTTTCCAGTGGATACTCTTTCCTGCTTTGTCAAAGATTAGCTGGCCCTACATGTGTGGGTCCAATTCCAGGTTCTCTATTCTATTCCATTGGTCTATGTGTCTGTTCTTGTGCCAATACCATACTGTCTTGATGATTACAGCCTTGTAGTAAAGGCTAAAGTCCGGGATTGTGATGCCTCCCGCTTTGGTTTTCTTTTTCTACATAACTTTGGCTATTCGGGGTCTTTTGTGGTTCCATAGAAATTTTAGGATTGTTTGTTCTAGCTTCGAGAAGAATGCTAGTGCAATTTTGATTGGGATTGACCGGGGAACAAGGTCATGGAAAGAGGAGGATTTGGCGTGGTGCTGTCGTTTCTACAGTCTGGGGTCTCTGTGCCTTTCACAGAACTTCCAACAGTGCTATGTTGGGACAGAGCATCCAGAAGTTCACAACCTCTGTGGTCCATAGGAGCCATCATGAGGAGGGCCCAGGGAAGAATTTGCCATTTTCAGTGGAAAACAAGTGACGGTTACTAATTATGATGACTATGTACTTTGGATCTGGATTTGCTGCACCTTTTTTTTTTTTTATAGTAAGGCACCAACTGCTGAAGAAATAAGGATGTTTTAATTAATCCATTAAACAGATGTGAAAAGGAGCATTTTAAGAGGTGCAGTCTCTTTGAAAAATGGATCAAAGTCTTGAATTCCTCATACTCAATATGTTTGTAAATAAACTTACGACATGAAAAAAAAATGGGAAAATATTCTCTGGTCATGGACTGGAAGAATAAATATTGTTAAAATGTCAATACTATCCAAAGCAATTTACACATTCAATGCAATTGTTTTTTTTTTTTTTTTTAAAGAATTACTGGAATTTTGGGATAGTTCAGAAGCATTTTTTGATGTTAAACCCTAAGACTTTATGATTGTAAGAATTTTGTCTGCATGATTTACCTTCAAAAGGTGCATCTCATCTGAAAAACACTTCAAAGTCACTAAAGAGGTGCTCCTACACATTCTTTTTTAAAAAAATTGTTTTTAACGTTTATTTATTATTATTGAGAGACAGAGAGACACAGAGTGTGAGCAGGGGAGGGGTAGAGAGAGGGGAGAACAGAATCTGAAGTAGGCTCCAGGCTCTGAGCTGTCAGCACAGAGCCCGACTCGGGGCTCAAACTCACAAACTGCGAGATCACGACCTGAGCCGAAGTCGCCTAACCAACTGAGCCACCCAGGCACCCTGCTCCTACACATTCTTATGTTCCAGTAGCAAGGCCAGTGTTCTGACTTAATGAATCCCTTCCTGGTTTTGGTTGAATTGAAAATTTTTATTTATTTTATTTGGATTTAAAATCGCAGTTTTCAAGTAACAGTCCATACCAACCTGGAAGTACATAAGACATTGTGGAAGCTACAAGGTCAAGGAAACCTTTAAGGGAATCAATTTCCTGATCCTCAGTCTCCACATTGCCTCTTTCCTAAAACGAATCTCCCAGAGAGAATGGCTGTGGTAAGCCAGTTATCCTTCTTCACTGCCCTTCACGATCACTCTCCTTTATTCTATAAAGAAAAGCATGCGTCTGACCCATCTCTAATCTTATTGTACTGCAGAACAGTGATATTTGAGACTGCCTGGCTCCTGAGGAAGGCTTCTGTAAGAGAGAAGCAGAGCAGACTTTGATAAGAATTACAGATGCATGCTGCAGCCTATTTCCACATTATTTCGGCAACAGACTCATGTCTTCCTGTCTCAGTTTACTTCACAATGAATTTGAATTTATAGGAGATGTAAGACATGGATGTGATTTCATGTGTTCATTAAAATAAGCAAGGAAATCAGACATTTTTTGTTAGAAAGTAAGTTTGATTTGGTAGATTGGTTTGACAGTGAGGACAACCTTTGCCAATCAGTTCTATGGCAGACATTTTCTATAAATTTAAGAAGTTAAATTTTGACTCCATAGTTTTGACAAATATATGTTTAAAGCATGTGTCAATGTAAAATATGTAGGTAAATACATCCTCTGCAATAAACTTACAGTAAAAGTTCTAGAAGTCAACTGAAAAATAAGAGAAGGGATACATTGTTTCTCAAAAGCTCATGGATTGAAAATAATTAGCTGATAATAAGAAGAGAATGTGTGGCAGCCCAAGGAATGAAAGTTTTCCAGACTTCTCACTACTAGGAAGATGATTTAGCGCTAAGTACTTTAAACATTAAGTAAACAGGTTTCTTGGAGAATGATAATGTGTGTGTGTGTGTGTGTGTGTGTGTGTGTGTGTGTGTATTTCTCACAGTTGTTCAGGGGACAAATGATGGATTCATTGAGTTGTTTTATTGACACTCTTCTCTTTTAGGGGAACATAGGCTATCTTCTGCAAAGTTGTCTTCCAGGTGTTGCGAAACATCTGTCATTTCAATTTTTAAACGCTCTGAAGTCAGACCAAGAGAATAGTGTTTTAACTCTGGATATACTACTTAAAGGTCTATTTTCTCTCTATGAAAGTGTTTGTGGTAGAAAAATTTGAAAATATCAAAAAGGATAAGGAAAATACAATTAGCAATATATTTCCACCTAGTTGTATATCCTTCTATGCATTTCTCTATGTATAGAAATTACTTTCTTTTTTTTTAACATTGGAATTTGACTATTACTGTTGATAACTATTTTTAAATTTCATCAATACATCTGATCATTTCCCCATTTCATTAAATGTTATTCTACAACATTATTTCTAATGATTGAATAGTATTCCATTGGAGGGAGGTACCATACTTAATTATACATTTCTCAGACTTGAGTAAATATATGGATCCTTTTCAAAAGAAAAATAAATTCTCATGCTCCCCTCAGGGTTGACTTAGATTATTTTTATTATGTTGTTAGTCATCTATGAAGAAATATAAAACTAGGATTAATCCTTCATGATCCTCACTTGCAAACACCTATAAACCCAACACAAATTTACATTTAAATTTAGATATAAAATCAATATAATTAAAATGCCAACAGTCATTTAAGGGGATAGTTGATATTTAATAGTAGGATGATAAATGCTTTATATTTTCTTTCTTGACATGGTTCGTTTGATTTTGAGCCTGACGGACCATCATCTGAATCATCTTGATTATCATCATCGTGATTTTTCCTTCTAATAATAAACCTATTTTAAACCAGAGATCTATTATTATCATGGGCCAATCAATTTAATGGTGCACCTCAAAATATGATATCAACAAAAGTTTAAACAAAAATTCTTTGCTACTACACTTATTCCTGTTATACACAAAGAGAGCTCCTCACAGTTTGAGTGTGATGGTGACGGCTGTTTGCCAGGTGATAACCCAGCCCTCCCACCTTTCCTCTCGGAACTGCCCCGCCATCTTTGTTCTTAGAGTACTCTATGGAGTTAGCCTTCACCGTCACTACCAATGTGACTGTAAAACGAACACACACTTGGACACTGAAATCATAGCTTAGCTGTGAGTTATAAGTTAGTCTACCAGATGGCCCAGAATATCTTTACATTGACATTTTTTAGATTACCACCAAAATAAAAACAGAAGATTAAAAAAAAAAAAACTTCTTTCATAACTCAGACCCTCGAATATAAAGCTTTTGGAAACCTAAGTTGGCCATATTCTCTATTGCTTGATATCTGGTATATTCTTTTTCTATTTGCTGCTATAACAAATTACTACAAACTTCGTGTTTTAAAAGAACACAATTTTTAAAATCTTGTAATATTAGACATCAGAAGTCTTAAAATTATGGTGTCAGCTCAGCTATGTTCCTTTTGCAAGCTATGGAGAAGAGTCTGTTTCCCAGGCTTTTCCAGCTTCTAGAGATCACCACTTTCCTCAGTTCATGGCTCCTTCCTCTATTTTCAAAGAGCATCACTCCAACCCCTGCATTCATTACCCCATTACCTTCTATATTATTGGCTCATTTTGCCTCCCTTTTATAAGGTATCTCATGATTACAATGGGCTCATTCAGATAGTCCAGGATAATCTCAAGATCCTTAGTCATATCTGCAAAATCTTTCTCACCATGTACAGTAACATATTCAGAGGTTCTGGGAATAAAGACACGGACATCTTTGGGGAAGACGTTATACAGCCTACCATATCTGAATACTAAAAACTGTCATCAGAAATGATTATTCTTTCAGGGTAAACCTCTAGTGTTGTAATGTATAAACCACAGAGTACGTATTTTTTTTTTAAGGGCTTTCCAATGCCAAGTTACCCTCTGGAACGGTTGTACCAAATTGCACTCATGAAAACAGTGTGTAGAGTAACTTTTCCTGTTCCTTGACCACAATGGGTATTATTATTTGTTAAAAATCCTTTGCTATTTAGTAAGAAAAACATTTGTTAACAACAAAATTAAAATTTTATTTTAAGGTAATTTGAGGTTAAATATTTTGAGGACATTGGACCTTTTAAACTATATTTCCTGGTCATGTGTACAAAAGAAAAACACTTCAGGGGATAATTTTGTTAAGGATATATTGCTTTTGGGCTTAACTTTGTTGTATAGAAACCACCTAACCCATAAGTGGTACCTTTCTAAAATTGCAGCATCGGGAAGAAAACGTAGAATGCCTTTGAGTTGAAGTTTACATCTTAGAATGTTTAGGAGAGGGAGGTAACTGTTTAGATAAATTCAAGGATGATTATGTTCAAGAGGTACTTAATTCAGGCCAGTGTGGCTCATGTAGAGAGTCGTTATGGCCTTTTATCTGGGATAGCCTGGTCCTACGTGGGTGCATGTCAGAGCTGCAGGGGGTCACTTGTTGCTGTCGCACTAGGGTGTGGTGTCCTCTGCAGGAAAGCATCTTGTGATGCAGTCGCATCATTGCTCGGTCAGAACTGGCTCTTTTGTCGGAGAACAATTATTGCATCATAATTAGAAAAATGAGAGCGTCACAAAAACTTCGTAAGTAGATGGACATTTGAAGGATTTTTGTAAATGGTTATAATACACAACTCCTGCTTGCTTATTGAATAAAAATTTTAAATTCGGATAAGCCAAATAAAAGAAGACAGAGACAAGTCAGGATGAAGAAGCACTATTTCCTAAAGCCTTCTTTATTCTCAGGATGGTTGAGAAGTCAGAGGCCTGGGATGTTACATAACCGAGGGCCTGGAATGGTAAGACTGAACACGTTAGATAAAATGTGCAGGGTTTTAGAGCTTGTTAGATTAAAACAAATTTTTTTTAATGTTTATTTATTTTTGAGAGAGAGAGAGAGAGAGAGAGACAGAGCATGAGCAGGGGAGGGGCAGAGAGAGAGGGAGACACAGAATCCGCAGCGGGCTGCAGGCTCCGAGCTGTCAGCAGAGCCTGAGCAGAGCCTCAAACTCGTGAACTGTGAGATGATGACCTAAGCCGAAGTCGGACACTTAACCGACTGAGCCACCCAGGCTCCCCAGAGCTTGCTAGATTTTATTCGCTTATATAGACTCTGTTCTTTCTCCCTGCAAACCTGTTGCTGAGTTAGGAAGATGCGCACAACGCAGACACGTAACCCTAAGGAAACCATGCTAAAAATAGTGCTCTCAAAGTCTTGGGAGCCAACAATATCCTTTCTTTCTTGCCGAGGCCCACTGGAGCTTTGCTTTCCTTAAAGAAGCCAAGTGTCAGTGGTTTTCTTCCTTTGAGATCTCCAGGAGGAGGCTGTTTTTAGCTGAGAGCTGCTGCTTTGCCTATCACTGCAGTGCTGTGTAGGATGCCTGGTAGAGAAGGCAGCTGGGGAGGAGGAAGTCAGAAAGTGAATGTGTGTCAGGAGGAAGCTCTGGAATAAAAAAGGAATGTGCTGGGACTTACGCACTCAGCAAATGCAGCTTTTAGGCGTAGCGGACCAGGATGCCTTTGGCAGTAACAAGCTTTCTGGGCTCTTTCATTTGTTTGGTGTGCTAGGAAGATCTGATTTATTTGTGCCATTGCAATGATATTGTTAGGTTAAAAAATATGTTTTCTGGTGCATAGTAATTAACAACAGTAGCTGCACACTAGAATATTCCAGGACTTAAGGATGCTAGGCATTTTATCAGCTGCAGCCAGCAGATGGTGATAGCGTACCATGAAAAAGCAAATAAATTGGGCTTGGTGATGCTGGGAGGTTCAGGTTTGTTTTGCTTTGTTATTTAAGCTTGACCATACCCATCTATATATTCTGTGGGCACAGAGTGTTTGAGGCCGGTCTAATCTTAAACTTGTTTTATGGTGATATCATTATTTTTTACTGCTACAAATTAACTGTCGGTTTCAATCTACCCCATGTTTCAGCTGCCTTCGGGGATCATCTTGTCAGTTATGCAGCTTTCCAATTTTATGGCTGAGATCAAGAATGATTCCTTAAAGGCACATGGGAAACAATATGTCTTTAGAATGAAATGTGGAAAAGTTGATGTGAGCTTTGCTACGTGGCCAGTACTGTAGGTATGCAGGAAAAATAGGTGAGGGCAAACCACTAAGGCCCCAATTCAGTTTGAAATGCGAGTGTCTTGACATTGACTCAGGTGCTATCATTCATGCAAGTATCGACAGTGACCTGTCAATGGAGTGAAATGGAGCTAGACTGAGTTCCAATATTATCTTACGGAGTTACGTTCAAACACGTGAAAATGCAAAGAGGGACTTTTGGGCAACTCAAGTTCCAGGTCCATAGGAAATTCTTTCACTAGGACATAAAGTATCACACAAAGTCACCCTTCTTTCTCCTTTGCATCTAAGGCTTATGGAGTGCCTACCAGGTGCCTGCTCTTGTTCCAGGTGCTGTAAAGTCCTTGTGAACTTTCTGGGCAAAAACTTGATTGCTGCCTAATCTTTTCTTGAAGCGTAAGGGCAAAAAGGAATGAAGATCCTCTTTATAGGGCTGGCAGAGGACCATTGATTGATGTTCAACTTGAAGGAGAAAGGGGTCATATTCCATCTTGCCCCAGTCAAAGAATTCCATCAGCAGCACACTGTCATAAATCTGTCACTGGCTTCTACTAGCAGCTAACACACTGTCCAAGGATGTACTAAGGGACAGGGAGAAACCCCAAAAGCCAACAAAAAAGGCCAGTCTGTTTTTCACATGTTGGGTGGACAGAGTGAGCATGGGTGTAAGATCCCTGCCAAATTATCTGGGGTCTACTGAATGTTTGTTACTGTAGCTTCCTCAGTAATGTGATACCTGCTCCTAGAATTTGTTCCTTTTTATCAGAACTGGGTAACAATGACTCTGTCATAGTATACTCAGTATGAGCCAGGCTTTGGCCCGGTGTTCTTTCAACCTTTATAACATTTATTCAAGGTAGACATTTTGATACTCTTTCTACATATAAGATAACCGGGGCTTAAACAGGTTGATTAACGTGCCTGGTAAATAGCCAACCCTGGAGTTTAACAAAAGTCTGTCCGTGATCTTCCCACTTTGCCCTGCACTCTCTCTATTGAAGCATTGTTTGCTCTAACACTGTTCCATTGGCTAGAACAGGGATGGAAGAGAGAGAGAGGCAGCAATCCCACGATTTGTGCTGGGAGCATCACAGATGTAAAGGAGCCAGGCAGAAGGCATAATATATTAGGCCCTGAGGGGTCCCATCACATGGTCGGCAGAGCTTTGGAATGCTGGAAAACAAAATCAGCAGGCATGGCCTGAAGGTTTAGCCCACAGAAATGGGGTGGCTTGTTCTGAGCAAAGGCTTCAGGGCAGCAGACAGACCGTGGAGTTAAAGGCAGAGAAACAAAACGCAGTTAGTACTGCCATCCTGGGAAGATCTTTGCTTGAATACAAGGTGTGGAGAATGGGTAATGATGCATTGGTCTTTTCAGCTCCTCTCTCAGGCAAGGATAACAACACAACCCGCAGAAGCATCCTGAAACTCAGACAGCCACCGGCATTTATTTATAGAGAGAAAGTGCACAAGGTGGGATAAATGCACAGAAACACTTTGAACACTAAGCGTAGTACAAATGGGTTCACTATTGATTCTTAGTGGAAATGTGCATGTCTGCCTCATGAACAAATATCACTCCTGAGACCCCCTTTAACAAAATATTTAGTCTGGCCTCTCCAGGCTGCATTTACAACCTCATTTCTCTTCTCATGTTTTAGGGTTTTGCGCTGAGATGTAAGGAGGCCCTGTACAGCCGTCCCAGAAGACGTTCACAAGAAGAGTTTCAGACAATAGAAAATAATCTTGAGTGGTTGTGCTGTGGGTTTCCATTGAAAGGTGTCATATAAAGGCTGTAGAAGAATGAGAAATTACAGAAAGTTAACATAGAGGGCCATAAAGACGCATTAGGTATAACATCAGCTCATGGGGAATGCCAGGAAGCAAAATAATGGGGGTATTTCCACCCCCAACTTGGCTCCCTTTCCATATGCACATGATTGAATCTGTTGTGACCGTAGAAATAGTCAAGTGTGGAGAACTACTTAGGGAAGTCTAAGAACCCATTAGAATCATTAGATCTCTTCTGAGCTAGCCAGAATAATCAAATTTATATCCAAGTGAAATCTAGTTTAACTGCAGCTCTTGCCTACCTTTCAGAAAAATTGAAAGGAAAATCTTATGCAAGATTCGCTCACAAATGTCTTCTGATGGTTCTTTAAAAACATTCTACTCATCTCCAGTCAAAAATGGCTTCATGTTTACATTACTGAAGGCCGCTGTTCAAAATGGATTGTGACCTCATTTTAATAGTCTGAACTAAGGCTGCTCGTGGGGTGGTTGGGAATTGAGCAGTGTGCGACTACAACGTGATGTAAAAAATAAAAAAAACAACCAAACATCAAGCTGCATATTTATTTGATTGCTCCAAGTTCTCAGTGCATTATCTGGATTGCCTGTCCATTTTTGTCTGCGTTAATGTCAGAAGTCTTGAATTGCAAGTCCCTCCAGGATAGGTCTGATGTCATCTCCATCACTTTGAGAGCCCCAGGCTCCTCATCCAAGAAGCCTTTCTTGAGTGCCCATTATGAGACAGGAGGTCTCAATTGGCACATGGCGCTCTTCCATCCAGAGATGGCAGCCCAGACATTTTCCTTCCTGCATAAATAAATGTGTGTGGACGATCAAAACTATTTTTTTTTTTTCTTTCTGCAATCTAGTCTTTCCCCTCTCTTGATCCTGAATGTTCAATTTGGAGCTAAGGCTGACGTCCGTACAACTAGCTCCTCTAAGGTGATTGCTGTTGGGTGCTGTGCGGCAGACATTGGTCCTTTCATTTTTCTTCTTTCTTTCTTTCTTTCTTTCTTTCTTTCTTTCTTTCTTTCTTTCTTTCTTTTTTTTTCTTTTCCTTTAATCTCTTCATAGCCAAGAGAAAAAGAATGCGTTGTTTCTATTACCACACCTCCTACAACCACCGTCACTCTTTTATGCCTCATGGCGTCCCACCAAGAGCTTACAGGCACTTTCGGTCACTAAGGTGTCTTGATCCTGTAAACCACATGATTTCTGTGGTTGCTCTAGGAGAACGAGAGCCCAGAGATATCAGTCAATAGCTTTAGTTAGATCCCAAAGATCGACCAATCTTAGGAGACTCATACGTTCAAACCTCTGTCTCCACGGAAATATTTTTGGTATGGCTGTACAGACATCTGAAGTATTTGCCTTGTGATAAAAATCATTTATATCTGTAGAAACAATTGTATATTTAGATCCTTTGGTCACATATTTGGGACAGTGTTGCCAAAAGTAGGGAAGGGGTACAGCAAAAAGCCCAGAGGGCGAGGCCCTTGGCACCTCTTAAAAAACTTTCTGAGTGGAGAGAGTTACTCTTTACAAGTCTTAGTATTTCAATCAGTAAAGTGGGTATAGTAATGGCTTCCCTAGCTCTACTTTTTACAAAAGAAGCACAAGTCTTTTAAAATTCCAAAGCGCTCTACAAGTATGTGGTTAGGAAGAAAAATAACATTTCTTAAGCCTTTCAGCTGTGGGACAAGCCATGCTGAGGCAACACTATTGTATAAGGAGAGACCCTCGTTTATAACACTTCTTACTTGCAACTTTTAGACACAAACAGATCATCACAGAACAAGCAACAAAGCAGTGTCTGTTTCATGGTTAAAACACTAGGTTCTGGAGACAGGGTTCCAAATTCTAGGGCTGCCATTTTGTGACCTTGTCATTTAACCTCTCTATTTTTTCATCCATAAAACAAAGCTTATAATTTCTAACTCATGAAGTTTTGGCGGAGACTGAGTGAGATACCTTACGAGAAAGTGTCTAGCACAGTATGAATATACAACGCATTTCCTAGTTTGGAACTTGTGTACCTTTCTACCACAAAAGGTAATTTCTATTCACTTTGGGTGAAACATTATGCCCTCACTGAAGCTATGAATTCATGATATATTTTACTTTCATGATAATGCTTGAGGAATCTAGTTTCAGCCAACAAATTTTCCTGCATTGACCCTTCCTCCATTGAGGAATTAACACTGCCTTCAAATTTGTGGTATTGTCCGCTTTGTAGTGACGAATAGTTCTATACTTAGACTCCCGATCTGCCATAAGCTCTTGGCCAAAAGAATCCATCATCATCTTGTGGCTGTGTGGCTCTTGCCTTGTCAGAAAGGGCTGAGTTCAAATCACACTGGGTCCCGGGGAATATGCTTGTCAGGGAGGTGTGAAGGTTTATTATATAAACACGTGGACTTTGGGGATGGATCATCTGAATTCAAATCGGAGTTTTGCTCATTATTCACTGTGTGACCTTGAGAAAGTTACTGAACCTTTAAACTTTCACTTTTTTTTGTCTTTAGTAAGTGATTAATCGTAATAACCAACATTCATTTAAACTCTTTCCATGTGCCAGATTCTATGCCGAATGGTTTACATGTACTAACTCCTTTAACCTTATGACAACCTGTGACATGGGGATTATTTCCAACACCCATTTTACAAGTGAAAAACAAAACATGGAGAAAAACCCAAAAATACATTTTCTGGGGGCCCACTGCTAGTATATGTTCCAGCTGGGCTTTAATTCCACTGACTAGTTTTTGTTCTGGAAGTGATAACACTTCATACTAGCACTGAACTCTGAACATTGCCTGACACCTTTAAAAACGAAATAAATGTCAGTTCATTCTATTAGCAAAGAGGCAGTTCCTCTGGCTGTAGCACTTGTGTCCACCTAACTTGCATTTTCCCCAGTTGAATTTCTGAAGAGGTAAAATTTTCTGTTGTGAGACTGAGCTCTGGCTCATTAAAGAGGTAAATTTGTCTTAGTGCTAATTCAGAAAACTGGTCTAATCTTAGCCTCCTGTAAACTCTGCAAAATTTTAATGAGAAGTTTTTACTCCTTTACTTCTTCTTCTCCATATTCCTCTCCTTGTTACTTATTTTATGACTACATTTCATAAATGTAGTCACTGATCCCCCACGAAATAACAAATATTAAAAATAAAATCTTATTCTTGTGGTCCAATAATAAAGCCAAAGGCTGCCATTTACTCGTCAAGTCAGGATTCGAATCCCCAAACATCACATATCAACTGGATCGGAATATGAACAAAACTATGCTGATCCTCAGTATTCCCCATCTAGAGAAGGTCAGAAAACACGATTGTGGCCACAAGAATGGCCACTGAGCGCTGATAAAAATAGCAGCGACTTGGTCGTGCTGACTGACCGCGTTTGTTGCTCCCAGGCTAAAAGATGTTTGAAGAAGGGTCAATGAAAGCTAATTATAATTTGAGGGTCTTGTCTTGATGGTATGAGGCCGGGGTTAGAAGCCCTTGTAAAGCTGGAATTTCATTTTACTTTTGGGAAATTATTTCTTTATGGATATGGGTGGAGCCGAGGAATGAGGGAGGGATGCCAGAGAGAGCCTTGCGATAGCTTACAGCTGTCCTTTAACCGGAAGTCAATCTGCCATTTTCCTCTTATCCTCTGATTCTCGGTTTGTGATTTTTTTTTTTCATCGCAGCAAGTATTCTGCCTCCTCCCTGCCACAGAAAATGTGACTTTCCTTATCTGTAAGGTGTCTTAATTTAGTGGAAAATAGAATTGAGTCCACTGCCCACTCCTTGTTCCAGGAATGTTTTTCTCAAAATAGGAAATATATAATGTGTAGGCTGGGTGGCTAGAATTAGGTTGGATCAGTATGAAACAGGGAGATTTGTTTGCTTCAGAAAAAAATTTCCCACTGACTTGGCTGGCTGCAGAATCCAGTACAAATATCCGGACTCAGAGGTACAGAAAGCAAACCATCCTGGATGGATTATTATACTGATGACCTTCCCCGTGAATTCCCACATGCCCTTTTAACAAAGACTTCTGTGGCCAAACCGGCATTTCTAGTTAAGATTTTGAAACTATTATATGTAATACCTTCTCTTATTGATTAGGTCAATAGAGAAAGAGATAGACTTTCCTATAGAGATAGGCAAATCTTTTCTTTCTTTCTCTCTTTTTATAATGGACTCAAATATAAAGCCGTCTGTTCTCTAGACATCCAGATGAAATTAATCACCTCAAAACGGAGTGGAGAAAAGTTGGAAGGACAAAATAATACATTTGAGGGTTTTTGTGTGTGTGTGTGTGTATGTGTGCTTTCAAAAACCCATCTGAGGAAAGACTGCCAAATGTGTTGCTATCCGGCCTTTGGATTCTTATTTCCTATCTGCTTGTTGGATAATAAAGACTTAGATTTGTTTTGACTGTTTCAATACACCGCAGAGCAACAATGAAAATGCAAGTCACTCCATCTCCAGCACAATATCTAGGAAGAAAGAAGGTAAAAATGACTCACAGCATGTTTGGAATTTCTAGTGCCCGTAATTGAAAAATGGGGGGTCACAAACCACAGCAACAGTGTACATTTCTTACTGGGTGAAGGATGTCCATGTTAACAGGACTCATGGAATGCAAATACAACTTATACCTGAGGGAAGGAAACGTCTTTCTATTCCTCCCAAATCTCTCATTCGAAAACTTCATCCTTCCATTAAAAAAAGAATGGTGTTTTGTGATTTATAGAGTCTTATGGCTTTTTTCTTTGAGTCGAATGTTAACATTCTGCCTTGTGCCCTCAACTTAATGGATATTCTCAAAACTTGGCAGCTTTTCTTTCATGCGGGAAGAAGGAATAATTCTGAATTAAGAGCACCAAAACCGGTTAAGGATACATTATGTCAGAGGCTGTAGATTGTTAACAAGCAAAGGAAGCACAAGTCATAGGGTATAATACAATTAAAGGGGCTGGGTAAGATTGCCAGCTGTTCCATCCCGATGACTTCACCTGTTGATACCAGAGGTGACCCTTTCCAGTCTGAGTATAATTTGCCAGAGTCCTAGGTATTTTTCTAACCTCGGAGTGGATCACAGTCAGTGAGTGTAGTAGATGCCATGGGCCCCCCCTCCCCTGTATTCCTTTACCAGGTTCTTGCACCCTTCTCACTGTTGTGAGTTTTGGCAGCTAATGATCCATAGCTGTCACCCCCACCTCCTGAGAATTGCTGTTGGCAGCTGCATCTCCCAAAGGGTTATGATCTTCCAACCAGGAGCAGCCAATAAATGACGGAGATGGGCTGCAAATGGTTGGCCCCCTTGCATCAAAGAGAGAGTGCTGATCCACTTTGTGGTGTGATCCCATAAATCAGGTCAAGACTAGCCTGTATATGGGACCTCACCCTTGCTCAGCCCTCTCATCATTCCTCTCCTGCTTATCATACCCTCGCCTGAAGAGTTTTTCTTGAAGAAACACTCTTCAATAAACACGCACCGAACTACTGTCTTAGGCTTTGATTGTAGGGCGTCCAGACCTACGACACGGAGTTTGCCCATATGATTTAACTTATTTTGTCATGATAAATTAGCCAATCCAATATCATTATTAACCAGAATTCCTCTGAAAACAAACTATTGTCTCCAGATTGTTGAAGCCTGTTCTGTTGATCCCTTAATAAGCCTTTGCAGCAGCAGAAGAAAAATTCCTTCAGTTTGGCACTGTTTTCTGCGCGACCTTTATCCATTAGCTTACACGAAAGAAGCATGGTTGGCAGACCGTCAAAGCCACAGAGGTTGGAAATTTGAACTCAGTGACTTATTCCTACTCCTTTCTTCCCATTTTGGTAGGTTCATCTAATATTAACTCTATTTATAGTGCTCCTTCTAAAAGCGTGGCTTTTCATGTTGGAATCATGTGCTGCCCCAACAGGAATAGCCATTAGGGCCTTCGTGCATGGGTGTCACCTGGGTGACACAAGAAAAGATTTTCACTTGGAATCAAGTAGTCCATCCATGTCTGAAATGACAGGTATTTTCAGAGTTCTTTGTCATTAGAAACGTGATTGTGTAAATGTCTGAAAATCTGTACCAGTTTTAAAGAAGTTGGCCTAGAACCCGTTCCAGTCAAGACAACAACCTTGCAAATTTGGAAGGTCTCCTTGTCATTTCTACCAGCCAGTGGTACCAAGACGGGCGAATTCAGCAGCTGGAAGAATGGTGACTCTAGCTCACAGGCTCAGTCCTCCAGGAAATGCCAGGTTGACCCTGCTGCTTAGAAAAACAGAGCGTACATACAGGTGATGAAAAAAGACCCAGGAACTGAAATGTTTTCAAGGAATTATTTCTGTTGGGTGGGGCAAAGATAGGTGACTCCACAGGGGAAGTTTCAATCCTTCACAGACCCCAAACATATGTTTGCTTTGAACCAAACATAATGTCTAAAAAGGCTGACTGATGTACCCAATTGAATATTATTGATTCTCAACACAATATTTTGGTCTAAAGAAATTGGCTCTTTGTTTCCATGATGTTATTGCTTATTTATAATCAATATTTTCTCATTAAATCTAAAACAGTCTTTTAAAGCAAGCAGGTGCTTGCTATTTTCTATGTAGACATTATTTTGGTTCAACTTCTTCATGGTCACAGGGGATTTTTGCTGGATTTGGAGGATGGAAAGTCATTAGCATTTAATCTTTGGGATGCATCCCCTTGCATGTCAGGACCGAAAAGTCAGGTAATTGGTTTTAATACAAGACGACTTATGGTTTATTTGTGAAGATCACGGACTTTCACATTTTAAGCTATTTCCCAGGGATTCCGTTCCCCGAAACCCACTGCTTTTTAAGAAAGTATAAACACATTTTGTTGTTTTTGAATTTCCAAACAAAAAAGCTTGGAACTTGCTGCTCATTACAAAGAAAGTAGATGGAATTATTGTGGCCGCTAATGTCCTTATTAAAAATTCTTTCCTCACTCACCATATGATTGTCATGCTGCTTGAAATGGATAGATAGAGCTCCAAAAGTTAGGTATTTTGTATCCTGTCTGATAGAAGGAGGGAGGCAAGACTTGGTGAGTCAAAAGAAAAAGAATTACTCCAGAAAATCTGAATTCTGCCCTACTATTTTCTCCACGGCCCTCATGCATTTTATAATCATCTCTATCTAAATGAAAAACCTGTTTAATTTTTGAAAACAAGAATGGTGGCACCGATAAAATGTCTTTAAGTTTTATACTAGACACAACTTTGGAATGTAAAAATGAACTTCAAATTTTACATTTTAAGGTGCTGAGTTCTTAGAATGTTTTGTTCTTTTTATATATTTGTAAGACTCACTGAAAGGAAATTCAATGGAATTTTAAATTTTAAAATTCCATAAGAATAAAACTTTGACTTTGACTAACTAAAGCATTTCTAGTAGCAGTTTTCTAAGTCAGAATATGGTGGGGTAAAACATTAGTAAGAGAAAAGACACATGCTTATGGAATGACTATGTCATCTCTTGAGTTGGTTTAGTATATTGGTTTAAAATTTAATGTTATCCTTTGATTTTCTCTTCCTAATTTTTTCTTGCCCATTTCTAGAAATAAACCATGATTTCTTCAACTGTAACTAGAACTTCCACTATCAACCTCTTTTAGGAGTTTGGCCAAATAATTGATCAGATTAACTGTTAATCACCTGGGAATACGTAATTTTTTTATAGGTACAAATATGAGGCATGTATGGGAAAACATACCATTGATATATAGTAAGCCTTAAAATGGTTAAACCTCAATTAGAAATGTTCATTAAAAAGGCAAAGATAATCCAAGTGATTGATATTTCAGAAATAATCTGATATGTTAGCATGCATTTATCTGATTGTTAGAGCAAATTTCCTTCCATAGTTAAAATGTTTAATTTACGTTCTCTGGGTTCCTACCAACTAATGATATAGTGAAGGCATCTAAGAGTACTCAAGGTTGGAGATCAGATAATCTAGAAATAAAGTGTTTATTTGATGCAGTTAATTTACTAAGTGAATAAACCCAAACTGGGTAATTGAGAATTACTTTCCAGCAGGAAAAATACAAAAGTATGTAGCTACAAAAAATTGCAAAAATCCCCAAGTCTTTGTACTGCTTAATGGCAATGATCTCATTGTGTATATAAAATATTTGCTAAATTACAACATGCAGAATCCCAAACCATGTGATGTGAAACCTACTATATCCGTACTGAGAAAAAAGGTGAAATTGTATGTTGGTAAATTACCTCCTACCTTTCCTCAGGAATTTTCCTCAAGGCCATCTTTAGGATGTAAAAGGTCCCAGGCAAATCTTTTTTGTAGGGTCTCTGTCTACATAAAAAAACTTGATTTAAAAAAGTGTTATAAAATTCATGGGCCTATGTAAATGACAGTAATTTTCAATAAACCTTCAGAATAATGGATGAAGTAGAGTTATTTACACACTTGTTTTTCTGTCTAATTGTTGTCTATAAATATTCTTCATTGTAGCTATGTGCTGTATCTTGTTTTTTATTGTCAAATGAATGATTCCTGGCTAATTTCATGTCTTTCACCATTTGAGAAAAAGGTAGTAAAGCTGTTATTCACAATGCCATGACTCTTCAGATCCTGTCTGAATTGAAGCAATATAGATCTTCTTGCCTTTGTACTTTCTAATATCGTTTATTTAATGCTGGTTACATCATTACTCATGATTCTATATCATTCATCATGATATGAACACTGGTTTCCCCTGACTGTCTCAAAGGTTGTTATTGTGCTTTGTTGATGATGACCACAAATTCAAGTTTTATCTGGTTACATGCAGGAAAATGTGAATGATAAGTTGTTTTTTATGGTTATGTCAAATTTAGTGTTCAAAGGATGCCTGGGTGGCTCAACTGGTTAAGCATCTGACTCTTGGTTTCAGCTCAGGTCATGACCCCATGGCTTGTGGGTCCAAGTCGCACAGGGGGCTCTGTGCTGACAGTGCAAAGTCTGCTTGCGATTCTCTGTCTCCCTCTCTCTCTGCCCCTCCCCTGCACTCTCACTCTCTCTCAAAAATAAATAATAATAAGTAAACTTAAAAAAATTAGTGTTCAAAATTTTATAGCATAAATATAGAATGAAACATCTTCCAATTATGTCTTATCTTGAACTCTTAGAAGGTGACCACAGCTTTCCTAGAGTATGATCTCTTTCAATTTTGTCTGTATTCCTGCCTTCTGTCACTTCCACCTCGTGGAGAGGAGAAGTGAGATCCATAGGGACAAGGAGAGTGGTCCCATTTGAACAGGATATGTCCATCCTTCGTTTAGCATGCCTTAAGACCAGCCTGGCAGGGAACAACACCAACACATGATATAAAGCAAGAGAGAACATGGCTCAGGGGAATCACTGGACACAGGGGAACAAAGGTCTCCAAAGGTCTTGGAGGAGACAAATGAGACAACCCTGGGCAAACAGCCTGATACATGATGTGGAACCTGAGGAGGAAGTGGAATGATGACTCTGGGTAAAGGACACCTGCTGCCATCTTGGTTTCTTGGTGCTACAGACTGGAGGTGGCATCTCTGTTTGAAGAACTCTTGTACCAGCTCACGCAGGTGGCTCAGGCCCAGGGATTGGTGGTATCATCCATATTCCAGAGCCCCGAACTTGTCTGTATCCCTCAGAAATGTGAATTTCCTTAAGTTAGCGTGTCAGCACTAATCCAGAGGACCAATCTCCAGAGGACGCTCCCGCCTTCGTGAAATAAATGCTCTGCCAATTTCCTTCCTGAAGGCCTTTGGGGCATCTGGTTTACCCCTTGTATGGGATAGAGGTTTAGTACTCTGAAAGGTAAAAATGGAGACTGGGGCCTACAAGGGCCCTGATCTTATCTGAGTTTTCTTGTCTGATGACCCCAGTCCTGGCTTGTCCCAAACACCAGAGGGGAACTTAGAAAGATTTTAGAAGTTACTTTAGGGCATGGGGCTCCCTGAGGAACAGGCAGAGGACAGGGTCCCTTCTTGCCTGGGTCTAAGGGCAGTATGGAATTTATTCATAGCTTCTCTGCTGTAATTCATCTCACTAGCAATTGCCTGAGACGATCTTGGGGATTGTTCGAAAATTGCTGCCAAGTTACTATGAAAGTGCCCTCCTCCATGTCCCGGTAGGCAACCTTTAGTGATGTGCTTATAGGACATCTTTCTCGAGTGGAGATGAGGAATTCTGATTTTAAGAGCAAATCACACATTTTCCAAGTATTAACACAAATTCACAAGGGTTCATGTTTTGTTTAGAGGCCCATCTTCATTTCAGAGCAGTGGGCCAAGGCCTGAAGAGAAACTTTTAGCTCATGGATTCCCTCCACAGAGAAAATGCTCGTGGAAATCGGGGCCATTATTATTGCTTACTGCGTTTTCAGTGAAATTGATGAAAGCAGAGCGACTTGTCACTTCAGTAGAAAAATTGAATATGTGAGTTTTGTGGGCACTTCAGGAGTTGCAAGTTATGACTAGTAATGTAAATCTCTTTTTTTTAATGTCTAGTCCCATTCAAAGAACAATGAAAGGTAGTGGAAGTCTCTTTGTCTCTTTGTGCTTAGAAGAAACAGATATGAACAATTGGTATTCTAAAGCCATAGATCAAACATTGTAGTTTAAGAACTTTAGAATGACAATAATTAGAAAGAAATACATCTTTTGCAGGCAAAAGAAATACAACAGTCTTTTCTTTCTTTGGTGTTGCTGTGGAGAAAAGAGCAGGTAATGGTCAGAGGGCGGAACTCTATTCCTGTCCTGAAGCATAGACGAACTCCCAACTTCAGTTTAAAACCAACTGATTCATTCTGCTTTTCTATTCCTTCTCTTCCTCTCTCTCCTCTCTCCCTCCCCCATTCTTCCTTCCCTCTTCCCTTCCTTTCCCTCCTCATCTTTGTTCTTCTTTTTTTGGGCCTTTCCTTTACATTTGAGAAAATTCTGTTAAAATTCTTTTGTGTCTTAACAGATCATTTCCTCCAGAAGTGATTATTTAAATTTACTTTCGAGAGAAATTAGTTGACTCTCTTCCAAAACAGGGACTCCAGGAGAACCCATCTGCTCTAGGAAAAGAAAGCATTTCAGGCACAACAATGGATCTTACGCAAACTGTCTCTACGGTTTAAAAATCCTTGGGATAATAAATAATCTGTCTTGGCCTTAGGGATGATTCACTGCTGATCCCTTTGCTTATCTTATGTAATTACTAAAGAAAAGAAAAATCTCCTATGTAGCTGAAAAAGAATAATGTAGATCCACATTTACCACCAAGAAAGTAGTGCTGAGAGAGAGTACGTGAGAACAGCTAGGAGCAACAAGATCCTGGATACTTGAATATACAGAGCAAATATAGAGATGCATATATATCTCTTATATTTTTTCCTAGAAGGATATGTAGGAAAACCGTAGACCATGGTTAGCAGCGGAGTATGATGTTGGAAGAAGTGGGAAAGGGCTAGCTTCAATTTCCCTGTAATATGGACCTTTTCACATCATTTGAATTTCCTCCCCATGTTTCATTATGTGGTAGGCAAAACCCTAAGAGAGATCCAAGATTTCCCACTTTCCTGGAATACATGCGATCTGCAAGATCTGTGAGTGTGATGGTTTTCACCCTTGTGATTTTATTTATGTCATATGATGTAACTCACTTTAAGAGAGATTATCCAGGTGTTCCTGATCTAATCACAGGAGCCCTTTAAAGGCAGAGAGTTTTCTTTGGCTGGAGGAAGAAGAGAGAGAAGGAGAAGGAGAGGGGGACGGAGGAGAAGGAGGGGGAGGAGGTGGAGGAGAAGTGGAAGGAGAGGGGGAGAAGAACAAAAGGATGAAGTCAGAGATTCAAAGGACATGAAGGACTGAATGTGCCACTGCTGGCTTGAAGATGGGGGGACTACATGGTAAGGGATGTGGCCTCTAGGAGCTGAGAGCAGTCCCTGATTGATAGCCAGCAGATTTTCCCCAGAACCTCCAGACAGGGACTCAGTCCAGCTGATACCTTGATTTTAGCCTCGGATACACTAAGCATAGAACTCAGCCATACAGTGCTGGGTTTCTGACCTGCGGGACCGTGAGCTAATGAATGGGTGCTGTTAAATGCTGCTAAGTTTGTGGTCATTTATTACATGGTGACAAAAACCTGTTAGTTTTCTGTAATGTTTTTAAGAAAATGAACCGTTACCTCAGAGGTTATCTGGCCCCTAGGCTTGTGGGCCATTTTTTCCCTGCTTAATTATATTTTTAATTAAATAAAGAAACTTAATAAATGCTATTAAAAACCCCAACCCTTATTGTAAGGATAACATGTGCTTTTTAAGTTGCACGTTAAGTTACTGTACCTAAGTCAAAGCTTCTCATTGATTTTCATCGTATTTTTTATTTATTCATCCCTGCTTCATCCTAGAAAAGATATTATGTAACATTATACATTAGTAATGTGTTTTCAGGAGGAAAAATTCCCTAAATTAAACAAACAAAACCAAAACCAAAACCAATTTGGTTTTGGCCAGACAGTGGCTAAGCAAGCAGTTTATTGCGGGGCGCGCTGGGGCAGGAGGGGGAGAGCATGTCTGTTGGGTTTGTTCCCATCTATTTAGTGAGCCCAGGGCCTCTCACAGGGGTTAGCACAGTGTGTGTTCAATATTTACTTGTTAATCAAAACAAATGAATGTGCTTGCTGTCAGTGTTGCATTTTAAAGGTTATAGATTTTCTTCCACTCAGTTTCCCCTCTACCATTTTGTTTTGTACTTTAAAGCAGAGAAATTCCCATTCCCGTGTATTCTTTCAGTCCATACCATCCACAGTTTAGCTTCCTTCCATCTCTATCCCGGACATTTATGATACGTTAGCCAGCCAAGCTACCGTATCTCCGTTTGCTATCTTGAGTGACCAATTCTCAAATAACAATTTCTTTAAGGGTGAAGATTTATTTTTCTCTCTAATTATTGGTTCCCTCTTGCTTTGCTACTGTAAGTTCAAATTCTTTATCTCAGTGCTTTCCCCTTTCTCAATAGACAAAGACTCTTCTCTTATTCTTTTCTCGTATCCATGGACCCAGCACGTGGCCTGGCATATATAGATGCCCAATAAATGCATTATGTTAATGAAACAAGATGATTATTTTTCCCCCAAATTTTTATTTAAATTCTAATTAGCTAACATAAGGTGAAATATTGCCTTTCAGGAGTAGAATTCAGTGATTCATTACTTATATGCAACACCCAGTGCTCATCATTACAAGTGCCCTCCTTAGTACCCATCACCCATCTAGCCCATCCCCCACCCAGTTTCCTCCATCAACTCTCAGTTTGTTCTCTATCTTTAAGAGTCTCTTATGGTTTGTTTCCTTCTGTCTTTTTGTTTTCCGTCTCCCATATGTTCATCTATTTTGTTTCTTAAATTCCACACATGAGTGAAATCATACGGTATTTATCTTCCTCAGACTGACTTATTTTGCTTAGCATAATACACTCTATTATATATATATTGTATATGTGTATATACATAGTGTATATGTATATGTGTATATATACACATTATATGTGTATATATATGTGTGTGTTGTGTGTATATATATACATATATATATACACACAACACACACACATACACACACACACACACAGCATATCTTCTTTACCCTTTCATTAGTCGATGGACATTTGGGCTTTTTCCATAGTTTGGCTATTGTTGATAGTGCTGCTACAAACATTAGGGTAAATGTACCCCTTCAAATCTGTATGTTTGTATCCTTTGGGTAAAGACCTAGTAGCTCAATTGCTGGGTTGTAGGCTGGTTCTACTTTAACTTTTTGAGGAACCTCCATACTGGTTTCCAGAATGGCTGCAGCAGTTTGTATTCCAACCAAGAGTACAAGAGGGTTCCCCTTTCTCCACGCTCTCACCAACACCTGTTGTTTCTTGTGTTGTTAATTTTAGTCATTCTAACAAGTGTGAGGTAGTATCTCATTGTGGTTTTGATTTGTATTTCCATGATGATGAGTGATATTGAGCATTTTTTCATATTAGCCACCTGGATGTCTTCTTTGAAAAGTATCTACTCAGGACTTCTACCCATTTCTTCACTTGATTTTTTTGTTTTTTGGATGTTGAGTTTGATGAGTTCTTTATTGATTTTGGGTACTAAACCTTTATCAGATACAGCATTTACAAATATCTTCTGTTCCATAGGCAGCCATTTAGTTTTGTTTATTGTTTCCTTTGCTTTTATCTTGATAAAGTCCCAATAGTTCACGTTTGCTTTTTGTTTCCCTGCCTCCAGAGATGTGTCTAGTAAGAAGTTGCTATGGCTATGGTCAAAGTTGTTGCTTATGTTCTCCTCTAGGATTTTGTTGGTTTCCTGTTGGCTTAGGTCTTTCATCTGTTTTGAGTTTATTTTTGTTTATGGCGTCAGAAACTGGTCCAGTTTCATTCTTCTGCATGTCGCTGTCCAGTTTTCCCAACACCATTTGTTGAAGAGACTGTCTTTTTTCCATTGGGTATTCTTTCCTGCTTTGTCGAAGATTAGTTGACCACATAGCTGTGGGTCCATTTCTGAGTTCTCTGTTCTGTTCCATTGATCTATATGTCTGTTTCTATGCCAATACCATACTGTCTTGGTGATTACAGCTTTGTAGTATAGCTTGAAGTCTGGAATTGTGACGCTTTCCTTTCATTTTCAAGATTGCTTTGGATACTTGGGGTCTTTTGTGGTTCCATACAAATTTTAGGATTTTTTTTTCTAGTTCTGGGAAAAATGCTGGTGGTATTTTGATAGGGATTGCATTCAATATGTAGATTGCTTTGGGTAGTATAGACACTTTAACAATGTTTGTCCTTCCAATCCAGGAGAATGGAATATTTTCCCATTTTTTTGTGTGTCCTCTTCAATTTCCTTCATAAGTTTTCTATAGTTTTCAGAGTACAGATATTTTACCCCTTTGGTTAGGTTTATTCCTAGGTATCTTATAGTTTTTGATGCAATTGTCAATGGGATCAATTCCTTGATTTCTTTTTCTACTGCTTCATTATTGATGTATAGAAATGCAACAGATTTCTGTATGTTGATTTTATATAATTAGTTTTAAATGTTTCTTTTAGAAAAAAAAAAACCTCCCTGTGGTTATTGGATAATTCAGATCTAACGGTTTTTATTAAATTTCTGAAAATATAGCTACCTGGTAGCTGGGAAGGATCTTTTGATGTCTGACAATAAAAAGAGTGATGGTAGGAAAAAGGAGAACTATAGATCATAGTGAAATTACACCCAATATCCAGCAATCTCCCTTTCTCTGGTTAATTTCAGGGGCAACCCCATAAACTAAGATATTGCTCTCCCCCATCCATCCTGGAAGGGGGCTTTTTTATGTAGCAATTTGAAATTATTGATTTAAAGTCCTTAGGAAATTTTATTTTTCAAATAAGGGCACACTCACCAGAATACACTGTTTTTTTCCGCATGTCACTGAGGTTTCGGAGATAATTAGCATGCAGTGGACCTCAGGGAACACAGCTAATGCCTCTGCTTTCTCAGAGCTTCAAGTGGTTACAAGCAGGTTTCTCCTTAACAAAGGACGTCTTGCCCCTTGTGCTAAATCTGTTCCAGTTTTTACCCCCAACCCTGAGCTCTGAAGGCTGAGTTTAGAATCCAAAAAGATTGAGCCCTGTTTTTTTTCCCTTTAGTACCTCATTACTGGCAACAAAGCGTTGAAGAATCAGGGTGTGGGCTGGCAATTTTGCCATGATGTTTGGCATTGCAGGGTGCAAACTTGCCTTTTGTCACCTGCAGAAAGTTCGGGTTATTGACAGGAGTAGGTATTCTTTAAATGGAACTTAGAAATGGGATACTCATATCCTATGCTTATTTTACCAAAAATACTAAACCCGTTAGACACCCAAGAGGTCTGCAGGTAGCCCACAGGTAGCTAGCAACTCGGAGAACAAGAAGTGGTGCTTTCCCATTAGAGAACGTATAGCCATCTTTCAGTGTGATTGGCGACTGTCTCCTTGTTACATTACGCAGCATCGGGGCGATCTTTCCACACACTCACTAGGAAGCCAGAAAACACTCCTTACATGTTCTGGCGAGGTGATTTTTGTGTTTTGTATTTCCCTAAGAAGGTTTTTGTGCTTCTTCTCGAGGCAAATCCAATCCAGTTACTACTAGCTTTCTATTCTGTATGTGCCTCAGGACAGGGACAGGAGTCGGGCACATAGAGTGTCTCTCTGTGGGGCAGGAGTCAGAAACTGATGGTCTGTGTCTACACTGCATCCAGGCAGCGGACAGTCGTGACTGGCTCGCACGATACTTAAAATGATTTGAGCTAGTTGCCAACAGTGAAAAGCCAGCAGGTTTTCATGATAAAAGGATAGCAGAATTTGGGCCTTTCTTGACTGCCTCTGGACATACGATAAGGGTGCCCCATCATGCCCACAGGTGACAAGTTTGCCTCAACTGGTGCCACCACCTCGAACCATTTTACTCATGCGTGAGCCCCATGGGCATTTGAGTTTGTGCCCACTTTCAAAGCCATTGGAAGAAGCTGCCGCCTGCAGCATACATCTTGGTGACTGAGAGCTGGCCTGGGGGGTTTTCCTTGTTTGCTTGCCCGCAGAAATGGAGACGCCAACATTTGTGTGGCCTAGCTCCTGTTTTCCTCAAGAAGATGATTTTGTAGGCGTTATATTCAGAGGCTAGGTTTCTATGTCCTCAAGATTCACCCTATTTCTTGAACCTCCACACTCCCCCAATGCCCCATGCTGATCGGATATTTGCTCATTTCTTCAGCCTATGAGAGGATGTGTCCAGGCAGGGACGATGCTAGCAATTTCTCTAGCCGGGCACAGGGATACGACTGCTTTTACTTAAAGATTTTGAGGCAGACTTGTTGTGCCGTCTTTGAATAAGCTGATTCCAGTACCTATCTTTGTTGACAGCTTGCCCTTATTAAACCATGCCCAAAGTGAGCCTTGCGGCTACTGACAATGGTCGATACCAAGGAGCTTAGGAGCCCCTCTGTGGCCTCAGCAGACCTGAATAATAGTCTCTCCACAGCTCCCCGGGAATCGGGAGCTGTTTTTTCCTTAGCCTCGGAATGACAATCACCAAAATCATTTATAAAGTGCAGCTGTACCTGATGCCGTATAAGGGACGATAAATGAAGTTAATACTATACCATCTGAGCGCTTGTAAAGTGATTCATAATTAAGCACAGTTGGGTGATATCGTTAGGCATCTGTCTTGGCAGCAGCATAGATTTCAGACTGGGGTGAAGCACCGATTCTGACATTCAGAAGTTACATAAACTTGCACAAGTCTTTTAATTTTGTGAACTTCAAAGGAAAAATAAATTCTAACACGAGTGAGAACTTAGGGCTGTTACGGACTCTGGAGATCCCCCCTCCCTCCATCTTACTCGTTGGAGTAAATTAAATTGAAGAGTTTCAGCTGCAAAACAAAAAACAAACAAACAAAAAAAAAACAAAAACCAACGGTACCGTCCTAATAGGATTTGTGTGATTAAATGAGAGGGTGCTTGTGCTCAGCATGTGGTCGGGGCACAGCACTGCTGACCCCACGAGTACCTAGCCTGGCATTAAAGTGAGCTGGTAGAAATGTTGGCTCCCTCTCCCTGATGCTTGTGCCTTACTGCTTTGGACACTAAGAGTTGTAGCAAATAGTTGCATTGCCCAGTATGTATTTAATGAATCAACCTTACGGTGCAAAGTCTTGACAGGGATGAATGTCAAGTTGTTTTGCTAAAAGTGTGGCTTCTTAATTGGGGCAGTTTGTGTGAAGAATTAAAAATAATTGTAGTTTCGAATACTGCAGGATGATGCGGTGGTTAAAACAAAAATAAGAAGGATGCATCTTAAGGATGTAATAATGTAATAATGTGAGTTACTGCCTGTTCTCTTTAGGAATGAGTTCCTGGCTGCACAAGTCTTTATGTGGATGCCCAGATCGGGCAGAATACAAAGGTCACAATGCCAGTGTCTTCGGAAACTTGCTCTGCAGTGTCACAGCCTTGGTTTTTAGAAAAAGATTCGTGGTTGCTATGGAACTGTTAATAATGATTGCTACCTGTACCTCGATCCCTCAGACTCCCAGTCTCCAACATAAAATCATTTAGACCTGGGCTGTAGGGCAGTAAACAAACTTTCAAGCAAGAATTAACTGGGCTTGGGCATTCGTGTCTTAATGCAGGAAATGACTTTCATTATAACCTTTACTTACACTAGGAGCTTGGCTATATTGAAGGAGCCCCTAGTCTCTTGATAGTGGACTCAAACGCACGAGCAGTGCCAAAACCAGGAGCATTTTGGGTTATCACACAATGCATGTGAAAAGTTTTTATTTTGTGCACAACTGGCCTCAGTGTGGGTCTTTTCACGTATAAGATGAAATTCAGCCATGTACTAGATGCCTAAGTGGAAAGAGGAAAATATTCCTGTTGGAATATATATGTCTGTATATTTTAAAAATAAAATCTTGTAGTAAAGTGACATCTTTGCTATATCTCTGTGAGATTTGTGATCCATGTAATAGACGCTTCTTACTCCTGAATTATATTTCCGAGATACGGATCTCAGTGCTTATTAATGCATAACCAATCTTTGGGGGAAAACTAATCCAGCTCTTGAGCTCCAGGCACATAAAGTTAGGGATGGGTTATTGGGTGGGTGGAAAGAAGACATATCGAATTTGGGGACTTTTTAGCCTCACCGGTATGCAAATAATTCAACAATAATTCAGAATAAATAGCTTCCATTTCCTCAACTGCTGCTTCCTCTAATCCCTATAGTATGTGTTTTCCAACAATGATCTGGCCTCATTCACTGCTTTATTGCTTAGAATCGTAATGCTTTGAATTTGGAACACAGAATAAACGTTTGTCAGTAAAATCTAAAAAGATTTAAGGGTAGCTTTTCACTGACATGCAGATAGTTTATAGGAACAAACGGCAGCAGCATTTTTGGAAAGGAGATGTAAACATCACATTAGCCCTGGATCCCCCAACTCTGACTGCAAGAAGTGACAGTAACTTCATAAAGGTTAAACAGGCATGTTTAGGTCCCGGAGTGAAATTAAGTCTTCTACCCAGTCCACGGTTCTGCCGAAGACAAAGGTTTATCTGTGTGAATAAACTGAATGCACAGTTCAATAAATTCATGTTTGCAGGGCTACTTAAGGTATTATAAGATCTGGTACCAAACAATAAAAATGCAGATGGAACTATCAAATTTATCAAGCTGCCGCAATAAATTCAGATGCTCTCCAGAGCTGGCAAGGTGATGTCAAGAAAGTTAAACTTGAAGAACGAGACCTGGATTTCTAAATGAGATCAGGGGGAAAAGAAAGCAGAGTTAATAGGGGACATCAAGACCGAGACAATCGACATCACAGCTACGTTTGGAGGAGAGTTTACAAATCAATTCTTTCTGCTTGTTCTAAAATTGCTCTGCCGAAAAAACGGACATCGTTACACACTTTTCATGCTCTGGTTTATTTAGTCTTCTTTAACACAGCCATCGTTAGTTCAACAATCTAATGTTTGAGGTACATTACGGCAAATAGGGACACAGCTGTATAGGTTAGGCTATCAATACCTTGAGCCTGTTTTTCCTTTTAGGAAACAAAGCATTGTTTGTTAATACTGTCTTGGGTTACTTATATTTGTCAGGTTACTTATAGTGAGTGGTACACACTAAAGGTAGGGAATTTGTTCCCTGGCACAATTGCCTCTACACTATAATTTAGTCGTGTTCTCAAAACATTAGCATTCTGTAATCAAAAATAGAGAAAGCAATGTTTTAGTATAACATTAGACCGGAGTAAAAATTATCCCGGCCGAATAAGGGTGCACAGATACATAACACTAGCATGCTTTTGGAAGAATCCTATTAATATTCTGTGAAATTAATATATAAATAAAATATGACCTAGAATGAAATTACCATCATATACAAAAGGAAAAAACAACCCTTCCCTTCTCAAACCTGTTGCTTTTAACATCTTACACACCTACATTACATCATTTAGAGTGTAAAGGTCATTTTAAATTTGGAAAGCATGAAAGAGTCGTCTGATTGAACTCCCTACAAAAGCCAGTACATATTAATTTCAGAGATTTACGTTCGTTCTGGTGTTAAAGACACGGCATCCTTTTAAACCTCCTTGGTGAAAGATCTGTAATGTCTTTTATTTATTAAGCAAAATGCAGCTTTAACACAGTAAACTATATTTTTATATTATTTGAAAATATTAGAAGATAAAAATATTGTGAAGATATAACATGTTGTTCAAGGATATACGAAACTCTTTAGAATTGTTATTTAAGGAAAAGAGTACTTGAGTTAATACAGTAAATATTTTACTTCTAAGCACATGGCTTTTCTAGGCTTTCATTCTCTTTGGCATTCCTTCTTTCCCGTTTCTCTTATTTTCCAACTTCTCCCTCTTAGTTGTCTTTTTCTGATAGTCCTGACTTTCCTAGATCTTACTTGATTAGCTGAATATTACAGTCTTTCAATGTTTTCATTTGAAGTTAAAACATTGGTTTCTATTAAGTGAATAAGCGACCAGACTGTCTCTTCTACCTTTTTTAAAAAGTGTGTGTTTTTTTCTTATAATATAAAGTAGGTATGTCCTTAGCTTAAATACATATGTATATTATATATCGCACACTTGAAATACAATAATTAGCTTCACAGAGTTCAGTGGAAATTCAACATAGCGCTGGTACACTATTCGGCAAGCCTATGGAATGACAAGAAATGAATCCCATCTCGTGACTAGTATCTCAAGTAGCCTCTGGTTTTTCTAACTAAGCCAGATTGGTCAGCGTTTTGCAGCTGCCCCTTCTCTTCTTCCATGCCATCTTGGAGAAATTCTACAAAAATAGAACCGAAGAACAAGTTGGAAGCGACGCTCCTGACAGGTCGCCTTCATGGTAGATCTTGGTCCGTCTGTGCGCTGCTCCTATGGAGTGAGTGAGGGCTGCTTGGACAACAACACGGTAGTGAGTGGGTAGTGCGGACACGTGCAGGGCTTTGTTTCCAGACTCTGGTTACCCGCCGGAACGGAAGCACAGGCCGGGCCCGGCAGGCTGCGCGTTTAGGCGGTCTGGTCCACCTGGAGCACGGCAGGCTGGCCCGGGCTTGCATCCGACTGCTCTGCATCCTCAGAGGTCAGCAGGTAGCCTCCCTCGTAGCGAACCTTCTGTGCTTGTTCCAGGGCCACCGACTCCTCCTCTTCATCTTCCACGATTGTCAAGTCGATGTTGCTATCCCTGCCCGAGTTACTCCCTCTGGAGGCCTCCCTCTCTGCATCCTCCTCCTTGCTCTTGCCTTCCACCAGGGCACCGGTGAGGGACGCTTCAGAAAGACCCTCTGCAAACGAGCTCTCCTCGTGGTCATCTGGCATCTGCTCGCTGCTAGGCGTGTCTTCTGACTTGGTCTCGTTTTCTGCAGGGCCTTCTCCCTCTCGGACTTTCTTCCGGCCAAAAGTGAGGGGAGAAACCTTGAAGGGGGAGCTTTTCCCTGAGGATATTTTCTGGTGATTGGAAGTGAGAGATTTCTTAATCTTCTCTCTCCTCTCTACAGACACGATCTTTGTCCCCAGCTTGTTCATTTTTTTCTCGATGTTCTGGCGAGAAAACGCTTTCTTGAGGCTATCTACTTTCCGGAGGCTGGATCTTTTTATTTTCTCTGCCCTGCTTTCTTCCATCTTTTCCTCTGCACTGTCTTCCAGGGTCTCCTCATCGTGGGGCAATTCATCATCTGATGAGAGGTCCACCGTGTGCAAGGTTTCCTCCAAGGACTTGTTTTCATCAGCAAGCTCCTCCTTCTCTTCCGCTGGGCTGGAAACTGGCTCTTTCACAAACACACTGGCAGGGATCTCATTTTCTTCCTGAAAAGATGGACAATGTAGATAGATTTCATGTTAATAACAGATGTTACAAACGGTCCTGAGCTGCTGTCATTTGCAGTGTGTATCTTTCTGGCACATGGGGATGACAGAAACCACACGTTTGTGGCTTCAGTTTTCTAGAATATGAAGAGTGAATTCTAAACTGGTCAAGTCATTCCCCTGAGGCTGGATAAGGGCAAGGGATGCTTATTGGGAATATTATGAGGGCAGATGACAAGGGCTCTATCAGTGACGGGCAGGGGAGGAAGTGGGTTGTGGCTCTGACAGACCAGGAAGTTGCCTAGATAAAGGAGCTAAAGTAAGTTACTGTGAACCCAAGAGGCCTCTGTCTCCCATCTTCCTTTAATGTCAGGTGGCTCTGCTCCTGCCAAAATCCCACTGGAGGTGGAGTTAGAAGATAAACGATGGGGGCAAAGGAGAGAACTGGGAAGTCCTCAAGAGTCAGGCACCATGTAAAGCCTTGATCAGGTTTCCTCCCCCGCTAGGAATCAGAAGGAAAAGTGTGGTCAACCTTGGTATCTATTCAGAAGTGCACACTAATTTTTCTGATGACATGATTTTAGAGTAAGAGAAGGCAGGGCCAGCCTCACTGGGGGCCCACCCATGAAGCCCTGCGGTTCAGGATATCCTATGTGGGCATTAATAAGGACAGGACGCATACCATGGCCATTCTTAGAGGAGCAAGGGAGGTCTCTGAAGCAGCTTATCAAGGCTCTCTTGTTAAACAGGGCTTCCTTGGACAAGAATACTTAGATCCCCCACCTGGAGCTAAGAGTGAGGACAGAAGCTCAGGAATCTGTCCCTTTCCCTGCACTATTCCCAGCATACCTCTTCCCTCAGTCTGTGGACACAGAGGCAAAGGTCTGACCCTCTCTGTGTCTCAGGGAGCAGAGCCTGAGAACTGGCCTCCAGAGTTCAAGGGCAATGGTGTTCCACTTCTTCTAAGCGGGTAGATTTGCTTTCAGGTAGCTTGGGTCACACAGAACAGCAATCCCTTTCTTTTTAATTTTAATTTTTAATTTTTTTTTACTGTGTATTTATTTTTGAGAGAGAGAGAAAGAGAGAATGTGAGCAGGGGAGGGGCAGAAACAGAGGGAGACACAGAATCCGAAGCAGGTTCCAGGCTCTGAGCTGTCAGAACAGAACCCCACGCGGGGCTCGAACTCATGAGCTGTGAGATCGTGACCTGAGCCAAAGTTGGACACTTAACTGACTGAGCCACCCAGGGGCCCAAGGAATCCCTTTCTTTTTTAAAATTTTTCTTTGAATATTGGAAAATGAGAGCTGGCCAGCAAGGTGTCTTCACATTTTCATCGAAAGAACCAGCACAGTGGAAAGAACGTGTAACAGAAGCCTGAGTCTCAGTCTTTACTGTACTGCTGAGTGCCTGTGTGGCTTTCAGCAAATTATTTGATCTCCTTGGGTCTCAGTTTCTCCCAAATATGAACAAGAGGACTTGACCTCGATTAGCAACTTTCAAACCACACTCCCAGGGACACTCGGGGTTCTGTAGGAATGCCAAGGTGGGCCAGGCTTCAGAGCCCCACTTCCTCCTTAGCTTCAACCTTACCAGATTATACGGTGGACTGCCCAGTAAATTCCCAGTTTGAAACATAACTGGATTTTGTGCATTTACAAGTCTGTCTGGGATCTAGACTTCAGGTGAGGTTCATGTTAACAGTAAGAATTTCCCTTCTTTTAATTGAGCGAAAAGTCAATGACATTGGGGTTAGGGTCAAACACATATTCTAAGAGTGTACCTGCATATTTTTTAACTTTTTGCCTATAGAAACTAAATGAACAAAGTTTTGATACAGAGAAACCTAGAAGTCCCTCTCCTTATTAACCACTGAACAGAATAGTTACGCTATTCTGGAAAAAATACAGCCCCGTGTCTCCCTCTTTTGCACATACACTCATACCACAGTCCATTCCATAAATTGGTTAGAAACAAGGGATAACATCTTGGATAGAGGTTAATAGAAAATCTGGTTATATAGAACCTTTGTTAGAGTAAAGAAATCACAGATTCTGTTTCCCAAAGCCCTCTCCACAACCACCCATTTTTAATGTCATAAAGACGGTCAGGAACATAGTACGACGGACCAAGTAAAAAAAATCGGAAAGAAACATGGCATTCCCACGAGTCATTTATGACCTCGACTTTTCCAGAGAGCAACTTTCCCATGTTTCAAGTCTCAACTTGCCTCTATCTTGCTGGCACGTACTCCCCATGAGGGTGGCAATTTGGGTCTCTTGTTCACTGTTGTGCCCCCGTCACAATAGTTCCTGGCAGCTCAACAGCTATTTATTGAATGAACACATGGTGGTTAAGGTGGCTTTCTAAGAAAGCCTGGAGAGAGTGGTTGGAATAGAAATTGCCGCTCCGCTGGGTAGGCCTGAGGACTACAAAAGAACGGGTTTCGCTCTTCTAAGGAAGTTTGGTGACTGCTGCTGCCACTGGGAAATGAGAACCGAGGCCTAAGGGACGCTGCGGTTTCCGTTTCTAAGGAAGGAGGTTATTCTCAGTGGATGAGCATCACTGACAGGGAGGCCGACTACAGCAACAGCTAAGGCCCTGATGCTTGGTCCAGAAGCAAAATTACTCCTGGGGTTTGACAAAAGGCTTGGGAGGGTTTGACAGGAGCTGCCTGCAGGAAAGGAAGAAACTAAGAACTCAGTGAAAAGTTAAGTCCTCAGTGAAGGAAGCAGAAATTCAGGGGAAACTACAAAAATAAGCCTTGGTTCCCAGAGAAAAGGTACAACTCGTATGCCTTAATCTCTCCGGGTAATCACAGGAATACCCTGCTAACGTCCCTTTCTTCAGCCTTAACAAAAAGGTAGACATATTGACCGTGCTTCCGAAAGAATTCAGCAATCCTGCGTTTTTTTTCTTAAATGTAAAGTCTGTTATTACAAAAGCACAGCTACTGTTGAGCGGGAGACTCCTGTCCCTCTCTCTCGGCACATGTCCGTCAAGGACAGGTTTGAGGAGAGCGCGCTGTCAGGGGAGGCAGCGGCCTTGTGTGGTAGATACCACACGCGTGAGGGCAGCTGAGGGACGGTGGGAAACCACCGAACTCTTCTATCCAACGCCTGGGACGTTTACACGAGGGCTCTCAATGCCGGCTATGAAAATAAACCCAGTGGGAACAGACACAATCCAGACGAGCTGGCTGTGTCTTTACAAAAGTGGGAACGAGTGAGATATCTCTTTTTTTGGCTAACTGCTTTATGCTTCTGCTGTCATTTTAATTGCTCGAGCAGTTCGTTGTGTTCTGTCTACTGGACAGTGTCTATTTTGTGGCTGCTCATGGCATCCAGTCTGAGGGCAAGCCCCTTCCTGTCACACAGGAATGGTGGATGTCTAAGCACACGGAGGCCTTACCTTTCCTCTCTGTTTTTTTTGTTTGTTTGTTTGTTTTTAGAAGCAACAAAATACTGACACCCTTCAAAAATCTCCATTTTTGTTTCAACTGAACGTACGCGTCGTGTCGGGCTACAACGTAAGCGCTTTGCTGGCGGATATTCAACTGGCATGTCATGGCGGTACGTCCTCTATACCAACACGGTCCATAGGCACCCAATCTGACCTGTGCCCGTGCTCTGCTCAGTCCTCTCACACAGGCCTCATGGAAACACTTGAGACTTCACCTGTCTACGGGGAAAGGGACACTTCTGCCCGCTTCAGCCTCCTGTCGTAATGGTTCTGATCTGCTTTCTCTTACAGATTCCAATCTTGACAGCTCTTTCCAGGGGGAGGATCAACTCTACTTCCTCCATTCTATCACCGCTTACCTGGGCTAGTGACTCATAGATCTGCTTAGGGCCTGTGACTCCCTAACAGGGCACCAAGAATCCCTCGTGGGCTGGCGCTGACTTCTGGGGCCCTTCTACCCGGCAGAGGCCCCCCAGAAGCAGCTGACAGTTTGCTCTACAGATTTATTTTCCAAAAGATACTCGGCCTGCCACTGACACAGCTGCTCTGGGTTCTGACCTTTCACAAGAACCCTTAGGAGTTTTTCAAAGGAAGGGAGAATTAAACGGCACACTTCAAACCTATATGAATGATGTGCTTGCAGCACTAAAGAGAAAAGGAAGGAAAGAACTCTCCAGAAGTGGCGTTTTTCCTTACACTTCAGCTTGTTTGCTATTTCTATTGATTCTCGTGAACTGGCTGTCCCAGTCGCGCATGTAGATACCAGCACAGAGAAGCCTGCCAACACGCTGAGCACTTCTTGTGTTGGAGTTCGCGGAAGCAAATCTTTGCACATATATAGATGCATATGCTTTAAAGGAGATTCTATGACTCGCGTTAGAAAAGGAAGCCGACCGTAAAAGCTTGACTAAGGGGAGAGAAGCCAGCAGTGTGTTCTTGGGTCACAGACTTATCATCCCTGTTGTTAGACGAAAAGAGCGAAGCCTGTCATAGACCCAGAGGGATGTGGTGGCATCCTGGAGGGATAGGAGGACCATAAATTTGTGTCCACGGGATGCTTTATCCAATAATCTCTAAATACTAGTTATTAAAATGGAACTATGCCCACCTGACATTCTGATTTATAGGTCTCTTTTACACACTGATGGTTTTCTCCAATTTGTGTTTCTGAGGTATAGATTGCCAAGTGGATAAAGCCATTGATTAGAACTGCACCCCTAAGGCAGCTGTCGGTAGAATCAGCAAGTCATAAGAATAAAATGCATTAGTTATAATCCCTGAGCAGTCTTTCACATTGTGGAGGATTTAAAAGTTTCATTATTTTTCAGTGTTACCAAGGGTTCAATTCTTTTTTAAGATCACACCGGTTAGGTATTCTTTGCTACCCACAAAAAAAAAAAAAAAAAGCAAAAAAACACCAAACAAAAACCAAAACAAAACAAATCATTCTGAATTATTTAAAAGCTGACGCAGAAAACCCAGTAAGCATGAACTTTGCCATAGTGGGAATACAGTGTTTGTTTTTACTCATTTTACAGTTCAACTCTATAATTCCTATTATTAATAAAATGAAACCTTGCTAGTCACTTTCTCTGGGCGTCTGTTTCTTTGATACAAAATGAAGTTAAGCTAAATGATTATTAAGGTACTTTCCAGCTCCAAGATATTTGATTTTGTGATATTAATGTAAATCCCATGAACAATAACTAAAAAATCATAGACGCGATCTCCTAAAGCACTAACACCAAACATGCTTTGTTTCGTACAAGGATTCAAACCACAGGACCTGAGCTGCACCGGACAATGCTTTTCACTCAATTCCAACAGACACAGATTTGCAAAACAAGGGAAGGGGCCACATTTACCTGGAAGGACTGCATCTGACAAACAGTCCAGTTTTTTAACAAATGAGAAAAAGTAAGGATTCTTTTGAAGAAACAATAATCAGTTATTCACTTAACAGGCCCGAGGCTGCGCTGACATTCAATAACTGTAAATAATAACAATAAGAGCAAGTATTTGGTCTCAGAAACTAAAAGGGCACAGGATAAGGAGCGCATCAAAACCGATATCCCATTATGGGAACATTAATCAATGGGACATGAACATGGCGAGTTGTCATATTAAGGTGTCTTTGATTTCCTATGTTGCCATTTCTTCTACATCTGTAATAATTTAACAGTTTTCAGAGCAGTGGTTTGGGATAGAGAAAGTACAGTCTTTAAAAAAAAATCAACTTGAAAATAGTCTGAGGATGTTATACTTTTAGCACTGTTCTAAAATTCTGATCTCATTGAAGGAAGCCAAATGATGACTATTTGAACACATTTATAGGCCTGATTCTCTACGAATGTATCCACAGCAAACACCCAACCTCTACTCTTTTCACCCAATTTCACAATTTTATGTGGACGAAAGTGTAAGCTGTCCAGGCGGAGTCTCATTTTGTTCCCTGGATTTGAAGCCATTCCCACACCGCTTTTTCGGGATAATCATTACTAGAACCTTAAGGCATAGGTGGGCGCCACACCCTCAGGGCCAGTTAGCTGTGAAACGCTAGGCTCATGAATCAACAGAGAAAATTTCCTTTTGATGGTAAATGCACTGATTTTCTGCGTAAACTCTATTTTTATTTAAAGATAGCCATGCTTACGGGCAAAGCATGAGTCTTGTTAGTTTTTAGCATTTGCTTTTTGATCACCAACCCCTTTCAGTCTTATGTCATTTACACTGGGTCCTGTCACAGTATTTTGAGTTCAAACATTGATCTTAGGCTATCCTAAAAACTATATATAAAAAGAAAACCTGCTAAGTTTAACAAGGATTTTACAATTTGCTTCATCACTCAAAGGGAGGTGACTATTCTCGAGTTTTAGGTGCCAGTGGCTATAATTTGAAGTAACTGCTAAAGGTAGGAGGGGGCTTTAAAGCCACAACAACCTTGTAAGTTCAGCACACATTGAAATACATAAATAACACATTTTAAATAGGACAAATTAAGGACAAAAGTTGGAATTAAAAATAAAATGCGAACGTTGAAGTGTCTAGTAGACAAACCAACTGAGCAACCAACAACCAAAAAGCACCTGCAGATTCTGGAGGACACGACAGGACCTTACAAACTGGAAACCTCATCTTCTAAACATGACAGTGCTACATCTGCCCAGGTGACAGATTTGCTTTCCTCACTTTCTCGTCTTAAAATTTTTCACATAGGGGCGCCTGGGTGGCTCAGTTGGTTCAGCGTCTGACTTCGGCTCAGGTCACGATATCACGGTTCGTGGGTTCGAGCCCCGCATTTGGGGTCACTGCTATCAGCAGAGAGCCTGCTTCAGATCCTCTGTCCCCCTCTCTCTCTCTCTGTGCCCCTTCCCTATTTGCACTCTCGCTGTCTCTAAAAAATAAATACACATTAAGAACATAAAATTTTCACACCCATTTTTTTGTCTTGAATTAGAAAACCAATGAATTTAGAAGAGGAAAGTCTGGCATAGGATTCAAGGGGATTGAAAACAACAAATGACCTATGGAGTGGCAACTCGTGTATCCTCTGCCTTCTTACTCTCTCACCCACCCGCTCTCAGCCACACAGTAAAGCCTGCCACTAGAAGGGGCTATTTTGGGTAGGCCCTTTGGGCAGAGTCCTTTGCTCTCATGGTGTATCGGGGATATAATATTGATTTCGACATGGTAGTTGCCACATGATGTATGGCAGGGAATGGAAGAGAGTGTGTGTGAGCGTGCGTGGGTATGTAGCTTTTAATGAGTCCCATCTAAAAAGCATAGGCCTGGCTGTTGTCAGATCTCGAGTAGGGTGGGGTCAGTTTTCACTCAGCAGCCATGTTTCTAAATAAGCTAAAGTATAACCTTCACTGTGTAAATGCATGTCAGATCCACCCAGGAATAGCTTCTATTCCTTGAGTTCTTACACCATGTAACTCACTAACTATTTTAAACAGGTTATTGCATTTATTCCTCACCCTGTGAGAGATACAAAGGGAAAAGCATCCATGTTTAAGAGCATGGAATCAATATGTGAGTTCAAATCCCTGCCTCACTGCTTGACGTTACTAAATAACTTCAAACAAGATATAGATACCTTCGAATTGCAGCCTCCTCATCTGTAAGTTGAGGGCAAATGAGAGAATGCACAGAAGGATACTTAGAGCATGCAGGGCTTACTAAAAGAGCTGACAAATGTTTTGCTCCTATTCATATCCTCAGTGTACAGATGAGAAAACAGAAGCTTGGAGAAGCTGCAAAATGTGCACAAGATCACATAGTTGGCAAGCGGTGAAACTAGCATTTGAACCAGTGTCTATGTGACAAAATAGATCTTCTCAACCCCAACCCCTCGACTGGTACCCTGCGAGCCCCTACTTTAAGAGAAAGAACAACTCTCCATGAAGAGACTGCACCCACATTTGTTTTTGCAAAATAACCACCTTACGATGTCTTGAGAGTTGAGATTTCTAATATCCTTCAGGCTACGAAAGGATTTACATGGCTTAAGAAAGCTCCAGTTCCTTGCCTTTAGGTCCTTGCTTCCTAACCTGCTCTTTAAAAAAAAAAAAAAAAAGGTCCTTGGGGGCGGCTTGTTAAGAGGCGTAGAATGGAGCCTGAATATGTTGCTTTGGATTCTCTTAGCTTCCACCTTGGTCTTGCGCACCCCTGTTTCACCTTTTACTCACTCTATGGAGAATTCCGACCACTTCTGGCTGCAATTTCACACCTGTCAATCCAATGTGACAAAAGAGGAGACCGGGGTATGGCTCAACAGCAGCCTGAGTCTTTAAGTTCCCCACCTGTTGTTTTTTTCAAATGTCAGATTTACAATTCTCTTGAATTTTTACTCACATATCTCTTCCGTCCCTGCCTCCAACAACTACAGAACATCCGCGGCAAAATGAAACATAAACCGATCCCGACAAATTATGATCTTCCTCTACTAGATACTTCTTCCTCCCTTAACTAAGGATAGAGGACAAGAGATAATCTCCCTGATTCATACTGGAGGGAGGAAAATTTCCTTTGATGACTCAGATTTAAACATGTCTGCACATGTTTGGTTTTGTTTGGAGATCAGTATTTAATTTAGAAATGCCTTGAGAGCTGAGATTTCTAATATCTTTTAGGCTAATAAAGTAAAGGATCTTATATGGCTTAAGAAAGGCGCAGTCACCGTATCTCTTTTCAGTTCATCTGGTGCATGAAAAGCTATTCCATTTGCATTAAAGGCTAAAAAATGTCTGGGCTGCAAAAGCCTGCAAGGTATAGGAGGACATCAGCTGCCTGAAGCTTTACATCAAGTGCAATTTGGGGAGGACAAAAAAACAGCCAGATGAGTCTTTCCTTTTAAGGAGGGAAAGAGGCTTAGGTTCTAACTTGGCGGAGCAGATTCATTTAGAAAAAAGAAGGCTCCCTCGGCTTAAATTCCAATTTCTAAATCTCCCTTGGGAGATGAAGGCTCTTCTTGTGTGCCTTTCACAATCAAACAGTTGGTTATAGCCTCTCCCCTCCATGGCTTTGAAATCCTCTCCTATTCACATGGTCACAAGGAGACAGCCCTAGGGCAGGCATGGCAATTGCTTCCTGGGCTCTGTGTTGGCTGCGTTCCATTGGGCGGAAGGACTTCCAGCCTTGGGCAGGGCTACCCTTGGATTCACAAATGCCCACCACTTGGCGGAACAACAGCCCCACGCAACCTCCCTGTCCCCAGATACCCTCTTACTACATTAACTGCATCATTGATGCATTAAAAAAAATTAAGTGGCCTTTTTATTCTAAGGCAACCATCGGAAAGAGAAAATATTCGAGACTAGCCTTTGCAACTAAAACTGATAACACTGCTTTTATTTTACAGTTGTGGCTTCTCTGAGCAATAAGAAGCATACCTCTTGTATCTGTAAAGAGTTATGCTCTGTATTTTTACTGCATTATTTGCCAGAAAATAACAAAGATTGCTTTGGTGACAAGAATCTTAAAGGAAGAGACTAGTTCAATTCTAATGCAATCAGTCTTCAGTACTTGGTTAGCTTCTCAAACATTCGCAGCCTTTAGACAAAGAGAGAAGCAGTCATGAATTTGACTTCTTGATTAAAAAAAAAAAATCAGATGATTATCTCATTTCCACAAAGAGTTAATCAACAGGCACTGAATTAATATGCCCTGTCCAGCTAACAGCTGCAGTCAGAGCCCCAAGTTCATAATGCAAGGAGACACATGAATCTGACTCGGGTGCACGCACCTGCTCACCGTCCCAACCTGCATGGAGTGCGTCCAGGTGCTCCCTAACAAATGAGCCTGGCGTACTAACCTCTGGGGCAACTGCCTTGGGTTTAGGCTGCCGTGACCTGAGAAATTCCCACCCCCGGGTGCGGAGGTCACACTCCTGCTGAAGGCGGATGGGGACAACGCCTGGTGTGTGTGGGATCCCTGACAGGCAGGACAGATGTAGAAGTGGCTGTGAGAGCCAGGCTGACTGAGACCACGAAGGCTGAGGAATCCCAGCTGGGCGGGAGGAGGAGGAGGGGGCACTGACCTGGAAGATGAGCACTTTGAAATGGTTGCGCCTGAGGAGCTGGGCGTGGTTGTTCTCCAGCCGCTTCACCTGCGCGCTCTGCCTGTCCATGCGCTCCTTGACCGCGCGAGTGTGGGCGCTGACCTTGCGGGACTTCTCCAGCAGCTTGCTCACCGTGTTGCTGGTGGAGGCCTGGTATTTGGAGAGCTTGGTGAGGTCGTTCTGGATGCCCTTCACGGAGCCCTCTAGGCTGATCTGCCGCTGCTCCATATTGTGCTGGTTCTCCTGCACGGCATCCAGCATGTTCACCAGCTTGTCCAGGAGCGTGAGCACCGTGACGGCGTTCACCTGCGAGTTGTCCCGGATGGCCTCCTCCGCGCTCCCCAGGTTCAGGCTGGGGCTCGGCGTGGAAGAGGGCGCGAGGCTGGGGCTGGCTGGCTTCTCCTGCCACACGGCAGACCCCGGGTGCTGAAACTTCTCAGCTTGGGCGGCGTCCTCCCCCATGGCTGGACAGGTGGGAACGTTCTTCTCCGGCAAGAAGGACGGCAGCGAGCGGGCAGAAAGAGGCCTGCTGGCTTGAGCTCAGAGCACCGCTCTCCAGGACTGGCAGAGGTTCAGACAGGCAACAACTGGCTACACTGATCAGGGGAACTGCATTCCAGCTGCTCTTAAAAGCCCTACTCCACCCAGTGGGAGGCGAAGGTTACAGAACTGAGAACCACTCAGGGTTCAGAAGCAGGCGCACACTTCCTAACCGCGTTCTCCTCGGCACGGGGCACTTTCCTGCAGGTTTAGCTTTTCTTTCCTACTCTTCTATCCCTTTATGAAAGAAGTTCAAGGCCATGTTTCAATCATGACTTCATCTAGAGGCGGAGAAAAACATGCTAATTTGGCTCAGCTCCACAGCCTCCAATTGGCTAGAGCCAGTAAACTTTTCTCTGGCTGCTTTGCTACAGATGAAACACTGCTTCGTGTGCGTGTGTGTGTGTGTGTGTGTGTGTGTGTGTGTGTGTGTGTGTTCCCGCATACAAGTTATTGTAACGGAAAGTATTGTTTGCACTTGCCCTAGAAGGACTGGTGGGCTGCAGAAGGAATGGTGTCCTACGGGGAGGGGCCAAGTTTAAAAGGTACTTGCAGACAAGCTTGCAGTGTTAATTTTTAATTTTCAGGTGGATGGAAGTAACCCTGATAAGAGCAAGGAAAGTAGCCCAATTCTTATGACTCTTGCGGTTGGGGGTGCAAAAGAAGTTGCAAGTGCCTGAACTTAAGGAATATTCAAATATGTCATGCTGTTACGGACGGTTATCATGTAGTAGAAGGTGAATTTTTGAATGACTAGGTTTTTTTTTAATTTTTTTAACGTTATTTATTTTTGAGACAGAGAGAGACAGAGCATGAATGGGGGAGGGGCAGAGAGAGAGACACACACAGAATCCAGGCTCTGAGCCATCAGCCCAGAGCCCGACGCGGGGCTCGAACTCACAGACTGTGAGATCGTGACCTGAGCCGAAGTCGGACGCTTAACCGACTGAGCCACCCAGGCGCCCCTTGAATGACTAGTTTTTAAAACACAGAGTTTCTTTGGAGAAGTAAAATTGCAAAAGGAAAAACAAACAAACAAGCCAAAGTATGGTCTCTTTAAGAACCTACCATGCCAATTTGGTTTAGCTAATTCTGGATCTGCACTGAGAGATTTTCTCAAATACCTATCTGTGCAAGTCACTTATTGACACGTGCCCAGAAGTGCAACGTCGGGCAGCTTGAGTTGGAGTTTCTGAAGTGCTTCTAATGTTTGACATTTCCAAATTCCTGTTCAGTCAAGTGGCACACCTGTTCTGAAACATGGCCCTCCTCAGCTGAGCCCTTGGGACGTGGGGCTTATTTCCTAAAACGACTTTACATGCTTGAATTGGTTTTAAATGTATCCAGCCTTTGAAAGTGCTTTCAGCAGGAAGTTTGTAATAGGCCTTCTATGAACAGTTTTGAGAGGAACAAATGCCAGCTCATACTGGGTCAGGGATTGATAATGGAAAAGTGCTGTTCTTTGGTGGCAAAATCTATAGGTCAGCCAATCAATCGGCAGGTCATTTGTCATCACATTTATTGAATTTTTGAGTCCCCGCTATCTGCTTAGTTCTAGGTTTGATGAACTATCCAGGGGACATTAGTAAAGCATTCTCTAAGACTACATCTGCTAGTTAGGGAGATGAAGATATTTACAGAGACCCCTATTTCCTCAGATAATCGGTACCCCAAATCCACTTTTAAAATTGGGACAATAAGAGGCGCCTGCGTGGCTCAGTCAGTTAAGCGTCCGACTTTGGCTCAGGTCAAGATTTCAAGGTCCGTGAGTTCGAGCCTCTCATCGGGCTCTGTGCTGACAGCTCGGAGCCTGGAGCCTGCTTCCGATTCTGTGTCTCCCTCTCTCTCTGCTCCTCCCCCGCTCATGCTCTGTCCCTGTCTCAGAAATAAATAAACATTAAAAAAAAATTTAAAAAAAATGTTGACTTTGAGAAGCATGATTTTCTAACAAAATTATACAGTATCATGATACAATGTCCCTTCCCATTTGACTTCTGTGGACAAATATAAAAAGGGTCATTATTGCAAAAATATTTGAGGGCTTCATCAGTTTTCTGAGAGCCTCTCTTAAATTTTGACATTCAAAACACTCCCTTTTGAAGCACTTATTGTTTCATCATCTGCATGGATTTTGTTTCTTCTTCTTTAAATGTGAACTATTTCCAGCTGCAGACTCTCGTTTGTCAGAAGAGTTGTCCATGATTCAGGGGTTTCTTTAACATTACCCTCATCAACTTCGTGATTTCTTACGTATTCTGAAAGATTTTCAGTTTCACATTATAATCACTTTGCCCTGATTTTGCATTGATTTGCATTGATTTTGCACTGCATTGTTAGACATGGTGTCATCAGTTAGATGAGTGGAGACACTAGACACATGAAGTTGAGGTGGGGAGAGGAGAGAGGCTCCTTGTTAGATAGGAAGAAAGGTTTGCATGTGGGCTTACTTTTTTAAAAGTAATTTTGCATAACACAAGTAACATAACAGTTGTCTATTGCTATGTAACAAACCAGCCTGAAATTCAGTGGCTGAAAACGACAATTGACTTTTATGTCCTCGTGGTTCTGTGATTGATGTGGCAGGGCACAGTTAGAATGGGTCATCTGGTTAGACACGCTCGTTCACCTGTAATGGATCCCAGGATGGTCTCAGTCACATGTCTGACTCCTTAGCTGGGTTGACTAGAATGCTGGGATTTCTCTCTCCTCCATCTTTCAGCCTCCAGGGACTCTCCCTCTAGTCTCTCTAGTAGGGAGGCCAAACTTGTTTACATGGTGCCTCAGGATTCCCAGGGTGTGGAAGCAAAATCTTCAGGACCTCTCAAGGCTAGGTTGTGGAACTCTTCCCTTGTCATTTCTACCGCATTCTATTGGTCCAAGTAGGTAGGTCACAGACCAAGCTCAGATTCAAGGAGATAGGAAATAGACACCCCCTCTCTATGAGAGGAGCAGCAGAGGCCCAGGATAAAGGCTAAGCCTCATGGGACAGATTGTTGTAGCCATCTTTGGAAACAATCCACCTCAACAAGAATACATTCTTCTTTCAAAATTCTGTTATGAGTAAAGCTGAGGGCCCTTTCCATCACCATTTTCATCCCATTCGCTTTCACCTCTTATCAGAAGTAATCATCTTTATGGATTTGGAGTATATCTTTTGGAAATTATATTTATATGTGATCACAAGTGAATAGTTTTATGTTGTGATGTAATTTGCTTTCTCGTACAACTTTATAAGCAATGGCGACTATGAGGAGCTGTGTAATGGGGACCTGTCCTGTGCAAAATGGCATGGAAGTACATGATGACTTTGACACAAATTCTAAGGGCATCAAAAGTTTGTACAAGGGAAAAACAAAGGCAATAAAGGAAAGCACTGGTGATAGGTTAGAATTTGAGGTAACCCTGAGTAGCCACACTCACCGTTTAGTTGACCTAAGTTAAGTCCTATTTCTGTCTGGGAGAAAATAGTGACATTTAGCAATCAACTCTTGGAAGACATTTTTGAAAAATTAAGTCTACTCATTACATACTAATGTGTTCCTTAGAAATTAGGTATGAGACGTTAGCCTTGATAAAATGGAGGGGCGCGTGGATGGCTCAGTCAGTTAACCGTCAGACTCTTGATTTCTGCTCAGGTCATGATTTCATGGTTCCATTGGTGAGATTGAGCCCGTGTTGGGCTCAGCTCTGACAGTGCAGAGCCTGCTAGGGATTCTCTCTCTCCGCCCCTCCCCGACGTGAGTGCACACGCTCTCACTCTCAAAATAAATAAATAAACTTAAAAAAAATAGACTTGATACAATGGCATATAGAAGTCTCCTAGAGGTATCTGAACATGTGAAAGGGACCTGTTTAAGAAAAATTGGTGCGACAGCAAATTAGGCAGGTAGACAAATATGGGGTATGGACATTAGGTTTGGTGCTGGAATGGGGTACTGTGAGTCACAACAGGGTATGATTAGGGATCTAAATCCCCCAACAGACTCAGTAAGGTTTGGTTAATCTTTTAGCATAATCTCTGTGCCAGAGGCAGCTCAATGGCCTTCTTGGTTGGCCTTTTCCATTTAAACTCATATGGCCTTTTCCATTTAAACTCTTAAGGCCAAGAATCCTTCATTCTTGGTCTTACTAGTGTGACAACCATAAGAGTCCGAGAATGATGATCCCACAGAAAAGAAAGCCCTTCTCCTCAATGGCTAAAGAATCAGAGAAGCTAAGCTGGCCACTCTGTATATCTTCTCCTTTGAACTCCATAGTGGTATTCAAAGCCTTTCAAAGACTGAGTTGCCTCTTGAGCAGGAGGTTGTATGATTCTATTAACATGATGAAAAGAAAGAACCTGATGACATGTTGGTTTTTTTCTCAAGGAAAGAAGAGGAGAGAAGGAAAAGAAAAGAAAAGGAAGGTGTCTTCTAGGAGGAAGAGGAATATTTTCACCTTTTTATTCTTCGTGATGAAAACTCTACCACCTACCATATACTTGTGACGTCTCCTTTATGTGGGTAGCTCCTGGCTAAGAAGCCAGGAATTCTCCATTGATCTTTTATATTTATGAATGTCTTTTGAGCAGCTATACTGACAGTCTTTTGTTCTGGACTATATTTTCAAGAATGAAGAGTGAATAACCTTGGAAAACAGAGATAGTAGCAGAGGATGGAGAAGGAGCAGAGGGTAAGATTATTTAATGTCCAGTATAATAAAGCAAGGGGTGGGCAGATTCTTGGGCAAAGGTCAGGCAGACTGTAGCTTTTTTTTAAAAGTTTATTTATTTTTGAGGGGGGCGGTAGGAAGAGACAGAGTGCGAGAGGGGGAGGGGCAGATAGAGACACACACAGAATCCAAAGCAGGCTCCAGGCTCCGAGCTGTCAGCACAGAGCCTGATGCGGGGCTCGAACCCATGAGCAGTGAGATCATGACCTGAGCTGAAGTTGGATGCTCAGCTGACTGAGCCAGCCGGGTGCCCCAGATTGTAGCTTTTTATAAAAGATTGGAGTTTCCTAAACTTGAGGTTCTTCACATGGGCTACGAATCCATGACATGTGCAGGATCTACCGATGTGCCTCTCTGCATCACCCCCGTGTGACTTGAGGAGGGGAGGGAAAGGGAACTGATGAGAACATGACATTTATTTGCGTCCTGGGCCCTGAATAATAAAGTCTTTGTCTCTGAGCCAGGAGTCACGTACCTTCTGCCATGAGACTGGCAGGTTAACTTTTTTTTGGGGAAGGTGAATGATCATTTGACCATATCTGGCTTCCCTCTGCACTGATCTTGTAGTGGGTGCAGATAAAAGCAAAGGTGTAGTTTGTAGAAGGCCTGCAGGTCCTTTTACCCTTTGCTGAGGCAATGGAGAGGAATTAAATGTTCACTTTCACTGGAAATATTAATGATGAAAAGCATAATTTTACATAACCCTAATCTCTCCCAACCAAAGTCCCCGTATAACCTATCAGTGATGTCGCTGTGAAATACAGCAACATATAAGGAAATCCTGTATAAATGAGTGATGAAGCCTAAATAATATATAACGTTGACATAAAAGGTAGATTCTACTTCACTCCCCTGAGCTGCCATTTAGGGAATGCCGCAAGTTTTGGAAATCCTGGAGGTTTTGCATTCGCAAGGCCTTCTCTGCCTCTTGGACTCCCATTTCCCAATGTGCCATTTCTGTATGACTCCATACCTGCCCGGTCACGAACCTCAGCCCTTCCCTCAGCATCACAGAACTTGCCTACACAAAGCATTCACGAGTGTAGTGAATGTTAATGCAATTTCAGGGTCCCTGTCAGGAGGATTCTGACATCTTATTGCTTCTTCTCTTCCCAGTTTTATGCCTTCCCGTCTTCTCCTTACCTCCACATTCTATTTCATGAAGGGAAATTTTACTCAAACACTGGCTCTTGGGTTTTACCCTTTACCTCAAAGAGGTATATTGTTATTATCATAAAAAATAGTTTCCTACCTTCCTGAGAAGAATTCTGGTGCCAGTTAAGATAACCAAACTTTTTTTCCCATCTTGTTTTGTTGTCAAGGTCAGAGGCAGGGGGATGCCTTAGCACATTGTTTATTCATCATTCGTTCATCCAATCGACAAATATTACTGAGTAGCAGGTAGGTACGAAGAATATAACAGCAAACAAGAGACAAGTCTCTGTTTATATGGTGCTTATGCTCTGAGGGGGGAGTGGAGACAGGTGATAAAAATTCAGGGTAATGTCAGACAGTGGTAAGTACTATGATGAAAAATAAAGCAGAATAAGGGACCAGAGGGTGACAAGGGCACTACCTTAGATAGCGTGGTCAAGAAAGTCTTTGTTACAGGGTCATTCGAGCAGAGATATGTTGCGGGAATCCAGGTGAGAGGAGAGAGCCTTCTTCTGTGTAATGTGCCACTACAGCAGTGGATGTAAGCAGAAGTGATATGGGCCATTTCCAAATGCTGCCCTTCGGAGGATTGGACGTGCGCTTCACTGATCCTTACCCCTCTTCCCCCCCGCCCCGTACTTTACTTAGGAGGTGACAAAATTGACTTGGGGGCAGAAATGGAAATGAATGTATTGAGAATGGAAGATGGCAGCTCGTCTTGCTCTCTCATAGCTCTCCCCCTCCCTCTCTCCTTCTCTCTCTCTCTGCCCCTGCGCAGCTGATTAGCTTGCAAACAGAATAACAGTCAAGAGCGTGGACACTCAGACCACACCTCCCAGGCTCAAATTCCACCAAGGTTCTGTGACTTTGGCCAAATCACGTTTCCTTCCTAGGCCTCAAGTTTTTATTATAAAATGCAAGTAATAATAATTCTTATCTTAATTGTTGTAGGTTCTTATAAGGATTAAATAAGTTCACATTTGCGAACTGCTTGGACCAGTGCCTGTAATATGGTAAGCAACGTATGTGTGAAATATATGCATCGAATAAGTAAAAACTCTTAATGTAACAGTCTAGTTTCGCCTTGTGGCTTCGAAGATGTGATTTCATTTTTGTTTCCAAAAATATGTTCATGTTTTGTGTTGCAAATGCCATATTCAAAATTCAAAATATTCCAAATTAATACTTGCTCTGGGCCCCTTTCTGACTTGCTCATTCACAGAGCGCTTTGTGGTACGTCCAAAGGAAGTACGTGCGGGTGCCCCAGGCTTCCCCACAGAACAATGGACTGACTACTTCAAGTGAGTTGCTACACGCTCAGCACAGACTCAGACAACACAAGAAAATATCTATCAAGGTTTTTTATCATGGAGAAGTTCAGCGTTTGGGGAAAAGCAAGATTTACGCACAAGAAGCGAGTGGAAGACAATACGAGGCAAATGCCTAATGCAGCAATGAAGTTGTCCCTTCTCAATCTCAGGAAACCCCTTAACCTCACAAAACCTTAGCGTTTGCTTTTCTCATTACAGAGCCCTAAAGCAAACAGGAACTGAGGCAAAGAGATTTAAATTAGAAGAGTAACTTAGTAATAATAATGCTTGTAGTACAGAGCTTTTCATGTATGTTGTCTCAAGGTACTGTAAGACCTTGAAAAACAATGCTTAAAGGAAGTGGGCAGGGGTTCCACTATTTTTTTCTGACCTAACTGATATTTGGGGAGGCCCAGTGCTCGGGACAGAACTGTGAGGTGAACAGATTTATGTGACACTCTTCCTTCCTCAACTAGATAGATCACCTCCTCCTCCTCCATTTCCCTCTCTTCCTTCCTGCTGCAGTTAGTGGAATCTTAATTTTCACCCCCACCCCCACCCCCGCCTCCCCGCCTGTGAAGGGAATCCTGGAGGTTCTGGTCCTCACCTGTTTCAGGGTTTAATAGGGCTTATTTTTCAGTGAGTTGAAGTCGATTTTGTGAATTTGTTTCTTGAAGCATTATGACCAAGAGACATTAAGAAGTCATACAATTTTGTTCTCTGTTCAGCAAACAAACAAAAACCGAGGACAACAACAAAAACTCCTTACCCTGCCATAAAAGGAAGTTATATTAATTTGAGAGCTGTAAAGAAGGAAATTCCAAAACCATTTTGGTAACCAAGTCTGGTATTTGTCAGGAAACTCTTTTTCATAGATAATGTAAATCCCTGTCGAAGAAATATAAAACCATTTCCTCTCATTCTGTTCTATTTTTTGAGTTAATGAACATCAACATAATGGATTTCTACAAATTACCTATTAATCATAGTTTTGTAATTTCTACACGTTCACGTTAAAATTTAGGAGCCTGGATTAAATTGAGGCTATTTCTATATAGCACCCATTGGTAAAAATGCTTTTTCTCAAAAATAGTTTGGCAATGCAACATGTCTTAGCATTAAAATATTTTTACAGATGAAAGGTGGTAGAAATAAGTACTTGCCTGGTGGTTCAACCCTCGGAAAGTGCTCGAACTATCTTGAATAATCTCTGAATGCTAAAAATGTGTGATTCCAAATTCCTATCTCTTCGGGCTCACATTTGTTGGCCTCAAAGAAGTGTTGTTTTAGTTGAAGCTATGACTCTGTTCCAACTGAAAAGAATAAATACTGAGTGAGCCCGAAATCCAGGTAACAAAGGTAGGTGACAAGAGCAGAGACAGGAAGGGTCTGGCTGGTTGCCCTCATGAGCGTGACTGCTTTATTGAAACATATTTGGCAGTATCTCTTTCTAAAACATTTTAGGCTGTTGCATAGACAACAGCCATAATATCAGGCCTGATTAATGGCAAACCTGATGGAATATATTACAATGCAAAAGGGACTTTGTGTCTTCAGGCCTGACTTTCCTCATTTGTAAAACTTGTCTGCTTGATTTCTGAGGCCTTTTCTAGTGATAACACTTTGCAGTTTAATGAACGCTTTAACATTTTTGCAGAGTAATTTTACTAGCATTGTCTCAGATTCTCAGCTTTAAAAACAATACAGATAAACAAACAAACTCATGGATCTGGGACATCCACAAGTGAGGGGCCTGTACCCTCCAACTGGTGGACATTGTTACCCCTTCCTTCTCCTGGGATGGGAAGGGGCCGGGGTCAGGACTGAGGTCTCACTTTGTGGCCTGGAGCCCAGGCCCTGGTTCCGCTACCCCCAGCCCTTGGCCCTTGGGATGAGCTACATTTGGGGTCCGGGAGCCTCCCTCCTTGCCCGTGAGTCTTCCTGGGTCGGGTACAGACCTCTGACTTCTCCCAGCACTCCCAACTGCCTTCCCTGCCCAGTTTATACCTCAAGCTTAGCATGCAATGGAATTTGAACAGAGGGAGGGGAGGGCCATGGCTGTCCCTCATAGTCCAAGATACCATAGGCCCTCTTCTCCCTCTGTTCCTTGTATTTAATAAAAGCCAGTTAAGTAAAACAACAACAACAAAGAAGATACAAAAATAAAATATGATTAGAAATCAGAAACAACCCAGCATCCTTTAGTCACTGGATCTCACCTCTGCTCACAGCCAAGATTGTCTGACCAAATGTAGCATTTGAGTGGATTAAGTCAAAAGAACCGAACTTGATTTTCGGCTCAGACACTAACTGGTTGACGTTGAGCCCTCAACCTTGTGGGACTGAGTTTCCTCGTGTGTAACGTGAAGGGTTTGACTGGATGATCTAATTCAATTCAGCAGACATTTATTAATGGTTTCCCACATTTGAGAGCTCTCAATAAGGCATGAGGCTGAAGTTGGGAAAAGTCCAAAGATAGAGACATGGAGAAGCTCTCAACAGGAAGAAAGACAGAGCTAAGCGTTGTAATAGAAAAACAAAAAAGGAAAAAGAAATCACAAAGCCTTAGGAGCACAGAGGAGGCATGATGGGCTTTTGGGTTTTTGGGTGTTATGAAAGCTGATGTTCACCTATGGCGGAAGACCCTTTCAATGAAAGTTGTACTTGGTCTGCATTTTGGACACTGTAACTAGCGTATAGAGTTCACTGCAGCTGCTACGGGAACCACAATCTACGATGGTGATTAGGTATGTCCATCTTGCACTGCTAATTGCACTCCTCTGCAGGGTGTAAGAGAAATGAAAACGTGGGAAGATGGAGTTTTTCCAGTTCATGGATTGACCTTTAAAAGAATCAGGGCAGAGAGAGGGTAATGAAGCCAGTAGAGGGAACTGGTGTAAATCTCCCTGACATAAGATTGAGCTAATTTAGTTTAAACGGAAGGAAGCCCCATCGAAATTAGAGAAAAATGTAATCTGAATTACAGGATTTTTTTAAAAAAAGACATGCAATTATATTATTGTCAAGTATGTGTGGTAAGTTGAACTAATTGCTGGAAAAGTGTTTCTAAGTGAAAGCGATATTAGATTCTTCTTTTTAATGAATACGTAACTTTGGATTTGTCAGGACTGTATACGTATAATTCGTGTGTTAACATGTTTAAAATAAAATGACTCATCAAGCTTTTTAAATTTTATTCATGCTGCTCATTTGTTTAATGACCTCCCTCCCTCCTGCCCCCCCCAGCCGCCCCTGCCACCCGCCCCGCCTTTTCATGTAAACGGGTCAGAGGTAAACTTGAGTCCAGTATACTTTTGGCTTTTAAAAGTTTATGAATTAGTAGAGTCTGAGCAAATGCTGTCTCACTTTGGTTTCTGTTTACTAGACACTGTGCAATTTTATTACAATCAGATCTGAAACTGTTATCTCTAAAAAGTTGTTGCTAAAAGAGATATCACAGAGGGAGGCCAGCTGGCTGCTTCAAGCTGTCATATGCCATGGCATAGCGAAGGGCGTGACTGACGAGCTTCTGGAAACTCTTCTTGGGCACAAAAACATTGACAGACATTGGGAAGATGGAAGTAAAACAAAGTAGTAAGGCAAGTTCCTCGCAGAGTCTGCTCAAGCTTGGCTATTGGTCAGGAAAGAAGGAGGTCCTATGAAGGCAAGGGCTAAGGTGCTGAGATGGAAAGTTTGAACAGCATCCTGAAAGAGGATGTCTGGATGAAGGATCAGCCGGAGCGAAGAGCGACTGGGCAGTGTTCTCCAAGAGCATCTGAAGATGTGGGCCACACCGTAAACAGCTGGGGGCACCTTCGGAAACTTATCATGGTGCCATTAAAAAGGTAGGAATGGCCATGAGCTGAACTTCCACCCTGACACCAGAGTCATGTGGTCTACAACATTCAGGTCTCCAGTTTCTAGGTCCTGAGATTTATTTTTATCCGCTCTTAGGTGATAAGTTTTGGGGGAAATTGACTCATGCCCTTCAAAGGCATGAGACAGTGATTTGGAAGGCATGTGTATTCATGAATGAGGAGAGAGCTACCCCACATAACAAACAGTGGTCATTCCCTTCATCCTGGCACCCTGTCCTGGAGGTAGTACCTCCTCAGGTCCAAAATCACGTAACGAACACGCGGTAGGTCAGGATGTGCTGCCACAGAGCAGAGGAAGACAGGCACCCCCCAAAAATGTTTTATTCAGGTGAGAATAACTGTAGGTACTGCCTTTTCACATTTTGAGCATGTCTCAGTCTATTGTCCAAGGTCAACGATCATGAGGCTGTTTTCACAAATCTTCAGTAAGGTGGAGACAAAAGAGGGAGTGAAACTGACATACCCAAACCCAATTGCATTTAAGTTAAAAGAGTATGCTGTATTCTGTGATTATGTCCTGGTTGTTTTTAATGGAAAATATTTTGATTTTAGGGAATTATAATCCTATGTAAATTTTTTTTTTTTAATTTGGCAGAATGAAAATATTGGCAACTCTCTGACAGTTCCCTATTTTTCCTTTCCTGGAGGCTGACTTATGGTTCCATGAAATCCCAAAGTTTGAGAATCACTGGTTTAGAAAGCTGAAATAAGACCTGTATACCGGTGGCTTTTAGACTTTTGATCAAGATGCACAGAGAGAAACACATGCTTACATGCAACTCACACTCACATGAATATGTATATACAAATATTTACAATTGAAATAAAAGTTTCACAAAACAATAATTAACTTCACCTCATGCAATACACTCTGGTCTATTCTATCCTGTTTAACATGTCAGTTGATATGCAACGATTCAATTTTACAGCCCACAATTTGAAAAACACTGCTCTAGACTTGGAGCCCTTTTGTCCGGGACATAGCGAATAAACACTGACAGGTGTTTCCTTTTTGGATCTCCTTTTCTAGATTCCACTCAGATCACATCCCTCCTGTTGCACATTTGTTGCCCAGGAAAGGTGACAATCCAACTGATTAAATAAGAGTTTTCTTCATGTTAGTTATATCCTTGTTCTTAGGATGGTCTCTTGCCACTTTGCTGAGATTGAGAAATAGCCTCTATTTCTTTTGGATTTAGAGGTCACATTGGTCTTTTTTTTCATAACACAGAAGTCCCCTGGTCTTATGAGCCCCACATTTACAAAATACATCTTACACTAGGTTATTCTGCAGACTAACGATTCACATCTGTTGTCGCTGACTCTATTCACCTCTACTGCACAGTACGGCATTTTTGTTGCTACTCAAATTCAAGATGTGGGGAGTGCAGGAAGGGGTACCTTGCTCTAGCCCTCAAACACTGACCAAGGAATGTAGGAGAGTCCAGAGGAAAGGAGAAAGGGCAACTCAGACTCACTACAGAAATGAATGATTAAGAATAAGTTAAAATTTCCAGATATAGTTGGTTCGTCTATGTCTGTCTGCCAGATGCGTTTTGTCGTTATTAGCTTGGTTTGGGTCGTAGGTTGGTGCTGGTGTGGCAGTGTTATGCGATGGTTCACATGTGGCTATGATGCCAGACTGGCTGGGATCAGACCCGTCCTCTGTCGTTCACCGTAGGAACTATTGATGTTCCATTTCAGGATGAGGGGACAGAGCCCCGGAGAGGCTAAGTGACCTTGGACAAATTTCTTAGCCCTCTGAGACTCAGCTATGAAATGAGAAACGCTGAGGATATCTACTTTGTAATGTCGCTATGAGGATTGAATGAGTTTATATATGCAACGTGCTTAGCCTGGCATGTGGTAAACAATAAATTTTAGTCATTATTGCCAATTGCCATACAGCTAGCGACTTGCAGGCTGGATTCTCTCTTACCGGTTGTGTAATACTGGGAAGATTACTTAATGGTTCTGGGCCTCAGTTTCTTCATTAAAAAATTGTCACGATGATGATACTACTGCTACGACTAATTGCTATCGTATTGTTCAATGCTTCACAGATTCAATGACATCACATATATAACTACCTGCCAGATAGCCAAAATTATCCACGTGTCCCCATTTTGTATGTGTCCACTGGGTATAGTCTCTCTAATGTATTAATTGAGATTCGTTGGTTCATCATCAAAGGTCTCGGGTAAATCACAATTTAATACCCTGTTATCCTTTTTCCTGAGAGGGAACAACGTTCTTCCCGACCCCCCACCCCAAAGAATCAAACAAACACAAATCTTTAAATAAAGTTGAATTCACTCCAATGGCTGTCCTCTTGAATTTCATTATGCACTAAGTATACTGTGTCCTATAAAACAAATTTCTGCCTGGCAAAGGTTGAGGAAGAGCCAAATTTAAAAGGCCACTAGTTGGCATAATACTGTTTATTTGTGAGCTTCTTACCGCTCACCTCCCCACTTAGATCTAAAGCTCTGAGAGTGGGGACCTTGTCTATACCATTCACTGTCTGTATTACTTTTCTATTTAAATTGAGAAGCTTAAGATAACACACATTTATTATGTATCACTTTCTGGAGGTTCAGAGTCCATGCATGGACTAGCTGGGTCCTCTGCTCGGGGCTTGACCAGGCGGAAATCAAGGTGTTGGCCAAGCTGCAAGTTCATCTGGGATTCAGGGTCCTCTTTCAGGCTTATTCAGGTTTCTTGCAGAATTTAGTTTCTTAGGGTCCTAGGACCTAAGTCCCCACCGCCCCCCCCCCTTTTATTTTCTATCATCTGGTGAGGTGTTCTCAGCTTCCAGCAGCTGCCCAGGGTTCCAGTCATGAGACTTTCCCACAACATGGCAATTTATTTCTTCAAGGAAGAAAGTCCTTTTCTTTCTATTTCTATTCTAGGAGAAGAATATTTTTCTCAGCAGGAGACTCTCTGAACTCTAGACCTTCTTTTAAAAGCTAGCCTGATTAGATCAGGCCCACCTAGGACAATGTTTTGATTAACTCAGAGTCAACTGATCAGGGGACTCTAATTACATCCCCCAAATCTCTTCACCTTTGCCATGTAACGTAAGTTAATCAGAGGAGTGAGATCTCATCATATTCCCATGGGCTGCCCATACTCAAGGGGAGGGGATTATACAGGGCAGGTGCACCAGGGATGGGGATACTAGAGGCCAGTTTATAATTCTGCCTACCACACTGTTATAGTCTCAAGGCTTAGAGGAGCATGTAATACTTAGTAGATATTTAATACATAGTTGTGGATGAATAAATGAATAAATGCCAGTAGAAGAAGTAAGTCAGTGAGAAGGTAAAATAAATTATTGGCTTTATGTTTAGTATCTTATATTGAGTTCAAAACAATCATGTGATTTGATTTTCCATTTAATTCACTTTCCTCACTGAGGGGCTTGGGACTACTACACAATGTAAGGGGAAAGCAAATGGTGTTCATTGTATTATATTATGTTAGCAAAGTGTCTGTAGTATAATCTTGATGAATTATTCTGCCCAGCAGTCCTATATAGATGAAGTCATCAAACCTAACAATGCTAAAATGACTTGGACATTGAACCCCAGCATGTCATGGGCAAATCAGGAATAACTGAGATTAGAACTTGGACTTTTGCTGTCTGCTGTCCCACGTTTAATACCGCGCTGCTTCCCCAAAATCAGAGAAGAAGAAAGTATTTTCATTTCTAGGAGGAACGATTTAAAATCACGTTCAGAAAAATGTTGTTCTGGCTGCATCCAAGATATTATTTTGTGGAATGACCATTTTAAAGAAATGCCAGCAGTCCTGTTATATGAGACATAAAGCGCAAAGATAAGGCAGGCGTAGAATACAGTATTAGGCTTCTCCGACTGCCATAACAAAACACCAGACTGGGCCGCTTAAACAACAGACATTTATTTCCTCGCAGTTCTGGCCGCTGGAAGCCCGTGATCAAGGTGCCAGCAAATTCTGTTTCTCCCTGATTTGCAGACTGCCACCCTCTTGCTATGCCTTCACGTGGCCGTTCCTCGGAACACGCGCTTGGGGAGAGAGGGCCAGGAACTCCCTCTCTTCCACTTCTCATAGAGACACCAATCCACCTGAATGAAGGCCCAGCCCTTAAGACCCCATTTAACCTAATTCCCTCCCTACCAGCCCCATCTCCAAATACTGTCGCACAGTGCGTGGGGAGCAATTAGGACTTCAACATATGAATTTTTGGAGGGGGCAGAATCCTGTTCATAACAGGTAGCCTAGGAAGTTATGGAGGAAAAGGGGGCCAGCTCAGAGTGAGTAGGATCTCAGGTTTCAGATTCGGATCACCTGCCTCTGAATTCCGACTCTACCTCTTGCTTGCATCGGGGCAAATCCAATTTTTGTGGGGCCTGGAAATTATACATACAATTTTTGAAAATGTTATTTATTTTTGAGAGAGTACAAATGGGGGAGGGGCAGAGCGAGGGGGACAGAGGATCTGAAGCCGGTTCTGCACTGACAGCGGTGAGCCCCTATGTGGGGCTCCATGCGGGGCTTGAACTCATGAACCCGCAAGGTCGTGACCTGAGCCGAAGTCAGACACTCAACCAACTGAGCCACCCAGGCTCCCATGTACGTACAATTTTAGGCGCTCTCTTCAAGACAGAAAATGCAAAATTAGGTACAGAGTCTTGGAAGGAGCCTATGAGAATAAGGGGTTCTGAAGCTTCAACATCATTACTTTTGCGGCAAATTCACTTCTGCTTGCCATATGGCTGAGCAAATTACTCAAGTTCTCTGAGCCTCGCTTTCCTCAAATGTAAAATGGAGATAATTATTATATTTAAATCAGAGGGATGTTGACGGGATTAAATTGTAACTAACAAGCTTTCCTTGTCAGCTACTGTAACCTTGATCGTTATTGTCACCGTCATCGTGAGTCAGCCCCTTCATTTTACAGATGAGGAGATAGACAAAAACTGTTTCGTGACTTGCCCTGCATCACGCAACCAGTTAGCGGGGAGGCAGGGCAGAGTAATTTCTCTTGACTCCCGGTCTGTGCTCTTCCCTCGACTCTATAGAGATGGTCTTTTGTACTGCTAAAGAGTATATTGACATAGTCATAATCTTCACCTCCAATATCTACTCTGTGGCTATTACAGAACAAAAGAGGTCTAAATAGCAGATATTAATTTGGTTGAATTTAAGCCTTATTTTCACTTGTATGTACATCTAATGGGAGTAAAGTTCAGTGAAGTCGAATGCTACGTTCATTAAGTCCAATTTTTTTTTTTTCTTTTATCGGACGCTGTTTCCATCTCCATGTGGGGTGAAATAATGACTTAGAAACAAAGATATTTCTGTGTAATCTCATCGGGGAGTGATTCCTAAGTTCCCACATGCACAGATTTTGTCAGGGACTTTCGATTTTCCTGGGAAAGGTCTGAGAAGTCAGTCCCGAGGGCTGTGACCTGCCCCTTGGAAACATGTACGGGAGGACAGGCGCTGGCTCTGCCCCATTCCTCTCCCAGCCCCACATACGTGAGAATCTTCCCACGTTATCCTGACTCTGCCAGCACTCTGGGCCTCCGAGCTGGTTTTGACACTTTTAAAACCCAGATAATGTTGACTCCAATGTACCTGACTTCCCCCTCCTGTTAACCCTCCACAGTAACCCTCCATGTATATTCTGGCTTGCTCCTCAGGGCTGGGCAGGCTAAGAATGATTGTTATTAACTTCAAAGATGTTGGTCCTTAAAGTTAGTGCATTTTAGTACTAATTAGTACTTCAAATTAGTACATAGGCAATATCTGACTCACAGCTCTGAATCTTTGGCCTCTGTGTCTGACTGGAAAAAAAAAAAAAAAATATATATATATATATATATTACAATCCTGCAGTAAATATTTTTCTCACTTCTCTCATTTTCAAATATGGCACAATTATAGAATTTTTGTAAAACCATCAAAACCAGCTATGTGAGAATTTAATAGAATCTACGAATGCTTAGGACATGGATTAGCATGGATTTTCTGGCCCAGGTACTGGCTACAGTAAGCATAGGGGTTATTTAACCTGTCGTTCTTATTTATGTACAAGTAATAAAATAAGGTTTTGGAAGTTCCTAGGGGAAAGATGTCACTTATTCACAAGGAGGTTATAGATATCTAATGACTCTTAGTATTATCATTATTAATACATCTATTAGAAGTAACGTTGTTGGTGTTGACTGGCAAACCGATGCTAATTTGTTCTCGAAGGGTCTTCATAAAGACACCCGGCCCATCTACCTGATCTGCTATTCGTTAAACAGCTAAGAGTATACAGTAAACAAGGACAGCTAGGAGAAATACAGGGACACGCAGCACATCTGCTAAGGAAACTCTCCCCTCTCCCTCCTTCAAGGTAGGCAACGGAGATGCTGCTGGGCATTGTGCCTTGTTCACTTACCACCTGCAGGCCCTCTGCTCCGCTGCAGTCTGGCAGCCACACCTGCATCCTTCAAAGTCAGTCTCACATCCCTGCCTGCACTTGGTCCTCGGCATCCTGGGTCCTTGTTTCCAGCCAAATTCTTTTTTGGCCCCACCCTATTTAGCAGAGATTCTCACTCACCTCAGGGCTCAACTTATCGGCTCTATTCTTTGTTTTAGCACCTTGTAATATCTGTTTGTAAAAAATGTTTATTTATTTTTGAGAGAGGGAGAGAGAGACAGACAGACAGAGCACGAGGAGGGGAGGGGCATAGAGAGAGGGAGACACAGAATCGGAAGCAGGCTCCAGACTCTGAGCTGTCAGCACAGAGCCCCATGTGGGACTTGAACTCACAGACCTGGAGATCATGAGCCAAAGTCGGACGCTTAACTGACTGAACCACCCAGGCGCCCCATCACCTTGTAATCTCTTGAGTCAAAAGAGTTATTAACATGTTACATTCTTGTAGACATAAGAGATCACCTGATTATGAGGACTGCCAGTCTTTTCTTTATAAACTCTTTTTTTGTATAATATAGAAAGACGTGAAGAATGGTTTTTTGGTCACTAAAACATGAAAACAATTTTTATTTTATTTTTAAAATTAAAAAAAATATTTATTTTTGAGACAGAGAGAGATCATGCACGATTGCATGCCAGCGGGAGTGGGGGCGGGGGGTGGGGGGTGGGTAAGGTATGCAGAAAGAGAAGGGACAAGATCGTAAGCTGGCTCTGTGCTGACAGCAGAGAGCCCAATGCAGGGCTCGAACTCACAAACTGTGAGTTCATGACCTGAGCCGAAGTCAGGGGCTTAACTGACTGAGCCATCCAGGCACCCCATGAAAACAATTTTTAAAAAATATCTACATGGATTCAGATATTATCTTCTACCAAGGCTGCTCCTCATGTGATGCCTATCATCACGTTAGTCCAAATGCTGATATTTGCCAGCATGAGAGTATTTACTTCTGAGTATTTATGAGCAGAGTACGGGGTCCAGGAAGAGTATGTTTTCACACTTGAACTTAGAATGGTCATTCTCACTCATATCACTTATTCAACAAATATGTGCCAGGCACTGTTCCAGATGCTTGGGATAAATCAGTCAGCAAGGCAGACTAAAAACAAACAAACAAACAAACAAACAAACAACATGGGGCTTATTTTCCATTTAGCACATTGACATAAAAATGCAGGTGGATTTCTGTGCCTGCCTGCATCCTACATTTACCTCTGCAGTTTGCCTTTGGGATACAGCAGTTTGTGTCAGATATGAAATTGCGCGCCTCCCAAAAAAGTGCCAGTCACGCCACAGGGTGACTTTTTAAACAGAACGGGCTTTGGCAGGCTCCTCTTGAAATGCGTGTGCAAGATAGCTTTCCACGCTCTTCCAGAGACCCAGTGTGACAAACCTTTCACCTTGAGCAGGGTTGTGCCATTGGTTGTGAGATGCTACAATCTCGACTCGCGTTTGTATAAGCAATGTGTCGTCAGCTTAGCCGGGGCCGCCGTGCAGAGTTTTCCTTTCTTTTTCTGTTGACACTACAGAGTTGAAAACAGCTAAATAAAACATAGGTCTCTGTAACATTTCCCAAATTTGTAACTACTATTTTACTATTTTCAGTGGTAAGAACAAGTTTAGGAGGAGGCTTTACAAAAAGCATAGAGAATTGAATTTGTTCAGTAGGAAATTTGAAAAGTAAATCACTACACTTGGATTAAAGGAAGACCATTGACACACACAGGACATTGATCAGCATGGACACACACAGCAGTGTGTATGTGTGCGTGCGTGTGTGTGTGTGTGTGTGTGTGTCTTAGGGAACAGAACAAATGTGAGTCAACAGTTGGAAAAAATGTAAGGTATCTTCTGGCTCCAGAATGAGTAATTTGTCAGATGCTTCATAAATGTACAAAGATGCTCCCGGGACTGGATTTTAAAATCTCTTGAATTAGCTGAAGCAGTTGTAAAATCACACAGAAACAGTTTACAATTGTCTGCAAATCAAAGGAGGCTCCTCTATGTTGTTTGTTCTAGCAGGCATGGGGAATGTGTTGAACTTGTGAAATGTGCTTTTGATAACCCATTAACAAAATCTGCCTTCGGTGACAACCTCCTACCTCCCAAACTCCCCTTTTCCCTTCTTACCCCTGTATTAGCTATTGTCAAAATGCTCAGAGCCAGGAGCATCTGGGAGGTGGTTTTCCATATAGGCTGTGATGGCTCATCGAGTGCACCTGGGCTGTGTTCCTGGTTAGACCCCTACCCATCCCTAGTCCTGACATCGGAACTGATTTCTGTCAGCTCTAATGTGCCTGAAAAATTTCTTTCAAGGCAGTTTCCTCTTCTAACACATCCCAGGGGAATTTCCCCTAGGGGGTGTGAGGCAACATTAGATTGTGACTGTGGTAAGATATTCCCATGTTGGAAGAGTTTTGTATGACAAGCAGCCCATTACATCTGTTGTTTTCCTTATATAGGGTATATTTCACACTGAATGATACTGGAACACAACCCAGGACTCTGTCTTAACTCCCCTGCAGTCTTGTGCTTCCTCCTCCTCAATGACAGCAGATCCCGAAACACTCGGTGACATATGGCAGCCTATCTGTGAAGTGTGCCGAACGGAGTACATTTGCTTTCTGACTCTGGAGTACTGTGTTGCGTTTTGGGCATCATATTTTTTAAAGGGGTACTGACACTGGAACTCAGCCACCAGAAATATTTCTTGGAACATGGTAGGAGAAAAAAATAATTACGTTCACGTGTGCGTCACCAGTCACTGCGCAGAAGAGGGCTCCAAGAATGGTGAGGTCAGCAAAGCACTATGAGGAACTGTTTAGAGAACTGGAGGTGCTCGGCGTAGAGGGAACCATTATTTATCTACTTACTTCATGGGGGAGGGGGGTAGTGGCCGTGATTTAGATGCCTGAAAGGCAAATTATTTTTTCTTTTCACATGTGGGTCCAGTCGGCAGAACGAGAGTCGGTACGTGGGATTCATGAGTAAATGGATTTTTATTCTATATAAGGAAGACCATTCTACTTTTTAGAGTTATGCAATGGTGGAATATATACGTGCACACAAAGGCTACAGAAGCTTGTAGAGAGTTTCTGCGCTGAGAGTGGTTAGGTGAGACCTACAAAGATTCCTTTTCTATGGCATTCCGAACCAGAAGCTTCTTGTTCAGTTTTCATTTTGACAGAGGATTGATAAAGGCTTGAAAGGTCTCTCTTTTTTTCTTCCTATATCCCTTAATAGGATAAGATAATTGAGCCAACTAAGCTATTCCATGGCTTTAATAAAGTTGGTTTTATATCCCCCCTCCCCCCCTTTTTTGAGTTATTTTCTTTTTTTGGAGTACATAATCCTATATTAAGGAAAACTTACCACATCAGCTAAGTATCCGTGGGTCCTCATTCTAGCCTGAATAACCTTCTAAGATTTTTAAGTGAGCTTTGGTGTCTTGATACTCCCCTACGTGGAGCTGACCTGTGGATTTTGCCCACTCAGTATCCACTCCCATTTTCTCTGATTGTCCACCTTCCCACTGCATGCAGTCTGGGTGTTTCCCTCCATCACAGATCCTTTGCTTTTCCAGGCAAAGGGGCGGGGACTGACCCGCAGTTGGCCAATCAGACTCTGTCCTGGGAATTTGAGTGTTGAGTACAATGGTACAAGCATTGAGAACAGTTGGAGCTGATTGTTTCACTACAGGGCACCGTGAAGGAAAAGTCTTTTAGTTCCTGTTTCCTAGATCCACATGCAGATGGCAATTTGATCTCACAAGTTGTGTATGTTTGTTATGTAGCCATATTGCTTGATTGTGAAATGAAGAATTTAAATCAAGATTTGGAGTATGACCTTGCGTGTTTTCAATGAGAAGGGAAAATGATTTATACGCAGTGTGTACAATTAAGCATTTCTGGGGAGAGATTTCTGTGGGCTCATTTAACTAGAGGCCTTAGGGTGTGAGAATTCCTGCTTCCTGAAGTGCTGGAAAGTTAAGGTCAAATGCTGGATGTGTTTCAAGTTCTGAGACAATACCAGCCGATTTCAAAGCTGGTGTTTGTGTGTGCGTGCATATGTGTGTGTACAGAACTGGGGAGGAAAGGCAGCTTCTAAAACTTTGCTTTGAAAGATGCCAAAACACTGAGCCACATATTTGTATGGGAAAGATCTGTGTGTTTGGATGAAACCTGTCTCTTTCATAAACACAAGGCACAGAGAGGACTCACTCCTCTTGCCCTGCTTTTGAACTTTTGTTCACATTAAGCAATTTCCCTCACCTTGGCTGTTGAACTTCCTTTTGTAGTGAAATTCACAAGTACAGTGAGCTGGCAAGAAAATGATGGAAAGAACGGGCGTGTTGGACTAGATTGCATTTTTCCTGAACACTCTGAAATATCAGGATGTATGGAACATGAGTCATCACTTTCTGTTGGAAACTTTTATGACCTTTACTGAGTAGGTCAAATTCCTCCCAAGCTGTGCTTCTTCACACCCCAGTGCATGACAGTAAAAGGGCAAATCCGAGGGAGGCAAAAGCATATTCATATTTTTTCTTGCAATCTGTTACACATTATTGTTTTTTGACACACTTTGCTTCACATGACAGTACTAATGGTGGAAACTAAGGTCAAGAGTGATGAGACACTTGCCTGGCCTGCCTTGCATGACTGTTCAAACTCAGGTGGGGTAAACCCAGACTCCTGCTAGAATTAGGATGGTCGAGAAGGGGAAGAAGGTCTTGCTGAGGATTTGCAAAACTACTTGTGATAGGAGAGGCCCCCACAGGGAAGAAGGCTGCAGTCTAAATTGTAAATCCCAGTCATTTAGCAAACTTGGACTTGATTGGACAAACCAGAACAAAACAGGCAAAGCTACTGCACAAGTGCTCTGGCCTAGGGCCATTCTACAGAGGGCCACACAATTCTCCAACTCTGGCAGCCTGAGGGCATCGTGGTTTGACCAGTGATGTCAATAGAGAAGAATCTGAACTCTCGAGAGAAGTTTATGTTGCATACACTATGCTCTTAAGAATCTAGAAATTGGGGTGCGGAGGAAGAGAGCCAGTTGGGAAGATTCACTGAGAAATTAAGTTTGAATAAAAGAATTTGGCCATGGAAGAACCCAAAAGTGTTAGCCCTCTTGTTTCAATTCTACAGGAATACTTCATCTTTTAAAACTTTTTTTTTAACGTTTATTTATTTTGAGAAAGAGAGAGAGAGAGAGAGAGAGAGAGAGAGAGTGTGTGTGTGTGTGTGTGTGTGTGTGTGTGAGCACAAGCAGGAGGGTGGCAGAGAGAGAAATAGAGATAGATAGAGATACAGATAGAGAATCCTAAGCAGGATCTGCTCTGTCATTGCAGAGTCTGATGCGGGGCTCAAACTCACAAACCGTGAGATCGTGACCTAAGCCAAAAAGGACGCTCAACCAACTGAGCCACCCAGGTGCCCCAAAATACTTCCTCTTGTAAAAAGTCATTTAGAAATGCAGAGAACTATACAGAGAATTTTTCTTTCTTTTTTTTATTAAAAAATTTTTTTCAGTGTTTTTATTTATTTTTGAAGGAGAGAAAGAGACAGAGAGAGACAGAGCATGAACGGGGGTGGAGCAGAATTCGAAGCAGGCTCCAGACTCTGAGCTGTCAGCACAGAGCCTGATGCGGGGCTCGAACTCACAAACCGTGAGATCATGACCTGAGCCAAAGTCGGACGCTTAACCAACTGAGCCACCCAGGTGCCCCAAGAATTTTTCTTGTTTAAAACTTACACCTTTAAGGCTTTTAATCATTTTTTATTTTAACACATTTTAATGCTAATCTTCCCAAAATGAATTACACACTTCTTTGCCTTCTTTAAAGATTCAGTTAAGATAATGTAATGTTTTCATTTTTTCTGTTTACTGTCAGATGCTTGGCTGTCACTTTTCATGCCTGCCATTCTGCTTCTAATAGACTTTCTCCAAATGTTTCATTTGCTGCTTTTAAATGGCAATGGCTACAAAGTCAACATGGATAAGCTTGGAAGTCTTGACGACACATGCACTCGAGTCAAGTGCATCAGTTTTAGTGAGATGAGTTTGGTGACATGCATTTTAGCTTCTTGAGACTGTTAAAGACATTTCTCAGGGGACCTTTTTTCGTCCATCTTTGTTGCCCAGTTGTGTCTTAGACATTTGAAGTCACCAGATGAGTGAATTCAGATAAACAAGGAGTCATAGGACTGACCGTTCTTCAAAGGTTAGAAAAACAATCAAATATATCTATTGCCCAATTGGGAGTTGGAGTGACCTGCAGAGTAGGTGGCAAAGCCATTTAAAGTCAACAGCATAATCGCTATTCCCATGCTGACTCGGTCTGAGTGAATACAGAGGAGTCTTTCATAGAGAAGGTGGTGTTTCAGCATCAAGAAGGACAGCAGACAGCTCCTAAAGATGCTACCTACTGGGAGCAGGCTGGAAGTGAGGTGTTTGGATGTAATCGGCAAAATGGGCGAGAGCCTTCTGGTATGGTGGCTGAGGGACACTGTGACCATGACAGGGAGTTGGCAATCTGGCGTTTTTAGTTGAGCCTTATATAAAACTGTGAGTGATCTGTTCTTTGGAGGTGTGTTTATCAGGAACTCAGATGCCCTGTAAGACTTCGAGCATTTTGAAGCTGGAAAGAAGTGTCTCCTGCCCCCCAACACCCTTGCCAATGTAATTTTAGAATAAGGAATCTAGGTTGAGGAGATCAGGTCTGTGCCCCAGGATGGGCTAACTAACACAAGAGCCCAGAGCCAGAGATACTATTTCTTACGTGATAATTATCTTAAATGCAAAATGTTGTGAATGCAATCAAAGCTTTTTCCACTAGAAACAAACCTATTCTAGTTTCTGAATATAAAAATCCAGGTGTTGAGATTAGGTGATTTTTCACATTCAAGCAAAACATGGCAATTGATCATCTATGGTGTGATGGCAAAATGATTCAGAAAAGTTGTTTTTATCTATTTTTATCTATCAGTAGATGGCAGGAGATTCCATCAAATCAAGATGAAAAAAAGGAAGCAAACGATAGAATTCAGTTATTGTTACTTGTATTACCTGGAAAGATTGGTATCCACAGTTAGTGAGGGTGCTGTTATGCTGGTACCTGGGGAGAGAGTATTTTCAAATATGGATTTGAGTTCAATGATTAGTTTCCTGATTAATATGGCATGATTACAGTTGGTTTAAAACAATAGTCAACTGTTGGAACTAAATTTACTCTCTTTTGGAGAGACACCTGGAGAAATGATTCATCACTCATGTTGCTAAGATTAATTGGGCATTATAATTGTGTTAAGTGGATTCACACATCATGTAAGAAATCTAGGAGCTTTTCCTATTTTCTTTTACTTTTTTTTTTTCCCTTGAAGCAGAGATGAGAGAAAATAGAGCTAGCTAGCTTCAGTGTGGGTTAGGGAAATCCAGCATCATAACTGGCTTTATCCAAGATTATGCAGATAGAGCACTACCGTTAAAACAGTACTAACTGAAGGATGTTTTCCACATGTTTTAATAGACTCCTCTGGTCCCATGAGCTAACGTTTTTTCTATCCAAATAGAGGTCATTTTCATCAAGATTAAATTTGATTTTACTTATTAGTTTTTCTGAAGTGCAGAATTCTCTTAGAAGCAGTGGTCCCAAGTTTCCCTTATCTGAAGACTACAGAAAGGTGAGAAGCCTGTGGAGTTTTGAAGAATTGAGATTTTCAGTCTTCAAGTGTCTTGCTACCTTTGTATCCACTTGTCACCACTTAACAATAATATGACTCCTCTATGATACAAGCATTTGAATGGGCTGCTTTATTTCTTTTTAACTCTTTCATCATTTGAATCTGATTTCTTGGAGAGTTTTTAATAAAAAACTCAATCCATTTATTGATTTTTTTTTTCTCTCCTAGACAACAATTTAACTGAAAACAATTCATAGGTTAGGGAAGCAGACTGCAAGAGCATTTCATGGGAATCATGTCTACCATCAATCTTGGTTAAGGCTGAGCTGGAAATCGTCATAGGCGTGGTCCTAGGGCTCTCTAGGTGGGGCTGTGTGCCACAGAGAGCATTCAGTCTTGGAAAACAAAAGTGGAGCTGGATTTGCTTTCAAGTCGACCTTATTACTTTTTCTTGTAAATTTCTCCACTGGGAAAAACCTTCTACTCAAAAACATATTCTGTCCTCCTTGAAAAAAAAAAAAAATCCAAATTGTGACCAGTTCTAAACCATCCTGTCAAAGACTATAAAAAACAATCTTTCCAGTCTCTGTGGTAGGTTGCCCCAAAGTCCCACATTTGTCAATCAATCAGTGTTATTGAACTTGACATTGTGCTGTTGCACTGTTGAAAGCGCTCTAGGTGTGGGAAAGTAGGCATGGGGTACAGAGTAGCCTGAACACCCTTTTTAGTGATTTTGTAGTTTATTATATGCTCTAAATCTAATACCCTTTTCTATTGTTCTGTAACACCCTTTTCATACTCCAAAGTGACAATAAATTACATGATCACCTTATTCCCTGGTTGTCTGCTTCTCCTTATTTCCCCTTCAAAAGAGTTCTCCTGTTTTGTGTGTACCATTATCTACTGAGCTCAACTATTAATGATGCATGATACATTCTTACCATATCCTCCTCTCTGTGAATCTTGTTTATAACAAAGAATGTTATAAATTCTTTCATATTAATAGGTTATAAATGATGAAGAAATTTAAGTACTATCTTCATAAATGTATGTTCATTTTAATAGAAAAAATTTAAAACCAAAGATACTCATCTTTAATCCGATAATTGTGAAGATCTGTGAAAAGTCTGAGACTTTACCCTACTTACAAACTAACATGTTAGCCTGTCAGTTTCGTGGATGCTGGCAGAAGATACGAAACACTAGGGTCAGTGACAAAGGGCTGTTTATTACTCACAGTAGTATTACTAGCCAGATATGGGTCGTAATTCTCACAGAGTGGTGGGAAGGGGGTCAGGTGACACCTGCACATATAGTGGGTTGTGTTACAGGAGGGGAATCCAGAACATAGTGAACCCAAATCTTTTATAATGGGCAGTAGGTGTGTCTGCTGTTTCCTCTGGATGGAGACACTGTATATTCTAAGGCTTTTCACTAAGCAAACATAGTTAAGAAGATAGGCAAGAATAAACACCTGCTAAAACATGAGAGACCCAGGGAGATTTGTCTCTTAACAATAACTGCAGATCAATAGGACTGGGAGACATCATTTCAGGAACTTGTTTCTGGCAAATTTTTAGTCTTACTAGAGGCAATCATGTACTTTATTTATGTTAGGGTCTGTCTTCAGTTTTCCAAATCATCCCAGAGAGCTAGTCTTCTTCCTTTAAGTATATTTCTATCAATAAATGTATACATAAGATCTTATTTTATCCTCATAGTAAGTATAGAAAATTCAGGAAAGTATAAAGAAAAATATAAAAATTATTTACAATCTAATTACTAATGGGTAATCTCTATTAAAATACTGGCCTTTTAAATGCCTTAATATGTGTTTATTTTTTATGTAAAATTGAGATCACTTTATGTACAGTGTAATATCTTGCTAGTTTGGCTAATTCATATATTGAAAACATTACTTCAAGTTACGAAATATTCCTTTAAATTATAAATTTAAACATAGTTGCATAGTATTTTATCATAGATATTCTAAAACTAGAATTCTAAATTCTAAAACTATTCCTTTGTTTTCAGAAAATTGGTTACAAAGTACTATTACACCAAATAATCTGGCATATAAGTGTCTTTTAATGCCTTTAGCTAGATTCTTATTGGGAGGATTACTGGGCTAAAATGTTTAATTGTTTTCAAAGTCCTTGATCTCTCTTGCCGAATTGCTTTCAAGAAAAGATGACAGCAATTTATACACATGGCACAGTCTTTGAGATCACTTTCTCCCCACATAGTCCTTACAATGGAGTTTTTTAATTTTTAAAATCCTTTAATAAGACAATTGGCAAACATATTTTACTAAGTATTTCTGATTCTTAGTGAGAAGGAGATATTTTCTTTTGTGTCAACTGGTCACTTGTATTTATTCTTTTATGAATATTTATTCATGTTCTTTGCTCATTGTCTTAGTAATATTTTATTATTTTTCTTACTCAAGAAAAGCTTTCTCAATAGTCTCCATGTAACATTTTGTATACAAGAATTTTGTCAGATATATTATTATTTTTTCCAATATATTATTCTTAGGATGCTAATGGTAGTTTTAAACATTTGAAGATTAAAAGTAATTTAGTAAAATGATTAACTACTATCCATATTTGTTTCTGTTGCTATGAATTTCTTGCCTACTCAGGGGTTAAGTATTTATTATATTTTGGGGGGGTATTTTATATATTTTTAACATTCTTACATTTAATTTTTAAAATGTGTATTTCTAAATATAGATGGTCTCCAATCTACAATGGTTCAAGTTACAATTTTTGACTATAGTGGCACAAAAGTCATATGCATTTAACAGAAACCATACATAGGATTTTGAATTTTGATCTTTACTTGGGCTAGTGCTATGCGGTAAGGTACTGTCTTATGATGCTGGGCGAGTGGCAGTGAGCTTCAGCTCCCAGTCAACCACATGGTCATGAGGGTCACCAACGGATGCATTTATAATCATTCTGTATCCGTACGACAATTCTATTTTTCACTTCAGCGCAGTGTTCAATAAATTACATGAGATGTTCAATAAATTACGTGAGATATCCAACACTTTGTTATAAAAATAGGCTTTGTGTTAGATGATTTTGCCCAACTATAGGCAAATGGAGGTGTTATGAGCACACTTAAGATGGGTGAGGCTAAGCTGTCATATTCAGGAGGTTGGGTGTATTAAGTGCATTTTTGTTTTCACCTAGGATGCGTTTATTGGAATATAACCCCTTTGTGCATTGGGAAATATGTGTACATTTTGATATGGGACATAGGCAGAGATATTTCCTCTCCCTGTGTAGCCAGTTTGTCCAACAGAGAGTGAGCCCTTTCTCGCACAATTATTTGTGGTTCTTTCTTGATCATGTACGAATGTACTTTACAGTGTCTATAAAATTAAGTGTTTGAGGTGTATCCTTTCCTTCCTTCGCAATTGCATTATTGAATGACAACCATACCTTGGATACAGGCTGCGTCTTATCGATCTTATCTCTTAAGGACTGGCATAAGATATATGAGAAGTATTTTATTTCATCTATTGATAAGAAGAAATTAAATGACACGACAACTGCTATAACTCAAACATATGCTCCAGCAATTCAACAAAAAATATTTTCCAACATTTAGGAAGATACTTAAATGATGAAGGTGAAATATATCATGTTTTGTTCACCAATCTTGCATTTTTAACTTTTTGAGTCTCTGAGAGGTGAAAACTTAAGCTACATTTTTTGGGTGTGAAGTAACCTGCTTTAATATTCAGTTCCTACTCATTTGGAGAAAATTTGCTTCTTGAGTGGCACAATGCTTTTTTTTTTTTTTTTTTGCGACAGTGGTGAAGGTAAGGAGGATTTCCTTGAGAAACAGGCAGTGGTTGTTGGTGGGTGGAATAGAGACACTGGGGAAGATTAAAAATTTCTCCTTTTTTTTTTTTTTTTTCTTTCAGAGCCAGATAATAATAGGCAAGGCCTGGTTTCATGCAAAATCGATGGGGGTGAGTTATTTTGACAGAAATTTGCCATCCTTTCCGTGCTCCTGATTATAAATATTTTAGGCCAGTACATTGCTGGTAATTTATTAGGCAAGATGAAATACTAAAAACAATGTAAGAGTCTAGAGCTGAAAATACTTGGACTGGCAAAATAGAAGGTCTGTATAATTGTTGGGTGCTTTCTAGGGTTTTACTACCAGAGGTTAGTGTAAGAGAAGAACGTGGTTATGAAGTGGACGTGGACATTTTCATTTCTTGTAAAATTGTCTCCCTCTGTATTTTCCTACACGGGTTATGCTTTTTCCCCACAAGAAAAAGAAGTTACAAGTCTGGCTTGTAGTGTTATTTTGGTTTCTTCTTTATTTCCTTTCACATTGAAACAATGCATTCACATCTCTAAATTCAGATGCTGTTCAGGAGTATCGGTGTAAAAATTACATTCTTCACAGAATACAGCAATACTAGGGTCCATGAAACTCATCTCAATAAATTCGAGTTATTATTTATTTTCCCATGCGAGTGGGTCACCAGCTACCGAAGCCTGTGTTGGAGAAACACAACTGCTTCAGAGATGCTCGGGATATAAGAGGAGCCGTGCTCCGACCTTGACGGAGCTTAAGTGAGCCTCAGGCAGATCAATACACATCACAGACAGACGCGTGGGGAGGCAGAGTCCAGTTAAGCACAGATTCTAGACCCAGTTGCCCACATCCCGTCCTCTCTCTGCCACTCGGCTTGAAATTGTTATGTAAACCACTTAACTTCTCTCTCTTTTAGTTTTCTCATTTGTAAGCTGATAATAATTTTACCCATGAGTGTTGTTATGAGCATTAAATGGGCTAACCTGCCTAAGGCACTTCGAACAGGACCGACACAGACGAAGAACTTGATATAAATGTCTGTTAAGTAAATAAAATGAACTTCTTGGGAAAGATAGGAAGTCAGGGGAGAGAGAGCCAGGCGCATGGAATCTCTAGGGGCTTGTTTGTCTGAAATGGAGGATTCTGGGTGGGGGAGAGGGGAGAAAACGGGTCTTGAGAAGATTGTGTGGCCCACAGAGTTTGCATTCATTCACTGCACAGAGTGAGATGAAGACCATAATTATCGAAGGGAAGTGACTGATTTCCACGCGTGGAATGTGAGTGAAAAGGACGACAAGAAGCTGGGAAGCAGCAAGAGTGAGACCATGGCAGCCCATCTCTGCTGTTCCTTTTAACTCCCCAATCTCTCATGTGTTTTGGAATCACCTTAGATGCCCCAGGAAAGTGGCTGAGCTGTCTATGGACTCATTTAATGAAGTCAAAGAGAAGTCCAAGTCGTAAATAATTAAGTACGTCTTGGGCCGGGAGGTCATGGTCAGGAGTAACAGGACGTGCATTCAGGGATGTTGGGGGACCACTACTGTTTAGATGATGCGAACTAATTGTGGCTAAGGCAGCATACACATTATCTTGAGGTACTGAGAGCAAGGAAAGATAGTTACAGACGGACCTGCTATCATGATAAGTGTGTAGAGATTTCGAGCGAGTGAAAACACAGAATATACTTTTAATGTAACCTGAGATGTTTTCAAAATAATAGGAAATATGGGATTGGGACAGAAGCAGGGCGAAGAGGAGAGGTGAGAACACCAAGAGCTATTTTAACGTTGGGGTGGCTTTGCCGTCTGCAGCCAACATCCAGCGAGGAACTGTCTGTGGTCTATCACCCAAAAGGAACCATCGATGGAAATACTGTTTTCGATGAGAACTTCTGCTGGTAGAGAAAGTATGGTTTTAAATTAAGTTTGGAAATTTCCTCAAAGCTGCTTCTTCGAAGACAAATGACTTTCTTACAATATGTCTAGTTAAATAAAATACTGGATGTGAAAGGCTTTGCAAAACAGTAGCGTGCTATATAGATGGAAGGTGTTCTCATCATGTGCTGTGTGTTAGAAAACACGCAGGAAAAAGAGATTATTTTCTGTGAACTTGGGCTGCCTGACAGCACTGTGATGTGGAGTCGTAATTGATGAACAACTATGCCCAGAGAGGGTTGATTAATGCATGGATGCTAACCTGGAAGAGTATCGTTAGTGTAACACCACAGGGTTTTTGCGTTGTTTTCTTTCCTTGGCTCTTTCTTGTTTACTGTTTTCCAGTGAGTTAAAGACGCACTTACCGAATCTGCTGACAAGACTGGTATGGGGGAGAGAACGGATATACATCAATCTTAGGGAGTATACTGCTACAGGAATAAGCCAAGCTTCAGATAGGCTACGAACTTGCCCAAGACCACTCAAGTAATGGTAGACTTGGGTACGAGTAACCTACTCTGCAGCTAGACTAATAACTTACCCAGTTGAGCGGCAGAGCTATTTGAAACTAGGCAATCTGAATCTAGAGAACGAATGTATGCCTAAACCACTTTGCTCTATTGCTCATTCATTTGTTTGACAAACGCAAAGTACTGACACTTACACCGGGGGTTGATCTGAGCATCATGCAAATATCACTCACTCAATCCTCATAGCAACCTTTTGAGGTAGACACTATTTTGATTTTCATTTTTATAGCTCAGAAACTGAGGCACTAGGAAGTTAGGTAACCTGCCCAAAGTCACACAGCTAGAAAGTGGACTCAGATGCGGGCAATCTGGTTGGGGAATCCATGCCTCTGACCACCATGTTATGCCCTCTTTGCTCTATGTTACACTGCTTTCAATTCTGCGTCCAACCTCACACAGCCAGATCTGAGGCGATCCTACCCTCTCCTTTCACCTGGGAGCCTGAAAGCCTTTGAGGTTACAAAGCAAGCTGCGGGCCTCTAAGATTCAGTTGATGCTCTTTTGACCTATCTTGGAGCATCTTTGCCCGAAGGCATCTTTTGCGATGCCACCAATTCATTCCTAGACTCTTAAATCCTTGTCTATCGTTCTCAGTGCCAGACAGCATTTCCTCCTGCATAAAATACATCCTTATTCTCATTACATCTTCCCATAAAACTTTCATCAATTTGAAAATTGTAAAATGCATTCCTTTTTATGCAGACATTTAATCTATGGTTAAATGACAATCGAGCAATATATCCTCCTGCATACTCAAATACCATCCCAACTCTGCAATTTGAAAATAAATTGACAATCTTAAAATTGGCATGGGTTTTAAGGAAATAAAATATTCTCAACCACAGACTTTAGGGGATGTTTGTATGCAAAACGAACTACAGGATACACTTTGGCTTGATCAACAGATTCTACTTAAGAGGGTTTCAGACAGAACTACCAGCTTAGCAAATCTAATTTGAATTTATCTGTGGGCCAAATGCTGTGTCCCCTTCTTCTGCGCATGGCTGAAGCCAGAACTTCCAACCTCTCAGCCTCTCAACCTCTCACTTTGAGAAACAGCGATGTTTAAAATATAAAGGTGTTGTTTTCGCTTCACACCCAAATGTCAGAGCAAGATATTCTGATTTCTCTTGATTGGCTCCAGGTGATGTTAAGTGGAATGCAGGAAATTATCAAAATCAATCTGTCTTCAAAGGCTTTCTTTGAAATTACAGGATCTGAATCAAAATGTAAAATACAATTATTTTTATTCTCAGTTCCCTTCCATGATTTTTCACAGTTCTCGCTCTACCGAGGAACGAGTAAAATAGCATTTTTTTTTTTTTGCCTCCAGAAAGGTGATATGCTTTTAATATTTTCCAAGGAAATAGAGTATTTCTTAAACAAACAGATTCCTGCTTACTGGGTTTCTCAAGGATTTAGTCACTAGCTTTCTCAAAAGTTAAGAAAGAAAACTTCTGCACTTCAACTCATCAGCATAGTGTCTACACATTAATAAAATGCAGAGCATGAATTGTAAAGACTCCAGCTAACACTGGGAACAGTAATACATGACCAACCATAATTGTTAAAAAGTCAAGATATTCAAATGCTGCCACCAGAGAACTTGCTTGCCCTGGAAGAGCATGGGCCCTGATCAAAATCCAAATTTAGTAGGAAAATTGGCATCTTCTATAAAGCAGAACGAAATAGAGTAATCAAAAATATAATTCTGAAGATACTGTTTAATGTCGTGCTACATGAAATGTGGTTGGCAGTCCAACAGACTTTTACCCAGGAGTAGTCAGCAATCAAAATTTAGGCCACACCCCAGGCCCCCTGAACGAGAATCTAATTTTTAGCAAGGTTCAGGTGATTTATATGTACCTTAAAGCTTGAAAATCCTATCAAGTGCTTTTTGAGAATGGAGTTTTGTGAATAATTACTGTTTTTAAAAAACAATGCCGCATACCAGGAGAGACGATGGGGCCATCGTTTCATAATAGGAAAAATCTTCATATTCTGCTACCCTGGAAAGATAATGACTGACACAGAGTTATTTTTCCTGGAGGAGCAAAAGCAGTTATAGGGGAAGGCATATGGCTCGTCACTTTCAGTAACAACAAACGCCAGCTTGACCTGCATTGTTATTTCTGACACATCACCTTGCATTTCTCGTCACATTAACGCTGGTGGATTCTTTTCCTGCCTCTTTCTATTCTTGGGTCAGAGACGGAAACTGACCTAAAGGTTGCTGCAGGCATCTGGAAATGCGGTCTTTCTTGTCTGTTCAGTTCTATCCAAGGCTGTGCTGTGCAGCCGTTCTTACCTGGGTGATTCTAAGAGCTTATCAACTGAGAGACTGTTGAGATACCCAAGCCATCAAGAGAGCACCTCTCCCATGACATGATAACTTGTGTTAATAATACACTGAAGCCGTGATAGGTGATGTGGGAAAAATGGAAATCAGAGTGGTGCCTGAAGGGTGCAGGGAGAGGGTGAGGGTGCTAGGACTAACCAAGCAGGGCCAGGTCCCTAAGTCACAGGAAAGATGTGAGCAGCACTCGTTATGGGGAGGAAATGGCCATCAGTCACTCCCTGCTCCTTCCCGGCTGCCCGACAGCAGGAACAGCACCTGCTATCACACATTTCTTGATCTATCATCTCGGAGAAGGTTTATGCTGAATTTACTAGGAAAGAAGATGTGGCTGTTAGACACAAAGACCACATTATTACTTTTTATAGTTCACATCAGCCAGAGAAGTAGGGGAGTGCAGGTGGGCTTTCTAACCTCCACACATTTTAGCTGTGAATAGGGAGAATCAGAATCCCAAAGCCCCGGGTGAAGGAAGTCCACTTTGACAGCCTCGTCAATGCTCTCAGTTGAATTAGCTGGAACACGTTTGCAATTCACTCCTCGTCTGGCTTGGAGAGGTTGACATTCTAGCTGGGACTTCTCTTTTCCAAAGTAGACCCTTAATTTACCCTCCCCTGTAGGTTTCTGCCCAAGAGTTACCTTATGAGAAAAATTCTCCTGAACACCTTCTGTAACTCCTGGCTTTCCATCATCTCATAATGTGAAAACATACACGTAACTCACATAAGTTTAAAAAAAAAAAAACATCTGATACATTAGATAGTTGTACATATCTTCCCCAGCTAGGAAATAACGGTGGGAGCAGGGATTTTGTTTGTTTCGTTCACTACTGTCCGCTCGGTGCCCTGAAGCGTGCCAGAAATAGACTAAGAGAGATGTTCAGTTAGTATTTATGAGTGAACAACTTTCCACGCTTGCTTCCGTGCCTGGTAGTTTGTTCATTTTCTGACTCTACTTGGCTCCAAAGTACTTTTCTACTTTCCCGCTTTTGTGTTTTCATGTTTCTTCCTCTGTCTGGGGTGCCCTTCTACTTCCCCATGTCACCGTGTTGAAGTGGTCCCTTTCTTCAAGTACGATCTCCTCCAGGAAACCTCCCCTGGTTTGTTCTCTGAGCTGAGTGTCTCTCACCTCTGATCCCCCGGTGCCACCTGTGTCCCTTGTGAACAACTGAAGTCCTCTCTGCCCTCTAATTGAATGATCTGTCTTCATGGACTGGAAACTCTAAAGAGCGGGCCATGTCCACTTTACTTTTATGCCGTTCTCCCCTCCCCCCCAAAAAACTCTACATCCTGCTGTGTACGTAGAATGTACTCAGTGCACATTTGGTCAATAAATATTACTGAATAGATTTACGTCACTGTAGCAATGTATCTGACGGTGCCCTACCTGGATAAGAAGAGGTAGCAAAGGGCTCTCATAACCCTGCAGTTTTGTTTTTCCAAAATCTGCCCTCAAGATCTATTTAGTTTGGTGTTTTGTGTGCGAGGAAGGTAGAAAGAATTTAGCTCTTGGGTACGGTCATTTTGCTTTATTTTAATGAGTGCTGAAAGGGGAACATTCATATAGAAGACAAAAGCCTAACGATCAGGAAATCAGTTGTTCTGCTCAGTGGTCTGATACCCAGGTCGGAATAGTTGGAGTCGGGGGTGGGGGGGGGGTAGATGTATTACAGGGAACTCTGTTCGCACCTTTCACTGCCCAGAAAATCCTTTTGTCTGACATTCTGGTGAAACCCTGCCTGATACCCTACTACAGGGCTAAGAAGGGAGAATCAGAATCAAGGCAGGAAGTATCTGCTTAGAAAGACACCTGTTTAAAAATCTGCTTTTTCTTAGCATGGATTTTTCAACTCTAACTGTCAAGATTCTGCATTAGAAGTTCACAGTGTACTTTTTTTTTGTGGAGCAGCTTGTCTAATTGGGCAAGTTTGGCTGTGGCGACATTAGGGCTCATTAGGCTTTCTCTTATCAGGGGTGTAAGCTGAGATTTCAACCGAGCAGAGGATTTAGGTTCTAAATGAGAAATATAGATTAGCATTTCACATAATGAAATAATGGACTTCCGTGTTACCTTTCTAGTGACCAAAGCAGGAGCTTCAATCCATTGTAGGGTTCCTTGTTTAATCAATAAATAAACGAGAGACACAGAAGATTTATTTCTTCTGTGGCAACAAACACCATCATTTTTCTTAATTATCCTTAGGTCTGCCTCTCCTGCCTTCAGATTCTTTGCAAGTAAAAAGCTTCTCCACATTAAGAAAGGGGCACGAGATCTCTTGTTGTGTTTTCTTTCTCATACACATGGAAAGGTTGGACTTTTCTGTGGCAATACCTGTATTTCTTAATTAAAACCCAATAAAGTCAGAGGTTTTGCAAGCTTGTCCAGGCTACCTTAAAGATCAGAGCTTCCAGCTAAGGTAGACAAAGATCAAGGCAGCTGAAGGAGAGAAAACAAATAGTTCGAACTTTGGATCCACAGATGGTTATGCCTGCCAACTGTTATGAGCCAATGAATATCTGGCCTATCATTTGTCATATTTATTGCAGTACATAATGCTGTAATTTCTCATGGCATGGTTATTTATCTTGCTGTGTTCTCTGAACAGCTAAAATTGCGGCCATGTTGGAGCATACATATACCTTTTGCGTTTCGTCTTTAAAAAGCAGCCACGCAGATCGGTACGGGCCTCCGCATCCAAGGACTGGAATTATGAATACGGCAAAAGCACTGGTTGGCAGATTATGGAAAATTCTGACAATGGAAACTGCGCTCCCAGTCTTGCTCTTATGTGTCGGGCCCCAGGACCTAACGCGAGCAGAAGCTCGCCATTGCCATTTACTCTCTCTCAGAGGTACCAGGCTGGCTTCCCGGAGTGGTGTCTACTGAAATGGTGAGAACCCTACCTGAGGACTCTCTGGAGTGTTCCCAGAGCTCTCCAATTTTCCGGCAAGGAAATGGATTCTGGGAAGGTGGAGGTTGAGGGTGGGAGGGAGAAGGCCTGAGGTACTCAGTCATTCATTTCTGGCAGCTGTCTGGGGCACTGTGACATCAAAAGGAGCAGCGGGAACACCTGTCTTGGCTGGAAGCTCCACTACTGGCCGTGGTTAGTCAGTGAAGAGAGGCCCCATGATGCCTAGTGACAGAAGGTATGACTCACAGGCGGGCAGAGCGTCTTCAGGTTGCTGTTGCTTGCTGGCCACATCTCAGCAGCCAAGGAATCATTGGGTCCAAATGGGGCTTGGGGTTGGGGCAAATTTTAGTGCACGTTGGGGCCCCCATGAATGGCAGAAGGGAAAACATAGGTGCCTTTCCCCATACAGGATTAGTTGCACTCCTTCCTGAGGTGTGAAAACTCACGCCTTGTTATTGGTGGCTTTGCTCTTCGTGAGAAAGGGGTTGTTAGCCGCTCAGAGCCTGCAGAGCATTTTAGGTCTCCCTGTAGCCACCATTGGTTTTCCTCACAATGGCTTCTATCAGGTGTGTTAAGGATGGCTACCCCTAAGAGTCCTGAGTTCCCTCTCCTTTTTCTTCCCCTACGAGGTAGTGAAGTGGCCCTGAGGTGTTCAGCAGAGAGAAGAGGCGGTGATGTCATTCTAATTGTGATTAGGGCTAATGGCCAAATGCTGAAGGTTAAAGGTGCCAAAATCCTTAACCTTTGCCTTAACTGCTTCAATGTCATCTCTTAGTTCCTGGAATAGACAATGGTCCCTTCTGCCTCAGGACTCTGCAACGCCAAGACTCTAATAGGCAAGGTGACTCAGGAGAGAAAAAAAGAGGCTCTAAAAATGTAATTCTGAAAAGTATACTTCTGAAGTAAATATACCTGTCTTCATGAAGAGATAGAAAGGGCGGTATCATGGAGGCTCTAAGGCTGGCTGAGGACCAGCCAGTTGGGCTGTCTCAGGTTTAAACAGCTGTGCTCAAAGAAAGGAAGAATAAGTAAATGACCTAGTATAAACATGAAATACGCACAGGAAACTTCATGAGGAGAGTTAGAAAGGTTAAGACTCAGAAAGAATGAAAGCTTTTGAAAAATGCCAAAGAGAACAGGATGCTTTTGAAGTTCACATCAGTGTGGGGCGTTGAGTGGGAGTGAGGTTGTGAGGTCAACCAACAACAACAAAACATCCCACTCTTGCCGGTCTTCTTTGTCTCCGTCTCCCGGGTCAGGCAGAATGTTTTTCAGCCGAGGAAGGGTGGAAGGACAACCCGGAAGAGAATTGGAAGGCCAAGATACGGAAAAAGGTCATCAGAGAGCACTGTTCAGATTTTCAGGTCTCGACACTTTGGTCCAGTTCCTACGGAGACGTGAATCGCTGAGAGGCAGCCCTTGAGGGAGCAGAGACCGTGGGGGAAAGGCCAGCTGTCCCGAACCGGGTACGCATCTCCATTTTCAAAAAGGGAGGGTATCTTATGTAGCAACTGACTGATGCACATTCACAAAGGGAAGCAAAGTTGGAGATGAGTGCGACAGTCGCAGAACTAAGGGAGTCTAGCAGAGTGGCGAAGAGAAACTGCATTTGGTTGAATGTGTTAATGAGGGCAACATGGGAGATACCACGCACTCACCGCAGGGTGAGCAATCTGTGCACGAAGAGCAATGAGCCTTAACACAAAGCAGCCATTGTTGTTTCAAGCCTTGGTGGTAGATGGGGAGACATCGTGGCTCTCCTGAAATCCTCCCTGCAGGTCTCTCCCAGCCCTGAGATACAGCCAGCTCTCAGAAGTACCTTTCTAGGGTGTGACTCTACCCTCTGTGCTTCTTCCTTCTTACCATTTCTCACCGGCTGACTTGAACTGGTAACTCTGACGCAAGGGTCATCTAGATTGGAAAGGCAATTGAGAAGAAGTTGTGAAAGGTCTGGTTATCGACTGTCGGAAAGGTGGCTCGGACGAGATTTGGTAAATGTTTGCTTCCCGGTCACCTTGGACAAGCTGATGGCTCTGACCCGTTTTTCTCATCTCAGAAATGGGAACAACGGCAAGTGGTGACCAATGCTCTCTCTCTCTCTCTCTCTCTCCAGATTTCCTGCCCTCTCCCTTGTTTTCTTTGGTCTATTCTTGGGCTCCCCATTCATTTAATTCTTGGCTGATTACACAGCCTTCCTTATCGGATTCACAGGAGTTTGCTTCTTGACCACTCTAAGTGAACAGCAAACTCTTTTAAATTGCCGCAACGTGACAAGAAATGAAAATAAAGCAGAAATTCGATCAGAGCATGTTAGGTCTAATTGTCTGCGGTTTGGTCCCCTCTAAAGAATCGCAAGGTGCCCTCCTGCCCACTGCATTCCATCACAGCAGCTCACACCCCACAGGGTGTGATTGAAAGGCACTGACTGAAAGGGGGTGCAGGTTCTAGCAGGAGCTTTCCGCTAATCAGCAATGTGACTTTGGACAAATCTTTTTACAATCCTGGCTCCGTTTCCTCATCAGCACGGTAAATGGGTTGACCTTTATTATCTCCCAGGTCCTCGCCAACTCCAGGATTTTCAAAGGCCCGTGATTCCAAGCCAAAAACTGTATTATGGAATGGGGGTGACGGCACGGGTAAGTGTAAGTTGATTAGGGAAATGGAATAGGATTTATCTTTTACATTGGCTTTCTCGATAATAAATTATGGAGTAAAGATACAGAGAAGAGAGACGCGTTTTATGTAAGCGTTCAAGAAAGCGTAGCTTATTTTAAACAATGGTTTCTGAAAATAACCTTTCATTCTTTGCCCTTATATTTCTCCTAATGGATGGCATAGAATGGCTACTCAGGCTGAATAGTGACTTTCATTCAATTTTAAGTCACCCTGTCATGTTGTATACTGACGCTTTCCATGTTAGCTGACGTTGCAGGCTGTAGCACAATGCAGAGTGAAGAGTTAGAAATGTGACATGGTCCGTCAGAAACAATGCTTGCTTTTTGCCGATCAGTTATCATTTAAAGGCTGGCATTTAGAACCATCTTTAGTTAACTCAATAGCTCTGCATCTCTGGTACGGAGGATGTCAGCCCGAGTTCATTTTTTTTGCTTATCAGATACGATGGGACAAGATGACATTAAAACGATTGAAAGAAATGATCCAGAATGCATATTTAAAACTAAAAATCAAGCAGATCTCTAAGGAGCTTAGAAGTTGCTTAGATTGATTTACTGCAGCCAGAGGATTTAAAGAAAAAAATGGTAATTGCCACAGACCATTGACCAGGATAAACCCAGATATTTCCCATTGTTGTCCTGTATCCTGATACATCACAGTCTTCTGATTTTGACTGAAGTCAAATCTTGTGAAGGGAAGAGTGTTTGAAAGTGACTAGAGCTTGCTCATTTATTTGGTCCCTGAGTTGACTCAGGCTTGTTAATCTGTAGGTGCAGCGGAGTCACTCTGTCATTAATATCCTGAATTTGCAGGCTCTCACTAGCACCTGTTCAAGCCACGAGCTGTGCTCCTCTGAAATGCTAATTCCAGGGATTTTCACAAGTGCCTGCCAGACGCCCAGCCTCATGGCTGTTCTGTTCTCCCCGTTGGGCACTGCATCCCCCTGATTGACATACAAGGGACAAGACAGAGCCCTCTCAGTGGCCCAACTGCAGGACCTCTGAGGCAACGTGGGGGGTGGGACCTCTCTCCCAATCTTTGAGAGTATACGGATATGGCACTGCTGGTAACTTTATTTATATGGAGGTGTATGAAATGGGACATTGGGGTTTGACCTGGAATCTTCTCTCCTCCAGGGTGCCAGATGAGGAATGGAAAGAGATAAGTGCCAGCACTTGGATCCTCTCCTGAGCAACTAAGTCACTGTTTTGAGGCAGTTTTTAGTCTCTTAGGATGACTTTGTCTGGGAAGTTCGTCATCCCTTGAAGTAAATAAATTTCTATCAGGTCCTCCTGGCCAGTTGCCCTGAGATGTCCAGACAGAATTTTCTAGAATGCGGTAGCACTGTAGGCTCACGTTGGGATCCCTGACACTGTTCACTCAACAACCATTTTTTGAGCATATTTTATGTGAGAAAGATTTTCTTTCTGCTTTTATTCCTCTCGTTTCTAAAGAAAAATTTTTCTTTGGAAGATTGGCTTGAATTGAAGAATTGACATTTAGGACTCCTCTCAACTGAGACCATGAAGCCATTTTCAAATAAAACACAATTAACAGAGAAGGGATGTACTTTGGAACATGGGTCTCTCCAGCCAGCATCTTTATATAGAAGAGGGCTGTTATTGAACAACTTAGACTTAACTGGTTGATCAGGCATCTTTGTAGAGAAACAGAAATAATTAGAAAAGTGCAGGAGTATTTAAACTTTTCAGAACAAGCTAGTGATGGATAATAGATAATCCAACCTTCTCCTTAGCGTTTGGGTGGTTCTGTGTCTGTACAGGGAAAGCACATTTTGGTTGTTTTAGAATTAGCCAGCATTTTTATGGATGCTTACCTCAGAATCTGAACATTATTTCAGTGACTTATTTTTCATGTATATTCTGGTGCAAAATTATTTGACTGCATCGCATATATTCATGTTTGCACGAATGGAATGTGAGACAATATTTACTCCTGCATGTATGTTGCTATTGAAGTGACCTACTTTTAAAAAGACCTTTGTACTCACAGCCTTTCATAAATTGCATATTCATATTAATGGACTACAATGTTGATTTACAAATGGCTAGGCAGTGACATATTTTATATAATTGTTCACATAACATTCTCAATTTCAATAGAGAATGCTTCTTGTCTAATTGTGCTTCCTCAATATATAGTAGTCCCTCATACTGATGGCTAAATATTGCTGTCCTTCATGTTTGGAAACGATAATACTGACAAAGATATGTAGGAATGTATCTTCCAGATCAATACGTGATCAATAGTTCATTGTAGGAGGTACTGTAGTCACGAGTGGGGGAGTCCCACATTGTAATTTTATCTTGAAGTTGGGGTTCCACAAATAAGTCAATGTACGGACCCCGAGTCGTCAATCAAGAAATTGCCTAATTGATAAATGGGTACACTCAGCCCCTTGGTCTTTCATTTTAGCAAAACTTTGTTTAAAGGATGTGCTCCCTCCGATTACTTTCTACCTAAAATGTACTTCTCTCTTGTTTCTTCCTCCCCTGCTATTTCTGTTTGGCTCTAAGCTGCTTGGGTTTATCTGTTGTCTTCTAATGCATCTGATTTTGTCAAGTTGTATGGGAGAGCACCGCCTCTCCACGTCCCGGGTCCGTGCTTTTGGCGGTATCCACTGTGGCCCAGGGTTAACATCCACTAGACACATGCCATAACCAGGCACTGACCCGTGTTCTGGGGCTAGTGAGAGGAAGGGGCCTCCTGCAGTCCAGTGAGGGAGATGGGACAAGGCCTCTGCTGCTTTGCCTGCCCAGCCTGTACCCTCAAATCTCCTTTTTCGGTCCTGTTTTGCTTTGGGGAAATACTCCTCCTTACAGATACAGCCATACAAGGATGGTCCATCCAGACCAAGGCAGGGGCCCCAGCCCAAACTACACCATGGAGACTTCTGGGGGAGAAAAAATCTTGAGCCTCAGAGGGATAAAAGCTTGGGGATCGTTCTAGGCCGTTCACCCCGGTGGTGGTGCCCTGAGTCAACATCCATTTGTTCCTGCCACCATGGTATCTGATGTTGCTCAGGTCTCTGCCTTTTGTCGGTGGCTTTTGTCAGCCTCTCCTTATACTGGAAGTTTTCCTGTGTCCCTCAAATCATTTCCTTTCTAGATTAGGTTGGCAACAGCGGGTTCCTGCTGCTGTGCCACCAAAGAACTGTAATCAATGTAGAGATAGGTGAGATGCCATCATTCAGAAAAGTAAATTGTCCAGAAAAGGTAACGCAAGGCATCTATTTGCCTTTGGGGACACGTCTTCACGTTTTCTGAGGAAACAACACCTGCGGTTCATTATAGTAATTTCGGGTTCCCATGTCACTTAGTTTCTGGAACTTGCAGCCACAGTGCAACAAAGACTTGCTTGTTGTCTCTCTAATTTGAGGATTTATAATATCGATCTATAGTGAAAGATACGGTGGCCTAAGAGTCCATTTTGAATCTCACAGTATTTTGGGGCAGCAGGGAACAATACAAAAATATAAGTAGTCAAGAATTACACTGCATGAGCAATTAACATTTTAAGGTCTGTCTAGTTCTCTCTAGCTGTGATTTTAATTGCAAACATTTTCCAACTTTGTGGATGGAAATTATCTTTTTCAGAACATGAGACCCACAGGGGCGCCTGGGTGGCTCAGTCGGTTGAGCGTCCGACTTCAGGCTCAGGTCGTGACCTCACAGTTTGTGAGTTCGAGTCCCGCGTCAGGCTCTGTGCTGACAGCTCAGAACCTGGAGCCTGCTTTGGGTTCTGTCTCCCTCTCTCTCTGCTCCTAGCCCACTCGCATTCTGTCTCTGTCTCTCTCAAAAATAAATAGACATTTAAAATTTTTTTTTTAAATATTAAAAAAAAAAACCTGAGACCCACACCTAAGAAATCTTTTAGAATTTGGGAATGGAAAATAATTTTCATGACTGATCAATAAAAACAGTAAACAGAAAGTTATACATTTTGAGCTCAGTGAATTTAGGAGGCTATCTTTATAAATGTGGTGAAGCCATTACATTAAAATAAAAGTTTTTACTATGGAAACATTTAATGCACCGATAGAAAGATAGTAAACTCTTATGTACTTACGACTTTGCTTCAATAAGTATTAACTAATGGTCACTTTCATTTCTGTTTTCCCCATTGACAGAGAAAAGTATTCCCTCTCTATTTATTTTGGAGCAAGTCCCAGATATCTTACTAATTCATCTGTAAGCATTTCAGAATGTATTTATAAAACAAGAATTTTCTTTTGTCTCTTAAACACACCGCCATATAATGATCCGATCTAAAAAAAGTTAATGATCATTCTTCTGCATTGTCAATATGCACAATATGCACTCTGGATCCTTCCTTCCTGCCTGCTCTTCCCATGGGAAAGCCCTTAGGGTCTTCTACCACACTGTCTGAGCCCTCTCTGATTTCAGCCTCAGAGTTTGATGGCAGCTGAAGCTCCGTCTCGCTGGCGGTCTTACTCTAAGTCAGAGTCCCATGTCCTTCTGCACCAAAGGAGTCACCACACCATTGGGTGCACACTGTGGCCCCACAGGGCAGGTCATAAAAGCCCAGGGTGACATTACACTACCCGGGAGGACTCTGTGGAGGAGGATTCCACCTCCTGTCCTGCAAGAAGACAATTGTCGGCAGCTTGCCATGTGCTTTTCAGAGGCCCTGGCAAAATCAGCCCCTGTGCGTAGCCACCTCCCAATGTACGTTCCTATCGGCTTTTCCTCCTTCCCAGTAATACTTCCCTGTTCCCACGATTCTGTTTCCTGGAGTAGAATCTCAAGCCCGTGGGGAATGCAAACTATGCTACGCTCTCCTTTTCTTTTCTTTCTTTCTTTCTTTTTTTTTTTTTTCACGTGGTTTGAATCCAGATCCAAATAATAATGCAATTTGTTGCATCCCACAGGTCTTTTTTTAAATCGTGGTAAAAAACATGTAACATAAAGTTTGCCATCTTAACCATTTTTAAGAGTACGGTTCAGTGGTATTAAGTACATTCACCACGTGCACCCATCAGCACCATTCTGCACAACTCATTTCACCTTGCATAACTGAGACTCTGTACTCATTAAACACCAATTCCCCCTTCCGCCTTCCTCTCGGGTCCTGGCAACCCCATTCTACCTCCTCCTATGAATTTGAGTACCCTCGGTGCCTCATATAGGCAGAGCATAGAGTATTTGCTTTTCTTTTTCTTTTCTTTTCTTTTTTTTTTTTTGTAATTTGCCTATTTCACTTAGCGCAATGTCTTCAAGTTTCATTCACATTGTGGCATGTGTCAGAACCTCCTTCTTCTTTAATGCTGAATACTATTCCATCGCATGTATATATCACATTTTGTTTATCCGTCCATCCATTGATGGACGCTTGAATTGCTGCTTCGATTGGCCGTTGTGGATCATGCTGCTATGAATATGGGTGTACGAATATCTCTTAGAGACCTTGCCTTCAGTTCAACAATGCAAAAGAGTTTCTTTACATCCTCACCAATATGTGATTTTTTTTAAGTTTATTTATTTATTTTGAGAGACGGAGATAGAAAGAGAGCACAAGTGGGGGAGAGGCAGAGAGACAGGGAGAAAGAGAATCCCAAGCAGGCTCCACACTGTCAGCACAGAGCCCAATGTGGGCTTGATCTCACAAACCGTGAGATGGTGACCTGAGGCAAAATCAAAAGTCTGATGCTTAACCGACTGAGCCACCCAGGCTCCCCTTTTTTGCTGTTTGTTTGTTTTTTTTAAGACGATCAATAGAATTTTATTTTTTTTTTTTAATTTTTTTTTTTTTTCAACTTTTTTTATTTATTTTTGGGACAGAGAGAGACAGAGCATGAACGGGGGAGGGGCAGAGAGAGAGGGAGACACAGAATCGGAAACAGGCTCCAGGCTCTGAGCCATCAGCCCAGAGCCTGACGCGGGGCTCGAACTCACGGACCGCGAGATCGTGACCTGGCTGAAGTCGGACGCTTAACCGACTGCGCCATCCAGGCGCCCCTAGAATTTTATTTTTAAAATCTGAAATGAAAAATTACATGAGATCAAGTTATCTAAAATACTGGGCTCCAAGGGGTAGGGAGAGAAGAGGGGTCAGGTCTGTTTGTGAATATCAATCTCTATGGATGGTATGTATGTGCATGTGTGTGTGTGTGTGTGTGTGTGTGTGTGTGTGTGTGTGTGTGTTGTAATAGCCATCCTAATAGGTGTGTTTTCATTGTCTTTTATTCAATAAATCTCTTGTCCATTTCTCTGTCTCTATCTCTGTATTCCTCTTGTTCTTTTTTTTTTAAGGGTATAAGATGGCTCTGTTTTTCCATAATCTTCTTTTTTCTGATTCCATGCCTATACTGCTGATTTACAATGCAAGGGTTGTTTTAAAAAGACTCAGGAACCAACTTGAGTGGGTTGTCACTGACTAAAGATGAACTAATTTGTGCATGAATAAAGATAACAGTTGTAATGAATTAAACCAATTTAAACGTATCAAATATATTTAAAGAAATGATTTCATAATGACACTAAAATAAAAAAGAAAGAAAAATTCATCAGTCACCTTCGGAGGATTGTATGGCTCCAATTTTATTATTTTGAAAGCTGGTAAGTAAATTAATAGAGTCAAGCTTTTATCCTGCTTTTCCTATACTAATCGTAATGGAGATAACCAGATTATTAATGAGACGGTTTCCCTTTACAAAGCATTCCAGTTAATAAATAAAGACAAAAATAATATTACAGTCACATTTTGTAACTCCCACTGACCTGATGGAGTTGGACATTGGGAATCATTGTCTGCTACCGTGGTAAAATGGACAGTGACCAGACATTACGTGCCCCTCAATGGAAGTTCACAGCACCACCTTTGAAATATTCTTGCCCAAAAAATAAAACCTGAATCTCACTGAGTCTGTAGATTTACTGACCAATTAACGAGAAGTACAGGTCAAAGGGAATGAGTGTGTATTTTTTTAACTTAATTTATACAATTAATTTTGGAATGATGACAGACATTGAACCTGTGAATGAATGTATATTCATTGTGCAAAGTAAACCCAGATTTTTTTTTTTCCAGAAATTCCACACAAAAGCACAAAAATGTTTGCCTAGTTCAAATTCTTGTCTTAGGAAGGGGTTAATCTTTGTGGCAAAGGAGGCTTTTTAAAAAGAGGTTGGCACTTAACATGATGCCTATTATTTCTCTCGACATCCTATCTTCTTATCTTGCTCTTGGTTTTGTGGAATAAGATGAAAGAAAATTGCTAGCACTCTGTAACACTGTGTGCTTGGTTTTAGTAATCTCAGCTTTGATTCGGATATTTTAAATGTTTGCCTCTCTGAAAAAGTGGAAAAAAAAAGAGTGAGACTCAAATAAGGGGCCAGTGGGGTGAGGGGCAGTTAAATTGGATTCTGTACTGTTTAGTTCCCTGACTATAGGAATAATTCTATTAATAATCTTGTCTTCTGACCTTATGTAGTCTGGATCCTTTGTTCTCTAGCTGTTGAATACACATATCTTTCAGCGAACAGTGAAAATCTAAGGATTTTGAAATACCAGCTTAAAAGTTATTTGCTTTACTTGGAAACCAAGAATGAATTCTAAGAGTTATCCCCTATGTCAAGTCTAGGAATGTTTGGGTATTATTGGCTTTAATGATTGATACGGAATTCTTTTTTATATGGGAGCAAGATGCAAATGGCAAGATGACTTCCAATCCTCATTGGAAGGCGAGTTATTTACTACTTGTTTCAAATCTGTTCGTGATTAATACTTATTGCTAAAGATTTATTGTGTGGTGCCATTTCAGTCCTTCAAACATTTAGCAGGTTTTCATTAGATACGTGTTGAGTGCCAGCTAAGTACCAAGTATTATACTGGGTCATGGGACTTTAGCAGTGAAGGAGATGTACACATTCTCTTCTCTCCAGAAGATTATAGTTTGGTGGGTTTTCAGGAAAGCATATGCCAAGACGGAATTAGAAAGGAAAGAGATGGGAGAAAAGACCTGTAACGAACGGATCGTGGAGAAGGGAGTAGAGGTAGATGACAACAGCCTCAGAATATGAGTGAATCTGACAATATCACAAGAAGAGAGGATAAGGTGGGAAGAACCTAAGTCCGCAGGGTAGATTTGCGAAAGTCTCAGCTCACCTGATGGGGAGCCCGGAGCAAAACTTACTCATTGTAGGAGTCATATTGGTCACATTGGCCAGGAATGGCCCAGCTGTAATACCTCTATTGTGTTTGGTCATTGGCTCAGAGCAACCTTGGCAAAGTATGGCCTTGGTGTGAATGCCACGGTGGATCCAATAGGTATGGAGGCTGGAGTCTGTCAGCTAAATGGACAAGTTCTTTTCAGAAGGGTGATCTAAAAGGTTCATGGTCATGGCCATTGCCATGAAGGCAAACACTGAACAAATGATTTTAAGGATAAGGTGTCCCCTTATCCTTATATAAGGATAAGGTGATCCCTTATCCCTTATTAGGGATTTTACGTGGGTATTTGGTGGTATAGAGGGTAAGTTTAATGGCAGTCGCTATTCTTGCCCTGCTCTGCCCTGTGTCACAGGGAGCAACGTTGCCCAGCTTTCCTTATCCTATGCCTTTCAGACAGGTTCAGCCAGTGGGAGACACTGGGCAGGAGACTGGAAAGCAGAGAGGAGGAGAATCCAGCGTGTTTCTCCCCTTCTGTATCCACCTCTTCTGGTCTCTCCAGCAATAGCTGCATCCTCTCTGGGTGTCCAGATCCCATCAGAAAGTCCCTCACCTAGTGGCCCTCGCTTCCTCTGAATAGCCATGGTCTCTGAGACACAGCTTGCTGACATTGCCCTTTATTCCGTGGAGACCCTGGTAACTTCCCGCTGCTATTCTGTTACTCGTCTCTTGCCTCACTCTTCCCTATTTAGCTTCACAGTTTTTTCACCACCTTTGTAACCAGTTCTTTGTATTAAATCCCTTTTGTTTGAAATACCTAGAGAGCTCTTATTTCCTAGTTATGCCCTGACTGGTAGCCCTGGTCTGAAGAGTTCATAGAGATTTCCCTGACAGACTTACATTTCAGGTAAAACCTAAGATCTGAGTGGGGGCCATCCAAAACGGACTGATTGTAGGACTATGACTGGTATGGTACTTGTACATTATCTTTTCTTCTCAGTGATTTTAGCATAAGGGCTAAATGTACCGATTTTGGAGCTGGAAGGCCTGAGTGCAAATCATAGCATCTGTTACTTTCCAGATAAGTGACCTGAGGCACTTTACCAGGTTCCCTGTGCTTCAGCGTCCTCTATTGTAAAACAATAATAACATCACCCTCATGGAGGCTATGAGAAGTCGGATAATATGTGTAAACAACTTAATGTTTGATCATTTTTCCCACATGCATAGCAGGACTCAGTGGAGCTTTCTCATGCACTCAAACTTCAGGAGAAGAATATTGTATATAGGGTATAGACGCTGCTTCATTTTCAACTAGAATCTAATGTTTCAGGGGAGAAGTCTGAGGTCAGCCTGACGTTTTGTTACTCATTCTAGGTCACCTTCTTTTCCTGCCTGGATTCTTGTGAGTTTCTTTCTCATCCTAGAAATTCAATAATTTGGGGAGGGATACGTCAAAGTGTTGGTCATTTTCATTGTTTTGATTGACATACAGGTGTGTCCTATAATTCTGCAGGTTTATTTATTTTATTCTTTTCAGGGATTTTTTTTCCTATTTTATATGTATACACACACACACATATGTGTATATACACACACGGATATATACACATGTATATTTTTAATGTTCGTTTATTTTTGAAAGAGACAGAGGGACAAAGCATGAGTGGGGGAGAGGCAGAGAGAGAGACACACACAGAATCTGAAGCAGGCTCCAAGCTCTGAGTTGTCAGCACAGAGCCCGACACGGGTTCAAACTCACGAACTGTGAAATCATGACTTGAGCTGACGTCAGACATTTATCTGACTGTGCCACCGAGACGCAGCCTCCCCTATTATATTATTGATACAATTTTCTATTCTATTCTATTGGTCTGGGAGAAATCAACATTTTCCTTTCAATTTATAAATTGACTCAGTCAGTTCATGTGACATTTTACATAAAAAGCAGCAGGCTCTTAGAACCAAGTTAGTGATTATGGGATATACCATCAGTAAGGCCAAATCTGGAGACAATTTTATTGTCCTCTGGTTATTTTTATTGTCCTCTGGATATTGTCCTCTGGATTTATGACCTCTTTGATGCAGATAGTGCTGTCCAAGCTGCTGGAAGTGCCAGATCCTTTGCAACCTGTGTGGTTAATTGGAAAGCTACTTTTACTCTCAGAGTCTATGTCTACCCTCTGTCTCCTCCTACCCGTGTCTCTTTTGTTATGTCATTTGGAGCAGTCCAGGATTTCACTTACACCCAGTACCACGCTTTATTCAATGATGAATATAGCTCTGGGCTGTGGCCAATTAGGAGCTATAAATGTACATATTATAAAAATAATCACAACTTAACAGGCAAAGACCTTAGGGGGCTGATTTGCTCACACTAGAGGCTCAGTCTGTCCTGATTCTTCATTGGCTGCACCTGGAAATACAGGCTCTAGAGCCAGCGGAAAGGGAACATCTTGGGAATGAACATCACAGTCTAGGATAACCTGGACTTTCGGAACCATTGTCACATGGCAATGACACGGTGGTAAAGAGGGTGGATTGCAAAGAAAGATAAACTAGGCTCAAATCTCTGCTCTTCCTTCTGACTGGGTGATCTTTGACCAATCAGTTAATTCTGCTAAGCTTTAGGTTGCAATCAGTAAGACGGTGACGATTATAATACTTTCCAAATAGGACTGAAGTGATTATTAGATTAAATGATGTTTTCTTTGTCTCTGATAAATAGAAAATATTTAATATATCTAAGCTGTTATTATCATTCTGATTGTTACTAGTCAATATCCAAATCAGTATATTTTAGCACTGTGTCTTTCTTATTTTTACCTAATAAATACAGTTATTCTTTTTTAAGATAAAAAATTGGGGTTGCTATCCTCATGCTATCCTCATATTTGGCTCCTAAGGAAAACAACCCACAATATAGGCAAGGAGGTCAATGCATGGCACATTCAAGCTAGCATTCTGTTTTTAGCAAGAATAACCTGGAGGAGAATGCTGGAAGTTTAAAGCCCTATTTCTTAAATGGCTGTGGACTGGGGTGTTCTATTTTCTCTTCCAGGAAGATCAATTATCTAGATGTCAGATTTCTGCTGCTTGCTCCTCTATTTTATCGTTTTTCTATGACTTTTCATTTCTTTTTCCTTTACCTTTGTTTTCTGGAAAAACATGTCAAATCTTTCTCCATATCCCAGATATGTTTTCTTTTAGCTTTATTGAGATAGAGTTGACATTACAGCACTGTATAAGTTTAAGGTATACACCATAATGTCTTGGCTTATGTATATTACATATATTGTGAAATAATTGCCACCCCATAAGTTTAGTTAATACCCATATCTTCATATAGTTATCATGAGATGAGATGAGAACTTTTAGGATCTACTCTGTTAGGAACTGTCAAATATACCATAGAGTAGTGTTAACTGTCATCACCATGTTGTATATTACATCCCCCCTGCTTATGTATCTTGTAACTTACTTGAAGTTTCTACCTTTTGACCACCTTCCTCCAGTTCCCTCCCTCCCCCTGCCATAACCACAAATCTGATCTCTTTTTCTACGAGTGTTTTTTAGATTCACATATAAATGAGATCATATAGTATTTGTTTTCTTTCTCTGAAGTATTTGCTTTAACTGTCAATATTTGTTTTCTTTCTCTTCTCTTTCTTTTGCCTGACTGATTTCACTGAGCATAATGCCCTCAAGATCCATCTATGTTGCTACACATGGATACACACATATATATATATATCCATTATATACACATATACACACACATATATATAATATATATATGTGTATATATTATATATATTATATATACATAATATATATACATATATACATATATGTATATATACATATACGTATATATGTATACATATACATATATGTGTGTGTGTGTGTGTGTGTGTATATATATATATATATATATATATATATATATATATATATATATTATATATAATCCATTCACCTGTTGATGGATATTTAGGTTGTTTCATGCCCTGGCTGTTGTGAACAATACCATAGTGAACTTGGGAGTCCAGATATCTCTTTGACAGTGACTTTGTTTTCTTTGGATACCTACCCAGAAGATTTAATGTTTTGTGAGGCAATTTAGTTCTTCATGGCTGTAAGTGATATTTTAAATACTGCCATGACATGATTAATTACCTTATATTCTTTACATTTTTTTCCCCAAGTGCAGTCACCTTCCCTTCAAATTTATCTTCCTCTATCTTATCTTCTATTTTAAATATTATGAAAACAATGTTCTAAAATGTTTGTTCCTTGGAACAAATCTTTGTAAAAACACACTCTTCCAGCTTTATCATGTTATCTTTACTTTCTTGCCAAAATTTTTCAAGGGCTAAACACTTTATTTTTTTGTATACTTATCTTTGATAGAAGGCAGCTCTATTTTGACCTGTTACTTGAACAAAATTTAAGAGGCACATTCTCTTTGGGACTGCTCACTGTTTGGCCTGATATTTTTAGTCCTACTTTTATATCCTTATATCTTAAGATAAAAAAAGAGATAATATAGATTCATGTTAATAGTTTGGTTATTAGGCAGACAGGAAGACATGGAATGAAGAAAATCATGGCATGGGCAGTCCCAGAAGGAGAACAGCAATTTACATACTTGTTGAACCCAGCTTCCAGGTTTCCATATCTGATCTTCCTTTTAACCTAGTGATAGCTTTTAGGCACATGACATCATATCCTGTTATCTTCCTGCCAATCTGGGCAAATGTCCTTCTGTTTTAGGGAAATGCCTCAGAGTCAGGATGAATTTGTCAGTTGGGGAGAAGCTGCCTGTCTGTGCTCCCTTTGGTGTGGTTTCACGTATTTCTTCAGCTCAGTGCTTCTGCCTTGGAGTGTTTTCATGCAGCCTGAAACTGACTCTAGGGCGAGGAGTTCCTAATTTTTCTATAATCCCTTCCTTCCTTTTTCCTTCCCTCTCTTCCTTCCTCCTCTTTGCATCCATCTTTCTCTCCCTTTCCTTCTTTCCTTCCTTCCTTCCTCCCCCTCTCTCTCTCTTTTTGGGAAAAATTCTCCTTTAATTTATACAACTATTTCATCACTGGGAAAGGGGAATCCGTAACAGGAAATCGGGGCCAGCAAAAATCCTGATTTATCTCTACTTGAGGTGGCCTGCTCCCATGATGCTGGTGGAGTGGTGCAAGAAGTCCAAGTCAAGTCCCTTTCTGTTTCTTGCCTCAATTTCTTACAACTCTTATTGGTTGGGTGAGGGCACTTGGCTAAGTGGGGGCTGCAATCTAGATTCTTGCTGGCTGAGCTGTGTAACCTTGAGCAGGACTGCTTCCACTAAGAGTAAGAGGCGTTATCTAAAAATTATCATAAATACCTTGTTACTTGCCCAGGCTGGGGGACCTGAGTCTTCCTGAAAGGTGGGAGGGGGGAGGCTTATTTCTAGTTTGCACAAAAATTTAGCATGGGCTATTAATAGCTCTTACAACATTAGGTGAATTTGTGGGCTGTGTGCTTTCTTGGAAAGAAGATTACCAATTAGCTCTTGGTGATTTGCTTCAATCTCAGTCTATCTAGGCCACCTCTGGGAGAAATTCCTTGACATACTTTGCTTACTTTTCAATTGATATGGAAGGGGAATTTTGGCCTACTTTTCTGTTCTCAACCCCCTGACAATCACTGCTTTATGTGAAAAAAAAAAATTAATTGGTTGTAAAACTTGAATGGATGAATGAATGTATGAATGAATGAATAAGTGAATGAAGAAAGAAAGAAAGAAAGAAAGAAAGAAAGAAAGAAAGAAAGAAAGAAAGAATATATAACATGGAATACCTTTCTCCCATCCCTGTCCCCAATTTGTCGAGTTCTTACTCCACTGCCATTGTTCATAGTTTATTGTGCTCCCTTCTACAATTTGTTCACGTATACACAAGCAAATACAAATACAGATTCTTTATTATTTCCTCATTATTCTTTTAAAAAGAAACGGTATACTATAATGCCTCCATTAATATTTTTGGTTTCATCTAACACATATCTTCAAAAACTTTCCAGATTTGGACACTGAAGTTCTTCATTCTTTTATCTAGCTGCATATTCCATTGCATGGATAAGCATTCAACCAGTCTGTTCTAGATAAACGTTAGGGATGTTTCCAATCGTTTGTTCTTAAGAATGATTGCTCTTAAGAATCATTTGTCCTTATAATGTACTATAATGAAGAATCTTTTTTAAAATTCCAGTGTACTTAACATACAGCATTATATTCAAGTGTATAACATAGTGATTCAAGAGTTCCATATAATACACAGTGTTCATTACTACACATGTACTCTTAACCCTCTTCACCTATTTTCTCCATCCCCTGCCCCACCTCCCCTCTGGGAACCATCGGTTTAGTCTCTGTAGGTAACAGTCTGATTTTTAGTTTGTCTCTTTTTTTCCTTTTGTTTGTTTTGTTTCTTAAATTCCACATATGAGTGCAATCATATGTTATTTGTCTTTCTCTGACTGACTAGTTTCATTTAGCATAATCCTCTCTAGCTCCATCCATGTTGTTGCAAATGGCAAGATATCATCCTTATGGCTGAGTAATATTCCATTGTGTGTGTGTGTGTGTGTGTGTGTATGTGCACACACACACACATATATATATATATATATATATATATTCTTTATATAATGAATAATCTTGTACATTATTCATTTTACACATGGGCAAATATGTCAGTAGGATAAATACCCAGAAGCAGAAGGTCCATAAGGTCCACTGAGTCCAGTGGTATTTGGATTTATGATGTTTATATATATTGTCAAATTACCATTCGTAAGATTTCAGCCATTTAGGGGCGCCTGGGTGGCTCAGTCAGTTGAGCCTCCGACTTCGGCTCAGGTCATGATCTTACAGTTCGTGAGTTTGAGCCCGCATGGGGTTCTGTGCTGACGGCTCAGAGCCTGGAGCCTGCTTCGGATTCTGTGTCTTCCTCTCTCTGACCCTCCCCCATTTGTGCTCTGTCTCTCTCTGTCTCAAAAATAAACATTAAAAAAATTTTTTAAAAAATATTTCAGCCATTTATATTTCTATGAATAAAGTCTGAAAATATTTCCCTCTAGACTTGCTAGAATAGTGTATTATCAAGCTTTTAGATTGTATTCATGATACATGATAGGTGAGACAGGGTATTAGTGTCATTTAATTTGCATTTCTCTTATTGTGAGATTGGGTCTGAGTATCTTTTCATAAGACTATATAAGACATTTGTATTTCACTTCTGTGAGCTCTGTTGATATCATTTTTTTCCTCTTCGGTTATTGGTTTTTAATTATTTAAATTATTTTGAGGAGCATTTTATACATTAACGTAGTTGTTTCTCTGTTATATGAATTGTAAAGATTTTTTTTTGTTGTTGCCCATTTATTTTTTATCTTTTGCTTTTGTTTTTATTGTATTTTCCAGGTAGAAATCTTTTTTAATGTAAACAATTATCAGTATTTCCTTTTATGGCTCCTGGATTTTGAAGAATATTTTGAAAAAAAATCCTTGAAATGAGGTTTATGAAGAAATTCTCCCATATTTTATCCTATGATTTAATTGTGCACATGGATATTTTTGATGGATTTCGAGTTGTTCTTGAGTTTATGCATTGTATAATGTATTAAGTACAAGTTATGGATATATATATATATATATTTTTTTTTTTTTCTAGTTGGCTACCTCCTCTAAGCAGGAACAAGGTATCAATTCTCATTCTCATCACTTTTATTCATCCTGTCACTGGAGGTATTAATCTATGTAATTATACTATTAAAGAAAGCTAATACAGTCACAGAAATTTTAAGGAAGTTAAAAAAATCACTATTATTTGGTGATATTATTATATACCTGGAAAACACAAGAACTAACTGAAAAGAAAATACTAAAAAATAAGAGATTAAATAACTAGCATGGTAAACATTTATCCATATAAACCAATAGTTTCATTTATAAATAACAATCAGTTTTAAGAGCTAAAATAATTTGTAAAAATTCTATACATAGTAGCAGCAAAAAAATAAAATACCTAGGAATACATTTAATAAAGTATATACATGATCTGTATAATGTTTAGAACACTGTTAAGAGGTACCAAAAATTTGCTGAACAAATTGAACACTATGTCTTACAGTAATAGTAACAAGATCATTCTTACCAAACTAACTTATAAATTGGCAGGTCAATAAAAGGATTACAGGCAAATTTTTAAAATATGCATGTTGGTGCAAATGGATTTGTAGAAAAATAAACAGAAAGAGCTCATGAAATTCTGAGAAACAACACTGAACAGAGACCAGATATTAAACCTATTACAGAGCCACAGAATGTAATGCAACACTCTTCCGGTGCATAGCTAGACAGACCAGAGGAATAAATAGGAAGTTCAGAAATAGACTCCAACAGATCATGGAGATTTTGTACATGATAAGGGTGCAGTCTTAACCTAGTGGGGAAAGGGGGATGTTGGAACAACTCATTTATTTTAAACCACAAGTTGTGAATCATCGTATAAACACAGGAAAAATTCTAAAATGCATCACAACAGCCCCGCATCCTAGAAAAGCTGATGAGATTGAAGATGAACTTTGGGTTCTGACTAAACCCACAACTTCAACAGAGAAATAACTCGTTCCTATGCCAGAGCAAAGCACGTTGCCAAATTCCATCTATTGAGATCGGGACAGGGTTTATATATATTCCTTTCCCATCCCCCAGCGTATAGGTATATGGGAGGGGAGGGGAGTTAGACTTTTATAGAAGCGAAGCAGAATACTTACAATATAACCGTAGGAATCATTTGTAAAAATTGCTTTTAAACGTTCGCTGCTTACTGGGGAGACAAGGCGGTATTCTTGAACAATTTTTGAAATACCTGTGTCAGTCAGTGTAGAGGAAACTTTGTAGGACAACAGGATAGCTGCCTTTTGTTGTCTTACAAATAATTTTTGCTTTATTCTGAAGCTAGCATGGAGAAGACCTGCAGGTCACGGAGAGTCCACCAGCAGGCGGGATACGGGGAGACGCAAGCTGTGTGCGGTGTTAATTGCTCTCATTAGTGCTCAGGAATTCTTAGGGAAGTATTGCGGCTTAGAGCTGCAGCACTAGGGTTTTCGTCTCCAGGTGTTCTTATTTTAGGTTCCTGCTTTATCGCCTTGCTTGCCTAATTTCACTTTCACCCATTTTCTAGGTGAAATTTGAACGAAATTTCTTCAGATCTTTCTGAGATACTGGGCGAGATAGCAGGGTTGTATAGCTGAACCAAGTCAGGGTCTTCAAGTCGTTGGATTCAGGGTGCAGTATAAATGCAAAGCAGGATGCACCATAAAGCAAAATGCTAATTATTGCAGGCAATACAGATGCTAGTTTTAAAGGTACCAGATGTGAAGCGTCTCTCAATAGCACGGGCTGGCTCCTGGAAAAGAACACGAGGCATGCGAATGGTATAAACCGAGTAAAACAAATCACTCGGAAGAATAAAAACCACCGAGTAAGCAGAGCTACAACTATCCTCAGAAAAATTAGGATGGCACTTTCTGGAAGACAGCCAGGTGGAATGGGCACGAAAATATCTGGTAAAACACTGGGTTCCCCCCACCCCCCAATTTTTTTGAACATGGATGAATCATACTTCTGTTTGTTTTCTTCGTACGTTGCTGTGTGGTTTAATAAGAGGTTCGAATGCCACTTAGAGGATTTGGACACAATTCAATCTAAATTGTGAGAATTTTTCAAGGCTGAGTAGTGAGTTGATAACGGATTTATTATGTGCCATGAAGACCAGGTGAAACACATGAGTGTTCATGGAGAAGGTGAATTGTTCTCAACTATCCACAAGAATAAGTTGGTCTTTTAAGGAATTTATTTGTATCACATATCCCAAAAGGTTTGTGTCCAGTGCTACGCATCAGTTCAGGCTAACAAATGAGAAAAAATTCAAAGGCGGCATATGCTAACCACAAGGGTAAATATAGTTGCTCTGATGAGACGCAAGAATTTCCCTCTAGCCATGTCAAAGAAAGAGACTTAGTAAGTTGCATAATCTTTGTTATCAGGAAGGAGAGAGGGAGCATATCAATTCTTCAAAAGAGATAGTTTTAGCATTTGATTCTGAATGACATTTAATACATAGGATCTGATAAAGGGATATCTAAGCAACATAATGCACTGTATTTTCGATGACAGTCATAAAAAATGAAGGAATGTGAAATAGAAATTTGACTCAATTCTGAAAATTGTACTATTCTGTTACAGCCTACAGGCGATAAAAAGACTTTGCAACCTCACAAATATTTAGTGAAGAATTATTTCATAAATGGGCCATTTATGAAATAATGCTCCATATAGATATTGCAGAGACCCCAATGTCCAATATGAGAGAAATAGACAAAGCCAAGAGACAAAAACGAAGATACTGGAAGGTTCTAAAATCCATTCTATGTAAAACATTTTCATCACTTCAACAGAAGAGGTTCTTTATGTTAGGATAATTTCTTTATTTTTTTTCCGTGACAGCCTCCATTATCTGCTTCTATAACTCCATCTGTCTAGCATAATTCCATCCATGATATTTAATTGAACTATCTCTTCTAAAATAATAAAGCAAGAGGGACACGAAGGGCTACTGTTCGTGAACTGGCAACTTCAGGCACAGAACTGAGCTACCCACCCAAATGGTCAAGGAAGAGGAATAACCTTCTCTAACCTCCTCTATGTCTTTTTCTCTCTCGGCAGATAACCTTGCCCCTGGCTCGTACGAAGTAGAAGCTGTTACTCAGACATGGCCTCTGCTTCTCGCTCAGCCTCTACCAAGTGAGGGCTGTCCGTCCTTGTTCCTTGCCTCTGTTAAAAGACAAACCGGGGCATATTAAGCATTTCAAGAGTTTATCTGAGCAAAACTCGATTCATATCAGGCAGGGCCAAACCAGAAGGAATTAGGAAAACTCCACAGGTAGGGAAAGACTTCTCTAGAGAAAAGGTGGACACAAAGCAAGGAAATGATTTGACTGGCTACAGCTTAGAGCCTAGGTGGTTGTGATGGGTTGTGCTGAGGGTTCAAGTTCATGACTGCGACGCTTTCACAGGCTTAGATTATGTGGGCCTTGGGATGCTTTGACATAGAAGCCACCTCAGCTTTGCGGCCTCCTTTGCTCATGAATTTAACACCTCCAGTCTTGTGGACCCGGGGATTCCTCTCTACCTGGGAGCTCTATCCTGCCTTCTCCAAGGATCTGTCTTTGCAACTCGTGGCTCCCTGCTCCTTTCCGTCAGTTGTTGTGCTCACATCTTTGTGAAAAGCAACAGTTGTGAAGGTGATGACAAGGACGGTGACCACTGTACTCTTCTGCCCAGTTTCTTCTTCCCTCTTCCAGCCCAACCTCTAGACATTGACAGCTCATTTCCACCCTTTCACTTTCCCTTTGCAGCTGTCTGGCCTCTCCCTCCACTCTGCATGAAAACAGCTCTCGCCAAAGTCACTGATAACGTCCTTGTTGTTCCATCCTGTGGAGCCTCCAGAACCTTCTCTTCTGGCCTCTCTGCAGCATTAGACCTCTGCTCCCTCTTGATGCCTTTTTCCCTTTGCTCCAGGATGCATTGCTCTTCTAACTTTCTAGCACTCTAATGGCTGTTCCGTCTCTACGGTGGACTTCTCTTCTGCCAATCTCTTAAATTTGGGGAATCCTCTCCCCGTCCTTGTTTTAATTTCATACTTGCCGTGGGGCTCCCCTCTACTCCCATACTTTTAATTGCTCTGTCTTTCTCCTGAACGTGAGATTTTCACCCCCACCTGCCTACTGGATATCACCTGCTGGGTAAACATCAGGCCCCCTAGACACAGCGCGTCCTGGCCGGTCCTGTGGTTTGCTCCTACCATCCACCCCGAAATGTGGGTGTCTTCCCCAACTTCTCCTTCACCATCAACCCCATCTCCAGTCAGTCCCTATGCTCTGTTATTTCTGCCTCCTCCATACCCTCAAAGGTGCACAGCTGTCTCTGTCTTTCCTACCCTCATCCCCCCTCAAGCAAGTATGGTTTCTCACCTGGGTTACCGATCCCTCCTCCTATCTCCCCGCCCAGAAGCCTTGTTCTCCCTCATTTGTTCTCTGCAGCCAGAGAGATCATGGTACAAAGCAAATCAGATTATGTCATTTCCATGCTTAAAAACCTTCAAAGACTTCCCAATCCCCTCATGAAGAAGTTAAAACTCTTTGATATGGCTTAGAAAACTCCATGATCTCATTTTCATTTTCCCTTTTAGCCTCATTTTTTTTAAGGCTAAAATTTATTAAGCCAAAGGGAAGTCCCTTTACTTCCAAAAGTAAATCCCAAAATACAGGCACAAAATCCATAGTTAGGAGCAGACTTTGGTACCAGATTGTTGAGGTCCAAATTCCAACTTTGATACTGATGTTTGACCTCAGGCAAGTTCCTCAACTTCTCTGTGTCAGTTTCCCAGCAGTAAAATGGGATGATAATTGAATTACTGGGAGGCCTAAGTAAATCAGCCCCGAGTAAAATATTCAGGGCTCTGCTGGGGCATAATTGGCATTCAATAAATGCGAGCCTCTATCGTTACCGCTGGCCCTAAACACTGCAAAGACTGTGTTGACTTCACATCTGGGATTCAAAGTAAAAACAACTTCAGACTGTGAGGCGCATTTAGACAATAAGCAAACCTCACAAAGCTGTGCTTCCCGCCCCCGCCGCCACCACCCAATGGTTGCTACTTTGATTCCTTTTGAAAATAGATTGAAAAAAAAAAAAAAGAGAGGTGTGGTTGTTTCTGCTTTGTTGGCAATTACCCCAGACTTAGTCTGCGTTTTTGATTTTGATCCAGTGCCTGCTTTTCCCTCTTTCTAGAATACTCTTCCCCTTCTCACTGCCTCTTTCTGAGCCAAAGGGGGTTTCCTCATTTAGGTCTCAAGTTACACGGTAGTTCTTCTCAAGGGCTGGGCCCCCGCATACGCCCTCTCGAGGCACACTGTACCCAGCTCGGCACCTGCCATTCTGTGTCACAATCTCCCTTTTACTTTCTGTGTCTCCTGCTGTAATGCTATCGTCATAAAGGCCGAGGCTACTAGCCAAGCCGTGGTATTATCCTCTGTGCCTGGCAGAGTATGTGCTCAGTAAATCAGAGAACGACTCAGTGTCAGGAACCTCAATTTTTCCCCCTGAGGCATCAGCTCACTCGGGCAGGAATAATTCCGTGGAAGAACACATTCACCTCTTTGAAAAACACCATTTGTTTCTTCTCTTTTTTCTTCTGATCTGGTAGTGGCTCGACCTCAAACCCCACTCATGACCCAAAGAATTACTAGCTTGGTCCGTCCACTTTCCAATTCAGGCAACAGGAATGAAGCAGTGCATCTTCTAAGAGTGTGTGTCTGGAGACCTTTTCAGAACGTGATGAGGCTTCCTCTGGGCGGGGTGTGAGAACCAGGCGTGGAGGCATTGCTCTTGAATCTGTTATCCCCTTTTTTAATTTTTTCATTGAGGCATACTTGGCATATAGCATTATGGAATCTGTTGTCGTAAGTCCCTCCTAAGATCCTGCGTGGTGGGATTCTCACTCTTGCGCTGACTGGTAAAGACGACATTTCCCGAGCAGGAGCCCCTGAAGTCAGGGTCTTGGGGTAGTTACTTGTTCCCTTCCGTACAGAGCAGTTCCTGTGTTTCAGATATGAAGGCCCTGGGGAGCCCCTGATTCCCTGTTTGGCAGTTAGGTGTTGAGATTTCATCTCGCTGTTATAAATTATTCAACAAACGTTCACAAGTTCTTCCTGGGAGGTTTGTACTAGAGCCCGTAGAGGCGTGATGTGATACACAGACACAAAGCCATGGTCCTGCCCTGCAGAAGAACAATCCAGATGTCACCTGCTGCTCCTAAGAACCTCCGCCAGACACCCTACAGGAAATACCAATATCTGTCCCAGGGGGTTTGCCAATCCGGGGAATTCGGCTTCATCTCGTCCTTTTAGGCTCTGGTTTCTTACTGATGCTGCGTTTTCGTTGTTTGTTTGGTGGTTCTCCCTTTATCTCTGCCCTGGCTGCAACCCGGAGGTAGAACACCTTTCTTCTCCATGATTCTTTCCCTCATGCTCCTGAAATATCATTCTGAGAAGCAGCTGGACGTGGCCGCATTTTACTGAAGAGATGGGGAGTGGCGAGAGACGTTCTATGGCATTCCACAGTCAGATTTTCTAAGAACTGAACGGTGAGCTCTTCAAAAACCCCTGGGCCGGTTCTCCGAACCGAAGTTCCAGATGCCTGCCATGCTTTTCGGCCCCCTCTCTCCTCTCTGCACCTTTCAGCCACTCCCGAAGGAAAACTAATACTGTCTCATACTTGTCTAGGCTGGGCAATTCAGCTCTCTCCATTTCCTACCCATAACCGGCTTGGGCTTCCTCTGCGTGGATGTAATTCACCACCGGACTTTGCTAAACGATGCCCCTCCTGCTCCGGGTCCTGCCCATTCCCCTTTCTCCCTGATGACGTGACTCGCACCACTGCCACCATGGCCCCTGCTCCTCTGGAGGCCCACGCGGAGAGAGTCACATCTGGTTTAAGTGACATGTTCTCCTATTTCCCTCACAGAGGGTCGAGACCTGGGAAGAACTTGGAAGAAGAAGAAGAACGTATTTATTGAATGCATTCCTTCAACACTTAAAGGACAAGGGCCACATCTTGTTCAGTATTGTATTCCTATCTCCTGCACGCAGAGTAGGCATTCAACACATATTTATTACCTGCGTGAGTTTACAATTTCTGGGAGAGCTGCATGGGAGATAAATGTGTTCAATTTTTTTTTTTTTTTTTAAATAGCTCAGCACCACCAAGTCGTTCTAGTTACCTGAGGTATACTGTATTCTAGCATATTCAGGGCACTATTAATCTGAAGACAGGCAGAGTCATCTGGCTGGCAGTCTTTTCACGGCATTCTCCCTGACATCTCTGGGAAAACAGCAAGGATCTGGCGAAACGTTTTGACTTTGCAGACTGTGGGGTTGTTCTCTTCGGGGGGGCCCTGGCTGCCAACATCCCCGAGATAGAGTGAACTTTTGACTCTGGGCACAGCACAAAGCCCCCCCGCTGCTCCCTGTAGGAGTGAAGAGCTTGGACGGGGTTAAGGACTTTGGTGGCTTTTGCAAATGCTTTAAGGCAGCTTCACCTGCATTTGCATCAGCAAGCCGGTCTGAGAAGTGCGCAGACCAGCCAAGAGCAGAGCCTGTTTTGAATATGCCATCCAGGATTCCTGGGAATCCAGCTATAGGGACCGATGTCTGACAATTGTGTTTTTCCTTAAATAAACCCCAGCAGCTCTGCCACCAGCAGCTGTCTCCCGTGTGTTCTTGAAGCATCGCGTCCTTGAAAGGAGTTTCATCTCCTGCATATCCTGTTTATTTTCTCAGGTGAAATGATCTCACGAAACCATTTTCACTTAATGAAATTACCTGCCTGGGCCCAAAAGCTTTATGTTTGAAGAGGACATTTCTTTTACATCCAGAATGGCTTTTCGATGAAGAAACTGACGGTGATGGAGCTGTTGACCTTAAAGATGAAATATTTGCCTTTGCGTGTGGTGCGCTTTCTCCGGAGAAAGTTATGTTATTTTCCCGGTCCTTCGGTGAAATATTGTGGTCCCTCACCCAGGGAAGACGCTTTGGATCTTAGATCAACAATGTCACAGGCTTCCCTACTTTTATCACCCGCTGCCTGCATTTTGTTTGGAAGCCAGAACAGCAGACCTGGCCGTTGCCGTTTGAGCGGATTTCTTTGTTGGGTTCTCTCCTCGTTTTGAATTGCTACTCTGTAAAAAAAAATAACAGTTGAGTTTCATTTTAGTATTGGTATTGTGGCTCCAGCAGCGAACACCACAGCACGCTCTGGAGGAAGCTTTTAGGAGACTCCGTAATTTCTTCCTGACCCCAGCTGGTGATCAGTTTACGTCCTGAAACTTGCCGAAGAATAGCCCTTCTAATTCCCGTCCTAGTGTGGGTGCAGTCTGGCCTGCCCCTATCTGAAAAGACAGTCTGAACGGTGACAGCGTTTTGAAATGTTATTCCTCTGTAAGCAGGTAAAGAAACACCTTAGATTAATAGTCTTTTATGTGCTACAGAGAGAAAGGATTTTGTGGGTCGCATTAGAATGCCATTCAACCACTCCAACCTATTAGGGTGTTCATGGTCCATTTATGGCTTTGTTGTCTCTTCTTTCTTTCTTTTTTTTCTTTTTTAATTTTTTTGAGACAGAAAAAGAGATAGAGCGTGAGTGGGGGAGGGACAGAGAGAGAGAGAGAGAGACAGAATCCGAAGCAGGCTCCAGGCTCTGAGCTGTCAGCACAGAGCCCGACGCAGGTCTCTAACCCACAAACCATGAGATCACGACCTGAGCCGAAGTCGGACACTCAACCAACTGAGCCATCCAGGTGCCCCTCCCCTTTCTTTTAACATATTATTCAATAACCTAATCATTCTGTGATTCTTGTATTCTTTATTCATGTGTTCTTTTATTCAACACACATCTATTATGCATCTCTTAACGTACAAGATGCAATGTAGGATCATTGATCCTGCCCTCCTCAAAAAAACCCCATAAAACAACAACAACAACAAAAAATAGGTTGCTGACATCCAGGGGTTTACTGGATGGGGTAAACATCAGGGGTTACCTTATCTGATGAGGCAGATAATAGTTGAATGTACAAACCACAGTGGTTAAAAATACCTTTATGCTGCATGCTTTTTAACTTTTTTTTTTTTTAACAATTTGTCAATCACTTCCTCCCAGATTATCTGATGTACCCGCCATTGTGTGTGCATGTACAGCTAGGATTAGAATTCAGATCTTCTGATTCTCTTTTCCTTTTGTAATTTTGACTTCACCATTCTTGTGCCCACTGTATTTTACTTAGCATTAAAGCTATACTTAAAGGATTCATTTGCTTTTCTGAAGATTTTGTCAAGGAATGCATGAGGACATTTTCTTGCATCATCATAATTTCCCCTGTGTCATCGAAGTTGTTCATTATGGCGTTTCTTTACATGCCTGCTTCTTTCCCTCATCCCGAGACCATTTGGAAAAGGGGGCATATTGTAATTAGAATGTTCATCGAGAAGTTGGATGCCAGACTGCATTTCTGGCGGGGACAGCAGTAAGAGACAAAGAAAACATTCTAAAAGGTACCAGTTAACTGCCACTTAAAATATGCGCGAAGAGGAAAGAATTTCCTTGTTTAGAAGAGACAGTTAATTTACTTTGGAGAAGGGACACAGCAATCTGGAGCAGATTGTACTGGTCATGTAACTCACGAAGGGGAAAAATCAAATCATAATTCCCAAATAAACTTCAGTCTTGGTTATGATCTCTGTGGTCTCTTCCAGCTAGAAAATTCTTCTACGATTCTAATTATGTTCTGTGTGATTGTGTATCTCCACTTCTCTCACAAAAATAGACCACCAAGCTTAGGGTGATGTGGAGATATGAAAACAACCAGTTAACATGACAGATACAGAAACTGGAGCCAGACTGATCGTCTCCTCCCCGACCCAGCTTACATGGCTCAGTCCAACGTTGTGTTGGGTAAGTAAAATCTGGCAGAAGAGCCACTTCAATGAATCCACGCTGGCAGAGACAACCTGATGGGTCATCAATAACAAATTATTCCATACTGGGAAGATAGACATATTTAGGTTACCTAAAATGTCACATTTAGAGCTTGTTTTTTCTAGGAAAGCATTCTCGTATTTGTTATCATTAACAACCCTGTGATATGGGGAGTGCGATAATCAGCATGACCTAAACCAGAGGTTCTAAAAAAAATTTTTGTCTTCCTCCAAATGCCTGAATGGTGTGATATACTAAAGGCAGGAACAGTGCTCGTGATGGTAGCATTTCTCACCAAGGGTGATTTTCCACCCTCTCCAGGATACAGATGAGAAATCTTAAGGAGGGGCTCACTTCATAGTGAATTTGATTTACACCTCACTATCAGTGAAAACAAAAACAAAAACGAAAACGAAAACAAAACGTCCCTGCCAGCCTCTTCCGGTTGTAAATTATTATTTCTTACTGAATGATCGCCTTTGATCACCTGGGAGTCCTGTAAATGTCAGCTGAGGAAAATCAAGGAAATCACCAGGATTTCTGCACAATCAGGGTAGAGGAGTCAGGAGGGAGGCACATGGGGAAAGCATCAGTTTTCCAACTAATCTCTAACTCAAGATAATTTGGATGGACATAAAGACCACGTGGTGGAACCCATGCAGGAGACCCCTTTGGAGAACGCTGGGGTTCATCAGCTGTGCAAGTTATGTCTCTCTAACAGACTAAGCTAATACTGAGCTTAGTATCTAAGCTAATCGTGAGATACTTACTTTTCATTTATGTCATAGGGAAGAATCATAACTTCATGCCTATCTGCATGGGTTATGTTCCACAAAATGATCTCAGACACAAACCCTGCAATCTTACTTTCAAAGGAAGGATACTGGCAAAAATTATGAATGTTAAGCTAACTAACATTCATTTACAGGGTAGCTGAGTTAGTAGTCAGTTTCCACGGTGGGGAAAGATATTGATAACAGCTCCTGAAGGATCTAGGATTTCAACAGTTTAGAGGTTGTGTAGGATGTGACAGAAAAATGCATAACTGGGATGTTAGTGCATTCTACCCCAAAGTAGTTGTTTTGAAAAGCATATACCTTTTGTTCGGCAAGAGAAAACCATATTGAGTGGTAGGGATATTAGAACAAGTATGGAAGGCGACAAGATCACAGTAATAGGCCCCAGCTATAGCACAAGGAGGCTTCAGTGCCAGGTTAACCATTGTTGAGACAGAAACACGACGAAAGTTTTTGAGTAGTGGTATGTCACGATTGGATTACTGTTTTCAAAAGCTAACTTCAGAACAGCGTACGTAACGAAGACTGAATGGGAGGCTCTTACAAAGCCCTGGGTGACAAGTCCAAGGGCGGAAATTAGGATGCTAGCAGGACTCTACCCTCAGGTATCAAATATAGGAAAAATGGAGGCAGTGTCACCAGATTTGGAACTGACTGGATAGAAATTTGGAGTCAGGGCTGAGTTGCAGTTGGTCGGTTGGTAAGTCCATAGAATGCACTTTCTGGATGAAATAATATTCCAGTGGTCATGTTCCCATTTGATGCACAAAGTACAGTATAATTTATAATTTCCTAAATTAGAAAAGCATGGTGGGGTCACCTTCAGAGATCAGTGCAAGAGATGTGAGAGAGTTAATGACGTTCGCGTCAAATTGGGTGGGGGAGACAGGATTCCCAGGTGTTAGACTGGAGAATAAAGAGATAATGATGTTTTTCATGGAAACAGGAGCATAAGAGGAAGAGTTTTGCACAAGTGGAATTTGAACTGGTGGTAGAAAGCCAAAGTATACTGCTTTCCAGCTTTGTGTACATTAGTATCATCCAAAAGGCCAGTGAAAATGTGGGCCTGGGGTTTATAGATGAGTTTTAGAGAGAGGTTGACAGTCGTTGCTATATACAGGTGATAGTTAAAATTGCAGGCATGAATGGGATGCTGTTCCTAAATAATAAGTATAAAAACAATAGAGAAAGGGCCCGGGGAGCTCTTTGGACAAAACATATAAGAGGAATGCCTGATAAACCTACAGGGTAGGTTTTGTTATACGCAGGAATCGCAAATCAAAGGTGCAGCAATGAACTATGCAGCTTCTCTGGAGTCACAACCTGTGTGTGTGTGTGGGGGGGGGGAGGGGTCAAATATCCTGGGTTCTACTCTTTAAACCAAGCAGGACAAAGGTGACACGATCTGTCCATGTTTCCAGTTGTCAGTCCTGGTGTGGTATTTATCCGCAGCTGGGGTTGTTTGCTCTTGTAAAGATAAAAACATGCTAAAGCTCCCGCTCGGTGCCCACGGAGACATTCTCCTGGTTTGTAACATGCATGCATCCCAGTTTGTTTAGCCAGCGACCTCCAATTTGATTCAGAAGTAGTAGTCACTGCGGAATGAGAAACGATTCATTTCTGGTTCAACTTTAGCCTTGGGCCTGCTCCTACATAAAGAATTGCCTGGTGAGCCTGATTATATGCAGAGGCTTAGAGGCTTGAACTTCCAGAAAGTGCTCTCTTAATCATTTCACTCAGGTCCTCAACCTGACAGAGCCAAGAGCCCCAAAGGGGAAATGCCAAATCCTTATCTGTTTTCGACCAACATCTTAAGGGATTTTCCTGCTCTTGGGGCTTCTGTGGCCGGAAGTGTCCTTTGCCTTGTCCCTTCCCATTCTCCCCTGAGTGTGCTGAACGTGAGGACTAATTGAGGAAAGCCACAGAAGTTATCACTGCTGCCGACAGAGATTCTGAAACCCCCCACTTAATTCTGGCTCCCTTGCAGGGCTCTGACAATCTCTCTATCTTGCCTCTCTCTTTCTCCAGCTTTGTTTCCTTTCCCGGGCCCTTTCCAGTCTCCCCTCCCTCTTGACAGCCTATTTAGTACCCCGCTCTCTCGAGCAGAGAGAGAGTCGCTCGGCAGAGTGTCATGCCATAATGGAGACTGGGTCCCACGGGTGCCCACTGCCTGTCCCTGAAAGCCTTTTCGTCGTGTCCCTTGTTACCCCAGAGAATAATTACTTCAAAGACCAGTCCTGGTGCCTGGTATTTCAGTTTATCTCATTAGGTCAGTTTTTTTTTTTTTTTTTTTTTTCCCCAGGCCTGCTAGCAGTGCCAGAAATCAAATCAGGTTTGCTGGCCGTACTGCCTGCCTAGCATGTTCGGCCTCTCCGCTACCCGACACTCTAATGTTCCCTGATTGCAGACCCTGTTATCATCTTCTTTGAATTAGCTGCGCCTCCTGAAACGGCATAATGGGCGTGCGGTGCTGGAGTGCTGATGTGCAGTCCTGCTTTAACTGTCTGTCAAAGCCCAGGCTAATGAATTCTATTAGCATCTGAGCTTGCCAGCTTTGGGAGCCCAGAAGGAGCTGGGCAGCCAAACGCGGTTGGCAGGGCTCAGCCACCGTGCTTCAGAGAGCTCTTTGGCAATCGCGGCACCGGAGCCCCCGACCATGTAAACGCGCAGACGTGGGAGCGTAGGCAGAATGAGAAAGGTGATCTGTTCCCGTGTCCTCAAGCAGGGGAAAACGGCACGAGAGACGGCGTTGTTTGACCGTGGGCCTCCCCCAGGCGTTGGAAAGAGTAGGATAGCCTTGAGAGTGCCCCAAGGCGCTCGTCCTCTGATCCTAGATTCTTTGCGGAAATTAGAATGTGTGGAAGCAAGGTGTGCTTTTCACAGGACTTAAGAGAAAATGGCTTGAGGGGTTCATCTGATGTTGATTTCACGTTGACCATGATAACCCAAAGTTGACTGGCGTCACTGCTTTAATAACGGAGACATCAGTCTTAGGACAGTTTGTTGAGAGTGGATGAGAGCGTAGTGATAAGGACTCCCCTTCTCAACCCTTACGTTGAAATCCAACTCCCCAGGATAGCAAACTACAGAATCATCAACCACAGAGAGAGTGCATTTTTCTAACAAACAGGTTTGAAGTGGATATATATTCATCGCTGATTTTCCATTAATGTTTGGGATAAACTTACTGTAAGAGCTGGGCCCAGGGTTGCTAGGCAACCAGCGGTGATTGTTATGCCCAATATTCACCTCTTAAAGGTACCCTTAATGGGTGTAATCTTCAATTTAGTTTGAGATTAATTTAAAAATGTATAGCTTGAAATGCTTTATGTTAATAAACTTTTAAATATTGCAACATGGTATTAACGCTGAATGTGTGACAGGCACTGAATTCCAGAAAGGTTCCTTAAAACTGTATTGACTTGTGGTTAGAGCTAAATTATTCTACCCACCGAAATAACTTTTGAATACATTAACAAATTAATTAGCCTTGTCCTCAAAGACTTGGTGAAAACCTGCACATTTCTGGGTAAAAGATGGCCGACATAGCATTGTAAGAGCTGTATCTGGAAGTTTGGTCTCTGCCTGTTCTCATTTTAGTTTATTGTCTCTTGTATTAAGTAAGATCACTTTCAATCTTTACTGTCAATAGTAGAAATACATGGAGGAACTTTGACTTACTATATTAGATGCAGCACTGAAATTTTAATATTTATTTTGGAGAGGCAGTCCACAATAATCGAACATATTTTTCCACTCAGAAGGATTATGGTGCTTAAAATTTTTTATGAACTTCTCATTTTACTTTCCTTTCCTTTGCTTATTTTTCATTGTTGTTGAAGCATTATTTATTTGTTTCTTCTGTATCAAAAGTAAATATAGCTGTGCCTCTTTTTGTGGAAAATATGATTGACCTGTTGTTTATTTGAACATCTGGAAGGTGAATGAATGCAATAAAATGAAGCTGGATTGATCATCGGCTATTGTAGACACTATTGGTTGTTTATCTAACAACAAATCCTTCTTGTGTTTCCCAAGCCTAAGTTCTTGCTTCAGAACCCTGCTTTCTCTCATTGCCTGGAGGAGACTGGGACGCTCTCCCCAGCCTCTCAGCAAAGTGGATCTTGATTAGTCTTGTGGCTGAGCCAATCACAATAAATTCCAGTCCTGCTGACTGCCGTTGGCTTAGGGCATGTTGATGCGATTCTGGGCAAAAAGATAGGAGAAAAAAACAAGAAAAAGATATGCTCTAATTTCGCAATCTGGCCATTGGATAGCATGTGATCATGTGATGTTTGAAGCTGCCGTACCAAATTAAAACCATGAAGGAGGCAAACCGGAAGACAGCCGATAAAAAAGATGTTATGTTGAACTACTGGTTGAACTTGGGGATTCTTCTGATGTGAGATAGTACATTTTCCTTATTGTCAGGCATTAAACTTTCCATTTCTCGTAGCCAAGACACCATGAGTGATATTACCTGGCATTATTTTATTTTTACGTAGGATTTAAGCAAAGACAAATGTGTATGATTTCTCATATGTCTTATTTTCTTAGATCATTAAAATCGCAGACGATGTACAATATTTTCCTTTGCTTCACTTGGCTGGCTCTACATGGCACACACTTCCACACTTGCCGTCAATGCAGCAATCAGACGAACTGATTGATTGATTGTTCTGTTCATCAATCATTTGAAGGCAAGGTCCTCTGCCAGCTACCTAGGAACGGTTATAAATACAACACAATCCCTATAATCAAAGGGTATTCAAAAAGACAAAACTGAATTTTTTGGTGCATGCTAAGAATGCGTCTTTGACTGGAGAGTGGAGGAGGATGATGGATAGGGATAAGGGGAGGAGGAAAGAATTTATATTTTCAGCAGTAAAGCTCTGTTAGTAATTATATTTCCATAAAAAGTCATTGGCTCCCTCGGTGTCAGTTTTCTTTTTAAGTGTTTGCAAGCAAGGTGAGCAGAGGTTATCACACAGCCCAACTAGAAGTTCAGTCGTGCAACGTGGCTGTTGATGACCAGGAACAACAAGACCACATGAATGTGGAATGATAATCGAAACTTCCATTTGGACTAAAACTGTACAATTGTACAACCCAAGCTGACTCATCTCAGTAAACAGACCCCAGGTAGAGGACGGATCGATTGATGGATGATATATACACATGAAGGACAGAGGCTCTTATTATTGTCACTTTCCATTGCAACCACCCCAAATGACTCACGGTTCCCCAAATACCGGGCTACTCCACACTCTCTACCTGTGCACACACTCTGACCTTTACACGGATTGCCCTCCATCCCTGGCTTGTTGTAATAGAAATCCCTAAATAAATGAATTTAATTTAATTTAATGCCCTCCATCCCTGGCTTGTTGGCCACATTTCATTTATTCCACATCTCAGCCACTAAAGCTCAGATTGTCACCTCCTGTGGGCACTCTCTGGGCCCCATCCCTGAAAATAGTTAATAACTCTGTTCTGCTGCTTGTATCTGATACAGTATCATGCTTTTTATACTTACATGGCGATGATTGCTTTCTATATCTTTCTTCCCCATCATCCTGGGGCTTCTTTGGGAAAGGACCCATCATTTGTCCCTGTTTGTGTTTTTAATGCCTAACAAGGTGCCAGGCATGCAGGAAGCAGCCTCCACCGTCCTGGGGGTGAGGCGGGAAACTGTTGCAACAGTATCGTTAAGAAAGAAAGAAAGGAATGAAGCTTAGCTTTTTTGTTATATCTGTGTATGTGCGCTCTGCTTTCCCCCAGAACTAAACTGCATTTGCCAGTCTAGGCATTGTACCAACAGACACACTGAACCAACACACTGCAGGGCATGTTATCAAATTTATAATTATCCGTGCCTTTTGTTTCTCTCCTTTACTAGGTGATACCTGGGACTTTTAGGCATTGATAATGCTTTGTAATGGAACAAAGGAAAATAGGTGACTCAAAAAGTCACTGTTATTCTTAGTAGCATGCTGGGAAGAGGGGAGTGAGGGTAAACTTAAGCTAATGTGAGAGCGTTTTGTCATGGGGTTTCCTTTCTTCTCCCTCGGGCCCCACCAACTGAGAGAGTAGGCGAGAGGCAAGTGAGATCCGGGCCTACGATGGCAGGTGCAACTGGATGGGACCCAAGAGCCTTCACTTATTTTGTAATTAGGAGCTCACAGAATAGGTAACAACTTGACTGCTGCCTTCATTCCTGTTATTCCTGGGAGAACCCCAGTGGAAGTGTCTTCAGCAATCTCTTTGGGTCTTTGATAAACAGGGCAGTTAGGCCTGAAAGAACTGTGAAATGAATAAGAGAATATTGATGCCCCCCTATTTAATTGCCTTCTAAATCCATGGTAAATTTTTCAGTGATTTTAAACTCTGGAAGAATAGCAGACTCATTGATTTCTATAATTCATTTATTTAGGGATTTCTATTATCAACTGAATTTGATTGATGGCTTTATGACAAATAGCTGTGTGCTCAGCATATACCAGCACTCTGTAAGCTCACTCAGCCATAAACAATGTGTGATATAATTCTTGGGTCATTTTGCTGAGTCTGTACTTTGCTATTTGGGGAACAACTGATTGAGATTCCTTAAGTGAATGAGGTAAAGTGAAATTCCCACTTAGTTCCTTTGGCTAAGGGGCGGGGGGGGGGGGGGAGATGTTTTTGTATGTTAGACAGTGAACATTCTCAAAGTCTTATGTTGAGAGTCTTTGGCATTTTACTCCAAAATTTCAAGCCCCCTCTCATGATCCAGAATACCGCAGAGTCCCTTGGATTAAGGAATAGTGGCATCTTCTGTATGCTGTCACAGGTGGGTCCATCTTTCAGGGTGTTTCTCTCAGACACAGGGATGATGGATAAGATGATACGTCTTCATCAAAAATTAAAATGGAGCCCCATAAATCATTTCAGTTTGTTTTTCTTATAAAGGACTTTGATTCACAACTTCTACATGGATGGAGATCAAGTGCCTTTTCTATTTTACAGGAAATGGGGAGTCATTAGGTAAGACTCCAGTTCCAAAAACTTGTTTGCCAGTGAGACATCATTGACACTAAATATTCCTGACAGATTACATAAATGGCAAATTGTGAGATTTATTTTAAAATACTCCTAATGCTTTTCCTGATTATAAATCAATTAATTTGTATTAAAAGCAAGTAGAAAATTAAAAAAAAAAACATAAACAAGGAAATTAAAATTGCCAATAAAACCACTAACCAAAGACCACCATTGTTAATAACGTAGCTAATCAGCTGTTGTAACTGAATAATTTTCTTCTCAGCACCCCAAGCAGGCAAAGGTTATCAGGCAAGGGTTAATATTGGTCATAATGATGAGGGTTTCACATTTTTTTGCTATTTACCTAACATCTACCAAATAATACAGAGTTGAGTCTGAAAGTTGGATCACAGACACCGTGATAAGTTGGACAAATGTGTTGTGGAATGTGATGATTAGCTGATTTTTTAGTACAGATTAGGACAAGATGGAAAAGTATTGCAATAGCTTTAGAGAAGGATCAAATTAGCAAACATCTTGATGGACAGCATTCCTATTGTCATTTTTGTCTCTATTTTACACTAGCTTCCCTGTCTGTAAAAAACCATTCTTGGGTATTTAATAAAATGAGTTCACCATTTCACAACCAGCTTCTTGGGATTTAAAAGATGCAATATGAGTAACATAGTGACACAATAATGTCTTATTAGGGTGGGCCTTTTAGGGTGGACAAAACATTTAACCGACTAGTGTTTATAAAATTAATATAGCTTTTAAGGAAAAACTAAAGAAAATAATTTACTAATTTTCTAATTGGTGGTGAATTTAACTGTATAAAAATAATATAACAAATCGTAATATAAATATTGGGGACTTTTAGTGGGCCCTTTTTGTTGTGTGAGTTGTAGCAGACTGTGTCTTCATAATTAGTAAAGGTATGCTTTATAATAACTGAATTATATAACAGAAATGTTTGTATCATTAGAGTTGATTTTTAATTATAATGAAAGCAGAAGTAACACAAATAAATCAAGGATGAAGTTAGTGCAATAAGACTTGTATTATTGTCCGTGTAGTTTACCACTATTCCAACATCGAGAGGGGGTCCGAAAGATATTGTAGTAATTATTTTGCCCTTTTTAGTTCCTTCTTTTTTTGATAAAATGTAGATTATTTTCCCTAAATATCTGTGACTGCTGCTCAGTACACTGGACATGAATTTACAGTTTCCTTCAATCCCTTTGTATTTTTTGTTTCCACCCATTCTTGGGCGTCGCATATGTTTTCAGTTTGCTCTCAGTGTATACTATGTTCCAAGTTTTATTTGTTTAAGAACTAAAGCTTTCACATTTCAAGGAGTAGCTCTTAATTCTATCCATCAGTGAATGAAGCCCTAATCAGTCTATTTATATGCTTTTTATTCAATGAACATTGATTATACAATACCACTCAAGCCTTGTGATTCTAAGCCAAAAAAGTTCTAAAGTTTAAACCTATTACGATACAGTCTACTCAACTCCCCTTACTGATTTTCGAAGTTGTTCGCTAAACTTCATTCAGTTTAGTTAATTGTCATTAACAGGAAAAGGCAGACACTTGGCTGCCTTAGACCTGTCTAGGCTTGAAAATGTTTTATTTCTGAAACAATCCCAGGAGTCTCCAGCATTGTGTTTCTCTAGTCACAGAAATAAAATATCCTAATTTTAGGAGGAATAGTTCCTAGTTCTACCTAAACAATTTTCTAGAATTTTAGTAACTGGTGGGATCTCATATCTTATACATTCATATATATATATATATATATATATATATATATATATTCTATTTACTACTTTATTTGTTAAGTATTTTTTAAAGTTTATTTATTATTTGGAGAAAGACAGAGACACTGTGAGTGGGGGAGGAGCAGACAGAAGGAGAGAGGAGAATCCCAAGCAGGCTCTGCGTTGGGATTTGGAAACGCAGCTCAGGCTCAGGGTTTGAATTCATGAAACCGTGAGATCATGACCTGAGCCGAAACCAAGAGTCGGACGCTTAACCAACTGACCCATCCAGGCACCCCGATATTTATACTATTTTCTAAATTTTATCTTTTAATATTGGTACACATTAAAGATCATCTACCATTTTTCTTTCTATTTAGGCAGCCTTGGATGGTGTTTGTTTGTTTGTTTGTTTATCCATATAAGTTTAGATATCTCACTGCTGAGATCAGTTTCATGTTACCTACAAACTTGATTTTTTCATTTGGTCCTTTTTTTTTTTTTTTTTTAGGATTCTATATAAAACTGGTTTATCAAGGATACCACTATTATCACTTTATCATCCAGAGAAATTCCCACTAAGTTTTCCCTTTTGCCCTTGTCTCTAGGGTGATTCTCTCTCTGTGTAAAACTTCAATTACAACTGAAAAAAACCTACTTTGCGTGTGTGTGTATGATGTGAGTGTGTGCTCACGTCCACACGTGTGCATATAAAATGTTGGTATGGAAATTTGTCAAAACGTATTCAAAAGTGCAAATGAATAGTACTCGTTGGTTTCCCTTTAGACTTGTGTTTATATATTTTTATGTTCTCCCCTTAACTAAGTTTTAGTTTTATTTTGGAGATTTTCAAACGCACAAATGTAGAAAGAAAAGGGTAATAAACCACTGTGTGCCCATCTATCAGTAGTCTGCTTTCTTTCTTGTGACATCTGTTCTTTTTCCTAATTTTTTTCTTTTGGGCTTTTTTAAAGCAAATCCCAGATATTATGTAATTTTAGTCATAAATACTTACCTTGATTTCTAACAGGTAAGCAGTCTTTAAGGAAAAACTCAACAAAACCGAGAATTTCTTAGTATCTGGTTCATGTTTCGTAAATCATCTGAAACATGTCCTTCATAGTTGGCTAGGCAATTCCTCATAAAAACTGCAACTCCTCTAGTTCTTGGATTTTTAAGGTTTATGTAGAAGCTATCACCTTATCAAATATAGAAATCAGCCTGAAAGGCTTTTGTTTCCTGAATCTCCCTTGGAGTCCCATCTAAGAGTTCGAATCATGCTGGCGAGCTGCCATTCTTCTCCTGCAGTGGTAGGTAATAACAACAGGTTACACATTTTGGCCAACAGTTGCTTATTTCACCCTTGAGTTCCTTTGAAAATCTTGGGTGGATGCTGTCTGGTCCCGGTGATTTATTTACATTTAGATTTTAAGTTAAGTCTAGGAAAATCCCATTTCCCAAGGTTTGTTCTGATACCTCGCACTTGTCTGCTTCAAAGTGTTAAAAACAAAATTCAGTTGAGTAAATCAGAAGATCTAATTGGGTTATTAAGTGATTCATGAAATGAGCATGTGGCGTCCCATGTGGCTGGTAGAGAGAGACTCTGAGAAGCTGTACAAAATGGAAGGTTTTTATAGGAAAGCAGGTGGGGCAAGAAGTGATTGGCCAAAGGAAAGAAAGAATGGCTTGAGGGGAGGACACTATCTTTTTTGGGGGGAGGGTCCTGCAGGGGTTTTATCATGCAGATTATTTCACTAGTGCTGATCAGAAAATTTCAGACTATTAGAAGGTCACATTCCTGGGACAGGTTGAAATTGTAATTGAGTCTTGTTTTGCTCTTAGGGGGGCAAACCTCCATTTGAGGTTTGTTCTTTTCTTTTTTACCAAATACAAGAGGGAAGTGAGACTCTGTCTCATGTTTCCTTCATTAAAGCCTGAGGCAAATAATTCATTGGTTCTCGTTGCCATCACTTATTCACCCCTGCGTGACCTTCACCTCTTATAGCTGCTGTACTTAAAGGGGTTCCTTTGGAACTTCTTGTTTCGTGCTTTGGAATTTCTTGTGAGCTGCTCTACTGATTTCTCTGTGGACCAGTTGTTTTTAGTTTGCCTCTGACCTGCTCTACATTCCTTTCCTTCAAGAGTGGCAAGTTTTACACTTAAACATATTTGTCTGGCCTTCTTAGGTTACCAGCTCGGCTTGAGTGGCTTTTGTCTAAGTGCTATCTATTTTGATCGGTGCTCACATTTTTCCTGGCCTTCTAACAAGGTGTTTTAACACCATCTTGTTTAGTTTGAAAACTTTTCCTATCCAAACATGTGCCTTCTCTCTTTTCCTGTCCTGCAAGAATTGCAAAAACACAAGATGGAATTTGAAGCTTTCTTTGTTCCACTTGAATGTCTGGATCATAAGTGTGATTGTTGTTAAAGACTGGTTCTCCCACAAGATACTTCCGGCTTCATTTTACAATCCACTCCTGAGATCAGGTGATCTGCATCTGCTTCTGGAAAGTGCTTTCCAACTTTCTTCTGCAGTCACTGACGTGCCTGCTAGCATTTCCCTCACACTGCTATAAAGACTAGCTTCTCCATTCATTCATTTAACTGGACAGTGGGGAAAGGTAATTGGAAATTTGTTCGGCATTTAGGTGGAGACAACCTGACATCTATCTTTTATCATTTACATTCATTATTTAACAAAATGGATAATATTCTGCAGATAATTAAGATTTAAACTTACATATTGTTTAGATGATATAGAGCAACAGTGTCCAGTAGAAATGTAACACGAGTAACATATAAAGCTTGGAATTCTCTTGTCTTGACTTGTCTTTTTTCTTTGAGAGCAAGAGAGAGTGCGAGTGGGGAAGGGGCAGAGAGAGGGAGACACAGAATCTAAAGCAGCTCCAGGCTCTGAGCTGTCAGCACAGAGCCCAACGTGGGGCTCAAACCTACGAAACGTGGCAATGTGACCTGAGCCAAAGTCAGACGCCTAACTGACTGAGCCACCCAGGTAACTCCTAAAACTTCGAATCTTCTGGTAACCATATTTAAAAAGGTAAAAAGCAACAAATGAGATTAATTTTAACAGTACAGTTTATTTAGCCCAAATAGCCAAAATATAATTATTTCAGCAAGGAATCAGTATATACATTATTGATATATTTTATATATTGTGTGCTACAGTTTTTGAAATCCAACGTGTACTTCATACGTACAGCACATTTCAATCTGAGCTAGCCATTTTTCACGTACTCAATAGCCACTTGTGACAGTGGCCACCATATTGGACAGCACAGACATATAGGGTCCATCTGAAAAAACACTCACATATTGTTCTACAGATCATTCAGAATTATATATATATATATATTATATATATATATATTATATATATAATATATATACGTATGTGTATATATATACATATATATGTGTATATATATTACATATATGTGTATGTATATATACATATATATACATACACACATATATATATGGTTTTGTTTTGTTTTTGTTTTTGTCTTTTTTACTTACACGTGTGGCAGCACACCAGTATAACAAACTCTGAAGGAGCCATTTTACCTGACAAGAAGAAAGTTGATGAATGCATTTAACTGTATTACTCTAATATACTTGGTATATCTCTTCTAATTAAAATAAGATTATCTTACAACTTATGAAATGACGATCTGGCATAATAGACTCAGAATGTGATGAAAATGTTTTCATTAAGTGCTAAGATACCCTGCAAGGCATGGCATTTTATCTCAAGTCTCCAATAACGTTAATATACCCTTTTAATCTCTGAAGCATTTAAGACTTAATAGGAACTCCTTAAAGAATGGCAGAATTGGAAGACTTGCAAGGTTACTTTAACTTGAAGGGACTCACGGTCCTCCGTGAATCTGAGGAGTTATAAAATTCTTCATTGGCAGCATGTACAAGTACAGTTTTGTTTACTGTGAGACAAGACTCAAAAGCCACAAATGGGGTGGGGGTGCAAAAGGGAGGAAAGCAGGAGTTACTAGTGTGTTCCAGTAATTGTCCTTGGCTTCAGCGATAACGTGACTTGGCTGCCATTCCTACCAGGAGGTGATGGCTGTGCGTGCACAAGTTGGGAACTCAGCACAAGTGGTTTGGGAATTTTATTATCATTTTACAAAGCAGTGTGTGGGAAAACTACAGTTATTCATTCTTTCTCTTTTTCAGGTCATTGACTGCACGTGTGTATATTTATTCGTTGCTTTTCTCTAGTAGACGAGCTACGTATAGCCAGTAAGTATTATTTTGTTATCTGTATTGCTACTGTTCTCATTTTCCTTTCATATGACAGAAAGCGATACTGGGGGAGGGGGACTCCACTGTTCTATCTAATTTTCCACCTTGATATTAAATAGATATAGCAATAATTTGCTAAGGGTTAGGAGAACTGGATTCTATTCCTCCCTTTACTAATGCTTAATACCCACTTTGGAGGACTCCATTTACTTTCTCTTGCCTTATTTTTACATACATCCTAATGGAACAGTTTAGAGCTCATTAGGGAAAAGTTGCTACATTAATCCAAGAGACTAATGTGGTAAGGCCCTGATACTCTGTTAAGAAAACAACATCCTCTGGAAATGTGCATAAATGTTTTCTTTCTAGGCATTATGACATCACTGGCTTGTAATATTTTGTCTTGTAACTTTTGGTCTATGAGGATATTCAATAAACAATCTATATTCCCTTGAGAACCTCAACTCAGCTAGATTTAATTTTCAAAGGAAAGAGACGAGAGTCCTGTGATAAAGACACGGACATCTAATGGTATTAAATGAGATAGAAGGGGATGGGAGGGGAGAATGAAGCCCATTGCAGGAGCCACGTACACAGTGGGTCTCCAGCTATAGTAGGTATTCACAGAGCCAGCTGTGGGAGTTTAACCCCACTCTTGGAGAGTCTCATTTAGTACCCCCTTGTAGAAGCAAATGATTCTGCGGTTGTAGTCAATGCTCTGGATGAAGTCAGTAACACAGAGACCTCACTTTGGGAAACAATGCCAACTTTAGCAGAAAGACCACCAAGACTCTCAAGTCTTGACTCCTTGGCTTTCGCAGTGACTAGTGTGGAAGGTTTTATTTTTTGTCTCGCTACCTTTTCAACTACTCTGGTAATTGACCTTGACTCTCTTGACTATGATTACTTGTTCATTTTTTGTGTAAGTGGGACAAGAGTTCACACTTCTTCCAATGTGGAGCCCTTGGCCTCTGACCTTGCTCCGGACCATATCTCTGTCTTATCTTTCCATCTCCCCCTGCCCCCCGCCCTCACCCTTCCCTTAATCCTTGAGTTTCCTTGTCTGCTTGGCCAAGAACCCACCATCTGTCATTCAGTGCAGTCAACTCCCTTTTAGCATTTTTTGCCACTCGGTCATTCTCAAAACCTACACAGCCATCGCAAGCCATCACCCTCAGGGTGGGCTTGAGTAAAACAGATAGGTTAGTTGTACTAACCACTGGCTTTTTTAAAAAAGCACCTGGTATTTGCTGCTGTGGAAGAACAAAAAGAGGAAGCAATGCATGAAGATCACAGTGTCTCATATATACACCTCTGCTGAGAACATAATGAAGGTTAAATTGTGCCTGACACACAGCAAAGGCGACAGGGCTGCGGGTTTTAAGGGAAGTTGTTTGATAACACCATTCTAAAAGCAACCAAATCTCCAGAGTTGATACCAATAAAAGGATGCTATTACGAGTGGCTTTTCTAAACGTTCTAAACAGAAAGTGTGTCTTAAAACTGTTTTCTCATTTCACGAGAATTTAGAACACTTTTCCTCAGCTCCCACTGAGCTTCACTGGCCTTATTATCAAGATGCTCAGAAACCTGGGCTAAAAGGAGCTCCTGCTCATTCTGACCTTTTCTCCTTCCTGGAGTTTTCTTTGCTAGTTTGACCCTATGGCTGACTCACCTTTTCACTCAATGCAAGCCTGCAGGTCAGGTCAGAAGAAATTCCTTTGGGCTCTGGGATGGCCTGGTGACGTGACTGGGTTCATGAGAATTCGGAGGGTGTTTTGGTGTTCGTTCGGTGAAGAAGTGACTGGTTTAAATTCTGGGTTTACTTCAGTGTTTATTTCCAGGCGTGGACAGGCAGATGTCCTGTGCCAGAATTACCTGGGGGTGTTTATTAAATATTTAAATTCCCAGGTCCATTCTGGGTCAGCTGAATCTGAATTGATAGTCGTGGAGCTCAACAGCATTTCTTCAGGGCATTCTCATGCGCACAGAATATCGAGATCCAGTTCTAGTTTCCAGATATCATTTTTAGAAAATGTAAACACAATGCCACTTAGCGAACATCCTTTTAGCACAACCCCACGAATGTGTCCTACATAGTCAAGCAAATGTATAGGGTTCCCCTTTGTGTCCCTAATGACTTGTGTTAACAAAGGCCATTCAGTGCCTGCAGATGTATGTTTAAGTCTTTGTCATCACTGTTGTGCTTGCCCTTATTTGGCAAAGGATATTATTAGGGTATTACAGCTTCTTCCTTATCATGCAGTCATTCGCTGAGGCAACGAACATTACCGATAGTGAAAGGTAAGAATCTAATTTCAAAAAACCTCGTTAAATGTACGTAGAAATGTAAATGTAATGTCAGAAAGCATCCCCAGGTGGCCTTTCTACTTATGGTGCTGTGACCAAAGTGTGGTGACGGTGAGTATTACTGAATAAAAGTGAGACGGCCATGCGGCGCATTTAAAAGCTGAACTCAAATTTGAAGCCCACAAGTAATGATAACAAAAGACAAGGTGAGAACTGTCATGAATTTTGCACAAATATAGCTTTATAGGGTTTTAGAGTGGCTTGTGCTCATTAGGTGTAGATTACGGACCATACTGGTGAGTCAGCTGAACTTCAAACGGTAGTTTTAGACCATGTTGAGAGGAGCCCTGAGTACTTGGTGGGAACGTGTGACCCCAGGGGGTAGGATAAATCAGAGGAAGCAGGGAGACCTTTTGGGAAGATGTGGTGGACTATTGGGCTATTGGTCTTGCTCTCCTCTCTTGGAAAGTGTGTCTGTCTATATTTTTCACCATATTATACTACCAACTTCCAGCATATTGGTCATGGGGAAGACAGCTGATCCCAGCTGGATCAACTAGAATGCCTCTCAAGAATATGGAATTTTTGAGCTGGAAGACCTGAGAAGAGCTGGTGGGCCACAGCTGGCTTCAGGGCAGAGCTGGAGAAGAAAGTTCAATAAACTCCAGGTGTTGAATACTCTAGCTCCTGACTTTCCTAGGCTTTTCGTTAAACCCTTTCTTAAATTTATGATGTTCAAGGCTTTTGACCCTCACAACCGAAGTGTCTGAGTAAGCAGTCTCTATAAGGCTATGGACTAAGCACACGCACTGGCCCAAGATTCAGGGAAGAACCAGGGGCAGCACAGCAGCTGCAGGCTGGCTGGTGAGATAGCGGATCAGCAGTGACACGTGAGTGCTACAAAATGGCGGCTGCTTCCTTTCTGCCTCCAGCTTCCCTGCGTGATTCGCAGTACCCAGAACCAATTCGGAGAACTCATCCTTAAGATTCTGTTCCACTGGAACCACTCCCAGAATCAAAATCGAAGTCATCTATCGTTACATAATACATTATCCCAAAACTTGATAGCTGAGAATAAACAAATGTTGGTTGAGCTTGGTGGCTAAAAACAACAGACATTTATTAATTCATAATTTCTGTGGCTCCAAAACCTCAGAGCTGCTTAACTGGGAGATTCTGGTTCAGAATCTCTCACAAGGCTGCAAATATTGACTGGGGCTATAGTCATCTGAAGGGTCAACTAGGGAGGGATCCATTTCTGAGCTTCCTCTTATAGCTATTGGGAGGCTTTAGTTCCTTGCTACATGGGCCTTTCCACAGGGTATCTGGCTTTTCCCAGACAGAGTGATCCAAGTATCCAAGGTAGAAGCCATTTTTTTTTTAAGACCCAATATTGGAAGTGACACCCTATCACATCTGCCACAGTCTATTTATTAGAAGTGAATAAATTTGGTCAACACTCAAGGGGAAAGGATTTGACAAAAGCATAAATACCAGGAGGTAAGGATCATGGGGGCTATTTGAAGCTTCCTACCATAACCTTAGATTAACTTTCTTTTTTTTTTTTTTCTGTATGTTAATTTGAATTGTTTTCTGTTATATAAATAAATAAATTTTGTTATATAAATAAGTATTCTGTTATATAAATAAGCAAGTAGATTTTCCCTAATATTATAGGATTGCAATAATCTAAGCAAGAGTTTGGGGTTTTGCAATGATAAGGGCAAGAGACAGACTAATTCAAATAAGTACCATTTTTTCCACTAACAAAATATTATGAATTTAGAATTCATCATCTTGGCAACACTGGGCACTGGTTCAGAGTTAGAAAAATGGGTGTGCATTTTGGTCATTGTGTTTACTAGATACATAGACTGGGCAGGTTCTAAACGAATTGAAGTCATATTTTCCTCACCTATAGAAGGGTACTTACCTCATGGGGCTGTTGAGGGGATTCTATGCATATGTATCATTCAGGGTCCCAGTAGGGAAAAGATGGTCCACCCAAGTCAAGTGGTTGAGAAGAGTTTAATAAAGGGAATGGTTTTTTGTTTGTTTTTTAGTTTTTTTTAATGTTTACTTATTTTTGAGAGAGAGAGAGAGAGACAGAGAGAAAGAGAGAGAAAGAGAATGCGAGCAAGGGAGGGACAGAGAGAGAGAGAATCACAGAATTTGAAGCAGGCTCCAGGCTCTGAGCTGTCAGCACAGAGCCCGATGCAGGGCTCGAACTCACAAACTGTGAGATCGTGACCTGAGCCAAAGTCAGATGCTTAACTGACTGAGCCATCCAGGCGCCCCAAAAAAGGGAATGTGTACAAAGATGTGGGCAGGGTTAGGGAAAGAACAGAGGATGGTGAAACAGAATAGTTACCACTTCTAGGCTTTAAGGGGCAACGGGAGGAATCTGTAGGCATCGGGGATGGCTGCTGGTTGGGGATCTTCAGAGAAGGACACAGTTGACCTGCTGTGACAGTGCAGAAAAGAAATAATACCCTGACCTCATTTTTCTCCCTTCCACCCAGCTGCTGCCAGTTACTTGTACATGTAAGCAGAACACATCCAGAAGCCAAAGGCAAGGGAGCCTAAAAATGTGGTCCAGAAGGATCAGCCTTCCAGGGCACAGAAAGGGGCACAGAGCAGGGTGGGGACAGGTACAGAGTAGCTCTGAAGGGCACATGGAAATGATGCAGCATAGCATGGAAAGCCACCAGTTACTTCCGAGAGGAAGTGCCCAATTAATGCGAACTATTATTATTATAATTGTTGCCTGCTAATGGGAGATATAAGTGGAGATACGCTGGATAGAATGTGTGTGCGGGAGAAGGCAGAGTGATTTCAAAGAAACCTAAGTTTTCTCCCCACGAAGAGGAGGTCTAGCTATCCCAGCACTAAGAAATGCAAGCACAGTGGAGTTTACTGAATTGCCCAGCATCATTTAGCTAGGTCAAGTTAGGAGACAGATCTCATTCGGTATGATAGTCTACCCACCGGCCCATGAAGAGGAGTTCTCCTCTTCATTTTGGAATCATCTTGGAATATCAAGGAAGCTTCCCACACGACATCTAACAGCAACTCCCGAGCTAAGCCTTCAGCTCCACCTCTGAGAGTCGGTCTTGCTCAGCAGGACATGTTGCTTCAGCAAAGCTCTTCCATCCAACTTTCCTCCCACCCAGCTGCCTGCTTCTCTCTCGGTTCAAATAGCTGTGAAAGGTGCCACTCCCACGTAATTCGGCGCAGAGTATTCTGGGGTTTCCTGAGCAGCAGGTTGGCAACCAGCAACAGATGGAGAAGCTGTGTAATATTGAGTAGAGGCTGCAAGGAGAGGTAGGCAGTGAGGCACGGAGCCAAGTGGGCAGTCTGGGAGATGGAGGGCCAAAAAGCAGAGAGAGCTCTTGTTGCCAAAATGGAAAGATTCCTGTGAACTTGCAGATTTCACACTCGCACGTTCCCCTTCTGCCCCTTCTTCTCCACAGCCCGTCTCCAAATCCAGCAAACCTCATTTACCCATTTTTCTTGGCTAGTGATGTGCCGTCTCTGCCCCTGAATCTGATTTTCCCTCTAAGGCTCCACTACGGCAACTCCATTGTGCCTTTAAGGACGAAATCAACACAGTGCAGATGGTATTTCCAACATATTTGTTTCTGTGTCATCTGCTCTGAACATAAATATCAATTCAGTAACTTCACTGTTGTAAGTGATAAGTTGAAACATCATCAGTTGTTTTTTAGTTAAATGACAGTCACAAAATGAAAATCACCATTAAAAAGGCTATATTTGCATATTTTTTTTATGCTGTCAAAGAACCTGGCACTAATGTGGCATAAGGAGAATTCTTAAACAGAAACATTACAGTTTTCAAAATCTAAGGACGATCAAAAAATAAATTCTGAAATTTCGTTTATAAAAAGAAACCGGGAACAGTTACTCTACTGGCAGAATAATAAAAGCACTTTCTAGTGACATTTTTAATAGCGTATTAAGTCAAAATCGTGATTTTGAGACGGACTGATTCCATCTCCATAAACACTAAATGCATTCTAAATGCTTGGTATTATCATAATGACTAGAAATTAAATTAATAATGCCAGGAGAGTTAAAATCTGAGGTAACCTTCTTGAGTCTTTTGTACCTACATGAATTATTTCTCATTCCTATTGAACTCTCATCCTGAACTTCACTTGTTGTTTTAATTTTTCAAAGATCTGAACCGTTCTTCAATCTTAAGAGTGTGTCACTTTCAGAAGTTACCTTCGAAAGGCCCTTACAGTCATTTTGAGCCCACCAGTCATTTTTGACAGCTGGGGGGCCTGATTGGTCACCTACACGTGCACACACACATGCACACACACACACACACACACACACCCTCATAATGTGGCCAGTGACCGTCCTCCTACACTGCTGCCTTTTACCATAGCTTGTAACAAAGATGGTCCAACCAAATTGGTACTGTTTTAATCCTAAATGAGTGGAGGATGCCTTTTAATCTAAGTTATATCATCCGAGCAACAGTGCACAAAATTAAGAACCCCATATCAAGGGAAACATTTTCTAATCCCCTCCTGAAGACTTTAAAAACACTGCAAAGGTCTGGGGAAAGAGATTCCTGAGGGAGAGTTTCTTGGTTTCTTTTCTTCTCTTTCAAGTGTTCATCAGGATGGTCAGCAAGTCTAATCCCGCTGTTCGTTGTGCCTTTAATGAGACACAGGGCAGCAGGCAGCCTCGGTTTCAACAGGTTTGTACTATTTAGGGCTTCATAGACTCAGTCACGCTCCGAATTTGTCTGATGTATGAGCATCTCGGTTAATTCACAGAGTGGACATTTCTCCTAGGAAATGTAAACACTATCCAGAACATTAGGCATCATGCTTTGGCCTCTTCTCACCACTTGGCAAGCTTCTATTATTATTTACTATGTCCTCAGTTCTCTTTGTTTCCTAAACCACAGCACTCCTGAAAAAGTGATTATGACATGCAACTGATTATGAAAAACCACATAAAGCCAGGCAGATTGTGCTTCACTAAGGATTTTCCTTCACTGCCAAGGCACCCTGCTGCCAAAATGCCAGTGTGGCATAGTCCTTGGCTGCAATGGCTGCGGCCATCACAGAGCCCAGGCAAGGCTTTTCAAAGGACGTGCAAAACATCCACCTTTCCAAAGCCCGTATTTATGCTCTCAGACTTGGCCCTCCTGACCCCTTCCCCCCCAGAACGCCCCACTTCTCAAAAATGAAACCAAGAACGGAAAACACAAGAAAATGCTAAACTGTAAACGTATACAATCAGTTAGAGATTATTCGCTCTGAGAGTTTCATTGTTTTTCAACTGGAAAATTGTCGTGATGTTTGTTTTTGATTTTGTTTTTCTTTTTAAAAGGACCCAATGTGCATTATTCATAGGCCATTTGGACTCACAGATCTCCTTGCGATTGGTTTTTAGAGAAAGTCTCTACACAGAGAGTGAAAGTGCATTGCTAACATTTTGCCTTGGTTCCCACATATTCCATATGGAGGTCCTTGCAGTAAATCCCTTTATAGTTATCTAAGGCTGTCCTTGCACTGAATTTGTTGCTCCTAATATAGTTCTGTCCCTATAGCCTCTTCTTGGAATAGTTCATTGGCCCCAGGACAGATTCGAGTAGACCCAATTCAGATAACAAATATAATACCATTAAATCTCACTGGATGTCCAGTTTACTTTTCTTATCCCAAGGAGGGAAGGAGTAATCAAATTTTAATAATAAATGTGCAAACACATATTAGCAATGTATGCAATTTAAAAAGTTTAATCTCCTATAGTATCTTATAGATTTTTCTCTCCAGTACATTTTGGGTCTGACAGATTCAGTGTCTTCTACCTGCTAATCATTTCTATTAACCATTAACCAAGCAGGTTCTTTTTACTTCAATTCTAAAACAGGCAGAGAGAGCAGGGTAGATCTTTAGGATTAGGTCACAAACAATAGCTTTCCCCCTCCTCACTCTCAGATCTTCCAGATGACAAGGTTTGGTGGGTAAGTTCCAAAGGTGCCCGCTCACCTCACGGGAGAGTCTCTGTTTGCCTTTGCTGGTGGTAATTTATTCTGAATACATCTCTTTCATTTACAGCTGACCTCATGGAAAGCAGGGTTCATTTTACAGTTTCTACCTCAGTAGCTTTGGAAGTACTGTTCTCTGGTGGCTCACATTTTTCTTTTTTACTTGGCATCCCTTCACTTGAACGGCTAATGAAAGAATCGAGACCCATGTCTTGAACAAATGAAATCAGACTCGGTGCCCCTTGCTCCTTTATTCCTGCCTAGATTTGTGTTTGAGTTTTATCCTACATATCAGTTCGCTTTTTGGCCATGCTGAACTCTGCCACGCGGAGCCATTAAAAACGTTCCCCTTCTTTGAAAACAGGTCAGAAATAAGTGATGTTAATCAGAAATTTAAAAAAAAGCACGTTTCCATTTTGACTAGTTAAAGGGTGCGTGTATGCCATCTGCAGATTCCAATAATGACTTAGTGTTCACTCGTTTTCTTAGTGATCTTTTTAAATGCATCTCTATTTAGCGGTCACGGTGGCCACAGGGCATTATGCTGCTTTGTACCAGGTGCTGAAAGGACAGGATGAGAGACGAGGCAGAAAACAACCTTACAGGTGGATCTGAGAGTTCTAATGCCCTTCAGAAGAATAGCTCATTTTTACTTTTTGGGTTTTTTTAAGTGTTTATTTATTTATTTTGAGAGAGAAAGAGCGTGCATGGGCGTGCACATGCATGAGCGGGAGACGGCAGAGAGAGAGAGGGAGAGAATCCCAAACAGGCTCCGTGCTATCATCGTACAGCCCAATACGGAGCTCGATCTCACAAACCGTGAGATCATGACCTGAACTGAAATCAAGAATCAGATGCTTAACTGAGCCACAGCTCATTTTTAAACTGACACCTTCTAATTAAATTGATTGTGAGATAAAATGCACCCAATACGTGTCAGATTCACATGAGTTAAGACAACCCCAGTGGGTTGCAAAAGGCATTTAATACTCCTAAACCTTCTTGAAAGTGTATGCCCTTGAAAGCTCTCCTAGCAACGCGTTAAGGGTCTCAGCTGGGGGGCTGCTGACATGTTGTAATGACTGTAATTTATAGCATACCAGCTCCATACTACCCTCTGCCCCACCAGGGGGCTGCCTGAAAGCTACTAGGCTTTTGGAGGGTTGGAAGGAAGAGAGGGGAAAACACCCCAAGACCCTTTTAGCAGCCCCTGTGTGGTTAGCTGAGACTTGGAGGCCTCTTTCAGGGACGAGTAACTTTTAAATCAAATGTATCTTATTCGACTTCTGCCAATTTATGCCATAATAACACAGTTATGCTCGTAATTTACATAGTCAGTCATTCCAGGTAGCTTGGCAGAAGCTCAGAGATGACTTTAATTCCATTTGTTCCTTCCTTCGTTCATTCATTCATTCAACAAGTATTAATTGAGTAGCTACGTTGTTCCAAGAAGTGTTCTAAGCACTGAGATCATATAAACAAGACAGGCTTCCTGATCTCATTTAGCTTAACATGCTTTGGGGTAGAGAGGCCAGAGATGGAAAAAAGACAGGAAAACAAGTAAACATGCACATGAACCAGATGATGTCTGATATGATATCACTTATAGAAATCTGAAATAACCTTGTTCAACTGTTTCCCCTGGCACTCGTGCTTTAGGTAGAAAGAGCTATGTGGACAGCGGAGTTCATCAAAACGGAGATAACAAGGAGGAGGGGGTGAAAGGAGAGAGCGGCAGGAACCCAAAGACAGCATCCTTTTAATATGTTGAAACAGGTGTTCTGGTGTGGCTCATACGTCGTGTCTGAGGATAATTTCCATAGCAAAATTTCAGAATAATCAGAGCAATGGCACCTGGAACAAGCATCTGGCCGGCCAATAGGTAACCCTGAAAGCTATACAATCTCTGACCTGCTCGCGTAAAATAAAAAGTAATAGAAACCACATGATATAGCGGAACAGACTGAATCCTGCTTTGATCTGGATTCAAATATTGATGGTGGTTCATTCTGGCTCTGTGACCTTGGCCAAATTATCTACAACTCTATGAGTTACTTTACAGCTACTTCATCGTGAAACGGCTATAATCGTGAATTGTCTCAGAGGCCCATTATAAGAAATAAGTGAAATACTACTCATAAAGTGCCCCAAACAATACCTCTCCTATAAACGATGAGTAGGAATTTAATACGTGAGGCTCCTGCTTTTATCCTTAGTCAGAAAAGATAATTTTATAGACATCATACATTATCACAATCAATAAGCCATAGTATCAATTCTTAAAATCTTCCCACATAGAAAGAAAAAGTCAGTTCTTTAAGGAGTTTCCTTCCTTCTGATCAGGTCAAACACGGGGTTATGTCTGAAATGGAAAAAGTTTGGTTCTGTGTCTTCAGGATCAATTCCGGCATAGTGTTCCTTTGAGTACGGCCACTATTCAAGTTAGCTTTTGAGGTTTTTTGATATTGCGAAACAACAACTCAATGAAGGATCAAAGGATGGAAAATTCAAGGTTGATTCATGAATTTTAAAGTAAGGATGTCTTAGAACACGGGGCGTAATGTGAAGCAGTGAGTGCCAGGGCAATGGAAACTCAAGAGAACAGAAAGACCTTAATTTCAAAGAAAGAAAGAAAAGAAAAGAATCAACAACTTAATCTCTCTAATGCCTCGGATCCTGACAGAAAAATTTGCAATGATGAAAAGAAGGGAGCAAAATACAGATGACTAGACCAATTTTCCCCACACAGACCGGAGACTGCTCACTATTTCCAGCCTTTCCAGAGATGTCTTTGAAAATCTCCCACACAGGAGCCCTCCTGATACGAGGACCTGGGGAAGGCCTCTTCACTTACGTGTTGCTGCCAGATAAATAGGCAGGGATTATGAAGCAAAATAATTTTGTATAGTATACCAGGTGCTTCTACGTATTAAATGCAGGGTTAATGGCCTTTTTATCGAAGTCCTTGGTACGATGCAGGTAGCTGGTTGATTAGGCAAAGCGTTCACAAGGATTGCTCAAGAAATGAACTCAGGAGTGTGTTTCTCTATTTTTCAATTTTCCGAAAATGAAATCCAATCTGCCTAATTTCAATGTACAGTCTTTTTCTTGCAAATGCAATCTGTTCTGAGCATAAGATCTTGCTCTCCCATGAATTTTTCTAGGAGCTCACGGGTTATCTGGTGTCTCTTTTGCCCCTTCAAAACCTTTTCTTAGGATATCCGGGTTTTCTGTGTACCGGGCGAAAAGAGGGTTGACGATGTGGCAAGATGAAATCGCCGTCTTTTGTGGTGAGCCGGTGCGGTGAGCGTTCGGTCCCCTTGAGGGGTTTTTGTGCGGCTTTTCAGAGAAGCATTTCCACGTCCCCACTGAACTGATAACGGTGACATTCCGTCCCTGTTACCTTCAATCATCTTCTTATTGTGCCAGCTCGGTGATTTGCCTTCAACCCCACTGTTCTGGCACCAGGTCTGGCATCGGCTAGGAAAAAAAAAATTCTTTCGGTGTGAGTGGCAGCGAACTTCACTTCCAATTCCCCGTTAATGTGCAATCTGAAGTCTTATTCAGAGAAAAATCGTGTTCGTGTTTGTGGCCAAAAGGAAGGCAGAAAAGCGACAGATGTACGATGAGAGCAGAGGCAGCCTTTAATCATGTTGTTGTCAAAGCAGCTTTGGATGGCCCTTTGAAGACAGCATTTTCCTTGCTGCTTCTGGAAAACTAGAGACCCATTCTCCTGCCCTTTGCGGATTCCTCGCCCAGAATGTTAAACTCCTCACTGCATGCAACACTTCGGAACTCGAGATCCTTGCTACAAAGTACTCCGGTTCATACATTCGCATTTCGGAAAAATTAGATTCCTTTGCTCTGGCTAGATAAGGACTCCGGTGACTCCACTGATACATCATCCTGAGAGAAGAGCACGGAGGGTGAAACCCAGTGACTGCAGAACTCATTTTCATTTGCGCCTGGGCCAGAAATATGTCGTACAGAGGCTAAGTGTTGAAGCGTATAATGTTTACAAAGTAAAAGCCCTTTCTCCTTAATCCCTGCGTGGCTGCAATTAAGCAGGAAGAGTTAATTGTATGTAAATCATGCATTACTGTAATTGGGCGCAAGTGAACATTCATGTACATCTTGTTGAAAAGGGAAATGTAATGTCACTACGTGGATGCTGGTGCGGAGTCTCAACCCTCTGGGGGGACGTTGGCGACGTCACCGGCTGTTAACAAGGCTCCGGTGTGTGAGCTTAATCGCGGATCCCTCCAACTAACTCCTCTGCCCTTCGAAGAACAGATCTCCGTGCCTTTGGAAGGGCTGAGAGGTAGAACGCTGGGGCCCGCCTCGTCCCCAGTCCTTTCTTGGCCTCCGCTTACAGAGACGTCATTTTTCTCGGGCTCCTCGTCTTTTCAAACCTGAACAATACTTCCCCATGGTTTGCTTTGCGCGGCAGTTCTGACCCGTGTTTCCCCAGGCGGACCACAGATGGATTTGTCTTCACTCAGCCGGGGCGAGTGGGCTTCCTTTTGTTTTAGCAGGTCTTTTCTGAACGCTGCTCGGGGCTGCTTTCAGGCCCCAGGATTTTGTTTTCCAAGCGTAGCCAGATCCGATTGCTACGCGGCGGGTCGCGGTTGTGACCGCCGCTTGGCCTCCCCAGCCCACCTCCAGAGGGAGGGCTAGCCTCTGGGTGGAGGATGAGCTGTTCCTTTATTCTCCATCTAGAAAGATCCAGGGCTTTGGGACCAGGTGGTTCTGCAGAATATAAAGGATCCAATCTGCATATCTTGAGGTCAAGAGTGGTGAGGAAGAAAATGGGCACGTGACAAAACTTTGTATTTTAAACACATTCGCTTCCTCACCCAGAGGCCTGAAAAGTCATTTTTAGAGCTGGGCCCTGGCCTCGTTCTGCCCAGCTTGCAGGCTAGGTCCTCGCCCACCAACCCGTGCATGCAGCACGTTGGCCTTCCAAGACTTCAAGGCCAGAGGCCGGCTGGGGTGTCCCCTGCCTGCTTCCTGTTTTCTCGCGGCCCTTCTGTACTCTTGCAATCCCGCTTATATGCTTTGGCCACACTTCTTCTCGAAGCGCCATTTGAAGGAACCATCTTTAAATTCCTTTTCCCATACCCATCCCCTTCTCCCCCAAGCCAATTATCTGTTGTCTCAGTTCCTCTCACCCTCCGGGGCCCTGGATTCAGCTCTCTCTCACTCGCTTTCTTCTCCCCCATCCCTCATTTTGTCAGTTGGCCTTCTGAGGGTACTTTCTGGAAATGCCATTGGTCCAGAGGTTATGGATATGAACAGGTGAAATCACTTCTAGTTATCATTGTTTCTTTCAAGTAAGTAGTAAAGAGGTAAGCGTGTCCCTTGGAGACCACAGTGTTTTCATCTTTGTTTTGTAAAGAGACTCCTTGAAGCAACGCGTAACAAAGCCCATTAGAAGAATAGACTGTCTTTACTGGATGAGTTCAACAAGGAAAATTCTCTGTCCTTTTATAGCAGCTAACTTCAGCTCAGGTGATGGGTGGCAGCTGTTTGTGCATTACTCTAAGTAAGATACATTCTTTTTTTTTAATGTTTATTTATTTATTTTTGGGAGAGAGAGAGAGCAGGAGAGGGGTAGAGAGAGAGGGAGACAGGGAATCCCAAGCTGGCCCCTTGCTGTCAGCACAGAGCCAGACACGAGGCTTGATCTCACAAACTGTGAGTGAGATCATGACGTGAGCCAAAATCAAGAGTTGGACGCTCCACTGACTGAGCCACCCGGGCGCCCCTAAGTAATATAACATTCTTATGGTACTTTTAATTATTCAACTTTATATTGTGTTCAGTTTGAAATTGGCTCAAGTATTTTTGAAAAGAATCACATAAGGGCACCTGGGTGGCTCAGTCAGTTGAGCGTCCAGCTTCAGCTCAGGTCATGATCTCGCGGTCTGTGGGTTCGAGCCCCGCGTCAGGCTCTGTGCTGACAGCTCAGAGCCTGGAGCCTGTTTTGGATTCTGTGTCTCCCTCTCTCTCTGCCCCTCCCCCGCTCACACTCTGTCTCTCTCTGTCTCTCAAAAATAAATAAACATTAAAAAAAAAAAGAAGGAATCACATAATACATTTTTGGGTAAATAAAAGTAAAAATATGCACATTTCTTAATGTCATCGTTATTGTTATTTAACGTTACACTACTTATACAAACTCCTGGTTCTGAATCAAATCAAATGCCTCAATTAATGCCAACAAATGGCCTTTTACTCATAGCAATCAAGGCAGGGAAGGGAAACACCTCAAGGCAGAGGTAGGCCCCATGATGGGCTGAGTTTGACTTAAGCACAAACCCTTGGCGGAATGACGGCATTGGTACAGGCACATCGTGGGCGCGATATGGTTACGTGGCCCGGGGCTCAGAGAGAGGCCTCTCCAGAGTGAAAAGAGACACAGAACGGCCTCATGGTGAGTGGAGGGTAGAGCTGGCTAAGCAGCCCTGGATCTAGGCAGATGCAAGTTAGGCACACGGACAATTAAGGAGAACTTGTAGATCTGGCCCCCATCCTTTGTGGGCAAAGTCTGGGCAGCTGTAGACCACGAGACTGAGAACTCCTGGCCAGTGCTGTAAGTGCACTGACAGCAGAAGGCCCCTTGCAAGGAGTATGGGAGACGGTGGAAATTAGTGCTAAGGGGAGACAAAGAGAAAGATAAAAGGGGGCACTTGGAGACCCTAGGCTGAACTGTGAGGGCCTCACTGAGTCATGACGGAGAGGGGTTAAACAAGGACCGCACCGTGTACACGGATAGGTTAATACTGACTATGATTCTCTGTAGCTTACCCTTTGGTGAGGATTCGGTTTATTAAAAATTGTTTTATTGTCTTCTAACATCCTCAACATGCATTCATAGACATTATCTGAAAGGATATACACAAACACTACGGTGTTTATCTCTTGGTGGATTGTTTTATGTTTCTGGCTTATCGGCGTTTTCGAATTTTGGTTACATGTGATTTAGGTAACACGTTTACTTGTCATTAGGCGCACAGTGGCGACAACTTGGGACATTATTCTGTGCTTCGTTTTCAGAGCTGGACTCCTAAAGAGGCCTGCGTCTTCAACACTTAACTCCCCGGAGGAGAATTAGGCTGGATTGCGGCAAAGATGGGCTGTCGCGGAGGATGAAGTCTTCATGAGGAGAAGGAAAAAGGTGGTGAGGACATTAAGAAGGGGAGAAAGCCCCACAAGAGGAGACCCTCACAGAGAGGGAGGGCAAACAGCCCTCTCAAAATGCCCGGCGGAATGGGTTGACTGCGTGGGTCTGGAGAATGGCTGCCTCAGGAGATCACTCTGACTAAACGCCTTGTGGATCCAAGCTTACCAGTGGCAATGGGATCACTACGAACAGAGGACTGGTTCTTGTTCCTGTCCTCTCTCGCCCGTAACACCTGCTTTGGGGCTTCTCATTAACTCTGCGTTGAGGTTCTTGGGCTGAATTGGTTTGGGAAATAATGGAAAGCATTATTTCCTTCTTTTCTGATCTGATGCAAGGTAAATAATGAAAAATAATTGGAAAGTTAAGAGCAAATGCAAAACCTAAGTTAAAATAGCTCATTTAGTGTTACCGGAGGTAGGTATCGATGAAGGTCACCTTCCTAGAGTAGGTGGACCAATAAAGCAGATTTTTGTGCAGAACGAGGGTGGACGGAGGTGTGAATGTGATCAGGTGGGCTGCACATCAGCCATACCTTCCTGACGCTGATTTCAAAGGGTCATATTCATTTGTATATTTACGCATCAGTTATAAAGCTGATGCCATTACTCTGTGTAATCCTTCATCCTTCATATAATGGGAATGCTCGTATAAAGATAGCAGTTAATTAAGGGAAAAGGTTTTTGTTATTGATATCCAGATGATTAATTATATAACCGAGGTGGCTACTGTAATTGAGGAACGGTAACAGCTGGCACAGGTGTGCATGACTTTGGAGAAGGGAGGCAGCATCTGAGGATAAACATTAGCTGAGAGACTAATATGACTCTGAGATAATCTCCGTCATATTTCGATAGTCTGCACTGACTTCTCCTCAAGGATTCATGAAAGTAAAGAATTCAGCCCTGCAAAGTCCCTGCAATATTGACTCACTCATCCTGTGCCTGGGAACGCACACAAGAGGTTTAACAGTATGGGCTTATCAGGATAGACCTCTTTTAACATGAAAGAATGATCCCTCCTTTTGTTCAGACATGATGCCAGTGAACCCATTTGGAAAAAAAAAATAGAGGAGCTGTATTGTTTCTTAACTCTATATTGCCTCATTTTTCCAGAACCAGCTCTCTTGTCTCCACAGAGACAATCCTTTGAGTAAGTGTGATAGCTTGATGCTTCCCAGCTTTAACCATCTGATTCCTTTTATGTTTCACTTAACTGATGAACTATGTTTTTTTCGTCTTGATGACTCTTACAGCAAATATGTATTATATCCCTGAAAAAAAGTTCCATGTGTCCGAAGTTTACTCTGTACACGTCATTGTTCCAAGCACAGCATGGATTGTCTTAGTTACTTGTCATAGTAGTATTATTGAGGATGGGAAGACATTTTTGTCTTTTAAATACAAGGCATATGGAACTGAGGCAACTTGCTCAAGGTTGAGTAGTTAGTAAAGTGGAACTTCGCCTAGGACCCATTTCTGTCTTGAGTCAGAGGCCAAGTTTTAAAGACCATACTCTCCTTGGAGGGACCCAATCCCCACTCACCATCCAGTCACCCCGAGTCACCTCATTCTAACTTTCCTTCTTTGAATAGAACTTAAACTTTATGGTTGTGTTGTTGTTTTTGTTTACTGTTTAATTAATCCTCGCCTCTATCTCCTTTGCTAGAAGGTCAGCCTGGGTGCAGAGACCTGTTATCTACTTCATCACTACGTAATAGCACCTAGAATAGTCTCTGGCACGGTATAGGCGCCCAATAAATGCTCGTTGAAGAAATGGGAACAATTGGCAAGGTGCTAATTTTCTGCTTTCTGATTGCTCCCAGGCTAAGGGAAAGACAGATTTGCAGGGACGAGTAAGGAATAACGTGGAAAATGCTACAGCAGAATTAGGAACACTGCCAAAGGAAACATAGAAGCTTCACTGATGAGCTGCTCTTTGCTCTGGGTACTGTGGGTAGAAGAAGGGTATAAAGAGAGCAGTGAGAAGTGGATAAAATCTCAGAAGCAAGAAGTGAGAGTTTGTATGGAGCATGAGGAAGTCATCCTGTGTATCTCACTGCAAAGAGGCACATCTACCTGGCCTTGAGAGTCTTCCTGCAGGGGCCCCAAGCTCTCTGAACTGACCATTATCATAGCCTTTGTCGCATGCTTTATAAATTTTTATTTAGCTCTCAGTCTCCCAGCAGGGCTGTGAGATCTTTGATGCAAGGAACCAGGACAATCGGACAGTGAGCTCCTTTCAGGCAGAGATTCCGCCTTATATCTTTGTAGTCTCAGTGCTTCGTGTGGTGCTGGTAATTGGTGGCCCTCAGTACCTGTATAATGTAAAATAAATGTATAATGAATGAATGGGAGAATGACATGGCTTAATAGCAGTTTATTTAAAGAGTTTTAGATTTAAGTTGAGCACAAACAGCAAAAATAGTGTGGTCTTGGGTAGCAATAACAAAAGTATAGTATCGGATTTCTGGAGATCTAGAAGCTTAGAGCTACAGAGATCGAAATAATGAGGAAAATAAGGCCGGTGATTTGAAATGACTTGCTTAAGATTCTACAACAAACTTGTGATCGAAGTAGGAACTTGAATTTAGAGATCGTGGCTCTCAGTTAAATTTGCTTTTTACAAGTTCAACTATATTCTCTTCTGGCCAGACCACAACCGTGTAATTCTGAACTCTACGCTTAAAGAAATGAATAGACAAAGTAGAATTTGTCCCAGGAAGGATGATGCAGATGTCAGGGGGTAGGGGAAACTATATCACCTGAAGATCAGATGAGAACATGAAGGATATTTCACCAGGAGAAGAAAGCACTTGCAAAGGGGCCATGCAGTGAGTGGAGAAAACATGGTATCTGTTTTTAAAGTCTTAAATTCATAAGTCTTTATTCTTTTGCTCCAGTAAGGAAAAATAAGAGCCATGGGCAGAAACCACAGAGAAGTAAAATTCAGCTCAATATGAGAAAAACAGGTCTCAAAATTAGAATTGTCTAAGAATGAAATTCCAAGTTATAAGAAATGTGCAAGCAGAGGCTGGATGATTTTCTGTCAGGACTAGATTGTGAGTTGCTTTAGAGTCAAGATCGTGTTTTACTTATATTTTCCTAAGATTTTGCATAGCGCTTGGCACATACTATATGGTCACTTATGATTCACTATGTTTCTTTTAAAAGGATTTCCTTCATTGGATAGGTGATCATGGAGGTGAAGAGGAATGCATTGTGTTATTAACTCCAAGGACTTTTCCAACACTCAGGTTTATGATTCTTTGATAAACATTCCTGCAAAGTAGCATACCGATACTTAACAAAGCAAGTCATTTCATACTCTTAACAGGGAAAGGTCAGTGGAACTGTTTCGCTTAAACTCTAAGTTCTGTAGTATTGTATCGTTGCTCTTCCCTTGGGAGGAAGGGTTTGTCTGCCATCACCTACTGTCTTACAAAGGAGATCACCGTTAGTACATCTCTGTGCTTTTTGATCAAACTAAAGCTCCGTGTACAAGTTTAAATGGAGTTTGTTTTGTACAAGCAGCACAAGGCCGATTTCTGGAAATACTTGTGTGATGGTCACGCCCATAGTTTCACACTTTTCAGAGGGCTGATTAACCTAGAAAACCAGGTTTTTCACAGAGACCTAAATCCTATTTAGATTGTCCCCCCCTTTAAGTGTTTTAACAAATATCTTAAGTATCACTTCAAGAAACTTATTTTTCACCGAATATTTTATATCCAGAATGTATTAATTTGATATTTATCTTTTTTTTTTGGACACAGAAGCGGCGTTCCTCTTACTCCATGCAGAGGTCATTTAAAGGAGACAGAGAAAGCTCTATTTAGATGTACTACATTAGCCACAGAAAGCTGGGGAGAATGGAGTCATAATAAGGCAATTATTTGATTCATTATTTACTTCTTACTCTCAGAGAATACTCACATCTTATTTCTTTTCAGTCATACCTATTTACATACTGAAAAATCCCTATCAGCTTCCCACTAAATTCTTTCAGATGCTATGGGATTGATTTTTTTTTAAGTTTATTTACTTATTTTGAGAGAGTCAGAGACAGCACGAGTGGGTGAGGGGCAGAGAGAGAGGGAGACAGAGGATCCTAAGCAGGCTCCACACTGTCAGCATGGAGCCCTGTGTAGGGCTCGAACTCACTAAGCACGAGATCATGACCTGACCCAAAAATCAAGAGTCGGACACTCAACTGACTGAGCCACCCAGGCGCCCCAGGATTAATTTGCTTTCTTATATCAGCATATAAATATACTTAAAACATGTTTCTGTGTTTTCATAAAATAATCATCATCAATCTGGTTTCACTTCAAATAATGGCGCTGCATTAGCCATAAGGGCCATTCGTAAGAAATTTGGTGGGGATTCTAACTTCTCTTTAAAGAATTCTATAATATAAATGCAACAAGGTGCTTCTGAGAATCCATGACTCTGGTGTTTCCCTTTTAACGGTGTTATTAAATTTTTCTCCAAGTTGTTAATTCCACTCGCCTAAATGGAATAGATTTTGTGCTGTGTGTATTCTTGATATGTATCTCATTCCAGATCCTTCAGGTATATGCACTTAACAGGGGGAGTCTAAGATGTCTTCCGAATAAAAACCAATATCTTCTTTCCCCCTTTTTTATGAGTTATAAAACACTTTCCCTCCCTTTTTTCTTTGATTTAGTTTATATGCCAGAGATTTTTCAGCTCTGGGGATGAAAATGGAAGACCGGGGAAGTTGATGAAATAGAGATGATTCGGAGATCTGAAATATTTTATCCTCACTCGATACAAAGAAAATTATTTTTTCTCTTTTCCAATAACCATCATTTCCCTCGATCTTGGAATCACTCAAAACCTGGCCACTGAGTCCTGTATAAACTAATGCTCTGTCTCAAGATGTGGGGAAAGATGAACTACTGTACCTGTACAGATTGTACTAGCTTGATTATATTTACAGTCATGAGATACCGCACATTTAAGAATGCCAATTTTTTCTCATCACTGAGTATTTATTATATATAACAAATACATGGGAAAGAAAAAACTATATTGTGTGATATAAATAGTTTATTTACATTACAGAAAAAACATCAAGACAATGTATACTATTTCAAATATATCCATACATAATCAAATATAGCTGTAGTACATGTTTTCATTGGTGTAGATTACCACAAATGCAAGGCAACATGTGTAGATCTCTTGTCTTATTCTTTTGTCTATAATACTGTATTGTGTAGTCCCAGCTCTCGGTAGTCCGGCCACTGTGCAACATGCTCCCTTTAGATTAACCTCGTGGATGCTCTTGTTGTGTTGTCTGAACTGTAGTGCCCTGTATTTTGCTTCTGTCTGTGAATTCTGTTGCTTCTGGGGCATTTCCTAGAAGGTTGGAAAGTTCACAGATCTTAGTCCAGTGCTATACCTAAAATTTGGTCCTACAATTACAGAGTGAAGTCATGGATTAAGCAAACTGTCGAAATATTTCAGACCAAAGAATTAATTAGTAGCAGAAGCTGGGATTATGTTGGAAGACTTTTCCTGTTTGCTTCTCCTTGCCACTGCGTTTAAGCATTTGTTGAGGAGAACTGAGGAACAGAGGCAGAAGTCGGGGAGGAACGCGGTTACCTAGTCTTGCGCTGCTCACTCAGTAAGGCAGAAGAATGACTCAGCACAATGCGATCAAGCAAGTTGTGAGCTCATCTCCTCTCACTTTAAAGGTCTTCAACAATTTTGTTATTTTAAATGTCCTAAGGATGAATGTTATATTGACATTTCAGTGCTACAAGTTTAAATTCTATTCCACCAGAGAATGAGCCAACTGTTAATATCTGATATGTACTGAAAAGAGATATTGTTCCGGTCCAGCCTAATATCACTTTTACATATTAATACTCTAAACTAGAGACATAAATTGGGACCCGTTATTTAGCTTCTATAAAAAGCTAAATTTAGTCAAATTATCTGAAAAGCTCTGATCTGTCTGGTGTCTTTTCTCTTGTAACAAAAGAATGCTTTGACGATGCAAATAAGAACAACGATGTAAAGTTCATATCAAATCCTATTATAGTAAGATGGGCATCGGGGATTAGATATTCGTATGTATGTTCATACGTGAATAAATATTTCAGAATATATATTTATATTTTTTCCAGGGGTGTGGCAGATCTGTCAAAATGAACGTGGAGCCGAAAGTCACATTCCCAGCAAGTCGGAGCTAGAGATAAAAAGATTAAAAATCCATCTTCCTAACAGGGCAACTCTTTTCATTCCAGAACATGTCTCTGGATGTCTATAATTTTAGGACACATGTTGTATTTAGAAGGAGGACAGATGTTTGACTAACATAATAAAAACAAGGGGAAGCAATTAGAAAAAAAGAAAGCGGGAGGAGGAGAAGAGAGAAAAAACAGGAGAGACCAGGTGATGGAGAAATTAAAAGAAAATTGAAGAGAATGAGCAGACCTCTGCTTGGTGCAATTTTATAAATATTTTAGCAACTGGGTATGTTGGAATGGGTCTTGACAGACAAGCATGGTCAAGGTGGCCAGAAAAAGGGAGGGTTTGGGTGATGGGCAGATGGCCTTGCTGGAAAATCTGGTTTTGGAGCAGAATGTTCCCATGAGAATGAAATGAATCCACACTGGGAAAAGTGCGGCTTGTTGACTAGTATGACTCCTGGAAAGACTCTGGAAGACTAGGACATCCCAGGACAGGTTTATAAAATGTGTTACAATAACGGTAACTTAGCTCACGTACTCCTCCTCAGAAGTAAACAGAGAATAGGTTTTGTTTTGTTTTAATGTGGAAAATGAAAACGGCCATTTGCCTGGAAAAAATGGCTTCCTCTAATTTGGAGCTCAGTTTAGGCTGTCGTGAGCATCAGAACGCACAACGTCATGACCAGCCGAGGGGCAGGATGAGCAGTGGTTAAGGGCGCAGGCTCTTGCACCAGGCAGCCTGGACTCCAGAGCTGTCTTTATTGCTCATGTGCAAACTTAGCAATTTGCTAGCTTCTCACACCTCAGAGCCTCTGTTTTGAAAACGGGGATACCTGTTCCTTTCTCATGTTATTAAATATGTGTGTGCGCGCGCGCGCGTGTGTGTGTGTGTGTATGATACACAAACACACACGCATACGTGCACACCCTGGGCATTCCAGCTGTTCTTATTATGTATGGGAACAGGACTGTGGCTAATAACAAACTCGAGGACATATGCTAAAATATTGAAAGCTTTGCATTTTTGTCAGTACAGGAAGTAGCAAATCCAACAGTTAGGAGATCAGACCTATTAATATGAACTTGGTTGCTGGTGTACATTGTGTAGATATCAGAAGGCTCAAGCCCCTTAGAGTAACATGGCACCATTTCTTGTGTTTTAGATTCTTTTCTATCTTTCCTTTGTACTCAGTATTTTTGGTTTCCTGAGTTATCTTTATGTTCCCTAGAATCTATTTTAACATAATCCATTGACTCACTTGGCATCTAAACGTGAGAGTCTAGTTGATGAGCTCAACTTGGCTTCGAGCAGCACAAAGCTCCAGTCGATGATCTTCCCTTAAGCTTTTAGGCCCAGAAAGGATTTATGAACCATATTTTGTCTTTTTCAAGAGCAAATGCCACACTTGTCCTCAAAGAAGATAGTGCAATACAGCTACAGAGATGTATTATGGCCTTTATTTTCTAAAGATATGATGCTTTATTTTATTTTCCTGTCTGTAGAAAAATAATTTTGGAGGAAACATTCTGATTTACTATAGAGCTGTATAAATGAATGAAAGTTTAAATGTCTTGTGAATTTGGCAAAAACCTTGAAAAACTTTCTTGGAACTTTTATCTCAAGGAGGATGAAATCGGGTCAGAAAGAAGTATCTTCAATCATATGGCTAGTTAGACAGGGCGTAAATAATATGAGTTTGGTTGCCATGAATTGACACACTGATAAAATTAAGCAAGTAAATACCTGGCCTTACCTCCTTTACCTCAAGCACAATGTCAAACATCACTAATTAACCAGATTTTTCTCTCCTGTTGAAACTGGATCCAGAGGGATCTCTCTCAGTCTAACTCTCCAGGAAACAATTACCATTTGATTGTCCTGGAGTTTGATATAAATGCTTATCGTCATATTTGCTGCCTGTTCCCTATACCAAAGGTTTTCATGTACTGCAACATAATCTTTTTAAATTGTAGCCGCTTTCTTTGAATTTTGTGATTAAAAGCTATTTCATTAACTTAAGACAAAAATGTACTTGTTTACATCAAATATGTTAAAAATGATTATATCTGTGAGTTACACTTGGAAATATAAGTACCACAAATGAGAGCTATACATTACCACGTTTCTAGGCCTTGTAACCAATCTATTCTGACCTCTTTTGGCATACTGATCTGAGTAAAGAAGGAAACACTGGTCATTTAATTAGTCTGTTTGTAGTTTGAATGAGGACTGACTTTTTATAGCTAAAAGAGAAGAGCAGGTTTAAACAAAGATTGGCATTATGCTTTAAAGAAAAAAGTATCTTTGCTTCAGAAATAAATAATCTTCATCAACATGAAAAAATAAGGAAAATAATTTGTACTACTCCAGCATGAAAAGCGATGCTATTCATATGCTGTTATGATGAGGAAATTGGACTCCAGAGAATGGATGACCACAGAGGCCACGAAGGGACTCACAACTAGAGTGAACTGTTTCAGGCAAGGAGAAACAACAAATTCCTTTATCTGGGTGGCCATTGAGCACAGGTACTGACCTGGTGATGCAGAGGACCACCACGCAGATGACAGCAATCTGAATGGTTCCAATCACAGCTGCGATTAAGACATACTGAAATCGTACAGGGCCGGGGACAACATACAGTACACTGTAGTCCTTTTTTTCACAGTGTTGACCAGTATAACCAGCATCGCACCTGGAAGAAATGAAGTGTCCGGTTACCTACAGCTGGGAGACTCATTTTTATAGTTGGCCCATACCCATTTATCTTCTTGTTTCTCGAAAAAAAAATGCTACTTTGTAGATATGGTTTTCTACTACTTATTTTCAACAAGATCTCCGTGTGTTTTCGGTTTCAAAAACATGAGGTTTTTCTTTTATACTCATAATAAGAGTTTGAAGATAGGAGGGTTGGTAGGTAGTTTGTGATGATCATGCGAGAAATAATAGATGTCCAGAGGTAATTGTTCTTTCTATATATTTTTGTTCAAGTGAGCCTCACATTTTCTGTAGCTTGCTCTTTAGTCAACCTAAGTCAACATGATTATCTTGAGAAAAGGTTTGTTTCGGAGGATAGGGGTAACAAACAAGGGCTATTTATTTATTTATTTTTGGATAAAGCATTCTCTATGCTACTGTGAGAATGATTGTTGAAAAATGTTTAGACCAGAAGTACAACAAACAATGTCTTTAATCTGTTGATCATAAAGTTGTCTACGTATGTTAGTTAAATTTCAGTAGGAAGAAAAGTATGGTGTAGGCAATATAGTTCTGTAAAATAAACCCATGCGCTATTCATCTGAGAATGAACGCTGCTTCTCACTTACTCAGCCCTCATCAGAAAGCTCCAGTAGAACATCTTTGGGTTGCAACTAGCAGTTGACAATGGAATGAAGAAACAGTTCACATAACAATACCAACGAGGATCAACTTGTCATTGGCTTTGTGCAATTATTTTAGTACGTCACATGTAATTTCTACATCCTGAGGTCTTTCCTTCTGCCTCAGAAGGGTTCAGTAATGGGGACCCTGGTAAGGATAAGAGAGCAGCAGGAACAAATCTCAGTTTTGTTCACTCTACCTGGCTTCACTGGAAGGTAGGTGTTAGTGTGTTCAGTTAAGGAAAACGTAAAAGGAAGACAGTTCTTGGGGGGGGGGGGGGGAAGAAAGAGACACAGAAAAAGAGGAGGAGGAGAAGAAGGAGGAGAGGGAAGAGGAAGAGAGAAGAGAGAGAAAGTCCTCTCACTGTATAGCAATACACAACCTATTTCATCATATGCCACTTGTATCTTCCTTTATAAAATACATTTGTTTTTTAAGTTTGGCTTTACCATCTCTGAAATAATTATGTTCTATTCATGAATATTCAGCAGATACTTATATTTATTAAGTAAATCCAGACAAGGAATTTCTTTGGGTATCAGCCTACTTAGAATCTGGGGAGGTACAGCTAATAATCTCACTATACAAGGCTTCTGGACAGCAGATCCGCAGAAAAGAGTATGTGTCTAGCAAAACCAAGATTGATAATATTTATTAGAACACCTGAAGGACACTGGAAAAGACCTCCCAGAAGCGATCATGTTCTCTCAATGTATAGTCAGTCTTCATCCATTCATTTCAGAAATACTTACTGAGCACCTATTATGTGTCAAGAGCTATTCTATGTCCATGGGAAAGAGTGGTGAATAAACCAGAGGAGGAGGTTGAGTTTTTAAGAAGCTTGTAATGCCAAAAGTACAATTTAAAATTCTACTAGAAGAGTGTACATAATAATATGTTACATAGTACTCCCGTGTGTAAGGCACACCCATTTCAGGGTTTTCTAGTGGGTCTGTGTGGGGGGTGAGGGGGAGAGGCAGCGAAAAGTTTTGCTGAGGATCACTCAGTCAGACAGAATGCCATCCAATTCTCTGCAAACATCCAGAATTTAGTTTTATATTTTTACTTTCCACATTTTAATCGTTAAAGAGTGAAAACATTACCTGCAAGATGGCTCCTGCATATTGATAGAATGTTCACACTTTCCATGCATGCAGAAACCATTGTAATGTTCTGGGCAAGGTATGTGGTGCTCTCTTGCACTTTCTTCTAATTTGTTAGCATTCTCTGTGAATACAGATAAAAGCAGGCACCCCTTGTAAATACTTTCTTAGCCCAGTAAGACCAACCAGGACATTAAGAAGCAAAGCTATAGTAGGCAAAAATATTTAAAAGGGCAAGAACTAAAAGGCTAAGCTTCAGAAGAACGAGGGAGAAAGAACTGAAAGACAGACATCTTTACAATTGTGTTTAGAGATGAAACTGCAAAATTACCCAATGCTTTTCATGCTTTTATGCAATTTCTTCCATCTTTAATAGCCAGTGATGTTTCTATGAGTTGTCAGACAGCTTTAATTTTCCTTGTGTAGAGACTGTACATTGATCATAAACTAATTCAAGAAGAACTATCCTATTTTTTGAATTTCAAAGCCCAGCATAATGTCCCTAAGAGTAAATTGCTGCCGTACCTGGATACTTTCTCAGTGTGGGAGCTTAAAAGTCAAAATATGGCTGTGTTCAGTTGTTAAACAGACCTTTCCCCAAACCAATGCAAATTGCAACAAATGTATTCTTTCAGGCTTTTTTCATTTACCGTGAATGTGCATTTTACTAGCATCCATGCATTTTCTTATTGCCAAAATAAAGCTATCGAAAGAACAAACGTTATTTCAGAATCATTTATGTAGATACTAACATAGTACATATTGAATGCTGTGAGTGTATTCCAATGCATGGTAGCTGGCCTGTGTTAACAACGTTATGTGAAAGTTAAACTTACAATAAAGAAAAAGTTTGTGTTCTAAAATGAACCCTTTCCTCTATCATTAACGAGTTTTGTTTTCTTAACGTTTCTACGAAGACATTAAAATACTTTTTCTGACCGTTAGCCCCAATACATTTGCTTGCTATTTGTAATACCATCTCTAAATAATCTTTGGAATATGTTCACTTTTTAATACAAAGTTTTGTCTTTTTTGAGTCTTTTCTGTAATCTGTGGCCTGACCTGACAGACCTTAAAATTGTTGCCTAAGCACATGAAAACCAGAACTTTTTGACTCAGTCTAAGACGCTCTTCCATCCCACTGGCATAGAAGTAATGGAAGCAGCGGTAATGGAAGATTAAGAATGAATTACTATTTTCATGAAATAGATTATTTCCTATTATTGCACGTAGAGGTATAGCTTTTATTACAGTGCATCCTTATAGTTTTGTATTGACGATCACAGATGATGCGTATATTCATCAGGAGAAAAAATACCTTCGATATTGGTGAATCAGACAAATGCATTATTTATGTTTAAGCAGAGCTGTAAAATATCTATACCTTTTAAGGTCTAGGTGTCATCTGCATAACTTTAAAGTTTGAAGTATATCGTCAAATATGTTAAGTGTTTTCTTGCGTGGGAATATTTGTGTACATTTGAATGATGGGTAGTATTTCAAATCACATACTCAAATTAATAAAGGATTTGTCATAAGCTGCTAGAGAGACTGAAGATGACATTTAAATCATTCATTTGTTCTATATTTGTGTCTCTTTATCTACTTAGGTGATATTTTGTTTGACTATATCTCTAATATTTCTACTTTGGTGAATATAGTTAAAATTAATGAACTGCTTCCATGGAAAAGACGAAGAATATACAAAACTTTCTCTTTTGTCTTCTCCCATTTTTCCAAGCTACTTTGGAATTGTGTCATGGTGTTTTGGGCACACAAATTAGAGCCTCAGTGAGCAAACACACAAAGAAGTGAAATAAGTAATGTTGGGTGCAATTTCCAACATGGGAATATGTGATTAAACTAGAAGCAGGCCAATCATGGTATTTCGATGTACCTTGGGAATGGCTTGTGGTCATTCATAAATCCATAGAGAAGATTAGGCTCATTTGCTGATGCTGCCAGGAGGCTACAAGCTGCAGTGGTCAAACCATGCACCTGCTGTTTAAAGGCGACTTTCACAGCGGGCTTTGCCAGCCAGCCCCACTGCTTATGTAACGAACCAGCACTGATTCTCATTCTTAGTTCTGGATCTTCTCCCCATGACAGACTATTCAACACTTCTATTCAGTGTTTGTTAGTAACTCTTCAGTGCTTCTGCACACCTGCACGGAGGGGAATTTTCTGTAACGTCCCTAAATTTCAGTTATATGTTGTGATTTCCAGCCTATTTTTTGAACACATCTTATTAGGACTATTTTTCTTTTTGTCAGTTGCTGAAGAAGATCAAGAATTTTCTTAACTCCAAATCCGTTTTTAGGCTATTTTATTTTCAACTCCGTCCCTCACCCCATTCTGCTTTTGTTTCTGGATTGATACCATATCCACAGTTATGAACCAAAGTCCAAGGGCAAAGTAAGAGCTTGTTTGAGTTAGACTGTTGCCTTCGTGTAGTAAGAACCAGATACTTTCACAAAGTTTATTACCCAGATAGGATGATCACGTGTGAGGGGAATAGTTTCTACCATAAAACCTGCTAATTAGTTTACACCATTCCTTATGAGCTTGGAGTGCTCTGTTATGCTACTCATAGGATACTGTCAAATGAGAAAGTTAGAGAGATTGAAAATAAATGAGTAGAAGAAATGATCCCTGAGCAAGAAAATGAGGAATCACCAATATATGTCAACAAATTTATAGTCAATCCAACCAAGTAAACCAGTTGATTGAAAACCTGAATGTATAACCACTTCTAGTAATGCAATAGACATATTTTAGAAATGAGATTTAAGTATATGAAGAAGAATAGAGACACAGAAATCTAATATTCCGAACAAATATGTGTATGGATGATAATATTGGTGATCCTGATGTTTATGCCCACAGAAGCATTTCAAGATTCAAAAAATATAAAAATTACGCTTTGGCAGTCCGTAGGCTTCCTACAGTGGCTGACAATTTAGACGTCAATTTCTCTGTCCTCCACTGAAAAAGAGGTTTGATGTAAGGGTTGTGTTCTTTCTGCTAAAAGAGATAGTGACAACGGTGGAAACTCTTCGTGTTTTTGTTTAAAATCCTTAACTGATTTCCCACCCAATTGTTTACAAATGATTTATGCTGAAAGAGATCCGGACCCTTTTAAGAAACAATTTCTGGTATAATCTGAGTTACCTGTAGCAGTTAACAGGGCTTCATACCTATTGCTAGTCAACGCTCTAGCCAAGAGCTATAGAGGTGGGTTGCTCTAAAGCACAGCTACATGTATCATTTGTGTCCTTGTGCTTTCAGAGAAAGAGATGGGTGGGGGGGGGGGGTGGAAAGAGACAGGGAAAGTTTCTACCTTACCACAAGGCAAGTAAGGGAAGTAGTTAGAAAAGGCGCAGAGCCAGGCCAAGCAGTTCCGAGACTTAAATCTATATAACCTGGAGTGTGTGTATGTGTGGGTGTGTTCAGCGTTATTCCTGCCTTCCTCTTCCCCCACAGCTGGGAATAATTTGTTTAGAGAATTCATCTGGCAAAGAAACACATTATGGACTGAGGCATAAATATGAGAGTGTAAAACTGGACTAAAACTATCCACATCTCCGAAGAAACCATATTTCCTTGGACAAAGGTTAGAGCGTGGCAAAAGGAGCTTCATGGTCTCTATTCAAGTACTCTCCAGGGTGGGGTGCCCTGAGAAGCCAACCTGAACTTGCAAACCTAGAGTCCCAGTTGCAGAAATGGATGCACAAAACTATTAGTGTCTGATGCTATTAAGTATTCACTCAGTCAACCCATTTCTCTTGTTCTGATGCTCTGTTCTCTGAGCAGTCTCAAAACAATTTGACTTCCGTGCAGCCTACAAATTGGGAATGGCTTTAACTGTACCACCTTGGGTTTCTCATCCATTTGACAATTATATTTCATATGAATTGAACTGACTGGTTCTGACTCTTCTGTGTATTTTTGGGGGGGCTGGGGGGGGGGGGAGGGTGAGTCAGCTTTCTCCAGCCCACTCACTTTGGGTATTTTGTAAGATCAAAGTTCTGTAGCTACAAGCCCTACCCATAGTGCACTGCAATCTGGGAGGCCTTTTGGGGGCTGATCAGATGATATTTCTCTGGAGATAGCCCTGTTTTGCTTTAATCAGGCCTTTTTTTTTTTTTTTTTTTTTTTTTTTTTTTTTTGAATCTATACAAATCCCTTATGTCACTGATTCTCTAGGAGTGGTCTGATTCTGTGTAAGGATTTCCGAGTAAGTTGGAAAGATCCTAAACCAGAGGTAACATCGAGGATTCAGTGGATGTTCTCGGGAACCAGATTTCCACTGCACATTTTTAAGCAACTAGAACTTGTTCAGTAAGTGAATGAGGAGTAGTGGGTTTCTGGTGGTGTTAAAAAAAAAAAAGCCTTCTTACCCTTGTGCAGATTTTGCAGTGTTACTGTTTTGTAGTAACAAAAGTGTAGTGTTACTTGTTTCAGACTTCTATGTTCTTTGAATTCTAAGAGTAATATTTGTTTCTATTGCTAATAGTTACTTAAAATAAATTACCAATAAATATTTACTAATATTTAATGTGAAATATTATTACTTTTGATACGCTGGGAAAAAGAATTAGACAAATAGGGACATTATTTAGGTATAGTAAATAGAGGAAATCACTTTGTCTGAATTATGGGAAAATTTTACTTTATCAAAGGGTATAAAATATCTTAAATATTTACAATGCCCATAATTCAGACGTTCTAGCCTAAAGTGAACTCCCCTATGCATTATCTTCCTTTTGGAGAAAAGTACGCTTGTGGATTTAAATTTAATTAATTTTTTTAAATGTTTATTTATTTTTGACAGAGAGGGCAAGAGCACAAGCAGGGGAGGGGCAGAGAGAGAGAGAGACAGCCAGTCGGAAGCAGGCTCTGCACTGACAGCTGAGAGCTTGATGTGGGGCTCAAACTCATGAACCGTGAGATCATAACCTGAGCTGAAGTTGGATGCTTAACCGACTGAGCCACCCAGGCGCTCCTTAAATTCAATATTTAACAGCATGCTTTCACATCATAAATTATCTTTGACAAGTGCAGACATACGTGTAACACCATTTCATTTACTACCTTTTTAACAAGCTTTTCCTATGGGCACACACAATGTGCCACACCTTTCCAACAAACGAAGTCTTCCATTGTGAAGATATTTATATAATACTTTCGTTTTTCACATTTAATAATGGCACAAGGAAAGCCCAGCACCGAAGTAGTCATATACTTGCACACCTGTTGTGATTACTAGATTTTACCTGTCCCCTACTTCCTGCCAGAGCTCTAAAGCAGTTTGAAAATAGTTTTATTTAACGAACATGAAAAAGAAAAATTGTCTTTATTTCTATTATATTTATATCGTGTCTGGGACAGAACCAAATTATGAATTTAGAAGTAAAGTCATGACTGTCCCTGTTGTTGATTAGAGTTGGTTTCAGAGAAAATATGTAATTCTTAGGATTTCGTGTCCTTATCTTTATCACGTATAAACATATGAGGTGGCAGTGAAGCCTCATATCTTGAATACGAGCTTGAATTATAGTCGAGGGTTTTTAAAGACCAGAAAAGTGTTCCTATTGAACAGGTTCTGAATGTAATGCAATAGGAGGTCTTGTAACTTGTATTTGTTCTTCTTAACAAATTCTATAATAGCTTCACCTGCTGTCATGGTTTCTTCAAGGCGTAGATGAGTAGATGAGAAGAGTCTCTCCTTTTTTAAAGCCTCTAAGACAGAGACTCAAATGAGAATCTTAGCTAAAAGCGACAGCTAGGGCAAGGGACATGAAGGCATTTAAAGACACAATCGATTCTCAAGTTTTGTAAAGAGCAGTCCCAATCTTCCTAGTTATTTAATGTCTGTTAAAGATTTGGAAAAATAACTTCAAAACAGAAACCAAGTCCTTTGCTACCAATTCAACATTTCTTCTACCAGTGGAACCTATTTTTTTCAGAAGAATAATGGAAACTATTTGGTTCCACAATTTTGCCAGTTAGGCAGTGGTCTGGGTTCGGAATAGGATGGGTAGAGACAGAGAGAAATTCTTTTCTTTTCTTCTTTTTTTTTTTATTTTAGAGAAGGAGAGGGATAGAGAGAGCCAGAGTGGGGGGGGGGGAGAGAGAGAGAGAGAGAGGTAGAGAGAGAGAGAGAGAGAGAGAGAGAGAGAATATCTTAGGCAGGCTCCACGCTTAGTGCGGAGCCCCACCTGGGGCTCAATCCCAAGATCCTGGGATCATGACCTGAGCTGAAATCAAGAGTTAGATGCTCAACTGACTGAGCCACCCAGGCACCCCAGAGAAATTCTTTCATACCCTACATTGATCAGGCACTAATATAAAATGTGAAATGTGGTTATCCATATTACCACTTGCATATATAAATATTCTTATTGGACATTAAAAAACTAAAATAAAGTGGAAGAAAACAAATTTTCATGTTACTACATTCTCAGGCACAGCCTTAATGACGTTATTCAAGAATTGCTTGAATTTAAATTGGAAAAAGTACCAGCATCTGAAATAGACATAGTAATTTGGGGACTGGAGTGATTGAAATGCAACAATGTTGCATGATTATCTGCATGGGGTTTATTATCTCAGTGTCTACTGGTAATATATTTCCATAGGTAAAAGTGGGGAAGTCTGTGAAATCTCGGGAAAGAAACTTGTACGTAAACATTTTAACTTATGACATCCAAATACAGTTATTACATTTAGCATCCCAAGGCTAAATCACAGATTTAGCTATAAATTCCGGACCTCCAAAACACAGACACACACACACACACACACACACACACACGTTTATTATTAAAAGAAAAGTAAGCAGATTTTGAGCCATTTGCTCTGTCTTCTGCCTCAGAAATGCCTTGCCTGGCTTCGGTGGCACAGCCCTCCAAAGCATGAAGGGAGCAGGTTACTGGGAGAAAGCGTACCCTGCCTCTAATGGTCCTTTTTCAAACTTCACCATTCAGTCAAGAGCCTATTAACTCTCAGCAAGTGGGTAACTCCTATAGGTTTAGAGGATTTAGCTTGAAGACCTTTTCAAAATACAGTATTTCATGGAACTTTAGATGTCTTTGACAACACTTCATAAATATCAGGCCTTGAGAAGAGGTAGGGATCATTAACCTCTCAGGAGTCCAGAGTTGCCTTAAGCTTATCTGGGGCAATTTGCTATATAGCTCTCCCCACTGAGCTTTTGCTGCAGCAACCCTTCTTGCTTCCAAGCTGCTCTTGGAAGACAAAGTTTACTACAAACTTCAGAGAAAGAAAAAAAAAAGTACGGGAAGCCATTTTATGCCAAGAATACCCCCCTCCCCTTCTTTCTTTTGTCTTAAACTAAACCTATGCACATCTGGCCGAATTTATTTGCTAAGTGGCCAACTGGGCATCCTTTCTTAGCGAGCCTGTTTGGCGACAATGCCAAAAATGACGGTGTAAGTGACAGAGGGCTCAGGTCCTGTCTACTTCTGCCTTCTGGGCTATGCGAGTCAAGCTGTTTTTCCCTGCAGATACAGGGGTTTCCCTGCAGATTAAGGGGTTCTGATAGACCTTCCCAGGTGACACGTTTGTTTTCCTCTGTGACACTGAAGTTGCTAACCAATAGAGAGCGAGGAGGATTTAGGGTGGAGCATGCACTGAAATGCAGCAGAAAAAAGGGTTTTAATAATGTAAACAGGACGAAAAAATGGCTTGTGTTAATCTGTTACGTGAATATTTCTTGAGCACTTGCTATGTGTCTGTGCTATGTGCCGTAGGTAACATACTGTATCCATTGGTCGTCTCCCCATGATTTTGTTTGTCGTCTTCTAAACACAGCCAAGAAAACCGATCCGCAGACAAGGTGATGATAGTACATCTACATTTACTGGACAATCTACCACATGCCCAACATTGTGTTAATATGATAAAAATGTATTCTCTATCACCGCTCTTTAAGGTAGATTTATAAAAATCCCATTTTGTATAAATGAGGAAATGCAAGCTCAAATAGGTTTAATTGCTTATCTTAGAAATTTGCACAATTGATGGGCAGACCTGGGGTCAAAGCCAGGGCTCTCGCCAGTGTAACATGCAGAGCAGGTAGTCAAGAACTCATTAAGACAGAAGACAGTATCTGGCCTCCATATCTTACTTATTGTTTGCCCTTTATGATTCCTGACTATTTATCCCACGTGGATCCTGCTGCTGCTCTGAAAACTGGTTCTTTTCTTTTCTTCTTCCTTCTATCCTGGAAAAGATATCTTGTCCAAGGCCAGACCATCATGAGTCCCAACCTCTCCATCCTCGTCAAGGGCTCTCTCCATCACTGATCTTTCTCTCCTGTATCTTCAACCCTCCTCCGTTCTTTGCTCCTTGCCACTAGCATTTAAACGTTTTTGAATGTCTTCCTTCTTACAAATTTACAAAATGCTGGGTGCCTGGGTGGCTCAGTTGGTTAAGGATCTGACTCTTGATTTTGGTGCAGGTCATGATCTCATGGTTGTGAGATCGAGACCTGAGTGGGGCTCTGCACTGCTCTCTCCCTCAAAATAAATAAACATTTAAAAAAATGTCACAGACTTCTCTTAATGCATGTCCCCTCATAGGTCTCTTGCCTCCTTTCTCCTCTTCTTAAGAAGATAAACTTCATGAAAGTGTTGTCTCCACTCCTATTCTTTACTTCCTGCACTAAACCCCATTCACTACCCACTGCTCTCTGGTCACCCCTGCAGAGAAACTGCTGGCACCACAGTCGACCCACAATATCCTTTTTTCATTTTAAGACAAAAATTTAAGTCTATTTATTTTGAGAGAGAGCAAGTACAAGTGGGGGAGAGCAAAGAGAGAGAGGGAGGGAGAATCAGAAGCAGGCTCTGTGCACTGTCAGTGTGGAGCCCAATGTGGGGCTTGACCTCACAAACTGCAAGATCATGACCTGAGCTGAAATCAAGAGTCTGCCACTTAACCAACTGAGCCACGCAAGCACCCGGAACCACAACACCTTTCTTGATAAAACTAATAGTCTCTTCTCAGATGTCAGCTGTCCCGATCTGTCAGTAATTTGATACAGCTGACCACTTCCTCCACTTCCTCCTGTGTTAAGTTTTCTCTTCCCAAGGCTAATACACTATGTACCTCTTGGGTTTTTTGTTTTTGTTTTGTTTTGGTTATTCTTTCTATATTTAGGTATTCTTTTTTTTTTTTTTTGTACCTATTTTGTAGGTGTCTCTTTTCCAACTGATTCCTTAAGTATTGATGCTTTCCTAAAGTTCTTCTCTTTTTATACTTTAACCAATCTCCCCCGGGAGCCCATCCTAACTCAGGGCTTCTTTTGCAACCTAAATGCCTCTGACCTCCAAATTGTGATTACTCAGCCCAGATCACCTTTTATGAGTCCTTACAAGGCTAACCTGTATTGTGAGGTGACAAGAAAGGACACGCATTATTCATCTTAAATTTATTTGCGTCGGGACCCTCTCTCTTCTTTATAGTAACATTTTGTGGGACTCTTTCACCATCCTCCGTTCTGGGAAACATTGCATTGGACCGTGGCATCTGTAGATTTTTCACATAGCCGCAAACATAGAAAATGGGAAACGTTTTAGGTGTTAGGTAAAAGAAGGAGACCACTCGCGGGGGGCTTTAGCCACCCGAGGCTCCTGAAGGCTAAGGTGGATTGATGAGTCAATACACCTGTTACTCATTCGGGGCACATAAGAAAACTTTGCACTGGACTATACTTTCTCTTAGGTCAAAGGCTGTGTACTGTTTACTGTAACATCTCCAGGGTGTAGTATAAGGACTGGCACAAAATGGGTGTGCAGTAAGTAGTATGAATGAATGAATAAATAGTATAGGAATAGGCAATGTAAGTGGAAGCCACAGGTACCTTGGTGTGGCAACTTTCAAAAGACTAGTGCCTCTTAGCTGTTTGCATCAAAGAGTCAGCCACACTTGGATAATGTGTCCTCAAAGGCACAGATAATCCCTACTTTAAGCGGCAAGATAAGGTGCAATGTGGTGGAGAACTGTAATACACTCAATAGAATGTATATATTCAGTGTGACAGGAGTAGACGCACAGGTAAAAGCATATCTGCTATGCCCCTCCGTCTTTGTCAGTGAAAGGCCAAAGGCTGGAGAGCAAAAATGTGTTGCTAACCATAAAGGACAAAAAAGACACCTAATAAATGACTTGAAAGTGCAAGTATGGGCAATTGATGGGTTGATGAGTTTGCACTTTTCTCCCGTATGATGTCATGGCCCAAAAAGGGCAATTAGAGAAATTACAGTGTAGATTTGGATTCATTTGCAAAGTTGGAGTACTGCCATTTGTTAGTACCTGACCAAATTAATGTAAGTGATTCTCATTGAAAGGGTTAGAAGGCACACCATCTTTTCCAATATTTGGTGATGAGACATAATTTTAAGAAACAAATGGAGCTGATTGTGCTGTGGGTGTTTCTGAAAGTTGGCTTAACATTTCAAATTAGCATTCTAAATAAAACTGATAATAAAAAAGTCATGGAGTCACTTCTAAGCAGAATTTTATAGTTTTTCTACGAAGTAATTTCGGAACATAGCATAGCCCCTGAACAGTTTAATGGCATTGAAAAGTTATTCTGTTTTGATGGTATTTCTCAATGATATCTTAGTCTATGTCTACAAATCGAGTATTTTTGTGTTTAAGCAGAATAAGACAGCTAGTAAAGGTGGTATTGTTTCCTAAAATAAAACTGTTAGTGATGTGATAATTCATCACAGATTTATTTCCATGTAGTTTCTCCATTTATCCTGTTCCGGAGACATGATAATACAAATGCACAGCTTTTTATCATGGCTCATATACACTGTTTTGTTTTGTTTTGTTTTGTTTTGTTTTGTTTTTACCCTCACTAAAACTTTATGTCTAATGATTATTTGGTAATATAATAGCCAAATAGGTTATCATTAGGTACTGTACTGGGCTGAATAATGTGTTCCCCCCAAACTCATGCCCACCTGGAGCTTCAGAATGTGACATTATTTGGTAATAAGTTATCAGTTCAGATGAGTTCATACTGAGTTAGGCTGAACTCTAAATCCAATGACCACTCTTAGAAGAAGGTTATATGAAGACACACACGTAGAGGGCCACGTGGAGATGGACGCAGATTGGAGCTATTTTGCTCCAAGCCAAGAAATGCGGGAGCCACCAGAAGCTGGAAGAGGCAAGGAAGGATTCCCTCTTTGAGACTTCGGAGGGAGTGTAGCACTGCCAACACCTTGATTTCACACTTTTGGTCTCCAGAGCTAGGAGACTATAAACTTCTGTTGTTTTAAGTCACCCAGTTTGTGGTAATTTATTATGAAAGCCCTAGCAATCTAATACAGTTACAGTTTAGCAACCAAACGGTTACACTAATAATTTCTTTTTATTTTGCATCTTTTATTTCTTAAAAAAAATTTTTTTAATGTTTGTTTATTTTTGAGAGAGACAGAGACAGAGTGTGAGTGGGGGGAGGGGCAGAGAGAGAAAAGGTGACACAGAATCCGAAGGAGGCTCTGGGCTCTGAGCGGTCAGCACAGAGCCCGACGCGGGGCTCGAACTCACCAACCACAAGAACATGACCTGAGCTGATGTCGAATTCAGCTGAAGTCAGCTTAACCAACTGAGCCACCCAGGTATGCTTTTTATTTATTTTATTAAATATATTTTTTAATAATCCACATGGAATCAGTGAAAATAAAGATTGGTTTAAGCTAGTATGTGACCTGGATGGCCTTGGTTTATGTTTATTTTGCCAGCATGCTTTTACTCTTAAAAGTCTCCTAGTTTGGGTGGTAAATTATATGATTACCTTAGTTTAAATTTAGGTTGAAATATCTGTGGTTCATTACATTCCCAACACACACACACACACACACAAACTATGTTTTAAGGTGCTGATATGTCAAAAAATGCTAATAATCCCAGTTAAGAAGAATTTTTGAGATGATAGAAAACTTCATGGAAGGGGCTACATTTGTTTTTGATTTATTAATTCATTTTGTAAGAAAGACAGTTATCTTACATGCTCATTTTGTCATACAACAAATGATGCTGCATTTTGCCTTTATTTTTTTTTTGCTTTCACTTCTTTTATTTTTTTTATTTTTTATTTATTTTTTTCAATATATGGAGTTTATTGTCAAATTGGTTTCCATACAACACCCAGTGCTCATCCCAAAAGGTGCCCTCCTCAATACCCATCACCCACCCTCCCCTGCATTTCACCTTTAGTAGAAAGAAGCAAATGACCAAGAATCAAACTGACATCAATGACCTTTCAACAATAAGATTCACAGGTCATATGTGGCGTGTGATCTCCCACATTATCTCTACCTGCATTTTCAGAATGCCTGAATAGCTAATGCTTTATGGGATTCTGACTCATTAAGAAAATGATAGTTTATTTAGCATTTTTTGTTTAAGAAGGATAAGAGTTTATAGTACTCTATTAAGAAAATTTGAACATTAAATTTTCTTTCAAGTGGTATCCTTCAGTTAAATGCAAATATTTTTAATCTAGGACAATTCATTCCCCAAATATTCTAAATAGCTATGGGTTCTCTCTCTCTCTCTGTCTCTTTTCCCAATTTTGAACAACTGATTTGCTTCTCATACTACCTTAATTTCTACTTAGCGATAACTCTGGGTACAAAAAAACTGCTCTAGTTAAGGCTGAGGTGTGGATCTTAGTTTCTTTCTAGCTGGACAGCATTTAGGGCTTGATATTGGTTATTAACTAAATGGTACTTATGGTCTCAAGTATTAGTTTACCTTTTAACAGGCCTAACACACTCCCAGTGTATAATTTACAGTCTCCAAGTACATGGTTAACCACTCAAGAAATCAATAGGGATTATAAAACATGTACAAATTTGAATTTGAAGAAAGTCAAACACCTATTTTATCCATTAGAAATAAAGCAGCTGACATTTAGAATTAGAGCTTCTAAGGAAATAGAATGTATTTTGAAATAGAACGAGCACAAAATGTCTATTCCAGAGACAGTAGTGGACATAGCCAATTCGAACAAAGCACCTCAGTGTTTCTGTAATGAATGCTATCCATATCAACCCACAACTTTGGGGCGTTCTTGGTATGGGGCTGTGTAGACCTTTGGATCCACAGAAGATAAGAAGCCGGTTTTATCTTATGAGGTTTTGAAATTTACTAGATCTTGGTCCTACTTTTGCCTAATTAATTCATCAACCTATTTATTCACTTAAAAATATTGACTGATTCCCTCCTATGTGCCAAGTACTACAAGTACAGGCTATACAGTGGTGAATCAAACAGGCCAACTTTCTCTCCTGAAGGGCACACATATTAGAGTGAGACGAGCAGTCTACAAAATAAAAAACAAACAAAAATCTAACATCTCAATTAGAAATGTTCCAGGGGAAAAATAGAGTATTCAGATATAGCAGAATAGGGTGGGAGGCCTCTTTAGAGAGTAAGGGAAGGCATACAGAGGAAGGAAGGATGAGAAAGAGCTGGTCAAGAGAAGAGTCTTGGGAAGACCCCTAGCTTTAGTAAATGGCACAAATGGAACAAGCCTGAAATATAGGAAAGAGACGTTACAGGAACCAGCAAAGTGGCAAAACAGAGGATGCCAAGTAGAGTAGAGAGTGGCCCAGGATGAGTTAGAGAATCAGTGAGTTCCTTTTTATGTAGAACTTCGTAAGCCGTGTTAAGGAGTACCAGTTTAAAGGGCAATGGGAAACCTACCATTTGGATAGTGTCAAGTAGATCTGACTAATATGAAAAATGAATCATTGAGGCAAAAGAGAAAAGAGAGAGAACAAATAGGAGACCATCGTAGTAGTGTGACTGAAAGACAATGTCCAAGTCTTGGACCTGGGTAGCGGCAATGGAGGAAGAAAACAAAACAAAGCAAAAAAAGTAGACTGAGTATGACTTGTTTATGTGTTGTAACATGGGAGGAACAAATCAGATGACTTGGTTTTTGGCTTGAACATCTGGGTAGTGTCTTTTTGTATAATGGAGAAGACTTGAGGAGAATCTATTAAGCTCTGAGGTATACACATGACAGATGTCTGGTTATGATTTTTGAGACTGCATTGAAACTTCTATGTTTATGTTTGGGTATGCAACAACATAACTGATGTTAAAGGTAGTAAATCCATAGTTTAGTAAGAAAATTATTAAGGGGTGAGATGTCTGTTAATCACATTAAGCAAATTTATGATTATTAAGTGGAAATCTTCAGTAGGAGGAAGGACATTTAAAGTAGGAGGAAGGACATTTATAATGGTCTACAAGGGATTTGAAGATGCAAATTTAAAAGCAAGATAAAAAATATCATGAATGAAAGGGAAAAATTAGACTGCGCAAAAACATCACTGAGGAATGTTTTCAAGCAAAGCACTTTTCTCTCTTTTTGAAAAAATATTACAAGAAAATATAAATTATTTAAAGATAAGTTTGTAGATTCGCTGTCTTCAGCTACCATTTTATAAAATAGGTTCTATTTTGGCCAAAAGATTATTAAATTATGTTATTTCACTTTGTTTAGTTATTTACATAAAATTTTTTTGTAGCTATTATTTTATATGAGACTGCAATACCCCTAAATATTGGGTAAATATAAGGACATGGATGTGTGTGTGTGTGTGTGTGTGTGTGTGTGTGTGCATTTTTATCCTTGATATACTAGGAGGTAGAGGCCAGAAATATTCAATTATTCTCTAATGTGATACAGCAGCTCAAAGGCGGAAAGCTAGCTCCAGAGGTCATGTGTTCTCATTTATTTTAATGAACTTTTTTTTTAAAGAATAGTTCACATTTATAGAAAAGTTTGAAAGATGGTACAAAGAATTCTCATATACCCACAACCCAATTTTTCTGTATCTTTTCCTTTTTAATATGGTGTTTTCCTCACACTTTTTCAATGGTAAAGGATTGTCTTAGAGTTATACATGTAGAGATAGGGGAAAAAATGAAAGAGGCAGTCACCTGGATAATTCCAAGCCAGAAAACAATTTTGTCTGAAAGATATAGATAATTGAGACAGAAATGTTTTTTTTTTGCCTGGAGAGATCCCTATGATTGCCTTCCTTCTCCACTTGAATTTGCAGGTATAGCTATGACTATAGGTGTTTCACTTACTAATAGGAAACTGTGTATCATTCAATGTGAAGAATGTGGGGTTTTGAGAAGGCTAAATTGCTTAGTTTCTATATTTCTTTTCTTAAAAATAAAGTATATTGGGTATTTTTCATTCTAAAGGCAATTCACATTGATTTAAGGATAGTAGGAAATATAGAAAGTAAAAGGATAGAAAGTCTTCATTGTTTACAACCTACAGAACACCATTATCCACATTTAATTTATTTACTTCTAGTCTTTTTACTACATGTATTGTTTGTGTCTGTTTACTTAGATTAGATAATACACGGGATATTCTGTTTTTTTTTAAGCTTTGTATCAGGTTGTGTCTAAAAGCTGATAGCAAATAGCAGGACAGTTCAATTGTTGAGCATGGTATCTGATAAGTAGGGCAGTTAGTCTATCTGGACAAGAACCGTTCTAATTGGAAATCCACAGCTTATGTTAGCTGGGCAGTAGTAGATAGTGCAGAGACTAGAATTTAAGAGATCATTGGTGGAAAAGAAAATGGTACCAACTTTTAAAAACTAATATAGTATTATATACCAAGAGACTCAAAAGCCAAGACTCATGTTGTAAATAAGTCAATTACAGCATCTTTTATAAAAAAGGAAACTGAGAAACTACCCACATTTTCAGCAAGAGTATAATATAGTTAAGTAAGTCGTAGTGTAACTACATGGCAAAATATAATTCAACAAGAAACATTATGCCATAGAAAAAATTATGAAGAATTTTGATGGCATAGAAAAATGAGTAGGATACTAAAATATGTAATGCGTGGAAAAAATAAAAATTTGGAAAGAAATTACCAACATTTTGAGTTATTTTATCAGTGATTATCTCTGGGTAGTAGAGATAATTTCCTATAATAAATGTACTTTATTTTGATAAAAATACACCAATTAAAAAATAAAAGTATCAAGTGATTCTTCCCTTTTTTTGTGTGGGGAGACTAAAAAGGAATGATTTGGTCTTTGAACTTAAGAATTTTCTCTTACTTGATTAGTTTAGATTTAAATGAACAATATTAACAATCTCTCGCAGTAGAAATGTGAAACCATAGTTCCCTTAGCTTATGAAAGCTTTAATATTCCTTGTCTTCATATCCTCATACTGTTTGCAGAAAACAGATTCTCTAGTTCCCAAACCTGACTGAGTGTATTCCCACACCCTTGGAGCTCCACAATCTTTTCTTTCATAGTTAGGACTGCCAGGGATGAAATAATTGTTTTTGAGTGTCCGAACTTCCTTCATATCTCTCTCTCCATGTTTTTTTTTTATTGGTCTCAGGTCACTGGAAGAACTGCTACCGTGTCCTGACTGTGGTTAGACATGACAAGACTGTCCTTTCAGAGCCCTGCCAGACTTAAACACATACAGTGTGGGAATCCTGGTCTGAGAGTCAGAACAATGAATCTTTCACACCAATTAAGGAAGATCAGTTTATACAGAGAAGAGGAAGTATGCCCAGTGGAGGAACAGCTTTGCAGAGTCTCAAGATCCCATCTGTCTTTGTGCTAAACAAAGTTGGACCCACACAGACCCTTTATCATCTTTTCAAGCTAGGTCATTCCAAAGAAATTAGGCGCAAGATATGAGCAGGAAGGGCTTTAGGTACACTCATTTCATTCTTATTCTCTAAGTATTTCTCAGTATTCTCTGAGGGGTATTGAACATAAGGCACATTTGCTGTTAGTCTCCTAATATACAATTGATATGTTATAGGAGTCAAATAGTTTTGGTAACTGACAGTGGATTTTTGTTAACACTGAAAATAATCTCATTTCTCCTACAAATGAGAAGTTGTGTCAAGTTAAGTTCAAGATCTAATTTCTGCACCTACAAGTTGTGGATTCAAAGCAAGTCACATACCCCTCTATGGATCAGTTTTCTCATCTGTAAAAATAGGAATGATAACAGTGTTTGCATCACGGGGTTATTGTGAGGAATAAATGAGAACATCCACATGAAACGCTCCGAACGAAAGCCAACAAGTAGTGAGCACTTAATAATGCTTTAGTTATTATTGCCATCACATGTCCTCACAGTCATGTTTTAAAACATATCTAAAGAAACCAGACAGAAACGAAGCAATAGACCTAGAAATATTCTCTGTATCCCTTTAAGTTACTCTGCTTTTGTTTTTATGGAAATGCACATCTGTGGAGAGATTCCCTGGCTCACATTTGCAGGAGATTGTTTGTTGTATGGAACCACAAAAGACTCCGAATAGCCAAAGCAATCTTGAAAAAGAAAAGCACAGCTGGAAGCATCATAATTCTGAACCTCAAGATACGTTACAAAGTTGTAGTCATCAAGACAGTATGGTACTGCCATAAAAACAGACACACAGATCAATGGAACAGAATAGAAAACTCAGAAATGGATCCACAACTCTATGGTCAATTAATCTTCAACAAAGCAGGAAATAATATCCAATAGAAAAAATACAGTCTCTTCAACAAACAGTGTTGAGAAAACTGGATAGCAACATGAAGAAGAATGAAACTGGACCACTTCCTCACACCATACACAAAAACAAATTATAAATGGATGAAAGACCTAAATGTGAGACAGGAAAGCATCAAAATCCTAGAGAACACAGGCAGCAACCTCTTTGACCTCAGTCAGAGCAACTTCTTACTAGACGCATCTCTGGAGGCAAGGAAAACAAGCAAACATGAACTATTGAGATTTTATCAAGATAAAAAGCTTCTGCACAGTGAAGGAAACAACACAACTAAAAGGCAGCGTATAGAATGGGAGAAGATATTTGCAAATGCCATATCTGATAAAGGGTTAGTATCCAAAATCTATAAAGAACTCATCAAACTCAATAACAAAAAAACAAAGAACCCAGTTAAGAAATGGGCAGAAGACATGAATAGATATTTTTCCAAAGAAGACATCCAGATGGCCAACAGACACATGAAAAGACGCTCAACATCACCTATCGTCAAAGACATAAAAATCAAAATCATGATGAGATACCACCTCACACCTGTCAGAATGACTAAAATTAACACAGCAAACAACAAACGTTGATGAAGATGCAGAAAAGAGGAACCCTCTTACCTTATTGGTGGGAATGCAAACGGGTGCAGCCACTCTGGAAAACAGTATGAAGCTTCCTCGAAAAGGTAAAAATAGAACCACCTGGTGATCTAGCAATTGCTCCACTAGGTATTTACCCAAAGGATACAAAAATACAGATTCAAAGGGGTACATACACCAAGATGTTTACAGCAGCACTATCAACACTAGCCAAATTATGGAAAGAGCCTAAATGTCCATCAACTGATGAATGGATAAAGAATGGATATATAAACAAATGGATATATATATATATATATACATGTAATATATATATATATATAGTGTGTGTGTGTGTGTATATATGTGTGTATATATATACGTGTGTATATATATATATATATATACGTGTGTATATACATATACACACGTATATATATATATATATATATACACACACACACACACACATAATGATCAAAAAGAATGAACTCTTGCCATTTGCAAGGACTTGTATGGAGCTAGAGTGTATTAGGCTAAGCAAAATAAGTCAGTCAGAGAAAGACAACATATGATTTCACTAATAGTGAAATTTAAGAAACAAAACATATGAACATAGGGAAAGGTGGAAAAAAAAAGAGAGGGAGGCAAACCATAAGAGACTCTTAAATACAGAGAACAAAGTGAAGGTTGCTGGAGGGGAGGTAGGTGGGGGATGAGTTAAAGGGGCGATGAGTATTAAGAAGGGCATTTGTTGGGATGAGCGCTGGGTGTTATGTGTAAGTGATGATTCACTAAATTCTACTCAAACCAATACTACACTATATGTTAACTAACTAGAATTTAAATAAAAACTTAAAAACAAAACCAAACAAACAAAAACCCCTAAGAGATTGTTCAGCAGAGGAAAAAATGCAGACTTTGGATCAGAGAGAGCAAAATCTCCGCATGGACATTTGATTTGGTTAATGGTCTTTTGGCAAGTTGCTTCACTTTCCTCATCGAGAAAGAAGGGAACAGGAAAGCAAATTGGCAAATACAACGTGACGTGATGCCTGGGTGAGGATAGAGGCCAAAGAGCATGTGGAAGAACCTTTGTCCAGACTTGAGGGTAAAGGCGGGGAGCAATCGGCCTCTGCTGCTTCATTTTTAAAATGGTTGAAATAACGGTCCCACCTGTTAACACTTGTGAGGCAAGAAGATCGCAGGCTTGGGAGCCTAACTGTCGAGGTCCAGTTTGGGCCCGCCCCACACCACCCTCCCCAACTGTGACCGCAACCAGGTTATTTAACCTTTATGCATGTGTTTAAAACATTTATAACAATATCTGGCACACGGTAAGTGCTCACTAAATTATAGTTATTTTTACCTAATATGTGCATGCATAAATGAGCTTTTAAAAGTAAAGAAGTGTTTATTAAACAGAGTGCCTGGCCCATAGTAAGTGCTCAATAAATGAAAGCGGCTGCTATAATCATCATCATTCTCAGAGGAAGGTTATCTAAGCTGAAACATGAAGAATAAATAAGAGTTAAACAAATGAAAGAGACGTGAGTATTCCAAGTTGGAACAATATATACAAAAACCCAGATGAGAGACACAGCATGGTTTGTAGGGACACTGGCAGTTTCTAGAGCATAAAGGTAAGGAGATGAGAGTAGAGGGAATGGATTAAGGAGTGCAATACGTGCCATAAAAGCGATTCTATATACCACCCTGCTGTACAGTAGGCACCCATGAACTGGCACAAGCATGTACGTGCAGGACTCCGCTCCTGGGGAGACAGTCTCTCCATCAGGAGGAACTGCAGATCCCACTGCGATGCTGGTCTTAGCCAGCCCTTGAGGATACGGTGCTGCTGGTGTTACGCGGAAGAGATTCAGTTACATTCAGTAGTTGAGTCTTGAGAGAGCCCCGAGGAGATGAAGGAGCCCTTGATAAAAGCCAGGGGGTAGGATTCTACAGTCAGTAAAGGCAGACTTCATTTTGACAATCTACAAAGGAGAAAAAACCATGGTGTCTCTATCTCTAATAAAGTAATCTCTCTTTCCATGAGGTCTTATAAAAGACGTGGAATTATCTCGTGGCAAAACCAGACCAAAAAATGTAACGCTTTTAGGTCATTTTTCAAACTAAAGGCAATATTAATAGTGTAATTTCAATCACTTAAAATGACAAATCTTAAGGCTTGAAATGTATTCTTATCTCTCAGATACAAGAGTTGCTGACTCAATATGATCTATTCTGATGGGAACAAGTTTGTTACAAAAGATAACATCCATATTCCTCATTTTAAAAATAACTTCATGTTTTTATATTTGATGGAGTGAGATTCTGTAATACATTGGAAAAAAACATGCATAATGTTCATTCATTGTGGCAGTATATCATAATTACTCAGCTTCCTTTTATCATTAATAATGGAAGATTGTGAATAAAAACATACTAATATCCACCAGATGTTCGGAAAAACATAAATATCTCCAAATGTCAGCACATTTTAGCAAAAAGTCAACAAAATTTTGTCTACTTCTTTTTCCTTTTTTAGTTTTCTGAACATGTTCTTTGATAACGATATTTTTAATCCTCATAAAGGATTTGCTTCTGGTTTCCTTAATATCTGCCACAAGAGACTGAATGCCTAGTTCAAATGCAGCGAACATGCATCTTGCTACCCTTTTCCCTATTACTCTATATACCAACAGGCCGGCTGATGTAATGGAGAGAGATCAGCCAGCTTTGTGGTCAAAGAGGTATCAGTTTATACATTTTCTCGGCTTCTCAGCTAGGTGACCTTGGGAAAATTGCTTAAACTTTCTGGGCCTAAATTTCTTTATCTTTACAAGGGTGATAGTAATTCTTTCATTGCAGAATCATTTCAAAGAGAAGCACTAATAAAATGCCAAGCATCCAGCCATATTCAATAAAAGGTAGCAATTATATTATTCATCTGAAGACCATTCTGATTTCTTAGGTTCCTTTGACTATCACATTTTCCCTTTTCTTCCCCATTGATACCTTAAGCCTATTAATTGACTTTTTCTAGAATTCAAGTGTTTCCCTTCAGTAATCATTTTAGAAGCTTATTCTGTTAGCCCCAGCGCCCTCATAAATATGCTGTGCAAGGATGAGGGCAGGCTTTGTTATGCTTTTCAACACCCAAGATGAAATTGTGGCACAGACACTACCTGACAGATTGCAGGTAGCTCTTCCTGGTAGGGAAACAATTCCCCCAATGGACTCCATAAAATGGCTAGTCAAAGTTGCATAAAATAATTTATTAATTTTTTTTTCCCCTGTGATGAATTCTATCATCTTAACTTGGAAAGGAAAAATGACCTATTGTAAAAATAATACCTGGGTACTGGGTCCCCACGAATGGGGTACATCATTGGATGATGTACTTTTCCAGAAGCAAAGAGCATCCTAAGAGTGCAGAAAAAAAATGTGCTTTATAGAGTGGTACCCTGGTGTCCTGGAAGGATAATTCATTTAACATACAGGAGTTATTTATCCCCATCTGGTAGTTTACATACTGTGGTTTACCAGAGGGATTTTTCCAAAGTGACCATTTTGTACCAAGTCCCGGGAACAAATAACGAAATAGGAAAGAGGTAATAATTGAAGTCTTGGTTTTTTTTTTTAGCACAGCCTTTAAAATTTCACGCGGAAAACAATCCCTGGCATAGAGGTTAAGTGTAGAAGACATCATGAGGCCCTTGACTTCTGTGTCAACGTTTAGAAGAAAGCAAATAATTGATGGGAAGTTGTCTTCTTTTTTCTTTTTATGTCCTTTTTTTTTTTTTTTTTTTTTGTAATCTGTGAGTCCCTTTTCTTCTAGCTGGTTCATTTCTGTTACTAGTCAAGTACTGTGGGTTTTAATTTCCTTTGGGTCTCAATTTGGCCAGGTGGTCTGTGACCTGAAGTACCACAAATGTATTCAGAGGTAGTAAAGATGTGTTCTTCCATATCTTGACTCATTGCTACTCTATCAGTTTATTTTATTTTGATATAGAAACTGGCGGATACTATACAAAGTCTCCCTTCCCGGAATTCAGAGAGCAGCTTATTTATATGTAGATGTAGCTATATGACATTTTCAAATGCCATACATTTGCATATGAAGGTCTCTTTCTTCCCCTTTTAGTAAACAGTCTTTGCTATTACTTCCAAAGCAATGTTTAGAATTATATTTTCTATACAGGTCCTTCCTTAAAATGTTTTTTAAATGCCCAGTAGAGATAAAAAAATTAAACCCTCAAACTGGAATACGCTTTTTGGGGGTGACAATTTATATACATCTTTTGGCACCTTCTGTTTCTGTCGTTTTGCACTGAAAGTCTTCGAAAATGAAACAATACGAATACGGTCAAAATGTCTTAAGAAGAAAGCAAACGTGACATTAGTTTGATATGGAGCTTCCTTTAAAAATTCATGTGGTTTTGTTTCTAGAAAGATGACTGTCAGTCTGATTTATTTATTCAACAAGTAATTATTTAATGTCTACTATACGCCAGGCATTTTTGCCAGACAAGGCATTTACAGCGGGGGAAACCAGAGAAACTCCCTGCCCTCAGGAAGTTTATATTGTACCAAAAGAAGACAGAAAGCTTAAAGGTAAAAGCGCAGATACAGGTCTGTTCTCACTTAACACCGTGAAGAAAATCAAACACAATACTGCCACAAAGAATGCACAGGTTGCAGATGGGCCTCAAATAGGGCGGGCAAGGAGGCTTTCTTCTGAATGGTGCCAAGGGTCCTGCTGGGGGAAGAGGAGGGGCAAGGGCATCCCTGAGAGCACAGAAAAGCCTGGGGTAGACATAACAGTCCAAAATCACAAGTTCTGCAACAAGAAGGACATTTTTAAATGCATCTCTCAAAGTGAAATGGTTATGTGGACTTTAAAGTTTGAAGAAACATGAAGGAGGAAGGAAGAAAGAAAAAAAAAAAAAAAAGGAGAGAAGCTATTGAGCGTTTCCACATTTCCATTTGCTTCCAGAGCTCCCTGTTACGGGAGCAGGTCCCACTGCTCGCCAGGGTTTCATTCTTGGTCAGCTTTGCTTTTCCTTCTACCTGAGATCCCGGCACCCCCCAGACGCAGCTTCTACTTGAGGATTACAACACGATTCTTTTGATTTCTACTTCCCTCCAGATTTTTCAGCCTCATCTGCTCATTTCGATGTCGATGCCCTCAAGCAAAGCGGAGGAAAAACAGACTAAAGATTCTCCTCTTCCCCATACTGAGCCAACTTCACATTGACTCTCCCCTTCCCTTGGCATTCATATCTGGTCATTTAGCAAAGCGGCTGATTTTATCTTCTGAATCCACACAGAGTCTGTTTCTTCTTCTCTGCTGCCATCACTATCTACAACATTCAAACTTCATTGTCGTCTGTTTGGTTAGTATCGTATCCTGCTACCTCATCTTGCCTAGGGTCCTTCCTCTCTAACCTATTCACTTTGTTGCCAGTGTTTGTTTGTTTGTCCTGTTTTGTTTTATTATTTTTAAATTAAAAAAAATTTTTTTTTTTTTTATTTTTGAGACAGAGAGAAAGAGAGCAAGTGGGATAGGGGCAGAGAGAGAAGGAGACACAGAATCTGAAGCAGGTTCCAGGCTCTGAGCTGTGAAGCACAGAGCCCGACGGGGGGCTCCTACTCACGGACCGTGAGATCATGGCCTGAGCCCATGTTGGACACTGAACCAACTGAGCCACTCAGGCACCCCTGTTTTGTTTTATTTTTTAAATAAAATATGACATCATTTAAGATACCTCAGTGTACCCCTATTGAGCAGAGGGTAAATTTCTACTTTCCTTGAAAACGAGAAAAGAGCCTCGTTTGATGCTCCAAACCATATTTCTATTTTAGTCCGTATGTTCCCCTTCCTCAGTCCATGCTTCAGCCACTCCAAACCATTCACATCCTCTAAAAATGCCTGCTCATCAAAGCCTCTTTGCCTTTACCAATGCTGTTCCCTATGTTTATAAAGATCCTTTCTCTTCTCTGTCAGGTAAACCCAATGGAAGTCCCAGCTTCTCTGTGACACCCTGACCTCTTGTATTTCTAGTCATAGTTACTTCATCAGCTTGAATCTCTGCTCTATTACACAGGCATCTCTGAGCTGTATTTAGTTCTAGAAAGGACTCATTATTCCTCCTCCCCAGGCAGGTTGTGAGGAGACAACTAGTGTGTTCTATATACAATAGATGACACAAAGTAAATAAAAATAAATATGGTTTTCTATTATTTTGTTTCTACTTCAACACTCCAAATACCTTATCTCCTATTTGCTGTGAAAAAGCTATTTGAGGGGCGCCTGCATGGCTCAGTTGGTTGAGCGGCTGACTTCAGCTCAGGTCATGGTCTTGCGGTCGAGCCCAACGTCGGGCTCTGTGCTGACAGCTCAGAGCCTGGAGCCTGTTTCGGATTCTGTGTCTCCCTCTCTCTCTACTCCTCCCCGTTAATGCTCTGTCTCTTTCTGTCTCAAAAATAAATAAACGTCGGGGTGCCTGGGTGGCTCAGTCGGTTAAGCATCTGACTTCGGCTCAGGTCATGATCTCACGGTCTGTGAGTTCGAGCCCCGCGTCGGGCTCTGTGCTGACAGCTCAGAGCCTGGAGCCTGCTTCACATTCTGTATCTCCGTCTCTCTCTGCCCCTTCCCTGCTCATGCTGTGTCTCTCTCTGTCTCAAAAATAAATAAACATTAAAAAAATATTTAAAAAAATAAATAAACGTTAAAAAATTAAAAAAAAAGCTATTTGAATAATTATCATTTAGGATAAGAGTGCTTGTTAGAGTAACATGCCTCTCTGAACTTAAAGTTAGGGAGAGGCTTGGGTGTAGTTTGCCTCTGAATTCCTTATTTCCTAAACAAATAAGTAAATAAAAAGAAAAAAAAAACATTATCAGCATTAGTGAGGCACTGATCATAAGATGTTCACTAATTAAAATTCTGCATCCAATTCACTAATCACAGTCTCTCTAAGGCATTGCATCTTCCACATGAGCAAACTTTGTGGGTCTCAGGTTGTTTTGTTATGTGTGCCACTTTGAAGTCTTGGGAACCACCAACCTGAGGACCAGGACACTTTACTTCAAGGGTGTCACAGTTGAACTTATGCCACTTGATAGTGTCTGAAAATGGCACTCTTCTAGGCTTAGGATTTATTTTGATGAACTTGGGGCAGCGGTGTTGACTATAGCAAGAATAATCGTGAAGAGACAATGGACAAATTTGCTAATCATTTTCGGGATTTCAACAGATTTATGCAAATTCAGGGGAAAGTCACTGTTTAGCAAGGGCTGACCACTTCAGTCACTTCAGTCTTCAGTGGCTTTGTATGTCATCATTTTTATTTTATTTTTATTTTTTTTTAACGTTTTTATTTATTTTTGAGACAGAGAGAGACAGAGCATGAATGGGGGAGGGGCAGAGAGAGAGGGAGACACAGAATCGGAAGCAGGCTCCAGGCTCTGAGCCATCAGCCCAGAGCCCGATGCGGGGCTCAAACTCACGGACTGTGAGATCGTGACCTGAGCCGAAGTCAGACGCTCAACTGACTGAGCCACCCAGGCGCCCCTGTCATCATTTTTAGGTTAATAGATGACACTACTACCTGAGGACATCGAGATCACGTATTCAAGGCCTGTGATTTACATATAAGGACACCAAGGCTCAGAAGGTTATGACCACATGCAGGAGCTAACACAGGTCTCCCTGGGGACCACCGTGCAGCAATGATGAGATCCAAGGGGCATTACATCTCAATCCTGAGATTTCCCCACCTGGGGGGAAGTGCCTCTGTTATTCAAAGATACTGTAACCCATTTCACAGGAGATAATGGAAACAGGTAAAAGGGGGGAAAAGGGTAAAGAGGGTGGGGACAGAGATAATACCAGTTTTAAAAGTATGTTACGTATAAAATAAGAAGGCTAAAATGATGTAAGATCAGTGAAAAACTGGACTCACGCATTTTAGGGATTATGACTTTTATATTAAGAATAACAGATGCGGTACACCATTATATTGTTTAAGTTTCTGATGCTGAATCATATTTTCCTACTAAAATTTTAATGTAATTTTGAATTTTTCATAGAACATGGTATTTCGAGGCATGTGAATGTGGACGGTTTTCTCAGAAGAACTTTTCTTCAGCCATTTAATTTTAAAAGGTTTGTTTCATTTGTAAGGGGTGTTTTTAACCCACTGGAATCATTTTCCAAGACGGAAATATAAACGAGAGCCATTAGAAACCAGAATTCATTTACCAGAAACTAGATGCCAGTAGAACTTGAAGTAGTCACAGCAATCCCAAATATCTGCATTTACCACTAAGCGTGGGGAGGGGGACACTGAGCACAGTAATTTCTTGTTAAGAACTCTGGCCTGCAGCAAGATATCACTGCCTCTTATATGTTTGACCGTTTCAAAAACATCCTATCCCTTAATGCTCTAAAAACACAATGCACATGGCCAGTAATAGACATCGGCAGATCAGGATAATATGACAAATTGGATGAACTGACAGGTAGGTGATGAATAATTTTAACATGACCCTAAAAATAGTGAAGGGATGTTTGCACATTGACACTTCTTTAAAGGCAGATGGATATGCATGACCCGTGTTTTTAGACAGGTGTCAGGAATATTGATGGTTGGTATGGGAATGATCATTTTCTTGGCACTGTTGTAGTAGACAGTTTGCATGATTAATGACGCGTCTTAGTCTTTTTTTTTTTTTTTTTCCCTCCTAGGGGCAGAAAGGGATACACACTTTTGTCACCCTAAGGAATGTAAGAATTCTGCCTGAAGGGGAAGGCAGGTGAGTTTTGTTCACCTAAAACTACCAATTTCTTTTTTGGGGGGTGAAGGAACGGTAGTAAAATACACAAGCGGGTCTTGGCGTCTGAGATGATAGTCCCTGGTAGGATAATTATAACGAACTTCTTATTAACAGGGTTCCATCCCAGGGCAGAGAAGGCTCACGCAGATGTGAAGCATGGAGCCCAGTAAGCCTAGGCTCAGACAAAAACGAAAGCGAACTGTGGCTCTGGGATGGATCTGATCACATACGTGTTTGAACGAATATTAAGAACCACTCGAAAGAAACGGCGCAGGGCCAAGGCAGGAAGTAAGAGGTGAGATCATCTTCCTAACGTTTGTATTCACTTCAGGTTTCCAGAGACAATTTTCTGATTCAAATCAATTCAATATTGTTTCTAAATCCTGAACCTAGTGAGAAAGAGCTTTTCTTTCCCAAGAATAATACTGTTTGCTCAGGTTTTTAAAATGTCACATAGAGCAGTGAATGAACCATGCTATTTCAAGGCTCAAAATTAAATACAAAGTCTAATAATAGTTTGTAGGTATATACGGCTAAACCTTGGGTAGCCCATCTACTAAAAATATCATGGTAAGGTAATGGCAAATATAAATTAAGGAGGTAAACTACAGATTTTTTTTCTTTTTCTTTTCAAGGAATAAAGGGCAACCATGGAACTCGAGTCCCAATGAGGAGGAAAACTTGTTTATTCAAAGAAATAATTTTCTTTTTTATACTGAGACTTATTAGCTAATACATTTAGGTGATTATGAAAGCAGACAATTTATATCTTCAAAGAAATTTAAATACAGAATACAGACTTATTTATATGAGGGGAAGGGGTGAAAATTTAATCTTCATGAACACAAGGGACTAGATTGTTTCTTTATTTTCTGTTTACCCAGGAAGAGAGAGGACAAGAGTTACAACCTAAAATCCCTCCTTTGCCTTACTGGAAGTATTTATGGATTTACTGATGAAATTCTCAGTAGGTAAACTCATAACCAAAATGTGGGAATGATGGAGTGTGTCTTATCTGGAATAGGCTCTTCACATTTCTAACTCATAATTTTAATTGGTATACTGCCACAGTCAAGTTCTGTAATAGAGTTCTCTTAACAGGGCTAAATAACATTACCTTAGAATAATACAATTTTTACTCGAGTTCTGAAGCATTCTACACATGTTGTGGAAATGAACTCTTCCATTCCTTGGGAACACATTGAGGGGAAAAAAACATTGTAACAATATGAATGGCTGCTCCAAATGGCTTTGGAGCTTTTGGAAAAGGGAGTCTGAACAAGGCATAAGCCAACCAGCAGGGAACAGAACTACCTGGGGCATACATTCAAAGCTTTAGATATAGGCAAAAGAAGACTGAGTCAAACAGCCTTGTCGTTTATTTTTTTATATCACCCAATTAATATATTCATATGCAGGAATAGAAAAAATGGAAACTTAGAACCTAAAACTCTTCAGTTTGAATTTTTTAAAAATTAGATCAAATTATGCTATCCACATTAAATAATTATTTCAACCTGAAAAATAATTACAACTTTAATGACAATATGGAAAACATGTTAGAATAGGTTTGTGCCAACAATTTGTGCCAACAGTAATTCCCAGTAACTGCATAGTGAGTCACATCTCACAAAGGGCTTTCATTTCTAAAACATGTGAAAAATGTAGAAGACATATCATTTTCATTTTAAAGATTCTCAGAGAAGACAGGAGACTTCCCCAGATTATGTAACATTTGTAAATTGAGCAGCTGGGTTTAGAATTTAGGTCTTTTGATAACCTGTCCAGTGTGTTTTCCACAAAATCAAAACATCTCAGTAGGGAATTAACAAGCTATATAGAGAATAACTTTCAATAAATGGATTTCAATAAATGGCTACTTGTATGTTATTTCATTTATCTATGCCAGAAAGATTTACTTCATTTTTTTCTTTCAATGATTCACTTTTGGCATGAAGCTAGTGTAGATGGAAAAAAAAAAATTGTCCCACCTTTCAGAGAGAGTCTGTTTCCAAAAAGAATATCATAAATTTTTCAAAACATTAACACAGATCTCTCAGACAATTTATTTACCAACACCTCTTTCTTAGGTACTTTTTTGTTCCAGTATAAAGGTCAACGGTACACATACTATACGAATTGGTAGTAGTATAATCTGAGACAGAAAATAGCATTGCTGTGAAAGTTATTCATTTGTTTCAATACTAAAGTAATTACTGTAGCAAAGACTTGCTCATTTATCATTCCCCTTTGTCTCTGCTATTTTTTAAGTTGTCTTTTTAAACAAATATCCTCATTGTCCTTGTTACAAAACCAATAACTTTATTTTACGACAGCCAACCGAGGCAGCAAGGTTTATTCCCTGTTCCAAGGAGGGTCTACGCCTGGGAGCTTCTAAACAGTATTGTCCGTTAGCGTCCTTCCCTGAGGAGTGTGGCACTGTCTAGTTGACCGCTAAGTTGCATTTAAGAGACATCTTCAGCTTCCCCTCCTGTTTCACTTATGAAGGTTTTTCATGAATCCCTGAGATCTAATGTTATACATATCAAGCATTTAGTTCCGTGAACAACACAATTTTAGTCTTAAGCATTGCTGTTGGACGCTTCAATAGAATTTAGCCAGTTGATTTTAAATAGATTCTTACGAAGCAAGGTTTACAAAGATTTATACTGTAAAAGTGCCTGATAATATAAAGAAATGGTTGCTTTTGACTTCTCAAAGAATATCATTAATGATCTTTCAAACAGGTCTGCAGTTTGGTCAAAATTTGTAAGGAGCAGCTAATGTGAACTAAAAGATGACACAGCTTCGAACAGAAGCAGGGCAGGGACCCAGGTTATTAAAATACTACTTCAGGATAGTGAGTAAGATAAGGAGTCCAATTATGACTGGGGCTTTCTTCAATTACTTACAATAGCTAAGAATATATCTTCTTTTTTAGACAGATGAATTTTTATTATTCTGATAAGCCTTTTCAGAAACAGATCTTCTCTCTTATTTGTGAAACCTTAAAACACATTTCCGTTAATGGGACAACCATCATTTTAGAAAAAGAACACGTGTGTGTGAAGCAGTGAGATAAAAAGTTTGGACCCAGCCAATGATCCTCGTTTCTGGGATTGTATCTCCTTTTGTGGCACAGGAGAATTGAAAATGCTCAGGAAACCCAGCTCTGGATTTCATAGGTCACTTAATTTGTAGAACCAATGTCATACGTGCTTTACCATAATTTCTAACACCATAAAGCAGGATTTACAAACCTTGGCATTATCGGCATTTTGGTTAGATAATTCTTTGTTGTGGAGCCCTGTCCTGTACATCACAGGATGTTTAACAGCATCCCTGACCTCCAACCATTAGATGCAAGTAGTATCCACTCTCTTCCAGACAATCAAAAATGTCCCTAGACATTGTCATATGTCACCCTATTTGAAAACCTCGGTCATAAGGTCATGGTCAGCAACTTTCCCTCAAATTCATGATTTCTGCACTAAAGCTATGTACTTGGTTACAACATCATAAATCTCGGAAAAAAATATAATCTAATATTATTACCAAATTTTACTCATGGGAAAACTTAGGTTCTGAGAGGTTAAATACCTATTTAAGTTTCAAGTTAGCTTAGACTAGAGAAAAAAAGAAGCAAAAGTTTCTGCAGTCCTATGCCCGCCTCTTTCTTCTACAAAATGCTATTTGTTTTTTTTTTTTAATTTTTTTTTTAACGTTTATTTATTTTTGAGACAGAGAGAGACAGAGCATGAACAGGGGAGGGTCAGAGAGAGGGAGACACAGAATCTGAAACAGGCTCCAGGCTCTGAGCAGTCAGCACAGAGCCCGACACGGGGCTCGAACTCACGAAACGCGAGATCATGACCTGAGCCGAAGACGGCCGCTTAACCGACTGAGCCACCCAGGCGCCCCTACAAAACGCTATTTGTAAGTCATGGGCTCTGAAATTCAAATGGAATTAAGAAATAAATATGACTGCACGTATCATTGGAGAATAGTTTTGCAGAAAATTCAAAACAATAGATAACATACTTTCTAACTGATTTTGGAATAAACTAAGTTATCTTATTACAGTGGTATTATTTTCCTGATGATGATGATAATGATAATGAGGACAATGAAGATGGCAACAGTTTTCTTAGGGTAACATTATAATTAGCTCTATTTCCTAAGCATATACCGATTCATGGTCAAAGTAAACAGCTAAGAAACATGCTAAGTTGCAGAATGCAGCCAGCTTGAAAGCTAGAATACAGGCCTGATAATCTACTGAGAAGACTGAGAGTTAATGGTTGCTTATCGTTGCTGATGGGATATTATGCTTCCTATTGATTGTTCGAATTGTAGAAGACAATGTGAATACTCTACTAAAACTACCACAGAGATAAGCTTGCCTGGCCTACCGGTTAAGTTCTTCCTCACGCTCCCACAGCTACATTTCATTAAAAACCAGAATCTGAGAACAGAGGTATATGTGCCAACTGTGAGGAGGGGTGAGTAGCCAGGGATGTGGGGACAGGAGTGGGATTCGCTCAGAGATTATTTCAAGCAACTGGAAACCCCCAACTTCCTTGGGGTTCTTTAAATAACAGAAAAATCAAGAGGAAAAAAACCAGTGGTGCAAGATTTGTAAAATAATTGTGACTGTACGTGAACAGTCAATCTGCAGAAGTGAATTTGGATGTGTGCTGCCTGACAAAACACTAATTGCTTGTTGGTTTAAACTCTGTAGACTAATAACATGCCCTTTCTGGAATACTTAATTTCTGGAGGACAAATGGCGCTTGTTTTTCAGCTTCATTTTCTGAGTGATTTTTAAAAATTTATTAACGTTTTTTTTGTTCGACCTTTATTTCCAGTATTAAATGAAATTTTTAACGAAATAGTCTCGAGAGGGAGTTTTCTGGATAGCACACACAGCTTTGAATCTCAGAAAATGTAAGAGAAAGTGGAAAAACGGTGGGTTTTTTAATGGCCTGGTATATATTTTTTAGGCATTATTATGTAACACTATCAAACATTGGTAATGCGTTCACAACTCTTTGGAGAACTCTCCGTCTCATTCTGTGTGGGATAATTAATAAATTCATTGTTCTATGAAACAAAACATTAACGTTATCACCATAAAGGGTATTTGTTAGCATAAATGCTAAGAATAAAAGTCTTAGTAAATACCAAAAAAATTAAACTTGCTTTCTAAGATTTATTCATTCTTCTTTGTTATTGGTCGGATGTCTTTGGATTACGTGTTAAAGAATGGCCATGGAAATTAATGTTGTGTAAAAACTCTTACAGGATTCACAGTGAAGGAGGACCTACCAATCCAATATGGCTAATGCTGACATTCTGTACTAATATTGTCATTTCTAGGGTTATTGAGTGAGATCCCAGAGGGATTCAAAAGTAAGGATAACAAGATTGCTCTGTACTTTACCAGAGCACCAGAATGCCTTAAAGTCATGAAATGCTTCAAGGAGAACAGGCCTCAACGTCACCCTGACTAAATGTATTATATCTAGGAAAAGAGGTAGACTGGACAAGAATTAGGCAAAAATGGCAACTCAGACAAAGGAGAATAACACAGGTCAACAGTGTCAGGTAAGCTCTGACCATGGGAGAGCATGTCCTGGCCAAAGGCACTTCCCTATCTCGATCTGAGGGTAGTGGTAGGTATCTTTACAGTGTAGACATTTGTATCTTAGCTTGTTACCTTAAATATCTGAAGAATATATCCTCTATTCAAGCTCACTAAGTGACCTCATCCTGCTGGGCTTCTCAGAGAATTCAAGTCTAAGAAGAGAACGCATTGGTCAGGGGACCCGAGTCCTGCAGGTAATGCTTTCTCATTGCAAATCAACACACAGACATTGAATCTGATTAATTTGAGTTCACTGCTGAACAACAGCTTACTCCTGGTGTGCTGAAAATTTAGATTTCTAAGTCTACAGGTCCAAGAGCTTTTATACCGAATTTAGTCAATATCCAATTCCTGCCCTGTCCTATCCCAGTTGCCCACCTCCACTGAATCACCATGTCCACAATGTGCTGCTGGTTTTGGTTCTCCATCTTTGACTAAGCCTATCTTTTTGTCCCCAGTTTCCATCCACTTCCCAAAGCTCACCAGAAACTGTGCTCCATAATCAGCAAATTCCTCACCCCACATCTTCAGAAGTTTCACTGAAATTCTCATCTCCCTTCTTGCATCCTGAAGTACTAGGTTTCTCCTAGAATACCACACGCTTTTAGTCTTCTCACAAGATGGCCATTTTCTCTACCCTCTTTTCCTGTGTTTCAGGACTCAGAGGTGGGTGTGGGTGCTAACCTCCCTGGTCCTCACTAGTATTTTCATGTTATTGGACCACCCCACTTCCCTCAAGCCTTATCACTGATTTTCATACATTGTTATGCCTGGAGTTTGGCTCACCAGTTAGATTTCTCTTAATTACATTTGAGTTCAAACCAAAAGTCTGAGCAATTTCCAAATGAACAGCTTAAAGGGAACAAGCTATGACCCATGAAACAAGGAACAGTGTTTAGAAACACAATATTTCCGAGGGATTTTAGTTTCAAAGACATTTAAAAACATTTTTAGTTGATTATATGTGTACACAATCTCAAATCATCAAGATGTGAGAACTGAATTTTCAATGTGCTTGATAATGTGGGTTCATATATGTGAAGCATATCAGACTCATTAACAAAAGCAGCAATCAAAGTGGTCTGGATATTTTGGGGTTTTTTTTTTGAAACTGCTTGAATTCTATTTATTAGTTTTATGGAAAACAGCGTGTCTTGAAATTATGCAGAGCATTTGGACATATCCTCGTCTTCTTTCGGTTTCTCACGTTCTACCCATATTTATGCCACTTTTCCCAGGAATGGAAATAACAGGCTTGAGGTAAAAGGGTAAATTAAGGTGGAGAACCGTGTCACTTTCACTCGTGGTATCTAGATGTTCACGTTCAACCAGCCTTTCCTCTTTGCCTCCTGTGTTAAACAAAGCAACAAAGGCTAATCAGCAAGGAAATGCAACTCTTTTCCTTGATGCTTAGCTTTTGTTGCACACATTTATTCTGACCTTGATGCTCTGACTCTTTAAGGTGTGTGTGTATCTGTGTGTCTGCTGGTTGATGATGTACAAACACTAACTTTTCTCAGTAGAAAGAATGTTTCGCATAATGGGCATAACTTCTTATATATGACATTCCTGTTATTTCTGCTTGATACTTTCCCATCACTATGGTCACCCATTACACAGGCTTCTTTTAAAGAATGAATGTGCAGTTCTTTCATACAAACACCCTGGGATACAAACGACTAACTTTAAAGGTCAGGAAGAAAAGAAATGTAAGCGATATCACGATCTTGCAATTCTGTCAAGCCTTACGTCCTTTTACTAAATTTTTATTTGAATCTCATGGTTTTGTTTTTTTTTTTTTAATTTTTTTTTTCAACGTTTTTTATTTATTTTTGGGACAGAGAGAGACAGAGCATGAACGGGGGAGGGGCAGAGAGAGAGGGAGACACAGAATCGGAAACAGGCTCCAGGCTCCGAGCCATCAGCCCAGAGCCTGACGCGGGGCTCGAACTCACGGACTGCGAGATCGTGACCTGGCTGAAGTCGGACGCTTAACCGACTGCGCCACCCAGGCGCCCCTTGAACCTCATGTTTTAATAATCGGGTGATCATATTATTTTAAAGCGATCAAACTATATTGTACATAGAATTGTGCCTGGAGGCAAACTGAAAAGTTAGCCATGTGAAAATTTAGACATATCAACGTGCTGGAGACTTACAAATGGTAGGTGCTCAATAAATACTTCTTTACAGATGAATTAAAAAGTCTGCCAAAATCTCTTGCAACAAATTATTGTACGACTTGAGTAGGAAAAAAAGAAACCCCTTGTAATTGTAGCAGTCCAGAAATGAAAGTATTTGTACAAAAACTCTGAATATATATCATATGGCTGGACCACAGCCCATACAGTGTGTTATACTGTCCATTAATAAATTTTCAATTGTCAGACAAGAAGGAAAATAATAACAAATAGCTGGCTTGGCTAGTTTCTTGCTAATATGTTAGATAATGTCTTTTTAATTTCAAACTTTAATTTTCTTTTAGTTTATTTTTTGAGAGAGAGAGCAAGTAGGGGAGAGGCAAAGAGAGGGAGAGAGAGAATCCCAAGCAGGCCCCACACTGTTTGCACAAAGCCCACTGTGGGGCTTGAACTCACACACTGAGCCGACATCAAGAGTCCCAGTGGGATGCTTAACTGACTGAGCCACTCAGGTGCCCCTTATATTCAAACTTTACCCCTAAGGAAGGAGGCTTATTATCTCCATCGAACAGATGAGGAAACTGAGGCTCAGAAAGGTCAATTAATTGGCTCCAGGTTAAATAATCAAAAGCATGGCCAGTGTTTAAACTCGGCCCTGATTTTTAGTGGCCTTAACCACCAATCTGCCTGCCACACCTTTATGGAAGAGAAAGGTACATGAGTAACACCTCAAAGTGAACAATTTGTTTCAGAAAGGAGCATTTCAAATCGGAAAAAGAACACATAAATGATGCAGGATGCATTTATGAACTGGGGCATAAACACAAAGTTTTCCAGAGTCTACCAGGGCCCAAGGCAACTCTTCAGTAGGAAACGTTCATCTGTATTGCAAATACCATTTCTGTGTTTATCTATAACCATGAACATAACATAATATTACAGATGACTGGCTACATGATTTTATGGAGAAAACAATGAAAGCACAGAAGTTCAAGAGAGCAGGAAAAATTGTGAGCTAGAGTTCATAGAAAGCTTTATGAATTTTGCAGCAGTCTAATGTAAATCCCAGAGGGGAAAATACTTGAATTGAGATACTTTCCCTCAGAAATCTTGAGAAAATCTTGACATCTTAATTCATTTCCTGAGCTTAAATATTCTAGGCTAGTCTGGTGGCACTGTAATAGCCTGGGCAAACGTTTTTATTTATTTCACTGTTGATACCAATGTTTGTGCTACACGCTGCTGCCTGCATTTGCTGCTATTTATTTATTTCCTACAGATCAAATTATTGGCCTAGACATAACATGCTTTCCGGTGAAGTGCTCTTTGTGTTCATGAGCAAACGGAAAAAGCTTCCATTTTAAATGCAGATTTTTTTCCACATGACTGAATTAATTCATGTTATAAATATGATATGTAACCACTTGATATTCATGTCGATATACATATAGTGGAAGAGGAATCGAGGCAAATAGTAGATTAATCAAGCAAGTGCTGTATTCACATGGGTGGCTGGTCAATGTGTCAAAATACTGTGTCCAGTTCTGGGTCAACCACTTAGGTTTTCTGAGCCACAATTTTATTCCCCCTAGTATTTGTAACTGTGTTTTATTGAATTGACATGAGAGCGAATAAGGTAATGGGAATGGATCTCTGTAAACCTAGAAAGTATCACACACACTTTTTCTATTAATGTAGGATTACTTGGTAGCAAAAACTGTTCTCTTTGGTTTCTCTTGTCTATGTGAGGAAATAGAAAACAGAAGAGTAAAATTTAAAAATCAAAGAAGACAGAGCTTGTAGGATGTTTATGAGACAGAGACAGATTCGAAGAGAGGAGGAACTCTTTGTAGCATTTCACAACAATGTAGGTATCATGGTGAAACATTTTTGAGTCTGGAACTCTCAAGGAGTTAACCTCTAAGGTGCAGAGGAGGGTCCCAAAGTCTAAGAATGTTAAGTAGTGACACGTCTCCTCTGGTCCCATACCATTCACATTTTGCTGGATTCTGGAATTAGCGATGATGGTTTGAACCTTAGCTCTATCGCATACCCTTTTTAGTTAATCTCCTTGAACCTCCATTTCTCACCTGTCAAATGCATATAATATCTCCCTCACATTTCTGTCATCGAGACTGAAGGAGACAATATACGTGAAAAGCCTTTGTAAATTGCCAAGGCTTCTACAGAGAACAAGTTATGACAATTCACTTAGACTAGATACCCTTTCAAGATGTCAGTTTCCTCTCAGGGTGAACAAATGAGTCAATGGAATAATAGTAGGATGTATGGAATTTGGTTAAATGTATACTTCTGGCTTCTTCCTTTCATCTTTTAGACCTGAGCTTAGTATCTAAATTAGACCTAAACTTCATATCTAAAGCATTGCTTAAAGATAAGGGAGAGGTTTCTAAAGAGAAACTTACCTAAAAAGAATTAATCTTCTCTAAATGTTACAAGAAACGGTGAAAGGCCACAGTGTAATGCACGATAAGAAGACAAATAGACTCCATGCATACCTGTACCTAAACTCAGAGCTGGGAAGACCCTGGCTTCCTCCCAAGACTGGAGATGACTCAGGATTAACTTTTTTCATTAACTGCTAATACAAGCAGGGGAAATTTCTTTTCCCCATATACACATTATAATTTACCATATTCTTTATCTTTACTTGGGCCTTCTGACTCTTCTGTTAATCCAGTTCCCGTCAAATCTGTAGACACACAAGGAAGATAAGCCGAACACATTCTCTCAACAGCCATTTCCCTTAGTATTCTGGGATTTATTTTTTTTCCAATTTGGAAATATACATAAACATAACTGATTTTTTAATCTGCCCCAGAGAGACTATCATTGAGTTACACGTATTCTAATTCTGTGGTCTAGAATTTATAGGAAATTATTACCAAAAAAAAATCTCCCCAGCCATATGAAAAGCCTACAGGCAAATTTCATAAAAATCATTGTTAAAGATATCATCCATTCTATGTTTTCCAGTGATGGCTTGTAAGATCTATGCCAAATATTCTTTTAGAACTTAGCATTAGAGAAATTAGTTGTTTGGTTCCTGACCTGATTATTTATTTATTTATTATCAGACACTGAAAGCCTAGGCTGCATTTTAGCAGAGACTTAGAATGATGTGTTCACCCTTGTAAAGCCCCGTGGAGTGCAGAGAGCAGGGCCTCTAAATATTTGCTGAATGAACGAATTCATCACATTTCCTCTTTATACACTGGCTGCAAGGAAGCTTAGGGCTAAATGCAGTAACGGTAATAGTCCATGTTGCTGATATATTTATTTTCCTCTACAGTTATGCTTTGTGTTTTCACTTTCTCTTTTAACGATCTCATTGAATATGCTTTAATTGTAAGCCACCACAGATTATTTTGGAAACTTGTACAAAATGTCATGAAACAAAATTCATTTTATTTTCTAGATGGTAAAAGACAAAACAGTTTAAATTCATGGTTTGCTTTGCTTTTTGCGCATCTTTATGTATATGTGTATATTTTACAAACATAAAACCAAGTAAATTTTCCCTGGAAGATCATGTAGCTAGTTCTTCTGAGGCATGATCAGACTTTCAGATAGAAAAGCAATATAATCAGAAAATATATATGCCAGATGAAGAAAAACACAATAGTTGGGCTTCCTTTTTTTTGTCAAGACTCGAGGGAAATTTTTTTAAAAAGAAAATGTTGCAGATTTCAAGAGGTGTAAAACATTTGCTATTTATAAAATATGCTATTTACAAAAACTTTCAGAAAGAAAGTTTAATATTAACATTTTCAAACAATGGAAACCCTCAAAAGCTCCAGCTCTGTGGAGATTTTTGTTCTCGGAGACTTTCTGCAAGTAAATAGAAAGACCTAAATCGAAGCCCGAGTCTTAGACTGATGAAGAAGAATAACACTAAGTGGCCCATTTAGTTTATCAGACAGGAGTCTTGTCACTCTGCCTTGAAACACAGAGCCAAAGCTCTTGATTCAGGACTCACTAACGTCTTGAGTCTCATTAAAAGAGAGAGGGCAGAAGAGAGACCCAAGTTAGGTACAACCAGAAAGCAGTGGTGGCTGGGATGATCTGGCAAATTCTTTGTTTTCCTCATCTCTATTTCAGGTATACGCCTGTGAGGTCTCAGAATTCACAGCTCTGCACAAGTCCAGTCACACTGTAGTCTACCTCTGCTTAGTGTTGTTGGAGGCATGGCTCTCTTAGTTTGCATTTATTTGTTTGCAAATTGGCTCTTGCTGGTCCTTACTGCAGTCTCTTTCTTTTAAATGATATTAAATATGAGACACAAGATATTTATTTTTAGGTTTAGGCTCTCTTTATATTTTCATTTTTTTAATCAGAAATGTGTGTTCTTGTATTTAAGGTAGGCTCAAAGGGGAAACTACGGTGTGTTGCTAAAGGTTTTTCACATATAGTATTGAGGACATGTAAGAAGAAAATGAGAGTGTGTTAAGACTGGTATTTCCCTTCAGTGAGAGCATCCATGGATGTTTGTCTAACAGGGGAAGTGACTGTGACATTGAATGAGCTTGTGAACACACAGCAAACTTCTAGGAATGTGAGTCACACAGTGCCCATCTTCCCTCCTTGGGGAGTTTTGAAAATATGAAACAGAAATTAAGAGGACAATGACATACTGAGTCTCTGTTTGGTTCCTTTTATTTTCCCAATGTTTTATCCCCAAATTTATAAAAATGCAAATACTGTTGGGAACCTGGAAATGTTGAGGGACATGGCTATTATTTAAATAATGTCTAACGAGGGGTATACATCGTATTTTAATAAGATTGCCAATGAAAATAAAGACATCTAAATTAAATTCCATGGGAGTTTTAAAGTATGCAATCAATGGTTAATTAGAAACTGCAAGCTTCAATTATTATCTTTGTTCCTGTCTTAAATGTGGATTTCAACAAACATGTATTTTTAAAAAATTTTTTTTTTTTTTTAACGTTTATTTATTTTTGAGACAGAGAGAGACAGAGCATGAACAGGGGAGGGGCAGAGAGAGAGGGAGACACAGAATCGGAAGCAGGCTCCAGGCTCTGGGCCATCAGCCCAGAGCCCGACGCGGGGCTCGAACTCACGGACCGTGAGATCATGACCTGAGCTGAAGTCGGACGCCTAACCGACTGAGCCACCCAGGCGCCCCAACAAACATGTATTTTTAAACATTACTTTTATCTTAAAAATTTTTCGTCGGAAATTATTAAATAAATCTCATGTCAAACTAGAAGACCTTGGACAACGTGGAGGGTCTGAATAGTTTCCATTTGCCTGGATTTAAAAACACATTCTCTTTCCTTCTCATGTTCAATAAAGTGATAAGATAGGAAATAATGCCAACTGAAAGCATTGACATTGAAGGTCAGAAATTATTTGTTTGAAGCCAAATTCAAATATGAATTTTTTTGGAACAATATTTCAACTCCCAAACTCTTTGAAAATGGGCAAACTGTAAATATGTAATATGAATGACAATGAGAGAGCGGTAAACTCCATTATGATATTTATTGTACAATTTCGGAAACTCACATATATATGCATATTGATGCTAATCAACTTGAAAAGTTCTTTGTTTCAGGGAGAGGCTTGATTTTCCTATGAGTTCAATGATGGATGGTTCAATAGAGAACATTTTCATAATATTAACTTTTTGAAGATTTTTTTTCCCAAGCGAATTAGTTTGCAAAACAGGTATAAAGGTATTTTAAGCACAGTTAGTTACTCTTTATGTGAAAGTGAAATCTTTATGAAATCTTCAAATACTTTAGGCTACAGTAAAATTAAATATGCCAGGTAGCAGCTTATAATACCTTCAAGATATAGCTATTGTTTAGAATAAAATATAGAATTTAAATTTGATTTCATTTAATATTTAAAATGTATATTATTAGCTTCAGACCTCGATTTTTCATAATCTTCTATTACTTTTAATATTTTCCGGTGGATCAGCATATTTCAAAGTGCATTCTTGGGAACATGAGTGCTGTAAAAGCGCCCCCAAAACATGTGTTATTTATCAAATAAGTTTGATAAAAGCTATATATTATAAGGGATTATTCATAATCATTTTAGGTGTGATAATAATGAGATTTTATTTAAAAAGTGTTGATCTTTTAGGGTTGCAGGCTAAAGTATTTATGAATAAAATGATGTAATTTCTGGGATTTCTTTCCACATATTTTGAAAATGCTGAAACGGGATGGAGTTTGGGATGGGACCAGGTTACTACATTTGAGTGATGAATACATATCGGTTCATTATACTATCCAGCCTACATTTGTGTGCATTGTGTATGTATTGGAACAAAAATTAAATAAATTAACTAATTAATAAAAGATTCATATCTCTTAAAAATTTTACAGTGCACATAAAGAGCTCTGAGGTGCTCTGGGTAAGAAAGTCATTTGTTTACCTAGGCTCTTCCCAAACTTATTGACCACAGACAACTTTTTTTTAAGGAATACCTGCTAATATCTTAGCTGGACATTTGGGAACACCTATACAATAGCAGAACTAATGTTTTTCCATGTATTATTGTTCATGATGATTCTGGGCTTCTAGCACATAAAAGGTTTTACATGTTGAAAATCATTAAAATAAAAATGAAAAATTAAAAAAAAATTATTTTGTTACTTCCAAATCCAAATCCGGTATGAGGTATCCATAGTACAATATCTGATTACCTTTCTTCAGTTTCATTGAGATTAATTTTGTATATGAATATAACTTCATAAATACTGTTAAAGAAAATGCAATAACTGAAAAAAATGAATGATAATACAGATAGAAGCACTTTCGATTGACTAAATTGAGTCACTACTGTTTGATAGTTAAATGAAAAACTCTTTAAAAAATAAAAAAAAAACTCTACATATCGTTATCATCATCAATAATTTATTTTTATATTTCAATCCAAAATTTTATAAAATTTTATGATCTGCTATTTGCGTGCCCATCAACTATCTCTCACTCTAGAAGCATTACATTAGATAGAAATAGTTCTCAAAATAGCATTCTATAATTGCTAATAAAATGTATGTTTTTATATAAATGCTTGATAATTCTGCAGACGTCAGAGCTACATTGTAGTTTTAAAGAACTTTATTATTTTGAAAATAGTTTACACCTACCTTTTTAACTTTGCATGAAAGAGAGATCGGCTGTATTATTATCTATAGCTGTCCTTTCTAGTGTTTTTAGAGACTAGCAAAGCTTTTTCTTGTTGACTTTAATGAAAATTCAAGCATTCATCACGATATGCTGCCAAAACTGCATTAATTTCCATTGACGCCCATTAATTTGATAAATGTTTTGTCATTTGTACCGTTTGCACTGTCAAAACAAGTTAGTTATATCTTGCTGACATTTTGACAATTGCTTTAACTCTGGCAAAAAAAAAAAAGTATTTTATTTGCTTCAACAAAAATTCACTATTGCTTATTGAAGGTTTGAACTAAGCGAGAGAAGATCAGCACATGTCAGAAGTCTTGGAAGATTCAACTAAGGTTCAACGGTAAAAATTATTCTTTCAGAACTCTCTTAAAGAAGCGCTCATATTCTGTAGTAGAGAACATTATAAGTACCTGCATAATCTGTTCTTGCATAATGCCCATCTTCAGATTTAGTAGTTGTAGTTGTGTTATCTGCGTTAAAAAAAAAAAAAAAAAAAAAACAATTAAAAGATTGATCAAATGCATCCTAAACATCTAATGTCAAATTTACATTACTCCTCTGATAGTACCTTCATGACAATTAAGGAAATTTTACCGCTATAGTTCTAAGCAACCTGTACACAAAGACAGATTTATGTCAATTTGCTTGAGAGCGAATAGTAGAATGATATCAGCTTTCTGAAGTTTGGGGCAGAGTAGGTTCACAATTACAACTGAGATAAGGTGGATGAAAGAATAACAAGTCAAAAAGCCAGGAAACGTTTGTTTCTGAATAAGAAACAAAACAGAACTTTCTAGTACATTGTGCTTTAAAAAAATGTACTTGAAACACTTCTATTGAAATCAACACATAAAAATGGTGCCATTTGTTTTTAAGTTCAAGGCTTGCTAATAAATCCTCAGCTTCTTTGCTAAAAATGACTTTGGCCCTTTTTTCCCTCTGCAACGAGACTGTCTGCTAAATACAGGCTTCTGTGTTTACGGCATTATGAAGACACAGTCCCATTATATAGAAAAAAGATACGGACTGTTGCTGACAGACCCTGAGACTCCTATAATCACCAAAATGCTACAGTAGACTCTGCTATCCATTATAAATCAGAACTGTTTTTCGGAAATGAAATAGCTTGCCTAATAAGGAGTTATCTTCACTCTGCACTTCTACACAAAGACTAAAAACATGCTTTGAAATGAATTTTGGTACGAACATTACCTTGACATCGACCCAACGACATGACTTCAATTTTCTCCTGTTTCTGACATGATGCTTCTTTGATTTGACATGCATTATCATAAGATTTCCCATCAGAAGCACAGAGGGGATTGAAGTTGGTTTGAGAGCAGTCGATGTTGCACACACACCTGTAGGAGAAGAGAAATAAAAATGGGTGAAGGGGCTTAATTGTATGCTGATGGATAGTAACTAGGCTTAGGATGGTGATCGCTTTGAAGTGCATACAAATATCGAATTATAATGTTGCACACCGGAACCTTATACAATGTTATACACCAATTTACCTCAATCAAAAACCTGTAACATCAACAGTGTTAAGTGCTGGGTTGGCAACATACAAGTTGGCAAAAGTGAATTGTATCCTTCCAGGGAAGTTCCTTCACTTTTCTATCTGAGATGAAAAGCACAGGACTAATTGAAAATAATTCAAAAGATTGAGAAATGGATAAAAAATAATAATAAAAAGGGAATATAATCATCAGTAAATCTTGGCCGCTGGAACTTTTAAAACAGGTACATAAACTTCCATGCTGATGCCTGTAGGATTTGAATAGGTTGAGGTAGCCATGAAAGTCTGCTTTACAATTTCCTCAAATGAGATCTTACCATGTGACTTCTATTCTCAGGATATTTGAATGGTGAGAGCGTAAAGAAAATGATTCAAAGGACATGTACACGAAAGTAAGCAAGGAGATTATTTGGAATGCAGTCAGGAGTTATATTTTTTCAGCATACATAAGGATGCACATGATGAGAACTAAAACAGGACTCTTTGATGGTCCTTAACGTTTCGGGAGGGAGCAGAAAACCCTTTGAGAATCAAATGAAAGGTACTGCTCTCTCCTCAGAAATATTCATACTCACATAAAACAATGTTTTGCATGAAATTTCAGAGTTTTTGTGGGCTCCTTGATGCCTACTCCATGGACTCCTTTCCCAGATATATACTTTTTCTAGTTCTTGTAAGTAATAAGTAGAAGTTGATTAGCACTCATGATTTTAATATTTTTCTACAATATGCCTTAAAATGGTGAATTAGTGAGAATTAGATTGCCTGAATTAGCAGAATTACACATTTTGTTATTTTTTTTAAAGTTTATTTATTTACTTTTGAGAGACAGAGAGAAAGCACGTGTGTGTGAGCACGGGAAGGACAGAGAGGGAGGGAGAGAGACAGTTCCAAGCAGGCTCCATGCTATCAATGCAGTGTCCCAATAGCAGCTTGATCCCAAGAATCATGAGATCATGACCTGAGCCGAAATCAAGAGTTGGATGCTCAACAAGCTGAGCCACCCAGGCACCCCAGTATTGGACGTTTTATTTATTTATTTATTTATTTATTTATTTGAGCAAACTTCATATGACTTTTCCTATGTTCTTATATTATAATTCTCAGTATTTTACAATCTACTTTGTTACTCAGACTATATTTTACATGTGTGTAAATATGTCATTGCTTTAGAATATAAACTCATATTTTATTTTTTTTTAATTTTTTTTTAACGTTTTATTTATTTTTGAGACAGAGAGAGACAGAGCATGAACGGGGGAGGGGCAGAGAGAGAGGGAGACACAGAATTGGAAGCAGGCTCCAGGCTCTGAGCCATCAGCCCAGAGCCTGACGTGGGGCTCAAACTCATGGACGGTGAGATCGTGACCTGAGCTGAAGTTGGCCGCTTAACCGACTGAGCCACCCAGGCGCCCCTAAACTCGTATTTTAAATTCCTATTAATATTTACATCATTTTTCTAAATAGGTTATATGCTTCTTGAAGTGGTGAAGCACACATTTTACTTCTATATATCTTACTTAGAGCTGGGCATATAATGATAACAATAATAATCAGCTTACTACATGCTGGGTTCTTAACATGCATTGCTTTATTTAATCTTTGCAACAGCTATGTTATAGATCAATGATGGAGCAATTATAAGGTCAGAGAGCTAGTAAATTGTGGAACAAGGACCACCCACGGATGTGTTGAAGTAAAATATAGCCCCTTTCCTCTCACCATTGGCTGTATGTTAGACTTTCCCAGAAAACTTGTAAATATACGAATTATCAGCAGGTTTCTGGGCCTCAGTAACTCTGGGGGTAGAGACTATGATTCTGCCTTCTTAGGCAGTCCACCTGGCACTGGATCCACTTCCTGGGAATCACTGCTTGATCCATGTGTTGATTAAGTGAGAGAGGGTTTGTCTACACACCAGGGCTGCTCAGAGTGTAGTCCTTAGACCATCTGTATCAGAACTACCTAGATCTCTGTTAAAAGTGCCGGCAGAAATTGTGCTAATGCACTTAACTTTTTTTTTCTTTTTCTTCTTTCTTTCTTTCTTTCTTTCTTTCTTTCTTTCTTTGTAAGAGAATTGCTTTAGGAACACTTGGTTATTTTTACTTTCACCTGTTTAGGAACAAATAGCTAGGACAGATGGTAACCATCTCCAAATGCTTAAGTCACTGAGGAGTGGAGTTCCTACCTCGGCTGTGATGTTGCTGCTGAGATCACAACATGGGGACCTGGGCTGATTCTTGGCATCTGAAAAATCTGAGATTGGGAGCTGCCTACATGTTCAAAGAACTTTTGGTCCTTTTCACAGTGGATTTGGGAAAGTAATTTTGTAGATCACCCTTGGTCTCCTTAACCGTTTGTGGTAAATAAAGAGGGGAGGATACTGACGTTTATTTTTTAAAAGTTGGTTCCATTTACCTTCAAACCAGTTTACTGTTGTTGTGTTAGATTCTGGGGATTATCTCCTTGAAAGACACCAAAATAATTATCTGTTACTGGCAGCATAACAGAGAGAAATCATGTTTTGTCATCTATCTAAAGAGCAAATTATATAACAAGGGCTTTGCAGGTATCTTCAAGTTATTTTTTGTGTCTGAGTTTATTAAACTTAGTTAGAAAACAATGCAGGATTCCAGGACGATAGTCTGAAACTCTATTGGTAGTAGTTAAATTACCCTTGTGTTCCCTACCCCACCCAATACACTCATCATTCAATAACTGCAAGTTAATAGATAAATAAATGAAATGAATACAGTGACATGACTCTATATTCTTATAGAATTAATACAAATTGTCATTACTATATTGCCATAAACACAGACATAGGGTAGCAAAATAATTTCTTAACAGATATTAAATGTTCTGAGATCAAATAATGACAAAAATAATACTATCTTACTTAATGATAGTCCCTGTCCCATGGGGCATCTGAGTGGCTCAGACTGTTAAGGGTCCGACTTCCGCTCAGGTCATGATCTTGTGGTCAGTGAGTTTGAGCCCTGCATCGGGCTCTGTGCTGACAGCTCAGAGCCTGGAGCCTGCTTCAGATTCTGTGTCTCCCTCTCTCTCTGCCCCTCCCCTGCTCATGCTCTGTCTGTCTCTCTCTATCTCAAAAAATAAATAAACATTAAAAAAAATGATAGGGCCTGTCCCAGTGCTATATGCTTTATTTTATTTTTATTTTATTTATTTATTTTTATTTGTGAGAGAGAGCAAGCATGAGTGGGGAGAGAAGCAGAGGGAGGGAGAGAGAGAGAGAGAGAGAGAGAGAGATTCTTAAGCAGGTTATCCATGCTCAGCATGAGCCCATGACCCTGGGATCATGCCCTGAGCCAAAATCAAGAGTTAGATGCTCAAACGACTGAGCCCCCCCAGGCGCCCCAGTGCTATGTGCTTTATATGCAGCTACCCCTTTCATCTGTCTGTCTCTATGAGGTAGTTACTATTATCTCCATCTTACAGATGAGACAATTGAAGCTTGGAGACGTCACATGGCTTGTACAGGGAAGAACCTAGTTTCCAGTATCGACAGTTTGATATCAGAACCTGTACTGTTCTACGTATTGTTCAGTACAATGAAAAACAAAGCAGATCCAAATTCCTACTATTTACTCTTTAACAGAATACCTTGGATGTACAGGATGTGAACAAAATAAGATTAGGTCTGCTCTTAGAATATTTATCATGATTTTATGAATTTAAATCACAGTGACTTTTAGTATCTGACTTCCCAAACAAGTGATCCAGACTTTTTAGTATCGTAAGGATGTATCGGTAAACATTCATTTGAAGATACTCTGAACTATTATCTGGTTATAACAACAAGTAACAAGTTGATATGCACTGAATCAGTCTGGCTACAGAAGGCATCAATTGTTTAGACTATTGTACCCTTGGCAAAATTCTATCTAAAGGTGTTTCTACTTTTTATAAAAATACACACGTAGACAGACACACACACATCTACACAAACATCCACTCTAAATGACACTACTGAAATTGTACATTTTAGAACCACATCTTCTCCAAGGCACTGCTTCAAAACTTTTAAGAGCTTGGAGTTTTTGGAAGTTCAGATTCACAGGGTAGAAAGATTTTGTGTGTTGTTATGAATAAATGAATTTGTGTATGTGTATGGAGTGTGAACTCTGGTGGCATTTACTGCATTGCTGATGTCCCAATTTATTAGTTTATACCTTCACTTTCTACAACTTTCTTAAGGGCAATGTGTATTTTTTACCTTCAGATTTCTGGAACCTGGTGGAGGGCATCATAGCAAGGTCATCGGTAACGACTGTTGAATGACTTACTGAGAGAATGGCAGGATGGACTTGGATGAAGTTAAAGAGAACAGTCATGGGGCGCCTGGGTGGCTCAGTCGGTTAAGCGTCCGACTTCAGCTCAGGTCGTGATCTCACGGTCTGTGGGTTTGAGCCCCGCATCGGGCTCTGTGCTGACTGCTCAGAGCCTGGAGCCTGTTTCAGATTCTGTGTCTCCCTCTCTCTGACCCTCCCCCATTCGTGCTCTGTCTCTCTCTGTCTCAAAAATAAATAAAGGTTAAAAAAAATTAAAAAAAAAAAGAGAACAGTCATTATGGAGACATTAACATGTAGGAGAAAGAGCCAGTGATAGGTTCATATAAACTCTCACCCAACTCTGGGCTATCTGGCCTTTGAAAAAGATTACCTACCTCCTTCCTTTAATTCGTGCCCCACAGACAAAGGAGACAGAGCACTAGCCCTTAGGGGCCTTAAAGGCATCAAAGTGCAGTTGAGAAAAGGACGCGTTTCACCAGGCAGGTTACTACTTATATTTTACGGCATTTGGGTGCAAGTTTTTCAGAACCAGGATAATTTAACCATGGTGGTGACTTGTCAGTTTATTGCTGTTTCAAACCATTGAAAAATATAAGGCTCTAATAAACGGGTGACAGAGTTATCATACAGAGTAATGGTGAGATTGCAGGCCACTCTGTGCAGTGGCAGCTTATGTAAATTAATCCAGGGTTTTTCTTTCTACGGAAATGTAAGGCAGATATTTTTAAAAACAGAAACTCTCCTTTCTTCACTGCTTTTGGCAAATAATTGCATTATTATTCATTCTGAGAGGAGTAACTCGTTAATTACAGCGTGTCACAAGTATTTTATGTGAGCCAAGGATTTATAAGGCTGAGGACTGTATGGATGCCTTTAAGTTTTTTTTTTTTTTTTTTTTGTATTTTCTTTCCTTTTTTTCTTTTTTCCAACCTATCTCAGTCTTGTGACATTTTGACACTGCGATTACATAGATCTCTTTTCTTCTAGGTTGCAAAGAAAAAGCATCAGCCCTACTTGAAAATAATAATTTTAAGGGTCTCTATGTGGAAATACCACCCTCTGAAATCCTTCAAAGAAAATTAACATTGACTGAAAACCCTAGCTCTCCAAATGGTAAGAAAGAAGAGAAACATCCAATAATTTTAAAAGGCCTCTGGAAGGAGTGAAGAACCGAAACTATAGGAAGTAAAAAGTGGTGTCTATGGTGACTCACATGCACTTATAATTATCTCATGAATATTTGGGGGGGGCTCAAGCCCCCAACATTAATTTAGTTCCTTGTCTCTCTCGAAATGGCTCTTCCAGGGTGTTCTGCAATGAGTTAAATAAACCCTTCCCTTATGTTTCGAAATGCCTCACTGTTGGCCAGAGCGTGAGGCTCCAAAACCTGCCAGGTAGCAAATCCCTTATTCATGGGTCTGCTTGGGGACTGCCCTCTAATATCACTAGATTTGGGTTCATCTATTAAACATGCCCGTCACTTGTTCCTCTCCCCGGGTCCTTGACTCGTCCATTCCAAATTTTGTCCATACAACATCCCTAATCAGTTTTAAAGTACCCAATTGTACTGCAGTGAGGATGGCTTTCTGGGTTGTTCTGAACCTTGACTGGTTTCTTTCCCTTGTGCCTGTCTGGCTCTGGGGCTATTATGCAGACCCTTCCTGGCCTGGCCAGAAAATGAGGTCAGAGCCACTGTCCATGCTCTCCAGTCAGAACTGTAATGGATGAGTTGCATTATATTAATGATAGTGAAAACAGTGTGTACTTTTCATTCAAGACTCTTGTGATACTTTAAGCCCATTTACTCATTAACTCTCATGTCACTCCTCGATTATAATTATTTTATCTGTAAAGAAACTACAATTCAGGAAGGACTGGGTTGTGAGGGAAAAAATGAAATAAGAGATATGAAAATGCGCTGGAAACAAAAACCCTCTATACAGGGCGTGGAAAAGCACTGACTGCAAGGTAGTGTTGTAAGTCTACTATATTGTCACTCGGGCGATACACGTGAGCTTGGGCCGATAATTTTTGTTTCGTTGCTGTCGTCTGTTTCGTTTGTTTTTATTTTCAAATTTGAGAAGGGCAGTCTTTCTAGTTTGGAAATCCAGGAGGAAGGAATAAGGCCCTTCTCCAGACAAATTACCAAGGACTACAGTCAGGTTTTTCAAGGGGGACCAGGGTTATCTTGTTTATGGAAAAGCTTAGTTACCATTGATATATACCTCTTTATAAGGAGGTAAACTATAGGAGTTGGTCTATTAGATGGAAGGTCTTGGGAATACTGAGAAAAAGCCTGGGGCAACAAATAGTCAACGGGTATCTGAATGAATTAAACCTGAGCTGAGAGACCCTTCCTTGGGGTGGTGTCAGAACTTCCAAAACAGAATCACATATTGAACAGATGGCACAATTTCTGGATAAAAGACTGATGGCCATGTATTTAAATAATATCAAATACAATAAAGGTAGATGGGGAACGTGACTAGAACCTGGAGTTTCGTATCAGATAGACTTGTGTTTCACTGAGGCTTGATCATGTGCTAGCTGTATGGCATTGAACTAGTTACTTCACCTCCCCGAGCTTGTGACAATGGAGAGACTGATTCAGGATCGTGGGGATTAAATGGAATATGCATGTGCATTGCTTAATAAAGTTTCTGAGAAGTTGTAGTTACCCAGTAAATATTGGTCCTCATTAACTTTTGGCTTAGTGGTTTCTTTCTACTCTTGGATGCAAAGAAAAATCTTCTGTGGAATATTTCAACCTTGGGCTCCCACCCAGAGATTTACACTTAGGAGACCTGATGTGAGGCTGCAGTAACCGAGGGGAGTTGTCAAAAACTCTGCAGGCGATTCCGATGTGCAGATGTGGTGAGCTGCACTTACAGAAAATACTCTTTCTCACCCTCTAAGACTAAGAGATTTTCTAATTTGGCATCTGTATGATTCACGTGAGAAATTCTGATGCACTGGGTCTGGGGAAGGACTCCGAAAATCCCTTCGCGCTTTCTAGAGCGGATAGCTGGCGTCGTCTATTGAGCAACCTCAACTATTTTGGCTTCGGTCCCACCCTTGTCTCTCTTCCCTTTATTCCATTAGAAGGAATTTAATATTCTTGTTTCATGTAAATGATTCAAGGACAGGCACTAAAAGGCTTTTCTCCACGCCATACAAGGGAAACGTCTGTGGTGTCAGGTGACAGGGACAGGTGATTAAATGCACTGACACAAAAACATCATTGGTGGCGCAGTCAGCAGAAGTGATGCGCCGAGCAAAACCATGAGAGAGCAATGGGAGAGGATGTGAAACCATGGAGGGCCTCCGTGTGCCAGGCACTTAGCTCCAACTTCCACCATGCTCCCAGCTTTAATGTTCCCAAGACTGGGAGGAAAACGTGGAAACCGAACTATCTCCAAAGGCGAGTCAGATTTAACAGAACTGTGATAGAGCAAATGTGATAGGGAAACGTGCAGGGGCAGACCCTACCAGAGAGCTGGGCAGCTGTAAACAGATCAGTCTGATTGGAATGAACTCTTCTCATCCCAAGTAGCAGGATACAAGACTCTAGACAGATTGTGAAGGGGCCCAATTCCATCTAAGGGGTGGCCTTTATCTTCTACTGAAAGCTTTCTGAGCACAGGGTGATGAGAAGGTCACCATGATGGAAGGGGTGTTTTAGGAAGATTACACTTGCAGGGGAGTGCAGGCAGGGGGAATAATCACCAGGCTATTGCTGTAAACTGGGGGGCTAGCAAGGAAAACCTAGGGCAGGGGTGTTGGCTGCAATGAAGAAAAGGAAGAACCAATGGGGCTTAGTGGCTCCATACTTGAGGCATACAGTGAGGTTCTAAGGCACAAATGTCACCAATATGCCCTTCCTGCTCTACCCTTTCCTGCCTTTTTCCTGACCTGCGTTGTGTTCCAAAGAGGAAACTGACCAGAGGAGCAGCCTGGCAGCCGTGTGTGGGACTCAGGAAGGCATGCTTTCCTGGTAGGGAGAGTTTTCTTTCTTTGCTGTCGGGGCAGGGCAAACAGTTCCATCACGATAGCGACATCAGGTAAGCATCCTTACCAGCAGTTGAAGGAGAATGATTCTTTGTAGTCATGTGTACCCTGCCTGGTTCCAGGACTGACTGAAGATGACTGCAACAAAACAGGCAGCAGGTATCTATTAATGCTTGCTGCCTTAGAGAGCAAACAAGGCGCCCTCCAAGCAGCGGGTGGCCGCACGCCCCTCTTCCATATAGACGATATAGGCGAAACGGGGTTTAACTTGAGATCCGTGTTCACGTATCATGTTTGCATTTTTCCCATGATTATTTTTTCCCTTTTGAAGCAGCTGCATTTACATCTTAAAATAATCAAAGTAAACAATTCTTCTTACTCATATACATTTTTAAAAGTATCTTGAAGCAAAAATCCTTCATTAGCATTATGTGTACGCTCTTGCTCATTAAGCTGGAAAACATATTCCATAACCGAGAGTGACTCTGTGATTGCTAAGAAGTGTGGCTGCTTTGACTAGACAGGCCTTACTACAGAGCAGAATCAAAAGGCGTGAAAACCCCAGAATGAGAAGTTGGAAGTTAAAACAATACAATGAAATCGGCATTTGAATCCCGAGATGTACTAAAAATTCCCTCTTGCTCCTTCCTGTCAGGATCATGTTGCACGTTTTGACACTTCCCTTCCTCGATTCCTACACTCACTTCAGCCAGCTCCACGTTTATATTTTGCAAGCTGGCCCTCTGGTATGCCTTCATCTGACCAAGGACTTTCAGGAGTAAATATGTATGAACATCATTACAGTCTAGATTTTCCACAAAACTGCAATTGAAGATCATATCTTTGGATTTCATCCATAAGATATAAAAAAGCAGTAGATGAATAATAGCTCTGCATTGTGATAAAGCTGCTAGTTTGAAAATATTGTCCATTACATTGTTCAGGTGGTTTTCATGATGGTGGTTTCAGGTCCTGGCGGGAATTAATTCCATTCATGATTAAAATTTGTATCAAATGATCTCTCTTATTGCTATATGTCATCCTGTATTTTTTCCTTTATTACTCGTAGGGTCAATGTAATTTAAATTTGCTTTTAGGATGACATTAAATATTTATGATAACATGATCAAAAACTTCATTATTTGAAGTTATAATGAAAAAATATAATAAAAATATTCATAGGGAATAGGACCCTAAGAAGGGAAAGTGGGAAATAGGAACGAGGATGTTCTAACTTTATCTATAATGTTATGGTTCTTAAGAAATGATCAAAGGCAAATATGGTTAAATGTTTGTTTTGTTAAAAGTAGGCGGTGGATGTCCATATGTTACATTATTTTTTATAGTTTCAAAATATAACTAAAAATAAGAATATTAGATCAGACATTTTGCTGAAAATGATGAAATTACCAAACTTGGTACGTATTTTTTGCATTGATTCGATCCAGTTAATTTATTTCTAAATTGTTTAAACAAAATTAAATATATATTCATATGTGTGTGTGTATGTGTGTGTGTGTGTGTGTGTGTGTGTGTGTGTATGTGTGTGTATGGAGACATCCCAGTGGAATAAAATAACATTTCTTTGTGAATAACTAAGATTGATCTTATGTGTGTATAAAAATGAGTCTCAAGCAGAGTTTATTATACGAAGGGACTCATCTCTGTGTTTCTTCCTCCCTCCTCATCTTACTTGTTCGCCCACTGAAATGTTAAACTTGTGAACACATGGTGGCATTTTAGTTAACAGGCCCAAGCCAGCATTCTTCATTGACTTCCTGCCGGTGAGTTTTGATTGCTCTGAAACAGGGCTGTATGGCAGTGCTGTCGGCCAGGAATAGTCATGAGCTATTCTGAAACCCTTGGGATGAAGGACTTTAAGTAGAAATGTTTTAGCATTTTGCCTTGAAATAAGACTACTTTAGGGCGCCTGGGTGGCTCAGTTAGTTAAGCATCTGACTCTTTATTTCAGCTCAGGTTCCGATCTCGTGGTTTGTGAGATCGAGCTTTGCATCGGGCTCGGTGTTGACATCGTGGAGCTTGCTTGGGATTCTCTGTCTCCCTCTCTCTCTGCCCCTCCCCTGCTCAAAAATAGATAAATAAACATTTTTAAAAAGGAATACATTAATTTATCAAAAATATTAAGCTTAAAAGGTAAGAAAGGAAAGGTTGTGTGACTGCCACCCTGCTGCAAACTCTCGAGGAAGGTCCTGTTGTTGAAGGTGTCGGGAAGGTTGCCACTATTACTGCCGTCCTTTTTTCTATTTTATCCTCTCTTAGGCACATTCATTTTCATTTATCACAGATCTCATTTAGTTCATTCTAATCCCATCAGTGTAGTTGAGCACGTACTTGGTGCTAGGTACTGGGCTAAACACAGAGACATCAAGATGGCTCGTGGGATGCCGACTGGAGGCAGAGATCACAACTAAATGAGAAAAACAAGTATCCGTAAAATGGTGTCCTCAAGTTGGACTTTGTTGGAGTGAACAACATGTTTGAGAGCGCTGAGGAGGAAAAATGACTTTTACTTAGAGAGTCTAGGAAGGTTTCGTAGAGAATGTGACTCTTAACTAGAAGCTTAAGTGGGAGTAGAATTTCCACAGGTGGTTTCCATGGTGACTTGTAGCAAGAGGACTCAGAAATCCGATTCCGCCCTAACAGTTCATTTCTCGTTTTCTTTCCTCTGTTGATGCTTCTCCTGTGTGTTCGTTTATACAGTAAGTGATACATCAAAAACATTTTTCTCCTTCCCTAAAACTCTTATCTCACATTCTATATTACAAACGAGAGCACATGTGTCCTGTGTGGGGCCCAGGGCCATAGAGACTTCTGGAAGTCAGACCAGGCCATTGAAAGAAGTCAAGCCTCTGCTGTCTGGTATGGGCATTCTCATTCTCAAGATGCTGGATCTCTGGCTGCAGGATACAGAAGGATAAGCTGGCCCGGGACGATGATGTCTGGGGCGACCAGTTCTAAAATTCTGACACTTTGTTCCCTGATACTCATATTACCGATTATTTCTATTTATCCAGCACATCCTTGCCTGTCAATCTTCCTCACAGTCTTTGCTGCTTCATCTCTGCTAAAGCCTCTACTAAATGAGTCTGACACTCATCAGAATGTTTCCTTCCTAGAGTTGATGTTCCTGCTACTGAGTCTTTCTGAGTCTACTGCCCTTTCATCATCGACAGCCTTACTCACTTGCTCTCCAACCTGTCCTGCGTTACGTGTCTCTGCAGTTGAGTGGGAAGAACATGGACTCGTGAATCTTGTAATAAGGGCCTGAGCCCATTGTTTATAGCTAAGAAATGCTTGATGAGTAAATGATAGACTTGAATTAATATCTTAATTCTGCAAATGGCTTGACACATCTGTAAAGGGTAGAAAATAACTCCTGGCTCGTAATAACACCTGCCTCCAAAGGTTTTTCTGAGGGTATATACATGGAGAACAAATGGAAACGTCTTCACGGGATATTTGGTGCATCGCAGGTTGTGCTGTTTTGCTGCTTCCCTTGCTTATGGATAGTTCATTCTTCATCTTGTACTAAACTGGTCTAGTCCATTCCAGATGGGCACCAAATACAATATTTTTCCACATACACTTAATTGATTAACTGCAGATAAGCTTTGACCCAATGTGCATGAAAGAACTACTTGTGCACATTTCTCTAAAATCTATAAATTGAGGGTTTTTTTTTCTCTCATATTTAGAAGTACAAAAAGATTACTGTCTTTTTTTTGCTTCAAAAAGAATTCTTATAACATTTTAGACTATCACTATATTGAGTAATGCTAAAAATAAGTTTGTTTCACTCCTATTTTTTTCTAGCCCTTGTTATCTCTGTCCTCTTCTTCCTTACCTTTCTGTCTTTATTACTTGTGCTCTCTCCAAAGTACACAGTCGAAGTACTTCGAAAAAAATTTCCTGCCATTGATGGAGCTTACCATCAATGGAGCAGAGAAGCTTACTGTTAACAACGTGGAAAGGTTTAAAGTTCTTGCTAATAATATAGGAAAACATTTTCTTAATATGTTGTCTATAAAGATGATATAAATGTATTTATTTGCAGAGACAATATAAATGAAATGAGAGACGAATCTACTTGTTTTCAAATGTGGTAGAAACAAACTCAATTTGTAGATTTTAGATAACATACAGAGCAACATGAAAAAAGTCACATTGAATTCTTTTGCTTTCATTCATTTTTTCATGCTAAAGTTATTTGCTAATAGTGCTATTCTTTTTATTCTAATTAAAATGTCTGCATTCCTATTCTTAAGTGTGGCTGTGCAAAATGGTCCTGTTCTTGGTTTCATCTCAGAAGGCTTTTTAAGCTGAATAATCAAATGTGGACCTTCTTTTAGTAATCGCAAATGGCCACTGCAGGAACACAACATGTTTTTTTAAGACAGTGTTTTGAATTACTTATAAGAGGAGAAATCCTTTTAATGAAACCAATAATCTATTGACTATACAAATGCTAGAGTTATTACCTGAAACCAGGAAATTGATTCATTATTTTAACTTTGTTGTACTATAAGGGATTTGATTTATTTTTACCCATGCTATATATTCATTTCACGAATTGTCAATCTTCTATCTCAAGCAAACTATATTATAAACTTTTTCAATTCAAAACAATACTTCTTTTTTACCACATATTATCTTTTATATTTTTCAAACTAAGTACCTCTAAGTGCCACACCGTGAATGGACATAGGATAAAACATAGATAAATTCTACTTAAGTAAATCAGCCTATAGTTGATTCTAATTTAAAATCATTGAGCAATAACTTTTGTTTGTACCGTTGAATAGCATGTATTCTATACTTTTTTCACTTACAAATAATCTACCGAGATTTGACAGTTGTCAGGCAGTCAGACTTGGGGCTTGCTGAGATCATTATCAGATACATATCAAGGCACGAATAGGACCAATGCAACAATGCATACAGGATGCTCTCGTTACTCATCCGGATGTTGTATCTGTCAGTGGCTCCTTTGACATGAGCTGGAGTTTAAGCTTAATGTTAGCCCTAAATAAATGACCTGTTCTGTTCTCTAGTTCGGGATTTTTCTAAAGTGAAAAAAGTACCTTTTAAATGTGAAGTTCTAATCAAGGTAATATAATTAAAAATACATAAAACATCTAGGGGCATGTGGGTGGCTCAGTTGGTTAAGCATCCGACTCTTGATTTCGGCTCAGGTCATGATCTCACGCTTGTGAGATCGAGCCCCATATCTGGCTCCATGCTGAGAGTGGAGTGTGCTTAAGTCTCTCTCTCTCTCTCTCTCTCTCTCTCTCTCTCTCTCTCTCTTTCTCTCTCTCCCTCTGCATCTTCCCCACTAGCACACTCTTAAAAAAATGCATAAAACATCTAGAAAGAAATGGGGATGATGTTAGCTTTATATTCATACTCGCATAGATCAGAGAGTAACTTGGATCACAAGAGATTCAAAATATTGTGCTGGGAAAATTGCCAGTATATAAATTGGAATACCAAAGTACAGAGAAATTAGTAAAAGTGTATACAAATTAAAAATTCTCCTTTCTGAACATAGATAAAAAATCAGAGGCTAATCCAGAATTGGGACAGTAAGATGTTCAGAATCAAAAAACAGCTAAAGGTATGTATACACATACTGTGAGCTATAAGTCATCGGGAAATGAAAGGGCCTCTGAATTGCTGTCTCTCCTCTGCCTCTGTTGAGTCAGTTCACGGCACAGCCCAGGTGACGCTTTTAAAATGTAAATGAGATCAAATCATTTCCTTGCTTAAAACCCAGCAAAGCCGGCCCATCAACCTTAGAATAAAATCTGTGGTTCTTACCATGGTTGATGAGGCCCTGCATAATCTGGCCCTTGACTAGCTCTCCAATTTCATTTCTCCACCCTTTTCATGCTCCAACCACACTTGAGTGTTACTGCTTTCTGGACACACCATATATGTTTCTGTCACCAGGATATTTCATTTTCTGTCCCCTCTGCCTGGCACGTTCCTACATCAGATATTTGCATGACTCAAATCTGACCTTTTCCGAGAAGCCTTCCCTGACTACCCTATCAAAGTCAGAACACTTCCATCTCTGACTCCTAACATTATTGCATATATGATTTTTAAAATTGTCTGTTTTCTTTAAAAAAAAAAAAAAGTTAAAAAAAAAAAAAGGGGCGGGCGGGGGGCACTGTGTGGCTCAGTGGGTTGAGTGTCCGACTTCAGCTCAGGTCAGGATCTCGCAGTTTGTGAGTTCAAGCCCCGCGTCGGGCTCTGTGCTCACAGCTAGGAGCCTGGAGTCTGCTTCCGATTCTGTGTCTCCCTCTCTCTGCCCCTCCCCCGCTCATGCTGTCTCTCTCTCTCTCTCTCTCTCTCTCTCTCTCTCTCTGTCAAAAATAAATAAACATTAAAAAAAAAAGGAAAACTGTCTGTTTTCTTCATTTCAGTGTATGCTTTGTGTAAAAAGTGACTTTGTCTGCCTTGTTTTCTGCTGCAGACTTCAGCAGCAGAAAACTGCTGTTTTCTTCAGGCTTAGAACAATATCTGGCATGTAATAGGCACTCAATAAATATTTGTTGAATAAATGAATAAATAAATATACTATACTTCTGACTTTAAAATAAAATATACTTATATTTTAGTGATCTGGGCAAAGTTTTGATTTGAAGTCTATGGTTAATTAGGTCGATGCATATTATTTTGCTTGAATCATCAAGAACAGTATTCATCATTCTTATATACAATAAACATTAATATTTGTTAAAGATTTAGCTCATAGTGGATGTGCAATAAATATTTGCTAAATAAATGGAGTGCCACCATGTATAAGTTATTAGACATTGGTATTTAATTATATATGTATAAAAAAAGGACAAATGTCCCTCTTAGGTGGATTAAGTTATTTTAAACATGTTGATGGATTTCATGTCCCAAGGGTAAGTCTTCAGTAATCAGTGGGGGTAAAGTCCACACAGTTTGACAGCCTTAGGCTTCATGCAGTGCATACAATTAGCCTTTTCATTATCTATGTACATTTTTGGCAATCCTTATTATATAACTTCAACCTTTTCTATTCAGTATTTAAAACGGTTTGGACTCCCCATCTGTCAGAATCTTCTTATTCTGACTAAAAACTCAAATCGACCTTTTTCCTTTTAATGATAATTTAGTTTGTGCCAACCTTTGTTATTACTATCCTTAACATCACCTATCCTTTAAAGTATGAGTCAGTGTTTACTGCAGCAGGAGAGGATGATTAAAGGCTACTGTCTGCTATAAGCCTTTGCCAATCAAGCAGTTTCTTCATCTTTAGGCGATTCAATTTATTTGTCTAATGTAAGTAATTTGATCATTCTGATCTGAATTCCAATTATACTCCTATCAACAGATCTATTTCATTTCAAAGACTTCAGCAGCAACTACTGAAAACTAAGTAAACTTAGGTTTGTACTGGTTGCAAGTGCTTTCCGTAGGTTCAAAAATTTAGATGGAACAAGGAGAAAAATGCATATCAATGTATTGCCGGTATTATATGCAGCTATTACTAAATCACAAATTGGAATCAGGAAGCGTGTTCCATACTGCATAAATATTTTGGAGTGAAAGACTTTGCCTTTTCACAGACATTGTGACATTATTTTGACTATGGCTTCTGGAGACTACTAGTCAGAGGGTACACTCTGCAGCAAATGTGGGTAATAAGCAAGCAAACGCAAAGCAAACAATACTCCCTTTGCTTTGCAAGATTTCTTAGGCAACAGCGATGTTCTACTTTCCTGATACATATGCTGTGCCTCAGCAGACAGTATGTTGTCAGGGCGGTCTTTAGTGAGTATTAGGGACTGGACTATGTGTTGCTATATAAAGTTTTATCTACAGAAATGATTTACAAAAGTTAAATCTAAAAATTATAACTCTGACTTGTCATTGGAATTTTTTTGTTGACGGACATTAAAATGTTTGAATGGCATTCTAGAGGCTATCATCAATTTTTTTTTTTTTTTTTTTTTTTTTTTTTGCCATGCTGGTAAGGACTAAAATGGGTTACAGAGTTTTAGATGTTAATTCTGAATGTGGTCCATTTGGCTACGTATTCTGCAACATACGTGCTCTTTGGAAACACTATGATTAAATGCTGAAACCGAGGCAAAACTGTACAATTTATAGTCTATTTCTTTAAAGACTAAAGAATGATCATCTTTTTGGTAATGTTTTGAAATAGTAGGAAACACGGGTCCTATTAAAACACTTTATAGGAATCTTCTTTAAACAATCTATACTAAGTAAAATATTTATTAGGTTTTTAAAAGAATAATCTATATGCAGGAAACAATGGTGATCGTTTAATAAGCAGAACAAAACATATGAATAATAAGTGTGACATTTAAGAGACAGCTCCTTTCAATGAACGGTACACAGCATTTTTCTTGGTATCTTTTTCAGGAAAGTTGTACGAGAGCTGTCAGGTAGCTTGAGAGACTAGGGTCCGTCCTCTTTTACTTGAAGCATAATGCCGGTGTCACAAAATGTTGGTGTTGTCTCACTAGATCACAGCACGGTGTCATAGTTCAGGCAATCACTGTGTCAGCCTAACCTAACTGCATTGTACGCTTGCAGTCATAGATAATGAAAAGTTTCACAGGATGAGACATTTACAATGAATGTTGGCTAAATATAAGGTCTATACAGAGATGAGTCAATATACCATGTCTTGAGTCACAAAGGAGAATACTTACTAAATTCTACTAAATACTTACTAAATTCTAAAAGACTGCTTGCAATGGACAATGATGATGGTACCAATTTTTGGAGTGGTGGCCACATCATAAAAAAGAATTTGCATATGGACCAAAGATGATAGAATACCATGAATTGAGAGGTATGATTACCTTAGCTCTGTTAAAAAATTATTGGAAATATGCAAAGAGGTATTAGGTTACAGGGAACTAAATAGGATGATTCTCATTTCCATTCAACATAAACTAATTAGCCAATATACATCTACCTTTGTTTATTAACAATTCATAATTAGATTAGATTAGTCAAGGGCCATTTACTCTTTCAATCTTTTTGAACACCACTGTTCGACCACAGTAACCCAAAACTCGTTGACAACTATCTGCATAAAGCACTCAATCAAATAACTAATATAATTTTAATCCCATGCCTCATCAGCTAAAACGTGAACTGTGAAACACTAATACACCCAGTCTGAGACCCTGCTCTCAATTGACAAGATGTACCTAGGACCCTATGAGTTCACCTCATGGCCTTTCACACTTTCACACATGCTCTTTTAGGAGCTGGTCATTACAGGTTCAGTGAAATTGGACATTTCTCTATTTCAGCCAGTGAATGAGATGCAGAACCCAAAAGGTGTTTTCCTTAACTGGAGGAAGGAAAAGAAAACTAGGTTACATTTTCTTTAACATTACCAAACATTACATCTTCACTGGGTAATAATAAGGCAGTACAGCAGAAAGCTGTAGAAGGAAAATTACAAAAGGCAGAATCTTGCTGTACTCATTCGTGCAGTTATTTACTCAACAGATTTGTGCTGAACATCTAACTGGTAGCAGAACTGGTTTTTGTTTTGTTTTGTTTTCATTTTGAAATTTCAGGGTTTTTTTGGGGGGGGGGGGAAGATACAAAGGCAAACAAGTAAGCACCTACAGTTAAAAGCAAGGGACAAAAAATTAGAGAGTGCTTCTCTAGAGGCATAGGCAAGGTTGAGAGGTTAACTGAGTCTAGATGTGGAAGAGGATCAAGGCTTCTTTGAGGAGGAACAGTTGAGTAGCATTTGGTTGGGCACAGAAGTGGAGATGAACGTGCAAGCTGGAGGGAAGAGACTGCCCCCAAGTACAGAGGCATGAAGCTTCTGCTCAAGGAGCTGTAAGGTGGTTTGGTAGACCTGACGGTCTTGTGTGCCAAGGAAGGAGTAGACTGAGGCTGAAGAGGTAGGCGGGACCAGATCATGGGTAGATCTACGATGGGTGAGGGACTTCAAACTTTACTGGGAAGTTCCCAGATCTTTGAAGAATGGAAGCAGAAGAGTGACGAGGGTAATGGGAATGGGTTGGAGAGGCAGAGACTGGAAGCAGGAGACCAGTTCAAAAGCCACACACCCACGTAGAGGAGGAATGATGAGGCCCGAATGATTGGATTACCCCTGTTAGCAACTGACCCTTCTTTTCCTCTTCTCACTTTCTATGTTAGTACTCTTTCCTGGTTTTCTTGTACTTCTCTGGCTCCCTCTTCTCAGCCTGTTTAACTTCTTTTTTTCTCCCTCACACTCTACAGGTTGATGTTCTCCAAAGCTCAGTCCTAGTTTCCCCTTTCTTCTCTTTTTATAATCTTTCTCTAGGAAATCTCTTCTATTCACAGTCTACAGGTTCAAATTTATTTTTCCAGCCCAGAATCCGCTAGAATCCACCCCTGGCATCCAGCTGCCTACTTGACATTCCTACTTGGGTGTCTCACAGGCATCATAAACTAATACTAAAAGGTAAACTCTTGTTCTTTTTCCAGAAATTTACTTCTTCTGTTTTCCCACCGACATCAGCCGCACGGGCGAGCCAGAGCCTAGAGGCAGAGTTGGTGCTTCCTCCCTCTCTTACCTCTCCCCAGATCTACTCCTCACTGTCCCCACTACCACCTAGGATGGCATGAGTTGACGAAACCTCTGCTTGCTGGCAGAGTGAGAGCAAGGGACTCAGGGCTGTGGGGTTGGGGGAATTCACTATTTGATTCTATGAGGATGAGAAGTACCTTCGAAGTCTGAAGAAATGCAAACCCTATTAGGGGCAATTTTAGTTCTTCTGAGCCTCAGATCACTACTCTGTCAATAAATAGATATTCTTTCTGATTGGTAAAGTCATTAAAGATAGCCAGAAAGGGGCGCCTGGGTGGCTCAGTCGGTTAAGCGTCCGACTTCGGCTCAGGTCACGATCTCGCGGTATGTGAGTTCGAGCCCCGAGTCAGGCTCTGTGCCGACTGCTCAGAGCCTGGAGCCTGCTTCAGATTCTGTGTCTCCCTCTCTCTCTGACCCTCCCCGTTCATGCTCTGTCTCTCTCTGTCTCAAAAATAAAATAAAACGTTTAAAAAAAAAATTAAAAAAAAAAAAAGATAGCCAGAAAAAAATTCTACATAAATATTTTAGAGTTTTTACTCAGGAAAAAAAAAAAAAATGAAAGTGGGTCAATATTTTCCTTTTGCTTATAAGCCTTTAGCTTATCCTTATTACAGTTTTTTTTCTTTTTTAGCCCTTACACATTCAGATACCAAAAATAACCACTTCCGGATCCTCATTACTTCTCAGTGTTGCAAACATTTTTCGCTTATTCACACTCTGGGCGTTTAATCTAGTGTATTTGTCTTTCTCTCATTTTATTTTATTCAACCATTATTTAAAAGGGGATTTGATTGGGGCACCTGGGTGGCTCAGTCAGTTAAGCGCCTGACTTCAGCTCAGGTCATGATCTCGAGGTATGTGAGTTCGAGCCCCGCGTCGGGCTCTGGGCTGACAGCTCAGAGCCTGGAGCCTGTTTCGGATTCTGTGTCTTCCTCTCTCTCTGCACCTCCTCTGCTCTCTCTCTCTCTCTCTCTCTCTCAAAAATAAATAAACATTAAAAGGGGACTTGATTGGCTTTGTCCAAGTGAACTGGCGTCCTGTAGTTGACAGTATCAGATGGGGACTGGCTGGGAATGACATTAGATCTTCTTGTTCCTTTTTCCCTCTCTTGCCCTTACCCACTCAAGTCCTGTCATGATTTCTCTGTGAAACTGACCCACTTAGTAGTATAGTCCTTCCATGAAATTTGACCAATTATGTTTTTGGTTTATTTGCAGTATTTTTTCAAGGTAGCAAAATTAACTTTGCTGCATTTATGAAGTAGCCAGGATATGCTAAAATCCTAATCTTAATTCACTACACTTATGGAATCAAATTCCTTCTAACCACAACAACATTATTACATAATATTGTTACTCTATTACACACCATAACACAATATCTGTTGTAATTCTTAGTATTTATTTTAAGGCAAAATATTCTTGGAAATAACTCTCCTGGAAGGAAAAATTCTGCTGAAATTGTTATGCTATTATTTACTTTGTTTATTTATAACAAAGTTTATTGGTATAAATTCAAAAAGTAAATAGATATCTAGAAGTTTGACATTTTACTACTTGTCACTATTTGGATGGTTACTAATACTATCCCAAAATATTATGTTGAACGAGGTTTTTTATATAAGTGATTACCTGCCAATTATTTGATTTTTTTTTTTAATTTTTTAATGTTTATTTTTGAGACGGAGACAGAGTGCGAGTGGGGGAGGGGCAGAGAGAGAGGGAGACACAGAATCCGAAACAGGTTCCAGGCTCTGAGCTGTCAGCACAGAGCCCGACGCGGGGCTCAAACTCACAAACTGCGAGATCACGACCTGAGCCAAAGTCGGTCGCCTAACCAACTGAGCCCCGTGGGGGCCCCATTTAAAAAAATTTTTAGGGACAGGTTCCGGAAGATGGCGGCGTAGGAGGACGCGGGGCTCACAGCGCGTCCTGCCGATCACTTAGATTCCACCTACACCTGCCTAAAGAACACAGAAAACCGCCAGAGGATTAGCAGAAGGGAGTCTCCGGAGTCAAGCGCAGACCAGAGGCCCACAGAAGAGGGTAGGAAGGGCGGCGAGGCGGTGCGCGCTCCACGGACTGGCGGGAGGGAGCCGGGGCAGAGGGGCGGCTCGCCGGCCAAGCAGAGCCCCCGAGTCTGGCTGGCAAAAGCGGAGGGGCCGGACGGACTGTGTTCCGACAGCAAGCGCGACTTAGCGTCTGGGAGGTCAGAAGTTAACAGCTCTGCTCGGAAAGCGGGAAGGCTGGAGGACAAAGGGAGGGAGAGCTGCTGAGCCCCCGGACGGCAGAGCTCAGCTTGGCGGGGAACAAAGGCGCCAGCGCCATCTCCCCCGCCCATCCCCCAGCCAAAATCCCAAAGGGAACCAGTTCCTGCCAGGGAACTTGCTCGCTCCGCGCAAACACCCAACTCTGTGCTTCTGCGGAGCCAAACCTCCGGCAGCGGATCTGACTCCCTCCGGCAGCGGATCTGACTCCCTCCCGCTGCCACAGGGCTCCTCCTGAAGTGGATCACCTAAGGAGAAGCGAGCTAAGCCTGCCCCTCCAGCCCCCGTGCACCTTGCCTACCCACCCCAGCTAATACGCCAGATCCCCAGCAACACAAGCCTGGCAGTGTGCGAGTAGCCCAGACGGGACACGCCACCCCACAGTGAATCCCGCCCCTAGGAGAGGGGAAGAGAAGGCACACACCAGTCTGACTGTGGCCCCAGCAGTGGGCTGGGGGCAGACATCGGGTCGGACTGCGGCCCCGCCCACTAACTCCAGTTATACACCACAGCACAGGGGAAGTGCCCTGCAGGTCCTCACCATGCCAGGGACTCTCCAAAATGACCAAACGGAAGAATTCCCCTCAGAAGAATCTCCAGGAAATAACAACAGCTAATGAACTGATCAAAAAGGATTTAAATAATATAACAGAAAGTGAATTTAGAATAATAGTCATAAAATTAATCGCTGGGCTTGAAAACAGTATACAGGACAGCAGAGAATCTCTTGCCACAAAGATCGAGGGACTAAGGAACAGTCAAGAGGAGTTGAAAAACGCTTTAAACGAATTGCAAAACAAAATGGAATCCACGATGGCTCGGCTTGAAGAGGCAGAGGAGAGAATAGGTGAACTAGAAGATAAAGTTATGGAGAAAGAGGAAGCTGAAAGAAAGAGAGATAAAAAAATCCAGGAGTATGAGGGGAAAATTAGAGAACTAAGTGATACACTAAAAAAAAATAATATACGCATAATTGGTATCCCAGAGGAGGAAGAGAGAGGGAAGGGTGCTGAAGGGGTACTTGAACAAATTATAGCTGAGAACTTCCCTGAACTGGGGAAGGAAAAAGGCATTGAAATCCAAGAGGCACAGAGAACTCCCTTCAGACGTAACTTGAATCGATCTTCTGCACGACATATCATAGTGAAACTGGCAAAATACAAGGATAAAGAGAAAATTCTGAAAGCAGCAAGGGATAAACGTGCCCTCACATATAAAGGGAGACCTATAAGACTCGTGACTGATCTCTCCTTTGAAACTTGGCAGGCCAGAAAGGCTTGGCACGATATCTACAGTGTGCTAAACAGGAAAAATATGCAGCCGAGAATCCTTTATCCAGCAAGTCTGTCATTTAGAATAGAAGGAGAGATAAAGGTCTTCCCAAACAAACAAAAACTGAAGGAATTTGTCACCACGAAACCAGCCCTACAAGAGATCCTAAGGGGGATCCTGTGAGACAAAGTACCAGAGACATCACTACAAGCATAAAACATACAGACATCACAATGACTCTAAACCCGTATCTTTCTATAATAACACTGAATGTAAATGGATTAAATGCGCCAACTAAAAGACATAGGGTATCAGAATGGATAAAAAAACAAGACCCATCTATTTGCTGTCTACAAGAGACTCATTTTAGATCTGAGGACACCTTTAGATTGAGAGTGAGGGGATGGAGAACTATTTATCATGCTCCTGGAAGCCAAAAGAAAGCTGGAGTAGCCATACTTATATCAGACAAACTAGACTTTAAATTAAAGGCTGTAACAAGAGATGAAGAAGGGCATTATATAATAATCACAGGGTCTATCCACCAGGAAGAGCTAACTATTATAAATGTCTATGCGCCAAATACCCGAGCCCCCAGATATATAAAACAATTACTCATAAACATAAGCAACCTTATTGATAAGAATGTGGTCATTGCGGGGGACTTTAACACCCCACTTACAGAAATGGATAGATCATCTAGACACACAGTCAATAAAGAAACAAGGGCCCTGAATGATACATTGGATCAGATGGACTTGACAGATATATTTAGAACTCTGCATCCCAAAGCAACAGAATATACTTTCTTCTCGAGTGCACATGGAACATTCTCCAAGATAGATCATATACTGGGTCACAAAACAGCCCTTCATAAGTTTACAAGAATTGAAATTATACCATGCATACTTTCAGACCACAATGCTATGAAGCTTGAAATCAACCACAGGAAAAAGTCTGGAAAACCTCCAAAAGCATGGAGGTTAAAGAACACCCTACTAACGAATGAGTGGGTCAACCAGGCAATTAGAGAAGAAATTAAAACATATATGGAAACAAACGAAAATGAAAATACAACAATCCAAACGCTTTGGGATGCAGCGAAGGCAGTCCTGAGAGGAAAATACATTGCAATCCAGGCCTATCTCAAGAAACAAGAAAAATCCCAACTACAAAATCTAACAGCACACCTAAAGGAAATAGAAGCAGAACAGCAAAGGCAGCCTAAACCCAGCAGAAGAAGAGAAATAATAAAGATCAGAGCAGAAATAAACAATATAGAATCTAAAAAAACTGTAGAGCAGATCAACGAAACCAAGAGTTGGTTTTTTGAAAAAATAAACAAAATTGACAAACCTCTAGCCAGGCTTCTCAAAAAGAAAAGGGAGATGACCCAAATAGATAAAATCATGAATGAAAATGGAATGATTACAACCAATCCCTCAGAGATACAAACAATTATCAGGGAATACTATGAAAAATTATATGCCAGTAAATTGGACAACCTGGAAGAAATGGACAAATTTCTAAACACCCACACTCTTCCAAAACTCAATCAGGAGGAAATAGAAAGCTTGAACAGACCCATAACCAGCGAAGAAATTGAATCGGTTATCAAAAATCTCCCAACAAATAAGAGTCCAGGACCAGATGGCTTCCCAGGGGAGTTCTACCAGACATTTAAAGCAGAGATAATACCTATCCTTCTCAAGCTATTCCAAGAAATAGAAAGGGAAGGAAAACTTCCAGACTCATTCTATGAAGCCAGTATTACTTTGATTCCTAAACCAGACAGAGACCCAGTAAAAAAAGAGAACTACAGGCCAATATCCCTGATGAATATGGATGCAAAAATTCTTAATAAGATACTAGCAAATCGAATTCAACAGCATATAAAAAGAATTATTCACCATGATCAAGTGGGATTCATTCCTGGGATGCAGGGCTGGTTCAACATTCGCAAATCGATCAACGTGATACATCACATTAACAAAAAAAAAGAGAAGAACCATATGATCCTGTCAATCGATGCAGAAAAGGCCTTTGACAAAATCCAGCACCCTTTCTTAATAAAAACCCTTGAGAAAGTCGGGATAGAAGGAACATACTTAAAGATCATAAAGGCCATTTATGAAAAGCCCACAGCTAACATCATCCTCAATGGGGAAAAACTGAGAGCTTTTTCCCTGAGATCAGGAACACGACAGGGATGCCCACTGTCACCGCTGCTATTTAATATAGTGCTGGAAGTTCTAGCATCAGCAATCAGACAACAAAAGGAAATCAAAGGCATCAAAATTGGCAAAGATGAAGTCAAGCTTTCGCTTTTTGCAGATGACATGATATTATACATGGAAAATCCGATAGACTCCACCAAAAGTCTGCTAGAACTAATACATGAATTCAGCAAAGTTGCAGGATACAAAATCAATGTGCAGAAATCAGTTGCATTCTTATACACTAACAATGAAGCAACAGAAAGACAAATGAAGAAACTGATCCCATTCACAATTGCACCAAGAAGCATAAAATACCTAGGAATAAATCTAACCAAAGATGTAAAAGATCTGTATGCTGAAAACTATAGAAAGCTTATGCAGGTAATTGAAGAAGATATAAAGAAATGGAAAGACATTCCCTGCTCATGGATTGGAAGAATAAATATTGTCAAAATGTCAATACTACCCAAAGCTATCTACACATTCAATGCAATCCCAATCAAAATTGCACCAGCATTCTTCTCGAAACTAGAACAAGCAATCCTAAAATTCATATGGAACCACAAAAGGCCCCGAATAGCCAAAGTAATTTTGAAGAAGAAGACCAAAGCAGGAGGCATCACAATCCCAGACTTTAGCCTCTACTACAAAGCTGTCATCATCAAGACAGCATGGTATTGGCATAAAAACAGACACATAGACCAATGGAATAGAATAGAAACCCCAGAACTAGACCCACAAACGTATGGCCAACTCATCTTTGACAAAGCAGGAAAGAACATCCAATGGAAAAAAGACAGTCTCTTTAACAAATGGTGCTGGGAGAACTGGACAGCAACATGCAGAAGGTTGAAACTAGACCACTTTCTCACACCATTCACAAAAATAAACTCAAAATGGATAAAGGACCTGAATGTGAGACAGGAAACCATCAAAACCTTAGAGGAGAAAGCAGGAAAAGACCTCTCTGACCTCAGCCGTAGCAATCTCTTACTCGGCACATCCCCAAAGGCAAGGGAATTAAAAGCAAAAGTGAATTACTGGGACCTTATGAAGATAAAAAGCTTCTGCACAGCAAAGGAAACAACCAACAAAACTAAAAGGCAACCAACGGAATGGGAAAAGATATTTGCAAATGACACATCGGACAAAGGGCTAGTATCCAAAATCTATAAAGAGCTCATCAAACTCCACACCCGAAAAACAAATAACCCAGTGAAGAAATGGGCAGAAAACATGAATAGACACTTCTCTAAAGAAGACATCCGGATGGCCAACAGGCACATGAAAAGATGTTCAACGTCGCTCCTTATCAGGGAAATACAAATCAAAACCACACTCAGATACCACCTCACGCCAGTCAGAGTGGCCAAAATGAAGAAATCAGGAGACTATAGATGCTGGAGAGGATGTGGAGAAACAGGAACCCTCTTGCACTGTTGGTGGGAATGCAAATTGGTGCAGCCGCTCTGGAAAGCAGTGTGGAGGTTCCTCAGAAAATTAAAAATAGACCTACCCTATGACCCAGCAATAGCACTGCTAGGAATTTACCCAAGGGATACAGGAGTACTGATGCATAGGGGCACCTGTACCCCAATGTTTATAGCGGCACTCTCAACAATAGCCAAATTATGGAAAGAGCCTAAATGTCCATCAACTGATGAATGGATAAAGAAATTGTGGTTTATATACACAATGGAATACTACGTGGCAATGAGAAAGAATGAAATATGGCCTTTTGTAGCAACATGGATGGAACTGGAGAGTGTGATGCTAAGTGAAATAAGCCATACAGAGAAAGACAGATACCATATGGTTTCACTCTTATGTGGATCCTGAGAAACATAACAGAAACCCATGGGGGAGGGGAAGGAAAAAAAAAAAAAAAGAGGTTAGAGTGGGAGAGAGCCAAAGCATAAGAGACTGTTAAAAACTGAGAACAAACTGAGGGTTGATGGGGGGTGGGAGGGAGGGCAGGGTGGGTGATGGGTATTGAGGAGGGCACCTTTTGGGATGAGCACTGGGTGTTGTATGGAAACCAATTTGACAGTAAATTTCATATATTAAAAAATAAAATAAAATAAAAAAAAATAAATAAATAAATAAATAAAAAAAAAAAAAAAAATAAAAAAAAATAAAAAAATTTTTAAATGTTTATTGACTTCTTTTTTTATTTTTTTTTATGTTTATTTATTATTGAGACACAGAGAGACAGAAGCATGAACAGGGGAGGGGTAGAGAGAGGGGGGAGACACAGAATCAAAAGCAGGCTCCAGGCTCTGAGCTGTCAGCACAGAGCCTGATGCGGGGCTCGAACCCACCAACTGTGAGATCGTGACCTGAGCCGAAGTTGGACGCTTAACTGACTGAGCCACCCAGGTGCCCCTGATTTCAATAAAAGAGAGTCATCAAAGTAAATGACACCATATATAGTTTTTTACTCTTATTATTGCAACTCTTTTTATTTTATTTTATTTTTTTACATTTATTTATTTTTGATAGAGAGAGACAGAGCACAAGCGGGGGAGGGGCAGAGAGACACACACAGAATTTGAAATAGGCTCCAGACTTCAAGCTGTCAGCACAGAGCCCGACGTGGGGCTTGAACTCACAAACTGGGAGATCATGCCCTGAGCAGAAGTCGCATGCTTGACGGACTGAGCCACCCAGGCTCCCCTATTATTGGAACTCTTAAACATAAAAGGTGTTAATAGATTATTGAACACAGAATCATTGAGAAGTATTAGGAATATCTTCATCTTGATATGCTATGTAGAATTTGTCTTTTCAGCTCACAGTGCCCTCAAATGTTTAAATAATGGGCACTCTGATCTAACTTTGGCTAAACAACTTAAATAACAAAAAATAAATGCACACTGCATATCAGGAAATTAACTGACAATTCTGAGCTGAAGGAAGGAAAAGATAACTCTACCATAATGGGTGCACATTTAGAAAAAAAATAATGTTAGTATAAAAATAGCTTTGAAAATTTGTTTTCAGAATTGCTTCCTTCCTCTGAAATGATGATTATAACATGCACAAGATATTGCATTTATAAATATTGTCTGTTCTTTATCTTTAGGGTCCTTGTATTTTATATTGATTTTTCCTGATGGTTTATCTATATTAAAGTTTGCACATTTCTCTTTACTGAGAATAAAAGGCATTTAGAAGTTGCTAGATGGCAATTCAAGAGGACAGAAAAGGTTAGTCAAATAATTAGAATAATACATATATAAACTATATCAAAATGATCAGAGCATTACATGGAGAATTGGTTTTGCACGATGAGAATTATTTTAAAGGCTTTCAGGTTTCATAATATGAAGAAACTACCATAATACTATTTTTGTTTGCTCATATAGAGAAAGTTTTCCGTTTTGGAAATGTGTCTAAGCAGATACACACTAAAATAGTAGGTTTCATACTATGCTTCTAGGAAACGATTCTGTTGGGAGCTCAACCAAGATTCAAGATGTTCTGCCGCTAAAATAAAATAATAACAGTTTTTTTTCCAATTCTCTCAGAGAAACAGCATTTTTTTTTTCTGATTTGTAAGCTTTTCTCACCCACTTTTTTTTTTCAGCTTCATTGGTTCTTTAATCTGTAATTGGCATGTGCAGCTATATGATGAGGAAACGAATGAACCAAGGGTACAGAAGAAAAGAAACACATCTTTTATGTATTAATTCTCAAATATATGTCATGAATCATTATTCTTTATGTGTAGAGGTTTGCATTCATATGAAAACAGTCATGTTTCTGCAGGTGACTTTCCTCCTAGTTCTCTCAATCAATTAAAATACCATTATTTCATGGAAATCTGTAGAGAATGTGATAATGTTCAGGTGCTCAAGTGCTTAAGCACAACTGAGAACCTAGAACCACTGAATTAAAAAGCTAAATTTATTTATGAGTTGTTTTGTTTTGTTTGTTTTTTTTTTTTTTACTTTTTGAGTATAAATTATAATCCAGAGGTGTCCAGCTATATTTAAGAATCAGGCTAAGTGAAATAAGTCATACACAGAAAGACAGATACCATATGTTTTCACTCTTATGTGGATCCTGAGAAACTTACCAGAAGACCATGGGGGAAGGGAAGGGAAAAAAAAAAAGTTAGAGAGGGAGGGAACCAAACCATAAGAGACTCTTCAAAACTGAGAATAAACTGAGGGTTGATGGGGGTGGGGGGTGGGGGAGGGGGGTGGGAGGGAGGGTGAGTGGGTGATGGGTACTGAGGAGGGCACCTGTTGGGATGAGCACTGGGGGTTGTATGGAAACCAATTTGACAATACATTTCATAATAAGAAAAAAGAATCATGCTTAAGTATGATGATAGTACTTCATATTGTTTGAGCTGAACATCTTCTCTGAAGTAGCAAAGAAAATACAAACAAGTTAGAAAACACATTAACTCATGTCTGTGTTGGGGAAGTTATTTTCAAAAAGATTTATGTTAAGTGACCCTATTACTGGTTGCATATCTAATCTAACTCAAGACCTTGAAGATGGTCTCTGGTTTGCATTCCATTAAAAGTTTTTAATAAGATTTCAACAAAAATAATAATAAAAAGCATTCCATTTCACCTTTGCTTCCCCTTAACAATTCAGAGTATCAATTATAACATAACCTTCATTTGACTTGCAACCATCCCTGTGCTCTCAACAGCATATTAAATTGTGTATGAACACTTTAAGGGCAAAGTGAATGTCTTGTTTTACTTTTTAACTTTTGTTCCATTTTAAAGTAACCTCTCCGATGTGTAACACCCAACTGTATCTATTAAATAGTACTTAGAAGCATTTGTCTTCTTACTTTACAAGCATTTTGAATAGTTGGAAAGGCATTAAGGTGAAAAATTTAAGAATACATATTCCTTATTCACATCTTAGACACTGCATCTCTCCAAATACAGGTGTTGTCTTTCATTATAATTATCGCACTAATTCCATTCTGGAATTGGAACAGTTGCTTAGTGAACTTCCTTTCATTTTACCACTCACTTGCCTAGGACGGCTGGCTGATCACAGGATGCTTAGAAGAAATAGGCTGAAGCAGGATGTCAAAGAAAGAAAAAGGAATTTTGATTATTAAAAGTTCTAGAGTTCTCCACCCCTTTAAAGGAGTGTAGAAATTAACAAAGGAAACAGAATAAAATTTGAAAAGAAAGGAAAATGAAAATTTATAGGAAAGGTTGAAAGATAAAAGAGATGAAACACTTTTGGCACCCAGAGAACTATCATTTTTAAAAGCAAACTCAGCAGTTCCTACCGTGTGTTGATCAGTGAGCAAATATGCTATTAATCTGCTCTCCCAGTAGTGTTTTTCAAAGTCTGGTCTGCAAAGAGGATGACACGAGGGCCTCTGAGAGCCTGCCGCAAGTGGGCAGGGGTCAGCCCCAGTGGAAGCAACGGTATAAGGCATGGGAATTCCAGACTTAATAGCTAGAATAGTTTGCCAGGAGGATACCACCATTTCAGGAATATTTCTGTTAGGTGAACGTACGCTGTAGAAAATGAGACTGAATTTCTCATTTATCATCAGTGGACAGTGAACCATCTGAATCTTGGAGAAAAAGAGCTTCAACATAGCTCGCAAGTGACACCCAAGGAAAGAGCTAAGCCTTCATATTATACAAACAAAAGTTCACGTTACAAACAAGGACAGTACCAAACTGATGTAAGCTCTATAGTCCTTTTGTTGTTGTTTAGAAAGGGAAGATTTCTAAATTTTTTTTTATGTTTATTTATTTTTGACAGAGATAATTTAGGTAATTTAGATAATAATCTTAGGAGATAGGCATCTCCCAATGACCATGTTAAGTATTATGTTGGATTTCCCAATATTATGAGTATGAAAAATAGAGATGATGTTGGGAATTTTTTTTGGTTGGTATTTGGCTTGCTTATTCATTTATGAATAGGTCCTGATTTACCTATAGTTTGTCAATATATAAGGTATGTGGATCATGATTTGTCCAATTTTTCCCTTCTTTATATGAGTGGTAACTTAATGATCTTTTTCCCTTCTTTATCTGAGTGGTAAATTAATGACCACATTTCCTAGTCCAATGGCCAATGCTTTGGCTTTTTTCTAAAATGGCCAGCCTTCCACTTTTCCTCTAAGACACATTGAATAGATTGAATACATAAAAATCAACAATCATGGATATGCCCAGCATCTCTCTATACCCCCTACCCCCACCTATAGCATTTGTGTGTTTGAAGGGGTGGGGGACTACACCAACACCAGGGATGTCCTCCTTCTTGTCTAACTACATTCTAAGAACTTTCTGCCTGCCATTCTAGGCAGTTTCTGCCTGCACTTTGAGAGAGAGAGGTGTGATAATGGGAAAGAGGAGGGGGACAGAAGCATTTTTTACTTTCTCCAAAAGTAGCATTATCTATATAGAAAAGTCTGCCCAATTTTCTGACTCGTTTTATTTTATGTTTTTCAAAATAGGCTGGTGATACAGATGGGCAGTCTTTGTTTCTGCAGGAAAATAATTAGTGGGTATTTACTACATTTTTAAATACAGGTTTTGTTTGTTTGTTTGTTTGTTTTGTTTTTGTTTTTGTTTTTTGCCTTTTACTTTGTGAAATACCTGCAGGTTTGGGTAGTTTTTTTCTTTGTTTAATTATCTATCTATCTATTTATCTATCTATCAATCATTTCTATCTCTTACATTTTTAGTTGTTTTATTACTAGGAAAAAGTTTCATTAGGTTTGTTAGCCAGACCCAAGATTAAACTGGGAGATTTTTCTCCTCACCACACCTATAATACCCCTTTCTAGGGATGTTTCCATTCCATTATCCTTACTTGATTCCTTACTTCAATATTACTTGAATTTGGGACAGACTATACTTGTTGAAGGAAGGCTTAGCAATTCACATTGATTAAAGATAATCATATGTTTCAAAGTGATTAAAAGTCATGTTAAAGCAAGATTAACACTAAATAGAGTCTTCCCTCTGAAATTCTTTGAAAAAACACTGTAGAGGGAAGGGCTTTGGGAGCAAAGCAGGACCAGCTCAAGGGTGTATTTGCAACAAATCTCCCTTATGAACATATTTATTATTGCTAAAGCACAATAGTCCCATATTTCTTCATTCATGAAATATTTTTGAATATATTCCCCATACATGAGGTGTTTCATAGTTGATTTATCATAAATACTGAAATGGAATTATATTTAATGGCTACTTGCTGTTCTTCATTTAGTTACATGTTGCATTAAGTCAACACAAGCTGCAATAAGCCAACACATTATTTCAATTTAAATATAGCATAAGATTGTAGTCTGTAAAAAATTCATGAGTGCCCTGCAGTATACTGTTATTTTTGTTTTGTTTTTTAAATTCGGTGGGTTCTTGTCTTTTCATGAGTAAAATAAAAAAGAAGCTGTGAAATTTATCAAATTAAGTGGAATGCTTCCTTATGTTAGTGTCAAACACCACAGAGCTGTGTCAGACATTGATAGTTCGTTAATGGAATTCTAGAAGTTATTCTGCAATACAATTTTAAAATTTGTTAGAATTTACCTGTTGTAAATTGTGTACAGCAGACATATTTTCTAATATGGAAGACACACGTTTTAAAATAGACACTCTGAGTATAGGATCAGTGTTTCCTGTGAGGAGATTTTGTTTTTTTGCTTTTACCTTAAGGATAAGGGAGATGGATGCCAGAGTTTTATTTTTCCAAGCCCTTAATTTACAGTCTATCCTCAGCTTTATTTACCAGTTGCCCAGTGGTTTCTCCAAACGCATTTTAAATTCAGTATCTATTTCTATGTCAGTGACCACTGAAAGGCTGTAGCATGAAAAATAAACATATATTGGACTCTGAGAAGAATAATGTTGCCAGCTTTTTATGCACAGTTTTCTAAATTAAGCTCATTGCATGGATAATTTCCTGTAACCACAGGGGGCCAGAGCTGGCTGGCCGACTGGGAGAAAAGAAATGAGGAACAGAGAGGCCTGCACAAAGCGGGAAGGAATGAGGTATACTGTTGCCTAATGTAAAGGAGAAAGACTAATATCCTCACGCAGGGAGGTGCTAGGAAGTTTACTCAGTCAGCACTAAATAGCTGATCTGGAGAAAATGCATTGGCAGTCAGTGAGAAATCCAGACTTCATGTTATGTGTGTTGTGTTGGTGACTGCGAGTGTCTATGGTTGTTTTGTTTGAATGATGCCCACTTTTCTAGGACTGTTAATGGTGGCTCAATTTCAATTTAAAGCTTTTCTATTGAGCTTTTGAATTATTGAGCAGGGGATAATGATGGGCCTGCGATCAAGTTGTAAAGTTACTGGTTAAGTTGGTGCTGGGAAAGGCATTATCTGAGGAAGAAATTCAACACACAAAAAAGACTTTCACTGTGATATAGGATTTTTGTTGGGGGGGAAAAAGCATGCTGGATGAGGAAGACATAGAAAACAGCACAGTTCAAATCCAAGAAGTTGGTGAAACTCTCAGCCATCAAGTTATAAAGGGTAGAAATGTTTTTCTGTGTAATGAAAAGCAAAATTTCTGCTTCAGCATGTTATCATGGTATAAAATTCGGTACCTGCACTTTCTATAGGAAGAGATCTGAAAATGTACCACAGTAATAGAAAATCTGTCTGGAAGCAATACTTTGATTTCTGGCATATGTCTTTTTAAATTGGGAGATTTAGAAATGCATAAACAGATTTCCCAGTGCTTCCTTCCTCTCTAGGTGTGGTACTAGTTTAAAATGAAGCAGGATACGGGATGGGTGCTGGCTTGAGGGGGCGTGATAAACAGTGTGTGTGCGTGTGTGTGTGTGTGTGTGTGTGTGCAGTGGCTGAGTGCAGCGCACCAAGGCAGCTCAAATGCTTCTGTAGCTTTGTACAAAGAGAAAAATACATACTCGACTGAACTATTTAACCAACACATTTATTTCTAAACTGCAGACTTGAATTGTTGCTCGGTTATTCATATATTCTTATATGAAACATGATAAAAATACAATGCATTTATCGCTAAGATGCTGGTAAGAAACTAGTAAAGAAATAAACACACATTGTTTGTAACCTTCTGCCTTCCATCCCATCTCTTCCCTGCAATCCACCTCCCCCCCCCCCCCCCAACGCAAGCCCCTGCCTGGCTCTCACTTTGGCTCATTTCACATTATCATAAATCTGAAACAATATATATCATTCCTTTCTTGGTCACATATTTGCCACTAGGTATTCTATTGCAAGGAAACAGACCACTGTGAGGATACCAGTCACTTTGCTGCCAGAATTTGCCTGGAATTGTTGGTTAGGGTACCGTGTGCTTTGTTTTGTTTGGGCACGGGAGGAGGAGGGAAAGCCGAAGTGTGAAGACAAAGGTGAAGAAAGGCATAACCCTATTGCGGGTCAGTGTGGGTACTTTGCTGCTGTAATAGATGACAGTGTGTCGATGGGCATTAATATTTGATGCGCATCATCATATTATACTTTATGTGCACCTTCACAATATTGTGAGGGAGTAAGGTTGCTCTAGACAAGGATTTATATGGCCAAGTGCAGTGGCTTCTACTTGGTGAAATTAGCACACATCCTGTCCTTACAACGTCAAAAGGGATGCTTCTGTTTATACTGAATAAACAGACAGAGGCTGGGTCCAGCCTTTTTTAAAAACACTGTATTATCTTGAGTGCATAAACAAGACGGACAAAATAGTTTTTCCTAAATGGCACACTGATGCATTTTGTATTCTGCTCTGTGGAAACAAAGACTTAGCTTCTGTCATACAAAAGACCCTTGAAACGGATCTGGAAGTGAAAGCTTATGCTTTATGGGATAGACCAATGAAGAAAACTGAAGAAAATGCTTAGATCTACAAAGGCTTCTGCTCATTTTTATTTTCTTTTCTGAAAATTGAATACAAGTTCTTGGAAGCATTATTTGCTCACACAATGCCTGACCACATGTGCAAACCATTAAAAGGGCGTAGTTTCCCTGCCATTTTGATGTCCAAAATAAAAATGTAAATGCTAATGGAATGGTTTCTCCAGTTATGCTCCAGCTGTCCTTTATATCATTAACTCTTTTCTCAAGTACAATGATTCATTCATGACAATAACCTAAATAAGACTTTTTAGAGGTCAGAAAGAACCCATGCGTGAAGGGAAGACAGTCCAATGATAAGGGGGTCAAAAAAGAAACCAGTATATGCAGTTTGTGGAAAGATAAGAATCTGAAATCACAAAGGCAGTCAGTCATGAGATCTTGCAACATTTGAGGAATACATTAAGGTCAATTTATCTTATTGATTGTTTTTCACAAAGACCACTCACCAGAATATAAATGAAGCTTCCACATCATTTATTCATTCACCCATTCACCACGCATTCCATTGAGCATGGTATCAGCACTTCCTCAGGGTTGCATTTTACATATGACAAAGGGGTGCTGGAATATATATCAGAGAGGAACCCTGTCCTTGAGGAGGTTACCATCGAGTACAGTACTGAAGACAATAGGCATATAACCAACTAGAGAGTAAAAGGGAAAAAGGAGCAAATCAAAAGAGAAGAATGATAGGAATGTGGCAGGCAGCATCTCACATGGCCCTTAATGACCCAGCCTCCTGGTATTCTGGTCCTTATGTAATTCCCACCCCTGCCTTGAAGGTGGGGCTGGTCCCGGTAGCTCTTCTCAGTAAAAGTGATGGGCAGGGCTGATGTTATGGATATATGACCTATCCACACAGGGCCCTGTACTCAGTTTAGTGTTCTGTTGTCATCGACTGGAAATTTTATCTTTGAATTTCATAAGTGAAATTCAGTGACACAATGGAGCTTGCACATGAGCAGAAGAGTGAGATTCAGTATGTGTGTCTGCCTCCTTTCTTGGCTACCCTATTCCCATATAAGTGTTCGCAATGCCCCATGAGCACAGAATTCCAGTGGAGCCTTGATTTATGGGCGTTCGGTGAGACTCAAAGCAAGGGCAAAGTAAGCTGTCTACTTCTACAATTGAGTAAATGGGGCACTGGCAGCCTCATAAGACGTCCCTTCTGTCCAAATAACTTGCTCAGAGACAGGAAGAAGGAAATAGCATCTTAAGAAACACAAATGACCAAGGAACTCCATCACATATATATTTTTATTCATGCTACTTCCCTTGATTAACTGACTACTTGCACTAAAAATTATGACTTAGAAGGAAAGAGAAAGGACAAGCCATAGTTCGTTGGTTTTTTTTTTTGTTTGTTTGTTTGTTTGTTTGTTTGTTTTTTGGTCCTTCCTTCCTTATCAGTAAACCCAAGGTGGAGAGTGTTGCTAGAATGTGTGGGCATCAAGAAATAAAATAAAATAAAAACAGTAACTCAATAAATAACTCAAGTTTTGTGCAGCAGTTTCCACTGTTCTAGTAAGAATGAAATATATATGCATGTATACGCTACAAAGTATGATTGTGCAATTTTAATGACTGCATATAAATTAAATGGTCTTATATTTGCACTTAAACTTGGCTTTGTACAATACAAAAATTAAGAGTAAAAACATACTAATAATTTTAAATTTTAATCTTTTTCTAGTCAGAATGACATAGCAAATAAAAATCACCATGACAACTCAAGAAAGAGAGACTAACAAAAGAAAGGAAGAAAACCTTCAATAGAACTTTTCTCTGCTTTTTGAACCAGGAGCATCATTTTTCCTTTTGTGTTGGGCCCCACAAAGGGCAGGCCATGATGATGGGATGTCACTTCCAAAATTAGGTTATAGAAATATTCTGGCTTCAGTGAAGGAGGAAATGGCATTGCAGGTAGAGGAGACTATGTAATCTAGGCTCGGGCAACACTTCTTAAATCTTTTGATCACAAGGCCCCTTTATAGTCTTAAAAAATGTTGAGGGCCTTAAAGAACTTTTATTATGTAAATTATACCTATTGATATTTACCATAATAGAAACTAAAGCTGAGGTATTTAAAAATTTTTATTTATTAATTCATTTAAAAACAATAATGTACTTATTACATGTTGACATAAATAACATTTTAATAAAATGCTATATTTTCTAAGAATAGCTTCAGCAAGAAGAATGGCGATGTGTACATTGTGCCATTGATGTTTCACTCAATAGAAGAAAGCTGGATTCTAATTGAACCTGTTGACTAACACATTATTAAGTAGCCCAGAGAAAGCTCACTGTGCATTTGTGTGAGGATGAGAATGAAAAAGGCTGATAATACCTTAGTCCCTGGACCAGACACTGGGAACTACTGATCTAAGGTGTGAAGATGGGAGAGTTCAGAGAACATATGGATGCTACAGAAGGGGAAAAAAAAAGTCTCAGGAAGATAGATCTCAGAAGGCTTGAGTATCATGCCCAATATTTGATTCAGTAGAGGGTTTGGCAGAAATTCTTTGTTGTTAATCCAAAAGCCACTCTTGCTCTCCTTCCTTGTTAAAGAATTCTTGGTTCTATTCAGGTATTGAAAGCTCACGTTTTTTTTTTTGGGGGGGTGTATTGATTGGCCTTCTGCCTTTTCCATGATTGTTATAAGCCCAAATATGCGACACAAAGTGGCATTGAAAAGAAGTCTGCCATTGCCGGTGGTGATGGCAACGTGTAAGTTTTCTTCAAGACAGAGGCTTGCTCCTTTCTGCCCTTGGATGCTGTGCTGTAAGAATATGATGCGTGAGCTTGCTGTAGCCATCCTACATAATGATGAGAAGGCCAAGGGAACTTTAGAGAGCTGACCCAGAGCCTGGATATTGTTAAGCCATTGGATTGTTGGAGATTTTGAAACTATGAACTGACAGCCCATTGATGTCTATGAAGACTGAACTGATTCCATAGATTGAGAGGTACCAAGTAGGTAGCTATTAACACAGTCCAGGTGAGGGTCATATGGGTCTGAAATATACTGGCATCAACAGGAACAAACAAGAATATAATAGAGGTGGAAGAATTGTGGCAGTAAAATCTGTAGGACTTGGCAGCTGTGCAGATGGGCATTGTATGTATGGACGGGGGGATGGAAAGGAAGGATCCACAATGACACAGTTAGTTGCTTACCTAAGTGATTGGAACAGTGGTTCCAGAAACACTGCAGATGTAACAGGTTTGGGGGGAAGATGATGGATTAAATTTGGACATATGGAGTGAAGGAGAGAACCTAAAACACACAGGACATGGTTGGTGCTCAAAGAATGTTCGCTGTGCTATGGGAGAGAATAGATCTGATTATCTATAAAGTTTGTTTCCTCATATCCTCCATACTTTTACTAAAATGTTGCCTTCTTAGGAGAGCCTTCCTGAACACTCTGTCTAAAATTTTAATATTCACTCCCCACTTCTTTAACACGTGTCCAACATGTCCTATCAAGTGCCATGTTACTTTCATGCTCTTTTTTAAACCTGTGCACTTATCTCTAGTAAAATACACATATTTTTACTTATTTATCATGCTTTCCTAATAGAAAGTAAGCTTAGTAACGAAACTTTTTATTTGTTTTGTTCACTTCTGTAACTCCAGCACCCAGACCAATGCCTGACACAGAGCAGATAACCAATAGGTGTTAAACAGATAAATGAATGCTCAGACCATGAGAGTCAGAGCTGCAGAATATCTTTCTATCATACGCCTAAAGGTGGCAATTGAAGCCTCAGGACTAGATAAATGTAACGTAATTGGATACTGAACCCACAAAGGTAATAACAGATACTTGCTGAGGTCTAAGGATTGTCCTAAACATTTTATCTACATCTCAGCACTTAACCCTTACAAAAATCCTGTGGGTGGACAGGAATCTCTCCCACTTTACAGATAGAGAAGCTGAGGTTAGACAGGTTTAGGTAACTCAACTAACATCACAAAACTAGTGAGGTTGCTGGGCCTTTATGTAAGAGACCAGAATAAGCTCTTGTGTAGATCTTTAATAGAAATTTCACCTCTAATGGATGCAGTTTTAAATTGTGTTCAGCCATGGTATACAGTTAAAAAAAAAATGATCTGGAGTTGCTCCTGCTCCCTGGTTTTATAAAAAGTAGAAGTGACCCCTTTGTAAACTTTCAGGAAAAAAAATTCCTAACTGAAATCGGAAGATCATTCAGATAACTAGACACATTCGTACACCTCTCTTCTAAAATCTGAATAAGGCAACGGTAAAGATTGATCAAATAAAAACATTAACATTTAGAGTTAAAATTAATTGGTCTAAAGAGGCAGAGCACTTGTGACCCCATTGGTTTTCTACCCAGAACTGTAGTGAAGTGACCTGGAGGACCTTAGAAAATGTGTGACAACTAGCATTATAGGGAAGATTACGCTTCTCTTAAAGTCCCATGTCAGTTGCAAGTTAAAGTTATGTGACTTAGAAGGTCAGTCATGACATCCTTTCCCTTAATGCCTCAGAGATGGGCTTCACAAAGAAAATGACTACATGCTTATTTCATCCCAAACAGACTCAGCTTAAGGATGGTTCTCCGCCTTCCATGAAAAAAAGCAGGCTATTAGTGGAGATAAAGCCTCTTGGCTTTGCAACATGTTTTTACATTTTGTTCATGGACATGAGATGGCAAAACAAGATGAAAATGATTCTTTTATTGAGTATTCAATTAAAAAACGTCACGGCTTTGCCATTAGTTTGTATAAATCCTAGAGATGAGTTTTAAACGAGAGTGTGTTATTATGTTGAGGAAAGCTGGAAGTGTATAACCTTGGGCAGATCATTTGACATCTCTCTGCTTTACATTTACAGGCAGTAATACAAAGAGACAGGATTATATGATCTCCAAGGTCCCATCCAGCCGATTGAACGCACTCTGATTATTTGAAAGGCCATTTGGTGTCGTAGTGAGGATCCTGGGCTCTAGAACCAGACAGCCTACATTTAAATCCTGCTTCACTCCACTTAGTAGCCACAATATATGACATAGGGTTTATTGTAACCCTACAAGCCTCAGTTTCCTCACTGGTGAAATGAACATAAAACACTCATAGGGGGGCGCCTGGGTGGCGCAGTCGGTTAAGCGTCCGACTTCAGCCAGGTCATGATCTCGCGGTCCGTGAGTTCGAGCCCCGCGTCAGGCTCTGGGCTGATGGCTCGGAGCCTGGAGCCTGTTTCTGATTCTGTGTCTCCCTCTCTCTCTGCCCCTCCCCCGTTCATGCTCTGTCTCTCTCTGTCCCAAAAAAAATAAATAAAAAACGTTGAAAAAAAAAAATTAAAAAAAAAAAACAACACTCATAGGATCCTTTTGCGTATTAAACATACTCAGCTTTGCAAACTATTAGCATTGGATTTAATACAAAATCAATAAACAGTAGTGTGAACAATTGCCATTTATTTTATATTGTAAATTAATTTTTTTTTTCCTTTAACAACAAAAAATAACTTTCCTAAGAATTTGGGATGGTATGACTTTTCATGGTTTAAACTCTTTAATCTACTTAACACCTACGCTATGTTTTGAAGCATAAAAAATAATTCAAAGCATTAATTTCATTTATTTAATCCCAAATAATTGGTTTGATTGTTTTCACTCTCTTTCATCCCCCACCTTAGTAGGATAAGTGCTAGATTCAAGACCTACCTAAAAAGCTGCTTCGGAGACTTAGAAATTTCTGATATGCTAGGGTGCCATCACACGGGTCACCAATAATGAGAGAATGAATAATATTTCTCCAAATCACAGTCTGAACAATAACTTATAATATAGGCAAACAGAAATATTTTTGAGATCTATGTTTTTGAATAGAAAGTTTGAAGAAAACTCGTTAATGAATTATGCTCTGATGCATCTTTCTAATACCCTTATAAGTGTTCAAATTCTCTTTACATGTATGAAGGCACTGAGACTCAGGAAGGTTAAGGAGTTTGCCTAAGGCCACACAGAAGTAAGTGAGAACACCAAAATTTAAGCTCAGTCTGCCTTTAGCATCTGAGCTCTTAAGTAGACTGATTTTAGCACAAAGGTCCTCTGTTCGTTCAGCCTTCTGCCTTCTGTTTTACACAAAGTCTATGGTCTCTCCAGATACTGAGCTGCCTCATTATATCTATCTATCTATCTATCTATCTATCTATCTATCTATCTATCTAGTATGTATCTACCCATACAATCACCTGTCTATCTATCCACCCACCCATCCATCCACCAAAGCATGTTTTTGTCTATTAAAATAAGACCGGTAGGATTTGAACTCTTGATTCATGGCCAATGAGTAAAGTTTCTCAGATATAGTTTTAAGTATAATACACCAAATTTAAAATTAGGTCACTACAAGTAGTCAAAGATTAAGCTAAAAAAGATATTCATTTCCTTCCCCTTCCACCTTCCTCCTCATCCCTCCATGGGGAAAAAAAAAAATCACTAATATGTTGCACATTGTAGGAAGAAAAATGACTTTACCTATTTTTTTTGTTCTCTTTTCTTTTTACTAGTCTCTATATTTGTAGGCCTCACATGGAAAATTAATTTCTGCTTTATTCTTGTAAGCTTAGTTTTATCTTCCTAAATATATCCTTCTTATCAGAAGCCAATCAAACATTTTGTTCTCCCCTGTTTATAAGTTGTCCTACTTTATGTTTCTGATTCTGTTTATCTCTGATGCTTTTTTCTTCTTTTTCATAGGCATTGTGGTGCTGGAGATTTGGAGGCACCCCTAGGCAGCCTCTTAACTTTCTGAACCTCAGGCCAGTCAACCTAATTCATGTGAGCCCTGAAGAGGAGACAGGGAAGGTGGCACAGCCAGCCAGCCGGAGGACTTCACTAGTCCATTTCTCACTGGGTAGAGCATGGATGGGCAGGTAGACACATCTGCAGTTAAGTTTTCAGGGCCACCCACTTCAAGGCCTTTGGGGATAAGCACATTGGAAGCTTGGCCAATGTTTTGATCCATTTGTGCTGCTATGCCAAAAACACCATAAACTGGGTGGCTTATAAAACAGTTAATTTATTTCTCACCGTTCTGGAGAACTCCAAGATCATGGCACGGGTGTCTGGAGGTGCCCACTTCCTCACAGATAGCGGTCTCTGACATCACAAGGAGAAGGGGTGAGCTGGCATTCTGGGTTCTTTTTTACATGGACACTGATCATGCAGTCTCCACTCTCATGACCTAGCCACCTCCCAAAGGCCCTACGTCCTACTACCACCACCTTGGAGGTTAGGTTTCAACATACTATTTAGGGAGGAAACAAACATTCAGACCATGGCGGTATCATTTGCCAACTTTGAGTCTCTGTCTTCTCTAATGACTCCTAATTTCTCCATTGTTTTCTATTTCAAGAGTCAATCTCACTCCATATCTATGTTTTCTCACCAGTGTCAAGTTTATCAGTTTGGACAAGATATGCTGTAGTAATAAACAACTTCAACATTTCAGTGGCTTAAAATGACAAAGATCTATTTATTACTCATGTTTCATTTCACCCAAAGACCCAGGAAGCAGTCACCTACTTGAATGTTGCCAGTTACTATTCCAGAAAAAGGAAAGAACTTGGCAGAATTTTGTATCAGCAATCAAATACTCAGCCACTGGTCAAGGCACTGAACTAGACATGAGTTTCCCCAACCTCAAGCACAGTCCAATAACACAGCAGGATTTGTGTTCCCTACCTACTTTGGAGGCAGGAAGTCAGAAATACTTAGTGAGCACCTGGGCAGTAATTTTATCTTTTAATTAAACAAATGGAGGACAGCAGCGCCTCCATATTTTTCTTATTTGGTCTACTTCTAACTTCTGTCATTAATATATACTGATGTCTTTCTATTTTCATTACTTAGTTTATCCTTTCCTTCCAATATCATATTATTTTCTGTAAATATTTTGGGTCCTTTTTACCCAACAGTCTAACTTTTTGCTATTCCCAGTGTCTATTTTCATTGCTCAGCCCCAAATTCACTTTCTTTATTAGATTTCTCTGAACTCCTGCAGCTCTTCCTGTCTGCACCACACAACTTAACCTTTAATTATTTGCCTACTGGGCATTCCGTGCGTTTCTGCCTTTTGTCAGCTGAATCAGAAAGTAACTTTTTCTCATCACCTCCCTCTCATGCTCCAAATTGACTCTACCTCCTGATCCCTATTACCACTATTCTTCCCTGGTGCTCATCCTCAAAATTTTACCTTCTCTTTGACTCTTGCTCTAAACTCTTGTTTCTTATAATTGTGCCATTTACGCATTCTTCCGCGTGTACCCATTGTGCTCATGTGGGTCATATGACAGTGAAGGTGAAAAAGCACATTACAGACTCCGAATACAAAAGGATACTGCTCTTTATCCCTTTAACTATTGTTCTTTCCTTCATTTATTTCTTTATCATTCATGCATTCATGTACTTACTCAGGCCCTAACTGCTTTCTTGGAGCTGTGCTTGTTACTGGCAAAGGCACAAATTATATACCAGTCTCTGCTTTCCAGGAGGTTACGTTTCAGTTGGGGAAATCACATACATACACTTCCAGGTCACTAGGTACTGACAAAATTGAAATGGGAGAAAGTGCCATGGGATAAGGGAGAAGGGGGCAATGGCTATGTTCTGGAGTGGTCTAGTAAAGCTCAGGAGGACGGACAGTGCAGATGACTAAATCAAATCACTTTCAGATGAACACCTGAAGGCTTCTCAGTATACCCAGAATAAAATCAACACTTGTCACTGAGGCCTTCTAGAAACTTCATGATTAGGCCCCTTTTCAACTTCATCTAAGACCTTAGCCACACTAAGCTTCAATCAGTTCCTTCAGCACACCAAGCTCCCCTGCACTCTTGTGCCTTTAGGCTACAGGTTCTCTCTGCTCAGATTTCTAGGTCTACAGATTTTTATGAGGCTGGCTCTTGCCTTGCCTCCTATTTGGATCCACAGCAATCTTCAGAGAGGCATTCCCTACATACCCAATCTTGAGTGGTGTCTCCTTCCCCCAGGACCCTGTTTTCAGAACTTGTATTATCTGAAAGTATCTTGCTTGCTTACTATTCTCTTTCTTTATCACTTAACCCCCTCCTCCTCCATCTCTCCTCTTCTTAGCATCTATGTCACCTCCTCAGATGAGAACTTCCCCAAAATGTAAGCTCATTACAGGCTCGAACTTGTTCTATGTCAAATAGTGTATCGCCGGGGCTCAGAGAGAAGATGACCCATCAGACATACTAAGTAAACATCTACTGTTCGTGTACAGCTTTCCCGATTCTAGTATCTCTCTTTCAGGGCCATTATCAAACTTTCACTCCTGGGTTCTTTCTCCTTAATGCTACTTTTACTATGTAGCACATGTTCTGGAGGGAGGGATATACGTGGAAGTGAGAAATGCCACTTCCGAGACTGGCTGATAAAAATTCCCATGTATGATCTTTTCTTCTTTTTGTGCTTTTTATTAAATGAGTGAATAGAATCTCAATGATTTGGGGAAACACAGGCCCATGGTATGGAAAGAGATACGCTTCTAAAAGACCTTGTGAAGACTGATTAGGAACACTTGACTTGAAATGTGATAAGAGCAAGAAATAAGTGTGTGTATGTGTGTGTGTGTGTGTGTGTGTGTGTGTGTGTGTGTGTGATATCTCTGAGAATTTGACACTTATCTGTTATTACATTTAGTGTTGTTAGGTAGAAGCTAGACATGAGCAGTGGAAGGAACGCCCCAAGGCAGAACCCTTACTCCTTGAAGGGGAATGGTGGAGGCATGAGATGGAGGCAAGAACGGTGATAAATAAACTACACATTAAAGCCCAGGGACACAACATCCTGACCTTGTGGCTTCCAAGACCTTGGGGCTGACAGATCGAGAGCCATAGGTGCCAAGCACGTGCTCTCCTCTTTCACCTCTGTCCCAAGGTAACCTCAGCCTCATCATCATGCATTTGCATTGTGGGAACAGCCCCCTCCCCCCCTCCCCCCCCAAAGAGAAAGGCTGCCAGGACCACTCCAGTACAAACCTTGTATGGTCAAAAACTCCCCCTCGCAACCTGTGGGAGGAGTTCCCCAAATGATTGGAAGCAGCCTCCATTAGAGACCACCCCACTGTAGTCACTGTTCCTCCCAGCTCAGAGAGATGCAACAAATACCAAATGTCAAAACTACCTAAGGGCTGATTCCGCTTCATGGAACGCGCTGGCTGTCACACCTTGAGAGTGTACTTCTGCTTTAATAAACTGCTTTGTGCTTGCTACTTTCCTTCTGGCTGTCTTTATTTGAGCATGGATCCCCACGTAAATCTTCTTGTGGGCATTCCAAGGACGGAGACCTCCATTTACACGATGCAGGCTCTCCCACCAGTAATGGTGTTGTGGGAAGTAATATATTTGACAACTGAGTCTTCCATCATTTGGCTATGGGTACTTTTCCAGCCCTTCAGTACTACACACAATCTCATAAGATATTCTTCCTTCTGAAAAGACAGTTTCTATAACTACCTTAATTCTACCCTGACATCTGTTCTTTAGCATTATGCACTAAAATGGGAGGGCATGCACCTTGGACTTAGAAAAATCTGAGGTTGAACTCAAGAACTGCTCCTATATAGCAACATATATTTGGCATGTTACTGATCTCTCAACACTTGGTTTCCTTCTTTCTCTAAGTGGAGGAAAATAAGACCTAACTTACTGCAACTTTGTAAAGGATTAGAAGAGATGGCTCACTTGACTTCTATGGAGGGTACACTTGACTTCCATGCTAATTAAACATACATTCCTCTCTCCGTTTTCCCAGGGAAATGTCACCCCCTTCTCTACACCTGTAAAACTCCTCTGAGTCTTGCAAGTTCTCCATTGTGTCCCCAATTTTCTGGAGCACAATGTTTACAAAATAGGTCACAGGGTGGACTCTGACTTTGAATCTTGACTTTGAACCTTAATAGCTAAGTAAATTTAGACATGTTATTTAACACCTTTGTGCTTCAGTTTCATCATATTTAAAACTGCAATAGTAATAACACCCTTTAGTCAATGAGGATTACATGAATTAATAAATACAAAGCCCGTAGAGGAGTGCAGGGCACAAAGTAAGTGCTTCCTCATGTCTGGTTGGTTTTTTTTTTTCCTTCAGCAAAAATAAATTCAATTAAAATTAAACTGCATGCTTCAATCAAATATATTCTTTCATTTCTTTGTCATAATTAATAATTTGGTGTTATATTTGAATGTTTTAAAGTGCTGCATTTATGTCGATATCTATGTTTATTACAGAAATACATCACTAATGTTTGCTAATGTGAAGACAGTATTTTATTTCACTTATTATTTTTGCGTTTGTGCCACTTGTTGTGTATATCTTTTAATATCTGCTCATTATAGTCACTATGGCTACTTGTAGTCTGCATTACTTTTATTACCCTGGATAGTACAATTTTGATTGTAGAAAGCTCATTTTAGAATGAGCTCAGAGAATAGAGGAAACTACTATGTCAAAGACTTTAAAAAGACTGTAATGAATAAAAAAGAGCTGTGGTAAACAATCTTTAGAAGATCATCCGTCCCAAGTGCATCATCCTGATTTCTTATGTTTCATTCATAGCTTAGTGGTGAGGGGAAGAATGGATCCACTCCTGAATGATTCTACTTGGCACTGGGTGGGGGATTAGAAAAATCAGACCTCCCTTTCCTTCATTTATTTTTTTCTTTACTACAATAAGCATTTAGAGCTTCAGGAATATTGATTGTCCGACGGGGTGTTGCATGTAATTTTACAATTTGTTCAATCACTTAGTAGAAAATACACATCCTGCTTGTAGGGGGATGTGCCTGGAACGGACTGATGCTGGCTGTGGAGGATGGCTTGCTGATTTGTTGTTTAGATGAACTAACACACACGATATATTACTGTTTGGAAGTAAACCACTGAAGACTAGCAATAGTTTCTACCCAATTTAAAACACCTTTGGGAGGACAGTTTCTCTGTAAATAATGCTTATACCTCAGAAAGCTATTTATTATGAATGCTCTGGAAACAGACAACGAAATGTTTACAGTTCACGAACCATCCAGTCTCTTGGAATTAACCAAGAAAAATGTCTAAGGTGGACTCAGAAGGGAATTAGGTTTTGGTAAGTTTTTTAGATCTCAAAAGTTGAGACAGTGCTCTCAAATCCATTTGTCTTGAGAAGTTCACAAATTTTGAAAGGAAAATGATATAACATAATTATAATAGAACACAGAAATTATGTTCAAATCTGAATATGGTCTTCATAAGTTTATTTAACATTCCTAACAATCTCCAAACTCATCCTTAACCTTAAGTAAAACTTTTGGGGAGGGGGGTCTATGGATGTGTAAACAATGACTTGATTTTCATTAAAAATATATACAGGCATGTGCATGCACACATACATAAACACTGATGTGGGGGGAGTATATTCCTCCAAGTTTTGCAGTGGTTTTCTTGGAATGGAGGGATGATGGAGATGCCATTTTAATAGAGTTTTTATGCTTCTAGTTTTTTCAAATTCTCTGCGATAAATAGGTGCCACTTTTATAATCAGAAAAAAAATCTATTTTAATGTAACCTTCAAGAAGATCTACGAGATTGGGAAATAAAAGGCTTGACAAGATATGTTGAAGGGCCAAACGGCAAGACAGCAGCGCACTGCCACTACCACAGGGATTAAAACCCACTGGCATAGGGGTCATATTCAGCTGCCATTGAATGTAGCGATTTTCCCCTTTTTCTCTGACATGCCATAACTTCTATTCTTATGGTCAGAATACGCATTTGTAATCAATTCTCTTTTGCTACTTGGAAAGGGGCACACAGCCCATCAGCTACTCCCAGAGATAGTAAGGACAACGTTACTTAGCAAATGGCTTACTGAACAGTGCCCTTGTTCGTCCGGGTTCCTCAGTGTTCTCTGCTTCTTGCACACCCTGTGACACGTGGCTGATAGTGGCACACCAGCATTAAAGGAAGGAGGAGTGTTGAATGGCTCATCTCTCACATGCCTCCTTTCTGGATAAAAAGATCTAAAACCTACCTGGTTAATATATAAATTATGTCCCCCCCCACCCCGGTCCATTAAGAAGGTTGCTACTGTCACTTCAAAAGCAGTAAGCTGAAGTTGAAACAGCTCAAAATAATCAGGTTTTGGTGAAGATAGTCTGTTCTTTGCAACGTTATACCTAATAACCTCCTCTAATTGGGCACATATAGTCATGACATCCTCCACAGATAATTCAATGCTTCCATGAAGAACAAACAAAACAAAACAAAGGAAAGCCATCCAGTCTCTAAGGAAATGTATGTACCTAGTGAGAAAGAAAATACTTCAAGGTCATCATAGACAATGTGGAACTGCTCATGGTGGATTTCCTCACTTAAGTCTTTGTTTTCATATTCTATTTCAAGACAAAAGATACGAAATTCAGTATATGTGTGTGTATATACATAATGTATACTACACATGCACCCACACAATTTATGCCATTAAATATATGAGAAGACAGTGAGTGGTGGCCTCTTGAGTCAGTCTGTTGGGGTTCAAATCCTAGCTCTTCCGCTTACTGTCTGGCTTTGGGCAGTTTGTGTAGCCACTCTGTGCCTCAGTTTCCTTTCTTCAAAATGGAAAATATTAACGCATCTAACTTCATGAGATTATGAGAAGGATTAAATAGATCCATAATATTTTGGAAATATTAATACTGGATTAATAACTTTGGAAATAATAATGGAAAAATATTAATGCATCTAACTTCATGAGATTATGAGGATTAAATAGCTCCATAAGCGTAAACGTTATGATGGCAGTTGCCATATGGGAAACAAACTTTTGGAAGTTCTGTCATATTTTGATAACTATGCGAATCATACTTTCACGTCTGAGACTGGGGTGTTACAGTGGGACACGAGAAGATGGAATAGGTGTTCTCTAATTCTAGCGAGAAGCAATCTTTGACTCAGTGTATACTAGAAACTGAGACTCAGACAAGTCTAGAAGAAATTGAGAATGAGAGCTTGATGAACGAACACCAAAAGTAAGGCAAACCCCATTAGCAGGGTAGAGTCCAAAAACAAGATTCAAACAGCAAGTAAAAAGAGAAACAAGTAACAAAAACAGTTAAATTAGTGGTAGAAATACACGTACTTAGGAATTTTGTTCCTTTGTTCTGCTTTCGTGCAGTATTTCATTATTTTTATATAAAACGTAAGTTACATGATTTATATTGCACAAGCTAAATAAAAATGATTAAAAGCATATAAAACATATGTGAAAGTTTAGAATACTTTATTCCTATTTTTCCTGGTAGTCCACACCAGATTTATGTTTGTACCTGTTACACCATAATTAAGTTTCATCAATCATTATGTGATAGCATAGTTGTGGCATAGTTACTGAGAAAAATTCAAAAGAACTTAGGTGAAAAATTTCAAAAGAACTTAGGTGAAAATCTAATTCCTTTTGAAGGAGCCCAGTATCACAGAAGACCTGAGGTAAGCCATTGCTTTAAAGACCATGGCTTATTTGCAAATTTCAATTTTATTTATTTATTTTTTTAACTTTTGTTAACGTTTATTCATTTTTGAGACAGAGAGAGACAGAGCATGAACAGGGGAAGGTCAGACAGAGAGGGAGACACAGAATCTGAAATAAGCTCCAGGCTCTGAGCTGTCAGCATAGAGCCCGACACGGGGCTCGAACTCACGGACCGCGAGATCATGACCTGAGCTGAAGTCGGACGCCCAACCGACTGAGTCACCCAGGCACCCCTCAGTTTTATTTTTTAAGTTTCACTTTTCACAAAGTATAGTGTTCCATTTTTGGTGGGTGGGTTAGTTGTTCATTTGTTGTTTGTTTTCTGAGATTGCCTGTTGTTCATTTGAAGTGGCATTGTTATTCATTTATCTCTCAAAGTGACAAAATGTTAGATTCAGTTTGCAGATTTATTACTGGCAGCTACTACAGAAGGAAGTTTGGGTCACAGATCAGGTGTTTGTTGGCACAGATCGTTGTATAGACCATGTAACAAATACTAGTCCTTTTTAACTCCAATTGCATTCTACATTTTATTTCTTTGTGTGGAATTAAAAAAACACAAGTTATTTTTTTCTTAAGATAATTGGAGGAATGCATAATAAGAAAGAAATAAAATCAAATGAACTTTTACATTTGTCTATGGATTTGCTAAAAATGTCTGCATTTCCCCTTGGAATTGTGGGAATGGAAATAGGTGTGCTACCCCAAATCAAGAGCTGCATATTTCAGTCTCTGGAAAAATTTTCTGGGCAAATGGAGGCATTGAAGGAAAGAGATTTGTCTTTACTCTTCAGTCCCCACCCATCTACACAAACAGAAAATACGATGGCAGTTTTCAGAGGTGACCGCACTGCCTTCATGGTGGAGGAGAAGAGACAATTTGAGGGAGGCAATATCCCAAGTCCACGAATCTTGAGATTGGAAAGGTTTTCTCATAAATTCATATTTATATCCAACAAAAACCTTGGATTTTTGAAGAGCAGACCTATTTTTATTTTTTTTATGTGTGTTTTCATTCTCTCCATGAGTAAATTCATTAGAAGTCAGTCCTAATTATGGTAAGCACATTTACAGTTCTGAGGCAAGAGAGCAAAGGAAATCAATAAAAGGGAAACCCTGAGAGGAGCCTGAATGAACTCTTGAATCACTAAGATTTTGTGACTAATCAGCATCCTCTTCTTGAAATATCCTGTATACAATCCTAACTGATCTTTTTACTTCGTAGAAAACAACTGGAAACTTTCCAAATGTAACACAATCTTTTTGTTCATTTGTTGACCGGTAGTAGTGTTAAAAGAAATCATTTTCTGTATTCTCCTCAGAGGTGTCTTAATTTTCCCTTTCAAACTCGTAATCCAAAAGCACTAAAGTCAGCAGGACCTAATGCCTAATTTGCTACTATGTATGGTGAAATCTAGTGCCAACGATCATCCACGGCCATTGTCCTGCTTCAAATATTCATGATTCTCCACAGTCCAAAATGCATTAAAGGTGGGAATGATGCCAACAGCACACAGTCATCCTAGTGACAAGGAGCCTTCTCAGATCAAAGAAGCAAGATGTTAAGGACTTCAAACTAAACTGTCTTTGTAAGAGACACTCACAAAAGCAACGTCAAAGCCCACACCCTGTCTCAGTTATGGAACGCCAATGAAATAAGAAAAACAGAGATGCTCATTCAGTTTCTCTGAGCTCATTTTACTGCAACTACTTTGCTTTTTCCCTTTCTTCCCATTGCAGTCAAACTCAAGGATGTTATACAGTAAAACTGGAACACATTATCAATGCTTTCAAAGACAAAATGAATGACTACTGAGGAATTAATAGAATTTTAGTCAATAAGATTTTGCCAGTGGAGCCTGAGTAGCATGTAGAGTGGGATACAAAAGCAAAGTTAAAATGGAAATAGGAGCTAGAAAGCATACACATGAAGCAAATACACATAATTTAAGTTGCCCCTTTATATCATTTGTCACGAGCCACATCTGCTTTTACACCTGTGCTCCCTTCCTTGATCTATGCTGACACCCTGAAAATGTTAGGCAGGCAGCCAATTTCTTACCCAATCATTCCTATGATCAGACTCAGCTATCAACTTGCTTTTTTCTTATATTAAATCAAGTATCAACCCCGGGGCTCTGAACTACTTCTGACTGACAGGACCAACAGAAAGTTCTAGGCTAATTACTTCTTAGGAATAGTTCCCAGTGCAAAGAGAGTTACCATTGACCTACTTTGGACTTACAGAAATAATTTATCAGGTAAGATAATTAAGGGAATATAAACCTGTTTCTAAAACGAACCAAGTATCAGAAGTATTTGTTGAAATTATAAGTTGGTATTCCCAGTGCTATCAGATTGGCTTTATTACTCTGCAATGAGTCAATTTTCTTATGTTTGACTTATTTATAAGCTATTCTTTTTCTTTATAAATTATATTTGGCAGGAGGCATTTGAGAGTCTCTTTGATGTATAAACATATTAGTTTTGACTTTTTTCAGTCTGGATATTAAGAGAAACAATCTTTTAAGCCCTTCTTTCCTTCCCCTCTTAACCCCTTCCCTATAAGCAAACTTACACATCCCTTTGCACAGGTGTTCCATTTGTTTGAAGTCCATCCTAAATAAAGGGATGCCCCGATATGAGAGTGGATAGATCTGTGGTGTGGACCACTTCCCATGTGGACTTTTAATTCTCTCTTTTGGAAGCTTAATTGTTTCCTACACTATAGGAAAATTACTGTAACTGAAGAATCTTCTGTAGCATTGGTGGTTCTCTGCTATTGAGAAAATCTTCGGGTTTCTAGAGTCTTGATGTTGTCCATAAGAAGAAGGAAAAAGCAAGAGAAAAACCTTGAAATGAAATCATAAAATGTATGTGAGGGGTTTATATGAGCTTATAAACCATCTGTTTTTCTCAAAGGCATTAAAATGTAATATCTTTAGTATCATGGTTTATCAGTGCCATTCTCTAATTATTATTAGTTCTCTTCCTCTATTTTCCTTACCCCTCTACCATTCATTCATTCGTTTGGTTATTTATCTTCTCCATGTCCAGCATGACTTGTTTTTGTTTTTTTAATTTTTTAATGTTTATTTATTTTTGGAAGACAGAGAGACAGAGTGTAAGCAGCGGAGGGGCAGAGAGAGAGAGAGAAAGAGACACAGAATCTGAAGCAGGTTCCAGGCTCTGAGCTGTTAGCACAGAGCCCGATGCGGGGCTTGAACCCACAAAGTGGGGGATCATGAGCTGGGCTGAAGTTGGACACTTAACAGACTGAGCCACCCAGGCGCCCCCAGCGTGACTTGTTTAACTCCAAAACTCATTTGTGAAAAGATCAAGTGATTGTGATTGATTGTAACTGACCAACCGGCTTTTTAATTCTAACAAAGATATGTCCTCATTTGGAAAGTACCTAAGCATTTTTGGATAACTAGACTTAGTTTTTGTGATGAAATATAAAATATTAATTTCTTAGGCCAGGGTTAAAGAAAGACCAGGAATTAATTTCTCATCTTTGTTCCCATATCACAAATACAGTAATAATTATTCACATCTTGTTATTATTCATAACGCAGGATTGAGGAAATTTGCATGTATAAAACGGTGGGTTTAGTTAGTATCAAAGGCAAAAATAAAATTGAACACTGAGTTGTACTCCTTGTTGCCACACAGCATATGCAATACGTTATGTTTGTGAGAGGACCTGGTCGTGGTTTCATCTAAAATCAACAGCACATTGGGGCACCTGGGTGGCTCAGTCGGTTAAGCGTCCGACTTCGGCTCAGGTCACGATCTCACAGTCCGTGAGTTCGAGCCCCGTGTCGGGCTCTGGGCTGATGGCTCAGAGCCTGGAGCCTGCTTCCGATTCTGTGTCTCCCTCTCTCTCTGCCCCTCCCCCGTTCATGCTCTGTCTCTCTCTGTCTCAAAAATAATAAAATAAACATTAAAAAAAATTAAAAAAAAAATCAACAGCACATCAAAACTCCCCTGCTTCAGTTGACCAGTACGAGAGTCAGATCACTCCCCAACTGCCTTCTGGTGTACTTTATAGCCTCTTTCCTTCCATGCCTATTTAACTTCATTTATCGCTTTATTCTTGCGTCCTTCAGCTGTTCCCAATCTGCCCTTCATGGTCATAACTAAATACAAAATGTTAACATACAAAGGTATTTATGTAAATGAAAATCAATACGCTTATCACTTTCAGCACCATTCCTTCTTGCTTACATTGGACATTTTAAGTACATTTTATTTAAATGCTAACAACTTTTCATTCTTGCCTGGGAAGTATAATGATCTTCTTGGCTCCCTGCCCCCTGCATCCCTCTAATCTTCACAGCTATAGCCACTTAGCCCCATCTGGAGGTTCAGCTTTATTCCGCATTTTGGAACTAATCTTGTCTCTAGGCTGGGGGCGTACAAGATGTCCTAGCCAAAAGCTAACTGATTCAGCATCCAGTCAGCCTTGCTGCTGATTTCATTCTGACCTTGTAATTTATTTCTGAGATCTAGACGCTCGTCTCAGCCCCTTGTAACCAAGGCTTGGCTTTCCACACCAGTTCCGGCAAGTGGGTATCTATCCAGTCTTGCCCGGATCTGTCTCTCTTTTCCTGATTGATAACCAATTCCTTGATCGCTGAAGTTCTGCTTTGTCCTTCTTGTTCCCTTTGTATAACTGGGTTTCTTTTTCTTAGCTCCAGTTGCATGGCTGGGACCTATGACCTCCTGTTGAATTTTTCGGATGCCACCAGCCCTGTGTGTATCTGCTCATTCCACCTGCCCTCATACCATAGATTGGAACTTTTGCTAGAATACCAGGAGTGACACTGCTTGCCTGGACATTTTCCCACTGCCTGCTGCAGGCATCTCCCTTGTCACCAGCTTGAATCCTGCAGGTCTTGAGTCACTACATCTAAGCTGCCGGCAATCTGGCTCTTTTATTCTTGCAGACGTGGCAGGAAAGAAATATTATTTTAATTGCATCTTTGGCTGAATTGTTAGGCTAACACCCTCTAGTTACTTTCCCCTCACCTCTTCATTGTGGATGGCCACTGAAACACTTCAAAACTCAGTTTCCTCTTTGTAAAGTGAAAGGATGGTGGAATTTACCCCTAGGGTTAAAGATAAGCGACAAGAAAAAGTACACAGATGGATCAAACCCATAGTATTCATATGGTTTCTTAAATCTTTGCACCTGCAAAGCAAACTGTGTTACCTAAAGATGACCACTGAAGAGATGAGAAACCAGGGGAATGGAAATTCTAAGAAAAAATTAGGAACCCATGTGAATTTTTTTTAAGTAAAATAATTGACAGCAAGATAATTAACAGCTTTAAAAATGATGTGGAACTACAGATGCAGTCACCAGGAAACATTAAAAATGTAATGTTTAAAGGATGTCTTTCCTATCAGTGTGTCTTAATATACATATTGGCTATGACTATATAGAGTCCAAAAGCATTGAGAGAGCAAAATGATTCTTTGAGTCAGTCATTTATTTTAAAGCAGTGTTTCATAGTCATTTGGGGGAGTTTTAGATAAGTAAAAATTTAAGCCCTACTTCTCTGAAATTCTGATTTATTCGTTTTGGGGTGGAACAAAAGAATCAGTGTGTCTAAAAAGTTTCCAGAGTAATTGTGATGATCAGCCAGGTTTGGGAACGATAAATCCATTAGCCATTAAGATGCCCAAAATGCTCTTAAGAAGTTACACATTTATTTACCTCAAGGCGGTCAAACCAGTACATAAGCTCTCACCTGGCTGCTAGCTGCCCATTGGTGAGAAATGTTTGGCAGGTATGGAAAACTCTCCTGCTGTCTGCATTTATTAGTGGGTGGCTAATTCACCTGGCTACAGTGTCTGCCTGTAAGTACCTGATTAGTTTACCCTAAGAACTCCAGTTTGCTCTGTTGCAATCCACCACTTCATCCTCATTCAAAAAAACTGTAAATATTTTAAGTGCAGGCTGTTTCACTCTTGCCAAAATTATCTTGCCTTCAGTTTTTTTCTTCTTGTTCTTTGGATGAGTGGCTCCCTCCACCCACAAAAATTTGATCCAAATTACTGTTGTTTGCCTCCAGCTCTACTGAGATATAATTGCCATATGACATCGTATAAATTTAAGATGCGCACGTGTTCGATATGCTTATATATTGCAATATGATTACCACCATACTGTTAGCTAACACCTCCATCCCGTCACACAATCACCATTTCTTTTTTTGCGATAAGAACATTTAAGATTTACTCTCTTTGCCACCTTGATCGAAATGATTGTTAACTCCTCTAGACAAACATAGTCTGCACCATGAAGACAACAAAGGGCACTTGGCTGTTTTCCTGAAAGCTATGTGTATAAGTGAGGGGGATCCCTGCCTCTTTCCACTATCGACACCACAAAGACCTCATGCTGAACTTCGGGTTGCTCCCTTTGGGGATGATTTAGGCAGGACTAATACACGTGGATGCCCCAGCGGACTAACATTTTGGGACTCATTCAAAATAATGAATATTATTCATTATTTGTTCAACATGTTTCCCGAAGGAGTCGAGTATTGTTTGGATGAAGGGAGAAGTTGATCCTAGAGAGAAGCCCAGAAATCATTCTTCGCTTTACTGCCTTCTTACTTTGGCTATGGGTGCGCATATGCAGAACCCTTCAATTCTCTGCAATTACTCAGATGCACCATCTTAGAAAGCAGATTAGCAACCATCCATTGTTTATTGACCATGGTTCCTAAGAAACGTCCTGATAAGTATGATTTTTCTATCCATCTTTTAACATTGACAGTATCTGGGGGTCTGAATGGTATCTTAGCGTATCGTATCAAGTAACGAACGTTCTTAACAGCTGCCTGACTAGTCCAGCTCTTAATTCAGCCTCAGAAATTCCTTGCTGTTATTAGAGCCCTTAATTTTCCCCTTAGGAACTGGATTGGAAAACGTGCTGAAAATGTCTTTTAGGAAGTGGTCGAGGGAATAAAAAGAAATTATTGTCATGATTTGTTTAAAGAATAAAAAGAATGCGTTACCAGACATCCTCAGCGTCTTCATCGCATTCTGCACCAAACTGGCAGATATCACAGGTGGAAGTCTCCTTTTGACTGGTTTCTCCTGAGCCTTCATGAACTGGAGAGCAGAAAAAGGGAAACAGAAAGAATTCCGATAAGTATGCCTACTACCCACACTCAAAGACTATTTTATCAAGGCTACTTTTCCAAAAGGCCAGTTTGCTTTTTGGGCCTTCAAAGAATGTCTTATTCACCTCTTTTCTTCCCTAAATTTAGGGGAAACTCTAGCAATAATATGCAGCCATTGCTATGTAATAAACACTTGAGGTTCTTACAAACAAAATGAAACAACAAACAAGAGGTTTAGTGGATTTGTCAAAAAGACTTGGTTAATAAGTAGACCATATGAGTTATTAATTAAAAGGGATTTAGATCGTTACTTGCCTAGAGGAAATATCTCGTGTTTACTTTACAAACAATACTTTGCATTTTCTCTTTCCTAAATTATAAATCTTTTTCATTCAAAGACTTTTATACATAATTAAAAACATTTAAAAGGGCAGTCTTGACTTATTAGATATGTCTTCTCTCTCTTTTTTTTTTTTTTGCAAAATGTTTAGTACTTATAAGGAAAATATGTTGATTATAAGTTTGTAGAAAAAAACTTTGAGCTGGTTTATACAGTAATTTCTTGAATCTTATATAAATATTGCACAGAGCCCATCACAGTGATTTCCTCCAGGAGGATTATGAACATATATTTCATTTAAAAAATACATATTCTCATTGATGAAAATTATTCATATTGCTCTTTTTTTCTCCCAGAAATTACAAGTATAAAATATGCAATATATAACTTAATTACAAAATTAACTTTTCAAAATCAGGACACAGTCGTGTAAGTTGGACTCAAATATTTTGACTCCAAGGAATGAAAATCTGAGCAACACTTTTGAGATGATGGATTACTATTTATCCAATTAAAAAAATATACAGTTGAAAGTAAAAATAGTTTTGGTTATAGATGACAAATTGCAACAACCTAACTACTCTACAGATAATTTTATTCTGTGGACAGATCATATACTTAAAAAGAAAACAGATGTAAATCAAGAGGATCTTTTTGTTTTAAACATTTTTGTTTTTATTTTATTTTTGAGAGAGATGGGAGACAATGCAAGTTGGGCAGAGGCAGAGAGAGGAGAGAGAGAATCCCAAGCAGGCCCTGCACTGGCAGCACAGAGCCAGACGTGGGACTCCAACCCACGAAGATGTGAGATCATGACCTGAGCTGAAACCAAGAGTTGGGCGCTTAACTGACCGAACCACCCAGGCGCCCCATAAATCAAGAGAATCTTTAAAAGTGCACTTCTGCAAAAGGTTAACTATTTTCAATAGAAAAAAGAAAATAAGCAATTAAGTATGGAAATTTCTCCAATCTTTATGGACCCTAATAAGATCACATCGTCTTTAACAAAGACAGAATGTATTAAGAAGCACATGGAAACTAACAAGTCCAATCCTACTTATTTTGTTTTAATATGATATTTTCCTCATTTATTCTCTATTAGCAAGAGAGTTTTTAACATTTACAAAAGCAGAGGACTTTATTCCTTGCTTTTCTTTAATTTACTGCTGTGCACGTAAGTGATTTGATTTACCAAAAAAAAAGACAGGAAGATATCTGAAAGAGTTCACTGTTTTATAGTTTTTTTTCAGGAAAGGTAGAAATATTTAGTTTTTCCAAAGCAACTTTTCTTCCCCCTCTGTTCTTGATGGTTTGCACTCACATTTCAAAAGAATTATGAATTAAAGAGACAAGTTCAATTGCAAAAGTATGGAGGGTATAGTTTTAAATTTGGAAGACTTGAGAAAAGGTATTCCTCCCCAGAAAGAAGAAGGAATTTTAGACTTTGATAGAATAGACAGCAGTTATTATCCACTCTATTACTTTAATACAGTGGACCATGGGGATAAGAAGGAAGCTGTGGTCTCTCCTCAGGAGAGAACGAACAGCTGCGGCCTCTTTATTACTTTCTTATTATTAATGCAACACAGAAGCTGCTAATGGGAGAGAGCCTTTTAGTGTTAGCAAGATTAGCAGCTTCCAGACTAAAACTTCCCACCACTCAGGAAACATACGAATGCAACGGGAAGGTCCTTAATGAGCAGTTACGGCCACTTAGGGGCAGCTCCGTTTTCTTTTGCAGTAGAGATCGGAGGTTACGGATCTACTGGAAGTAATCTAGGGGATGAGTTGTGCTAACTCAGCAAAACTATTACTAATGTTTCTACTCGAAGTCATGTTTCATTTCTATAAACGGACGGTCATTGGTAGAATGAAGATGTCTGCAAATTCTCCCATACGGATGAAGCGGCCAATTCAGAAGCAGCAGTGGCAATGCCTCCATCAATAAATATTTGGGGAATAAAGTGATTGTATTTGAAGTCATCCACAATGAAAACTAAAGTAACATCGCTCCATATTACCTGAACCTTTGTAATAAATTGGTATGTGGTTTTCATTGAAGCAAGCAGACCAGTGGTTCTTAAATAGGGTGGGGCTCAGAAGCTCTGGTAGATTTTGTTCATTTATTTTTAGTTTTTGGCATAACTGCCTAGGATATCCTTGTAGACACTGGAGTTGTAGCCTTGATGCCTGGATACGTATATTCTAAAAAACGGACCATCCCTGCCTAAGAATCTCTGCCCTAAGCAAGAAGACTTTGTCTGTCCCGAGCATTCTCTCCTTGCGTTGTTGAGCACAGGACTTGTGACGCATTAAAGTCCACAGGGAGCATCCGGAGGTTTGATTAAAATGCAGGTTCTGATTCAGTAGGTGCGAGGTTATAATTTTCTTACAAGCCCCCACAGGCCGACGCTCTGGGTCCACAGACCACATTCTGGGTAGCAAGGGTAGCACTGTGTTTTTCAACCCACAATCCATAATTTATTAGCAGGTAGTGAAAAGGTAGTGGGTCACTTACCAAGTTTTTGTAAACATGAGAGAGAATATACCAGAATAGAAAACACTGAGTGCATCTCGTTTAGCAAGTATAGGTTTTATTTTACAACACTGTTTTAGTTATCCGTATGTACATCTACACAGAGCTGCAATATAAATTTCATTTCTTACTAAAGGTCACAGTCATAAAAGCCTGAAAACCACTGATTTAGCACACGGTAGATGCTCAGTAAATGTGTATCGAATTGGACTATTTCTTCTTCCCGTTCTTTCTACGTTGTCAGAAATGAGAAGGGTCAGTGCTTCATCATTTGCATTCGTCCACTGATTACATGGGAATAAAAGTCATTTATCCTAAAGTATTAGTTCAACTATTCATTTGCATTTTAATCCTTTTATTTTGTGAGGTAAAATCATTATTTCCCTTTATTCTGTAGAAACTTAGATTTCAGCAACTGACTGAGGGAAATGTGAGGGGTGAAGGAGGCAGTGCTCCTACAAGCATATTTTACCAATTGTGGAGCCCTGTAGTTAGCCCTGTTTTCATCCCCGGAGATTCTGAATTGGGGGATTATAAGAGATAATCAAATCGCTTTTCTCTCAACTCTCCTTGCCCCTGGTGGTTTCATCTGGAGGTTACCAAAGTTCGTTTATCACCACCTTGTTCTGGCCCAACACAGGTCTTCACATTGGATGCGCCTCCTGGGCCATATTCTCTTCCTGGTTCACTGTAGTGTCTCCTGGGTCTCTTGCTAGCCTAACCTGTGTTATGCCATGTCTGAAAACATCACAAAATAATAATGTTCAAACAGTTATTCAATGTCACTTATTTTGTCAAAAATTGCACTAACATTTATATTCATTGAAATGCTCGGATCTTAAGTGTATCTTTCCATCAGTTTTGGGGAATGCCCATCAAGACAAGGAACAACTCTATCATCCCAGAAGGTTCCTTTGGGCCCCCTTCCCAGCCATCATCCTACCTCCACTCTGTCTCTATATAAGGCAGATCAGTGATCTGATTTCTGTCACCGCAGAAATCTGTTTTAACTATTCTAGAAAATCACATCAAGGGAATCACACAGTATTTAATTATTGTGCTCACCTTTGTCACTCAGCATCATAGTTTTTGAGGTTAATTCAGGTAGCAATGTGTATCAGCAGTTTATTTCTCTTTATTGCTTGGTATTCAGTTAAATGAATATATCAAAATGTACCATTTTCTTGTTGCAAAACATGGTTGTTTTCAGTCACTAGCTGGAAACAATAACTGAGTATTTATTAATCAAGCTGGTAAAAGACTTTTTGTACATGTTAGTTTTTACATCTCTTGGACAACTGGGTGTCAAGTACAAATTATTCTTGTTTCTCTTTTTTATTCTCAAGTTGCAGGAATCTTGAATATATTTAGGTTTCAATTTTTGTCAGATGTGAACGCTGTCAGAAGTCGTGAGGTAGAGGCTGAGGTTCTTTGTTTTTCCCCTATGGACAGGGTTTTTTCCTCTTGACCTGTGGATGTAGTGAAATATGCTGATTGATCTTCATGTTAAGCCAACCTCCCATTGTTGGGATAAGTCCAGCTTAATCCTTTTATATAATGCTGGATTTCATTTAACGATATTTTGTTCAATTTTTAAAAATCTGTGTTCATAGGATATACTGGCAGTGATTTTCTTCCCTTATATTGTTCTTGTTTGGTCTTAGTATCAGGAATAAAACTGTCTCATGATATGAATTGAAAGTGTTCCCACTTTCTCTATTTTAAGAAAGTTTGTGTATGACGATACTATCATTTGACTTCGCTATACAAGGCTATTTACATTTTCTATTTATTGATTTCTGCCCTTATGCTTATTATTTCCTTTCTGCCATATAGTCAGGGTTTACTTTATTATTTTTCTTTTCTTTTTTAAAATATTTATTTATTTTGAGAGAGAGAGAGAGAGAGAGAGAGAGAGAATCCCAAGCAAGCTCTACACTGTCAGTGCAGAGCCCAATGCAGGGCTCAATCCCATGAATCCTGAGATCATGACCTGGGTAGAAACCAAGAGCCAAACATTCAACCGACTGAGCCACTCAGACACCCCTATTGTATTTCTAGTTTCTCAAAATGGAAGCTTGATTTTCTACCTTTCGTATTTCCTAAGATAGTCATTTAAATCTGTAAATTTCCTTCTAAAGACTGTTTTAGCTGCATCCCATGAATATGGATATATTGTGTTTTCATGTATTTATGTTCAAAATATATATTGTAATATCCTTTGGGTTTTTTCCCCTCTGGTCCATGGATTATTTTAGTAAGTATGTTTTTAACCTCAAACTATTTGAGGCTTTTCCAGGCTATCTTATTTTTATTCATCTTTAATAATTCTATCATGGATGAAGAACATATTCTGTTTAATTTAAATTCTTTGAAATTACTGAAACTTGTTTTATGGCTCAGAACATGATCTATCTTTTTGAATATTCCATATGCATCTTAGAAGGTGTAACTTTTTTTGAGGAGTAGTTTTCTATAAATGTTAATGAGCTTAAGTTGATGGTTCATATTATTCGAAGCATCCATAACTATACTAAGCTTTTGTTTAATTGTTCTATCTTTTCCCGAGAAAGGTATTTAAAATCTCTATCAGTGACAGTAAAATTATTTTTAGAGCTCTTTTGCCGTGTTGTTTTCTTTTGTCCTGTATTTGGAAGCTTTGATATTGGGTGTGTAAACACTTAACAGTCTTATGTCTTTTTAAATAAGTGACCCTTCTATTGTTATGAAGTGCCCCTTTTTAATCTCTGGTAACACTATTCATCTTGAAATCAACTTTGTTCTGAAATGTATATAGCCATAGCAGCTTTTGTTTGCTTACTGTTTCTATTTACTTACACCCAACATGTCTGTTACGTGTTTAAAGGGTGTTTCTTGAAAACAACATACAGTTGGATCTTTCTTTTTTACCCATGCCGAATATGTCTGCCTTTAATCAGGGCATTTCATGAATTTACTTTAATGCAATAATCACGATGTTTGGTTTTAAGTCCATCAACTTGGTACTTGATTCATACTTGGCCTATCTTTTTGGGGTCCTCTGTTGTCTTTTCTATCGTACTGTTTTCTTTCATTTAGGTGAATCAAATATTCCATCTTGTTCATTTTATCTTATCTCTTCTAATTTTTTTGGTTATACTTTTTATGTTATTATTTTGGTGGTTGCTTTAAGAATTATAAAATGCGTTAAATAAAAAAAAACAAGCAAACTCGATTTCTGTATCATCAAGTATACTAGAATTTGGGAAGAGTACTTAAAGATCTACAGGAATAGTATATTTCTAATAAAATTGGATCTGCCTTCCCCAAAAAAACAACAAAAGAATTACAACATGCCTCTTTATTACTTCACGAACAATTTAAGAACCTTATGACAATATATTTTTAATTACCGTAGTTTACATTTCGCATATTTATTGTCATGTATCACACTTCTGCCTTTTTAAAATTAGTTTTACTTTACACAGCTGCCCTACTTGTTTTTGTTAATTTCAAAGGCAAAGGCCAGAGATTTCTGTACTAACGAAGACTCCCGCCTGTCATTGTTAAATGACCGACTTGTGACACATTTGCTCTAACTTTTCAAACTTATCTATAGTCTCACATTCACCATGAAAAACATTATTGACATATGACATTTATAGTAGATTGTTTTATTTTTCCCATTATGTTTCTACACTTTCCAATAAAAGGACTGTATAATTCCTTTCCACATCCATATTTCCATTGAGTTCCATGGTGCCACTATTGGTCTTGTGACTTGCTTTTGCCACTGAAATGTGGGTGGAAATGAGAAGCTATATAAAAGCCATTATGTGGCTTTCTACTTTCTTGCTCTTTCCCTTTGCTTAAAAAAGGAATATTCAAGAATAGGAGTGGTTACTTTATTTATTTAAAATTTTTTTTAATGTTTATTTATTTTTGTAAGAGAGAGGGAGACACAGAGTGTGAGCAGAGGAGGAGCAGAGAGGGAGGGAGACCCAGAATCCAAAGCAGGCTCTAGGCTCTGAGCTGTCAGCACAGATCCCGACACGGGGCTCGAACTCACGAACCGTGAGATCATGACCTGAGCCGATGTCGGATGCCCAACCGACTGAGCCACCCAGGGGCCCAGGAGTGGTTCCTTTAACCAATCCCAGAATGAGATGATATTCAGAGCACAGCCACAGTTAGCTGCAGCCATGAGAGCAAGAATTATACCACTGATGTTATAAGCCTGTGAGATTTTTTTTTTTAATTTACTTTGAGAGAAAGAGAGAGGGAGCACATGCATGTGAGTGGGGAGGGACAGAGAGAGAGAGAGAGAGAGAGAGAGAGAGAGGGAGGGAGGGAGAGAATCCCAAGTAGGCTCCACACTGTCAGCACAGAGCCCCACACAGGACCCAAACTCACAAACCACGATGTCATGACCTGAGCTGAAATCAAGAGTCAGACGCTTAACCAACTGAGCCACCCAGGTGCCCCAAGCCTCTGAGATTTTGAAGTCATTTGCAACTCGACATTTACCCAGTGACAGATGACTAATAAGATATCAATGAATGTTACCAGTTAATGCTAAGGAAATGTATTTTCACACTTGTTTTCCACACCTCAGATTTCGGTTGCATTACTTACCTACACAACCCTAGATCTACTTTTAATTTTCTGCAACTCTGCCTTCAAACTTTTTGCTATCTATTTTCTACGGCAACACATATTCTGCAATAGTTAAGGTGTGTTTCTTTCTAACATTTTTATTTTTTCACAGCATAGCAGAACCTATCCCAGTCTGTGGATGGTTCCCATCGCCTTCATCATGTAGCTCACTAGTAGATCTCCTTTACATATATACGGTGTCCCATTTAAATCAAGCATAGCATAAACGTTAAACGTAGTACAAGCATGTATGAATAGAAGCCTCCACATGCGCCAAGCCTGAAATGAAACAGGCAATCCCTAGCACATCACTGTGTCCACAAAAAGAATGAGACTTCTGAGCTTAAATGTGACCCACATGTATTGGTTCTAAACTCGTTTCCATTACTCTACAGTTGAAAAAAAATTCCATACATTTTATGTAGGCCTTAATCTGAATGTTTGCTAAATCTAGAATGCCTTCTTCTTTTTCCGTTTTATGGTTGCTATCAGTCAGGTATTCAATGTTGCTGCTGTTGTTGTGTCTTTCCTAGGTAGGTCGACTGACAAAGTAATTCTTGGCAGACTTAACTTTTTCCGCTTTGTTTACATAGAAAAAAGATTTAAATCAGTGATAACATTCAATATAACTGTTGTTACTAAAATTACTTTGATTACTAAATTATGAACAACAATGTTTCATTTTGAATTACTTCCAGAAGTTATTATTTCATTATCACTGAAAAGCTGAACTTTGAGTTTACCTTCCAATGAAGGAAAATTCCACTTAAACAATGGGAAGTTTTTATTTTATTTTTTATTTAAAAAAATTTTTTTTAATGTTTATTTATTTTTGAGACAGAGAGAGACAGAGCATGAACAGGGGAGGGTCAGAGAGAGAGGCAGACACAGAATCTGAAGCAGGCTCCAGGCTCTGAGCTGTCAGCACAGAGCCCGACGCGGGGCTCGAACTCACGGACCATGAGATCATGACCTGAGCCGAAGTCAGACGCTTAACCGACTGAGCCACCCAGGTGCCCCCCGACAATGGGAAGTTTTTAAATCAGAACTCTTCTTTAATTGGAACGACTTGTCTATTTTGCCTTTTGTATGCCAGTTTTACCTCTCACATGCCTTTCCCATGTAAGTGGAATTTAAAAGATGGCAGCTGCTGACAGTTCTTAGAGGCTCAGATAATTCTAAGCCTTGGTCATGTTCTGTTGTATTTCCCAACATTTCCCTAGAAACCCCAATATGACTTTAAAGAAAAATAAGAATAAGAAATATTTTCCTTTTATTCATATTATAATGCAAGGATATTTGTTATATGAAGAATAATTATGCCATTACATCATATTACTGAAATTCTGAAGCAAGAGAAGTAGCATTTTGCCGTGCTCTTTACAAAACTAACCCAGATTCATCGTGTGTATGTACTGGCTCCACGAGGCAATAAGATGTTTCAGATTTTAGGGAGAAAATCCATTATCTTTGCTTCAGTTTAATTAAAAGAGGTACAGTTCCACCGACAATTTTTAATTTTTAAGTGATTTAAGTGCCAAAAACTAGAGGAAGGCTACAATTACACTTACACATAATGATCTAAAATTCTAAAAACCACTTGAAAGTCTAAGACCTAAGTTCACGACTGAGCAAATGTAATTTTATATTAAACACTCAAAAGAAGAGATCATTACAGAAAATTTAATTTTTCATAATTAAACTAGTTTGCTAGAGCTTGACAAAGTTCCTTTAGAAATCACACGTAATTTATCTTCTGCACAACTGAAAATAATTTAAGAGATGAATACGATGCTACTATGTTGATGCACAATTCGACTGCCATCACTGAAGTCTGACTGATTTCATTCAGTCCTATCGAGCTAGAACCAAAGGTACTCAGCCGATTAAAAAAAAAGAAGCGACAGAGAAATGAAATGAGGAAAGAAGAAATGAGGGAAGGAAGGAAGGATGGAAAAAATAAAATAAGAAAAGAAAAATGCTTACTTTGTTTGACATCATGCATACCAGAATTCATGAAAGCGAGTCACTATGTCAGACTTCAGGCAACTCTATCATATCAATCATGTGATAATTACAAACAAAAATACTCTTCTTATCCTCAGTATCATGGATTTGAATCATTTTACACAAATTCATATCAATAATTTAAATGTTTTTCTTACTAAATGCCTGAAGGATGAGACATTTATTTTTTTATTGGTGAATTCTGAACATTGGCTTGGGTTAAATGAGTTGCTGTAGAGCACGGTGAATACCAAATCCTCACGAGAGGAGACAGAAAAGATTAGGAGGCGGAAACAGTAAATGTGAGGGACAGCGGAGTACAGAGTTGCTGATGAGGACAACACAGAATGAGGCATTCGTGGGATAAGGATGTATAGTCAGGAAAAGGGTTTTTATGGAAGGATGGCGTTGAGGCATCACCGTATTCTGACAAGCATGAGGGAGTGGAGAGGAACAAGTGTATGCAGAGAGAAAGAGGACGATCAGGGAAGCAGTGTCCTTGAGGAGGGATGGGTTTAGACGCAGGTGTAGTGGTTGGTCTCAGAGGTAGGGACGCGTCTTCCACCCCAGGAAGGATGGCAGATTATGTGGGTACAGACATATGGAGGTGGTGACACTGGAAAGGGAAAGATGAAACAGGTCTCCGCTGGGTGTCTTTATTACCTCTATCGTATCTCTACTTAAGAGAAAGGCCATCGGTTGGCAGGACGTGGTAAGAAAGGAAAAGAGGTGGAATACTGTAGGAGAGTGAATGTGAATGAAGACAGAAGGCTTTCTAAGTCTTTCTGCTACTAATTTGTTGCTTCCCAACTTGGTGCTTAATTCTCCTAATTAGCAAATCTCTGATGAATAAAGATGTATCTTTATTAGCTTGCACTTCTGTATGTATTTAGTACATGACATTTGGTGTTGAGAACTTAAAGGCATTTTGTGATGTTGAAAGTTTCCTTTGAATCATCAGATAACGACTAAATTGGCAACGGAGTTAACTCGAACCTACTTAATGTTTGTTTTGTTAAAGGGGCTTCACAATCTGGTAACAATATACATGCCATGTTTATCTCCTAAATATTTTCCCATTCCGTCTTGTCACCACTGAACTAGTTCCGATCTGCATCATGCTTTGCCTAAACTAGCTACCTGACCTCTGTACTTGCAAACTTGCCTCTCTTAAATATATCTCCCATGTATCTCATTGAAATGCAAATCTGATCATGCCATTTAAAATAGAAAATGACATGAAGTAATCTAAAGGCAACTGGATGACATACAGAATTCAGGCCTTGGGCCGGGAGGGTTGGATTTGGGTTGCCTAGATTCTCTCTTGATCCCCCTGATTTCTCATGTGAAAAATGAGAAGGCTGCCTCGCTTAGTTTCCAGGCGGTGGGGAAGATTAAATGGAAGGATGTGTGAAAGTGTTTTGCACCCTCTAACGTGCTCTGCCACCCTAAGGTGTGAGCATTAAGAAAGTATTAAAGGTGAAATAAAGTCATTATCTTATTCCAGGCGACAAGGTTCTTTGAAGGATGTCTAAGGCTGAGTGTCACAAACGTGAATTTTTGGCCCTTGTAAGTGGCCTGGGACTGATACTGAAGTAGGAGTCTTTGTGGGAGCAGGGAAATAAGAATCCCAAACAACACAACACAATGGAGAAAGAAAAATACTGAGCAACTTACAGAGGACGTCTTGCACCACAATATCCCATTTAGTGTCTTACGTGAAGGAGGGAAACGGACTGAGGAAGGTGCAGGTGAGAAGTGGATGGAAAGTCCCTGATAGATACTCTCAGAAATTGTCCAAAGCTCCAAGCCTTTTTGTTCTAGTGTACGGGATCTCAGAACAAAGAAAGCACCAAAGTGACATTTTCTTTCTCTTTTTTATTGATGGAGGTAATAATTCATTCAATAAGGCTTTATCTCCACCCCCTACCCCCACTTGCCTGCTATGGGCTTTGGCTTTCACAAAAAGCCCAAAAACCATATTCTGTCTGGTTTTGACTCCCAGCTCCAAGTGAGACTTAAAAATGAAATTTATAAAGATCAAGACTTGTTTGAATATATAACATATTGATATAAATAGGCCAATGAAATAAAAGAGCAGCAGTAATAATGAAGCCAATTTTAAGAGGTCACAGCATTTCATAAAACTGGTAGTTAAAGCAATAATTTTTCGGAAGTGCCTGTGATATTTTCCAGCCTAGTTTTGCTATCTCAAGTCCAGTCTTTAATTCTGGGAATCACAAACACTAAAATAATAGGAAAATGTCAGGGCTGGAATTCAGTGTTTGTGGTAAGTCTGTGATCAGATCGGTCTGATGCTTGATCTAGGAACGTATCTTCCTCCACCCCCACTTGTTCCATACTGAGAGTACCTGTTTCATTTCTATAATTTCCCTACTGCCTACTGGCTCTAGTTGGTGGAGTTCGGTTACTATTGTGTTTTCCTTTTCTAGTTTACAGCTGTCTCTCAAGCTCGGGGTTCAAATCGGTAACATATTGCCTACTCCCTAGTACTCTTGAAGACCTCTCTTGTGAAATACATTTTGGAATCAGCCCTACTTGCTACCAAGTAAGGCTGGCCCTGCTGTCTTCTGTTTCACTCCCTCCCAAAAGAAGTGCTTGCACATATACTATTTCAAGTCAACATAAACAAAAGAAGACAAGAAAAAAATGTACTCTCAAAAGTGTAAGGATAGAAAGGGCAGGATTACCCAATTTGAGGTGTGAAAGAAGACAGGAACGTCTTCCACAAAATGGAAACAAAGAAAATACAAAACAAAACAAAACCCACAAAATTGCCTAAGAAAGCTAGAATGCTGGACTAGCTTGGAAATTGACTTCTGGCTAATCAATATGTCTACTTACAGAACCATTAGCTCAGTCTGAATCTGCCAAGTGGAAAGAATGAATAATTGTGGGAAAGACGTCTAGATTTTTTAAAAATTGCATGGATTTTAGAGAAAATTTTATTGCCATTAGATTGCCAAAGATATCCAGGGATGAATGGAAAGTGATAAAAAAATTTTAATATTAGCAATGATCTATTGGGAATTCATAATGACACCAATTTTCTAAACTTTAGATTTTTAAACTCAGACCACTTTCATTTATAGTTTCATCAAAATTAATGGTCCTTTTATTTTGAACACCTTATACCTGCATTGTAAGATAATTGGAAATAAATTAATTTCTCTGTTTTTATAGATTTAGGGAAAAAAATCTTCAAGTTTTAGGGAAAGTTGCCCTTTGTCTAAGCCATGAAGATTTAGGTTTAATAAGGACTGTAGCTTATTGCTTCTGCTTAATGTTTGTCTTAATAATTACAGTATTGAAATACATCTATGCTAAAATTATCAGGCATAAAAATATGATTTAACTTTGTGAATAAATAAAAACACATTGATAAATACAATAGATGCAAGAAGAAAACATTTTAAAAGGTCAACACATTTGTATTATAACATTGAGTGTTATACTGATGGAATTAGTAGCAAACCTTTTTTTTTTTTATTCTTCTATTTTTGTAGAGCTTTACTGTTGTTCATCTAATATAAGATTGTAGTTCAGTTCAGGGGTGCCTGGGTGGCTCAGTCGGTTAAATGTCCGTCTCTTGATTTCGGCTCAAGTCATGATCTCATGTGGTTCATGGGATCAAGCCCTACCTTACTGGCTCTGCACTGACAGTGAGGAGTCTTCTTGGGATTCCCTCTTTCCCTCTCTCTGTGCTCCTCCCCCACTCATAATCTCTCTCTCTCTCTCTCAAAATAAATAAATAAACTTCAAAAAAGATTGTAATTTCAGTTTAGAAGTTAATGAGTTTTTTTTTTTAAAGTCAGTTTGGAAATCAAGGAAGTATTTCTAATGAGTATGAAATATTGGTCAATAAGCAAACTTGAATGATACATATTATATTTAAAAATATAAATATTAAGTATAAATACAACTCTGTTTAAAGTTTCCCTATTTATTACCTTTAGGATAAAAACCCACAGTCCTTACCATTGTATACCAAGGGATACAGGAGTGCTGATGCATACGGGCACATGTACCCCAATGTCTACAGCAGCACTTTCAACAATAACCAAATTATGGAAAGAGCCTAAATGTCCATCAACTGATGAGTGGATAAAGAAGATGTGGTTTATATACACAATGGAATACTCCTTGGCAATGAGAAAGAATGAAATCTGGTCGTTTGCAGCACCGTGGATGGAACTGGCGGGTATTATGCTAAGTGAAAGAAGTCAGGCAGAGAAAGATAAATACCATATGTTTTCACTCATAGGTGGATCTTGGGAAACTTAACAGAAGACCATGGGGAGAAGAAGGGGGAAAAAGAATTACAGAGAGGGAGGGAGGCAAACTATAAGAGACTCTTAAATACTGAGAACTGCGGGCTGATGGGGGGTGAGGGAGAGGGGAAGTGGGTGATGGGCACTGGAGGAGGGCTCCTGTTGGGATGAGCACTGGGTGTTGCATGGAAACCAATTTGACAATAAATTATAGTTAATAAGAAAATAAAATAAAGTCATTTATGAATTACCACCAACCTATCACTCTGTCTTCATCTCTAGGCACCCAGCATGCTCCTAATGGTATAGCTCCTCATGGTTGCCTGGGTGGGATTCACACGTGCAGTTTCTACTGTTTAATGGCCAATTCTGACTCTAACTTGAAGACTCTGGTGTAGCCCCACACTGTTCAGCAAAGATGCCCTCACTTTCCGCCCTTGTCCTTTATTCCCAGGATGTGTAGAGCTCTTGGTGTGTGTCCCCAACACACTCTTTGTATGTAGCACATTGAAGAAGTAGGGTTGATTCACCGATTCTCCCAATGTCCTGTGAGTTCTTCAAGGTCAAGTCATATGCTTTATTTGCTCTTATATCTATTCTCAGCTCAGGGCTTGGGAGGTGATGGGAAGTAGTGGTCAGAGAGGGGAATTGAGAATTTGAGGTCTTTTGTGTTGTAGCAGTTCCAGGTAATGAGAAGATAGGACCACATTTCCAGGCAGCTGAAATGAGGTCGAGGAGTCTGAGGAACTATGGGGGCCAGTATTGAAAAGAAATAGAAGAGAGACTCTGTGGTAGTTACATGTTGTGCATAAAATGTCTGGGCACAGGGAGAGATTACCTTTCCCTGGATATTAAATAGGCCCTGGAACTAGTTCTGGCCAGTGAGTTGTTGAATGGAAGTGATAGCTGGTTGAAGATCTTCCCTTTTATTGAAGAATGCCCGAGAGGGGCGGGAATGGAGGCCAAATTAGAAGGCTATGGCACGGTGATAGTAAATAATAGAAGATGGGCACATAATTTGGAGAGAGGATGGACCAGATCTGCTGATTGATTAGGAGAAGGTATAAAGTCAACATTCAAGAGACCTATTCCATCTGCCGAGGTCCCTGAGTGATTGCAATGCTGCCCTCACCTAGCACGTTACCCAGTCACTCTGTAGTAAATGTGTGGTGAGAATAAAAAAAATAATAAACAAACAAACAAACAAACAAACAAACCTGGGTTCTTTTAAGAGATGTTTGTTTCTACTGAATACCCTTGCATAACCTAGCGTAACTTGATTATGTCGGAACATGCGGCTGAGAAGCATGAATGCAATCTGTTCCATTGCGCTGATTTCACCAACTCCCAGGTACCTAACTGATGGTTACCCTGGAACAGAGCATACAAAAGTGAGCAAGCACTGATTCATTGAGGAAAAAGGCAGTGATGTGGGGTTCAGCAGCTTATACCTAAAGTATGGGAAAGAGTAGTATCAGCAAATAGCATGGGTTTTGAATAAGAAGCAGTTTAATGAGTGACGATATCAGCTTTCCTCGATGACGGTTTGAAGATGATGATATGAAGCCAGAAATATATGGCTTCTTCCTAGCCGTACATGGAAAGGTAGAGAAGGAAATAAGATTTGGAGGAAGATTATGCTATCACTGGGGAGAATATACAAGGAAATTATCAAAACATTTAGGATAATTTAACCTTACTTTTTTCACTAGAGCTAATATTGATAATAGCTACCAAGAAACCAAAAAACAAAAAACCACACACCCAGAACATACTAAGTTCTTGTATCCTTAAATAGGCCCAATTTTACTTTCACAGAGCATAAAGGAAATATTTCCTAACAATTATTGGTATTTTAAAAGCTATGTTCACATGCATGCTTTTAATGCCTTAACGCCCTTTGACACGAAGGTCAGATTGTGGCTGATTTGGGGTATCCCCAAATGGAAAACATTTTTTTCCTATCTCAAAACACTTTCTGCTTCCTGCTCAAATTCGTACCCACAAAACATTCTGTACTGTTGCTTTCATTTTCCCCCAATGCTGCTTAGATTTCTTCATGCATATTCGTATTTTTAGATCAGATAAAATGAATAGAAGTTTCCTTCCCTGAAAAAATATGTAGTGTGATTCAAAGAAAATGTTAATTAAATGAAATGCTTACAGTCTTGTGAAATATTGATATGTAGCAACTAATTTTGTCTCTGTACTCAATTGCTTTTTCTTTGTATATCTGAAGCACCGTTCTTCTGGAGTTTTGTAGCTGTACAAGCACAGTTATTGACAGCATTTTTAAATGGAAGAGAAGGGGGATGGAAAAGGGATTTCAATGCACTAAACACCATCTCTTTCAAGATACGCCTAAATATGAGGTAGTACTCAGGGACTAATCAGGTCTTTACTGCGTTATATTCATCTTCTAAGAAAAGCCACCTCCATATATAAATACTTTCCACCAACACAAATCAAATGCAAATATCAAAATGAAGGGGACAATTCCTGTGTTGTAAAATCCATGTCAGAAACATGGGCTGTCTTTCCTGACAACAGTTTCATACCTCCTCTGCTCCCACGCTGCCTGACAAGCAGGTCACAGAGAAAGGTGACAAAACACACAAAGGATTGCCTAAAAAGGGATTTCAGAAAAACATGTACTTGAGCTTTACGCCTAAGAGGGTCAGATGGCTGAGGCAGTGATTTGTTTATGTACAGATGAGCTAGTGCATAGGGATGGAAAAATATTCAGGTGAAGAATTTCTAAATGGGGAAGGTATCTTTTAAAGACAGCTTCTATTACATAGCAGTGACACCTGGCAGAGTCACAGGGCAAGGTGACTGCACTATAAACAATGAAGTCTTAGTGAAAACTGCTGCATATTGAGAGAGATCTGTGTGTGGGATACAACGGCCAAGAGTGTCACTTTTACAGTATACATTTTTATTTTTTTATTTTTATTTATTTATTTATTTATTTATTTATTTATTTATTGGAGACAGAGAGAGACAGAGCATGAACAGGGGAGGGACAGAGAGAGAGGGAGACACAGAATCGGAAGCAGGCTCCAGGCTCTGAGCCGTCAGCCCAGAGCCCAACGCGGGGCTCGAACTCACGGACCGCGAGATCGTGACCTGAGCTGAAGCCGGACGCTCAACCGACTGAGCCACCCAGGCGCCCCAACAGTATACGTTTTTAAAAGCAGGTTTCACATCAGCTTCAATGCAACTGGCAAGGATTTCAACTTTTTTTTTTTTAAGACAAATTACTTAGATTTGACTACTATTAAAAAGCCCAAGACTCTATACGACAAACAGCCATGTTAGATTAGAAACACAATTTCAGTAAAATTAAGAAGCCAGTTGTTGCATTCTTGGTGCATAGAAATGTACATTAAAAAAAATGACTAGTTCGTTTAGTGCATCTGTTAAATGATACAATATCCATATCTATGATTACTCCAGAGATCAAATTAAGAACATTCCTCATTTCTTGGTTTGTCTCTAAGGAAAACACAGGAAAACAAATGCTGATCAAAAGATTAATGGACTTCTCAATGTATAATACATTAACCACTCCTTCAACCTTTGGGAAACAAAAAAATAAAATAAAATAAAAATGAAGCGTTGTCTAGCAGATTCTTGGTAATTACTGTACTGTTTTAAGGTCCTTGTCAGGATGGATTTGATTAAGTCTGTGAATCTTTTCTGAATATTCCTATAGCAATCTAGACAGAAACACCATACATAAAAATGTTCTTTATTCCGGAACAGATGAAACTCCCAGGGTAAAAGATTTAGGTATCTCTGAAGGTTTCTTATCACCCGGCAGCATAACTCTCTGATGGTTCAGTGCCTGAAAGGGTTGTCTGAGATCACTCATCAAATAAATCAAATAGTTGGCTGGCTAAAAGAGTGGGCGCCCATGGTACTCTCATGTCTTTGCTTTCAGACATCAAATCTTTCTTCTACGGAGCCAGCAGAGAAGTTAACATGTAACTTGGCACATCCAACCCTAAATATCAACCTGCTTTAAGTTGCAGCTAGTAGTTCTAAGAAGGTGTGACTGACCTAGGCAATGACTAGATTTTACTGTTAACATTTTAAACCACGAATTCCAAAACCTTGATATGTTGCAGAAAAGGTGGTGGTGAGAAGGCTGGAAATGTACTGAGTTTTGTCTCCAACTATCTGGAAGGAATCTTACTGAAACATAGAAAATCCACTTCAGTGGGGTGATCTTAAAATATTCTGTAAACATTTATTGAATGATGATAAAATTATATTTGATGTAACCTTTTGGATAACAGTTGACTAAAAGCAGCATCTTGAATTACTACTGTAAAAATGAGTCTTTTAAAAACTAGAAATCAGATCTATAGGATCATATTGTTCAATATGGTAGCCAGTGGCCCCTTGTAGCTGTTTAAATGGATGTTAATTGAAACTAAATAAACATCCAGTTTTCTCAGTTGCACTAGCTACATTTCAAGAAATTAATAGCAATATGTAACTAGTGATTACCTCCATTGGCCAAGACAGATGCAGAACATTTCCCTCCACACAAAACGTTCTATTGGACAACACTGCTCTAGAAAGATGTAACTCTGAAACATCATAAAACTGTATTCATGAATCAGTTTTCCCAATTCAGTAATTTTGTTTTAGAGCCTTTCAACCTATATAAGATAGGAGACGGTGTGACTGACATTTTTATCTTCCTATGAGGTGGAGATAATATCTTACCATGATGCGTACATGTATGGTATGACTGTGTATGCCACGTTAGATACATATCCGTTTGATTAATAAACACAATAGAAATTCTTAATTCATAAACCCTTGTTTTCTGGGGATCCTGGGCGGCTCGGTCAGTTAAGCATCTGACTCCTAATTTTTGCTCGAGTCCTGATGTCACAGTTTGTGAGATCGAGCCCTGCATCGGGCTCTGTGCTGCCAGAGCGGAGCTCTGCTTGGGATTCTCTCCCTTTCTCTCTCTGCCCTTCCCCTGCTCACATGCTCTCTCTCTCTCAAAATAAATAAGCTTAGAAACACAAACTTTGTTTTCTTACTCTTCCTCAAGTGCTTAAAACATAGCTATCGTCTAATTCAGTCTCTAAACATCGTGGTGATGAGTATGACCGTGACTGTGACATCAAGCTCAGAAGATTAGAACTGGCATGACAGAGTGAATGTGGTTTTAATAGATACGTTTTGTTCTTCCGTCCAAGGCTTTGGCTACCACACTTGCAATTGTATTTATAGTTTGGGTTAGCATGCCTACCTCTTACACCAAGATTAATTATTGGGCCTGGACTACAGCGTCTATATATACACATTGCTTAGCACAGATCCTTGAAAAAATGTTTCCTTCTCATGGGGGCCGAATTCTTCCATATATAAACTTAGCTGTGTGAGTTTAAGCCAAGACAACATGGGAGCCTTGAGCAGTATATTACTTGTAATAGGGCAGGCTTGATTTTTGGTGGCTAAAAACTTCCTACAGAAGAATTATCTTCCCAACTGGCATCAACAGGCTTTTCATTACTAGCAGTTTGAGGAGGGAGATTAAAGCAGAATGAAGGCATATAGAGATTTAATTCTGTGTGCACATCTAGAAGCAGTGATAAGCTGGGGATCTGGCATTACCTTGATATCTTAGAGATAAATGGGTAGCTGAATAAATAGAAGTCTTTGGTTTCTGCAGCTGTCACTAACATATTTCACCCTAATTGCAAAATACTTATTTTAAACACTAGAAAACACACCGAGGAAGCTAACCTCAGCCGGTGAAAAGGAGATTTTCAATTGTTAACTTTTCTAAATTAATTCAGTGTGAGAGATGCTAAGGATGTCATTTTATTCTTTATACTTTTAACTTTGTACTCTGTACGTGGGGGAGGAAAGAACTACCTCTCTGGTTTCTTTGTGGGTAAGAAACACTTTATTTTGCTCTGTGCTCTACTATTCACACATTACTTGGCCCATGACAAGGCACTTAGGAAATATTTGCTGAATAAAAGAAAGAATAGGTTTTGGCTGAGACAAGAAAAAGAGTCATTTTTAAACTTAATATTTACAGGTATATATTTATAGTTATAATGTTTCCTTACTCAAATATGTGTGTGTATATATATATGTGTGTGTGTGTGTGTGTGTGTATGTGTGTGTGTGTGTGTGTGTGTGTGTGTGTGTGTATATATATATATATATATATATATATATATACATACATATATTGCTTTCTTACACTTGAAAAACTAGTGTGTACCACTTTTCCTCCCACCCTCCCTTCTTTCTACTTTTCCTCAATCCTTTTCCTCCTTCTTCAATTATCAATGAGAGTTTCAGATAATCAATCACGTCCTGGATCTTGGAAGTCTGCACCACAAAAATACCTTCTTCAAATGTTTATTTATTTACAAATATGATGACACTAAGACATGAAGATAAAACTGGATATTGAATTCTTAATTCACTGATATCACCCATATTAATTCATTCTGCCAACTCTCACTGAACACCTTCTATCTGGTAGCACTGGGGACAAAGTAGCGAGCTAACTAAAGTTCCTGTCATCACGGAAATTAGAGGGTTGCGAGGAAATATTTTTAAACAGCTCTGAATAATTCAGGACTGTACACAGTTTGTTTTCAAAAGTCACTGAGCACACGTACTTCTTGAGTCCAGTTCGCTCCCCCTACCTCACCACTACCATCTCATTAGGAAGCAATGGGAGAGTGAAACTGAAGGAGCCAGTTTTGAAGAGCTATACATTGATATTGTGGAATCTGGGCTCTGGAGGGGCCCGCCATGGACGGTGAAGTGTCATGTGGGTGAGCAGGGAGCAGCCGGTGGGCCAAAAAAACCTGCACAGAAAGGGCCTCAGCGTGTAGTCACGGTAGGAGTAAGGATCAAACTCAAGGCTCAGGCTTCCGACCACATACCACCCCTTACAGTCCTCCAAAAAGGGCAATACAAGCTTCGGTTTGCCCATTTCCCTACCCTTTCGTTCTCAGAGAAATCTGGTTTCAGAAAACGGTATCTAAATGATAATGTGTCATTGTACTGACGAGTAGGGTTACAGTGCTTGAGACTATCTGTCATAAGCAAGCAAGGCTATCTGACATAAGCAAGAAAGGCAGCTAGATGGCAGATCAAAGACATTTCTTGACCAGAAAGTGGAAAATAGCAGTTGGGAGTTGTAGCAAATGTACTTAAGAATCTAGAGGAGCTTCTCAGGCATTTATTAGAAGCTAATTCAAACCCTTAGGGTTATGGAAGACTTTGTGAAAAGCACCTCTTCACTGACCAACTGTCAATTAGCAAAGGAGAGAATGCCTCAAGTGCTCCATTATGATGATGATCAAATAGACGGGCTTTGATTACTATAATAATGGTAGAATAATTTATAAAAAATCTTTGGTTTTCTATATGAAAAGAATTCATAACTGGTGATCATCTGTAAAACCTACTGTGGAAAACTACAAGTATAATTGCCCAGTGATGCCGATTTGTTTTTTTCTTTTTCAAACTTTTCAGGTGATCTAATATAATGAGAAATAATAATCATTAAGGTTTGATCATGCTAATCTAATTTTCTGGATGGCTTATTAACCTTCCAAGGATGTCTTTATTCTACTTCTTGATCATTAGATCAGGCAATAATTAGGGCAAGAATGAGGAATGCCAATTATATAATGATATGTGAGAAGACAGAGAATGGTATCCTGGATATTTAGGCTTATGTTTCAAGTCTGGCTACATTCACGCACACACATGCACACACACACACACACACATGCACACAAGCACAACTTGCTGATTTCTTATAAGAAAGAGATTTAACAAAACATATATTTTAAAATATAATTCAAATATTTTTTCCTAAACTGAATCAGAAAAATTCGCAATTTATCCTTGCTGGTTCTCTATACGTATATTACAAATTATGTGTGGTGACTTCAGGCATATGGCCCTCATTAGCTCTTTCTCAGTGTTTCAGCTGAATCTCACTTTATGCAAACTGACAATTATATTTTATGTAGTGTCAGCTTATAAATAAAAAATAAATCGCAAACTTGACAACAAAGTTGCACCCTATAATTTCTTATATAAATTCTGGTCTAAAAGAGGAACAATATAAACACTGCTCAGAGTAGGTATGGTGCTACACTGCTCTCTCCTTGGTAGGTTTAACAGGGTTCATCCAGTGATTGAATCCATACTTCTTCGTATTCTATTTCTACTAAGTGTGTGTGTGTGTGTGTGTGTGTGTGTGTGTGTGTGTGTGTGTTTGCGTGTGTACTGTGTCAACTAGTGGTGTTCCTTAAATACATTCTCCTTTTATTTTATAATATAGCAGCTATGGAGGTCCTCATCTCAGATCTCATTTTAAGAAAGAATTTGCCGTTTAGCTGGAAGATACGTCGTCAGCTGGGAATCTCAGGTTGCTAGCAATTTTATGATTCAGCTTTAAAATTTTTTTTCTTAACGTTTATTTACTTTTGAGAGACAGAAAAAGACAGAGAATGAACAGGGGAGGAACAGAGGAGAGGGAGACACAGAATCTGAAGCAGGCTCCAGGCTCTGAGCTGTTAGTACAGAGCCTGACAGTGGGCTCGAACATACGAACCGTGAGATCATGACCTAAGCCCAAGTCAGTTGCTTAACCAACTGAGCCACCCAGATGCCCCAATGACTCAGCTTTTAAAAAGCCCAGGCCACTTTATTCTTGTGCAGCCACAGCCAATGACCAAGAACAATGGGGGAATTAGGCTATGGCAATTCCGGCCCAACGTAAGACTCCCTCTAATGGGCAATATTTTCTCTGAATACTAACATAGGGTTGACCTAATTTTTGCTAGATTTGCATCTTGGTCTGAGGTTTACTCAGCCCAATCCTACTTCCCTTCTTCTTCCCTTTTACAGGTATTAGATCAAAATCAGTGTAAGGAATTTCCCAACCCAATTTTGCTTCCTCTACATTTTCTCGTTCACTCCTCTAGTAAACTTTTTACACTCCTAAATTTGTCTTGGTGTCTACTTCCCAGAGGACCAAATGGACACATATGGTACTAGAGTTTTAGAAGGGTATGTGGAAATCTACATAGAGACTTCATTTGCCAGCCCGTCTTATGCCTAGATATGGCCATATGGCTAAGTTCTTGGCAATGGAACATGGCTGAAAGTGATGTGTGTAAGTACTGCTTCAATTCCTTAAGAGGAAATTACTCGCCTTCCACTTCTGTTGTTTTCCTCTTCCTGAAAGTTGGCACATTGATGTGGCACTGATCAAGCTTCTAATATGTAGGGAATTTCTTTAAAGAAGGGGTCAACAAATCGCTGCCCACAGGCAAAAGCTAACCTGTGGACTGTTTCGTACAATCTGTCAGCTAAAAATGGTTTTCACATTTTTTAAACATTGTTAAAAGAATAAAAAGAAGCAAAACGTGTAACAGAAACCATATATGGTCCACCGACCCTAAAACACTATTTGACCTTTTATGGAAAAGACTGCTGACCCCTGGCTTAGTACAGATCAGTAAGTTAGATGAAGCCTGGGTCTCTGAATGATCATGGGGAGCAAAACTGTTCACCTGTCCTACAGGCCTGGTCTGTAATGTGAGAGAGACACTTCTTTCTCTTCTGAGCCACGGTATTATTGTGCCTAGCTGTTACGGCTATTAACACATGTGCAAATAAAGAAAAGATTAAAGATTAAAACAAGTTTACCTTCCTCCCCAAATTTTATATAACACAGTCATTTCTTCATCTAACCTGTGAACAGCTTTCTTTTTTTTTTTGGGTAAATTCTTATTTTGTTTATTAGTTTTTAAAAACCTAAAGCATTTCTCATGCTTGTTACTTGTATATCATGTCTAGGAAGATAGAAAAATATGTAAACTTGAGATATCATCAGAAGTATAAAGTCTATTAACTTCCCTTAATCCAAAATACCTTACCATTATTTCTAGAACTGGCCTCTACCTTACCCAAAAACATGATGACGGTAGTGATGTAATTAAGGTTGGGGGAGCAAAGATAATTTTACAAATGGCTAAACAATGACTGCATATGCTAGAGGGTAATTTATTATAAACATAGGGTCTACTAACTCATATCAATTACACTATATTATGACAAAATAATTTACTATCATATGGGCTTTGTACAGTCAGCCATTTAGGAACTTATACAGCATACGGTTTTTTTGTACACTTTTGTGAGCCTTGTATTGAGGTAGAGAAAGCAAGTCATTTTGGTATTTCCAGATACACAGCAACTGAACATATTTTACATGTATCAATTCAAATGGCCAGTTTTACTGCTCCCAGATTTTCTTTTTTTGACAGCAATTAAGAATTGAATTATATAAATAATCCCTTTGCCAAATCCTAAACATGTGCTCATTCAGGCTACTGTTTTATATACCCCAAATCTCACTTGCTTGCCAAATTCTTATCTGCTTCTCATTCCACAAAATTCTCTGAAGAATATTTGATCAAGTAAGTGTTATATTTAAAAGCAAATCTTTAAAACAAACAAACAAACAAGAAAACCCTGTCTTTTTTCCAAATGTTTATTTATCTATTTTGAGAAGGAGAGATAGCACATGCATACATGTCTGCGCATGTGAGCAGGGAAGGAGCAGAGAGGGAAAGAGAGAACCCCAAGCAAGTTCCACACCGACAGCTCAGAGCCGGACACGGGGCTCAATCTCACCATCTCATGAACGGTGAGATCATGACCTGAGCTGAAATCAAGAGTCGGACACTGACTGAGCCACCCAGGTGCCCCCAAGTCCCCCTATCTTTTATAATTTTATTTGTGCCACCAAAATAAAATAGATTTAAAAAAACCAGCATTCGTTGCAATGATATTTAGAAATATGGTATAGGAATGTGTAAGAGTAAGCAAATTTTGTTATGACAGACGGTGAAGAATGCAAAAAAGAGCTTCTTGTAATAGGTATTTTCAGACGCAATACTAGGACCTATTTCAAAACATTTAAATTACTGGAAAAGTAAAGTGGAACTCTGTTCTTCTAACAGCTTCTTGGTGCATAGCTTATTGGTTTACCACAAATCTGCAGAAAATGCAGTATACTTCCTAATTTAGCCTTGCAGCTTTCTCTGAAAAATGTCTTTGCAAAGAACCTGGTCTACTCTAATACTAAGCCTATAAATGCAGGGCATAAAAATATGTTTTTCTCCTAAGTAGTCTGAGGTTTTGTTTAATTTAGCAAATTTCACCATAAAGAGGTACAAGATGGAAGTCATTTCTTTCTAGTGTTATTAATTTTAACTTAATAAAGATAGAGCAATCAGCTTGATGATGTGCCAATTTATTAAATTCATATACCTGAAATTTAATTTCTACAGAATTAACTGTGATAAAATATCAAGCTTTCTTTTCTAAAGAATCAGGGAATCATAACTATTACCAAAAAATACCAAGGGGGAGGGCGATGATATAAAACTGTTATCAGAGGCAAAAAAAGTCTCAGTGCTTTTGAATTAACTCAGTGATTATTTTGTTTGCTTACCATGGGCATGTTATATAGAGAAAATATCATGGAGAAAGTATTAGAGTGTTCTTCGTGGTCTGGAAAACTATACTCTTTAATGCATGAAACTCAATAATGAGAATCACAGTTTATTAACCTATTTACTTGTTTTTGAACTTGACCCCCGGACCTGTTTTTGGTCCTTATAGTTAGTTCTGTGATGAACACCTTCATAAATACATCAGTTTTGTCTTGTGTTAAAACATATGTGTAGGAGTGGAGTTTTTTTAATCAAAGAATTTGAAAATCTTCTGTCTTTATTTCCTGTTATGTCCTTACCCACAGCAGACACTTCTATTCAAGTCTAGTGCTCTTTCTAAGACCCTGTGTGGCTCAGAATTCTTAGAGCATTGTGATCCAAACAGCCGGTATAATTATATAGAAAGTCAGAGTTAGCATGCCAAATATGATCTATCTATCTTCTTTCTCCTATGATTTTCTAAAACAGTCATCCAAATTTCAATGCTTCTAAAAATAAATGAATTTAGCAACATCACTGAAACTTTGCTAACATTTTATCACTTTTTAATCATTAAATTTTTTTAATGTTTTATTTATTTTTGAAAGACAGAGAGAGACAGAGTGTGAACAGGGGAGGAGCAGAGAGGGAGGGAGACACAGAATCCGAAGCAGGCTCCAGGCCCTGAGCTGTCAGCACAGAGCCCCACGCGGGGCTCGAACTCAAAGACTGTGAGATCATGACCTGAGCTGAAGTCGATGATTAACGGACTAAGCCACCCAGGTGCCCCACTTTTTATCATTTTTAAACTTTCTCTCACTTTTATCATAGCTATTGAATTTGTATTCCTTGTCTCACATGTGATGATGAACTTTCTCACATATGTATGTTTGCTAGTTACCTTTACTCTGAAATTTTTTTTTTTTTGAGAGAGAAAGAGAGGGGGGGCAAGCTGGGGAGAGGGGGCAATGGGAGGGAAAGAGATAATATCTTAAGCTTAAGCAGGCTCCACACTAAGTTCAGAGCCCAAGGCAGGGCTCGATCCCACAATCCTGGGATCATGACCTAAGCCAAAATCAAGAGTTGATGTTCAACCAGCTGAGCCACCCAAGTGTCCCCTGAAATGAATTTTCATTAAAATTGTTTCACCTATTTCCTGGGATTCTATAGATAAATGACCTTCCTTGATAGTTAAGATTTGTGTAACCTTTTCTCCATCTGGTATTTATTTTGGTGCCTTTCCCCAAACTATTATCCCTAAAAACTAATTTTTATCACTTTGAATAACATGGTTTATTTTTAGCCATAAAATATATTTTCAAGTAAATAAAAATGGAAGGCAGTAAAAGACATCAAAATGCTAAACAGAACATTGTGTTGTATCAGTTATGTTTCTTGCATTTTGGAACATGTCTACACTAGCAAGATTTGTAGAGTTATAGGAGAAGAGTTGTTTTGAAGTCAAAAAGTAGGAGGAAAAAACTCTTTACACAGCAGTTACTACCTGTAGTATTTAGACAACTCATCGTCTCTCAAAATGGATATTATAGTACTTCTCTACATAATCAATACTTACCGCCTCCTTCCCCTGCAATAAAAAAAAAAATCCAATATTGTTTCTTGAATGCCCTAATTATATTTTCACCTTGCAGACTATGTTCACTCTTTCTTCACATCTGAGATGTCTATCTCGATTTCTAAACTTCTAAGATTTATTTTGCCTTTAGGTTCAACTCAAGCAATTAGAGAGCTAAGTTGTATTGTAGGTAAAGGGAGGGCTTAGGGAAGGTAACTGAATTTTATTTGGTGCCTTTTCTATGCCAGATTCCGGTCCCAAGCATTTTAAAAACACTCTTCATATCACCCTCACTAGAATCATTGTATCACTGAATTGCACCTACCTAGAGATAAATGCTGGAGTAGGTAATTATGAATTCCTAATTTAGTACTCAAAATAACTCTATGGGGTGGGCATAATCAAGCCTACTTATATATGCATGTAGAATCAGAGACGTTAAAAGTCCTGCGTAAAGGCACACAGCTAGCAGTGGTAGAGAAGGGATTAGCAGATAGCTCCATTGGAATCCTGAAGTCAGGCTCTTACTGCCATTCATTTTCTTCGACGCCTCTGATCTGAAAGGTTCAACTTTTGCTCTGACATTATTTACTTCTCGTCTAAACACCTGTATTATTTACTGTGGGCGCCACTGATTTGGCATTCCTTTCCTTGCATCATAGCTGTATGCTTGCACCATTAAATGAATGCTCTGTTCCACAACCAGATCATAACTGCCTTAAGCGAGGAGGTGATATCTATTATCCGAATAGTGCCAATTCTGATGCCTTGCACATAGTGGGTGCTTATTAAGTGAATCTTACTTAAAATCCTCGTACTGAGGATAACCGTTAATCTAAGTATCGGTGTGAAAGACAATGAAATTTCTTTATACTTACAAAATACAATGAAAGAAGAATGGATCCAGGGGAGAAGAATTCTTTTATTGAAAGAGAAAAAAAGACAAAAGTCCCATTTTATAATTTCTCCACTTTTATTTTCACCTTTCTACCCCTTCACTGTAATCTTAAACACACTTAGATAGTGAGTTTTTATTTCTTATGATATTATTTTATACCAGAGCTCTATACGCATGGTTACTCTATCATCATTTTGATTCTTTATTTAGCCAGAAAATGAGATTCCACCAAAAAAGGGAATTGATGCTGTGTACTTTTTGATAGCAGCAAGCATTTAAAAATGTGTGAGTGGGTGTCTAGCACAGGTTGATTTTTTTTTTTTTTTTTAGTTTTACATTAATGTTTAATCTGGAGGCGATTCATTAGATCTTTGTCACTGAATTACAGGCACTTTTTAGTTTCCTTGCCTCACCTACTGCTAAAAAATGCAGTTGTAGCTATTCTAAGCCTAATAGTGCTTGGTTTTCCTTTAAATATTTTAAACTGAAAACTGGAATAAAAGTCCTTCTAAGATGAACCAGCCTCCAATACAAGTAAAGGTTTAACTTCTTTTCTTGTCTCCTGCTCAGAAATGAAATCTGTATTCAGGATGTAACGCTTCTTCTGAAGTGCTTGGAGAATCAGAGAAAATGGCCCATTTTCATTTTAATGAATCATGCTGGAGAATAAATTTACATGATGTTAATACTGAGACCTGGAAGATGGTATGGTATAATGCTCATAATAAAGGATTTAGGAACCATGACAGTTCTGGGGTATGAATTCTGGTAAGCCACTCATGTGTGACTTTGGATAAGTTACTGGAGCTCACAGTTGCTCAGTAAATTGAGATGGAGTGCTAGAGAGAGGCAGCACATTGCTGAGAACCAATTCTGCGAGGCCAAAATGAGATAAACAAGGCATCAGGGCTATACCTTCCTTATGCACCCCAGGATTTTGTGCACGTAACACAGCACCATGCAGTCGGGCATCACTCATTGTGGGTTCTTTCGGTGAAACTGACAGCAGCTGAAAGGCTTTTCTCATAGAGGTTGAGGGACTAATCCCATCTCAGGCAGTCTATGGAGAGGGAGATTGGGAGGATGCAGACCTCGACACAGTATGTTTGGCTCCAGCTCTCTCTCTCGCTCTGCTATGGAATCCTCAGCAGTTTATATCTAATCATTATTTTTAAAAGCATTATGAAGGGGAAATCCATATCTACGGAGATAGGGAAGTGAATTCATAGAAGCAGGAAAAATAAAAAAACAAAGACCCACCAAGGAGGCACTTTCAGGATTCAGTAAACTGGATCGGGAAAGTCAAATGTGCAAACGTGCAAATCTGGCACAAAGCTATTAAGAGAGACTTTGACCATTATCTCCCAGCACTGCCTCATCATGCAATTAGCACTCCAGACAGCCCTGCATTTCAAAGGACTTGCTCACATGGGCAGTATCCATTTCCCAAGTGTGAAGAGAGCCACTTTAAAATGGCTACTGTGCTTTGGTAGATTGTTTTTCGCTCTTTTGTGTGTCAGTTCCCTCACCAGGAAAAGGGACCCTACCAAATTCCACAAAAAAGATTGGGAAGGTTAAAGGCCTTCACACAGGACAAATGAAATGTTTGCATCTTTGGCCAGTATAAATCCTCAGCACTACCAAAAAAGGAAATACTTAATAAGTAATCGGTTGTTGAATTCATTGACACCTCTCCACAAGTAAGAAAGAGCCTTTAAGTTTTGTGCATTCAGTTATTTGTTCGTTTGTCTTGCCTTCATAATCATTATGCAATATCAGTGAGCTGCCATGAAAACTGCATTAAAGTACATTTAGAGTGCTTTTTTTTTTTTTTTTTTTTTGGGTCCTTCAAAGATCATACATGACTAAAGGCAATTTCAATTATCTTGTAATTTATCTTTTTTTTTTTCTCTTTTGGTAAAAACCATCTTCTGACAAGCGTCTGCTTGAGTAAAAGTTTATGCAGACTATTTCAAATCACTGATTATGGAAACTGCTTGCAATCTGGTTGCCCATGAAATATTCCTACTACAATTCTTTTTTTAGTAGTGCATGCTCTGTAGTATGTACCACCCTGGTAACACTCCAGAAAAGGAAAAGGGCTGTTTGCTGAGGAGATAAAATGTTCATAGTAACGATCAAAATTTATGATCCATCTCTATCATGGTAGGTGCCAAACTAATAGAGAATGAGACACATTTCCTACCAAGGGACAAGCAACCTGAAGATCACACATCTCATTCCTTGTGGAATATACTTCCCATTGTGTTTGGCCCATATGCAATCTCTGAAGACACATGCCTTGAAATATTTGTATTTTGTTAACACACAGTGCTGCAATTTATTACCTAGCTGCTATACACGGCAGAAAAAATATATTAGAAGCCAGTTTTCTCTTTTAATATGACACGTGTAATAAAAATTAGGCCTCATTTGCTAGATTGGACTTGAGAAGGAAAGAATTGGCATATATATATATATCTTTTTGACATTAAAAAAAATCACACTATACATAAAACTCAATCTGGAAGCTCATAGGTAGATATTTTTACCCCACTCTGGGCAAGAAATCTAGGGGGAAAATCCAGCTATTTAATCAATGAGGAGGACTTTGCCTGTTCATTGGGAAAAACCAAAAAGTAATTCATTCATTTATTTCCTAACTGCAACGTATTTAATCCCCAGGGCGCCTGGGTGGCTCGGTCAGTTGAGCATCTGACTCTTGACTTTGGTTCAGGTCATGATCCCAGGGTCTAGGATCTGGAATTGAGCCCTGTGTCAGGCTCCATGCTGGGTGTGAAGCCTGCTTTGGATTTTGTTTCTCTCTCTCTCTCCCTCTGCCCTTGCCCCTACTCTGTTTCTGTCTCTGTCTCTCTCTCCCTTTGTCTCTCTAAAGAAAAAAATAAATAAAAATTTAATCCTCAACCATGACGACTCTAAGGACATATATGAAATACCTTGAGAGAAAACAACCTATAATTCTATTCAGTAAAGTGTCAAGGTTGTGGGAGTTGTTAGGTAGATAGAAGACAATATCTAGGTAAGAAAAAGGAGAAAAATCTAAAATATAAACATTGATCCCAAAGTGTGTGGGTTCCACTTTCACAGTGTCCAGAGTCCCACCCAGCACCAGCAGAGTGAAAAGTCACTTGAGGGGTAATATTACAGCTGCAGGAATGACCTGAGGGGCTAGGGTTGAGAGACAGCCCATCAAATCTTTGTTTGTTTAATAAACCTAAGGCATACTGCCAAATTGGTTAAATGTACCATGTCTGCGTTCACTCAAGCATGTTACCACAGTGAAATTAAAAAAGAAATGAAAAGGGAACTGATCCATTATAACTAGATGCAATGGAAGAGACTAAAGACGATATTACAAACTTTTCTGTTTAATGTACAGGAGTGAGTTGCTGACAAATAATATTTCCGCGGAAGTTCTTTATATCATCCCTGACAGACTCAAATCTCTGTATGGTATCTGTTGAATCCCTCGGTGAACATCTTTCTTAATAAAACTATATTTTCAAACACTCATGATCTTTCGACATTACATATTTTAGTTGTATGTTTGAACACAAAGAAGAAACAGCTTCCATATACACCAAAAATAAATTTATTTATAAAGAAGCAAATGCTGGGGTGCCTGGGTGGCTCAGTCGGTTAAGCGTCAGACTTTGGCTCAGGTCATGATCTCACAGCTCATGAGTTCAAGCCCCACGTCAGGCTCTGTGCTGACAGCTCGGAGCCTGGAGCCTCCTTCGGATTCTGTGCCTCCCTCTCTCTCTGCCCTCCCCTGCTCATGCTTTCTCTCTCTCTCTCTCAAAACTAAATAAACATTAAAATTTTTTTTTAAAAAATGAAGAAGCAAATGCTGGGAGGCAACATTTAGTACAATCCATTCCCGTTCTTCACCTTGACCCAAACATTGATTTAGAAAGGACAAACTCCTTCCAGCATGGTTCCAATCCCTATAGCTATCTGATTCACTAGGGAACTGTAGTGTTTCAGTGTTGGATTTTTCTGTCTGTAGCTCAACAATGAGAAAACGGGTTCTTTAGAGAGGTTCTGCAAAGCAATATAGGTGTCGGGACTTCAATCCCTTCCACCGTATCCAGAAACTTTCTATTAGTTCAAAGCAAATAAGATTTTTTTCCCCCACCACATCCAAAGGGGCTAAATTGTGCCCATACTGAAGAAGGGACTGAGTCCATGAAGAACCATGGAAGATTGAAGAGGTAGTGGAAAAGGAGAGGCTCATAACTATTTACAGGGTCTATTTGCCCACCAGTCAGAGGAATATAAAGTTAATGTATTTTTAGCTAATGGAGTCCTTTCGTTTTTCCCAGACCACCACTGGCTGCAGAATTTATAAAAAGAGTGGGATCTCGTCCCAACTGATGGCAGAAGCAGTGAGCGACATTTGGGTCAGGGCAAGTTGACCCTGATAACGTTACTTGTGGTATCAGCATCAGCTGCTTTGAATGAAACAACAGATATGCAGAATGTAGCACAGAATTGAATCAATTACCCTGATAGTTTCTGAAATATTCATATACCCTTTGCTATCCAGGCGAACTCAAGTACTCAGTTTGTATCTTATTCATATTTCATGCTTCCTATCTTGCAATCTTTTGACTTATGCTATTCCTTTTGCCAAAAACTGTTTTTCTCTCTTCTCCCATCTCTGAATGCCCCAAATCTATTACACGCGTCCCAAATACCACCGTCAAAATAGCTTTTGTGCTTAACCTTCCACCCACCCTTGCCCCCTTTTTCCTGAAGTAGGTCTTTCTCTTCAGAAATCTGGAGACTTAGGCCCTAACGTGGGCTGTCAATCATGCTCACCTGGGCTGTAGGGTTAATTCTGGGTATGTGGTCTCATAATTCTCGGTGAGGGTAGGATCTGTGTCTAAATTATATTTGTATCCCTTTAATCCACTTACCACACTAGACGCTCAGTAGATCTTTGTTTAACAAACACATTGAGACAAAAATGGCATTTGGGGATTGAATCAACCAATCGCTGCAATTTGCCACTGAGTTTAGGGTATCTGGACAAAACCTCAGCTCCCTGGACTCCAGCACGGTCTTTCCTAACCTCCTTTCCTTTTCTTTTTAAAATCTTTAGGCCCAGGTAAGGCCTTTCTCCCCACCCCCACTCATCCCTTCTTTTTCCTGCTTGACCTAGTTACTCTGATAGGAGAACTAGGTCAGCAGTCTAGGGACAAATCACCTCAGCCTTTTCTTCTCCCAGAGGTGAAGGCGGCTGAATATTGGTCTCCAAGTGGCAAAGAATCCTGCCTTGAAGTTCTTCGATAACTTGGAAGAGCATAGGCTCTAAGAGACTCTCGCCTCTCTTTCTGAGTGAGTCTAAAGGTCCACATTCAACTTGTAGGTTCCAATCCGTAGAGTCCTCTTTGACCATCCCTTTGCCTTTTCCCATACCCAGATAGCACTGAACGCTTGCCAGAGAAAGCCTCTGTGATCTGGTTCCACTTCTGTGTTCTCATAGCTAGCTACCACCCTAGACTGAGCCTGCAGGCACACACTATGTGCCCTGTGCTTCCCTCAGGCTGTCTGCATAGACTGGGTTTGAGTTCAACTTATTCTGCTTCCCAGATGTGTGACTTTATAGAACACTCCTAATTTTTTGTTTCCTTATCTAAACAATGGGGATGATAATGTCTACTTTACTGAGAGGATTAAACAAGAAAAGGCCTGTAAATCGGGTGACACAATGCCTAGAACAAGGTAAACTTTAAGCTTAAGAAAGGGTTTTACCTGTTCTCTGCAAAACTACATTCTTTTCTTCTTCCATGCAGAGATCTCCTTAAGTTGCCTTCCTTTCTCCTTTTGCGTAACAAAATTCAACCATCCACCACTTAACTGTCAGACTGTCCTATATAAGTCTATCCTTACCGATCTGTTTCTCTTTTTCCCTAAGCATCGCTCATTTTCTGCAGCATGTAAATTAGAAATAGTGTGTATTATCTTGTATCCTTTTATGTTGCCTTCTATAAACTTGACTACCAGATTTTTAAAGGACAGGGCCATGTTTATGGTCAAGTGTTCTACATGGGCTAAGCCCAGTGCTAGCACGTAGAGAGTAATAAACATATATTTATCAACAATTGAAAGAAAATGCCAAAAGACAAAAATTGTGAATTCTTCAGTGGAATGACTCTGAAGTTTCCCAGAACTGTTTATTACTGTTCTGGCTTGCTAATTTTAAGCGTGACAAAAATGCACTAGCCCATTCATAAAATTCTCTGGCATCATGACATGTCTTTAATCTTCTGTAGTTAAATATCATCACAGCCAAATGCAGTGATATAATAAAAAGCAATCTATTATCATAATAAGTTGCCAGGAGTACAATCAGTCACAATGGCAGTTCTCTGACACCTTGCCATCCCCAGGCTCTCCCTCCACAGTGTGTGACATAAAACAATTTACATGTTTTCTATATAAAGGAGGATCAAGGAAATCCGATAATTGACGTAGAAACAGCAAGGATAGCTGAAAAATGGTAACATCAAATTCGCCCATTACATCCAGGAGGCAACGTAAGTATGGGTGTTTGTCTACTCACTTATTATAGTGTTACTCAACTCGGAAAATGTCTACCTCTGCAGGCCAGGTGCCACAGGTAGTTGAACAGCCAAACTAGTGTAAGAAATTGAATCGAACAGGTATGATGGCCCGGGAGTCTCATTAGTTATACATGGATTTTTTATAGGATAAGAAAGACTTCATTGCTCTGACAAGAAGTTATTCATCTACATTTTTAAAACTGGCAAGACATTACCAATTTCATGGTTCTATTCCTGTCACTAAGCATGCCACGAACTCTAATGCTCCGTTAATGTGTTGGAATATCACACGTGGGAGATGGTGAGCGCAGCAAGGAAGCAGCATCTGTCTCCTACACTCAAGCTGCATGCTCTCTCGTCTCCAGTCTTTTGGACGTGTTGTCAACACCCAGCTCCCCAGACTCCTACTCTACGTAGTATCACACCTGCTGCAAGGCTTAGGGAGTCTCTGCAGCCAGTTCACGGCACTGCTTGTGGTAGGTTCCCGTGTGGGTAGCTGTTTGAGGCTTTGAAAGTTGTTTAATGGCTCCTTTCAAACACCTATTCCTGAATGGCGGAATTACAAATCCCAGCCAAAGCAAAAGTCACACAGTAGCGGCAACTTCCGGAAAACCACAGAGACTGTTAGGACAGTGGAGTAGTTACTGAGCAGTTACACTCAACACCCTTGTCCTCTGCCTTACCCGCACCTCCACACCCCTACAGCACCCACTAAGCTTATAAATCCATAAAAGAAAGAAAAGATAGAGTATTAGCTCCCTAAAAGAGAGAGGAAAACAACTTCCTTTGCTTATTTGCACTTGAGTAAGTTTATGCATGCATTTTAGGTTAAACTCTTAATAGCTCAACACAAAGAGCGGACATTTGGAAAGTGGACTATCTCTGTAACATTTGCTGGGAGAATCTTCCATTGCTAAACCTGGCATTCTGGTTTTATTATGTGACTTTATGGGCAATAAGATTAGATTTTTTTTTCAAATGCAATTTTTCTGAAGGAAAATATTAATTTGGAGGTTATTATCACAGTACTGAATTTCAATGTAAAACTCCAACTCATTAAAAACCATGAAATGAAATGTGTATTTCACGTTCAAATATTCAAAAACTGGGATAAAAAGAAGAAGATGGGGATAAATTTCTAAAGTCCAGTGATATCTATGTCCTACAACTCTGCTCTCTTTGCAATAGGCGTGTGTTACTCCTTCAGAATGATTTCTTGTTTAAGATATTGTGACTACTTACTCTTAAAAGTTTGTTTTAAAAACAGGTGGATTGCTTTCTTTATCAGAAACTTAAACATCTGAAGTCCAGATACTTACCCAGGCTTTGAGCCTACAATTCCATTTCTTCTGGTCTTATTAAAGCTCAGTTATAAGAAATAATATTCCCAGATTGTGGTCTAGTTATTTACTGGTAATGACAATTCCTGTTGTATTCTGCGTGATGCTATCTTTTATTTCTCGAGTCAGTATAAACAAATGGAATCATGATAAAGTTTGACTTTACTAAGTACTAGTGAAGAAATTCTCTTCAATGTTCTTCATTTTATTTTCAAATATGTGGGGTTCTGTGTATTTATTTTCAAATATATAATATTCTTTTATATTACCATATGGTAATTGACATTTATCAAATGTGTGGTATTTAAAGATAATTTATATTCATCTGGTTAAAAAGAATTGGGGATTTGAGCACCTGGGTCGCTCAGCTGGTTAAGCATCAGACTCTTGATTTCAGCTCAGGTCATGATCTCATGGTTTGTGGGTTTGATTCCTGCATCGGGCTTTGGGTGGACAGTGTAGAGACTGCTTGGAATTCTCTTTCCCTCCCTCTCTCTACCTCTCCTCCCTCTCAAAATGAATAAAAACTTACAAAAAAGAATTGGGAGACTTTATGAATGGCCAAGAAGAGAATGTTCCATGTTTTAGAGAAGTCTTCAGTGTTCCCAAGGACATTTTTGTCAGCGATTGAGGATTCACTGGGAAAGAAGTTTGTATAGAATCCTGTGACGGAATAGATAAAATAAACAAAGCAAAATAAAATAAAATAAAATAAAATAAAATAAAATAAAATAAAAGCCCCCCTCCCCCAAGATGTTCATATCCTATTCTCCTGAACTGGTGAATGTGTTATCTTACACAGTAAAAGGGTCTTTGCAGATGTGATTAAGGAGATGGCAAGATCCTCGATCATCCAGGTGGGGCCAATGTAATCACAAAGATGCTTATAAGAGAGAGGCAGCAGACCAAATGAGCAGAAGGCAATGTGACAATGGGAACTGTGAAAGGCCAATGTGATGCAGGGCCATGAATCAGAAAAGGTGGATGGCCTCTGAAGCTGGAAAAGGCAAGAAAACAGATTCTCTTCTAGAGCATCAATAAGGCACATAACCCTTCTCAGACAATGCACCCCCAATGTTTATAGCAGCGCTATCAAGAATAGCCAAATTATGGAAAAAACCCAAATGTCCAACAACTGATGAATGGATAAAGAAGATTATATATATATATATATATATATATATATATATATATATACGTATATATATATATACGTATATATATATATATATATATATATAATGGAATATTACTCAGAGATGAAAAAGAATGAAATCTTGCCATCTGCAACAATGTGGATGGAACTGGAAAGTATTATGCTAAGCAAAATAAGTCAGTCAGAGAAAGACAAATATCGTATGATTTCATTCATACATGGAATTTGAGAAACTCAACAGATGAACATAGGGGAAGGGAAGGAAAAATAAGATAAAAACTGAGAGGGAGGGAAGCCATGAGAAACTCTTATGTACAGAGAACACACTGAGGGTTGCTGGAGGGTGGGTTAAATGGGTGATGCACACTAAGGAGGGCACTTTTTGGAGTGAGCACTGGGTATCATATGTAAGAGATGAATCACTGGGTTCTACTCCTAAAGCCAAGATACACCGTATGTTAACTACCTTGAAAATAAATTAATGAAAATGAGCAAATAAATAAATTAGTAAATAAATATAAATAAAATAAATATAATAAAAATATAAATATAAATAGATATAAATAAAAACAAAACAAAACAAACAAACAAAAAAGACACACAGCCCTTCTCATACCTTAGCCCCATAAGATTCATTTTGGATTTCTGACCTCTAGATCTGTAAGATAAAAAAAAAAAAAAAGTGTTGTTTTTAAGCCACTAAGTTTGTGGCACTTTGTTACTTCAGAAAGAGAGAGCCAATATAAACCCAAAACACAAAAGGTTTACTTAGGAGAGAATCTTTTGTTACTTTCTCCAGCTGCCCCTTTCTTGGGCAGATGCATGTTGCTGCTGTTTGTTGAGCCGTTATTCCTTCCCTGCTTTGTTCATAGACTAGGGATCATTTGGTAGCAGGTGCCTTTCCTGTGTGTCCCTGTTCTAATGGAGCTCACATTTTACTGGGAAGAAATAGATGCTACATAAATGGATGAATAGGTACAGTATACAGTAGGTGGTAAAAAAAAAAAAATGAAAACAAAGACACGGAGGGCAAAGTTTAAATCCTAGCTATTTATTTTGGAGGGAGTATTATTTGATCTGGTTTAGCAACTTTTTTTCTAGAATACATGTCAAATTCTGTTCCTTTGTTATTACCAATTATCTGTCCATAGAGAAGTATTCATTTGATCCTTCCCAACAGACGTTTGCTTTTTTTAAAATAACATCTCCCCACTCTTCAGGTAGTGGAAGGCTAAGTGTACCTCACATGTAAGAGCTAGTCATAACTGGGCATGTAGAAAACAGTACAAGAAATCATTTGGATGCAAGTCCCACATCTGAATTCCAAGGTCTCAATCGCAACAGCATGTAAACATTTGATTCTCTTCCTTAGCAGTGGCTCGATGGGAACCAGACAAGAGCCTGTGCCAGAAATTTCCAGGTAAAATCTGACATTTCATGACATGTAGACCTAGGCCCAATCAGATCTTATTGGTCATTTACTGATCCACTGCAGTGATTTTAGAGTTAAAACCCAAGGTGAAAGCCTTTCAGATTGTATTTAAGCCCGAATAACTCTAAAGTTAGAAGGAATAGACAAAACAAACGAACAATCAAAAAAGTAAAGAAGAAAAGAAAAAGATAAGGAAGGGAAGGGAAGTCCTGGGTTTTCATATACGTAGGGGCTGGTCTTATAGACACAAGGATTACGCCCACAACCAGGTTTTTGTTTTGTTTTGTTTTCTTGGGCTCTGGATTGTCATTTAACTCATGGTATTAGCAGTAGGTCATGGTAATTCTCTACACAGAACATTCTCTACATAGAACATTCATATGTCTTGAACTTTGATATTCCAGGCAGTTGCTTTTGAGTGTACTTACTAGTAATTTGGCTTGAATCAAGATTGTCTGCAGTATTTATTTATTTTTTATTTGTATTTTAAAGAGAGAGAGAGAGAGAGAGCATGTGAGCAGGGGAGAGGGACAGAGGGAAAGAGAGACAGAATCTCAAGCAAGCTCCACACTCAGCATGGAGCCCAACATGAAGCTCCATCCCACAACTCTGGGATCATGACCTGAGCCGAAATCAAGAGTTGGATGCTCAGTAAATTGAGCTATCCAGGCCCTCTTTATCTTCATTATTTAAATTACCGTTGAAAAGGAGGAATGTTGATAGACTATACTCTAGTTGATGTTTATGAGGTCTGCTGAGACTGAGAGGGTCAAGTAAATTTGGGTCTCAGGACACAGATAAAAGTTGCATATCATATGAATACTATTCTATTGCTTTCCATGTCACTTTGTTTTCATTCTCATTTTAATGTGCCATGAAGCCTCTCAGTCCACCTGTATTCCATTTAATGTAACAAAAGGCTAAGTTCCATAGACACTCACCAAACATATTTCAAATGGTATTTGAACATAACCATTTGAAATAAAATTCTACCGCATACCCATCCAGGGGGAAAACATTCTTAGTAATTGTGGGGGGAGGGATTGATATGTCCGTCTCAATTTTTTATGTTGCCTTTAAGGTCTTTGTGGCTGAAAAGGATGCTGATACAAAGAAAAAACAATGTTCAGACTTAAAAAGAAAAGTCTATTCTCAATATATATTAGTATATATTTGATTAGACATCATGTTCTAACATTTAGTCTGATAGTACTTATAGTCAGCTGAAGCCCTTTAAATGTATCCTATAATTTTAATATGTAATTAAGAATATATTTTGAAACATCCTTCCTCCCCTCTACTAACTGTTAAATTTATCCTTAAGAATTATTACACTTTCTATTTCTGTCTTGAGTTGCAAAGGGCATGGTAATCAATAATAACTGTAAAATAATGTGGAACAATTAGTTTTTCTTGCACGCTCATAATCTGTGTTGACATCAGTTGGCATTAGTTAATGCATCTATTGGAGAGGGGGAAATTAAGTTGCCAATAATCAAGTTTCATATTCACTATTATTAATAACATTTTTTGTTTTAAATAATTTTTGAAAACGTGTGTTCTAGCATCCCACTAGCAGCAAGAATGGATATACAGTCTTTTCGGTTAGAACCCAATGACTTTCCAAGCACGACTCTTAAAAAATGAGTTACTACATTCCTTTGAGTTTTACCAACACATTCGTTTGAGTTTTAATTGGGTATACCTGTTTCAAAACTGAATCTATACTGCCTTTCATATCTTGAAAGCTCACGATAAATTTACTCGAGTAAGGAAGTTTGCACATTTATAATAAGCATAACATTTGATCACAAAAGTTGAATTTAAACATTGGAGTTGAATTTGCCTCCAATACACATTGTTCCCTATAATGCCTAATGGGTCTACCAACTTAAATTAACATCCTCATCATTTCTTTCTTGCCTTTGTCATGTCCTGGGTAGGTTTGCTATTGTTTTCTTAGTCTTCCTTCACTGCGTGTATGTATTTACACACACACACACACACACACACACACACACACACACACACATGTATTTTTTTCTTTTCTTTTCTTTTTTTTTTTTTTTTGCCATATGATTCTGATTCTTCTATAGCCAGCTTTCATTTCTCTGTAGATGGGAAAGTCCTCAAGCCTCCCTCTTCAGATTTTACAAAGATGGGAGCTTGGAAGGTAACTTGAATGAGGGGACACAGCTGAAGCCGTAAAGAGGTCCATGTTTTTAGCCTGACAATATTTTACAAATAAAACCCTAAGAGCAGAATTGATTATGCACAGTTTACTATTTATACTCAGAACTTTCTGCTTATATTGCTGATGAGCCAAAACCCTAAATGATCAACAGTAACTTTTAAATAACAAACAGCTTAGAGGAATGTAATTCAATTCCTTTCAGCTCCATATTTATTGGAGATAGTGAAAAATTGTATAAATATAAATAGATGAAGTAAAAATTGATCTCAATGAAGGACAGAAATGAATAGAAATATACCTTTCCAACTAGATAGATGTTTTTTCCAGGGTGCTCCCATGTATTATCATATATATATATATATATATATATATATATATATATATGGCATGGTGGTGAATCCTTAAGGAAGTCTTTGACGAAGTTTTGAAATAACAACATCATAGAATTCAATAAGGAAAAAAATTCAGTTATTCTTCTTGCCTTGAAAATAAATTCTAACACTCAATAAACCTAACACTTTTTTTTGCAGAAAAAGAAATATAGAAAACAATTTTTTAAGATAAAAATAAGGACAAGAACCAATAATAACAACACAAATCCTTACAATATAGAAAATAGCATCGATATAGAGACTCTTGTCACTAATTCACTTTAGAGGCAAAGAACAAAAGACTTTCCATAATGATCCTGGGAGAAGCTAATGGCAAAGCCAGATACTATCAGAGTATTCAATTTAGGACTTCTAATTCAAGCCTAGTGCTTCCTGCACGCTGGTAATAAAAGTCTTCTGTAACTTACTTTAAACACAAAATAAATAAATAAATTGTCAAAACATTTAGAAGCCACAACCAACACATGAAATGTATATAAGATAAATACATTTCATCGTCTTTGACATAATCCATACTTTGAGGTTAACTTATATCCACAGGTCATATGACTAACTTAAATGCTGCTTTGGACACTTGGTCATGGCTTAGTCTTCAGTTCTCACCCTGTAAACTATGAAGAGATTTTCATAACGAGGAGAAGAGTTATTACAGTATGTGGAGACATTGTTCCACAGAACACAGAAAACAGAATTTGAATGGATGTTCTACTGCTTTGAAAGAGGAAGCAGTTGACATTCCTTAACTTTCTCTTCTGTTTGGGCTGTGACCTGGCTGTTCATCTATTAACAATGAAATCAATGGAATATTAATTGGGCCTAATTCATTCCAATGGACAGCTGACATTTCTTACATGACGATATTTTTAACTAGAGTTGAAAATTTTATATACATTAATAAGCATTAATTATACATTATATATTATATACATTATATTATATATATTATATTATATACATTATATTATATATATTATATTATATATATTATATGTATATATTATATACATTAATAAGCATTAATATAAAACAACAGAAATGTGACTGTATTTATTAGACAGGTGAATTTTTTAATGGTTTAAGGAGTATTATTCCAAGAGCTTATTCTTTGCCATTTAAAAATTCTGCATATAAGAAAATGTTTCTTGCATGACTGATTTCTTTCAAATTAGTCTTCTATGTTTAATTTCAGGCTACAAATGTACTCATTATTTTCAAAATTGTCAAAAGAAAAATATGTTTTAAGACTTGGATGTATCTTTGAGTATTCTAAAAACACAAATATATTTTTTGCATCATTTTTACTCTTATTTTTTATTATTTGCATATACAAATATAATTTTAATAAGGAATTGAATAATAAGATTTGTGTGTACACTAAATTTTGCAGACAGAATAGTTATAAGCACACACAGTTTTAAACAACTTAAGAAAATCATGTCGACTTCACCTTAGGTATTTATTGAGATGATTTTTTTAAAAATTGCTTGTACATTTCTTCATGTAAGAAGCTGCCTTAATTGTTTATTACAAGCACACCTAACACAGTGTGCACAGCATGCTTTGCAAAGAATTGCAAGTTAAGGACATTTCACAATAGAATTATGTGGATTTAGCTATAATTCCAGCTTATTCGTTTCCTAATTCATGTATCATATCATCTTCTCTCCAGCCAAAGCTTATAAAGAATATATGTATTTTTAACATAGTCCCTTTTCATTTTCATTGCAATTCTAAGTACTGCCTTTTGTTCTTGTGGTGTAACAGAAGAAGACGATTATAGGTCATCATGTCTCAATGGTACCTCACTGTGCTCTTTGACCTCCATTATTAGTATTTCTTATGATCTATATTTAATTGGCTTATGGAAATGTATCATTGACAAAACATATTCCCATTCAGAGCTCCTGTTAGCCCAAAAATCTTTTAAATGAAATGAAGAAGGTGCCAGGCTACGATTCCATGTATGTTACACATGTTACCACATTTAGACTTTGCCAAAGTGGTAATAACACTCTCTGTTTAAACAACAGCTTAGAGGAAGAGAAAAATGAAGAAAAGGAAGGTCACAAGCATCTGGTCAATTCCAATTACATTTTCCTCAATTAACCAAAATACGCCCTTGTATTTTGTATATTATACACCCTTGCACACCCTTGTATATAATTCTGCGCTTGCCATTTAATAGCCCATACTAGGGGCGCCTGGGTGGCGCAGTCGGTTAAGCGTCCGACTTCAGCCAGGTCACGATCTCGCGGTCTGTGGGTTCGAGCCCCGCGTCGGGCTCTGGGCTGATGGCTCGGAGCCTGGAGCCTGTTTCCGATTCTGTGTCTCCCTCTCTCTCTGCCCCTCCCCCGTTCATGCTCTGTCTCTCTCTGTCCCAAAAATAAATAAAAAACGTTGAAAAAAAAATTTTAATAGCCCATACTATCATTTAACAATGCTTTAGGGTAGGAAGTAACCCCTCCCAAATAATAATACCTAACTTGAATTTAACCATAATAGTGGAATAAAATAAAACACTAACATATATTCTTTAAAAACAAAGTGTCATTTTACCCAATGAATAGTATGAAATGTAATGTCATATTCTGCTGAGCAAAACACTCTGAATCCAAATCTTATTTGAATGGAACCTGACCCTTGGTGAAACAACTTATTTTTTAAAATTTATTTATTTGTAATTTTAAAACTTTTTGGTCTATAGAATATCAATGTTTTCAAATTAATTCTTGCCATTCAGAATTAAAATAATTTGCTCCAGAAGTGCTGAAGTCACAGTAGGCAAAGTGCTAAGAAATGAAGTCTTAAAGAAACACTAAGTTTCCTTTTAGATGCTTCCTGATGAGACTGGAGATTTTTAGAAACAAGGGTGAACCAAAGTTCCACCATGTTTTCCAATTTCATGTACAGCAGGGCAGCCGAGCTAGAGGCAGAAGTAGTCTGCTGCTTTTCTCTCAACCGGATGAGAAAAGTACAGTTTGAAATATAAGGACAAATTAGCTATATTGACAGCTCAGTAAAACTGTAATTCCTGAAGATTTTTTCTTTGGGTAAATGGCAATCCTATGAAGGGCAGCAGAATACGATCTCTAAAAGCATATTTTCTGCCAGCTGATCATCATAATTCATTATGTGTATCTGAGTAAGTATTGCAAAAACAATTTTTTTAGAATAAGCACTGAACAAGACTGGTAAAATAGTAGTCCATTTAGTTATTCAATAAGAATTGATTTGAATTTTTCAGAGTATTTCAGTGATAGAAACCCTGCATGAAACTGTGTTTAGAGTTGGTATTTAAAACCAAGGGTATTATATTTTTGAAATTCTCAACAATGTCAACATTCCAAAACTACATTAGCACTTGGTTAACATTCTCAAAAGTCAGCCAGGTAGTAGCCACAGGGCACATACATTGTGAATTGAGGAAAAATCAATATAGACTTCCTTCCTTCTTTTCCCTTGCCTTATTCCATCTTTTCCAGTTGTTTGTATTTCAATCTTTAGAGCAAACAAATGGTATTTTTTTTCCTCACACTAGAAATAGGAACCAAAAGAACTTGAGTAATATTCATAGTTAAATTATATACTTTAGTAGTCAACGTGCCTGTTGATTTTGATTATTGGTTTGTTTGGTATTTGAGTAATATCTGATTAGATTTTACTCCTTGAACAGAGGTCCATGAACTAATTCTTTGGGAAGCTTGGAACATTAGGGGTTCTGAGGGCTTTCAGATCCATGTTTTTATTCAAACCAAGGATTTTTGCATATACATCTCTTGTTACTATTGTGTTTCACTTGGATGGCTAATGCCCTGTGTTCTGAAACCTTTCAACTAAGACCAGAATGAGTGTCCTTATTCACAGTTTTGTAAGCATGACTCCAATTGTCCCCATTATCTGATAGTTCCAGATGGCTCATGTACAGATCCCTACAACTTAGAGAGATTGGCTTCAGTTTTTTAACAACTATGTCAAATTAATTACTGGCAGCTTCAAAGGCTGTTTAAAGGAAAAAAGGTTTTCTACTCAATTTTCTCATTTTGGCACGCAGAATTGCATCATATGCCTCAGACTACGCTGCTACCCAACAGATTCAGGCACTAAAAGCACATAGACATGTATGTTCATTTCAAGATTTATTTTTCCAAATTCTTAGGTAGACCTAATCCCATTGGCTCCTTTTACTTCTAAGGAATCTGTGTCCTAAAACATTAGTGAATTGTTCAAAATCGTATCAGCAAGTACAAATCAAGCTTGGATAAGAAGTCAGAGTCTTGTTACCATGCCTAGGTCTTCCCATACCACATGGTAACAACTGAATCACTTTTTTTTTTTTTTTTTTTACAGCTTAGGAGGAACAGTATATTTAGTTCCACAATGCTTCTGAATAAAAATAGGTTAATTAATGGAAAAACTGTAGACAACTTTTAGTTTTTCAAATTGTTTTAATAAGCATTACTCCTATTCAAGTGTATTATAAATTTATATACCACTCTATCTCATAGACAGAAGTTTCTGAAAAACGTTCAAAGAACAAATGTTAATGGGTTATGGTTCTGCTCACATTTTTATTTTCAAAGTTAGTAAATTCTTTAAAATGGAAAAAAAAGTTTTAAATTCAATAAGCCTTTTCATATTATACCAAGGAACCTGCTTTACCCAATTTAATTCAAGTTTAATTCAATGAAACCAACATATAGAGAATGCCTATGGCAGACTGGTTTTACTTAAAATGTATGCCATGCAGACTTTAGGGTAATTTCTTGATTGGCTTCGAGACTGAGAAACTGACTTTGTTCTTGATGTTTTGTTGGACTAGTGGCCTACTGGAAACCTTTGTCCAGAAAGACCCGCCTCATCCCTGGGCTTCTAGGAGAGTCTGACTCCAGCTATTTTCCAACAATTTTTAGTTGTCATTTTGACTATTAAGGCATAAAACAAAACTACTGCTATTTTTTTCTAGTTTATTATATTTGTGGTATTTTAAATTTGCATTCTGTTATGTTTTCTTTTTTCCATCTAAATAAATATTCACTTTTATACCTAATTTTTCTTTCTCTTAAAATGTGAACTCAACATCTTACAGGCTTGAAAGGGATTCCATTGAATCTGTAAATTACTTTGAATTGTATGGAAATTTTAGCAATATTAATTCTTCCAACCGATAAGCACAGTATATCTTTCCATTTCAATTTCTTTTATCAATGTCTTATAGTTTTCAGAATACAGGTCTTTCACCTTCTTAGTTAAATTTATTTCTAGGTATTTTATTCTTTTTGATGTTATTGCAAATGAGACTGTTTTCTTAATCTCTCTTTTTGATAGTTCCTTATTAGTTTATAGAAATACATCAGAAATCTGTATATGAATTTCATATCCTGCAACTTTATTGAATTTATTTATTAGTTTTAATATTTTTTGTAGAGATTTTAGAGTTTCTATATATAGTATAATGTCATCTGCAAATAGTGACCATTTTACTTCTTCCTTTACGATGTGGATACCTTTTATTTTATTCTTCTAACTAATTGCTCTGGCTAGAACTTCCAATACTACGTTGAATAAAAGTGGCAAGAGTGGGTGTCCTTGTCTTGTTCTTGATCTTAGAGAAAAGATTTCAGCTTTTCACTGTTGAACAGGAGGTTAGCTGTGGGCTTGTCATATACAGCCCTTATTATGTTGAGGTATGTTCCCTCTATATCCATTTTTTTCAGTTTAATCATAAATGTATATTGAATTTTATTAAATGCTTTTTCTGCATCTATCAAGATGGTCATATGATCTTCATCCTTCATTTTGTTACCGTGGTTTATCACATTAATTGATTTGCAAATATTAAACTATCCTTGCATCCCTGGAATGAACCCCACTTGGTCATGGTGCACGATCCTTTTATTTGTCTATCTATGAATTAATTAATTAACTTATATTTAATTTTTTTAATTTTAAAATTTATTTTATTTTTTATTTTATTATTTTTAATTTTTTATTTTGGGGTATGAGCCTTTTAATGTTTTAAGTTGAATTTGAGTTTGGTTTGCTAATATTTTGCCGAGGACAATTTCATAATGTATAAAAATATTGAATCGCTATCACATACACCTGTAACTAATACAATATTGCATGTAAATTATAATTCAATAAAAGAATTATAGGCTTGGGTTGTTCTTTAGGTACTATTAATTTACAGAAGAAGAAAAAGACACACTGGGGAAGTCATGAAGAGCTGGTAAATGAACAATCTGGAGTAGGAACTCCCGTGTTCTGATTCAAATACACATATGCCATATCACTAGACTATACTGTTTGCCAGGCAATCCTCAGGCTGTAACAAGCAACAAGCAGACTCTGTCTTCTTGCTTAGCGATCTAATACAACATGGCAAATATACTTTCTCCTAACTAAATATTGGTGAATCTAAATAACACATCTGAAGAGGAACTCAGATCCCCAAAAGCAAGTTATGCCAACCTTAGGCAAAACACATACTGTGAAATTCCAAAGTTCTCCACATTACAGTTTCCTTATCAACATAATGAAGAAATGATTATTCTAAAGTTGTTGGAGGAATAAATGAGATTCTGCATGTCAATCATATAGCACAGTATCTGGTACACACAAAGACTCAATGGATGTAATTTAATTTAGCATTAGAGCAACTGATATAAAAAAAATAGAAGGAATTGAAATGTTAAGCAATAAGAGCATGTCAGGGAGATGTGTATAAAACAGAACACACAAATTACTGAAGCTTATATAGTAAGACACTATTATCACATAAAAGATAAGAACAAACAAAATTAAAGTCATTTGCTTCTCTTTTAGCTTTTAGTTAGTCATTTTGCAATGGCTAGCCCAGGAATGAAGGTCATGCTTATGAGCCTATCACCACTACATAGACCATGTATTCTCTGTTAAAAGTCACTTAATGGAATTCTATTTCCCTCACAATAAATGGCAAAGCCTACACTATGGTGGTATGTAAGGCCCCCAGGATGTGCCCCAACCGCAGCCTCATTTTCCATGTTTCTCTCCTTCTTCACTCTGCTCCAGCTACACTAGCCTTATAATTCTTCAAACAGGACCTAGAACGCTCTGTCCCCCAGATATCTCCATGGCTCATTCTCCTTCACCTCTTTAAGTTTTTATTTTATTTTTTGGGTTTATTTACTTATTTTGACAGAGAGGGAGAGAGAGTGTGTGTGTATGTGTGAGCAGGGAAAGGACAGAGACAGAGGGAGAGAGAGAATCCCAAGCAGGCTCTGTGTTATCAGCACAGAACCCAGTACGAGGGACTCAGTCTCAAGAATCATGACATCATAACCTGAGCCAAAATCAAGAGTCAGCTGCATAAGCGACTGAGCCACCCAGGTGCCCCAACTTTTATTTTAATGTCACTTTTTCAATAAGTCTTTTCTTAACTATACTATGGGAAACTGCAACCTTTAGTGTGTTCCTAAAATGAAACTCATTTTTTTTTTCTCTATGAGCATTCTGTGGTGTGAAAATTAAAGCTGAGTCTCCTTTGAGTTTTCTCCTAAACCCTAGGATCACTTCTGAACCTATGTAATGGGAATAGTGTTATCCAATTCATTTAGAATTAGTTGCCCAGAAACTCAGAAATTGAATTTTATTATTCTATTAACTATGTTTATTGCCCTATAACTCAATTTCTTATTGAATATGGTCTTTCTGGATATTAGTTTTTCCTAAAACTCTGTTTTCTGATGGTTATTCCTGATTCCAAGGGATATCCCTTTCCTGAACATCAGTATGCCAAAATGAATACAGTTGCTGTCTGTATTTCCTTTCCTTATACCCATTTGCCAGCATCAACTGACCAATAAGTACCTTCACCAACCTATGCTTGGAGCTTGGATGATATATGGACCCATTGGTTTTGGGTTCACCTTCACACATGTGTCCTCATGTGTTTGTCTTTAGAACAACTGGTCTCTATCTTGCTTCCATTTCAGAACTGTAGCAATCTTGTAGTTCCATGAGGGGTCAGCTCTAACCTTTCTTTCTTGTCTAATTCCTTTGCCAATCATATATTCACAAAACCCTAATTGTGACTCAGTATGTAATTCTTAATAGAAGCTTTTAAGAACGTAGCCTTGCTTTCAATTCTGCGAGTAAAACACCTGGTAGAGTGCTATAGAAATCATAAATTATTATGTATATTGAATCAGGCAGTCAGTCTGTGAGCATTTAGAGTTGGATTCCAGGATTCTCTTGGTGAAAATCAAATCAATGGTGAGGTCATCAGTAGAAGGGGAATAAAAATAGATTGTATGCCTTTGTTGTATATGCAGAGCTGCTGTAACTTTGAGATCAGAGCATACTTGGTATGCTTAAATAAGAGCTGAGGAAAAAAGGAAAGAGAGTGGTAGGAGATAAAATCAGAGATGTAGCAGGGGTTAGATCATTATATTGTTGGGAAGTTCATTATATGACTTGGATTTCACCCTGAATGAGATGGAAAGCCATTGGAAGTTTTGAGTTGAGGAGTGACACATTCTGACTTCTATTTCTACAAGTCTGGCTGCTCTATTGGAAAGAGGCTGTAAGAAAGCAACGTCAAAGAAGGGAGAAACATCAAGAGGCTACTTTAAGAGACAAAGACAGAATCAGAGAAGAGAGTGAGAGACGCACAGAGGCCGAGGGAGGGAGAGAATTATGGTGGCTTAGGAAAGGGGGGTAGCTGTAGGTGTTTGGGAGAATACTATGTATATTTTGTATGTAGCTTCTGGCAGGATTTACTAATAGGTAAGATACAGAGTTTGAGAGAAAGAAAGAAGTGAAAGGTTTCGGGCAAGACTCCAAAATTTTTGGCATGGACAACTGGAGAATGCCCTTAGACGTAGAAATTTGGAGAATAAGGTGGGTCAAATTTGGAGGTCGATTATCAGAATAATTTCCAGCTAGGTTAGTTTTCTTTGAGAGAACATAAACCTACTTATATGAGATTTTATTTTAATGTCTGAAGATATAGGTCAAATATTTATAACCCTGCAAACTCATTATATTGTGTGCTTTACCTTAGTCTTCTAATTCATATTGCAATATATAAAACCATTAAAATAGTAATAAAAAAACAGACAGTGGTTATTGGCAAACATTTTAATGCAAAATTCTGACAATTTTAAACCTCTTCTATTCATATTGTATTCATCTTGGATAATTTAACTGGATGAATTAAAGATAACATAAATTATTCAACTGTAACTGATTTAAAAGCAAACAGCACATTCATTTTATCATTTTTCTCTTAGAGCCTTTCATTAAAATTCAGCCATTCTGCAATTGATTGTCACAATTTTCTGGCCAATACATTCATTTCCTATCATGTTCAAAGAAAATTATTTGAATTTTAAAAATCTTATTCTACATGTAGTTTATTGAACATTCAAATCTTGACAGTTTAATTCTATATTTGTGGTATGAAAGGCAGTTCTTTTCTTTATACCTGTCTTATTTCTTTAAGTTAGTTATACGTGAAATTGTAACCCTGACTGTTACCTCATGTTAACTCAAGACAAGAAAATATGTGTGAATATCGTGAAGAGATTTGACCTGGAAAGTTTCATTTATTGAAAAGGCTGTTGTTGGATTTTACCACATGAATTATTACCAGAATATTTTAAATATTCATAAGAAGTCTAATTGATGTTGTAACGTCGAGCAACACACTTTTTTCATTTGACCTATTCCAAAATGACACATTTTTTTAACCAAAATACTTCAGTGTTCGCAAGATAGAAGTTGACCATTTATGTATTCCATGAATTGTTACAGAAGTGAACCTAAAGTGTAATATTGTTTGTTGCATGGCCCTCTCTCCCTTAAGTAGCATAATCCATTTTACAATAAATATAACCATTTACTGAAAGTATCTATCAAGTAATGAACCTGTGTTTTAGGCAGCTATTTTCCAAATAGTGTAGGTAAAAATAATAGCAGCTACTATTTTGCAGAGATCTTCTAGATAGCAGGCACTGGGCAATACACTTTCTATCATTATCCCACCCAGCTTTCACAATACCCTTCAAAGAAAGTGCCCTTGTTGTTTCTATTTTGTGAATACATAAATGAGAGAAAAGAGCTATTAGCAGACAATGGTATGCTTCTTTAATTCAGTTGTCATTTCTGAAATTGCAATACTGAGTCACCATATACTATCTGCCATTACCGTGTCATGATGCAACTACAAAACATGTATTTTCAGATATGTAGAAATTATAAGATTAAAGAGAATCTGAGTTATTACATCCTTAACCCCATTGCTTTTTCTTCAGGAAGGACTTCATCTAATGTCTTCCAAGCAGATAAGAATTATACCCCAATATTGAGGAAAACTTTAGAAAATGCAGCTTGAGTTAGAAAAGGGATGCTTAAGAAAGTCATACTGGGCACTCTAAAATACTCTTGCTACCGACAGAAATTGGCAAATGAATAAAAAAAAGCTTGAAGGGCAAGTTATTAATGCGTATGAACAGATTATATATATATATATATATATATATATATATATGTATATATATACATGTACAGATATATACATATCTCATGTATATATACATGTACAGATATATACATATACATATATATGTGTATATATATATATATATATATACACACACACACACACACACACACATATACAGATATATATATATATCTCCTGAGTGGGACAATTCTGTTTCTAGGAATTTATCCCAAGTACCTAAAATGAGCATAAAGATTAAATCCCCTAGATGAAGGTTAAAGTTATTTAGACATAGTGAAAAACCAGGATCTGAAATCTCTAAGAACAGGGGTTACATAAACAATAAAGGAATGCTAGGCATTTATTAAACTTGATGTTTGAGAAGCCTATTCATTGATATAGAAATAAGGTCATGACAAACCATTATTAGGAAAACACAAACTATGGAAAAATATATAAATTGTGCTCCTCTTTGGAGGTTTAAAAATGTATCTTGGTATATTTGAGGGTTGTCTTTCGTAATGCAGGTAAAAGTAATTTTGTTTTGGGGGATTTTTTTTCTCATTATTTTATACAATAAACAGGTAATGACAATATAACTAAAAGAGTATTATAAGAAAGCTACCATTTCATGTGTTTTCCTTTCCTGAAACACTGCCTCTGCTTAGATTACATCATTTTCAAAAGAGGTCCATCATTTACTAATTTCTTTAATTATCTTAATGAAGAATGGATTATACTCTTTTTATGAAGACTTTTTAAAAACAATCAACACTTAAGAATGTGAAATCTATTCATTCAAAATAATAAACCTTATTTTAGGCACGCCCTGTCTGCACGACAAATTTTTTAGTGTTTGGGAGAGTCTAAGATGAAGTGTATATGGTCTGAGTTCCTATGAAACTTACAAGTAGAAGAACTAAAACACATAAACCCTAACTATAATTCCAGACAAAATGTAAGAAGTATGTCAATAGTGATAAAAAGTCTTACAGTAGCAGGGAGATGAAAAATATTTCCAAATCATTGAATCAAGAGAAGTTTAATGGAGATGATGGCATTTGATCTCAATGTTTGACTTGAATGGGTTGGACTTTTACAGAAGAAGTCAAGGAGTTTAGCATTTCCAGTAAGTAAGAGTTATGTGAGAAATACTTTGGAGGGAATCACACAGAGTAAATAGTATGGTTTGTATTATAGAGCTAGTATTTGATAAGTAATAGTGAAATATAAGAGTGTAAAGGGAGTTAAAACAAGGTCTAAGCATTCTGGAAAAAAAAGGCTAAGGTGTTTAGATTTTATTATGTATTGATTGGAGAGCTATTAAAAGCTTTTGAATAAAGAAACATTACCTATGTTAAGTACAAGTAATATTAAGGCTACATATACTTAGGATCAAGGGACTATTAAGTTATATACAGATCAACTGAGTCATAGATTCTGAGTGCTTCAGCATTACATGAAATAAAAATCTTGATATCTTGATGGATCAGTACAAAAGTAAAAGGAAAATCTTCAGAATTTCTTTCTTTATTTCAATTGAATTACGGAGGAAAGTATTCTCTTACTAGAGTTGTTTTTTTTTTTTTTTTTAAGATTCTTAAACTGACTTAACACAATATTCTAAATCTTACCATGAATATCAATGCAAATACTTACACTAGCTACAGTAATTTGTGAAAACTTAAGAACCATAATTGGGAAAAAATAGCTTTTTAAAAGCAGAACTGCCCAAAGGATACAGTATTATGTGCTGACAAAATAGTCTATCAAAACAAGGGTCAAAGTTTTTTGTAAACCTGGAAAATGTGCATGTATCCACAAGACAATTATTCTATGTTTATAAGACACTGAGATCTCCGTTAATTTCCCAAATATAGTAATTCAAATGACTTCTGCACATGTGTCAGCCTGAGTGCATATGCTGCAGTAAAACACCATTTCTGTTTCTCAAGGGGAACTGCCTCAATATATGAGTAGTGTTGGATAGTCAAAGAATCACAAGGCAGCAAGAATCACAAATTAACAAACATCTTGTTTATCTTCTGTTTGCCTTATAAAACCCTGTGTCTGATTCTCTACCAAAAAAACCATGCGACATCTTTTTTTTTAGAAAATAATTAAAAGACATAATTTCTGTTTAATAATGTCATAATGACCATGTGTTATAAAGTAAGCTCACTTTTGTTGTTGTTGTTGTTGTTCTGGAATTAAATGGAAAAAAAAGGCAAATAGTTAGCCAGTCCTCTATTGAAAGTGATCAATTATCTGTTAGTTCAAGCAGGTCAACATTTTAAATTGATGGTCTTGGCAGGTGATTAACTGCTCATTTCAACAAACAGGTTACTAACCTAGCCAACAAGCTCAAAATGGGCACTTTTGGTTAAAAAGGTCTTGGATACAACAAATAAAATAAGTGGCTAAAAACAAAAATTGATAACCTTAGCAACAATTTGAGTTGCATATAGTACTCATAAAGGTTGTTAATATAATCTATTTCTAGGAAGAACAGGACTTTATTTAAATATAAACCTTTTTGTAATAAAAATGAATGCTAGATAATTCCACAGCCTTCTCTAGACTAAAGGATTTCTCCAGGTCATTGTGCTATGCTTCATAACTTTCATTTTTAAATTCTTTAATAATCTTTGTTAATCCATGGCAACAAATTCTCTATGGTAATCCTAAATTGTTAAGCATTAAACTAACACTATTCTTGAAAAAGCATCAGTGAGAAGGACACTGTACATTACAGATGCAAATGTAAAATGGTGCAGCTGCTGTAGAAAATAGTTTGTAGAAATTCCTCAAAAAGTTAAACCTAATTATCATACACCCCAGTACTTTGACTCTTTGGTATACAACTGGAATAATGGAAAGTAAAAACTCAAAAAAAAAAAAAAAACACTAGTATACCATGTTCATTGCAACATTATTCTCAAAGGTCAAAAGGTGTAAACAATCCAATTGCTCATCAACTGATGAATAAATAAACACAATGTGACATATAGGTACAGACAGAATGTTATTTAGCTATACAAAAGCGGTGAAGCTCTGATAAATGTTACAACATGGATGGACCTTTGAAAACATGCCAAGTGAAATGAGCCAGGCACAAAAGGCCAAATATTACCATTCCACTTACATGAAATATCCAGAATATCTAGGTAAATTCATAGAACACAAAGCAGATTAGAATTCACCAGTGGGGGGGGGGGGGAGTATTGTTAATGGATAGATGTCCTGTTTAGGATGATGGGAATGTTTTGGAAATAGAAAGTGGTAACGGCTGCATGATTTTGTAAATGTAATTAATGCCACTGATTGTATACTTAAAAATGATTAAAATGGCAAATTTTATGTTATACATGGTTTACATTTATATACGAATGCATCAATGAAAGCCATGTGTAGTAAATAATTAGTATGAGTCCATGTACTATATTTTTATTTATGGATCCTAGAGCGTGCTTTTAAAAAATCAATAGAGCCATATAGTTGGTTCATATGCAATCTACTGTGGGCTAAATCTCTGCAAATCCCTTTCTGTTATATTGACGCATTGCTGGTTGCCACTTCTTACCAATTTTCCACCTCCTCAAGGTATTTTTTTTTCTGTAGTGCATTGATCCTCATTGCATTTACTTCTAACCACTTCTACTTGAACAGGACATATTAAATTGTTAACCAATAATAAATGCTTCATTATTGAAGATGCCTGTAGACTTAATGAACACTCTTCTTATATTATTATCTCTATTACACACAACGAAGAAGGGAAGAAGTAGACAGCTTCAAGATAGACTTTGAGTGCCAGGTCCATATTATGCAATGTTACAATATACATGGTAGGGAAGTATGAGGGAAGGACAGATATCATAATGACTTCTAGGTTTCTGGCTTACAGAATTCGATAGAAATAGGAAATTCTGGAAAACCAGATTCTGATATATGCAATACGTTTGCACGTACGTGTGGGGGAAGAGGATTAATTTGGATTTGGAAATCTTAAGTTGTAGGTGTTTTTAAAGAAATTTTGAGATATACTTAATGGGCTTACTGTGTAGGCACTTACATTTCCAAGTTTGAAACTCAAAGAAGTCTGTGCTAGAGACATAAATTAAGAAGCCATTAATGACAATTATAGATCATAATAAAAGTCATAGGTATAGGTGATATGGCTTGGGGAAATTCTAGAATAAGTCATGGAGATGAAACAAAAAAGAGAGTAAAGAATAGTAGACAATCTTCAACCTTCCACTGAGGAACTTTAATATTTAATGCCTGGATGATGAGGATGAGCCAGCAAAAGAGGCAGAGAAGTTACTATTGGAGCTGTACGAGGAAACTTGGCCAGGCAAGTCATGGAAGCTGAAGAAACAAGGTTTCTGAAGACTAAGAAGTCAATGGAGTCACCTCCTTCTAAGCACTCAAGTTTGAGGACTAGAAAATGTCCTTTGCATTTCATAACCCGTAAGTCACTGGTAACTTTATAGAAAGCTGTTTACGTGGCAAGTTCAGGTAGAAAACCAAACTGAAGTGGGCGGAATGGTGAGTAGGAAGTGAAGTAATTGAGTTTGAGAGTATAGACAATTCTAAACAAGGAGAGAAACGGGAGTTGTTACCTAGAGGTGGAAGGCGATTTTGGTGGTTGCTTTTAGCTGTTATCTTCCATCTTTAGAATAAAAATCTAACTGTACTTTTTCTTCTTTTCTGTCTAAACAGCATCTCTCCTCCCGTCCAAAACTAAACCCTTGCCCAACCTGTCTACTTTCTTCAGGATATACAGCATTTATTAAGCATTTACTATATACTAATTTATTATAAACATACAATTTTACGATTTGTTGGGATTCTTGCACGTCCCTTTGTATTAATTTCTCAATTATTGAAAACCCATTTGTTTTCTTTCTAGCATAGCTGAATCAGTTTTCTTAAAGTTGCTTTGGCTATTATTCTGCATACATATGGCTTTTCTTGGATAATAACTGTAAATACATATTCCACAATTTCACGTGCTTTAACTTGCTTTCACTAATGCCGAAAGTTGTATAAAAGCACTTAAAATTAATATTGGCATTTATTAAAGGTATTTGTTGATTTCAAAATGCTTAGGCTTATGTACTATTGAAAAAATATCAGCACTGTAGCAAATGTTAGAAAGATTATTTCAGTTGTATTCTTATTTCTACCAGTGATTGTTAATAATGAAAAGATTAACAATTGGGTAGTGTGAATAGACAAGAAATACTCATCTTGATATTTTTCAGGTAAATTACAGTGTTCTATAGGAAAGACAAATCTTTTTCACATAGTTTTGAATGTCTTAGTTATCATAGATCATATGTTACCATGAAACAAGAAAACCAATTTACATGAATTAATACTAGTCTTACAATTATGCAAAGTAAATGGATGTACAGGTTATACAACATATTTTTGTTTTAGATATTTCTTCATTAAGAAATTTCTTTCCTCTTAATAGAAATGATATAAATGATATGAAATAAATATGTCATTTAACCACATTAAATTAATTCTAATAAGTTGTTTAGATTGTTTTGAATACATATGATAGCAAATATAATTAGCATCTCTAAGAATAGTAGACTAAAATGAGAGATTTTTCAATAAATAATGAACTTATACAGCGAACATAATACAAGTTCTGAAAGAGTGATTTTAATATGAACAGTTACTCAAAAGTAAGTGACATTAATAGTAGCTAACAGTTGCTAAGTACTTAGTATTCACTAGGCACTTTATTTCATTGTTTATCTACAACTCTACAACTTCCTAATGAGGTAAGTCGTATTATTATCCCTATACACTGACAGCAACTGAAGCTCGGAGAGGGTACATCACTGATAAGCAGTAGAGCAGGCATTTGGATTTAGATCTGACTTCAAAGCTTGGCTCTTAACTTCCATGGTTTAGTAACATTCACAACCAAAACTGATACGAGGCCTCTTAGCATTACCTTTTTCCTTAAGAATAATATTGAATCAAGGTTTGAAAGTGTGTGTGTGTGTGTGTGTGTGTGTGTGTGTGTGTATTATAGTCCTTAACCAATCCTTAGTTTGGGGGTATTTTTCATTAAAAAAACAAAAACCACAAAAGCAAATATCAAATTAACAATTCAGATTATGGAAAACATGAATATAGTCCTAAGTCCAAAAGAGTTATATTAAGTTCCATGAAAATAAAATTTACATGTAATGATCTATTTTTGTAGGAGACAATTTTACATTATCAGTGTAATGTTTAGTCTTGAATTCTGAAAGTATACTTGGGAGTAAATAAAATGAAAATTAAAAATATAAGAATACATATAAGTTCAATTTAATAAATATGTTTAATAAGGCAAATCATAAGACTTGCCTGATAGAAGTCTGAGTGTTATTCAGTAAGCAAAATGAAGATAAACAAATGAATCAATTCAATGAATATACAGATAAGTTACTGTACGTTACCAAAAGAATATTATGTGTTGATGTTATTAGCCATTGGGTATTACCATAAAGGACATAATTTTGTAATTTCTGCTGATGTTGATAACAATCTGAACAGACTGGCAAAAGAGCATGATTCTATTCCAAATGTAACAACTTCTATCTAAGAAAGTATTACCTGAGAACTGATCTGAATCTGTGGGAGACTTATCTTTTAGAAATATTTTGATATAAGTTAAAATTACTGCCAGTACTCTGACGTAAGAAATAAAGGAATCAATTCTCACCTGAAGATGAGAATTCTTAAAAATGTTAAATCTCAGTGCTTCATGTTATTTATGATTACTTACACAAATTGGTAAACCTTTTAAGCAAGAGATCAAATATTTCTAGCTCAATAATAATTCAAAACAAAGATTTTATATCTGTAGTTATGTTTATTGAAAGAATAAGTATTTTTCTCACTTCATTCACTAACAGTTCCATTTTAAGAAGTGCTACTATGTACATACCCAATAGATGGTTTGTGGTTTAAAAAAATCATTATTTTTCTTAGCTTTTATATTTGTGATCTTAAAAAAAATTTTTTTTTAATGTTTACTTATTTCTGAGAGAGACAGAGACAGAATGAGAGTGGGTTAGGGGCAGAGACAGGGAGACACAGAATCCAAAGCAGGCTCCAGGTTCTGAGCTGTCAGCACAGAGCCTGATGCGGGGCTCCAACCCACGAGCTGTGAGATCATGGCCTGAGGCAAAGTCAGACGCTCAACTGACTGAGCCACCCAGGCGCCCATATTTGTGATTTTTTTTAATTAACTATTTTTTATAACGAGACCTTAAGATATAATTACCAATGGATGGGGGCTATCAGAAAATAGCTGCAATTCAAGGTGATAAAAATATTTGTTTGAGAAAACTCCTATAAATACAGTGCTTTCTCAAGGTTATGAAGACTACATTTAAGAGATTTTTCATAAACTCTAGATGATATAGAATTTATTTCTGAGAACTATAATCAACTCAATGTAAGCAGACTTAAAATTACCTAACATCAAATTGTTACATACTCAAATAAACTTGTCATAAGAAAAATGAAAACATTGATAATAGGTTAACTACTAAGTAGAAGTGACAGATTCTTAAAGTGGGGAGGAATGACAGTTTTTTGAAAAGGAAGCCAAGGATCCAACGAAAATATTAGGAAAGGAAGACTGAGTTAACAGTATTTAAGTGGAAAGCTCTTGGTTTCTACTGATAAAATTAACAGAATTGGAATAAATCTAATCTACTAGAAAATAGTTTGCTTTTATTCCTTTATGATTTCCATCCAAAAGAGTCTGAACATTTTCAGACTCCACTCTCCAAACTCAACGATGCTCTAATCAAAATGGAGGGTTTGTACCACGAATTTTAGATTAGAGCTCATTTCATAACGGAAGTCTGTGCCATCAGATGCCTTGGTGGCTCTTCAGTTGACTACTTAGAATGACGGTTAGTTTCTGAACAACTTCTCTGGGAATCCTATTTCTAGCAGGCATCCACTCTGTGGTAAAGATTTTGGGAATGACATAACTCCTCCACTATGATAGCTCTAAGAGAATCAAAGTTTCAGCACAGAAAATTGCTTTGTGTTTAAGGGATATATGCAAGTTACAGTGGAACAAAATGCCTTTCCTCTCTCTCCAGCTCGAAGAGCCCTCAGCGTGTGTTCCGTAATGCCTCTGTATGATGAGATGCACAGTAAACAGTGCAGAGATACTTGCTGAGTTTAATTATGTAAGTTGTACAGGAACTGAGAGCTTCTTCAGGACACCTAAATATGAAGGCTGTTTTCTAGTTTTAAAAATTACAACAATTTATGCCTGAAAAAGATAAATTCTCTGAAGACCAGGTTTCTTTATGTAATAGATTTAAAGTGTTTATAAAGTAAGTCTGATCTAGACCTGAGTTGTTCAGATACGGAAATTCTTTATGTTTATTTCCATGTTTGCTTTCCATACAGTTTTTACAACCCTTTATCATGATGACTCTTCTCAGAAAAGAATTCAAATACATTCTGAAAAACATACCATTTTTATTATTATAGATTTTACCAGGATTACTTAGGGAATGTGTGATAATATAACTTCTAACTTGGCAAGAATGTCTGCATACTAGTCCCAGACTTATTAACTATGTTACCCACTTTTAAATGTTTAATCTCTCTGTCTTTGGTTCTAGAGCAGAGGTCAGAAATGTTTTTCTGTAAGATGCCAGACAGTAAATTTATTAGAAACATGGACCATGGGGCAAAATCAAGGACATTATGTAGGTATTTATATGACAAGACAGAAACTAAGCTTCCATATTTTTTTTATTGATGAAATATAATAAGAATTGAGTACAGTTTTGTGTAATACAGATCTACTAGTGAGAAAATGTAATTACTCTTTGGGAGGAAGATAACATTTTGCTTAATTGTGGTCTACAGTTAGTGTTCCCCATCATCATAAATAACCGTAAATGTTTTTTTTTTGTACTGTGATTTCATATATTAATTCTTTGAATATATTTTTTACCAACGCAGGTAGTGCCACATGCTGACAGAAACACAGGCACACGTGGTTTTAATGAAGTATATTTATCTCTTGGAAGGAATTTACAGAATTCTATTGGATCATCTTGATATTTGCCTTTTAGCTGGTTCTTAAAATTGTAGATTAATGACTTCCAATTGAACATGACATGGAAGCTCCTCAATTGCACAGCAAAATGTATTTTGAAAAATGCAAATTTCCCTTCCACTTGCATCTAGGCTTGCAAAGTGCCTGGGTGGTTCAGTCGGTTGAGATTCTGACCTGGGATCAGGTCATGATCTCATGGTTCGCAGGTTCGAGACCTACATCAGGCTCTGGGCTGACAGTTCAGAGCCTGGAGCCTGCTTTGGATCCTCTGTCTCCCTCTCTGTCTCTGCCCCTCCCCCGATTGTGCTCATTCGCTCTCTCCCTCTCAAAGATAAATAAACTTAAAAAAGAGAGAGAGAGAGAGAGAGAGAAAAGTGTTTTGGGACTCTAGTTGGGGCCCAGAAAATATATCTGCTATTATTTGTGTGAGAATGGAGATCTCATTTCTTGATTTAATTTTGACTGTAGCCAAGAGTGTCTAAAACAGCTTGACATTACTTGTGATTCATACATCAGTTTTCTCAAAATTACTTTACAGCAGTGTAAGTGTCATATATAGATGCTGTTTGCTTTGGAATTTTAACTTGAATTTATTAAGAAACATTATCAAATTTGCAGCAAACATTAATTTCTAAACTTGCCATAAATCACAGTGGCTGAGGGCTGGACTTGGCCTTGGGTTGTAGGCTTCAGACCCCTGTTCTAAAGGATACCAAAGGCAATGGTTTACATTATTCCACAGTATCTATTGTTTTTTTATGTGCCTTGAGCAAGATGTAAAAAACCTTATAGTGGCTATTCTCTCATGAATTTCTTAAATAATCATTTGTTAAGATCTACAATGTTATTTTGAAGTCTACTAGATGTCAGAGAACTAGAAGTTGGAAAGAGACATGTCAGCAGACATTCCAACGTAATATAGTAAGTGTTAAAGAGAAATACGTAAATGTACTATAGGAGCAAAGAAGAGAAAGCCAATTATTTATGATTTATCAGATTTATCAGGCTGTACTTCGAATCAGATGCCAGATGAGAAGGTATTTGATCTTAGTCATAAAGCATTTGTGGTAATTTCTTAAGTAGAGAAGTCAGGAAAGGGAACTCTTGAACAAAGAAACTACTTTGTATCCAGAAGGCTGGGGGCAAGAAAAGATTATTCTGTGTCCCCAGAGAAATGACAGCCAGTGGGAGCAAAGTGGAAGGAGAGGAAGGGGTTGGGGGAAAGATGTGGCTGGAGAGGCAAGGCAGGTCACTGAGGTGGCCTGTGGAACCAGGGATTCACAAGCTTTGACAGTCCAAACAAATCATCTGGACAATGCGGATAAAATGTAACTGCCGATTCAGTTGGTGGGGCCTCCACTCTGTATAGATTCTAACAAGATCCCAGGGGTGGTGATGCTGCTGGCTGGAGGACCACCCCAAACGTGAATAGCAAGACTACACGACACTAAGGTTTGAGCTCTCTTCCCTCTTCTGCTAGTGAATCCAGTGCTGTGGAGATTTTAAGCAGGGAAGTAACACAGTCAAACTCTGGAATTTCAGAAAGACACTGTAAGCTATAAGGAGTATGGAACACATATAGAAGAGAATGAGGATATGGGGAGAGTGGCTGAGAGAAACTTGTGTTCAGGAGAGGAACGCTGAAAGCCCGTGGTAAAATGTGATAATGATGATACAAATTGTAAAAACATTCAACAGGTAAATATGTAAATTAGGTGGAATGACTTGATAAAAATAGCGAAGTAGCAATAGCCGAGTTTCCCTGAAAAATATTCATCAGGCAGCCATAATAAAATCTGGCCTCACTCCATCCCAACCCCTCTATTCTCCAGTGAAAAAGCAAAAACAGGATTTGATTTCCTTAGCGCTAAAAAAAAGTACTTAGTAACAGGACTCATTCCAACAGGATATATACAAGAAAAATATTTTGGCATATAATAGCTAACCTCCACTCTGCTAAAACTGATGTCAGAGGAACTTAGACTCTGCCAAAATAGGAGCTTTATTTTAAGGCTTCAGAAAAAAATCAGATGGTAAATTATGCGGATTTTCTTAAGAATGGGACAAGCATTTCTCCTTTTGAAGTGGCTTAGTTCTGCCAAAGAACCGTGTGATTTTTACTGTCCTTTAAAGCCCAGCGCATGGTACTTCCTTGTATGGCTTCTGCAGTGATCAACAGGCAATGCAATCAAGCAAGTGTATGAAATTAACTGTATACATCTACTTGGTCCAAGACTAATTTAGTGCAGAATAATAAGTTCAGAGTACCCTTACAGAATGAACATACATACAAACATTACCTATAAATAAAATATCCTTTATTTTTATACGTTTTAAGAGAATACTATCAGGTATTAGTAGATTGATGGAATTATATGCTTGCCTTATTCAATGTGGTTTCATCTTTACAAATACAGAAAAACATAACAGAATGGCAAAAAAATGTCAAGTGAAGGTGTAAGAATCAGCCTGGAACCCAGAAACGAAATTAAGGCACACATATTGAGATGTATACGTACAACAAGGCACACAAATTGGGCTCTGAGCCTTATAGCATCCGTGCAATAGGTAAAGCTATTTATCTCTTTTTCCATGTGAACTTTAAAACAACTTCTCCTTTATACCAAATGGTAGAGAAATGAATAAGCTACCATATAGCTGCACTGTAAAATTATATTAAAGGAGAAAATTACTTTTCAACCTTTGGCAAGTTACTTGTAGCTCATTCTTGATGGGCTAATGGCTGCTGTTTTGTAGTTCTTCTGAACTAAAGATTTGTTCTTTAGTGTATTTACTGAGGCAATATTCGTGATGTTTTGCATTATCTTTATTTCACATTTAGTTTCTCTGTGCCGAACTTCTGTTATGATGTGCTAATTTGATTTTCCCCTGCTTGGTTTGATAAATGAACTTACATATTTGTTTTTTCTAGAGTCAAAAACTGAGATAATTTCTCCGGGTTACAAACACCTTCAAAATCGAGTGAATCGTGGGAAGTCAACAACACTTATTAAATCTTTGAAGTTTAAAAATATGACCTACAACATGCATACAGAATTGGCTTTCCTACTGCCGTCTGTAGTGACAGGCAAATATTTAGTAAATTCACATGATCATTATTAGGATGACAATGAGGGGACATATTCTATTGTTGCTAGAAAGTAATAGTTTAAAATTGACCTTTCTCCTGTGGCACTGATTTTCTACTACACCACTACAAGGGAATCATTATTGTAAGGCTTCAAAATCTGTATCAATTGCTATTCCCAAGTAAATCTTATTCTCTTAAAATCAATATGCTTGTTGATAAACTAGTTCTCAGAGTTATTACAAATCATGATGATGTTTTGAACAAGCTAATGGTCACAAGAACGTTAATCGATTTTCCTACTTGGGGAAAAAAAAACTGTGCAGATAGCTGCCTTTTATTCAATATTGAGCTGGTTCATTTGTAGACTGATTTAATTTTGATTCAGTAGGATTATGAGAAATAAGAAAATGTTTGAATTTTCAAGTCACTCCTTTCTGTTGTGACATTTTGTTCTTTCATTCCGTCATCTCCATTAGTTTGCCAACTGGCACTGACAGGAGTGTAAAACTACTGCGAATTGTTACTTCAGCAGTACCCTGCCTGCCAAGATCTGATCAGCTGCTCCTCTAAATGCACCTTTCACTCTTTCCTAACTGAAGCCGACTGAGCCTGCCATGCTGCTGGGTAATAAATCTCATCCAGCAGCTTTTAATGGGATCACCTGACTTCCACCACTTTAAGATAAACATGCATGAATGCAATCATTATGAAAATGAATGTCTAGTCTGCAACTTGGAGGGGTTGTGGGGTACAGTACCACAGGGGCAAGAGCTCACGCTCTTTTCTATTTATGGCTTCATTTGAGCTGATTTATCCATCTCTTTCTCATCTCCCCTGTCTCAGCAGTTATAAACTGCATCACCTTTCCTTAACCTGAGAATGCAGTCAAGCTTTTCCCTACTGAAGACATTCTAACGGGGCTCTGTGGGTCACCTGACAAACACCGGCAGAAGTGATGGATGCTGCATTCTTCCTTCTGTGGATCCGGATGCTTTGTGCCTTCTCTGGGTCAAATTAGGACTCCCGAGAATAATATCAGGATCCCCTACATAGTTGCGAAATGTCACGATCTTCTGAATGGATAAGATCAGCAAGTATTTCAAATTTATGCAGTCAACCTCAGAGAACCAGACTGAACACATAAAACTTTTCAGATGACAGAAAACATGAATAAGCAAGTAGAAAATGGGCTTCTTGGCTGACATCTTGCAAATGAAGTTTAAACATGCAAGGACAGAAGAGTAATTCATATTGATTGTAAAACTAAGAGGAAACAAATATATTCTTCCAGTATTTCAAACTTTGTCACACGTCACGGATGCCCCCTTATTTCCCATAATCCATCCGCATTGCCCAACAAGCACATCCCTTCTGAGGACTAGATCTTAGTCACTCTAGAACTGTTTTGCTTCTTGCATAGTAGCGCCTTTTAAATTTTTTATCCATAGTATTCACAGAATTAAGTCTTTCCCATTAGCTAGTAGGGTCTTATATTCTCTCAAAAGCTATTATGATGAAACTTCTCACAGAAGAGGCATTAATTAATTGGGAGAGCGTACCATGAAAGAACCATTCCCATTACTGTCCCAAACAACAGCACTTGTATGAGAGTATATACTATAGAAACATTTTCTTAAAGTTTTCTCATTGGGAAGCGAATACATTTGGAAACCACTGTGTCTTTAAGGTTTGAGAAATTACCTTCTTTGTCTTAGCTCTAACTGAATTTTTTTTTTTTTTTTTTTAAGACAGAGAGAGAGACAGAGCATGAGTGGGGATGGGGCAGAGAGAGAGGGAAACACAGAATCTGAAGTAGACTCCAGGCTCTGAGCTGTCAGCACAGAGCCCGACGCAGGGCTCGGACTCATGGACCGCGAGATCATGACCTGAGCCGAAGTCAGACGCGAGATCATGACCTGAGCCGAAGTCAGACGCTTAACCGACCGAGCCACCCAGGCATCCCTGTATTTTCTAATCTTAAATGATTACAATAGACTAAGTTTTTTTTTTTTTTTTTTTGCCTTGTAGTTTTTATTTCTTCATTTATTTTTTTTTTAATGTTTATTTTTGAGACAGAGAGACAGAGCATGAGCAGGGGAGAGGGTCAGAGAGAGAGGGAGACACAGAATCTGAAACCGGCTCCAGGCTCTGAGCTGTCAGCACAGAGCCTGACGCGGGGCTTGACCTCACGGACCGAGAGAACATGACCTGAGCCGAAGTCGGACGCCCAACCGACTGAGCCACCAGGGCGCCCTAGCTCCAGCTGAATATTATCTTAAACTAGAAGTCAGGGGGCGCCTGGGTGGCTCAGTCGGTTAAGCGGCCGACTTCGGCTCAGGTCATGATCTCACGGTCCGTGAGTTCGAGCCCCGCGTAGGGCTCTGTGCTGACAGCTCAGAGCCTGGAGCCTGTTTCAGATTCTGTGTCTCCCTCTCTCTGACCCTCCCCCGTTCATGCTCTGTCTCTCTCTGTCTCAAAAATAAACGTCAAAAAAAAAAAAAAATTAAAAAAAAAAGTTTAAAAAAAAAAAAACCTAGAAGTCAGGTCTTAAAAGATATGCAGCAGGGCGAGATAAGCAAATAAGTAAAACATGAAATTATTCTTCAGTTATTACATAAGGAAAGCCCATTTATGCAGTAAAAAGAAAAGTCATTCACCACACCTTCAATTTAAAAAGTATACTTTGTAATTTTTTTAAAATAAATACTACAGAAATATAAACGTTCTTGTATTCAAATCAATGTTGCATTGTATTGAGTGCTGCATTTAGTCATCCCTTCAAAGGATTAATTTTTAAATTCACCAAGAATATCCTTAAAGTATGCTAACTATTAATCTCACTTAATTTTAGACAAAAGTAAAATATTTTAGAGAATGTTTAATGAAGTTTTGTTTAAAAAAAAAAAATACCAATAAACATCGACACATCTACCAAAAATCCAGGTGGAAATGGAAAAATTCAGTCTATCATTCAGATATTTGAGAAAGAAACAACCAAAAAAGGTGAGGTATTTGTAAAGCACTTTCTGAAACATTTTTTATCTTCATTCATTACATCCAGTTGGATACTGCTTTATGCATAAAATAAGTTCTTAATAAGCTGTGCTAATTAATTAGGTGATGGGGGAAAAGTACAATCTGAATAATTTACCATTTCTTTTCTATGGAAATGTTGTCAATTGTGAATGCATTTGCCAAGTCTATATGACAGGTTGGGTAACAGAAAGTCCTATAAATTATTCAAGTATCTCAAATACATTCAATTATTTGTATAATGATACTCTACGATATATTTCAGAAAAAAAAAAAAATCACCGGGATTTGTATGAGAACAGAAGGTGAAAACTAAAACTGCCAGTCCCGAACTGAAGATACTGACTGCATTTTTCAGGTCTCATGTCACAGCTTGGTGCACCCTGGATACAGTTCTCAGATACAGAGATGGGGGCCACCTGGTAGTATTTCTTGGTGCATTTTAGTGTATTTTGCTGTGCCAAATACATTTGAGAGAGACAAGACACCCTTGCAACTAGAAGGAAGGGAAAACGACTCACACTTCTTACATTACTTGGTGTTTTATACTTAGCACCGTGGTGTCTTCTCCTCACAGTCCTATTAGGGAAACCGAGGCTCAGACAGGCTGGGTACACCCCACCCTGGTTACGCCTAATACCTGTCCTCTTACACTGTGTGGGGCTATCTCCCAACCACAAAGAAACACTTCGTGTGTGTAACGCAGCTTTGGCTGCTTTAAAAGAATGCCTCCTATTTTTAAACTCAGGCAACTCATTCATTCATTTTTCCTGTTGTAGTTATCGATTTCTTTGTACGAGGACAGAAGTAATTCTTGGTTTGGGTTTCTAAATTTTGTTGTTTTGCCAAACAAGTTCGGACTACTGCATTTAGTTAGACGTTATGTCAGCGAGGCATTCTTGCTCTGACAGCTATAAGGCTAAGTACAGGAATGAGATTATTATCGCCAAGCAACTCTAGCCTCCACCAAGCTTTCTGACAGATGAGAGTGTGAGCTTCTTCCTCAGTCTGGGGAGAATCTCCTGTACTAATGGCATCTCGATTGCCTCGGACCATTTCCAAATGACCCTCCATCAGCAAGGAGAAAGAAAAATTTGCCGGACCCTTATTGTTCATCAAGGTATAATCTTGTAAATGCTTACAGAAAGCCACGTATTGACTAACAATAGAGCAAATTATACAGGGTTCATTAAATACCACAAGCCACCTAATTCGCAGCTGTTATCTCTGTGAATTCTTAATGGTGTTAGGAGAGTTTCCCTTCTGCCTTTAAGCGCTGCCCCTCCTGCCTTCTCTCCTCCCTCCTTCCTTCCTCAAATCCAAAATGTAAGAAGTATTCATACGGGGAGCATTTTGAGAGATCAATAAGGCCGTTTCGTTCGTTTAAGCTGCATTAGAAGTCCTCCTGTTTATTTTGGAGAAGTCTGTGACTTGCTGGCACGGGACCGTTATCTAGGGGAAACGTTGAAGCATGTGCTAAGTCATGACAAGAACAGAGCTGACTAGGTTTAAAGGAAAACAAAAAATGGGCGGCTGTCCAAATTTATAATTTCAACTTTGTGTTACATTAATTGAAAAGCCCAGTCCTTTTAAGTCCCAAATATGCTGGTTTGAGGAGTCTGGGGCATTTTAAGTAATACTTCCTTTACATTTTTATGTTATTCTTTCCCCTCAAGGTAAGTCTGAACTTCGTAAAAACCCTTAAAACTAGAAGAAAAGTTACCCAGCACAACTTAAACTTCTACCTCCGTTGAAACTTAATTTTAATGATGATGTATGTACATACTCTTTGACAACCCGTTAAAGATGTGGGCCACTTGGTAGTATTTCTTAGTGCAAAGCTGCAAACAAAATTCTACCGTGCAGAATAGCGATCTGACTCATATTTCCAACACTGATTTGCGACCTCAACCTTAGATTTTGATCCCTGCAACTTTCAGTCTTTTACATAAGGTTAGCCTTTCGCTGATTAAACTTAAGTCCAAATAAATTGCATCTGTCACATTATTTTTTCAGTTTCCATTTCAGATAAAAACCAATTTTGAAAAAGCTAAAAAAAATGTTATTTTACACAATGCCTATATATATATTTTTCATTTTTCTTCAAATCTCTTTTTTAATTTTTTTAATGTTTACTTATTTTTCACACAGAGAGAGAGAGAGAGAGAGAGAGAGAGAGAGCATGAGTGGGGGAGGGGCAGAGAGAGAGGGAGACACAGAATCCGAAGCAGGCTCCAGACGTGGGGCTCAAACTCACAGACTGCTAGATCAAGACCTGACCCGAAGGCGGACGCTCAACCGACTGAGCCACCCAGGAGCCCCGCAAATCTCTCAATTTTAAAAATATTTCAGAACTGACATATCAAGAAGCAATCCAGCATTAGCATAGCATAATAGTATTCTTAGTTTTTACCGAGACTACTGACAGATATTCTAATAAATCACCTTAACCTTCAAATTTACTTTTAATATCATCTACTATAAATACGCCACATTAGTTTTCCTTCTTAAATTCTTGCACAATCAGATATTATATTTTGACAAAAGAAAGGATATGCTAAAAATGCATACTTGAATTTACAAGTAGAAAATTAACTTCAGAACAAGTTAACTGTTGCTGCCTTATCTCAAGAAAAATATAGACAAACAGCATATATTTTCATTCTTGTACAACTCACTTTTAATAAGAATGAAAGTGCTGGGGTAGTCAGCATTAGTAAGGCTGCAATATTTTGAATATGCCAGGAGCTTATCAGGTACAATATGTTAATTTTTTTCTAATAGTGTAATGAAGTCTGAAGCTTTCAGGGAGATGTAGCTCTGATAATGGGCCTGTTTAAAACAACATTAAGAAAACCCTGATTATGGATTTCTCAGCAGCTTCCAAATGCTAAAGGAGAAAGCAATTTCTTCATAGGAGGTTGTTGCTCTCAGAAAATGTGTTTCCATTCTAAGTGCTGCAGCAGAACATTCTGGCATCCCTCAAGAGGTAGTGGGACTCTCGAGTGTGTGCATTCTGGGTAATTTGTGTATCTGCTATATATTGCCACTGTATATCTTTCAATAGCCACATATTTCCTCTGGGACATTCCTGGGTGCCCCTTGTGCGTGAGTGTTGTGCACAGAGCAATCTTAACCTGTTCTGGCCTGGGGCTCTTAAATTAGGTATTTTAGCTCTGGTGCCAGTTTATATTTCTGTGTACCTAGGTGGGCAAGGCTGAATAAACTACTAGGACTCCTGCAATAATCCTGCAGGCCTGAGAATCTGCTTCTTGAGCTCCCCAATTGTATATTCTGGATCTTTTTTGTTTGTTTGTTTGTTTAGTCTACCAATTCTCCCATTTGTGCATCTCTAGTCATCTTGAAAATATAACCCAGTGGTAGATTTATAAGGGGGAAATGTGAAATATCCTGACACTTTTTACCAGCCAGCTATTTTATGTAAATAGTGTCATCTTCAGAGCAATGCTTTCCGGCCATGAAGTAGGGAGTCCTTGTGCTATCGAAGGAAAAAAAACACTTTCAGAGGGAAACATTTTAATAGTTTAGCTCATGTCACCCTGAAAAATCCCCCATGTGGTGGGATAAAAGTTTAAAGACCTCATATATGTTCTTACATTTCAATTTTAAGATGTATCCTGATTTTTAAAATGTTAAAATACATAAATACTGCAGCACAGAATTAAGGAAATATGATCTTGTGATTTGGGATTTGTCTGTTTTGCTCCAGAACTACCTAGTCTAAGGATCGCACCCTAATGTGTACATCTATGAGAGAGTAGTCCTTTTCAATATGCATGTAGAAGTAGCTGGAAAGACTGAAGCACACTACACTGTATAATCTACATTATGTACATAATAGAATAGTTATTTAATTTTATTTGTGTAATTATTTGCCATACCAAGAGTCACCAATTTTCTTAAAAAATCTCTTTTATTCATGTTTCCATAGCTCTTTTAAAAAATGCCCATCTGATACTAATATAGGTCACTTGTCCTAATTTAACTGAAACTGCATGGTTTTTGGTAAGTATGCAACAAACAGATACAGAATGTCTACACTTGATTTAAATTGTGTTGCACTGTGATTTGTAATCTTAAAAGTAAAATTGTCATTCAATAGTGATATTATTATTACTATTTTCAATTATTTTTTTATTAGATATTAATAATCTTAATTTGTCCAGAGAAACAAGAAATTAAAAATATTTACTATTTTTTCTTTCATGACTGAGGGTATAGAATAATAATTAAATTCACTAAATATAAAATTAGGAACTTAGATTTTTTTCCCAAATTTCATGCTATGCCCTTATTTCATGGGCTTCTTCCTTTTTTTTTTTTTTTTTAATAATACAAGCTCCACAATTTTAAGTTTATAGTAAAATTTTAAAGTTTTCACATATTTCAAAGAGTAGTTTTTCATTCTTCCAAAATACATAGGAATCTACTAATTAAACTCAGTATTTCATGACCTATTAATTCAGCAGTTATTATAATCCATCTTTAATTGGATTAGCTATAATTACAATTAAATGGTTCTCTGAATCATAAAAGGTTAAATACAAGTCATTTTCCATTTAAAGACTTAAATGTGAGTTGATCGTGGTAAGAAAGGAAAGATACTTCATTCTAAGGTTAATTGCTAAGCCTTTTCCTCTATTTTCATGAAGTCAACTTCCTTATCTTGTGCTATTTTTTTTTATGGTTCATAAAACCTTTCAACTCCACAACATACTGTCAAAATACATGGTATCTTCAATAAATAGTTTTTTATAATCTATAATTCTTACAATATAGCCACCACTTACCTGTATGCAAATGTGGATAAAATAATTCTTTTCCTACATCCAATAGGTTATGTTTCTACTTAAGTTCAGTTTGTGACAGTGATTATCACTGACAGGAGGAGAAAGAAAGACTGAAGACCTTTGTGATCAATTCAGTTTTGGTGAATTGTTTCTTTTTTCTTCTCTCTCTCCTCTCTCTCCCTGTTTTCTTCCTTTACTTATTCCCCGCCCGCCCCCACACATATACATTTATTGTGTTTTTTTAACACCAAGTTTTTAAAATTAATATTTTAAACCTATTTCCATTCAAAACAAGTCATTCAATGGTGAACAATTAATTTTACACTTATCAAAAGAACATTATGCTCATTATACTTTCTTCAGAAAGATAATACATTAGTATTTTGAATCACTAAGTTTATATAATTTGGAAGCAAAGCCCTGGATTTCCTATTAGGCACTTTGAAATTAACTATATCATTTGAGAAAATTTTAGGAGAAGAATAAAAAGGGAAGAAAAAGATGCATAGAAGAAATGATAGCATGTTTGCTACAGGATGATATTTACTTCAATTCCATAAATACTGTTAAGGATAAAGCACATGTCAGGAGTCCCTTGTTCTTTTTTAAGCATATTTCTTTATTTTAAGAGAAAGAGAGAGTGAGAGAGCATAAGGGAGGGGCAGAGAGAGGAGAGAGAGAAAATCCCAAGCAGTCTCCACAGCCCGATGCAGGGCTCGAACCCACAAACTGTGAGATCATGACCTGAACTGAAACAAAGACTGTGATGCTTAACTGACTGAGCCACTCAGTGCCCAGAAGTCCCTTCTTTTTTTTTTTTTTTTTAATTTTTTTTAATGTTTATTTATTTTTGAGACAGAGAGAGACAGAGCATAAATGGGGGAGGGTCAGAGAGAGAGGAAGACACAGAATCTGAAGCAGGCTCCAGGCTCTGAGCTGTCAGCACAGAGCCTGACGCGGGGCTCGAACTCACAGACCGTAAGATCATGACCTGAGCTGAAGTCGGACGCTTAACTGACTGAGCCACCCAGGCGCCCCCAGAAGTCCCTTCTTAATAGAAGTATGTGATAAGTACCCAATCATGCATTGTACAAGGTAGTATTTCTTTCTTTATTTTATTTTTTTAATTTTAGAGAGAGCTGGGGAGAGGGGCAGAGGGGTAGGAGAGACAGAAAATTAAGCAGGCTCCACGCTCAGCATACAGCCCATCGAGGGGCTCAATCCCATACTCCTGGGATCATGACCTCAGCGGAAATCAAGAGGCAGATGTGCAATCAGCTGAGCCACCCAGGTGCCTGGTAGTATTTCATCAGGTTTTATGGTGTTCATCAGAGGAGAAGAGGAGAGATGCCATCTGATCAAGTTACATAGCAAAGGATTCATGATGGTGCTGTACCCCAGGGAATATGAAATAAGAGAATGAAGGTAAATGGCATGCCAAGAGTTAGGACAAGCATGAACAAAGGCCTCTGAGCAGGAAAGTCCCAGAAACAATACTTAGTCCCATTGAATTGGAGTGTTGGTTATAAAGAAGGGGGTCATGAAATAAAATTCTGGAGAAAATGGATGAAGTGATATTACAGAGAGCCTCAAATGCCAGTTTGAGGAGTCCAAAACCAATAAAGAATTTCCAACAAGGAAATGACAGGATTTGGGCTGTGCTTTAGATCAATTCATAGAAGAACAGATCAGAGTATCAGAATGAAGGGAGTCTGGGAGTAGAGAGAGTAGAAATAGATTGGCTGTTATAGTCTGAGCAAGAACAATAAGGGAGAGGGTGCCAAGAAGTTCTCAGGAGGAAATAATCTTGAATGAGTCAGACTAAATGAAAGGCCTCAGTTACATACTTATACAGAGTCTGATGAGTAACATATTTTGAAAACACTGGAAATTTAACATTAGAACTTGAATTATCTTACATGCATCACACTATTTTGGGTGATGCAATTATATCTGTGATATAGAGGACTCCTTGTTCAAAAGAAATAAGTCAATAGGAAAAGGCAGGGACATTCTACTATGTGGTAATAAGAAGTATCTGTCCTTAAAACCTGTGAGATTAATAGTCAATATCTGAGCCAGAATAAGTAGCTAAGGGATACTTTGCATTGATTCTCAGCCAGAAGATATAGATGATGTTTAACAACAGTAGTTCTCAAACTTCAGTGGGCAGAAGAATTACCCTAAGGGCTTGTGGGAATGCAGATTGTTGAGATACCCCTCCCCAGAGTTTCTGATACAGGCTGAGGATCAGAATCCACATTTCTTTTTTCTTTTTTTTTTTTTTTAAACGTTTATTTATTTTTGAGACAGAGAGAGACAGAGCATGAACGGGGGAGGGGCAGAGAGAGAGGGAGACACAGAACCGGAAGCAGGCTCCAGGCTCCGAGCCATCAGCCCAGAGCCCGACGCGGGGCTCGAACTCACGGACCGCGAGATCGTGACCTGAGCCGAAGTCGGACGCCCAACCGACTGAGCCACCCAGGCGCCCCCAGAATCCACATTTCTAGTAAGTGCATATATGACGCTGATATTTCATTACACAGGTTACAGAATGTTAAAAGTGACAGCTTATGGGAAATTAAAACACCTAGATATTTACTAGAATGCCCTTTGTCCTAATCAAGAATATCAAAAAACTGTGTTGTCTTGCTGAAACAGCATTCCTCAGGTTGAAAACAAAGCAATGAAGATAGTTTCTATTCCTGATTTAATTTTTACCAGCAAAGAAGAGCTTAGTCCTGAATCTGATATAATGGAAACTTTTAGAGGAAGCATACATGTTATTTTAATAGTTGAGAAAAGGCTACTAAAGCACATCCTAATTTTTAGGAAATCATATTAAAAAACAACTTAAGAAGAAATAGCTATCATATTCCCCTTGGGGTTCCATGGCCAGAAAATTTAAAGGAAATAGAGAATAAAATTTGAAAATCTGATAATACAATCACAAATGATACTGATGAGGAAAATAAAGAATCAGTATCCAAGGAAACCAGTGTCGTTGCTTAGGGCTCTCTTTCTGATGAGCTCTAATTTAAATGAGACGTGTGTAAAATATGAAGGGAAGAACATATAACCAAAGATGAATACAAAAAAGAAGAAACAATCTTTAAGAATAGGACCAAGAGGCTAAAATATTTTTTACTTATGCCAAGTGCACTAAAGAGTTTTCTCTTTAATATGCATAAAATATGTGTGTATATGTTATAAATTCACTATCAGACTAAAAATATTTTTTAAATGATGGATACAGTCACTGCTTAGGAAAATGATATACTGTTAAATGTGATAAAATGGTGGTTTACTTCTATTTCTCTCCACTGGGAGAATTATCTTCACATTAGGAATGATAGCATCATAAAGAGGTAATTGAAGCACAAAATAAAAGCAAAGATTATGAGAGCATTTAGCCTCTTTAAATGAATGTTCAAGTCCAGACACAGATGAATTACATTTGAAAGGTTGTGAAACAAATCATTCTGCATAATCACTAGGAAATGATGGTGAATAGAGGAAACCCCGGAAGATTAGAGATGGGAAAATAACTCAATTTTCAAAAATGGATAGAAGTAAAGTATGGGATTTATAGAGTTATCAGATAATTGTTAAAACTAAAAAACTTTGGGGGTTGTCTGGGTGGCTCAGTGGGTTAAATGTCTGACTCTTGATTTCAATTCAGGTCATGATCTAACAGTGGTGAGATCGAGACCTGCGTCAGCAGATTCTCTCTCCTTCTCCTTCTGTCCCTCCCTTGTGTGCTTGTGCACACACACATGCTCTCTCTCTTAAAAATAAATAAATAAATAAATAAATAAATAAATAAAGCCTAAAAATGTTTGTAAAATGCTGTCATAGTATTAGTTTGGAACCTCTAGTGAGTGGTGAACATGAAAATTGAATAAACAAATGAATGAATAAATAAGTATAAACAATACCAAGAATACACTCTGACCAAGGCACACCAAAAGCTGATTTCATATTTCATGAGATTTCTATCAGATTCTAATTAAAACACAGGAATTTCAAGATGCCTTTGTAGCTAAGACAGAGAATGTGCAACAAATGTTAGACATTGAATTAGTTCTGTAGAAGAGCTCTCCTTAGGGGCTCTAATTACGAATCAGAAGAATGGACTCTTAGGAGGTAGCTTCCCTCCTTGGCTCTGCTCCATTCAGCTCAACTTTTTTTTCTATAAATATCTTAACTGAAAACTAAATGGTGTTCCTATCAAATATGTAGTTGACTCAAAGCTAGAAAAACTATTATCTTTGACACCAGAAACAGGATATAAATTGATCTCGACGGACTAAAGAGATGAGGCAAATCCAATATAATGAAACTGAACTAGGATAAATGAACAATCCTAGATTTGTGTGCAGGTAGCAATCGTACATGTTGAAAGCAGAAGATCTTTCTATTAACAATTGGTGTGACAATGACTTCAGAGCTTTAATCAACTACAAATTTACCGAGACAACATATGTGGAAGGGCCTTATGATGCCTGGCAAATAGCTGGGTTTTGTTGAATTTCACTACAAAGCAACCACATAATTTGGTTGCTAAAGTTGTAGGCTGACTTGCAGGAATAAGGCGCACACACGAAGGGAGATAATACTTCCATTTCATCCTGGCCTGGTTAAATCATTCACAGAGCGTTTTGCCCAGTTAGGAGTTCTTCAAAAAGAAGTACACTGGTAAAGTAAGTAACATTTTAGAAGGGGTGACTGAAATAATGTCATGTTAGGAAAACAGATGGTGGGGCTAAGGGGTGGGTGAGGTTTGGCAGGAGAAGAGAATGACTACAGTAAGCACAATATTAATATTTAAAAGGTTGCCATGTGGAAAAGGAAAATTTCTAATATTTAAATTGCACCAGAAGAGCTGAGGAAAGATGAAGAGAAAAATATTTCCGCCTGAAACGAGAAAGAACTTTCTAATAAGTTCAGTTTTCCAACAAGGAAAGATACCATGTAATGAAGTGAGATTCCACATGTTTCTTCCAGAGGCAGGACTGTGGGGAAGGTGTAGAGGGGATTTCTAAGTTGGTTTAAGAAGCTGGTCTTAATGACTCCTATAGTTCCTACCAAATCAATTCAGTAAATATTTATTGAACATTTACCATGTGGAAGGCAACCTTCCCCTTTTGGGAGTATATAAAAGCAAATGGGATAAAGACTCTCCTAAACATACCTATGGTCTTGTCAGTGTTGCTGAGGTGTGTACTTCATTAATTTTAAGACTGTAATACTTAGAGATAAGTGATTTAAAAACCACACAGTGCTCTGGAAGAAGAGGAGAGAAAGTAGTGTAGAAATATCCCACTGAACAGGGCCCCAAGGATGTGTAAGATTTTTATAGGCTATAATTGGTGAGGAAAAGAGGTAGTAAAATAATTTCAAGTAAACAGGAAATTATAGTAAAGATAACACCCTGAGAGAAAGGCTAAAAAGAAAGTTGTTTAGTTGGGGTAAAGTTTGATGGTAACAGGGAAGGAAGGAAAGATAACGCTCAGAGAGGGCTTTGAAAGCTATGCCCCATCTTCTAGAGGCAAGAAGAATCCAAAAGAGTGTGGAATCACCATAACTGGAATTTTACTTTAGGAATTGGCATATGTGTATAAGTTGAATGCCATAGCGGCATTTGGAAAACAGGTAGCCAAAATAGAGGCAACTAAAGATATTTTATTGAATTATTTATTATTATTATTTTTTATTATATTTTATTGAATACCATCTATAATTCAGAGCACTAAGTGAGATCCTTTACATAAAAACATCTCTCTTAATCCTCAAAAGTTTATATGAATAAATATAACTACAAAAATGGTACAGACTCAAGTGAGTGTTATCACACTATGATAATATAAACTAGAAACATAGCCATAATTTTCAGGCAATGGTGGCGTCTTCTCAGGAAACATAAGAAAGCAATTCATTAGAATACTTTTGAAAGACCCTCTTTGGGGAGTCAGAAAGGAAAAGTAAGAGTTTCATGTGGGTTTTCATTATATTTAGAATCAAATTATTATATCTAGGATCTTATATGAGAATGTAGTTTGCAAATTTAAAATTTAAGCATAATATAAATGTTGGGTACCATGAATTTGTTACATGTAGATTGAAAACTTGAGCTCTCCTATTAGCAGTGAACTTAATCTGTCATACAGAGATAATTCTGACGAATGAGTTACTTCTCAGGGGGCCAAATGTGGTATCTTTTCACTTAAACCATATATACTTTACAACACTGAACACCTTTATTTTTTTATTCTAATGCCATGAATGAATGAGGAGAGTACATTAATTTGTATCACAAAGATAGTGGTTCCCTGTCGCAACTGAGGCAAAAATTCTGTCTGAAGATCGACAAATGACGAGAGTAGCAATTGGTAAACTTTTGGATTGGAACCTATTTAAACTTCTGTTGTGGATCACAACTGATGGGTAACTAATAAAAAAAAAAAATATGATCGGAAAGCAAGAATTAATAGACAGGATTTATTTAGTGTGCACCTGAGATCCACTGGCCTCATGAAATGCATACTTATACCTACATACTGAGAGAATTATCATTTATTAAAAGCCCCCACTGATAAAACACAGTGGGCTATTTTATATTCATAAAGCTGTGGCTGAGAAAATGCAACAAGATTCCAACCAGATTCCAATCAGCAAATTCCCTAATTGATTGATTTAGCCTACTTATTTAGGACAACTCTACTTGAAGACCTCTGGGAAGGGCACACACTAGTTACTGAACAGCTATTCTTTTGTGATCCATTAAATGATGTCAAGGTTTTATATTACTTGCCCATATTTAAAAGTTAATTTTTGCATTAAAATCTAGATCTCCTGCTTCCCATGAAAAATCAGATCTAGCATGTATGAGTACATATTCATACAGAACAACCATTAGAGAAATTAACTTGCTCATTTAGACAAGGTGTGAACTCTTTAGTTTACTGTGGGCTCTACCAATCCTTTCTTTGCTTTTTTTTTTTTTTAAGCACCCATATTATTCACTTATGTGTCTGATCTATTTCTCTTATGTAGTCCGGATCTGTTGTTTTTCTTACAGTTAGCAGCAAAATTGGGCATTTGAAAGCTACTTGAATTCCATCTGAAGGTGTGGTCCACTGATCAGCATTACAGCAATTTTTATACATCAGATGACTTCTGGTGTGTATAGCTATTACATTTACTTTTTGATTTATTTTGTTCCTATTAAAAAGTGCAAAAAGTAACAAAAATTCAGGCCTTTATTTTTATAAGTGTATTTATGTATTTATGAAAATTCATATGAGAAAATTAAAGTCATCGGTGAGTAACTATACTTTATTGTATTTGCTATGGACTTCAATGACAAAATTTGCCTAATTTACATATATTGCAAATTTGGTATTTATTCTTTTTTTTTAATATCACAGGTGGCTAGACATTCACATAATAAATATGCTTTTACCTTGAATCAGTTGAACTTCAAGAAAAATTAATTACATTAATCATTTGATTTATTTCCTTTTATAATTTAAGAATCCCCATGACAATGACAACTTTTTGCTAATTTCTGAGTAGTAGGTGCATCTTCCTGTATTATTCTCTACATTTATCAAGTGAGTTTCTTTGAAGGACGTAAGACCTATTTACAGTCTCTTCTTAGTGATATTTCTGTAATAGTCACCCTTAATTTAGAAAGATCATACGTGCATTACAACTGTTGATTTCTCTTGAGTTTTAACTTCATAATTTCCTGTTCTTAGGCCAGTCTGAATTCTGCATAAACATTTATTAGTTATGTGTTTATACAAGCAGTCACATTAAAAAATGACATTGCATGTGTTACTAAGTTATTTTGAAAACTCAGTTGATATTGAAACAATTACAAAATAATAAATCTTGAGTTATCTAGTATGAAAAACATATAATTCCTGTTTGTTTGTTTGTTTTAAATTTCTGTTCAAGTGTATTGAGGAGAACAAAGAAAACACATTCATAAGGGTTTGCATTCCTTCCTAAATTGTCACCATCAACATCACTCTCCTCATTTTCTGATTTCATTTGTTAAGTATCACTTGGGAAAAATTTGCCTTCTTTTTCTATATTTGAAGAAAGATTAGTATGAAAAATTAATTTTTCCTAATTATCAAGGGCATGAGATTGGGGAACAGATAAGTAGGTTTATTTTAAAACATTGACTCTACACATTTCCATCTTTCTGCTCCCACTCCATTTTCTGTTTTCTCTGAGTATCCCACTCTCTTTGCCCAATAGCAGTGGAACAGAGACAGAAGCTGTTGTCAGTTCTTCAGTTTACCCACCTTTCCTTCAGCAATGTTTTTACTGAATTGCCTTCCACACTTCTTTTAATTTGATTCTGTCCTTTGTTTTGTAAACAGCCTTACGATTGGCTAAATAGTGTGTGTGTGTGTGTGTGTGTGTGTGTGTGTGTGCGCACGCGCACGCGTGCGTCTGTGCACATGTGTATCAAGGTTGATTTGATGCTTTGAATCTCATTCCAGAGTGAAAGTGAATGACCAGAGGTTAAACGGCTTATTTAAATAAAATAAGGTCAAACGCAGAATTGTTTTGCTTTCATTCATTTTTATGTTATCTTGTCCAAAGAGAAAATACTCTTATACAGTTTGATAATAGGTGGTTTAACATTTGTAGTTTCTCTATTAAATATCATATTCACTTGTGGGATTATTTACAACTTGACTTTGTGAATGATAACTCTTCTGGTATTAAGATTAAAGTAATTAAGGGCCAAATAATGTCTAATTTAAGATTTGAGAGTTTTCTGGAATTTTTAAAAAATACAAATTGTAATTAATTAAAACAATAATACACATGAGTAATCATTATGAGCTGACATACTTGAAACAAATGGGTATTATGTTTTGGAATATTTTCTCTTTCCCTAAGGACAATTGGAGACACATTTTTAACAGAACAAAACTCATTTTCTAAGGATGTAAAAGTAGATGTTCTATAGCGCTAGCCACAGTATATAGAACATTAAATTATTTAACAATATTTAATATTATTATTTAACATTAACATTATTTATTTATTTTAAAATTCATTTATTTTGAGAGAGAGAAAGTGTGTGAGCATCTGTGCTCATGCACAAGCTGGGAAAGGGCAGCAAGAGAGAATCCCAAGCAGGCTCAGCACTGTCAGCGTGGAGCCTGATGTGGGTCTTGAATTCATGAACCCTGAGATCATGACCTGCACCGAAACCCCCGAGCTGGATGCTTAACCAACTGAGCCACCTAACAGTAACATTATTTAATACAGGAATTTGATTTTGACCTTTTTTGCAAGGTACCAATGCATTTTAACGAACAATTTCATTAGAAAAATGTATATTTATGCATCTATAATTCTGTTTGTGCATTCTATAAAATACCTAGTGAATGGCATCTTATCACTGCACACATGAACCTTTAAATATGCATACATACATTTTGTACTGTAAAATTTTTAGCTGAAAAGGGAAGCAATAAGGAAAAATGTGACAACCCGTAGCAGCAACTTTTAAGATACAATTTTTATTTAAAATAAGATCCTTATTTATGGAGCGCCTGGGTGGCTCAGTCAGTTAAGCATCCGACTCTTGATTTCAGCTCAGGTCATGATTTCACAGTTTTTGAGTTCGAGCCCCACATCAGGCTCTGTGCCAATGGTGCTTGGGATTCTCCCTCTCTCTGTCTCTGCCTGCTTTCTCTCTTTCTCAAAAACAAAATAAAATAAATAAAACAAAAAAATTAAAAGATCCTTATTTTTAGATAAAGTAGATAGTGACATTTTTAAAGTCTATATTATGCTAGGAATCAGAATGATTTCAATTAATAATAATTTAATATTTTTTAAATATTTTGTAATGTTTTTATTTATTTTTGAGAGAGAGAGAGAGAGAGAGAACAAGCAGGGGAGGGGCAGAAAGAGAGGGAGACACAGAACCCAAAGCAGGCTCCAAGCTCTGAGTTGTCAGCACAGAGCCCGATTGGGGCTTGAACCTATGAACCGTGAGATCATGACCTGAGCTGAAGTCAGACACTTAACTGACTGAGCCACCCAGGTGCCCCAATAATAATTTAATATTTTTAACGTAATATATCCATTCATCTTATGTAACCTTTTTGGGGGATGTACCTCATATATAATAAAAAAGAAAAAAACGTAAGTAAATTTCTCTATGAAGGAGAACAGAATAGTGACTAAGGTCAGATTCTAGACACAATTTGCTCAAGTTCATACCCTGACTCGGCCATTTACCAGCTATGTAATCTCAGAAAACTTCTCTGTTCCTCAGTTTTCATCTAAATGTTTTAAGGTTGCTGCAACGATTAAATGTTTTAGTTTAACTATAGAACTTAAAATAGAAGGATATAGCAAATCCTGTATAAATTTATTCTATTATGTCGATGCGGCACTTCTAAAAATTGGAACTCTTTTGAAGAAAAAAACTGAAAAGTACTTCAGTTACTTAAGTGAACTGATTAAATGAAAAGCCCTCACATCTAGTGGTAGCAGGTGAGTGAAACAAAGTTTGTTTACTTATGTGTTTACTGTCCCAAGACAGCCAAAAGAATGAGCTCATTAGGGCAAGATATATAAATAGCCATAAAGGATCTTTGAAAAAATGTAAATGTCACACGAGACAAAATAACTGAAACCCTTTCAAGGTGCCATCCTTATAGCAACTATGGAAAATTTTTAAAATCTTTATTGTCAGGAAAAACTAGATTATTCTTAGAATACAGGCTACTGGCCAAAAGAAAAAAAATAATGTGGAGAAAAAAATAACAGAGACTCCATGTTTGGTTTTTAAAGAGTCGGACATTTAATGTATTTTTTGATATTGGGTTAGATTATGACACTACAGGGTTGGGTATGGAAAGCGGAATGAGTATGAGAACTGGAAAAATTAATGGCCTAAAAATATTTTAATTAATTTTCCACATTGACTTTCCTTAAGTGATAATTATGTCAGATTTTTAGAGTCTGATGACAGCATTCTCCCTGCAGCCTGATTTGCAAGCTCTTCTCTGAGTGTCTGCTTAGTCATGTGGACTGTTACATTTCTGATTCATTGAGAGAATGTGAATATCCTATTTTCTGAATTTGTAAGCTTTATAGAGCCCCATAGCGACAGCCTGTAATTTTTGTGTATGTCTGTATGTGTAAATTATTTTCCAATTGCACATTTTCTAGCAACTCTTTCAAATAAAAAAAGATCTTCCAACAAAGTGTTGGAAAATATTGGCTAGAGAATCTTGCATAAGAGCATCCAATGATGTATTAACAGTACGGTGATTACCCTTGAACAACTTTCCCCACTTACAGGCTAGTGAAAGCTAAGCAGGCTTGATGCTCTATGAGGCTGCATGGGAATTTTTTATGTGGAAAGTTCAAAGGAAGAACTTTAATCGCAATAAAGGAAATATAAGCATTTCAGTTTTAATCTTCATGACCTAACTTGTAGGCTTTATTTTTAACCACGGTAACATATTAAGGGACATCATTAAGCTATGATGGGTATATAAAGATCACAGTCTGATTCTATTTTAGGCTGCTGCTTTTAGGGGGCACCCTTCACCTTTAAAATAGCTCGTTTCAGCATTCTAAGATTTCTCTTTCTAGTATTACTGGTATCACAGAAACGAGCAGGAACTTTTGTGTATATATTGAAAACATGCTCTGATATCTAACAGCAGAGTAAAGGCTAACTCACAGTGGGTACACATATACTCAGGTATGCACTGTGGGCTGGACTAATGTTAAAGATAATTAACATCCAACTGTGTTCACATCTCGACTGATTTCCAAACTAACCCTTCCATCTCATTATAACCAATTCCAAACACTTGACTGAGGTCCAATGGAAGCATTTTCTGGGACTTCCAGCCCCACAGCCATTAGTTATCAGATGGCTGTGTTTTTTCACGTAGTAAGCAGTTTGCTTTTTTTTTTTTTTCCTTGCATCCCCATGATGCAAATAAATACAGTACTGTATTAATGCCTATTTTACAAAACTGCTTCAGTTGTGATATACATTTTTAATATAATAAACTGACTGCATTACGGAAAAAAAATTCCAGAACAAATAAACTCATAAAAATTCATTGGTAATGTCTGTTCCTCAATTAAGGAAAGTCTGTCTATCGAGCTTAGGAGAATTGCTTGTAATGAGTGGAAAGTTCCATCATGTTCCCCACAAATCACTACAGCTAATGCTTACATGGAGGTTGCATGGAGTTATTAATTTGGGCTGTATTTCAAGGACAAGTTCCACTGACCTTTTTGTTCCTTTCATCAGCAGTGATACTTTGGTTCAGTCAAAAAGAAAAGAAGCCTGGTTTTTAAGATCCTGTTACTATTCCATTTGGAAAAGCAGCTATGTTATTTGTCCAAATATAACATGTATTCTGAGGAGAAGGTGCTAGATCTGAAAGGTTTCAGTTTCCACTATAAAATGAATGTCATAGTAGGGGAAGACGAGGTTATCAGAAATTATAATCATAGACTTGATCGACAGTCCATGGAGAAACTTGAGATTTCTGTTCCCCTAGGTTTCTGTTTCCTTGCCTTGTCCTTCTTCCCACACTTGACATGTTACAGAATTTTGACAATTGAAGAACATCTCTGGAGTACTGATTACTCTGCCTGTGATCTCCTCGCCTATGTGGAGCTGTGTAGTAAGTCACTGACTATCAGAGGAGCCTTTAAAAAGACAGTTTACTCTTCATTATTATTGAAGAATGCCGCAGTGAGTGATCTGAGGAAGTCCAAATGGCCAAAGGACACATTTTAAATTTGTTTTGTTTCAAGGCATTACAGAGTAAACCATGGTGCAAAATTAATCTCTTCGGCAAGAGAGTGTGGGGTATACAAAGCATCTGCTGGCTGCCTCTGGAATAAAAACACTGCATTTGTCTAGACTTTATTTATGATCCGTTTTTGGCATAACTAGTCGTTACTGCTGAAAGCCAAATTATAGCAGCCTTGTGTAACAGATTACCTCAAAAAAAGACAAATTCAAGAGCTGACTTTTTTTAAAATTTTAAACAAATGTATTTTTAGTCTATCTTCTATGTCCAGGAGTCCCTAAGTCCCACAGCATTTCCAGCTTTTTGAGAATGACAAGAAAACCACAAAGAGAGAAAAAACAGGAGAATGGCTTATTTTTTTTCCCTCCCATTTCCCCACAAACTGCAATCTACCAATCACTTTGTGATTATAATTTTCAGGCCTTAATTTTGCCTTCAAATCCTGTTTATTGTCTTACAGGCTCTGGGGGAATTGGGAAGTCACGTGGTTCATGTGGAGGGCCTCTAGAGGAAGGGAACTGCGTTCTTCAGGATGGCATTCAGCGAAAGCTTTTCCAGAAGCACTTGTAAGTCTGATGAGTGAATTTCAGCTTCACATCAACTTTTTTTTCTTTTTGCAATTTAATTTGCACAAAAAGCAAGCAGTGCTCTTCTGCCTCCAAAAATATGTACGAGTGGGTGTGTATACAAGAGTGAGAGAGACGAGCGAGTGAAGGGAGAGAAAGAAGGAATTGAAGAGAAAGCTCAAATTATGCTTGTTCCATCTTTCAAGCTTCATTTGGGCTTTTTCTTTATTAGAAAGTAGTGCTTATTAAAGACTCTTCTGGGAGTTTTTAATATTTGAAGAAATGGAGCTTTGAACTGAGAAGATGGGAAGGAAATATTTAAAGGTGCGTTGAATCTACAAACTGCCCAGATACGAAGCTCAGAGTAAGAGCTTAGTTGGTAGAGTTCTTTCTACACTTGCACCATATAACTGGACTCAAAATTAGCACTTACAGTAATGATAGTAATGATTATACTACTGTACCCTGAAGAACAGTAAGTAACCTGCAGTGAAATGTATTATGATCATACATTCCAATCAGAGAAGAAGTGTATCTTATCCTTCTCATCATATGCTTTTACACTATTTATTGGTGAAGAAAGTGACTAAACACAAAATCCAATGAAAACAAGATATCACATAACCCCATGGGGAGCATTCAATGGCAATATATTAGTATTCTGGTGCTTTATTAAGTACAACCTCTGCCTGGTATTGACTTGCTCCAGAAAACCCATTATAGAACAACCCCATTTAAAGCTCTGAAAACCAAATGGTTGAATCACTGTATCATACATCTGAAACTAATATAAAACTGTATGTTAACTAACTGGAACTAAAATAAAAACTTAAAAAGCCAAAAAAATAAATAAAGCTCCGAAAACCAGTGTTTTGTTGGCACACAGTATTTATAGTTGATATTAATAAGTTCCATGTAGGGGCACCTGGGTGGCCCAGTCAGTTAAGCATCCGACTTTGGCTCAGGTCATGATCTCAAGGCTTGTGAGTTCGAGCCCCGTGTCAGGCTCTGTGCTGACAGCTCAGAGCCCAGAGTCTGCTTCAGATTCTGTGTCTTCCTCTCTCTCTCTGCCCCTCCCCTGTTCATGCTCTATCTCCCCAAAATAAACAAACACAAAAAATATAAGTACTATGTGTGATTTTTGAGACATATCTTGTTCATTTTACATGGCTACAAAATTAATTTAAAAATTAATTAGCGAGCATATGAATGAGCTAAACTATCTTTTTTATTTTTATAAATTTGTGGGTTTTTTTTTTTCTCAATGGAAACTCAGCTACCAAACTATACCTTTAAAAAGTATACAAACAAGAACAGTGAGGGGTAGGAATTGTTGTTATTGACAATACAACGTAGACCTACACTAACCAAAGGATAAAAGGAGCAGCCAGGTGTCAGTCATGCCACCGAGAATAAGGGCAACTGTAGGAAATTTCATTTGTCTTAATTAAGCTTTGATTCAGCATCTTGGAAAAACCCTCACTTGCTCAGCCCTACACTGTTCAGGTGAAAGCGCTTTGCGAAGTTTAAGAACCAAATCTAAATAACAGAAACTGAACTCATCATTTTCAGGGTGATTTTGGTGTATCCTACAATACATAATTATTCCCCAGAGATCTGCCCAACAAGTATATCCTGCCTTTACATTGCATCCTAAATTCTTTGCGCCATTCTCATTATCCTCTGATTTGGGTGACTTTCCCTAAAGTGTATCACATTCAAGGCGTTGAAAAGTAATCCCTGAGCACATGCTCTATGGTCTACACAGTAGGTACCTCACAATTTCCTTTTACCTTCGGTGATATTATAACTTCCTAGGGAACAAGTGGAGCTGGGGGAAAGAACTGCCTACTCAGCATACTTCCCCTCATCAGCCTCTCTTTTGTCTTCAGGTTCAAGTCCTTGTTACTATTCCATAGCCTTGGAGAAAAATGCTGAATTTAGCACATGGGGTTTACATTTTTTTCTTCCAAGTTTTTATTTAAATTCCAGTTAGTTAACATACAGTATAATATTAGTTTCACGGGTAGGATTTGGTGATTCATCACTTACATACAACACCCAGTGCTCACCACTTGAATTTATATTTTAATTCTCTTTAGAAAGTTCTACATGGGGTAGGTCATTCATTATATCCTTTGAGAGGTTTTTCTCCCCTAGAAATGTCTTATTACGTAGGTTAAGAATGCAGGCACCAGGTTTTTTAAAAAAGCTCTCCAGGCAATTCTAACGTCCAGCAAAACTTAAGAAACACTGACCCAAGTATCATTTTAAGGTGACCACCATGGCTGTAGTATGGAGAACTGTTTAGAGAAACCAAGCATTCTATTTTTACATGCTAATTGTGAGATATCTGAAACCCAAGTCTAGAAGCAAATACACTAATTAAGGAACTACAGGGAAAAACTGGGAAATGGAAGATTTTGTTTTTGTGACAATCAAGGAAGAGGTGATTGGAGTTTGCAGGTTCATTTCATTTCTTTTCTTTCTTTTTATTTTGAGAGAGAAAGAGAGAAGGGGAGGGGCAGAAGGAGAGGGAGAGAGACAGGGAGAGAGAGAGACAACAAGGAGCCAGACATGGGGCTCAAAACCACAAACCATGAGCCCAAATCAAGAGCCAGATGCTGAACTGACTGAGCCACCCAGGTGCCCTTGCAGGCTAATTTCAAAGATTAGTCCTCTAGGCCAGAAGTATAAGCAGAAACTAAAGACTGTTATTTTCACACAAACTTTGACACTTGGAAGTGCTACTTGTTAGGAACCACAATGTCGTGGCCTCCTTCTTCTCCCCACTCCTGTGGAGGGGCTTTAGTGATGTGTGTCTACGAAATCTGACCTTGGGGTAGCATGAACAAGTGACACCGCCAGTGGACTGAAGCTGTACTCCTGGCAGGCCTGCACCCAGTGTCCTGAGCAATAGGACCAATCAGAATCGGGCCCAGGAGGATGAAAATTGGTACATGTTCCACACTGGCTGAGGGTAACTGCTCTGGAATCTTGTGAGTCATGTCCTTAGGGGACACTAGAGTGGTTGGGAAAGATCTGTTTAGGGAGGAAGAGGGCTGGAGGTCCCATAATAGCAATTAGGGGGTGGTAATCCAAAGAAACATGTGTTACCCGCAAAAGAATAATGAATGCATTCATGCATAATCAAGAACTGAGTGCACGAAGACGTCTGCCAATTTTTATCTCATACATAACTCAGTAATCCATACTGTCCAGCTCAGGACAACACTGAGGTGCCTGTGAGGGACTGAAGAGCTGTCATTTGTACTATTAAACACTAAATGTGAAGCTTGCAACAATAAGATAAGGTAATTGGCCATAGGATCTCTTCCCTTCCACATCTATACCATTTTCAAAGGACTAAAGTCGGCCCTAGAATCAGAGATCTCCTTCCATTTTGTTGTACAGGCACCAAAGTATTTGCCATCATTGATGTTGTAATTATTTCCAACCTCATGGAAGGCAATTAAGCAAGAGAGAGACCAAGACATCACATAATAGTACAGGAGTCATGCAAACAAGATTTGCTGCTGCTGTAAAAGTAATGAATGGCCTCACGAACAGCGTCATACTCATCAATTGCAAAATTTCTTATTTGAGGGTTGTTGTAAAAATTGCAAAATATAACAGCTATGAGGGTAGCTAGTACAGTGCTTGCACATAGTTGATAGCTACTAAATATTTATTTTATTAGAAGTGAGCATAAACTAGTAAAAAAAAATTCTCTAAAAGAATCATTTGATTCACTAATGATTTCCAATTTGTTTAACAATTGCATTTGTCTGATACGTACAAAAGAACTGTATCAGAATAACCTATGAGCCATTAATATAAAAAGCTGAGAGGGGTGCCTGGGTGGCTCAGTTAGTTGAGCGTCTGACTTAGGCTGAGGTCACGATCTCACAGTCTGTGAGTTCAAGTGTGCGTCGGGCTCTGTGCTGACAGTTCAGAGCCTGGAGCCTGCTTCAGATTCTGTGTCTCCCTCCCTCTCTGCCTCTCCACTGCTCATGCTCTGTCTCTATCTCTCTCTCAAAAAAAAAAAAAAAAAAGGTTGAGAAATAAAGAAAACTGCTGTCTAATTATTATTATAAGCAGAGACAACTATCCTAAGAATATAGTTAATCAAAATCTTATTTCAGTGAATTAATTTGCATGCATAGTAAGAATGAACCAGTCATATGTCAGTCTCCATTAGAACCCTACAATTTAGAATCTTAGGCATAAAAATATTAATTTAGTATTTCATTTAAACTTATAATAGTGTTAATTTTAAGAAAATTCTTCAACACTCCGTGGAGAGTCTACCTTCAAATATTTAAATTATTGCTCTTGATAATATTATAAGTCCAAGAATTAGTTTATTTGCTCGAGATGCTTTCGACCTTTGTAAAAGAAATAGATTTTAGATATAACGAAAAGGTAGAGACTAAACCAAATTATGTGTTCATATAACTTTTAATGCTAACACTTACAAATAATTTGCAAGAATTTTATACAGCCTGATCTACTTGGATAATGGTAAGTTTGGGAAAAATTCTGAATTTTCACAGATGGTTCTACATCCAGTTTTCCACTGCACTTCTTCCCAGCATATACTCACTCCGTATCTGCCAACGTATGGATGCATTGTCAGTTTTGCAATGCATGATGTGCTGATGCCCGGCCACTTGTGTGCAGACTCACCGATGTGGGCCAATGACCAGGTGCTGGCATCAGCTCCACCCTGCCCGTGATGAACTAACGACTATGGGGCAGGCTGACCATCACGTATTTTGCCAACCATTTGCCTAATTAGACTATTTAAAATCGACACTCAGAAGGCAGATCATAACTCATGAGGGCTAATATCTGTTGATTTACCATTCTGGTGTTTCCTAGGGGAGAAACCAACACCTGTGGTATGAAAAATGCAGACTATCGACTGTCTGCAGTGTTTGTTTTCTGTTTTGAGAGATGCTGATCTGCCACAGATGCGTGTACCTTGTAATACTTGAAATACTGTACACTCGACTGGAGGTAAAAGTGCTGATGCTGCTCAAATATGCATGAGGTGGCTGGTGCGTACTTGGGAATGCACCAGAACTGCTGGCACGGGTTCAATCAGTAAATAAACATAAAACAGCTTTTTCATTTTTAGATACAATTTTATCCAAACCAGCTTATGTTCTTTCACGGTGGCGGAAGGAGGGGGTGAATACAAAACAGTGCCTGCATCTTAAATTTGAAGGCAGAGGAAATTAAATGCAATGCTAATTCCATTAGCTGGTTTTTGATTAGAGACATGGTTGCTTTTGAAAATAGGGAAGGTTCTCTGGGTGTTCCCAGTGGCTCTCCTGGGTTCCTTTAATTTAGAGAAGTCGAAGACCATAAGGGAAAGGAATCTGACGTGGAGTGGTACACTTCAGTGACTTGTCCCACAGAGAAGTGGAAGGTATGCATAGGCAGAGATGGGGGATACCAAACAATATAGGACACTATCAACGATCTCTAATGGATAGGGCAGGGTTAGTTAGAGCTTTACGTAAAAGAGATGGTTCTGATTGAGGGTATGGCTTGAGGACATAATGGCGACGTGAAAACTCTACACATTAGCACGATGAGCATGCCAAGTCAAATTTCTGACATAGACCTGACTAATATTCACTCCTCAGATTCCACAGATCAAGAATGGTGGAGAGTTTCTATTTAGAAATTACTTTGATGCCTAGGTCTCCTCTGAGGACGACAGACAGAGCTTTGTATCAACTTTAATAAGTACTATCATTTTACTTTCATCATGTATTTCATTGTTTGGGGGCAATGGGTATAGTAGCATCTCTTCTGAATAATCTAAGTAAATTATTTGTGCTTCCATACTGCTGATAGTGGTCAGGTTCTCTTATTTTGGCTGCAGGGTATTCAGGCAGTCTCTGGAGGGGTGGTCCTACTTGAATTCCACCTCCACAGTCCGTAGGAATACCTTCGCGAGGTTAGGCACAGTGCAGCCACCATATATCTGCACGCAGCTGATCTGAAAGGCTCCCTTGCTCTTCCCACTATGCTCTTTGGAAAGCATCTTCCTCCACTCTAATAGATTTCTCTAATATTGCATCTTAGAAGAATGGCTTTACACGTTGGTTTTTTGTTCGTTTGTTTGGTTGGTTGGTTGGTTTTTTTGTCTTTTTCCTCCCAGAAAGCCCATGAGATCTTAATGCAAAATCTTCCATACCCTTCCCAGAAACATTAAATTGGGTACCTATTACTCTTCCTGTAACAAAAAGTACACTTTCTTCCATTGGCCGATGTACCTCACTGGAAGACAACCATGAGATTTTGGTAGGATACATAACTGTTTTCAAAGCTTCTGCTTCCAATAAAATCAGTTAGACAACTAAAATATTAAAATAGTAGAAAGCTGGGAGGCACCTTAAATATCAGCATGTTTTTGACTTTGAGCCTGTTGGGACGAGTAATTTAGTTTCATTAACTAAAGTGACTGTCCTTGTCACTCTGGCAGGTCAGCGCTGACTTGGGGACAATGTCTATGTAGGAAAGAATAAAGAGGAGAAAGCACGGGTTTTTAATAAAATAATATAAAGATTGCGAAGACCCTATAAACACTTGGATACATATTTCAGTAATTCTGAAATACTGCTATTGGATCTGAGACTGTGCATAGGATTTTTATCAAACGTAGACTGTTCAAGACAGGCAAGGGTTTGTATCCAGATGGGCAGGATTCTTAAATTTGGAATCTATGGCTCTAGGTCACAGCTTCCAACTGAATAAGGAAGGGGAGGCCTGTCAGGATTTCTGGAGTTCCTGGGTGGGCTTTCTCTCTGAAATCACTTTAAAACCCTCGGAAACAGTTGGCAGTGCTGCGGGCAGCTGCCCAAGTAGCAACTGCAACAGTTGTATCAGTACAGCTACTGTTATAAGGAAGAGGATGGCCAAGACCCACGAAACATCCCGATAAGAAGAGGTCTGAGTTTTTTGGGTTTTTTGTTTTTGTTTTTTTTTGAAAAGATGAAGCCTAACAATTGTTTCTATGATACCTAAGATGTTCAGATATCTCTGCTTGCAATATCGTAAGAAACTGGAACAGGCATCGGGCTAGAGACCACAGCTGTTAGTGCTCATTATATGATTTATAGCATACGGGATAATGCATTTGAATATAAGATACATTAAGATACAAGGGAAAGCTTAGAATAAACAGGAAAGCAGAACCTTCAACACTACTTACTCTTTTTTTTCTTTTTCAACACCATTTACTCCTGATCGATTCTTTCATTCCACAGATATCTACAGAAACCTAACCTGAGCCAAGCACTTAGGTTGGTACTGAGGATACAGCTATGAAAGAAAAAAATAAAACCCCTGTCCTCTTGGAGCTTACCTTCACCATTTTTTTGCTTCATCGACTAATTCTATAGTTTCTTTAAAAAAAATTTTTTTTAAATGTTTATTTATTTTCGAGAGACAGAGAGACAGAGCATGAGCGGGGGAGGGGCAGAGAGAGAGGGAGACACAGAATCCCAAGCAGGCTCCAGGCTCTGAGCTGTCAGCACAGAGCCCAACGCGGGGCTCGAACACACAAACCGCGAGATCACGACCTGAGCCGAAGCCGGACGCTTAACCGACTGAGCCACCCAGGCGCACCATAGTTTCTTTAACTCGAATAAACGATGCCTCGTCCAAGATGCGATCAACAGGTAACAAACATCTGATGAATGTTCATATGGGTCAGGCACTGTTGTAGTAAATGTGCCACCTACATTGTCACGCTTAATCCTCCCAGCAACCCTTCAAGGCAGAAGCTGTCTTACAGACGGGAAAAGGAAGACACAGCGTGGAATGCACTTGCTTAAAGTTCCATCGTTAGGAAGTAGCAGCACCAGGGCTGAACCCACAGTCGGGTCACAGAATGAGCCTGCATCCTTAACCCCTCCACCTTACTGCCTCTCATGATAACAAACACTCGCGATGTCATTAGTAGGTATTCCTGATTATTTTGTTTCTATTGACTTAAATGTGAAACGCATTGCTACTTTGTGTTTTTAAAGAACAATTTTCTGTTTATAAACCGGGTATATCACCAGTAACAAATCCTACATATGCCAGAAATATGCAGGCCATGAGAGTACTTAAAAATAAACACAAAAATCACAGTTCTGAAGTCTGATTCTGAATTTGGCATTTATAAATAATTACACTTGAAGTTGTTCTCTCACCTCGACGCCAGCTTTTACTGTATCTATAGAAGTAAATGCCATTTATTTTGGAGGGTGTGCAGAATCCTGAGACCAAGAAAAGGGACCTTTGGGATTGTTGGTCCAAACCCTTCATTTCAGAGATGAGAAACTGAGGTCAAGAGAGGTTTTTTTTCTTTTTTTTCAGGTCACACTTGAAAGTTTCAGCTCACTTAGAGACTTCTCACTTGTTCTTTAAACGAATTCGAGAATTAACGGATCAAGATGCACTTCCTATAGAAAGCTGAAGATAAGATAGCTATAAAATTCTCTCTCTGGCAACTTCCGGAATGTTTAATACGAACGTTGTGATTTAAAGAAATCAGCATCAACATTTCCTATCTGACTCTTGGGATAATTTAATGAAGGATTTAAGTGTTCTCCAGCACGGATAGCGTTCGCATTCAGACATGAAATAGATGAGGCCTGCGTAAGGGATAGAGCGGCAGCACGGTATAAACCATTACACACAGTGTCAAACAGAACTGAGCTCGAATTTTGATTCTGTCTCTTAGTAACTAGGAAATCTTGGGCAATTTTTTTTTCTGAGCCTTGGTTTTCCCTTCTGTAAAATAGAGAGATGAATGTCTATTACTTGGGTTGTTGTATAAATTAAATAGGACAATGCATTTTAAGCACTAAAATAATAAAAATGCACAAAACTTGAGTTTCGGTACATTCTGTGGTTCAAAAGGAGAAATAATTAGCTCACAAAAACTAGACGTCGCTTTGAGGCCACACATACTCCTAGGCTTGGCTACGCCATTTGTTCTTCCTGTCCTGAATCCCTCAAATTTTAGTAAAAGTATCCTTGAGCAACCAGAACCGTCTTCTAGACTATGGTAAAAAAAAAAAAAAAAAATACAGATGAAACCTTTGATAATACAAAGTCTTTTTAAGCTTAAAAAGATCTTTCGTTGTCTGGCTTACAATAACACTTTTAGCATCATGTGCACCCTTCCTCCTTCCTCTCCTTGAATTTTACATTCCAGTCATGCGAAGCCATCTGTTGTTCCCTGAAAATGCCATGCTGTTCCACACTTCCATGTATCTACATGCCATTTCCTTTGTCTCAAATGGCCCTTTTCTTCTTGTTCTTTTGCCAACCTCTTGCCTGGCCTCTTGTACTAACAAAGCTCCTCAGAGGCAGGATCCATGCCTCTCTGGCACAGAGCCTGGAACATATATGAGAGCCATGCAAATATGTGTCACATGAATGAATGAGGAAGATGATCAAGCTGGGCCATTTTTGTTTTAATTAGATCTCATAATAATGTAAGGAAATGTATTTGTGCAGTTATATAATGGCTGTCTAAGAAAGAATGAAACAGACTCAGAAAATCCATTGACTAATGGTATCACTATTGTTCAAATGTGATAATATGTTCACAAAGGATCAAATTTGAAGGAGAACCCTTATTTGGATATATGCTTTGAAAATAATACCTCTAATATATTGTGTGTCAGGAAGTTTGACATCTAAAGTTATTATTTTTAATGTGAAAACAAGACAGATATGATACTAGCCAAGCATTTTAACTATCAGTCAAGTACATTACATGGCACATATTGGCGCTATTAACATCGTTTCAAAATAATACTGCGTGATACTCAGTGGAAGACGATCTATTCAAAATCTGCCTAAAATATTTGTATCAGAATATCACAAGTCATAAACATTGCCTATGGTTACAATGAGGAGACTGGAAATTGCTAGTCTTTCCTATCTTTTTGTCTCCACTAAGTTTCTCTGACATTGGAATGTATTACTCAGCACGTTAGTATCTCTAGTATGAATTTCTCCTAGAGCTAGGTAAATAACTAGAAGTACTCACGAAATGAACAGCTGAAACCAGGAATAAAAATAAGTGTTCACTATCCATTGGTCAATAGGAAATGGTTAGTTTGTGAATTAAAAAAAAATCAAATTGGGAAATGATTAAAAAATGTCAAATTTTTCAAACCCCAAACTACTTTTCAAAGTTTAACTCATGTCTTATCTCCTTTCCGAGGTTCTCTCTACCGCTTGATCAATCATTCCTTTCTGAATGACTGCACATCATGGTTTTGGGTCTGATTCTTTCCAATCTGCATGCTTTCACTCTCCTCAAGGACTACAGGCTCCTCCTCAAGGAGAAGAGATTATTTTATAAAGATTCCTACTTAACCCCACTGTGCTGTAAACACAGTAAATACATAATAAATATTTGGTGGTTCCTGTTTGTTAACAAATGCCAAATGGGGAATTGCAACCACAACAATTTTGATTGTTTTGCCCTACTATTATTTGTCGTTAAGGAAAACCCCCAAGGCAAGAGTGTGTTCAAGGAGGAACAGAGCAGATAGTCTTGAGAGGGGAGTCAAGAAAGAACAGCATCGGGGACTAATTCATCATTTGAAAAATAGATTGTCTCCTGTTCCCTAGGCAGTCTGCTGCTGAGCATAGATGGGCTACAGTAACCAGATTGGTTCATTAAAATATAGTCCCTTTAGTTCACCATGACTCATCTTTATGATGAAGCTGTGATTCTGGGAACTGAATGTGCTAATTTTGCTACTCTCATGACACGCAAAAGAATAACATAAAACTTAATTTTTAATGACTTCATGTTCAGTTTACTGCCATTGTATAGCTCCACCTCTGTACGGACCCCACACATAATAAAATCTGTAATACAAAGAACTGTCATAGCAGTTCCTCTGAGCAATGGCCCACTCTTACTGCTTGGGATTGAAAGTTTGTGGATCTGCCTTAAGGAAATGCTCTAGATAATTAAAAAGGCTTTCTCCGTCCTTCAATATCTCCCACCTCATTGCCCTACTCCATTAAACGTCACTGCCATGTTAACATGATTATTGTTTGTTTTTCACATCTATACCCCCAGAACAAGTGCCTCAGACATAAAATGTTTAATGAATGAATAAAATCATTTGCCGTTATCAGTTCTAGACAGGAAAGTCTAAATCAAGGACATGAACTTAAGTTTTCTCTGAGACCACAGCAAACGGTGAAAAGTAACAAGGGCAGTAAGAATCACTGGGTCACCATTTGCTTTAGTGAGTTACACAAACTGTATGACTGCCAGAAGCTTAGTATTCTCAGGAAATTTTCCACTGTGATGTTACTGCCTAGGAAGGACAGTTGTTGGAACTGCCTTCTAAAATTTTGATAGCCTTAGATCTTTGGAGCAAGAGTGTGTGCGTGCGTGTGTGTGTGTGTGTGTGTGTGTGGTGGGGGGAAGTCGAGGTGCATGGAATTTAAATATCCAGTAGATTTCACGAGGGGCCTCATTTCAAAGTCACTGTTGATCCTGAAATTTGAGTCTCTGGGTGAATCATATAAATGGTGTATATCACCATTTGGCTCAAATGTTGTATACTTTGTTGAATCATAGGATATCTATATTACATGTTATATTATATGTTATATATTAACATATGTTATATGTTACATTATATTAAATGTTGTATACTTTGTTGAGTCATAGGATATCTATACTATAAGACCTAGTGTTAGAGATTTAAATACTATGTTTTCTAAAAATAGTTGAAAGATCCATGAAATTTTGTTAGAAAACCTGACTTCTGACACAACTGTGGACTAAGCCACTTGGGAGAAAAATAAACAAGTTAAAAACATTCATTAAGAAAAGAACCGGCGTAGCAACAACCTACCTACAGAACCACAAAACAACAACATAACAACACAACAATTGAAAAGTGAACCAAAGATCTAAATACTAAAACTCATAGAGACAGATCCACGTTTCTGTAGAGCCTGAATATATACCATTTAATGGAACTCCTTTAAGAAAAAACCCAATATTATAAATGCTCAATTACATATGGAGGCCGAGAAGGGGCCCGGAAGTTGCAGCTACAAGCATTTCCCAAGGAGCGGCCTCTACGCATCGCCATAGTCAGTCTGCTCAGGAAGGACGGACAATACTTATAGAACAGCTTTTTCAGGGAAACCCAAGTCAGGAAACATAAAATAGATCGAAAAAGAAATGGGGGAAGACCAGGGAAAGGCACTGTAGCAGCAATGATGCCATGGTAATTAGGCACTGAAGTGGGAACACTGCACAGTAGTAACACTGACAGCAGAAAGAAGAAAGTCTATTTTGAAGGGAGATAGGAGAAAAGAGGTTTTGCTTTGCGGGAATCAAGGAAGTATTTAAATCTGAGAATCTAGTCTAGGGTCATCACTCTGTCATGCTAAAGGCTTATCGACCATAGGACAGCTATTTTATTGCTGGAAAACTGCTAGATAATTGTGGGGCTCACCCTGAGGAAACAAGAGCCAATGCCCGGGAACATTTTTCCACTTTCCAGTCTCCTCTTCCCATTTCACCTCACATTCCTCTCTGCTCTGTCTCCCATCCTGCCACTGGCACACCAGTGTTTCCACACAGATTCTACCAATGAAATAGCACATTCCTTTGGGTGAAAATTATACGACAGAAGTGATGACATAAGTGAGGTCCATCCAAACGTAGGCATTGTGCACTTTCACACGCAAAAACTTTCAAATTTATTATACATAATGTAAGCAACTAGACAAGTGGCTTGAGTGAGAAATGATTTGAAAGTCAAACATTCAGACTAGGTTGAAGATGACTGTGTCCTTTTCTTCTGATGGAGAAAACTTGGCTTTGGAACCACTCTTTTCCCAGCACGCTAGTGCTGGATTGCCCAGATCATCAGTTCGTTGTGGGGAGAAGTCAGTCTTGTTCATTTTTATTTTTTAACCTTGGGTCTCTCCTTCAGTGCCTGGTATTAAATGGGTGCTCAATAAAGTGTAAGAAATGAGCATCTCCTGTGAACACACTAAATACTGGGGGAGAAGAAAAAACTACATTCACAACAAAGTGCTCAACGTCCACCATATTAGAGAGTCTAAAATTGCAGAGAGTATTTTGAAAGGTGCTGACAACTCAAAGGCCATAACAACCTTGAGGAAGAAAAAAGAATGGGAGAAGGATGCTTCAAGCCCTGAGTCCTCAGTGATTTGGGTGAAAGTTAGCTAATAATGATCCCGGTGACTGTCAGACAATATTTGACGCCAACTTAGTAAACTTATTTAAGACACATTTATGAGGAAAAACAAGTCTAAAAGTAAAAGCAGTATCCATTCAACCCTATATCCACTGGCACTTTCCTCTGGGACCTGCCATGTTTACATTGACCCACAGTCATTAACAAACAAAAACCCTTCACATTAGGTGTTGAGTCTATTACTTACGGAGGAAAGTACACATATGACAGGGAAGAAATCTTTTCACATGTTTTAAAGCCCCACATTTTAGCTACCTGAAAAAAATTCAACCATGGCATGCAGATTCATCCACCAACGTCACCTAAACTTTTACCGTAGTTGAGATTTACAATTTTAGCAAATTACAACTTTTCAACTGGGGTAAATAACTTTTATTCCAATCCATGATCTTTGTTGGCTTTAGAGTTTAAATAGCTCCACCCTAACTGTACAAACCTACAGAAGAAACTTTGCTACAACCCACAATATAGGCATGGTATGAGCTCCCCCTACTGGTACAACACTATTCCCACTTCATGAATCCAGTAAGGGTGACCCCTGTGAGTTCCAGAGTATAACAGAATCACAATTTAAGGTTAAAGAGGAGGAGAAGCTAAACAAGTTTTAAAAAAATCAAATAACCACCCTAGACAAAACAAAACAGAAAAAACAACCATACTCATTCAAAAATAGTCTCTGCCAAAGACATCTTTACAAACATTTAACAGCACCTTTGAAATCCCCACCCAAGACTGGACAGGAGAGAGAGAGTGAATTAAATGATGCCACTCTCAGGATGTTCTGGTGTCTGCATTTGCATTTCAACATACCGACAAGCAGAGTTTAAATGTAGTGGTGTTCATATATCTCTCTAGCAGCCCATGTATCATTTTGCCCTATAACAGCAGACGTGAGAAGCTACAGGCTTTAGAGAAATAAAATAGGGTAGCAGCATGGAGGTCGAACAAAGTCTATCTGAGGGCCTTGGGATTTTCTTTTGGGTTTGGGATTTGTGTGTGTGTGTGTGTGTTTGAAAGTGACTTCTAATATATACCTATGTGAACTGGGAAACTACAAGTGGGAGCCGTAAGTTTTATGTTTCAAGACACTCAAATTAGTTGTCTCCAGAGGAAAAAAAATTCAATGTGAGAATCATGGTAAATATAGGTAAAAGTGCTACTGTGGGGACATTCGCATTGACAGAGCGGAACTGCCACAAAGGTGTTGCTAGTGATAAGCTGTTACAGAAAAAATATAACGAAAGAAATGGAACTCCCACTCTTTGAGTCAGCAGAAGGGAGCTGTTTCATGATATTTGCTATATTCGTAAGGCTGCAATTTGATTATATTGGATTCTGTTATCACAATCTGTTACATATCCTACATAGAATATAAATACATAAAGCCATTTAAAGGCCAAATTATAGAGCTGCGTAGTTTTATATTTTACCTTTTACTGCCACACCAGTGGTGACGCTTAAGTGGTATACATTAAAAATGGTAAATGAAAAACAAAAACACTATTATCATATGAAGGCTTTATTGAAAAGCCACTGGTCGAAAATCCCAAAAGTACATCAATCTGCTTTCCTCTTGAAGTCTGAGAAAATTGCCTTAGATAAGTATAATAGGCTCAATGCATGGGCTTAGTCTTTTTGTTGTTGTTGTTTTAGTGATACTTTTTATGAAACATTTTCATGTCCTAAAGTAAAGCTCTCTTTTCATTCATGTGGAATGTGAATGGAGAATTTGAGGACTACAAAATGAGGTGACAGGATTATCTTTTTTCCTTTCCCTTTCCAGATCCTTCTTTACATTGGCATATAACACTTTCGCTCATACCAGCGTCATTATGGAAAGGGATGGAAAGTGATTTGAGTAAATACGGGGCACCAGTACATCTGTCACCATCTCTTTACCTTTGTTGCCACTACCCTGGCCAGGTCAAGGTCATCTTTACCTGTCCTGCCACAATAATCCTTTGTACTGGTTTCTTTGCTTCCTCTCTTATTTCATCTACAATTCATTGTCCACACAGCAGAGAGTAGTCTTTCAAAAATATAAGCCAGATTATATTACTCCCTTTCTAAGGCTTCCCCTGACATTATGAATACAATCCAATTCCTTACCACTTCTCCACTCTCTGCTTCCCATCTTCCTGCTCATCGTTTTGCTCAAGCTATACTTAGTTTCTTCCTGTTTCTGGATTTCACTAAGATCTCCCTTAGAGCATTCACATTTGCTCTTTCTTTGCTTCAAATGCCCTGCTTCTGGATCTTGGAGCACCTTTCTTTTCTATAATTCAGGAGTTCAGTGCAAATCTCTCTCTTCTCACAAAACACAGTCACTTTGTATTACATCACTTTGCTTTACTTTATTAAAAGAAATGTTCACTCGACGAAATGTTCTTATCTCTTTATTTACTTATTTTATGTCTGTTTCTTCCCTTGAGAATCAGGCTTCATGTTAACAGGGACTTCTTCTGTATCCCAAACATCTAAAGCACAGCTGGCACAAAGTATAATAGCATGATGCTATATTATCCATACTAGGAGAATATACAGTATAATATATGGATAAGTACTAATGTACTAATATATGGTACTAAGTACTAATATATGGATAAGTACAAAAACCACATGGAATACATTCTTTGAATAAGGAATCTGTGTGTGTGTGCGTGTGTGTGTGCGTGTTTGTGCATGCATGTGTGCACACACCAAGAAGTTCAACCCCAGGTCACATCACACAAAATAAATAGCGTAGATGTTTCCCTAATTAGTGCAAGTTTCCTACTTCACAGCTACTTCCCTTTCAAATTCATAGATGTTTAATATATTTTACATAAAAGATCATAGATTTTAAATTTAAATCCCTGACTTTAAAATATATGGCAGACTTCACATGAAACACCAGAGAAAGGGGACAAGTAGGACCTTCAGGGGCTTGAGTTTAAGCCCCTGGCTGTGCCACTAACTACACGGTCCTGGACAAGTAACTCAGACTTTGTGTCTTTTATTTTCTTCATTGGAAAATGGTGCTGATATGCTTTTCTTGAACAGTTATAGTAAGTATTTACTGCCTGGCTATAAAAACCTGACACATAGCAGGCATTCATTAAGTTTGTTAATAAAAGTATTAGTCTATTAGTCTTTAGAGTGTTACACTGGGCTTAATTATTAGAGAAGAGAAGCTATATGAATGTTAGTGGCTTATGTAACTATACATACACACATCTTTGTAAATTAGCACCGATGTGTCTTTATCGGTGCTAATTACTATTACTCAGTTGGAAAGCAGCATACCTAAAAATCACACCCTATTTGAAGCACTTTTCTGTCTATTCCTTATCATTCCAGGAAGCTCCGGGAGTAGTATGCAGCTATTGAATTTTTCGTCTGCTTGGCCTTGTCCCAGAGGTACAAAAATTAGGAACTTTGTCAAAAGAAATGCTCCCTCAGCATTATCAGTAAATACCGTGTGCTAGAAATGTCAGAAATAGTACTTTTTAATTCTCGGATATTTAGAGCTAAAAACTACTTAGAGAAAGTGAGAAAAATATCTCTGAATTCAGAAAAAATTCTTTGTTGAACCCAATACTTCCTTGAGTATAACAGAAGTCCCTTTCATAAATTCATCCAGCCAATCATTTGGAGTTCAAGGTGTACCACAGATGACCAGTCCTTTGATTTTTAATATCTTTGTTTAAGAAAAATGTTTCATGGTCAGGAGTTCTTGAAAAACATGGTTTAAACAGAATTTAACCTGCTTCTCACTGGAAGATATTTCAGTCTTTTGCATGTGACTAAGGTGACCAATGGTCCCACTTTTAACAGGGCTGAGGAGTTTGCTGAATTTTCTGTGCTAAAGCTGGAAAAGTCTTGGGGCGCCTGGCTGGCTGCGTTGCTGGAGTGTGCAACTCTTGATCTCGGGGTTGTGAGTTCGAGCCCACGCTGTGTGTGGAGATTACTTAAAAACAAAATCTTTAAAAAAAAAACTACAAAAGTCTCGGGCAAACGGAAACAAGGTCGTCATTCAATATGTGACTCTTCAAAAGGAACGAAAATATACTGCATTTCCCAATCTCACTTACCTGGAGACTCTGGTATAATAGCATCTTGAAGCATTCAAGTTCCACAGAACACATTTTCAGAAGTTCCAGCGGAGGGGAAGGTTTCAGCTCTCCTACTCAGCAGTATTAAACATTGATTTCCACCTTTGTCTTGTCTGGCCAGAATGAAACTGATTTTTTTCCTAATGAAATATGTGCCGGCAGCATTAAGTGCTATTTTAGATGGAAAGGAAAATGTATACGTGGTAGAGTTAGGAAGAAAATCTATGCCTGCGACACATTTTTCTCGGTTTCTTCTCAAAACAAATGTGTAGGGAGTATAGAAACAATCGAGGAGGGAAGTGCATTAAATGAGTAAATATCATTTGGGTTAATAATGCAAAGAGATGTTAAAAGTTGGAACCTATAAGAAACAATAGTCTACCCAGTCTATTTAAAATTCCACCTGTTTTGTTTCTTACTTGGACACTAAAACTCTATTTCTACAAAATATTAAACCTCGCTGCTTTCTCCTCTCTTCTGAAATTTTGCATTGGAACATCCTTTTCTCTCTCATCAGACTGCCCTCCTGCCTTGTTCCTCCAAACTCTCCTTTTTATCCCTCACAAATCTGTTCTTTTATATCTGAGCACAGCATTAGCACATTGTTCCTATTTCATGGATGGGGGGAAATAGATGGGGTGGAAAGGGTGGGTGAGGGGTGTGGCTTGGAGTTGATAAAATAAATATAATCACTCTCTTCTCATTTCTTAAAGAATGATGTCTCTATTCACATGCACATCAGTCCGTATTCACATACACATCAGTCCGTATTCACATACACATCAATTAATTGCTATTGTAGGAGTGGATATCATTGCCCAGTCAGCTCATTTATCCACCCATTATTTTATCCAATATTTATTAAGTGCCTAAATACATGCCAGGCACAGTTCTGTGGAATTCTGCTGGTAGTATCTTCACTTTCAGTCTCGAATAGTGAGGTGACATACTCTAAAATTATTGCTCTAGAATCTTCGTGGCATCACGTGGAGGCTCCTTTTCCCTCTTCCCTATATTGCTGCATATCTCATAACAGCTGAAGCTCACAGAGTCCCGCTCTTATTTCATTAGGTTAAGAAGCTTTCTAGATGGAAGGAACAAATACCCAGTGTTCTATTTTGCAAGTAATATTCTTTGATGCTAAAGTACATTTTATGTGGGGTAATCATTGTAATTCCTTGAAAACTCAGAAAAGACAGGCTTTTTTTCACCAGTTCAATGTCAAGTAAATGAAAGCATCAAGTGGATTTCCAAATGATTCTGTTCTCTGGCCAAAGTCATTTGGTATTTTAATAAGTAATTTGGATGTGAAATAAAGTACTCACATAGGGTAAAATTACCTCAATTACCTACAAACTAACTAACTAGAATCCTAAAATAACTTCAATTTTTTTTTTTTTTCTCACACACGACTTTTAGGAGAATGAGGTAAATCACAAGTGAACACATCGATATACTTGTATCAGGTGGTGCTCTTCAAAAACAAAGAAAAGGCAACGGAGAAAAGCCTTTCAGATTAAGCTTGCAGCCTATTTTCACCAGAATCCTCTTTGGTTACCTTTATTTTCTTTGAGTTTTGTATACATAAGGATATATAAGTGGGTGCTTAGGTTTATGAATATCATCTTCTCGCCTGTTCTTGGTGGGATGGGGCATGCTCTAATTTTGGGGTCTGTTGTTTTTCAGTCCTCTTCTATGAAATTAAGATAATTCTACAGGTTTTTTCAGTACATAAAGCCCTTCACATTCAACTTTTATTTTGGATTTCAAATAACTTAAGCTGTAGTTTGCAAATGCGAAGGATACATTTTGAAATTCAAGCACACTTGTTTTCTGTTAGTGTCAGAGCCTTAGTTCAGCCGAGCAAATATTTAATGAGATCCTACTAAGCACCAGGCCTTGTGGCCTGTGTATATAAGAGTATTAATAACAATTACCTCCAGACAAATATACAAACAGATTATTTCAACGAATTAGTTTGATGATACAAAGGAGAATCGGTGAGAGGTATTTAGACCAATCAGGAGATCGAGGGAAATCTTCCTGTAGAGTCTGATCCCTGATTTAGTCTTGGAAGGTGACTAATATTTAGGCAAAAGCATGGGGAAGAATGAAGAGCATGAGCAAAGCAAAAAGGCACGAAATCAATTGTGTTGTATCCCAATGAACTACTGTCAATGAAAAGGTATACTGGAGTGGCAAGTCTGAGGTGAAGAAGACTAGTGATGAGTATAGAGAGGAAGGTACTGGACTAATTCTGGAGGTCTCTGTTTCTCCTACTAGAAGACTGACTTTAATTCTAAGGAAGATGGACAGCCATTGTTGGGTTGTAAGCAGGGCAATGATATGCTCAGATAAGTGTTTAATATAAATCATTCTGACTGTGTGAGTAAGAAAAAAGTTAGGATGACAAGACTGAAAGCAGGGAGACCTGTTAGGGGGCTTTTTTTCAACGTTATAGACAAGGAATGCCTAGGGATTGAAATAGGGGATTGGTGGATGGTCTGGAGATATAGATTTGAGAACTGTCCACAATGGAAAATCCACAGAGCATGCTGATTTATAGGACTGGACTGGCTTTATAACTCTGCCACATTCCATTTCAAAGCACAGCTCGGCATACAGGAGCTCTCTCTTAGTGAAAGGCCGAGGGAGTTTTCTAATCAGTGTCTGAACATTAGACAGCATGGACCTCAAAAGCAGTGAGAGTGTGAGCTTCCAGAATATAACCATTTCATACCATCCCACCATTTAAGATGCAGTATAATAACTTTACTACTAATTCCCTTCTTTTTCTAAACTGCCAGCTGTGTTTCTCTTTAATTATATTTAAAAATAACACCTACTTTCAAAGACAACCACATCCAAGCTGCTATTATGGTTGTCTTTTGAGCAACTGAATAAGTCCTCAACATTGTAAACTCTCCAACCCTTAAAATCTCAAAAGGCATCGCAAAGCTCGGAGGGTTGAGAAAAGATGACGCTCTCTAGCTCAACATATTTTTTCACCAAGTTTCCACCAATCCCACTAATCTCGATGTGTCAGAAATTCTACTTGCCAAAGTTCATGTTTTTCTGTTAGTGCTATGGTCTCCGGAGAGGACAGTCAGTGTATCTGGAATGACTCTTGTCCTAATGTAGTGCTTCCAAAATCATGAGAAATTTCTCAATTTTGCCAGGAACAAATATGTGCAGAGCACATCAATTTTACACAGAAGCCATCATAAAAATGGGTTTCCTCTTTAACTGATTTCATAATAATGAGTTTTCTGTTTGTGGCCTTTACCCAAAGAAGGTAATGACAAAACAGCCACCGATTCAGCCAAACTATGGGATTAAGGAGTGAGAAAAGCAGCTGGAAAATGAGAAAATTGGGGGAAAGATTAAGGTTATAAGAAATATTTAATTAGGACTGGATTCAGCTTAAATGATCCATCTGTAGAACAGGTTTTTGGAAGCATCAGACCTTATTTAAAATCCTGTTAGTTCCCCTTTTATTCTTCTCAAAGAGATCAGCAAGGAATACAAAACTAAAAGATTTTTCAGAACCCGTTTACTAACTGACAAGCTCTGGAATAATTCTTTTGGTTTGACTCATTGAGCCAGGATGCTAACATTATTTAAACATTGTTTTCTATTTATTCCTGGATTTTTCTCTATTCCAGAGTTATAACAACTGTGTAATTTACCAGAGAAAATGAAATTGCTCTTTGTTAAGTACACATGGAAAATCATATGCTACAATATGTATTGAACATTTAGTATGGTGAAAAAAAAGCTATATTTTCAAATCCAAGTTTGAAACCAATTCTGTGCAATTTGGCATGCACTGTGGCATACAGAGGGGTTCCTATGTGTTGGTAACAAGTGAAATTTTCTGCTTGCTTAAAAATATCAAAACAGAAGAAGGACATCCTAAATAAAACCCCAAATAAGAAGTACCTTAAGAGAAAAAAATGGATTAGACTATAGCAAAACCTAGAGTATCTGTTCAATAAAGGACCACAGACAATGTCCCTCAGATAGGTAGCAAACTGACAGATCTAAGACAAACAAGAGATACTTTAGAAAATATACCACAGATTCCTGCAAATCAACAGCCACCAGACAAAAGAACGTTATCTCTTTTCTTCCCCACTTCCTCCCTTACTTCAACACAGTGCATTCTCAACACAGATCTTACAAAATCACCAGTCAGATCACAGCTTCCAGTTCACTCACAGAAAGAACCAAACCTTGTAGGAAGGTCTACAGGCTCAACCCCACCTCCTTCCCTCAACTCCAAGCACCTTCTCCCCTGCTTTAGTTCAACTAGCATCCTTGATCTTCTTGGATCACCCAAGTACACTTTGCACTTATCCTGGAATGCCCTACCTTTGCTTATCTGCACGGTTTGCTCCTTCATTTCCTCCTTATCTTTGTCCAGCCCTTCGGGATCATCCGTGCTAATTAGCAGCACCCCTCCCCCAACCTTTCCTTATCCCATTTTTCCCTCTACACAGAAGTCATTACCATGTGACAATCTATATTTTCCCTTGTTTATTTGTTTACTGTTTGGGTCTCTTCACAAGAAATAAGCTCTACGAGATCAGAAATTTTGCCTGTTTTTTCCCTTTGTTTTAAATTTTAAAGATCATAAAGGAGGCCAGGGTGCAATATTCACATTTTCCCCTTCTCAGCTATTGGGGAGTGTTGCATACAGACAGCTCATTGCCGAGTCTCTTTCCTGGTCTATTGTGCAGAAGAAGAGAGCCACCTGGCCCAAGGCAACACTCCTTCTTTGGGGTTGCCCACATCAGTGGGTATCAATGGAGGGATGTGAAGGTCAGCCCCATTTGTTGTGATTCAGTACAATTAATAGGGGCCCTCCCATCTTAAGAGCTCTGTAGGAACATTGCTGTGGCTTTTTTTAAACTGCACCAGTTCAGCTTCTCCCTCTGCCCAGTCCTACTTTCCTCCCTTGCACAGATGTTGATCCTGAGACTACTACTCAGTAAACTTTGAATGCACAGATCTCAACCTCAAGGTCTACTTCTTCGGAAACCCTGCCAGGATCACAGATGAAGAAACTAAAAACAGAGTCTAAGTAACCTGCCCATGGTCACAATGCTAGAAAGTGGTGGAGATGGGATCAAACCTACAGACTCTAAATCCAGAACCTGTGTGTGTATGTATGTATGTATGTATGTATTCTTTTTAATGTTTATTTATTTATTTTGAGAGAGAGAAAGAGAGAGAGAGCATAAGCGCTGGAGGGGCAGACAGAAAGAGAGAGAGAGAATCCCAAGCAGGCTCCGTGCTGTCAGTGTAGAGCCTGACACGGGGCTTGAACTCATGAACCATGAGATCATGACCTGAGCTGAAATCAAGGATTGAACGCTTAACCAACTGAGCCATGCAGGCAACCCCAGAACCTGTGTTTTTAATCATTACTTACTGCTGCTACACAAATATCCATACTGCCCCCTACCACCAACAGTAATTTAAAGTATACTGAATACCTTACAGTGAATACTTAGGGGACAAAAAGGAATGGGATTAGGGATGGGGGATGAAGGAGAAAATGAATAGAGGAGAATAAGTGGCAATCATAATGTGCCATGGACTTGGAGTATGATTAACTTAGATAACAGACAACAAAAACCCATAGTCGTTTGGGTACTACGTTGAATAGAACAGATGAATTCAGAAATAAAAATGGGAGTGAGAAGGGAGTAAGAAGATGGGATAATGAAATCATATATGAGTATTGATAGCATTTATGATTTACATAAACCACAGAATATGGGGTCTGGTGTAGTTGTTATAAACAGCTACCGCAAGAGGTATAGTTGTGCCACTATAGTTTCCTTCATTCTTGGAGTTCAAGGACTGACTTGGTTATCATATGCACCATTTTTGGGTTTGAGGATAAGCTGTTTATCCTTCATGGTCATCATTCACACATCCAAAGGCTATTATTGTGGATAAATAAATTAATGTTATTTTAGTGCTTTTTACAAACCATGGAATGTTTTACAAATAATTATAAGGGCACCTGGGTGGCTCAGTCAGTTAAGCCTCAGACTCCTGATTTTGACTCAGGTCATGATCTCCCAGTCCGTGAGATTGAGCCCTACATCGGGCTCTGTGCTGACACCATGGAGCCTGACTGGGATTCTCTCTCCCTCTCTCCCTCCCCTGCTCAGACATCCTCTCTCTCAAAATAAATAAAAAATAAATTCAAAAAACCCAAATAATTATGTATTAAGTATCAGCATCCTTAAAGATTTATCTAAGTATGCTCTGACATCAAGTGGAACTATAATCAAATCTTTCCACCTATTTTAAAAGAATTTCTAAGAAGCTCAAGTCTTGGAAAAACTTCTCAATGCTTGGAACTCTAATGTACATTCTTCCTTGTAAGTGTACTGAATTCTTTATATTGTGAATCAATCTCATTTCTTCTTTTTTGGTTTTCTGTGGAGGCAATATGCCTGCCATTTTAGTTTCAAGAGCAATTATTTACTGTTCTGAAATTTTAAACATTATTCCTCATTTCTTGTCTATCTTGCGTAAGTCCAGTTCCTCTGACATCAACCCTAATTTTACTTCCCCTGAAGGTATGGAGCAAGCTGCCTCTTCCAAATACTGAAAACTGTGATGGGATTCGTGGGGTTCTTCTCATTATCTCAGCATCAATACTTTAAACCGTGGATTTAAAAATAACTGATTAAAAGATTCAAACTTCTAATTAAACTCTTCAGAGAAATTATATTCTTAGAATAAATGGGAATAAAGAGCAAAGGTAATATATATTCTTTTAATTTCATTTTTAATTTTTTGGAGTTCAAAGTTTCTTGCATTAGTTTGTTATAATCATCTTTCCTATAAGTAGATATTATTCTCTTTTACTGATAAGATAAATGATTCTCCAAGGAGACGAGGGTAAAAATCAAATAGGCAGCCTTCGAGCCAATTAAAAATTTAGAATACATATCTTATGATTTGTAATCCAAAGCATTTCTATCACCCTACACACAATGACTGCATTTCTTTTCCTAGTTTTTTTTTTTTTTTTAACCCATACAGATGATTCAGACAAAAGTTGGTAGCATCCATTTCACATTCTCAAGCAATCTTCTCTAGAAATTCAGACAACTCTTACTATTCTACTGGGGTGAAAAGTTATTTTTATGTTTAAGATGGTAATCAGGTTGAAAACAAAGTATAGCCAAGTTGATAACAAAGGTTCCTTTCTCCTCCTTTTTCATTTTCCATCATTCTCACTTTGTTCCCTTCTTCTGTTTACTTTCCGTATTTTTTCCAATTTTATTATCCATTACGTTTTCCTCATTCATTCTACCTCTATTTCATTACTCCATTGCAATATTGCTTTTCTTTGAGATGAAGGGAAAGCACAATGGATTGCAGCCCAGGAAAAGCTGGGATAAGATTTCAGTTGCAGTTCAGATGGCTATACGCCCATCTCCAGGCAAAAGAGCAGCTCTCAGGCATAGGACAGCTAAAGTGAGGCAAGTTTCCACTTTCTCCCCCTGTGTATTGCCCTGAAAGAATCTCAGCCCTTGCATACATGGTAGAATTTCTTTATTGAATCAGTATTTAAGCTGAAGCTGCTTACAAGTGATGCCCATCAGATTTTGGCTGTCATGGAGAAAATGCATGGTGAGGCATATTGTGTTTGCTGGAACTTGACCATGACAGTGAAGTAGAGAAGACACAAATCGAGGTCAGGAAAGGGAATGTGTACAGGAAGACAGAAGAGAAAAATTTCCTCGCCTTACACAAGAACATTTTATGGAATGAATATTCAACTCCTTGTTATTTACAGTATATTTAACATTTTATTTCTGCAGAGAATTATTTTTCTTTTGATAATTAGAATCATAATTTTTCCCATTGTGTGCTAAGAAGAGAATTTACATGTAATCTCCTTTTGAGTAAAAAAAAAACAAAAAAACAAAAAAACCTGTGTCATATTCATTGTTACAGCTGCAGAAACCTTGCCACAATTCCTAGGTTCTGTCAGGCTTGTTCAATTCAACTAAATTCCTGAGTATCCTCAAATTCATATTAGAAACATAACGATTTTTAAAAAACAATTTTTAAGTTCTCAAACTTCTTACAATACTGTTTCCCCATTTTTGGCAATCCACATTAATCAGAAATAGCAGCCTAGGGTCTAAAATTTGTTGCACTGTAAACACCTCTTGTTCAACCCAAAATGTATATAAAGTAAACATCCTAATTTTAGACATCTGAGTAATACCATACAAAGTTAATTTTCACAGGGCAACTTTACATTAAATAAAAATATATCATAACTGGTTTCATACAGTAAAGTTATCTCAACAATTGCCTGGATATTAAAAATCAGTCTTGATACTAGTCATGGATGTAAACTTGATTTGTTACTATACATATCTGATATCCATCTATTAACTAATTTTTTTGAAGCTAGGTAATTATATAAGTTGTATAAATAAGCCCAGTGCTTCATTTTACCTCACAAAATGAAAATATACCCAATTGTATCTAACCTTAGAAACATTTGATTTCTACAGATATTATCATACAACTTCCCATAAGATGTTATTAAAATTGACTTGTGGAGTTTTCAAGACCTATAGCAGGATAATACATTTATAATTCTTTTAATAGTTAAAATATTTTTAACCAGTTAAAAAACAATTTCACCAGAATTATTTTTTATTTCTAGAAATCTATCAAAAATCCAGTAAATCCAGAAATATTTTTAAGAGAATAAAGGAAAATATTCATGGCTTTGTCTTTATAATATGACTAAAAGGCTTTGAGAGAAAAGCAGGGGTTAAAAATTATTCTTTAACCACCCACACACCCCTGGATTTTAAGAGGAGGTTTCTTTAATACTTTTTTTCTTACTGCAGTATTTGTTGCTTAAGGAAGTCTGTGGGAGGATAAGATGTTATTATCCCTCCTACACACACCCGTTTTCTTATTTACAACATTAAATCTCCATATATATAAGTACTTGAAACGCCAACCCTTTTCTTTCAGCTATGTTCTTAAATTCTTTGGACTTTGGTCCACACGTTACCACACACTACCTTCCTATAGGACACATTTATAGTTAATTGTAGTTTACCCTGATTTTTTTTTTTTTCAAGTGTGAGACTATCCAAAAAGGGTATTTGAGGTAGATGCATTTCCAACTTTTTGTCTGAAAACAGAATTCCATAAGCAGCAAGTCTTATGTTTAAAACAAATAATACAAAATTATTCTTTGCATTAGTGAGTTTTCTTGAACACTAAAAGGACACAGTCACTGGCATGGGAAAACCCAACCTTTAAGATTTGTATGCAGTGTTTCCTATTACACTGTAAGTTACTTTTATAAATGAACGCATATTTGCAGATCATGTTGGAGATTAGTAAACATGTTTTACCTAAGTAAAGTTAGCCCTTTGAACTGTTTCATCTGAATAAATAGATCAATAGTTAAAATTTTTAAAATTCCCTATAAAATATATACTAATGTCATGAAACCTTTATATCGCTTTCATATTGTGGTAAAAATGTTCCCTCAAATGTAGTAAATGACAGATATGCCCTTGTGCAAATGGGTTAAACTTAAATTATTTTAAGGTAACTAGTTCTAACCTTCATTGCTAATATAAAATTCATTAATTTAAAAAATACAGGAAACTCTTAAAAAAATAAAAATTTATGTATTTTGAAGTGATTTTGGATTTGGAGGTTTCATGATGTCGTGAAATATAATAGCTACACATACAACGTGTTTTTGCAAATAAATCTGTTCACTTCTCTATTCAGATCAATGCATTCCAGGTGGGAATTATATTAGCTTTTGTTAAAAGAAATTAGAAAAATAACCATTAACCATACAAAGTGCTTGCAAATATGTCCCAATTATTAACTAAATACACATTATTGAGAATATATCCTATGGAGACCTGTTAGAACAAACACTAGCTAGGATTGATGGATTAACCAAACAATCACAGGTAATTGTAATTTAATCACTTCTGGTTAATTCAAAGGAAACGGATTCTGGCTCCTTTGATGCTTGGTAACAGGAACTCTGACAGAATACAGAGGCAAGACTATCTTCTTTAATAGCAGGGGTAGTGAATCAAATATATTTTATGTACAATCCAATGGATATGTGGATTGGAATTGTTCAGGTTACCCTAAACTAGGTCTTTAGGTTTAATTAACTCAGCTTTTTTGGTACCTTGTAGTAGAGTAAAAAAATTAAAGAAAATTAAAACTATTAGTATTTCAGAGCAAAGTAAGACAAAGACTAGAAAAAAAAAGTAATTTAGTTTAAAAAAATGTTTGGTCTTTGATTTAAAAAAATAGTTTTCACAGAGTAAATACTCAATACCACAACTTTCAGAACAACAACTATTGAAAAAAAGAGTACAACTCACAATTAAATGGGTTATATGTCCTTTCCTTTTTATAAAACAATTATCTTTTAAGAAGTTGCTTTGTTTTTTTTTTCCTCAAAGTTACTATAAAGCACAAATAATTGAAAGGAAGAGTAAAAAGCAAAAAGGAGATGAAAATAAGAAAAGGAGAGTGGTTTCTAAAGAATGTACAAAATTCAAGTTATAAACATCATATTCACGGCATCGAAATTATTTCCTAAAACATACTACCTTATTTAGATCACTGGATAACACACTGAACCAAAGATCTCAATACGGACTGAAACAGGGAAGAGTGATGTTGACCTCACTTCCACATGCATGAGCTAATTACAATGAATGAAAGCTGGAATCCACCATCAGAAACATAAACCATGTCTTCTTAAGAAATAAATTAAAATGAAGAAATGATGTGTGATATGATAGGGGACTCAAATGGAAAAAAGTATATTGTGGCATTTTAAAAGAAAGAGCAATGAAGATTTTCTGTGGTCCAGTTTTTGTTTTTAAATTTTTTCTTAACATTTATTCATTTTTGAGAGACAGAGTGTGATTGGGGGAGGGGCAGAGACGTGGGAGTCACAGAGTCTGAAGCAGGCTCCAGGCTCCGAGCTGTCAACACAGAGCCCAACGCGGGCTAGAACTCATGGACCCCACAAGATCATGACTTGAACTGCAGTCAGCCACTTAACCGACTGAGCCAACCAGGCGTCCCGAGTTTGTTGTTTTTAAAGATGTTAAAAAATTAACAAGACTTGTTGCGTGAACAGTGGAACAGTCGAAACTCAACATAATTATCTGCAAAAGTAGGTAATCTATATATAAAGACTAAATATAGCTGGGAAATAAACAGAATTTTGCATATGAACTACTTCCTTCCAAAAGCAACACTTTTAAAACTGATTAATTCTTTAATATTCTAATGGTGAAATATCTACTCAAGCAACATTTTCCTTTTTTTTCTTTACCATTTAAGTTGTTCTAAGCTCTTCTTTCCAAATAATTAGAGAAGCTTTCTTAGGAACACTATATTAATCAGCCAGAGGGGCTGGCAGGAAAACAATTTCTTAGAAGTAGTGAGAGACTGTCTTAACATCAAATGACTGTTCAATGTCATGTGACATTAAATACATCTTAACGCTCTCATGGTACTAAATCTTGACTTCTGTTCAGTTTTAGCCTTTATGGGAAAAAGTGCTCTCCAATATTTTGCTGTAATTGTGTTCTCTGGGTAGTACTTAAACTAATAAGACTCATTACATAAAGCAACTTGATAAATCTTTGAAGTATTACCCAAACTAGACACTGTGATAAGTTAGATCTTTCTTGAACCCAAGGCCTTCTTTTCTTTATCTTTCATCAAATTCTGCATTTAAACACTAAAATTGACTTGGAATCATACATTTGATCATTTTATACAGCTTAAGCGAGGCCTCAAGAATGTATGTTTTTATACATTCTCTTTTTATTATTCTTATTGAAATTATACCTTTTTTTTTTTTCTTGTTGTGCATAAAGGTGGAATTTTGTTTGGATTTCATTTGAAAAAACATTTTGGGATATTTACAATGAATATTCAATTCATAAATAAAGGCTTATGTGACATCAGATCAAATTTAAAAGTTTCCACCTCTCTTTTGCATACTTCCTTAAACACATAATTTAATAATGAAAACACGTCTTACATTAGTAAAAATAATAGAGATTAATTTAGCCAAAGAAGTAAACCTAATATCTTATTTTCATGGGCTTATATTTTGTTTATCTTTTTTACCTTTTTTTATGAACTAAAGCTCCTTCAGTTTCAAATTATTGATGTGATAAGTAAGATCTTGTTTACATGATAGTTATGTATGTGTTAATACCAATACCTGGTATTTTAGGGCAATATTATATATTTTAAAATCTCAATATTTAAGTAATTTCCTCATGAGTTCTTTCTGCCCTGCTAAATGTTCTTGGAGGCTTCCTTTAGGAATTTTTGAAATGCATATCTCTCTTAAAGATAACTCAGGCACAAACGAATGAACAAGAAAGATTAGATGAGACGTTCTTAAGTATGATTCATAAATATATCAAAATATTTGCATGTATACACATTTATGTAATAAGTAGAATGATACTTTGTTTTCCCTTTTCCTAAAATGAAAAAGGTGAATTTGTATCAGACATCTGTAATGGCAAACACATAAGTTAATACCCATAAATAATATCTACAGGTAAGTCTTCAAATATATAAAAAGGTAACTCTTACCGCCATCTCCAGATCCTGATCCTGCATCTGGGGGAAAAAGAAATACTTTATTTTTGTTTGAAAACATATTCAAAAACTACTTATGACTTTATTTAGTTCATGTTTACTTTCTTCATTAAAACAATCATATAATGGAGAAAATTACTAATATTTAACCTGAAAATATATATTCACATCAATTTAATTTAATTTGTATAATATAACTTATAAAATAAATTCTGTATTATTTTCATTCTTTTTTTTTTTTTAATGTTTATTCATTTTTGAGACAGGGAGAGACAGAGCATGAACAAGGGAGGGTCAGAGAGAGGGAGACACAGAATACAAAGCAGGCTCCAGGCTCTGAGCTGTCAGCACAGAGCCCGACGCGGGGCTAGAACTCACGGACCGCAAGATCATGACCTGAGCCAAAGTCGGCCGCCCAACCGACTGAGCCACCCAGGCGCCCCTGTATTATTTTCATTCTTAAACTTTGTAAGAAAAACTATTATTTAGCTTTGATACAATTCCTAAAATGGACTATGTAAAATCTCTCATATTTTTATTTTAACCAGGATGAATTTGGTGCCATTAACTGAAAAAAAAAAAAAAAAAAAAAGGAAAACAAAATGCTTATAAGAGTGAGATTCAGAAATTAAACAGGCTAAGACATGTGGCAAATAAACTCATAATTAAGGCATATTATTATACATCACATATACACAAAAAGAAAAAAAACAGTTTATAGATGATTATTTTTTCACGTAATTGCTAATATGTTTTCCAAATACCACAATTGTGGATGAGTTTATCTGCCACCAACTTCATCCTTTGTTTTTAAAATCAATAGAGGAGTGACTTTTGTCTTTGTGCTTAAAATTGGATACACCCTAAGTGATGCTGGCAGGAAAAAAAAAAATGATACCCTGCCTTCGACATTTCTCTTTCTCCATCTCCCCTCCCTCCTACATAATTACAGTTGATCAAAGGTGTCAATTTCTGACAACTCAGTTCCAAGGACAGTCAGTTTTCTAGGTGGGACTCAAGACCATTGAGTTTCCATCTGGTTCTATCTCTTAAATGTGGACATCATCTTCCTTTTGCCTCTCCACTCTTTTCATTCTAAAAAAATTTTTTTTAATGTTTACTCATTTTTGAGAGAGAGAGAGACACAGAGTACAAGCAGGGGAAGGGCAGAGAGAAAGGGAGACACAGAACCCAAAGCAGGCTCCAGGCTCTGAGCTGAGCTGTCAGCACAGAGCCCAACGCGCACTTGAACTCAAATACGGGAAGATCGTGACCTGAGACAAAGTGGGACGCTTAACCGACTGAGCCACCAAGGCGCTCCACTTCTTTTCATTCTAAATACATTTGGTTATGTATTTTTAATGTTAATACTGGGGATTAAGACTAATACTGGTATTCTTTGTCTGAAATGCCCTCATCTCACACAGAAATCTCAATGATTCAAGAACGATATCAAATGGCACTTCTGAAGGAGTAGTAGTTTAAATAATCAGCCTTGGTGGAGACTCATATTCACTAAATTCATAGAGTCTAACACTGTATGAAGTCAGAAAGCCAAGTCATTTATTAACTTGTGTCTTTAGCCCAGCAGAGTCTTTCCTTAAGGCAAGCTAACTGGTAAAACAATTTATAAGAAAAACCCTTCTTACTAAATGTATGACCAAGTAAGGATTTTAATCATATGCCTTCTCTGTTTAATGGTAACAGATCAACAAAGGCTGATGCATTCATCTCCATAGAATAGTGCTGTCAACTGAACTGACAATCAGAACTCATGGCCCCGTCACTTTTGGATAGGACAGTGCTTGAATGGTCAATGTTTACATACTTTCACAGCTAAAATCTGAAGTAAATTTATTTGAATTAATTTTAAAGCTTAATTCAGTATTACTTATAACTATCAGAGCCTAACAGGTTGTTATATTATAACACGAATATATTCTATATGTTTTAGTTAAATGTGTACAGCTTCTTGTTTCTTCTGAAGACTGTAAACTTTTTAAAATCAAGAACCATGTCTTATTCGGCTTTTTATCCTTATAGTCACATAAGAGGAAATATGTAAAAGCTTATAGATTCAAATCTCCAAACATTACTCATTTGATAGCATAAGGAATGTTATGTAACCTTCTTAAGCTTATTTGTCCTCTATTCAATGAGTGTAGTAATGTCTATGTCGTTGGGTTGTTTTGAGGCTTACTGCACAATAGCATGTTTTAAATGCTTATCACTGTGCCTGGAACATAAAAATTAAGGTTTTGAGTAAACATCTTGCCTATTCATTTACAGGTTTTCTAATAAATACACATGGTTTGGGAAAAGAAAAAAATGGCAGCAGTATATTGGCTTGTATTTCCCATGTATCTTCCTAAAAAGTCAAGGGACATGATCTTTAAGACAATTTTTGTTTTATTAGACCCAAACCAAGTAAGTAGGGAAGAAAGGAGGAGTAGATGGAAAAAATAACCACAGGCCCATGGCATCATTATGAAATAGTGATGGAAAGTTTTGAGGCTTCTCTAATATAAAATAAGCCATCTTGGCAAACCAGAGACAAGTAGTCTACTAAATCCTTACTGATGAGACAAAAACACCTAAGAAGTCATGGTGTTGAACTTGAAAATTTGAACTCCTAGCCAATGCACTTCTTATAACACAAAAAATTGAGAGTGAGACTATTGAGCAGACTGCCTAATAGGAAACCATTTTTTGGACAAAAAAAAAAAAAAAAAAAAAGATTTGTAGGTTCAATGAAATATAATAAAGTTATATCTTCTACTGCCTTTTATTCCTAGAGATCACAACTTGCCATCTCTATTCAGTGTCAAATAGCATTTTAAAAATAAATGGAAAATCTACAAAGAAGGAAAATTTCTTTTAGATCAAAAGTCAGAACTCTAATTTATTTACAGTCAGACCTGGTTAATCAAAATTACTTTGGTCCCTCCATCATTATTCAGATCAAAAACCTTTTAGGTTTTTAAGTCAATGGGAAACATTCAGCAAGATTGGCTTACTAATTAAATCCTACAGAAATCTAAGTATGCGAATCAGGTAGGTATGGATTACTCAATTGCGATTAAATTTTCTACTTGGCTCACTCTTTATTTTCATAGTATAAACAATACATTAGGAACTAGAATGTAAAGATTTGTGTGAATCAGGAGAATGTGCTTGCCTGAGCCTACAAGAAGTTGGAGGTTGGCAAGTAAGAAAGAAAGATTTTGGCACCAAATGTTCCTAGCCATACCATAACTTAATGATTCTTTATTATAACTGCCCACTGACTCTCATTTGGCTAGTCAGAGACAGACTGATAAGCTAAATGATCTTGAACAGATAAACCCTTTTCTCAGTACTCTCTGGTATTTGCCTCCAACATTCTTGGCTTCTAAGAGTCAGAGGTTCCATTTTTCCCCCCTATTTGATTCGTCTTAACATATCACTTTAAATTTTCTCCATAGGTATGGCAGATTGATTTTTCATATTTAGTTTGCTCCCTGTCTTTCTTTCTGTTTCCCCCATCTCTACTATGATAGTACCATGCTGGCCCTCCTTCCTCCCTACTGGGGAAGCAAGTCCAATGCCTCTCACATGTTGCTGTCATTTTCATTCGTTACTTCTTAGATGAAGTGGCAATGATCTATTTGCTCTAGCAAATAAGAGGCAAGTGGGGCACCAGGAAGGACGTTCACATAATGAGGCAAAGAATCATATAACAGAAATGATTACTTAAAAACCAAAACCAAAACAAAAAAGCCTACATCATCATCTGTGAGTAATAATATCATTCTCTTCTGCTAGTTTTTAGGAACTTTACTAGTCACTGGTACAATGTGGAACACAATCAATTACTAGCCATCAACAGACTTAAGATAATCTTTTAAAGAATACAAGACTTTCTCCTTGCTCATTTACCATCCTGACCCAACCATCATACACATGACTTTGTACAAAGTTCCCCAGAATAGAAAAACACCTGTTATCTACAAAATACGTGTGATCTACCCAATAGTTGTTATCTTTCCATTAAAATAGACTTTTCCTGGCACGATTCTGTATTTTCACTTTTGAAGGAAGCTCATATTTTCTAGTGCTGCTGAGGTTACCCAAACTTTCACTTTTAAACCCAGATCTGCAAAACTGCCCTCTGGCAGATGACGCTATTGTTCAAAACAAACAAACCAACTTTATCCGTGCTTAGATAAGTTTCTCTATATTTGGCACATAGGCAGTAAATCTAGAGCTCTAATTATATTATTCAACTGTCTGCACTTCATTAAATAACATATGTATTAAAATCAACATCCTTATGGTAGATTTTCTCTTTCTTCCATAAGTGATTCGAAATGTAAACGAGGCAAAAATAAGAATAATGCATGCCTTGTGCAAAAGAATAAGAGGCTTATCCAGCCAGTATAGAGTCTGAATGATTTATCTGGAGATAACATAACAGGAAAAGCAAAGGTTCCCAAAGGTCTCGGGAGTCTTTAGGATCATATACATACCTGTGGCACATGATCCTTCAGACACCACAAGTATCTCACTCTGCTGTTTGCATGCAGCCTGTCGCAGGTAGCACTCATTCTGGTAACTCTCTCCATTGGAGCCACACACAGGCACATAGTCACTGTTGCACTGGGGAACACACAGATATAAGCATATGGTTACTACTGGAGTCTGCATACCTTTGAGACCTTGAACAGAAATAATCATTTGCAAAAGAAAGTACTTGTTTTCATTTTCAGTAATCCCCATCATTTCCATTAAGTCTTTGACCTTACAAGGGCATCATTCAAAGATACACAAAAGTAATGTCAAGTCGGGCCAATCAGTCATTTGATTCAGATGGGGGGCGGGGGGGAGAAAAAAAGCTTCTGAATTGATCAGGTAATTCCAACGAAGTGATTGGACAAGCAATTGTACAAAGATATTGCAAAAAATGTATCAACATTATTTAATACTGCTTTTCAGATATATGTCCATCTGGCTTGGTGGAAAGAATCAAAACACGCTACAACATTCACGTTATTAAAAATAAGTAATGCCTATCCGTGTTTGGAGCAGAAGTATATAGCTGCAATATGAATGAAGTCAGTTACGCCTTACTATGTTTTTTCTCTGTTGAATTTTAATCTTCACACATTTCTAAATATTTGGGTAAGACATTTGGATTACTAATTCATTTGTCATGTATCTTTAGATCATCAGATATGGACAGATATAGTGCAAGAAAAAAAAACAGCAAATGGAATACAAGGGAAAAATCGATAACTATTGAAGAAAAGTTTACTGATAAGTATGTAAAACATATATATGTAAACTTGATTGATTATTGAAAAGTATGACTATTAATATATATTTCATAAAAAGAAAAGTTCATTTTTAAAACAACCTCATTACAAAAAAGTACACATTTTACAATGTAAATGAGGCAACCTACAGGGTATACTCATTGTAATATAATCACACTCTAAGGCATTAGAGATATTTGGCTGTGTCCTATACCTGCTAATTACACTAGAGATGTGATTATCTCATGATTACTACTACTGATGCTTCACTGTTTAATTGTAACAAACATAATAACGACGATGATTACTTATAAATATCCACCATGCTAGAAACTAAGCAAATCATACATACATATGCATGTGAAAACACTCTTCTGTTTCTAGTTCTTACTAAAAGATTTGGATTTCTCATGGCTGTAAGTACATACATAATTTTGTACATACAAAATTAACCAATGATCTGGTGAGGTGGCTAGGAAAGTTTTAATGTATATGATAATAAACCTGAAACGCTATCATAAGTTAAATTCGACTCAAAGATTTATGCCAAAAAAAAAGAACAGATTTTCAGTAAGGTTACGATCTTATAATAAAAAAACTGAAATTTATTTTTTTACTCTATTTTCTTAGAATATCTGTACTTTCTCCCTCTCAATCAACCATTTAACTCTTGCTCTTTTTGTTTATGTAACAATGGTTTAATCACCCTAGTAATTTATAAATAAAATGGGATAAATCAATGTTCTCTGAAATGAAAAGTCTTATTTTATGAGTCTTGCTCTGTATCTGTTACTGAAAAACTAAAATAGAACTTATTAATAGTGATACACTTTTCTCCCAATAGTAAGTCCAAATTGTATGACACTCATATTATGATCTCCATAATTGCTAACATGATGATTTAGGTATTAAATCACATCTATTTAGAAATTACTTACATGTGATTAAAATCATTTAAATATTTTAAATATGACATATTTTAGAAATCTGCACTTCTACAATTTCTAATCTACATATTCTGGAAGCTCTCTATGCAGTAATTCCTTTTCACAGTTATACTGTTGGCTCCCAGACTCAGTCTGTCTATGTGATTATATTTTTTAATGATTTTTTTTAATGTTTATTTATTTTTGAGAGAAAGAGAGAGAAAGGGACAGAGAGAGAGGGTGACATAGAATCCAAAGCAGGCTCCAGGCTCTAGGCTGTCAGCACAGAGCCCGACTCGGGGCTCGACCTCACGGACCGCAAGATCATGACCTGAGCCAAAGTCGGATACTTAAGCGACTGAGCCACCCGGGCACCCCTATCCTATGTGATTATATTTAAACTTGATTAGAACCTTTTACTAATGAGGATATTTAAATAGGTATTCACTTCTGATCAGGTGATAACCTACATAAGGGCTGCCTTCCACAAGCTTTCTAAAATATATACGCATTTTTCAAAATGTTTTTATATTTTTGAGAGAGAGAGAGAGAGAGAGAGAGAGCGAGCAGGGGAGGGGCAGAGAGAGAGGGAGAGTCAGAATTCCAAGCAGGTTCCGCACTGTCAGTGCAGACCTTAACCAACCCACAAACAGTGAGATCATGACCTGAGCGGAAGTCAGATGCTTAACTGACTGAGTCATCCAGGTGCGCCAACATATGTGGATTTTTTAACTTACATCTCAGAATTGACCTACCATAGGTCAATCTTCCAGTGAGCAGAATTGACGTAGTACCACATAAATGGTGCTCATGTCAGAAACATGGCCTGGGAGGATTTATTAGGAACCACTGACATTAAAATGGTATCTGAGCACATGGAGGAGAGATCAGAGAGAAGTGAACAACTGGTGACATAGTCTTGCTGACACTTTCAATAGGCAGAAGGTAGTCAAAATTAGTGTGATGGCTGGACTAGTTGGCTTCTCATGCTCAAGTTCTGGCATTCTTGTCCTTGGCTACCTGTTAATCTCCATCTTCAAACCTGCTTCCATTACTCTGGGTCCACATTTTCTTCTTTCCAACCCCTGGAACCTCTCTATTTATCTTTCTCATCTACTTCTGCAGAATACTCAGATGTAGCCAGCAGACAGGGGGTGAGGGGTGGGAAGTATTTATTATCTCTGACAAGTGCTAGTACACAATGCTGATACGCATCTTAAAATATGGAATAAACTGATAAAGTGTTCCTATGCCACTTCTGAAGGACGCAGTAAGCCAAATGTGAACAGTGCTAAAAACAGAGCTGCCAAGTTCCATGCACAAGCCAAAAGGGAGATTTGTATGGAGCTGAAGAGAGCTCAACTGTAGATTACCAGCACGATGTTTTTGGCCTTTAGTACCACGACTTGCACTCATTAATATGAATAATGCAAGGAGGAAGCATACTCTAAATCATTAAGCCTCAGGAGTGCAAGTCTGGTCCTTTCTCCAATTTCTCTCACTGCCTTGGTGTAGCACCTTGTGGACATCACTCAACAGTTAAATATTTAACAAGCTTATAGCTCGGTTTCCCCATCTGAAGTGGTTAACTAAGGTATTTAGGAGGATTAACAGAGTCATGTTTCTAAAATACTTGGGAATATCCATGTAGGAAAAGAAACGTTAACGATTTGTCTCTCATGGTATGTATTGTTTTGAGTACAGCTGACACCCCGTCTAACGCTGATACTAAACACACGTGTCTAAAATTAAAGAAATAAAGGAAAACAGGATACCCTGGTACATAAAAATAGGCTAAGTACTATGTTAAAATATGCCAAATTATTGGAAATACTTTTTAGTGGTAATCATAATACTGCTCAGTTTCAGATGAAGGGACAGATTCAGATGTTAAGCGATTTGCTAAAGGCCACATAGTTGGCTGGTAAGAGGAAAAAAACAAGACTCAGGCCCAGATGGTTAGACCCATAAATGTATGTGTTGTACAAACTTCCTCTCAGGGGAACAGTGATCCTATTTTTCTTAAGATGTTGTAAAAATCTTAAGTTTGTTTTCCAAATATGTGTTTTCCAGTGGAATGGTTTTGCTCCAAAGTGTCCACATTGCTTAAGAAAGTAGCTACATATCACACTGGTGGGTTCAATGACTTGACACTCTAGAATATATGGAATTCATTTTACTACAAATGAACAAAAAATGTATGTGAGAAGTTTTTTCATATGATTTATTGCTTATTTGGTTAATGAAGATTTCTTTTAGCTGAGATTTCAGCATCTAGAAGCTAGGTATAACTTACATTTTCTAGATTGTTGGCACTTTCCATGGAATCTGGCATGTAGAAGGCACTCCACAGATGTTAAGTGAATTCTTGTTATATTCCCAGTTGTCAAAGGCTTAAGAATAATGGCTTAGGATATGGTATGTTTCTCTTCCAAAAAAGAAAAAAGATAAAAAACCTGCACATGTCCCAATCCTTTGATCATTCAATAAGCAACTTTCTCTTCTCTGTAACCACATTTCTTTAAATGAAAGAAAATGAATGAAAATACGACTTTAAGGGTGGGCAAGCCTGTGGCTATGGTGAAAGTGACTCTGTGTGACTTCTCAGGCTAGGTCATTAAAGGATACAGCTTCTGTCTGGCTCTCTCTCTCTTTCTGGACACTTGCCCTTAATACCCAGCCATTGTGGTATGAGGTAGGCCAAACTAACACACACACAGAGATCCACATTGAGGACCCAGGTCTCCAGTTGATAGTCAGACTTATGAGTGAGAGCCCTGAGGAGAGTACAGAACCAAGCCTTAAGTTCTCTCCCTTCCTCGGCTAATGCCAAGGGAAGCAGAGATGAGATATTTCCATCAAGCCCTGTCCAATTGTAGATTCATGAGAAAAAAAAAAAAAGTTCATTTTTTATTTTATTTTTTATTTATTTTATTTTATTTTTTATTTTAAAAAATTTACATCCAAATTAGTTAGCATATAGTGCAACAATGATTTCAGGAGTAGATTCCCTAGTGCCCCTTACCCATTTAGCCCATCCCCCTCCCCACAACCCCTCCAGCGACCCTCAGTTTGTTCTCCATATTTATGAGTCTCTTTTGTTTTATCCCCCTCCCTGTCTTTATATTATTTTTGTTTCCCTTCCCTTATGTCCATCTGTTTTGTTCATTATTTTTAAGTCACTAAGTTCTGGGCAATTTGTTATGCAGTCCTAGTAAGTGGAAGAACTGCAGATCTAAAACGTGGTTATTAAATGAAAACATTTAATATATGAGTTAAATAATATCTGAAAAGCATAACTTCACCATATTTTTGAATTACAAACTGATAATTGGTCATTGTATGACCAGTGCTATCTATGAAAAACTGCATATGGTCCTTCCTCCCTCCTTCCCTCCTTTCCTTTTTCCTTCCTTCTCTTCTTACTTTATCCTTCCTTCCTTCCATCCATCTATCCATCCATCCAACTGTCTCTAAATTTTCCTCTCCACAACTGGTTTATCAGAAGATTTATCAGCATGTCATCTGGTATTTAGATAGAAATGAGGCTGCAGACCATTTCTGGAACTCATATCATCACCAAAAACTCAGGTGTACTACCTGTGATACTGAATTGTCTACAATAATTTGGTATTGTTGTTGCTGTTACTGATATTTTCATGTATTTTTGCATGTATAATGTCCTGGGAAATAATTGGATTTGGTGCCAAAGGACCTAGGTTCTTACTTTAAGATCACCACTTAATAATGGTAATGGGCCTGAATTACTTCATCGGTAAAAGGAGGATAAAACAATGAACTCACTCAGTTGTGACAAGTAAAGGGTAGAATGTGTTTATTTAATTTAATTTTAATTTAATTTAATTTAATTTTTCAAATGTTTATCTATTTATTTTGAGAGAGAGAGGGAGAGAAAAGAGAGAGCACGCACAGGAGCAGGGGAGAGGCGCACAGGGAGGGAGGCAGAGGGAGAATCCCAAGTAGGCTCCACGCTGTCAGCACAAAGCCCAATGTGGGGGGTCCATTTCACAAACAGTGAGATCATGACCTGAGCAGAGATCAAGAGTTGGATGCTTGACCAACAGAGCCACCCAGATGCCCCTATGTTTATTTTAGATCATCTAAGAGAAGTGAAGGCAAATATATGTTCTCTTTAGTGCTTCAATAATAATCCAAGTTGGCAAACTACAGATCACACCCACGCTTCCCTTTGAAATTTATCTCTCAGACAGAATGACCATCGTTCACATTCTAATTTGAATGAAAGAATTTGTGACTGTATCCATAAACACAGGAGACTAGGAGTAGATAACCTCAGCTAGTTTAGACTAGGATATAGGAAAACAGATTATCAAGACATCTCCCTTATATGGAGGGAAAACACACACACACACACACACACCCCAAAACCTCAAATTCATTGGAATGTACTAGAAAGGAATGAATCAAGATACTCTTAGCCTAAAATATCTTATTATTCTTTGCACAACTTGTGCATTTTCTTTGATCTTGAACCTAAATCAGCCACTCTACAGTCTTAGTATGTGTAGAGTCTAAATTTTCCATGAAGGGAATGTTTATTTTCTCTTGACAGACTGACATCTATCACAAAGCATAAGCTTATAGCAGTAAAATCTAGTAGTAAATTTAAATACTATAGGCATTAAAAAAACACATTTATTTTCTTATTCAAACTTGTTTTCATTGCCCTCTCCCCAATCAATTCCACTGAACAATTATTTAAATTAATGACAAATGTAACTGGCTGACCAAAACATGAAAAGCACAAATATTTTTGTTGATAAAAAGTTTTACCAAAACCCTTTGTGGAACCTGAAAACTGAATACAGTTTCTTTAATAAGAAAACTATACATTTCCTTGTAGTAGCATGCACCCATTTAGAATTTTGTGAACTCCATTATTTTTCTCTTGTCGAAATCTTGTTAGAATTATGGTTTTTCCTTTGACGAACGTTCTTTTTGGTTCATTTTATACTCTTCATGAATTCACTTCTTATGCCTACCCTGGGTCATGCAAGTAAGACCAATTTATGGGAATCACAAACTGTAAGGGGGAAAATCCACAAAATCCTTTGGGCCTTTAATTACTGATTTATCCAAATGTACTTTTCCCTGAGTTAACATTTGGGGAAAGTATGAATTGGAGAGTTTTCATGCTCTACCTCTCCCATGTAGTTCATTGAAAAAACATAATTACATTGTTCAGTGCAGCTGGAGACCTTAGAGGTTCGTGTCACGTGCATATTAAATATGCACAAATATGTTTCTAACACTATAGTATGGTCTGAAAGACTGTAGTGTGGTCACAGCAATATTCACCCACCAGGAGGTGGTGCACTTTGCAAATATTAGTTGTTTTATTGCTTTTCTTAGAAAGAAGAAAATAATTTGCAAGAAGCTTTTAACTTATCTACAAACCATTCAAACTATATTTAAATCTGAATTCCCTTATCTCTTTCACTGGGAGGTCGAATTCAATTCAAAATATTTAATTTCATCAACAATTCTAAATATTGCATACTATAACAAGTTTTTAGACCTGAATTTCACTTTAATGTTTTCATTTGTTCTGTAACATTTTTTTTCTTATTTTTTTAGTTTTGCTTACCCAGTCTTGGAAAAGTTTTACCTGATCTCACTTATATAGTTTTGTTTTTGCACAAAAGGTTCTTGGTTGAACCTTATGTTAGATTTCATGTGTACTTACAAAAGTAATTCAGCAACACTCAAAGGCGAATATAAGACATTAATACAATAGCTGTGGTAGTTGAGGGTACATATGCTTATATAAACATTCTGAGAGAAAAGAGGGCTTATAATTTACGTGGTATAAAGCATTTGGTAGATGATGGCTGTAATAATGACATGAGTTCTATCTTCAATAGATACGCATAATGTAGTTTTGATGATACAAGTGCTACAGTCTCCCATTCTACTTACAAACAAATTATTTTATTTATTCTTTTAACATGAGGCAAACTCCATCTTCCTAACATTCATAAAATAGCCTGCAGCTATTTGCACTCTTTGGGGTTCTTGGGAGATCCAGCTGTAATTCAACGTGATACCCATGAAAAGTTGATATATATTAGTAAGTTCCAAGATTTCCAAAACTAGCACAGTAGTTCTGAAGTCACGCTAATAAGGAGTTTATTTAAAAACTTAACTGGATTGCCAGGATCATAAGACCCAAGGCCATTAAAACAGAACAGTACGATAAAAAAAAAGAAATGACAGCCCCAATCAAAAAGAACAAAAGTACAAATCTACACTTCTTATCCATTGATTGTTGTAGCTACTATCCCCAGCAGTTGTTGAATTATAAAATTCTTGCTCGATGGGACACATAAACCTAATTTGCTTCTGACACATCAAAGGAACAACCTGAACCTTTCTACCTCCAGTGGCATTTATAACTCTGGCATACACGTTTCTCCAAAAAGCTATGTCTTTTTGACATCCGTTGGCTCTCTTGGCAGGACAACACTTTTGCTTGGTGCCAGCTTTCCTCTTAGCTTGCACAGCTATAAATTGCCAAGTGATGGTTTGTAAAGGGAGATCCCTTCTTTGTAGTCTCATCAATGAAGAAGAAGATGCAAATATCAGACTTCTTACCTTGAACTGACAGACGCAAGTCACAGTGTCTCCAATTCTTAAACATTCCCCATCAAATTTACAGGTGTTGGTGTCACAGAGGAAGAGATCGTTTTCTCTGTCATCATAACCTCAAATTTAAAGAAAATATTCCAGTCATTTAAAGATGTTACAGATTTTAAAAACAACCACAACAAAAGCACTATCTTGCAGCTTTAAAAGAATTGCTCTAAATTTTTATTCCATTAACCACAGCTGTACTGCAAGGTCATTCTCTACTGATAACCTCCAAAATCTAGTTAAGTGATCAATATTCATTTCTTTTTTTTCACAATTCTTTTTTAGTGAATTATCTTTTAATATTCTCTTTTGATTGTGCTATTTTATTTTAGCCAGAGTTAATACTGGCAGCAGTGAATGAAGGTTTATAACTTGATCCCCAGCTTCCTTATTTTTTTTTTCTCATTAAGTAGAGTACAGTTTATGACCGCCCCCCCCAAGCCTACATTTTAGAAAAAAGCTGTTGATGGTCTCTGAATGTCATTTTACCATTTTTCCATCCTTAATCATTCTTTTGCCTTAAGGTCTGAAGCAACCCCTTATTTGGAATTTCTCCAGACAAAGAGGAAACAAAGCCCCAATAATAAAGATAAACAGGCACAGTGTTTTCTGTGATGGTCTGTCTGGCTCAAATGAAGATTGATCACCTCTAAGTTAACAGGGTGGAGGGGGGTGCCAGGTTCTTGAAAATCTGCCTTGAAAACAAGTTTATTCTCTTTAGTCTCTGCAAATCTCCTTAAGATATCCGGCTCATAGTACATCTCTTGATTGCCAACCTCAATTTCCCATTTAAGTTAGTTATTTCCTAAAGCGATACTGTACTTGGGATGAAGCAAACCAGGCATGTTGGTCTACAAAGCTGTGACCATTCATTTCAAGCACAGGTTGTTTCATAGCCCTATGATAAAGCACCTAAAAAAGTGATGAGACACCTGAAAACTGGAACTTAGCTTTTCAAAAATAACATACGTGCGCCCATGAACCAGGAATAAGTTAAAGAAGACATGCTAAATTTTATAAAAATACCAAAGTTAGAAATTGCCGAAAACAGAACAAAGGCAATCTATTGACCCAAATCTAACAGGGTACAAATCTCAACCTGTCTTTAAAAAAAGCACAAACTATCATGATGCATGATAATGTTCCTCATGGCAGTAACAACCTAGGACTACATGTTCTTTCATCCTATGAGTTACAGTTGGCCATTCCCACCTCTCCAAAGTTACACACACTTCAGCTTATATACATCCCTGGAAGCCACTTTGTTCAGAGCCAGATTTAACTACAGCAGAATTATATTTACAGAAGATGAAAAATTACATGCACGCTTGCTAAAACTAGAACAGACCAGACCTAGGGGACAATACCCAGGCATGTGAATGCAATTTAAAATGCCAATGAAATCACACCACAATCCCACCCGGGTATACTCTGGGCTGTCACACTGAAATGCAAAGCCAGCCAGGAGTACAGCAACTCCCATCCTCGGGCCCTATGTACTTAGGAGGCTTCGGCTGAGCAAAGCCTGCCAAGCTCTCGCGTTCAGACTCTGAAGGGACCCCGGCAAGCAAGAAGAGCGCCGGACCCACTCGGAGGAAGCTTGCCCAGAAATGGAGTCCGCGTCCGCCCGGGTCGGTTCCGCCCGCCCGCAGGAGCCTGCCTGCCTCGGCTATGCCCACCCAGGCCTGGGAGACCGACGACTGATTCTTTTCTCAACTTCCTTCCCCATCAGGAGCTTGGGGAGGCAAGAGAGAAGCATCTCTGGGCTGCAAAAACACGTCTTTGAAGGAGGATGTGGGAGAGAGGAAGAGACGGAGAGAGGGAAAGGGAGAGAGAAAGGGGAAGACAGAGAGAGATAATGATTCTCTTAAACCCCAAGCTCCTTTAGAATCCGTGTGACCTGATCTTGAAAGCAAGACCAGGGCACCCCATGGCACTTTTGCCAGAAATCAGTGTTTCCCCTGCAGTCACTATTGGATTTATCGCTTTCTCGCTTGTTCCTTCCCATAAAGTTATTTCTCGCTCGTTTTAGCCAGACTTTTTCCTTTCATGATGGAAATGTTCTGTTTTAGTCCCCACCCCGCACCCCACCCCACCACCCCCCCAGCCCCCAAGGACTGGTGCTCATTTCGGTGGATCCACAAAACCATCCCGTCCAGTATTTCTTAAAATATCCGCCGCTCTAAGGGCAAGGATGCAAAAGGTTCCTACACGTGTACTTTTTGCCCACCCCAGACCCCGTCACCCACCCCCCACCCCCTCGCCCCAGCTTCCGCAGCGGCCTGGAAGGTTCCCAGTGCTCCTCGGGGTGGAGGTCGGTCGTCCGAGAGGTTTGGGGCAGTAAGAGGCACGGGGCTGAGGAGACGCACTAAGGTGGGCTTGGTATGCGCTGGAAACGCGTCCCCTCTGCGGGGCCGAAGGGGGTCGGGCGCTGGGGTTGTGGACTTACCAGAGCAGTTCCAACCGGTGGGCGTTTGGCAGTCACTTAAGGAGGTAGGGAAAGCCGCGAGCTTCACCGGGCGGGCTACGATGAGTAGCATCACCGGCAGCAGCAGCAGCCAGCAGAAGCCCTCGCAGAGTGTCCAGCTGCTGCACTGCCGCGGGGACTCCCACAGCACCATGACTAGTTCGCGCAACTCTGCAGTAGCAAACGGCTTCCGAAGAACACGCGATCGCGGGGGCCGGGCAGCGGGCTACTGGGCATCCCGCGGACGGCGGCAGCAGAGGCGGCGGCGGCGGCAGTGGCACCCGACGGGGAAGCAGCAGCCAAACCCGCGCATGGTCTCCGGAGTTTCAGCAACATCCAGTGACCCGGCCCAGCCCCGGGAGCGAGAGGGTCGTCCGCCGAGAAGCTGCGCCGGAGACTCGGGGGGCTGCTGCCATAAGGAGGGGGATCTGGGAAGCCAGGGGACCACGAGGAGACCGGAGTCCGGAGGGCGGAGGAGAGGAGTCCAAGGAGGCTGCGTGGAAGGAGAGTCAAAGCGCCCCACAGCCCCGCAGCCGCCTCTCGCGCTCTGCCGCCCGCATCCCTCTGGCGTTTGGGAAGCAGCAGGTCCTTAGCCCGCCCGAGATCACGTGGGAAGAGGCAGGCGGGCGCTGATTGGCGGAGCGGGATGCAGGTCCCGCGAGGGAGGGGTTGGCGAGGAGGTGCAAGGAGGAGGCGACGGCGGATGCCACAGATGGGCCAGCTCGCCAGGCGCTGGCCCGAGTGCGGCTAGGCGGGGATGGCTCGGGGGAGAAGCGCGGGCTCCAGAGTGGGCGACTCTCACAGCTTTATATACCACCTGCCCTTTCACTTTCCGCCCCACGACCCCCCCCCCCACCCCTGAGCTTTGGGTCCGGTCTAGGGCTCCCCGATCTAGCTCCCCTCGTCAGTGCGTGACCCCGGGCTGCGAGTGCCAGCCGCGGCTGGGTGGCGTCTCTCTGAGCTGCGGCCGGCGAGGGCTGAGGTGGCGGAGAAGCGGGAGCAGCAGGGCAGAGAGGGGAGAGCGGGCCCAGAGGAGAGGGTGTCCTGCTGGCGCCCCGCGCTCCTGCGTGCGGGAGCGCGCCGCCTGTATCCGGATTCAAGCTGGGGAAATCGCCGCGCGAGCCCAGGAACCTTTCTCTGGGGAGGTGGCAGAGACCAGGAGAGGGTGAGAGGCGGTGGTGTGAGAACAGCTCTGGCCGGCCTGGAAGCAGCAGCAGTTTCCCCCGGAGCCTGCGACCCGGAGGCTGCTCGCCAAGCTGACTCAGCCAGCCTTGCAGGCTCCCTCTCCTCTTCCTTCTCTCTCCCTCTCTCCCTCCCCTCCCTGGCCCCCTGCAGCTCCGACGCAGCCCGGGGAGCCCAGACTCTGGAGCCTTCTCGTTACTCGCTCCTCTCCAGCCGGGAGCGTGTTAGTGCGGCTGCCCAGGAGGCGCGGGGAAGTGTGTTCCGGAGGTCAGATTGGCTCCGCACAAGTGGTCGGGGAGAGGCGGGGAGGGCTCCTCCGCGGCAGCAACGGGTGGGTTGCGGGCGCAGCCCCCGGGAAGCGGCTTCCCAGAAGAGCGGCTCGCTCGGGCGGCGCGGGGAGCGGCCCTGCGCGCTCTAGCGGATCTCTCCGCCCCATCGCCGGCGACCCGGGGAGGCGAGAAGGTCTAACTCGACTGGACTATCTCGCTCGGTGCCCTTCTTTCTTTCGCTCCAGCCGGCGCTGAGCAAAGGCGTAGCGGGACCCGCCTTCCGCCTGCTGCATTCTTCACGCAGTTAGACACTCTTTAGCCTAATGGTATTTTAGTCGCTAGTAACCGGACCGAGAGCTTCCCGGGACGTGGATGGAGAGGAAGATTTTTCCGTCGTGACCCGGGTCGTTATTGCGGTCACAGTGTTTTGGATGACCTACAAGGAAGAATTTTCTTTTCTGTGTGATTGTTTAGTGATTCAGGATTTTTTTTTCTTTTTTTTTTTTTTTCTCGCAGCACCCTCCCTCTTTCTCTCTCCCTCCCTCCTTCTTTCCTCTTTCTCTTCTCTGCCTCCTCCCACCTTCCTTTTTACCTCCCTTCCTTCCTTCCTTCCTTCCTTCCTTCCTTCCTCCTTCCCTTCCTTCCCTTTCTTTTTTTTCCCTTCCTTCCTTTCTTCCATCCTTCCTTCCAACCTTCCTCCCTTTCTTTCTTTCTTTCTTTGCCCTCATCTCTGTTTCTCTCTTTTAGAATCTCGCCTTTCCCCCTCTCCTTCTGGTTCCCCGAATTTAGAAGAGCGTGTTTGATAGTATCTCACAGGCAATTAGCGTCCATCCCCAATCACTTAAAAGAGGCATCAGTACACTTTGAAAGCAGGGACTATCTATCTTTGGCAGGCACCGTCAGAAAAACAAATTGTGCCCGAGCTATCCTTTTAAGTACCTTAACCTCCAACCTCCTCCCACTTCCTTGCTTTTTAACTTCTCCTTTGAGAGATGTGATCGTGCAGCACCTCAGAGCCTCAAAGAAATCTCATCTTTTTTCCTGTGTGAAACCCATCCCTTTATCTTACATCTCCGCCTCCGCCCCAAGATTACCCCCCAACCCTCGCCCACTTCCAAAGATTTCTGAGCCTCAGTGTCTCTCACGCCTAGCAATTAAGTAGCAGATCCCAGCATTCTAGTCGGTGGCATCTCGCTTCTCACCGACAAAGACTCCATTAAAACAGATCAATTAGACCAGACGTTGGAGGCATCAGAAAATCGGCTTCCAGACAGCGCAGCTAAATTCTTTAAGGAAACGGAATGCCCATTAGCTACAGCTGCCAGCAGATATTGCAAAAACAAGGAATCAGGGATGTCTTTCGCTGCACCCTTTCAGCAGAAAAGGCAACATAAATATACACTTAATGTAGATCAAGATTTAACAACTCCCAGTTTAGAGTGAGGACATGTCATTTTCCATAGCAAGGCTGGTGTGGTAACTAATCAGGCTTATGAAAATAAGTCATGCTTAAAACTAAAGGCAAAGTCCTTAAAAGTGTTTATGCAGTAATTATGATAATGACACGGGACCTGCTAGGAATTCAGTACTTGGCTGTATAAGTAGAATTTTACAGCACCTCTTAGCAGAGTAGAACTGTTATTGAATTCTCTGCTAAGTAAATTTTTGGCATGCTTTCTACTAATACGTACTCTTCCTAAGACATTTTGCCCAAAGTAACTTAAAACTCCAAAGGAGTTAATTACTGGTTGTGACTGGTTAACAAATGCAGTTACTTGCACAGAGATTCTTTAAATTACTAAACAGTTTCAGGCAAAGCCTTTCCAATAGGAATGCTGTGATTTTGTTTAGCTTGCTTTGTACTTAGTGTTAAAGTGCCACCAAGAAACAAATTCTGAAACTGGCAGGCACCACCAAGTGGCAGAAGAACATCACTCACTGCACAGAGCATAGGATCGCTGAACATGTAAATACAAATATATACGTTATTTAGCCTCATCATTAGTACCAAAGAAATAGACAGGAATTACATTTTATGGCAATGAAGATTGGATTAGTGATTGGATTAGTGCTTCAACTTTTCCCCCAACAGGTCAAATCGGTTTCCTTATTAGAACTGAATTTAAAACTAGGTCTACAAATTGTATTTTGCATCGTACATTATATGAATACTAGGTACACAATCCAATCTTGTCATGCATTTGCAAAATTTCTTATTTTCAAAGAGTACGGAATATTTACTTTCAATATCCCTGAGCTAAAACAGTTTATTTATGGCACACACACTCTAGAATTGACTCAGAGGGTGAGAGTCAAGTTATCATATTTTTAAGTACAAACAGAACAGAATTTTTTTTTCCATAGAGATTTTTTTAAAAGTTTTTTCTCCCCTTACATGGAAAGGGCATTGTTAAGAATGGTGCGATTACTTATTTTAATGGGGGTGCAGGTGGGGGAAGGGAGAAAAAGTTATTCCAGAACAAGAAACATTTAAGATAAATGAGTAAATCTGGGAAAACAAGACATACTGCCAATCAGAGCTCTATCTCCTTTCGATCTCTAACACTTTCTGATGTTTCAATGATGGTGAGATATATAGTATGCTTATTAAGTGTCAGACATTGTTTCCTTCAGGAGGAAACACATTTTTAAGCCTCCGCAAAACCCCTATGAGATAAGACATTCCTTTATCTCCATTTTATAGAAAAGCACATAGCTTCTTTTTTAAATATTTATTTGTTTTGAGAGGGGGGAGGGAAGGGGGAGAGAGGGAGGGAGAGAATCTCAAGCAACCTCCACGCTGTCAGCACAGAGCACAGCATGGGACTGGATGTCAGGAACCCTGAAATCATGATGTGAGCCAAAATCAAGAGTTGGGCACTTAACCCACTGAGTCACCCAGGTGCCAGAACCAAAATGGCATATCGCTTTTAAAGCATCAAGGGGCTTGTCCACTGTAACAAACTCGGTCAATGGCACAGCTGGGACTCAGCACAGTTTTGTCTGTCAGAGCCCAAAACTTAAATCACCATTTCTTGCTGGTATGACTACTACCTCGTAGCTTCTATGAAAGGAAACTAACTAGGAACATATTCATTCTGTCCATGCAGCTGCTTTGCCCTTCCTATGGAGTACCAGTAAGACCCAAACATTAAATTTCATACTTGCAATTCTTATTAATTACCTCATATGAATTACTTAAGAAGCTGTTTAAAAGGAGACAAATTCCAGGGGCGCCTGAGTGGTTCAGCCGGTGAAGAGTCCAACTGGTTCAGGTCATGATCTCCTGGTTCGTGGGTTCAAGTCCTGCATCAGGCTCTGTGCTGACAGCTCAGAGCCTGGAGCCTGCTTCAGATTCTGTGTCTCTCTCTCTCTCTCTGCCCTCACCCCGTGGTCTCTCTCTCTCTCTCAAAAATAAGTAAACATTAAAAATAAATAAACAAATAAATAATACACAAATTCCAGGTCTCACTAGCAGGATGTTAATTCAGTTTGGAGTTGGACCATGGAATCTGTATTTTAATATTCTTCCTTGTTTAAGAACTAAGGTACTACCTACACCTATATAACAAATGAAAGGATATATGGATTCTTCCTCGGTTTTCACAGGACTTTTGGCAGAGAAGGTTCTAAGACAAGATAGAGGCTTACACTCAAAAAAATAAAAATTAAAAAGAGAGGTGGGGGGTGGGGGGATGCTTGCCTGGCTCAGTGGTCGTGAGTTTGAGCCCCATGCCGTGTGTATAGATTACTTAAACATTTTTTTAAAAAACGTAAAGGCTTATACTCAGTGTACAGATGAGCTTTCATTCATGTCTGTCTCTATATCTACCATTAAGTATTGAATTTCTTTATGCATATGTTCACCAAATATGCAGTAAACTTCTACTATGTCTGACTTAGTAGCTTCATGACTGTGAACAGTTTTCTCATTTGTAAAATATAGGTAATAGTAATATCTACCTCCAAGGGTTCTTCTGAAAATTAAGGGAAATATAATATATGATTTAATGGTAATGGCCGTGGGGTGAATCTCTATACAGAATGAATGAACACATAAATATGTGTATATAATCAGGTATACATTTATATATAATAATTTATATAAAATATGTAATTAAAAGTAATTAATGATATCCAAGATATATATGTGTGATATTAGAGTGTACAATATGTTGATTATTAATAATGAAATATGGTATCATTTTCATATCTAACCCAAAACCTTATTTTCTAGCCTACCTCGATTATATAGACACAAATCATTATATCCTTAGCTTTCAATAGCTTTTCCTCAGCTATTTAAAATTTATTATTATAAAAAGTACATGTTATATTATCAATAACAAGTATATTAATACATCACGTGTTTAATTTGTAGATCAAATGCTATTCACAATGTTTCCGAGATGTCATCTTCATTTCAGGCAGAATTTTTTTTTAACCAAGAGTAAATTTGCTATTTTTCCACCCTTTGCTGTAATTATTTAATGATGCATATATAACAAGCCATGATTTAAAGAAATAATTTTATAATGTAACTTTTCCTATGCCTTATTGATTCCAGTGCCCTTAATTATTTTTCATAGTTTATGTTTAGATTTATAATTACAGTGCTAGAGAAATAGTGTATTTCCTCTTATGGCAATGGGCCCCAGTCATGACCGTACCTTGTGATCACCTGGGGAATTAAAAAACGCACTGATGCGGAGTCGTTACTCCATGACTTTGAGTCTCTGGAGGCAAGGTGGAACCAGAAGCTTGAATCAGTTTGGAGTGAAACTGCTCTGTTTTAGGTGGGGTTTTTTGTTTTTTTTTGTTTCTTTTTGGGTTTGGTTTTGGTTTCCTTTGGTTTTGTTTGTTTGTTACCCAACTTACTTGTGTCAGTGGCAGAGCAGGTCTCTTGGGAACTAATATTCTCAACCATTTTGTTGCTTCTTCTACATAAGTGTTTCTTCCTCCTCTTCCCTACTCCCCCAAAAAGAAGAAAAAGAAAAACTGAAGTGGAGAAGCTTCTGTCATAAAATAAATTTGGGAAAGGCTTCGGATAAACTCTACTTAGCTTCACAATGCACATTTGCATATTAAAGGCTCTGAGGAGCCCTGCAGTAAAATCAAACCAAAACAACATCAAATAAAACTAAACACCTATTTAACTTTATTGAACTCAGGTTTTCCAATATTATTTGATCATGGAATCCCTCTTAGCAAGAAAACACTGCAATAAACTATGGCAATGGATTTCCATTTATTACACCATTAGAAACAATAGTTTAAAGGAATGAGGCTTTAAAAAAAATTGTGTCAGCATGTTAGATAAGGCTGGTCATTTTCTCTGGCTTCTCCTTTCACAGAAACGGCAGTAAAGCCAGCTCACACACAGTAGGGTAAATATTCCGCAACTCTTATTTTCTGATGCAACTTTCCCTGTCATTATAAGCATTATAAATATTCACAACCTTTAAAATTTTTCCTTGGTTTTCTATTACATAAATTCTAAATTAGATAGCGGTATTTCCGTAGCAGTGATTCTAACATAGGAAAAGATGCAGATTGTATCTGATAACACTACTTTGTGAAAAGCTGTGGTTCACATGTGGAACATGCTAAAAGTATTTAAATAGAAACATTTGCAAGGCCTTAAAGAGAGTTTAATTGACTTCTTTACACCTCTATGCTTACTGCTTTGCATTGCACTGAAAATCCCCTCACTGGCTACTATTAGAGCTTCTGATATGAGGGCAGGGCAAAGCTTTATGACAGGGTAACTGTGCATATGGGAGTTGGAATCTTTGACCTGACATTTACAAGCTGGGCATCCATGGAGAAGTTACTTAGTTTCTCTGAGTCTCCATTTTCTATTGTCCAGAGTTATTTTTATTTCTTGAGTAACAAAAAGAAATTTAGCCTGGTGTAAGAAAAGAGAGAATGTGATGTGGGGCTCTAGAGGAGGAAGAAGGCAAGTTACAGGAAGGACTAAACTCTATAAATAGAAAGCCATCCAGAGAGGCAGAGGTTCATTTCATCTTTCTGGGGCAGCAGCATCTTTTTTTTTTTTTTTTCTTTAATGTTACTTTAGCTATTTCCATTATTCTTTCTCCCTATAGACTAGTTTTCTCTGCAATCCTAACATCCCCATCTCAGATGTCTGTTTATAAATTGCATTTAGTTGCTGAATATTATATATGTATTATTGTGCAATTGTATATATTTAATTTTTTTTAATGTTTATTTTTGAGAGAGACAGAGAGACAGAGCACAACTGGGGGAGGGGCAGAGAGAGGGGAAGACACAGGATCTGAAGCAGGCTCCAAGCTCTGAACTGTCAGCACAGAGCTGATGTGGGGCTCAAACCCACAAACCATTAGATCCTGACCTGAGCCGAAGTTGAAGTCGGACCCTTAACCAACTGAGCCACCCAGGTGCCCCTATATTTTAAATTTTAGTACATCTGATAAAGGAGAAGAGATGTTTCCATGACAAATTATTTAATAACCATAAAACTAGTTTATTTTTTAGTGTATATAAATTCTTTTTCCCTTTCTTTTTCTTTCTTTCTTTCTTTCTTTCTTTCTTTCTTTCTTTCCTTGCTGTCAATAAAAAATTTACTTGTTTTAAGAAAATCCAAATGCTGGCATTGTCCAAAAATATTTAACGGGTTTATTTATAATTGTTATAGGGTTGAACTACTAAGACTTGTTCATTTTGACTTGCATTAATGCGTTAGGTCCCAACATTTATATTAAAAATTCACACACAAGTGAAAATGGAAAAACTGCCAAGACCTGATTTCTGTCCCGTGTGTTTCCACTTGCAACCATATACGTAGGTACTTTTTGACCCCATGGGGCTCACAAAAAGAAGAGAATTTTTTTAAATTTTTTTCAACGTTTATTTATTTTTGAGACAGAGAGAGACAGAGCATGAACGGGAGAGGGGTAGAGAGAGAGGGAGATACAGAATCTGAAACAGGCTCCAGGCTCTGAGCCATCAGTCCAGAGCCTGAGGCGGGGCTCGAACTCAGGGACCTGGAGATCGTGACCTGAGCTGAAGTCGGCCGCTTAACCGACTGAGCCACCCAGGCGCCCCAAGAATTTTGTTTAAAGAATGAAATATGTTCCATCATAGTGGTTTCTTAAGCACATTCTCCACGGGCGCAGCATGCTAGCTGGATGCCTTCAGCATAATTGTTACACATTTGACATGGATAAACATACAGGGTGGTGTCTTCAAAAACAGCTCACCAGATAGGCCTCACTTGCCTTCTGCAAAGAACCAATAGCTACACTGAGGAAGCACAGATCAGTCTGAAGCAATTTCTCGCACCACACCCTGGAAAGGAAGTTAGGGAATCAGAAGTCCAGTGGACTTCTGGTAAGATCTAATTTCAGGGAGGGCCACTGTACCAAGCCTGTAATGATGAGGTTTCTCCATCCGTCCAGTAGAGGGCGCGCTCTTGAGAGCGGTTTTTGTAGCTAGTTGCTTCCTGGGTGCTTTACCACAGCTGGGTTTGAGGGCAGTTTCAGCTTTTTAGGAGTCATGGTATAGAGACCACCTTACTTAGCTCCCTCTTCTTTGCTTGGAGCTTGGTGAGCTACAGGGGGCGCTGGAGTTAGACAGCAAACTCTCTTATTTATTTATGTTTTTATAAATCCTGACACTCATATATAAGATTTGCTTTCCATGCACAATGATTAGTCAAATAATATTGGATTTCAAAGATCTTTAATTTCAGCTCAGGGACGTCATTCTTTGTCTATGTATAGTCTAAGGATGTAGCAAAATGCTTTATACATAGTTGACAGTCAACAGATGATACTAAATTATGCTATAGCTAAGCACATTAATGAACACATTCCAGAAAGAGTGGAGCTATTTACACTTTTACCAGGAAAGATAGTGAAATCACTTTGGAATAACCTAGAAGTTCTCCGTGAACCTTTTAAAAGGCAAGACTTATTCTGGAGTAAAAAGCTGGCACTAAGAAGGTGACGGTTAGAGCACATCAGGGAGCGCCTCAGCATCAGGCAGTGGTTTGAACTTCTCGCTTCTTCTACCCAGGTGTTTCCTCCCGAGCAGCTGTTAGTCTCAGCACCTCCTGTGGGCAGTACTTTATTCTGGTCCCAGCCTGTAACTGTGCCTTTATTTTTTACCACCTTTGTATTTCCCGTTGCTTCAGGTCAGGAGATCAGCCACTCAATTCATCAGACCATGAAACAAATAACAATTATCTTGTTGTCAAATTTGTGGTTTTCAAGTGATATGAACAAAAAGAGAGAAAGGTAGGCAGCAGGTGGTATTTTGGGGGCCTCTCTCTCACACACAAACCACATCTATGTATATATATATAGACACACACATGCATGCATATGTGCACGATATATAATGTATACATAAGTATATATATGGGAGCATGCATACCTCTATACACAATGAACAATTCAAAACATAAAGAGATGATATAGAGTCATCCTGGCATCGCAGCTCCTAGGTCTTCTCATTATATAAAGGTAACTGCTGCCACTAGTCTTTTAGAATCCTTCTAAATGTATTCAGACATATTTTCTCTCTCTCTCATAGATAAAATGTATAGAGACATATTTAAAAATGCGCTGAGTACATCAATATGCCATGGAATAGATAGATAGATAGATAGATGATAGATAGACGAGACAGAGGAATTAAAAGGATACACACTCATATAAATACACAGATAAATATCTTATATATTTATCTGTATTCATATGTGCGTGCATGTGTGTCCTTTTGATTTGCAAATGGTTTCTCAACCATATACACTGTTACATTTCTTGCTTTATTTTTTTTTAATGTTTATTTACTTTTGAGAGAAAGAGAGTGCAAGCAGGGGAGGGACAGAGAGAGAGAGGGAGACACAGGATCCAAAGCCGGCTCTGCAACTCACATACCGCGAGTTGGTGACCTGAGCAGAAGTCGGACACTTACTCGATTGAGCCACTCAGGCACCCCTATTTCTTGTTTCATTCACCTAATAAACACAAGGAGATCTACTTCATTTGGCTTGTATAATTTCATGTTGAATGTCTCAATTTATTCAGGTTCTTATTTATGGACATTTGCCTTATTTTACTTTTCAAATCGAAATTAATGCAGCAGTGTTATATGATATAGTGTCTTTTCCACACAGGTAGTTACCCCAGTCCCCCCAATTAAGGAACGAAAGGACACGCTCACAGCACAGCTGTGCTTGTAGAGGGAAATACTGAGGTAGCTAACCAATCAGAGCCTTACATTTTGCCTCTTAACTACTCTCCACGAAGAATGTATTTAACCTGAGTACAATATTGGAAATATTAGAAATACCTTTCAAATTTAATTCTGATATTCTTGGACACAAATGTTACAGTTAGACAGGATTTCTTACAAGGTGATTTTCTTCCATTTGCTGTCATAGTACATGATGACCCTGGTCAAATTTAATGTAATGTTAGTTGCCATATTACAAAATTCAGTGTAATGTGAGCTGGTTTTGAACTCTTTCCAAGGAAGTTTAATTATATCATACAGAGATAGTTGCATCTGTTAGATGTACAAAGGACAGTGTTTAACATGATACACCAGTGTAGACAGAGTGATTTAGCTCTTCCCTCTCACAGAGCTAGATCATTCTTTGTCTGAGTTATGGAATCTTTAAAAATGACACCTTTCCCCCTTGCATAGACAATTGTCTAGGGATTAGCAGTGACGCAAGCGGCTTTAGGGTAATGGCCAGGACTCTGGATTTGAGTTGGAATGTAATTTCAAATTCTGGTTCTGACCCTTGAAGCCTTGTGAAGCCTCATCTCACTGATCCTCTTTATACCCTTTTTATATATGTAATGTGACAGTTACAATATGAGGATTAAATGAGATCTGTAATCTACAAGGGTCTCTGTAATAGAATAGGTATTATTTGCTGAAGTGTGTACAAAACAGAGGCAAGTTTATGTGATTTGGTCTTTGCTGCTGAAGTCTGAGTCAGAAACGATGACAATTACTGGTGACATGTCAGCCCCTAACACTCTGGATTGGGAAATCACTCCTAATGGAAGAGCGGGATAGATATAATAAAATGTACATATTTGGATCCATTAGTTAAGTATATTGTAAATCATCTCATTAATGAATTTTCAATTTTTTTTTAAGTTTATTTATTTTGAGACAGAGAGAGTGAGTGGGGAGGGGCAGAGAGAGAGGGAGGGAGAGAGAATCCCAAGCAGGTTCCATGCTGTCAGCACAGAACCCAACACGGGGTTTGATTTCATGAACCGTGAGACCATGATCTGAGCTGAAGCCAAGAGTCTGACGCTTAACTGACCGAACCACCCATGTGCACCTAAATTTTCTTCCAGTTTTTATATGTGAACTAAATTCACTAATTCCAGAAAACTAGAAAATTTTATAAGACAGGACTTACGTGCTTTATTTATTTATTTTAAATGTTTTTATTTATTTTTGAGACAAAGAGAGACAGAGCATGAGCAGGGGAGGGGCAGAGACAGAGGGAGACACAGAATCCAAAGCAGGCTCCAGGCTCTGAGCTGTCAGCACAGAGCCTGATGCAGGGCTCGAACTCACAGACAGTGAGATCATGACCTGAGCTGAAGTCAAATGCTCAACCAACTGAGCCACCCAGGCACCCCAGGACTTATGTGCTTTAAACACAACTAAATCATTTTGTCTAAAGCAGAACATAATGTGTTTTCTTCATAATCCATCACTGTTATGAAATTTTGATGTAAGATTTTTCCTTAAGTAAATGAAACTTAATAATTTAGAAGTTTTTAATATTTTTTAAGAGTTTTATATTTGACTTTACATCTTTAATATATTTGTGATATATGATTCCATAAATAGATGGGAGAAACAATGTCATTGGTGAATGTGGGAAAAGCCAATGTTAATTTTATGACCAAATATACTTTTTTAGGTCAGCTGTTTAATTATGTATTAGTACTAATGTTAATAGTATTTACAAAGTACTTGCTTCTTACCAAACTGTTTAAATAATTCCCATCATACTTACAACATAGGTATTTTTTTATTTCTATGTTGGAGGACTAGAAATTAATGCTGAAAGACATACCCAGTGTTTTCTAACCTAAAATTCGATGTTCTTTAAGTATGAACTTATTTCTCGAGTTGTCAAGATAACTACAAAGAACTGAAAGAAAGCTTCTCTAGCCTGACTACATGGATAGTAAGTATCGTTTTTTTAAACTGTTATTATAAAGTAAGTGATCACTTCCTTCTTGCACACATTCTCTCACTTGTCAAGTTGTACTGGAAATGGATGCTAATAACGTGCATTTGGCTTGTGCTTTAATGCGGTAGAATAGCACATTTCTTAATTGCGTATCACTTAGAATGGTCTACCATTTAGAAGGAAGCTCTGTTCGGAGGCACTGCACACATGACTGGGAGGATATTGCGGTGAAAAGATATCAACAATAGCTCCATTAATGTTTTGCTTCTACCTGCATCTAATGGGTACTAATGCATCTTACATGACACATGTGAAGATAAATCTACGGCATTAATAGACTTACATTCCATAACAGTAACCTATTTCTCTAACAAGTTCTATTTCTCTAATAAAATATTGTCTTGCCACTGTCATCTGATTGGAAGGCACAGGGTTAGATGCTGCTGCTTTTATTGACTTGCAACACAATGCCCTCATCTTGGTGCGCAGTATATATTTGCATTGTATATAAACACATTAAGAGCATTACTATTTTGTACCAAGTTACATTGTGTGAAAATGCACATTTAAGAAGCATTAAGTTATCTGTCTGGAGACATAGGTCATCTCCATATAACGTCTAAGATTTCAGTTCAATCCTTAAATGTTATTTATTTTTATTCTACTTTCTGTCAAAGAAGATTTAAGACAAATTTAGATCAGTTGATCTGTCATTTTTATATCTCTGAAATTGTGCACATGATGTGACAATCAATCATTTCAACCATTTGAAAACCTGACTTCTATACACATCCCTAAAGTTGTTTCAGTTGTAGATTCCTGATTTTAAAATCATTTATCATGAATCTTAAACACATGAAAGTCTAAATGTTAATTCACAGATGAAATAAATCTTAAATTTATTCTTTTCCTTAGTTTAGTATGATGATGACAGCTGGGTACAAAAAGTCTTCTGAAGTCTCATTAATTTCACTACCTATTTCACTGTGGACTTATAGATCCTTTTCTATATATGATTAGTATTTAATTTTAGAGAATCATATAACTGAGAAGTGGTTAAAAAATAAGGTTCTTGGGGTGTCTGGGTGGCTCAGTCGGTTAAGTGTCTGACTTCGGCTCAGGTCATGATCTCGCAGTTTGTGAGTTCAAGCCCCGCGTCAGGCTCTGTGCTGATGGCTCAGAGCCTGGAGCCTGTTTCAGATTCTGTGTCTCCCTCTCTCTCTGACCCTCCCCCGTTCATGCTTTGTCTCTCTCTGTCTCAAAAATAAATAAACGTTAAAAAAAAATTAAAAAATAAAGTTCTTCTTCCAGAAAAATACTCATCAGCTTATACCACAATATTTTTTAATGTAGTTTTGGGAAATAAAAAACCCCTCCAGAACCCATTCATGACCAACACTCTCTTTTATATGATTCATTTTCTATTATTGACCATTATATAAACAATTTTTATAGAAAAGAAGCAGTTTGGTAGGGAAACAGTTTATTTCCAAATTATTTGGTTCACTTTCTGTTTCTATTATATAGATCTACTCTTTGATTTAAAAGAAAAAAAAAGAGTAGCCCTTTCAAGAACTTCAGTTGAAGAAGTTGGTTGCATATGTTTAATGAACTGGTTATAATTATATTATATTATTATTATATAATACATAACTATCATATGTGTGATAATTCTATTAAATTGCCAAAGATCTCAAATTGGGAAATATTGGAGGTGAAATAAAATATGAAGAAACACTATGTGGAATGCATATCTTATTACCAAAGAACATATTTGTATACATGACTGTGATTATTTTAATATTTGTATATATATCAGTCTAAACTTAGATAAGAATATTTTTCAAACATATGTACACTGGTATAGCTTATAAAGCATGTATGTTGATATCAATGTCCCACTTCTTTCATTATCCAGTACTCTCCATAGAAGTAAAATTTCTAACTAAAAACAAAAAAAAGCAGTGTTCCCAAAAGAATTTTGTAGAACACTTTTTAAAAGTTGGTTTAATGTTTATTTTTGAGAGAGAGACAGAATGTGAGCAAGGGAGGAGCAGAGAGAGAGGGAGACACAGAATCCGAAACAGGCTCCAGGCTCTGAGCTATCAGTACAGAGCCCCACGCAGGGCTCGAATCCACAAACCGCGAGATCATGACCTGAGCCGAAGTCAGTGCTTACCCAATTGAGCCACCCAGGTGCCCCCTGTAGACCATTTTTTAAAATTATGATGACTTTGAAAATATTTCTCTATCTCTGAATAAGTTATATCTCAGAATCTTAAGTTAGACAGCTATTACTGACAAGTACACAGATGGAAGAAAACTTCACTCCCGTTGCTCAGTATAATACTCTGCACATTTTTTCTCGATTCACGTTACTGGTTACAAGAACAATGGGTGCATTTATGATAGGATAAAATAAACAAAGCAAAGAAACATCTCTTATAACAAGAAGGAGGTGATAATGCAATCTGGGTCTCTTATCAGAGTCTTGTATTTAATTTTCTCAACTTTCGGCTTCATTTCTCTTCTGTATACTCTTATCTGCAACCTTTAATCACTATCTGGTTTTACTTTCTAGGTTAAGGTTTAATTAGGAAACATTATTAGAATAATAAAATAACAGAAATACTTAAATCCCTTATCAATGATCTTTGGTAAAATTATGTTGCTGCAGGAGTAACCATAACTTAGGAATACTTTTTATTTTCAGTTATTGGGTGGCCACCTTGGGATTTCCCTGGGTGAAATCTGAAACTGGCTCTGTGCATAGAAGATAAGCACAGACCAGAAAAGCAGGCAGAGAGGCCACTCCAGATAATGGACAAGGGAACCTACACAAGGCTTGTCTTGGTTTATCTCGGGAGACCTTGAGATAGTAAATCTCCACCTTGGCCCACCCTTATGTAGAGGCTTTAACTGTTCAGATGGTCTCAATGACATATTGCTCTCTCAGGGTGGTTGTCTTGAAACCAATTCCCCTCGTGGGAATAATGGGGAGAATATAACTTCTGTGGATGAGTGAGGGGGTGAGGACCCTCCAACTGTGGGTCCAGCTCAAGGGTCAACTACTGGCCACCTTCTCTCGATGACCTCCTCCAACACTTCCTTCCTCATGACTGGCTCATCCAATCTTACATGCTCCCCTTTTCGGATATGCCCTGAACAGTGAGCAAGGTTTTTTTTGTTTGTTTGTCTGTGTGGTTTGGGTTTTGTCTGTTGTTCGTTTAGCATGGAGGTGGCTTAGTTGGCGGTTATTTGTGTGTGATGGAGGCAGCCACTGCAGGAACAGTATAGACACACGCGAGAGAAAACACAGATTAGGATAATGATTCTAAAAAGAAGTGACAATTTTTTTTTTCTTTTACTAAGAGCCCCATGATCTGAACTGCTGATTCATTAAGTCCTCTAGGCTGCGGGTCACGTCATTCAGGGCATTCACTTGTGTCTTCATGTGCTTTATTATTATTATCTTTGAACGTTTGTTTATTTTTGAGAGACAGAACAAGAAGGGGAGGGACAGAGAGACAGAAGGAGACACAGAATCCAAAGCAGGCTCCAGGCTCGGAGCTTCAGCACAGAGCCCGATAGGGGCTCGAACCCACGAACCTCGAGATCGTGACCTGAGCCAAAGTTGGACGCTTAACTGACTAAGCCACCGAGATGCCCCATCATGTGCTTTAATAAATATAATACATTAGCAGACTCATCAGGTATGAACACACAACATTCTGTTTGGATACTGGAAAGACAGTACTAATGTCCAAGTCCATTCTATTTTGGAGGACAGCTTTTCTCATTAGAGACATTTTAGCGTTAGCAAAACATAGGGTTTATTGGCTATCATTTAAGTCTCTCTGGGTAAATTTACTAAGGGCTTCTATATGTACTATAAGATGCAACAGAAATTTAAAGTCTAAATGACAGATATTTATTTATTTATTTATTTATTTATTTTAATATGAAATTTATTGTCAAATTGGTTTCCATAAAATAGCCAGTGCTCATCCCAACAGGTGCCCTCCTCAGTGCCCATCATCCACTTTCCCCTCTCTCCCACCCCCCCCCCCCATCAACCATCTTAGTAGAAACTTGTATGGAAAGGTATTCCCCTTCTATCAAAATTACATATGTGTCCTGAACCTTAGATAATGAGGCTTTAGCTTTAAGAATTTGACCTGATTGTGCATACCACTCATGTTGGTCTGAGGAAGCAGCCCTGTCAGCCATGAGAACGGACTGGGGGAGGGATGTGCCAGACCAGGACCGCTAGCTTCTCCCCTTTTTCAATGGTGAGTGTCCCATTTCAGACAATGCTTTTCAATAGTTCCAGCCTGCAGCTGTTTTACCCAACCAGACAACTCCTAAAACCCTTAGAGCAGTGCCTGGGCCCTGAATTTTCTGTGGTTCACCGCTCATCTTCTCCTTCATAGGTATTCCAGCAAAGTCTGCAGAGTGTTGTGCAATAGAGGCAAGTCTTCTCATGTTAACATTATACCGTCAACACTGGGTCCATTTTACTGGTGTGGGGAAAGAGAACAGGGACCGCTCTTAGGCTACCATTCCAAGACATATTGTGCGGCTGTGCAGGTAGCCTTGGGGAAGCCTTGGGGACCTTGACAGGTCCATTTTTGCCCTTTCCACGTGAAGGCAAATGCTAGAGGTATACTGGAATTAAAACACACACACACACACACACACACACACACACACACACACACACGTTTGATAAGTTCAGTACAGCAGAGTACTCCTAAGATCATGGCCAAGGTATTTAAGATGGCGGCAATGTTGGACACGGCTGTGTGGATGAGGGGATACTACCTTATTCAATTCTCAGTAGTCCATGATCATTCTCGGTGAGTCATCTGGCTTTTTTACCGGCCATACTGAGCTGTTCAAAGCACTATATGCAGGGCCTATAATACCCATTAAGTGCAATTCTTAGTTTCTCCTCTCCTTATGCTCCCAGACGGTTTGTATTTGATGGTTACAACTCTGTGAGGGGTCGGTAGACTGGTTCCCAGCTGGTGTTTCCTTTCAGCACTGGTTTGACTACCTTAACCCAGAGACAGAATTCACTGATAGAGCCCTCTTCCACTCTTGGCAGGAATGCAAACTGGTGCAGCCACTCTGGAAAACACTATGGAGTCTCCTCAAAAAGTTAAAAAATAGAACTATTCTATGATCCAGAAATTACACTAGTAGGTATTTACTCAAAGAATACAAAAATACTAATTCAGAGGGTTACATATGTATCCTGATGTTTATAGCAACATTATCTGCAATAACTAAATTGTGGAAACAGCCCATGTGTCCATAGACTGATGAATAGAAAAAGAAGATGTGGTGGGGATGCCTGGGCGGCTCAGTTGGTTAAGCATCTGACTTCAGCTCACTCTCATGGTCCGTGAGTTCAAGCCCTGTGTCGGGCTCTGTGCTGACAGCTCAGAGCCTGGAGCCTGCTTCAGATTCTGTGTCTCCCTCTCTCTCTGCCCCTCCCTCACTTGTGCTCTCTCTCTCTCTCAAAAGTAAACATTAAAAAAATTAATAAAATGGAATAATACTCATCCATAAAAAAGAATGAAATTTTGCCATTTGCAATGACATGGATGGAGCTAGAGAGTATTATGCTAAACAAAATAAATCAGTCAGAGACAGACAAATACCATATGATTTCATTCATATGTGGCATTTAAGAAACAAACCCAATGAGCAAAAGAAGGGAAAGAGAGAGGGAGGCAAACCAAGAAACAGACTCTTAAGTATAGAGAAAAAACTGATAGTTACCAGATGGGAGGGCAGGGGCGGGGGTAGGGAAAATGGGAGATGGGTAAAATAGGTGATGGGCATTAAGGAGTACACTTGCTGTGATGAGCACTGTATAACATATGGAAGTGTTAAATCACTATATTGTGCACCTGAAACTAATATTACCCTGAAATTTAAGTAAATACTTAAAAAGAGAAGTTTGTAGGTTTGACCTTGTAGGATGTCAATGCCTAATATGTTCTCCAGTATCTCAGAGATAAAAACCTCATATTCTCATGGGAGAAAACACTCAATTTGTAGCCTCAAAAGGACTATCCTGACCATAACCAGAATCATCACCTTTTGTTTATTTCTGGGGGACCAGTGAATAGTAATCTCAACATGAGACTTCCAATGACTTCCAATGGCCCTCACTTGGAGACAATCTTGGCCTACATGATATGCCCTGGGCATAGGAGGCACCCACCTGGAATAAGACTGTATCCCTAAGGCCTAGGCTGGAGCAGGGAAGGCATCGGGGGTAGTAGAAGCAGATGGGGTAGATGTGAACTGTTGTTCAAATTTTCCACAGGCTGACCAACAAAACATTGGGTTGCCAGTCTATTTTTTTAGATGAGGTCTTGACAGCAATAAGGTCAAACTACATCTACACCCAAGTTACTTTTACTGGACACTTACGAGCCAGTTGGAGGAACCTTTTGACTTCTCAAGATCCCTCTCTGTCTAGAGCCTTTCCCATAGCCTGTACCCACTCCTAAGATCTGTCAGTTTCCCTCAGATCAATAGAACTGATGAACATCAAACCAGCCAGCATTTTGGAGTCATCCACAAGCACCTAATACACGGGCCACCTTTCCCCACACAGAAGTTGATGGTCAACTCCAGATTGCCCTTGTGGACACTTCTTTCCCAAGGCCTATCTCTTTGATCTCTAGGCTGGCTCAGCATTTGTTGGTTCACAAAGTGGCCCCCATATGTGGAAGGCAAGTATATGGCCTCAGAAATAGGCAGATCACCCCAGATTGGCAGGGGGCAGCCTTCAGCGAGGGAATTTACCCGAGTCTTATCTTAGGCAGCTTCAAAGCAAGTAATTATTCACACCAGCCTGTTAGAATCTTAAAAGTTATACAGAGACCTTAATGGTCACATTGAGGTGGCCTCAACAACACCTGGTATTCTCAAGGCTGCATCCTTGAAACCAGTTCCTACTGTGGGAATGGTGGGCAAACATATATTCCAAAGACAGGGAAAGGAGAAGGAGCCTCCAGCTGCCCAGATCCAGCTCAAGGGTCAATCAGTGATCACATTCTCTCGATGACCTACTCCAACATCAGTATATTGATTTATTCCTAGTCATTTAAGGGCATTAATCTATCTTTTTTCACCACCTGCGTGTCATATACATAATCACACAGCTACGCACTGAAAAGTATATAGATGGATGAACCAATAAGGTAGGATCGTACATTCATTTATTCCACAATTTTAAATGTTTACTGTGAATCAGACCCCAAGCTACCTCTGGGGATTCAACAGGGGACAAGATTGAAAACTTGCGAGGGTTCAATGGGGGAATGGATATAGTGGGAAAGATAAAGATTAAATAAGTAATTACACAAATAAGTAACTCTGAACATTTCCGTGGAGGAGTAACACAGGCTCCTGCTGCATTTGAGTATGAAGAGGTGTGCAACAGAGTAAACCCATCTGATCTGGGGACCTGGGCAGTGATTCATTCTCTTCTTAATCCACTCATTTAAATATTAGGGTTTCTGGGGGCTTCTCTCTCTCTCTCCATACTTTTCTCATCTTTGCCTTGGGTGACTTTTTACAGGAGGTGGAGAAGGTGTCATGGTTTAGGTAGGGAAAAGTCATGACACATGAGTGTTTACAGGGGGAGCGAGTGGATGATTTGCCACAGGTTTTGGCAAGATGAAGGTTAAAAATGTATCACTTGATTTTTCAATGTGACGTTCACCGGTGACTTTTTTTTTTCAGTTTATTTTATTTATTTTGAGAGAGAGAGAGAGGCAGAGAGAGGGAGAGAAAGAAATTCCCAGGCAGGCCCTGTGTTGTCGGCACACAGCCTGATGGGGGCTTGAATTTGTGAACCCTGAGATTATAATCTAAGCTGAAATCAAGAGTCAGACGCTGCTTAACCAACTGAGCCACCCAGGCGCCCCAACTCATTTGTGACTTACTAAGGGCAGTAGTAATGGGATCCAGAGAGGAGGTGTTGGGTGGGGAGGTAGTGTAAAGGGATTGATTTAGCTTCATCCGGCCGGCAAAGCAAACTCTATGAGGGCAGGAATTCTGCATCCGCGGCAACTAAAACAATGTCTAGCATATATTGCTGTCATAAATGTTTGTCAAACAAATGAATGATAGGAGTTATGGAGGGTAAGCATAAGTCAAATCTTGCAGATTATGCATGGTCTTGTAAATCATGTTAAGGATTTTGGTTTACTGACTTCTGAGTATAATGCTTTTAAGGGTTTAAGTCAGAGCCTAGCCAGACTGGATTTATGTTTTGAAACGATCCCTGTGGCTCCTGGATGTAAACTGGGTTTTAAGCGAGTAGGCAGGCCAGTTATAGGGCTTCTTTAGTTTTCCTGATTGAAAAAAAAAAAAACACAAAATACCGGAGTGATTGATCAAGCAATCTATAGCAAATGACCAGAGAATGGGTGGTTAGAAACTGGTATGTTTGAATCCATTTGGGTAATCACCAGATTAATGACATTATCGTGCATGTAATAAGTGATGGAATGTGGTTTCTCTACTCTACTCTTTGGATTACTGATATTTGCAGGTGGCATAATTCCTGATGCTTTTATCATTTAGCAAATGTGACCACTCTGTGATTGAAGAACGGTATTGTCACAGTGTAACTCTGAACTTGTAAGGACGATTTCTTTTTCTTTTTCTTTTTTTAACGTTTTATTTATTTTTGAGACAGAGAGAGACAGAGCATGAACGGGGGAGGGGCAGAGAGAGAGGGAGACACAGAATCGGAAGCAGGCTCCAGGCTCTGAGCCATCAGCCCAGAGCCCGATGCGGGGCTTGAACTCACAGACCACGACATCTTGACCTGAGCTGAAGTCGGACGCCCAACCGACTGAGCCACCCAGGAGCCCCATGGACGATTTCAAACCTGTCCTAGAACCTGAAATCATTCATTATGTTCATAAATCAGTCATTCTGTACGAATTTATTTTGCTCATATTTAACTATTGTGGAAAAAATGGTAAAAAAGATAGACATGATCTCTGCCCTCATGGTTTAGAAGGAAGGACAAAGATAAAATTAAAATCAAGTATGAGGAGTAGTATGAAAAAAATTATAACCAAAAAATGTTTTGGGACAGCATAAAACATGGAGATCAAACCTAGTTTAGAGGGTCAAGAAAGTCCAAGTGGAGGAAAAAAAAATGAAGCTGAGACTTTGTTATCCAGGGTCAAATGGAAATAGGGAGGGGTAGATTTTTGCTATAGAAAAGATGAAATATTGGGGCCACGATTTATACAGAGTCTGGCTTAGTAAAAGGAATTCAATAGCTAGAAAAATGTGAACAATGATGTTTTGGTAGACAAGGGCTAAGTGAAGTGTAGCCTTATAATTCATGTTACTGATTTTGTATGCTTTTCTCAGGACAATGGGTAAATGAAGAGACTTAAAGCAGAGCAATGATGCAACTCATAATTTAAATTGTAAGCCAGATGTCATATCATGGTTTCTTGCTCTTGAAGATTTTGTTTGGCTTGGCCTGAGTTCCAATTCCTCCATCTGTGATGGAATTCAAATCCTTCCCCACAGTTTCTGCGAATTTCAAAAGCTTACTATTTTATGCTTCTTTCTGATTCTATGCTCCAGGCTTCTTGAGGATTGTATCTGCTTCTCCCTGACATAGTGCGAGGATTTACAATTCAACCCCTGAATCTATTCTATAAGCAATCTACACAGTTAAGTATTTCATGGTTCTAGTGGGCTTTCCCATGGCTTTTGGAGGTTACTGAGAAGAGACTCATCTTAAAATAAATTCCCTTTGCCATATTCCTTGTTTAATTTCATTTTCTCATCTTTCTTCTTTTGAGGAGCCATAAACAATGTTTTCCCATGTGTTATTTAGAACCATTTCACTTATAATAATAACTCTTAAGGTCTTATCTTCTATAATCAAACACCTATTGATATATTTTTCTAAACAGTACTGTTCTCTACCTAAATGAGTTTTGGTGATGGCTATTTACATAGACTATATATTTTTTTTATGCTGTAATAAAACTAACTCTCTAACCTCTGTTTATAGCAGTTACAGCTTATTAGAAGTCAATGGAATTATTCACAAAGATAATCTAATATAGTTCTTTTATATAAGAGATGGAGACATTTAAGCTCAAAGAGGTCAAGTTACTCACCATATTGATAACGGCAGAGACAAAGATTTAGACATTTCCATTAATTCAGTGTTCTTTCTGTTAGGATAGTGGCCCTTCTTAGTATGTGTCTTATATCTCAGGAGAACACGTGTAGGCTCCAAGTTCTCTCCATAAATTTATCTTTGCCCCTAATGCCAAGTTACCTGTGTGTCCTGGTCAAAATATTTCATCCATCCAAGGGAATGGTAAAGAGTAGTTTTTATTACACCAACTGTGTTGCAGAATCATGTCTATTCCTTCACCTACTGATTCTCTGCCATCATAAGGTTGTTTCCCATAACACTGTTTCAATGCACCATTGTGTCCTCTTGAGGCTGTATCCAAGTACAGAAATAACAAGATTAAGATTCAAAGCTAAAGACCTCGGTGGAGCAACCCTCAAGCTACAGGTAAAAATAAGTGAAATTACGTATGAAGAGATGTTATAAAAATCAGCCATATGAAGGACAATTTCACTGGGGTGAGAGTAAATTGTGTAAAAGGGACAGTTATGAGGAAAAGATACCGCCTTCTGTATGGCTTGTCAAGATTTTATTTCCTGGAAAACAGTTCTATGCCGCAAGTAAATCTTAGAAATATAGAAGTAAAATAAACTGTTTTATTTGGGAAATATAACAAGTATAAAGTAGGTAGCTGTCAGTGGGACACAGAATCGCAGTGATAATAGCAGTGTCACTCTCTTTCGTAAACAAAGAGAACAATAAAAAGATTGCTTATTTATTATAGTGTAGATCAGCATATGCATAGAGCAATCAAAATGCCCAACCTTTAAGTAATCCTTGACTGGATCCTTCACTTTCCTGTCTCCTTTTGGTTCTGTGCTCCAGGCTGGTATTTTCCTCTAGTTTCAAGATTAAATTGTTCCTACTAAATGAATGATTCTTATATCTACATTCTACATCGATGGTTTCATTTTTATCATTTTCAAATAAGTGTATTTTTAACCACCTTTTGGAAATTTTGATGTGGATGTACAATTATCAATTTCAACATGGTTAAAACGCCCGCTATCATTTTCTCCAATTTTTCTCTTAAATGCTTTTCTAACTTGACTCTTACCATTCCAGCTTTTGTGCTGTCATCCTATTAACCTTCCATAAAAATAAATTCTATCATGACTCTACCATTAGGAAGAGACTGCACCACCTGACCCCAGCTATTGAAAAAAACCTTGTAATAAAGAATTTCTCCAGGGTCTGTATTGAAAAATTCCACCTGATACCCATTTGCCTGATAAATATGAGAGCATAGTCATTATTTCATCTTATCAAGTGAGATCATCAATGCAAAAGATGTCTTTAAATTCTAAAGAAAGGCTGGACCATATTTTATATATTGAATCATTATTTTTTTATCTTATCATTAAGTTTGTTGAACCCACATAGAATGCTGCCAGGGCGAAACAGCAAAATTGCAAATATTCCACATTAAACTATTGCTATAGGTAATATCTATGGCAATAGGTAAATTTAGTTTCTTCTATTTGCTTTGTTTCCTGAATTATTCATTTTTGCTCTTTTACAAACAATCCCATGTTCTATTTTAAGGATTATAATGCATAACATAAGTATATAACTTTTTCTCTGCTTACATTTATTACATATTAAATTGCCCTAGAGAAAAAAATTAATATTTAATGAGTAACAAATTTATTGAGCTTTTCCCCAAACAGAAGACTTCCATAGTAGCTGTCCTCAAATGCTAGTCTTCAATTTTTCATTGATCATTTATAGTCAAGGAAACTTACCCAAATGTAATTGTAGAAATACAGATTTTTTTTAAAATTGGAGAATTATCAAGACCATTGACTCCAATGTCTACATGACCTGAATACCAGTTAAAAAGTGAATTGAGGAATAATTAGCATACAATGTACTTAGACGCTTCTGATTTTTTTTCTCTATTTAATGAAAAACATTTCAAACAAAATCTTTAACCACTCTATGGTCCTTGGGTATACATCAAACTCTATACAGACTGGGTTTGAGTCCCAAGTTCCACCACTTAGTAGATGTATGACTTTGTGCCAATTACTTAACGTCTCTATTTTTTTATTTCTCATATGTAAAAAATGAGAATAGTAAGAAGGTTGTAAAGAAAATTACACTGAATAACATATAAGAGACAACACTAAAATACTTTGTCTAGTGTCTGGCACATAATGAGTGTTCACTATCTATTATAAAGAAAATACTTAAAGACTTAAGAACATGTTAAAAAAGAAACTCTCTAATTTCATTCATATCACAGAATGTCGTAATTATTCCTTTCATTAACTAGCATAAAGAATAGAAGAGAATGTACTCAGCATATTTTTTAATGAGTCTGCATAGGTTGTTTTAATCAATTGTAAGTGTTTTTGGATTCCTCCTTTACCCAATTCCTGGTATCCAATATGGAGATTTTAGGCCTTCAGTCTCCTTTGTATATTTCCTTTTGCGAAGGAGAATATAACCGAGTCATGATAATAGGAACATTAAGATAATAAGTTCTTATACCCAGATTGATACAAAAAGAGTATCATAAAATTAGCTGTATTTAATAAAGTGCAAAATCATTAATATATCATCTGTTTTTAAGCCTTACTGGAACATGTAAAATTATCATAATCAATAATGATAAGATAAATCTTAATTCTGAGAAATTACAGAATCTAAAGCTTTTTCTTAAAGCTGAACAATGTGTCTTTGACTGTGTTTTAAATTATGGAGCAGATTATTCACCAATATTATAAATCCTAAAGCAATGCAATATTGATTGCCCTCGAGAAGCCAATACAAACAGGGACTAAAAAAAAATTAATCAAGTCTACAATTAAACTGTTTTTAGCCCATTAGTTATTCTCTAGTAAGCATTTCATCAGGAAATAGCATTTTGTGTTTATATCAAATTTCTGTCCTGCTGAGACACAAAGGAGACACAGTAAAGTTGTTTTGATGGGCACTTATGTGTCCTCCCTTAAAAATTAAAAGAAAAAAAATTAAAAGGAAAAAAAATAACGTGATGCTACTATTGGATAGTTTCAGGTAAATCACCCCTTTGCCTTTAATAAAATGGGAGAACTTAGCAGGATTCTTAGTTATTACCCTGAAAATGTGTAGTTCACTGCTCAAATGGTGCCAAGGAGAGGAGGTGACATCACTTTTTATAGGTCCAGCGCACTGCGTCATTCACACGCTTCCTGAGAAGAGCAAGTTGCCCTAGATATTTCTAAACAATGGTGGCTTCACTACTTACACTTGCTCAAGTTGAGTAAAAACCCAAAGACTTTATCTAGTTTTTCTGCTGAATATCTTAATCGTATTAGGATGAAGGAGGTTTGCTTTCGAGGCTGATTTCTTTTTTCTTCTAAAAGCATGACATCTGAACAGATGGGATCGCAGATTCGGCTTAGTGAGAACTGAAGTTGTTTCATATACTTTTTTCTTTTTCTTTTCCTGTTTTTATTCTTTTTGTCTTCAGAAACAAAACGAGCAGCATTAATGCAGCCTGAGTCTGTACAGGACCAGTATTGTCCATCATAGGTCAATGATGGAGTGTTGACTGCAGCTGTACATTCAGTAACTTGGCCTTTGTTGTATTTTTTTAGGAGGTAATTAACAGGCATTCTTTTTTGGGTTAGAGCTTCTATCCCTTTTTATTTGCACATGCTTTTTCAACAAAAAAACTTAATTTGCTAAAAGCTGGCATCAGTAATAAGAAGGATACTTTAATAAACTATTTTGGAATTATCCTTGAATTAATTCTCAGTTATCGTTTACTTCCTTAAGAAGGGAGAAAGAAAAGATTATACGTCATTAAATTTATGATTATATTTATTGGCAGCTATTTGTAAACTTCTGTCTTGCTATTGACTAGTGGGTTGTAAAAGATTTCTGTTATTTCTCTCCTTGCTGGGTAAATCATTATAATTAAGTCTCAGAATATCTCTTGTATTAGGTATGATATAACTTAGAATCTCCTGGGTTCTCATTTACCAAAAATGTATTTTATATGCTTATACTTTGAGAGTCTTTCTCAGTATTTCTCAAGATGGTTAGGGTATTAATTAGAGATTTAAAAAATGTTCCATGTTACCTCACACAGCACTTTGCTAAGCATTGATCATATATTCACTCATCAGGCAATAAAATTTTTTTCATCATAGAATTTTAGAGCCCAAAGGAAATACAGAGCTGATATAGACCTACCCCCTTGGCTTTGAGATGAGATAGCACTTTCCCAGGTAAGTTCAGTGATGGGCAGCAGATCACACACAGGCCCAGTGACAAAGCCCAGATGAGTGCCACTGCAATGTTTTCTGAGATCACACAAGCGTTTTCAGTGGGCTTGATCTTGTTGTTGCTTTCCCCCACGATATGCAGTTACACTCATTCATTGTTTCACACTCTAGTTCTGTTAATCATATAAACTACAATTCATCCATTGCATGAGAGCAGAATAAAGCCATTTATACAGGCCAAGGTTGAAGCACTCTTTGGACAATGATTTTTATTGTGTTTTGTGAATAAAGACATTAAAACTTTCAGATACTGTGAGCTAAGAGCTCATGTGTATCTATCAAAGCCAGAAACTATGCTTCTCAAAAAATATGAAATTCTTGAAAATACTATAACATTATTTTTTTAGTGTTTATTTATTTTTGAAAGAGGGAGAGAGAGCAGGGGAGGGGTAGAGAGAGAGAGAGAGAGAGAGAGAGAAAGAGGGAGAGAGAGAGAATCTCAAGCAGAATCTGCACTGAGAGAGCAGAGCCCGACTCAGGGATCTATCTCACCAACAGTGAGCTCATGACCTGAGCTGAAATAAAGAGTCAGACGCTTACCTGACTAAGCCACCTAGGCGACCCTGTGAAGTTCTTGAAAATATTTTATGTCAACTGATTTGGTTTTTCTTTTTACTTACTATCTGGTTGTCCTTAGTTCTTTATAGTTTTAATCACTTATCTAGACTTTTTAATGTAATTCTGTATTTCCTTCACATGACAGTTGAGAAAAACAAATGTGAGTTAACCTTAATGAGATTTATATTAATTCTGGAAGCTGCTTCCAGAGTTGTCACTGACTCCAACGTTTTGGTAAAAAGATTTTTATTTTTAAATCGCACCTCTCTGAAAACAGCACGTACTTTCTTGTAACTATAAAAATGTTGCAATGGGCAGAACCACCCTACTAGGTAGTAAATGGATTTTTAAGTCTGGGATACTTAAAGTGAAACTCTGAATTCCAAAGGATCCTTATGTATTTGCACCACCACTTTATCAAGATGTTTTTAGCAAACATTACCACATATCCATATAGAAATAGATATCTATCTATATAGATCTCTCTCTCTTTGAAATTTATATATACAAATATACACATAACATATATTGGTATTATCATATATTATGAATGCCTATATACAAATACATACATATATAAATATATAATTTATAAATATAAATCTACATATATACAACGATATATACACACATATATGTATATATATACATATATATGTAGGTATATATATATATATATATATACACCACTTCTATTCATTTTATATATATATATATATATATATATATATATATATATATATACACCACTTCTATTCATTCTTCAAAATCCCATCTTCATGTTACCTTTAAGAAGAATGTTGTCCAGCCCCCTCTCCAAAGCCACTTTACTTGTTGTCTTTGCTATACCCTGACAGCAAGATGCTCAATTATAATTACCTAGTTACATTTCTGAAATTTTATCTGGTCTGTGAACTTTTCAGTGATGGACTTCCATCATATTTCTATTGTTTATCATATTCCTGGAAGTCACTTAATAACTTTTTTGCTGATATTAAAATAATGAGAAATGCAAATTAATTAATAAATCAACATTGTAGTACTTATGTAATTAAATAGAAAATTCATGAACTTCAAATAGAAGGAGGAAGGGGCGCCTGGGTGGCTCAGTCAGTTAAGCATCCGACTTCGGCTCAGGTCATGATCTCACGGTCCGTGAGTTCGAGCCCCGCGTCGGGCTCTGTGCTGACAGCTCAGAGCCTGGAGCCTGTTTCAGATTCTGTGTCTCCCTCTCTCTCTGACCCTCCCCCATTCATGCTGTCTCTCCCTGTCTCAAAAATAAAATAAACGTTAAAAAAAATTAAAAAAAAAACAAATAGAAGGAGGAAGAAACACCTGTACAGGTGGTACGTGGTGGCATAAAACCTGAATCTAAAAATGTACAGGTTTATTGAGGCACCTGAGTGGCTCAGTTGGTTAAGCGTAGGACTCTTGGTTTTGGCTCAGGTCATGATTTTGTGGCTTCGTGGGTCTGAGCCCCGCATTGGGCTGTGTTGGCAGCATAAAGCCTGTTTAGAATTCTCTCTCTCTCCCTCTCTCTCTGTCCTTGCCCCACACATGCTATGTCTCTCTTAAAATAAATAAATAAACTTAAAAAAATAATAAAAGAATAAAAATGTAAAGGTTTGTAAAAATCATCAGATTTCCAAAATTACATTTTAATTCAAATAATTTTGCATTAGAATATGACTTATCAGTTTAGGAACATCTTATATTACTCTTGGTCCTCAATCACATTTATAGTCACTTATTTTATAAGTCATATCCATAAATAAGAGAAAATTATTAATCCTTAAATCCCATCAGACCTATGGTTTTCCTAAAAAAAAAATCCTCCTCTATTCTGTCTTGTTATTTAAAATGTTAGTATTAAAATAAGCCAATGTGTTTATAACTTAATTATCTGATATTTCAATCTCTTCATTAATTAAAAGAAATGACATTTCATGTTCGAATCTGGTGGTACTTAAACTAGTTGAAAAGACAGAGACTGGAGTTTGTGGAAGTCAAGAGAGCTCAAATTTGCAGTGTGAAACATCTAAGAGGAAAGAAGAGAATGAGAGAGAGAGCTCTAGAAATCTGCAAAGAGGTTTCCCTGAGTGTTTGGCTGAATAGCAATTCTATACATGCATAGGGAAAAACACCATGAGGCTAGTCAAGCACAACTTTTGACAAAAGAAAAACTACCGTGGGACTATAGAAAACTCCTAGAACGCACATACAGTTGGGTATTGTTTTACTTTTCACCTTATTAATACATGGGCATTCAGTAACTATCCTAAAAGGGCCAGGTTTTACACAAAAGGTTTACTCAACCCAAGAATAAGGGCCATTCTAGATCTAGCCTAAAATATTATAAAAGAAAGGATCCAAATATCACGTTAATCTGCAAGCAATTTTAGTGCTTGCCAGAAAAAGTTAATCACTTAAAAGAATGTCAAAATAACACAGCACTCAACATAAATGCATAATGCCTGTAATCCAATAAAAAAATACTAGATAACAAAGAAACAAAAAAATGCAAATCAAATTCCAAATGTAAGTTTTTAAGCTTCTTCAATTTCAATCAGTCAAAAGTTCTGGGAATTCAGGGGTGCCTGGGAATTCATGCCTGGCTCATGCCTGGAAAAGCTTGTGACTCTTGATCTCAGGGTTGTGAGTTTGAGCTCATGTTGGGTCTAGAGATTACTTAAATAAATATACTTTTAAGAAAGTGGGAATTCAATTATTAAATGAATTGTTATAATTCTATTTACACTAGAATATATATAAATACCATATATTGTGGACCCTTTCATATAAAAGCAAGCAATGGGGGCGCCTGGGTGGCTCAGTCGGTTAAGCGTCTGACTTCAGCTCAGGTCACGATCTCACGGTCCGTGAGGTCGAGCCCCGCATCGGGCTCTGGGCTGATGGCCCGGAGCCTGGAGCCTGCTTCGGATTCTGTGTCTCCCTCTCTCTCTGCCCCTCCCCTGTTCATGCTCTGTCTCTGTCTCAAAAATAAATAAACGTTAAAAGCAAGCAATGTATTTACAGCATATCATGACCTACCAAGAGATTTTCAAATTTTTTTACCTCAATAAATAATAAAATTATTTGCAAAAAGTTGCATGGTCAAGATTATTATTTGCTAAAATTCATTCTTTGGGGGCAACTCAGAAAAGTAATAATACATGAAGTGTAATAACTGGGATTTCAATTACTTCCCCAAAATATATTTTTTATCCCATTATGTTACCTCAAGTATGTGTACAATTATTAAGAATTACATGATGTTCTGTTAAATAAATACTCCTGACTATTAATGACATATTAGCCTGTCTCCTAAACATATCTCTCCTATAACTGTTAGTGATATTTCTCACCGTGAATGATCTGCCCTAAAATAACTTAAAAAGACTTAAGGATCATTGTACAAAAGCTGATAATATATTATATATTTTTAGATGTTTCTTATGGCAATATCTAAAGGGATTTGTAAAATTACAAAGAAAAATAATTGATAGCATTACTCTGAGATCACTGTATTATACACGAATGGTATATATTGTAAAGCAATTACTTAGGAAGAAAAGAAAGCTAACATAGATTATTTATAATGTGCCTGGTTTTTCCTCTACATCACTAGCTGATTCTTCTCAGTTACCTTTATTGTTTTGTTTCTTCTTTTTTTTTAATCTATCTTCTTTTTTATTTATCTATCCTTTGAGAGAGAGAGCGACAGAGTGAGCACGAGTGGGGGAGAGGGACAGAGGGAACCCCAAGCAGGCTCCGCTCTGTCAGGGCAGTGCCTGACGCATAGCTCTAACTCACCAACCAGGAGATCATGACCTGAGCTGAAATCAACAGTCAGGCGCTCGCTCAACCGAATGAGCCACCCAGCCGCCCCTCCTTTATTGTTTTGTTTCTACATCCAGTCTTATGAGATTACAATATTGCTACTCTACCTAATCTGCCCCAGTTAGTTGTTTCTAATTATTTATTTACATATTGAATCTATCATGTAGATTGTTTTGCTTAGGAGTGAGATCATTGTTCTAGGATTTTAGTAGGAATGACTGGACTGGGTTTAGTGCAACCATGATATATATATATATATATATATATATATATATATATATATATGGTATGTATTTATATATATACATATGGATATGCATTTACACATATATATATATCACTCTGAAGTCTTTAAATAATGACATATCTAATGAAATTTCATGCATACTTTTAAGAAGCACTGGTAATGTTCTTAAGCGTGACTACGTCCACATCTATAGGTAAGTCACTATGAAGCCTCCGTTGTGGTTTCAACCTCAATTTCAAATAAATGAATGAGTGATTAAGTATTCGTCAGTCTTAAGTAGGTTAGAATCGGATATTGAGAAGAAAAAGTGAAATTCAGATAAAGAAAGATTCCTGGAGAAATCTGAATATCACCTGTGAGGAAACACAGCCAAGGGTAATTGACCTCCCGATGGTGAAATACATAATAGGACAGATCCTTATCTACCTAGTAATTTGAGTGTTTTGTTGACTTTCCTATTTTTAGCCTGGCAATAAAAGTTTTTAATTTCTAGTCCTTTCCAACTTTGTATTACCTTTGTGAAAGAAATACTTCAGACTATTAAAATCACTCCCAAATTCAAAAATTTTATTCCTGATCTCACCCAACACAATCGTCATCAATGAAGCAAATGAAGAGCTGCCTTTTTTGATACACAAATTAGAATATCAAACAGCCAATTTTGTGTATACTTCACATATTCTGAAATGTCATAACACTTTGTAGAAGACCAGGTTTGCAATCAGAGATAAGCCTTTTTATCCTAGTAAGAGTAATCAATATGACTTAGTACTTTGACTTGATAAAAGTGAACTTGACTATATGATTCCATTCCAAAGAAATCACAATAAGAAAAAGCTAAGTGAATAGATTTTTGTTTCTAGGATACTACTATCATCGGTGTTCTTAGTCTCATTTGATGTCTCATTTCCTGTTTTATTTTATTGATGGGAATATAAAGTTTTATATAAGGCTGATTAAGAAATAAAATAAATAAGAGGTAGTTTGGAGGCATTGGACACCAATGTTATTTTTTGTGTAGGAAATAAAAAAAAATCACAGAACCCACTAGCTTATGTTATCTGATTTATGGCAATATATCTGAACACCTAAATATATGTCAGTAATGAAGACAGCTATCTGAAAATGCATTTTGATAGAACGTTCAAGTAGTTCATTTTAATAGCTCATTTAACTATTACAAGAGATGTAAAGATGTGATTGTGATTCAGAGGAATCCGAGTTTGGGTGAACTGGATTTTCAATCCTTATTCTGATTATATCTGCATGCACCTGAGCAAGTTACTTAAATTTCTTGCGTCTCAGTTTCCTTATTTGGAAGACAGACGAGTTGGCCTTTATTATCTCTTTATATAAAAGTTAATGTTCTATTCCAATACCAAATACATTGCTTTTAATGAATACAAGGTAATTTATGATGTTTTCCCTCTTAGCTTGTTAATACTAATGCCAGGATTTGACTAGAGTGGCAAGACACAACTTCGAAAGAGTGGGAGAAGCCTTACAACTGTGTCTTCTCAGGTCAATCGACAAGCGCTCACGGAGTCCCTTCTGCTGTGGTGCTGCCGCAAAGGATGCAAAAAACATAAAATATAGTTGCTGTTCCCAAGCAATTTGAAACCCCCCATATATAAAAGACCAATAAAATCATGATATCCTGTAACTTTAAAGAAAAATATTGGCATATTAACTTGCTATCTTCTAATTTCTAAAACGTACATCATTACATATTTTCTAGAAGGTACATCATTTTATGTATTTTGAAAAAACCCCAAGGGAGCAAGGGTCTAGCTAGACCTCATACATGATTAAAACTGAGCTTGCAGTTGTACTCCAAAAGTCTTAATCACTGTCTTTGTCTATGCACACACCCCTTTTCTCATTTTATTCTGTAATATTAGCCACTTCAGCATGGCTACTAGGAGATGGGCCCCAAGTTCACATTTCTTAGATTTACTATAATAGATGGATTTTGAATGATATTTCTTGTCCGGAGTTAAAGCACAATAAAACAAATACACCAATTAACAAAATACCAAGAAGGGAGTAAATTGGCCAGGCATGGGAGTGTGATAATATGATTGGCCTGACGTTGGTCAGGTGCTGACACTGGTTGCTCCATATTGGCCGACCGACAGTGGGATCTGGAAAAGGAAGCCAGGTCCAACTTGAATCACAAAGTTCAGCAGGAAGCAAGGAAGGAGCTTGCACGATAAGACAAGGAGAACTGTCCCAGGAAACTGAAAAATAGCTACTGATAAAAATAGATAATAAGCTTATTCAGAGAATAAAATGATCAGCCCCAGCTTCTGAACAAGTAAGGCATTATCAAATAGCTAAAGACTGGATGCAATCCAGCTGGGTAACCGCACAAAACTGAGGGAACAAGAGCACCAGCAGGGAGGAGGGCAGGTGTAAAATGTGCCTGGGGACAGTGAGCGAGTTAGTTTGGTGGGAACACTGTACAAATCCAATCAAGCAGGGTCAGTTCTTCCGGAAATGCTATTATTTTTATTCCCTCTTCATGTTTCCACTTCAGAACACATTGCCAATTTCTCTATCTTTAGAGGTTTCTGTGTGGCTGCTCTTTTCCTTTGTCATAAATAATTTGGTATCTGCAAAAAAAAAAAAAAAAAAAAACAAAAAAAAACACAACAACCATGTATGCTTCTTTTCTGAAGATACCAGGATTAGTGTAACCTGGGAAGACAGAATTGATCTAATAAGAAAGACTTGGGGTGTTTGTGAAAAAAAGAGTACTCAACTTAGGTTATCTGAGCCAAAAGAGAAGAAGGTTTAAGATTATTACAGGCATGAGGCAGAGAGCAGTGTTCTGCTGGTAAGTCTGTGAAACACAAAGAACTTGGACACGACAAAAGAAATAGAACATTTCACTCTTCACTGGGAAAAATTATTTACATAGAAAGAATAATCTTTCTCTCCTAGATACCAAGGGAACTTAAATTAAATGTCAAGTAAAAATGTGCATGTTTGGGTCAGTTTAAAATACACAATTTACGCCAAGTCATTATTATGACTATTGTATTTTTGACCTCATTTAATATTTTCTAAGAACTTTGACCTCTGTTTTATATAAAATAAAAACATAGGGGTGCCTGGAAGGCTCAGATGATTGAGTGTCCAAATCTTGATTTCAGCTCAGGACATGATCTCTCGGTTCGTTGGATCGAGCCCCACATCGGACTCTGCACTGACAGCACAGTGCCTGCTTGGGATGCTCTCTCTCTGCTTCTCTCTCTCTCTCTCTCTCTCTCTCTCTCAAAATAAATAAATAAATAAATAAATAAACTTAAAAAAAAGAATACCCAGAGATAGGAGCAGAATAGCAGTAGAAATAGAATCCCAAATTGATTATCTTCAATAAGAACTGTTTTGGGATAAAAGTTATTTTCTCACTCAGAATAAATAGGTTTTTGTAGTCCTTTCAGTATCTTTACACTCCTTTGATTTTATAGCACTTTCTTCCTCCTTTCTCTGAAGTATTAAGCATAATGCTTCCCTTTTTTCCTTGAATAATTCTCTTCTAATTAAAGACCACTTGAAACACCTATTAAAACTAGACATTAATTTTGATTGGCAGGAATTGTGGACGCCTTTGTGACTTAGAGAACAAGAGGGAGCCAATATCAAAAGTGAATTTATCCAAATTTACCAGCAACCACTTCTACAGCTAGGAGAATGGGAATGGGGAGGATGGTGTGAAATTAGTGCAATTTTCCAAGAGGCCTGGTAGTGTGATTTTTGATGTGAGCTGTGTCCTTCTCGGTAAATCTGAGGCTCACTAGTATTCACGCTTGCTACGTCAGCCTCCCTGTGTCTTGACGTGGTGAAATATCACATCAGGCTGTACATTAAAATAATTTTTGTCTCATAATCCTAATAATTCTTTATGCCCTCATAACTTCCTTTCTCTTTCAGATGTGGAACTTACTCCTTCTCGGTTGCTGTGTGATTCAGTGGGCCTTTCTACTAAAGCATAAGATTAAGCAAGAGCTACCTCCAGGGAAATGTAACTTAGTATATAATTAGTACTTAGTGCGAAGGTTGTTAAAAGTCTGAGTACTGATATCTGGGGATGAAGACTAAGGAATACCCTGGACTCCCAACCATTCTCAATCCATATGTGGATCAACAAATTTCCTATTTGTTTAATGATATTGAAGCAAGTAAAGAATATGAAAATAACTCCACATGTATTTTGGAGCACTGAAATTAAATGTTATTAACAACAAGTGTTTATATAAACTTTAGATACACTATCTAATTATATCTAAAATATGTTCATTTACTAATAAACAGTATTTGCATATATATTATTTTATTAACTCTTCACAAAAACCCTATGAAGTATCTCCCTTCAACAAAGTTAGGAGTGTGCTTAAATTCTCCAAACTTCAAGTTCATACATGTAAATAAGTGGCCAGCCCAAGATTTTAGGCCAAGAATATCTGGCTAAAAATCCATGTTTTTCATCCAATCTGTCATGCACTTTCTTTCTTCTTTTTTTTTTAAGTTTTATTTATTTATTTTGAAAGAGAGAGAGAGAGAAAGAGAGACAGCCCGAGTGGGGGAGGGGTAGAGAGCGAAGGAGAGAGGGAGAATTCCAAGCATTCCAAGAGGCAGAACTCCACACCTAGTGTGGAGCCTGATGCAGGTCTCAAACCCATGAACTGCAAGTTCATGTCCTGAGAGGAAACCAAGAGTGGAAAGCTTAACCTATTGAGAGAGGGAAATTCCAAGCATTCCAAGAGGGAGAACTCCACACCTAGTGTGGATGCAGGTTTCAAACCCACGAACTGCAAGTTCATGACCTGAGAGCAAACCAAGAGTGGAACGCTTAACCTGTTGAGCCACCCAAGTGTCCCTGCAGCTTCTGAACACTGATATTTAAGCAGAAAACAAGAAGAGGAATTTTAATTTTATGAACTAATGTACAACCTTTAAATGCAGTCCAATACATTTTACCTTAAATCCAGGGAAGTATAGAACTTAGATATTTCTTGAGAACCCCAAGAAAAAAATTAGCAAAATTTCGCAGGAGAATATTGGGTCAACGGTCATGAAAATGCTAATAAGAGGCATGGATAAACTGAAATTTTTCATCATCCAATGAACACTGAAAGCAATAGAAAATTTTTCAATTCATTTTTAAAAAGGTGGCTCAGGCATCAACAGGCAGATTGTTGATTTCAGCAATCGTTGAAACTTCATTGTCGCCTAATTAAGAAGACAGTCTTGCTGCTTGTAATTTTCCGAGAAAATAAGCCATTTCTCGATCAGTTACACATTCAACTCAATTAAATATTTTGCGCTGGTCAAATAATAGTTGACATCTGAATACACAGAACTTACAATTTAGTAGTTCATTACAATCTATTTCCCACAAAATTAAGGGTGTACAAAATAGTAGTGCAAGAAATATTTCCAGAGGAATCCAAGAGAAGATACTAGCTTTAGTGTGAGGATTAAAGAAAAGGCTTCATACAGAAGGTGAATTTGAAGGATGAAAGAGTAACAACAGTAGGAGAGGCCAAAAATCGCATGAAGAAACAAGTTACGTGTTAACTTATCATCATCATTATCATTATTGTTAATTACTATTATTTAAAGAATGGGACACATAGAAATGATTGATTCCCAAAGAGTTCTATCACCTCCAGAATCAGAGTTACATAGAGTCAAGGAAACTGAGAAGTTAAGGAAAAACAATGAAACTAATATTTACTGACCATATACTCTATGACAAAGGTCAATATCAGGTGTTTAATATATGTTTCCTTATTAATTACTACAATGACTTTTAAGTTAGACATAATTCTAATTTTTCTGGCAAGAAACACAAGTCAATACATTTACCTGTCCAGGGTCAACTGGTGAATATTGAGGATTTGACCCCAAGGCTAGATTTCAAACCCTGTTCTCTTCTCAACATCTCAAGTTTTCCTGAACTATGTCCTTCAACATTGTTCTCAATAGGTACTCTGTAAAGAAGGTGTTTTGTGAAAAAATTCATTTGGGAAATATTTCACTCTACATCCAATCCGTGGCTATTAATTCACACTAGCATCCTAAAGACTCTGAGAATATAGAAAAGAAACTTGATTAACTTTGCTTATCATATCAATTCCCAGATGCATTTGACTTTGGAGATTTTTTAAATTAAAATATAACACCTATTAGTCTCCCCAAATTAGTGCTTTCAGGGACATCCTGTGGGAAACACTACCTTTTTGGAAACAAGCATAGAGTGCATGAGTGGGACTATTAGGCGATTTCAAGAGATAAAATCCAAAGACTGAATCAGCAGCAGATCACAGAAGGCTTACAAGAAAAAGCTAAGAAGAATGGACTTACTTCCACAAGCAAGTGGGAAAGAATTCTTGAAAGATTTTGGAAAAGAAAGTCATGTGGTAACGTAATATTCATAGTATTCTGAATATCCCATGTATCTTGAATATTTAAAAATAATTATAGATTTTTCAGCAATAATTTTTAAGACATCACAACATCTACTAACATTTAATGCCTCCATCTTCATATAAGAAAATTTGCATCTCTTGAGTAGAGTGAATGCCAAACTTTACTAGAATAATGGTCCTACTGTTTTTGGTTTGCCATCATCCATCTTTAAAAATCATTATTTTAATGGATTTATCATTTACCACAAGGAAAATCTGTTGAATACTAATACCTGGAATTATTTTAGTAGAGGCAGCTCTATGCAATTAATAACTAAAATGTTTTCATCCTTGACATGTCAGTTAAAGTTTGCTTCTCTATAAGTTGTGTGAATTGTTTCTATGGATAAATAATGTATTAAATGGAAAATTTATAGCTATTTATGTTATACCTGTCTGTGTCACGGAAGTATAAACCTTTTATGGGAAGAGCTGGCTTATAACCGAGTGTTCTAAACCACTAAAACACCCAAATACCATGAGGCTTATCATTTGTTGTTCATACAATGTTAAAATACAATGTCAAAAGGGTATTCATTGGGAAGGCCTTCTCATCCTGGTGAAAAATGCAGATTATGGGGCTTCCTCCCAAATTAGTTGAAACAATATCTTAGATGGGAGGCAGGCATTTAGGAAAGTTTCCACAGGATGCAGATGCCCACAAAGACTTGAAAAATCCTGGCCTATTAGGTCAGAGAAAGAGGGAAAAAAAATCTCACTTGAATTTCAAAAGTAGATGTATAAGAGCAGTTAACCAACTAAAGACTTATTAAGCAATCATTTTACGTAAAAATTCCACTGAGACTCCATTAGATGCCCTCATATAAGATTTGCAAAGTTATAAAAGCAGGGGAAACTTAGCATAAATGAAAAAGACAATAAACATTGATGTAATCTTATAAATACACAGGATTTGTATGTGTAAATATATGAGTTTCATATTTTTATAAATACTGATACATTGCCCAACTAGCACATTTTATAGACATGAAAGCCAAAGTTCAAGAACATAGCCATATCTCAACACTACAAGCATGCTCCTGACCCAAGGACTTGAAAAATTCCCTTGCCTACAAGGCTTTTTTTCTAGGAAATTTTCCAGGATTTCTCAGAAAGCAAAGCCTAAGATGAACCTTTATGTATTACCATATACATAAAGTGCAATAGAGGGATGCAGGAGTGAGGGAAAAGAGACTAAGGAGTGAAAATTGAAGCAAGGAGAGAAGAGAAGAAACAAAAAAGGTTGTGTTACATTTGACTACTGCTTGCTATCAAGGGAAGGGAAGGTATCCATCTTATGAGGCCATCTTCTGAGGTCATAAAAGACTGTGTCTCTATATTTACTTCTGGGATGATAAAGTGGGAAGGAGGTATCATATGTCATAAATATGCATATAAAATGCCTTTATGTCTTTATTTATCTAGATCAGCACCATCCAATAGAAATTTATGTGATGAGGGTCAACCAGGCAATTAAAGAAGAAATTAAGAAATACATGGAAGCAAATGAAAATAAAAACATGACAGTCCAAATCCTTTGGGGTGTAGCAAAGGCCATCCTAAGAGGAAAATACATTGCAATCCAGGCCTATCTCAAGAAACAGGAAAAACCCCAAATACAAAACCTAACCTCACACTTAAAGGAACTAGAAACAGAGCAACAAAGAAATCCCAAAGCCAGCAGAAGAAGAGAAATAATAAAGGTTAAAGCAGAAATTAATAATATGGAATAAAAAAACCCAGTAGAACAACTCAATGAATGTACGAGCTGGTTGTTTGAAAAAATAAACAAAATTGATAAACCCCTAGCCAGACTTCTCAAAAAGAGAAGAGAGAACCCAAATAGATAAAATCATGAATGAAAAATGAGAGATCACAACCAACACCACAGAAATACAAGCAATTATTTGAGAATACTATGAAAAATTTATGCCAACAAACTGGACAACCTGGAAAGAAATGGACAAATTCCTAGATACCCACACACTACCAAAACTGAAACAGGAAGAAATAGAAAATTTGAACAGACCCATAACCAGTGAAGAAATTGCAGCAGTTATCAAAAATCTTCCAACAAATAAGATTCTTGGGCCAGATGGCTTCCCAGAGGAATTCTATCAGACATTTAAATAGAGTTAATACCTATCCTTTTCAAGCTGTTCCAAAAAATAGAAACAGAAAGAAAGCTTCTGGACTCAATCTATGAAGCCAGCATTACCTTGATTCCCAAACCAGACAGAGACCTCACTAAAAAGGAGAATTAGAGGCCAATATCCCTGATGAACATGGATGCAAAAATTCTCAACAAGATACTAGCAAATCGAATTCAACAGTATGTTAAAAGAACTATTCACCATGTTCAAGTGGCATTCATTCCTGGGCTGCAGGACTGGTTCAACATTTGCAAATCAATCAATGTGATATATCACATTAATAGAAGAAAGGATAAGAACCATATGATCTTGTCAATAGATGCAGAAAAAGCATTTGACAAAATACAGCATCCTTTCTCAATAAAGACTCTCAAGACAGCCAGAATAGAAGGAACATAACTTAACATCATAAAAATCATATATGAAGGGCCTACAGCTAATATATTCTTCAATGGGGAAAAACTGAGAGCTTTCTGCCTGAGATTAGGAACACGACAGGGATGTCCACTCTCACCACTGTTGTTTAACATAGTGTTGGAAGTCCTAGCCACAAGAATCAGACAATGAAATGAAATAAAAGGCATCCCAATTGGCAAAGAAGTCAAACTTTCACTTTTTACAGATAACATGATACTCTACATGGAAAGCCTGAAAGACTCCACCAAAAACCTACTAGAATTGATCCATGAATTCAGCAAAGTCACAGGATACAAAACCAATGTACAGGAATCAGTTGGATTTCTATACACCAATAATGAAGCAACAGAAAGAGAAATCAAGAAATCGATCCCATTTGCAGTTGCACTAGGAACCATAAAATACCCAGGAATAAACCTAACCAAAGATGTAAAAGATCTGTAGGCTGAAAACTATAGAAAATTTATGAAAGAAATTCAAGAAGACACAAAGAAATGGAAAAACATTCCATGCTCATGGATTAGAAGAACAAATGTTGTTAAAATGTCAATACTTCCTAAAGTAATCTATACATTCAATACTATCCCAATCAAAACTGGACTGGCATTCTCCTCAAAGCTAGAATAAACAATCCTAAATTTTATATGGAACCACAAAAACCCCGAATCGCCAAAGTAATGTTGAAAAAGAAAACCAAAGTGGGAGGCACCACAATCCCGGGCTTTAGCCTCTGCTACAAAGTTGTAATCATCAAAACAGTATAGTATTGGCACAAGAACAGACACATAGACCAATGGAATAGAATAGAGAACCCAGAATCAGACCCACAAATGTATGGCTAGCTAATCTTTGACAAAATAGGAAAGAATATTCAATGGGAAAAGAGAGACTTTTTAGCAAATCGTGCTGGGAGAACCGGACAGCAACATGCAGAAAAATGAACCTGGACCATTTTCTTACACCATATACAAAAATAAACTCAAAATGGATGAAAGACCTAAATGTGAGACAGGAAACCATCAAAATCCTAGAGGAGAAAACAGGCAACAACCTCTGACTTCAGCCACAGCAACTGCTTACTCAACACATCTCCAAAGGCAAGGGAAATAAAAGCAGAAATGAACTATTGGGACCTCATTAAGATAAAAAGCTTCTACACTGCAAAGGACACAATCAACAAAACTAAAAGGCAACCAACAGAATGGGAGAAGATGTTTGCAAATGACATATTGGATAAAGGGTTAGTATCCAAAATCTATAAAGAACTTATCAAACTCAACACCCGAAAAACAAATAATCTGGTGAAGAAATGGGCAGAAGACATGAATAGACACTTTTCTAAAGAAGACATCCAGATGGCCAACAGACACATGAAAAGATGCTCAACATCACTCATCATCAGGGAAATACAAATCAAAACCACACTGAGATATTACCTCACACTGGTCAGAGTGGCTAAAATTAACAATTCAGGAAACAATAGATGTTGGTGAAGATGTGGAGAAACGGGAACCCTCTTGCACTGTTGGTGGGAATGCAAACTGGTGCAGCCACTCTGGAAAACAGTGTGGAGGTTCCTCAAAAAATTAAAAATAGACCTACCCTATGACCCAGCAATAGCACTGCTAGCAATTTATCCAAAGGATATAGGAGTGATGATTCTTAGGGGCACTCGTACCCCAATGTCTGTAGCAGTGCTATCAACAACAGCTAAATCATGGGAAGAGCCCAAATGTCCATCAACTGATGAATGGATAAAAAAGATGTGGCTAATATGTACAATGGAATACTACTTGGCAATGAGAAAGAATGAAATCCTTCCACTTGCAACAACATGGATGGAACTGGAGGGTGTTATGCTAAGTGAAATAAGTCAGTCAGAGAAAGACAGATATATTTTCACTCATTTGTGGAACTTGAGAAACTTAACAGAAGACCACGGGTGAAGGGAAGGAGAAAAATAGTTTCACACAGAGAGGGAGGTAAAACCCTAAGAGACACTGAAATACAGACAACAAACTGAGGGCTGATGGAGGGGCGGGGGAGGGAGGAAAATGGGTGATGGTCTTTGAAGAGGGCACTTGTTGGGATGAGCACTGGGTGTTGTATGTAAGCAATGAATCACGGGAATCTACCCCCAAAACCAAGAGCACGCTGTATACGTTGTATGTTTGCTAACTTGACAATAAATTATCTTAAAAAATAAGGTAAAAAAAATTTGAAACTTATGTTATGATGAAAATGTTCTGGATCTGTCCTGTTCAGTATGGTAGCCACTAGCCCCATGTAGCTGTGGAGCACTTGAAATGTGGCTAGTGTGACTAAGTAACTAGGTTTTAAATTTAATTTAAATATAATTAATTTAATTTTAATTTAATTCTTTTAAATTTAAATAGCCACATGTGGCTACTGGCTATTACATTAATGCATGTATAGGTATTTTTTCAGAATTTGACAAACTAATGTTTTAAATAACTGCCACCTTGACAGATGTGAGTCACTTTTAATACATTTTTAACATTTATTTACTTTTGAGAGACAGAGAGAGACAGAGCACAAGCAGGGGAGGGGGAGAGAGAGAGGGAGACACAGAATCTGAAGCAGGTTCCAGGCTGAGCTGTCAGCACAGAGCCCGACACGGGGCTTGAACCCACGAACTGTGAGATCATGACCTGAGCCAAAGTCGGATGCTTAACTGACTGAGCCACCCAGGTGCCCCATGTGAGTCACTTTTAAAAATTGAAATCATGTAGGAGCAACAATTGGATCCATCTCCTGTATTTTAAATTTCCCTTTTAGAGTCTTGCATGAGGATTAAATAAATAAAGGGAGAGTTTGCTTTAGAACATTGAAACAAGAATGTTTTGGAGGACAGAGCTCACTGAATTGTTTGAATAGTCGAAGGCTTTCTATTTTCCCCCTGAATTATCTGATTGGAGTCAGTACCAACAAGACTGGGACAAAAGTTCCCAAAAATGGAGTTTAAAATTCTTAAACTTAAAAACAATTCCTTTTTGACTTCTTCAAAAAGTATTCCTTAGGTTAAAGATACTTTGGTGCAATTCTGCCCGGAAAGCATGGTGACCTGGCTTGCTAGGAATAGCCTCTTGAGGGAAAGAAACTGCAGGCATTCTGGTCATAGGAGGGCACGGCGCTGTGAGCCTTCCCCAAACCTCTTCTCAATATCACCCATCAGGGGGTAGAGGAATGTTTTCAAATTCTATTTAACACTAGCTTGATGAATACTTGGAATATTTTTCATTTTGTTCCAGATTCCTAGAAACAGTCAAGCTGTCCTAACCTTTTCTAAAATTGAAATCCATGTGGAGATAAGAATATTCCCTAAAATATCTCTATGGGAAAGAACAAAGAAAGAGGCACTGGGCTGGCACAAGTCATTTTGATTTTATTCCTTGTATTTTTCTGTACATATTAAAAATAAAGAGTGAAAGACATTCAGTCAAGGGAATAGATACCATCATAATAAAAATATAATTTGTTATATTGCCAAAATAACAGGGGCAGGAATTTAACAGCGCTGAAGGAAACATGTGATAGAAAATTAGAGACAGCATTAGGCTTAACCCAATTAAGATGGCATACATTTAATGACCTCCGGAGAAAGTTAATTTTTTAAACCACTCTCTCTTTCTCTCTCTACCTGGAAAGATCTCTTTATGTCTAAGTTAAATATCTCCTGGTGCAATTTAAATTCATTTCCTTTTTCTGGTACTCCATGGGGTAAAAAGTATAGACTCCTTTCCTTTGAGGGATAAGCCATAATTTGTTTAAAGATCGATAAATACGCAGCTTCTCAGATTTCTCCAGGCTAATGACTCTGTTTAATGTTTCCTTAGAGGTCTCCATTATTGTTGTCATTCTACCCTGAACTCTGTCTAAATTCTCCGCATTCCTTTTAAGTTGATGAGCCTCCCGGTCATTTTCAGAGATTGTGACTCTATATGCCAAGTGCGTGCGTGGTGCACGGTGCTCAACAGCTAGGCTTGGCTGCCATGCGTGCCCTGCCATTACACATAACCTGCTCGGCGCCCGCTCTTCTGAATTGTCCTAATACACTGGAGTGGCGTCGAGTACGAAGAGAAATGCCAAGCATCTGACTCCACTGCATGAGAGTTGTAGACGTGTAGGTAAAAGCACGTCTTTACCTTCTCCACTTGATTTTTTTTCTCTCTTTAATTTTTGCCCTCTGGAAGGGTAAATTGCTGAGATGTGGTTGTATATAGCTCGTTTGCTGTGTTCTAAAATGTCCCCCTGGGTTGTTCTTTGAAAACCCTAGCCAATAGATTACAATACCCGATTTGCTGCATTTTCCTTGCTTATTGCTAATTTCTTTTTGGAGCCTTGAGAAAATGACTTGACATGGTGTGTGAATGTATATCTTTCATGCTCATATGCTACTTCTGACTTTTATGGCTCTATTTATTTTTCTTCAAATTATTATTTCATCAGTAAACCTACTTCTTCCTTACTGTTGCACAAGCACATCTTTTTTGCTTTCTCATGTTTGTACAAAAAGGTAATGAAGTCATGAATAGCCTGGAGCTTTTACATATAGAATGGGTATTAACTGGACTCAAGTAACTATTTCATCTAGACTGGGAAAAACTATTGCATTAAGAGAATTGGGTCCAGGCACTGTAAGAAAAATTCATGAGTGGGCAGGGCTATATCTCTCTAAATGTTACTTTGTATTTTTGCCTCTTATTTTTAAAATATTTATTAATTTGGGGGAGGGTGCAAGTGGGGGAAGGACGGAGAGAGGGGGACAGAGGATCTGAAGCGGGCTCTGCGCTGACAGGCTGACAGCAGTGAGCCTAATGTGGGGCCTGAACTAACCTAATGAACAAACAGAGATAAGGACCTGAGCCAAGCTGGTTGCTAAACCGACTGAACCACCCAGGTGCCCCTGTATTTTTGCTTCTTTCTTCCCTCTTATAAATGTGAGGTAATGAGTTACAAATTCTCACTTAATTTATATTTTTCTATGGAATGGCTGAGGTTATTGCTGGGTGGTTTTCTTTATATTTGTAAATTAAGCATTCAATCGTCACCTGTTCAATAGCTTACACTTGATGACCGTAAGATCACACTAAAAAATATTGCTTTAAAAAAATGGGTTGATCTGTGCAATATATTATGTGTTGTCAAGGCATGTCTTCGACAATAAGAGCTCGAGATCTTCTAATTTCAATTTTTTTTGAGTAATTTTCACGTTGAGCTCTGGAATGCTGACAATTTTCACCTATTTTAGTACAATTGTTATAATTCATTATTCTTGTTAGAAGATCCGTTATATTCAGAGTTAAATTTAGACTTACTAGTTTTCTTAGAATCAACACAATGTCTTCTAATGAAACAAAATTTATGCATTTTTGAGAATGCAGATTATCATTTCCTCCCCAAAGAGCTTTGGATTGCAACTGAAAATGCTAAGTACATAAATTTACTTCAGAGACAAATATTTTATAAAAAAAACGAGATGAGTAATCACTTTCGTTTTAGTTAAAGTCCTCATCAACAACTATACCCTTCTAGAATGGCAATCATTAATGGCTAATATTAGATTGCTATGGATAACGACATCTGCTATTGTGACAGGAATTAACCTAATAAAACAGTAATAATATTTTACATGTGGTTCAGACACGTAAAATTTCCATGACTAGAGTTTCTACTGGACTATTGTAAATGCCTTATTCAACCAGACACTGAAATTGATTCTTCAAAGAGGGACATTATTGTAGTTCTAAAAGTGGTGACGGTTTATGTTTAGCAAAAGTGACATTACCCATACAGTAAATAGGAGGTGATGTACAAAAAATGCTGGACCAAAAACTGAGAAATGTTTACTTTATGAAGATATTTATTATATAATTATCAAGCTAGCAGAACCTTAGTCGACATGTGTGGTGAAAGAGGGATGGGTTTTGGAATAGAATATATGCTAGACCACTTAATAATTATTTGATCATGAACAAATAACTGTAGAATGTCTTTCTTCCTAGTATAGATGGTAATGAGATCACTGCATATACTTAAGTGAAATAAATGTAAAAATTCTTTTGGATAAACTATTCACTCAACATAGAATATTTATTTTTTTTTAATATACCGTGTGAACATAGCATATCTGAGAATGGAAGAGAGTCATTGGTTTTCATTCTCTGCTTGTCTAGCTGGCAAAAAATGTATTAATCACATAATTATAAATTACTACATTTGTGATGGGTGCTATTAAGAAGAGGCAAATGGCCAGGATGGCACCTATTTCTGGGACCTGGCCTAATCTCAAGGATAAGTGAAACCACGCCTAATGAAGTAGCATTTAAGTTGGGATCTAAAGTGACAGGAGGAGGCATTAGCCTGGTAAAGAGTCAGTCTTTCTATCAGAGAAAGAAAAAAAAAAAAAAAGCTGAACCTTCTGTGATTTGAAGCTCCTTGTCAGGATCCAGAAATGATGTGAAGGTCAGTGAAGCCACGAGAAGCTCTTAAATTTCTCTTTTCCATAACACACCTGTTTGCGAATTCTCTAATATTGTTCGAAATCTGTCCCCTCTGCTTAATGCTTAATGTTGTACTTTTGTATATGACAGAGACAAAATAATTGCTAACTTGAAGTCTGGCTATTTTATGTGGGTGAGCCCAACCTAAGTATGCCTTCCCAAGATGCAACTTAGCTGTAACTATATCTTCATTTGACAAAAAAATGGTTGCGCACATGTATATTAATAAGAATTCATTGACTGCCAGACTGGAGCCGTCAGGAATCACGGGCATCTCATGGGCCTGTTCCACATCTTAAAATTTGCTATTGTTTGTAGTTAACAGCAGTCAAAAATGTGCATTTATACTTAGTGCTCCAGTTTTTACCAAATCAGTTGGGATATCTCCAGTGGAAAATATTTTTTTAAACTTGGAAGATTTTTTTATTAAACATATGCATTTTGCTTCTTTCTTTTCAATCCTCTAAAGGATTCATGAATTCGTCAAATTCTTTATATAGGAGACTATTTAACATTTTGTTTCAGAAAAAAGAAAAAAAGGAAGATTGCTGAGCTATCTTCCAGAGGCCCTATCACTAAACAATGTGCTCATTATTTTCAGTTTAAGCATGAACAGATGTGGATTTTTCCTTATTTATTTCAGATAAGAACGACCAGTATCATAAGCAATTTAACAGTCATTCTGCTTCAGGCCAAAGGACTCAATAAATGTTTATTTTAGTTATCCTAAGGAGCCACTTCTAAATTAACCTTTTTCTACTACTACTGACCTTTAACATAGTGCCTTCAACAGGAAATTTAGGAAGAAAATTAGCAAATGTCGCATAGTCTCAAAATCACGTTGTTTTAGTTTTTATATTTTGGTATTTTGCAAGTCCTAATTACATATCCCATATGTTTTGTGAGGGCACGAAACACTAAAAGAACTTTCTTGATTGTTTAGTTTAAAAGCTTTATGGCTGGGGCGCCTGGGTGGCGCAGTCGGTTAAGCGTCCGACTTCAGCTCAGGTCATGATCTCGCGGTCCGTGAGTTCGAGCCCCGCTTCAGGCTCTGGGCTGATGGCTCGGAGCCTGGAGCGTGTTTCCGATTCTGTGTCTCCCTCTCTCTCTACCCCTCCCCCGTTCATGCTCTGTCTCTCTCTGTCCCCCCCCCCCCCCCAAAAAAAATAAAAAAAAAAAAATAAAAGCTTTATGGTTAAATAGCAAATATATTCATACTAAAATCTATCTATCAAGTCAACCATCATTTAAATGAACAGGGGAAAGTGTGACAATAGATGTGCTAAAATTGCTTCTTTTAAATCAGTAACATCAGTCCTGGTTGAAGTAGATTCTAATTGAAATGCATTTTCGTGTATTCAGTTCATTCCAAATACAAGCTTTATGCAATTACCTCGTTAGCCAAGAATGGGCAAACATGAAAACACATTATTTCCGTTGACATTTAAAAGTTTGGGTATTATTGACATACACTGATTGATTGATTGCTGGAGCTTTGCAGATAAATCCAAATCTGCCCGTGAATTTTTGTTATATTATGATTTTTTTTTTTGGTAGAATGTCATGCTTTCTCTTCCTTATAACACTTTCTTATCTCATTATATCCTGTTATTTCATTTTCCTTGGCTCTCTCTTTTTACCAATCTGGCTTTCAGGTTTTTTTTTTTTTTTTTTTTTTTTTTTTTGTAATTTAAAATCTTTCCAACCTAACGAGGAATTTTCTTCTTCTTTCATTTTACTCTTTGTTATTCCATTGTTCAGATTGGCTCTTGATTTTACGTGACACTCCGTCCTGTACGAGTGTGTTTATTTTCATTATCTGCAATATTTATTCTAATACATTGAACAAATAAAAGATAATGCCAAATGTAATATAATACGATTTTTCCTTAGTTGTAACCACACACATAATCCCTTTTCCTTTTATCGATACTCCAGTCTTGAACTAATTACCTCATAATTTAATTATGCTTTAGTTCCCTAACTATTTAATATCTTATAGTAATATTTCCATATTGTTGTTATTAACAATTCTTCCATAAGGCAAAACTTTCCTTATACTTATTCTCTTTTGCAAATGGGAATGAATGCCCTGACATTTCAGGATTCCTACTTGCTGACATGATTAATGGATTGAAAATTGAATCGGGGTTCATACCACAAGTATTTTGTGAGAGATATGATAAGGGTACTTCTCTTCCACTGACTGATTCAGTGGTTGTAATTTTGACTGTTAATGAATTATGAAACCAGATTAGCATGAAAAGGCTATCAAATTTTCTCTTAGCCTTTTCAAGAATTTTTTATCCTAAAACAAGAGTCCTAACAGGCTAGAACATAAATCATTTACATTTTTTTGGTACAGCTTATCATCATCATCATTATATTGGATGGAGCGCTTAAGATGTTGTAACAGAGAACAATTGTTAGCTCATAAGGGTAGTAGCTGGGAGACCATGTTAAAGGAGGACATTGTCATCCTTTGGGATTTGGGAGAACAGGGAAGAGACCTTGCTTGCTTTCTAACTTTATTCTAATATGACAGTGGAAGAAAGTTACTTCATTATCCATAATTTCATCTGTGCTTCCCATTATTTCATTTTGAGTATCTCATGTTTTCAACTCTGAATATACCTGTGTCTCCTGCATTTCTTTTCTCCTTCTCTATGCTTTTCCCATGATCCTGATTTAGAATTTTCTCTCCAACAAGCAATGTAAATCTTTGAAAAAATATCTTGGCACAAATGACTATAAACTTACCCTGTGTCCAACAAGAAGATTGGTTCTGCACATGACCACATTTATACTTAAAATTCAGTTCTTTGGAGCAACTACCAAATTCCCAACATATTCTTAGTGCTGTTCATTGTTTTCCCCTCTGGGAAATAATAAACTTATATAGAGATTGTTTCCCCGCCGGTTTTTGATAGCATTTCTTTACATGCAAGACAATATACACTTAAGATGGAGTGTTCACCTTGATTTTGGGTTTCTTAATATAAAGTTTCCTGAAATAAGACTTTCATTTTTTTAAAAAAATTGTTAATGTGTATTTATTTTGAGAGAGAGAGAGAATGAGAGCGCTCCCAAGTGGGGGAGGGACTGAGAAAGAAGGAGAGAGAGAATCCCAAGTGTGGAGCCTGATGTGGAGTTCAAACTCATGAACTGAGAGATCATGACCTGAGCTGAAATCGAGAGTTGGACGCTTAACCGACTTAGTCACCCAGGTGCCCCAACTTGCATTTTTTAAATATGATATATGAAGAACATGTCATCAAAATGAAATTAATCTAATTTTTTTCTCCTTTTCCCCTTGAAACCCTGATGTTCATTTTATATCTTGGCACTGTATCCAACAATGTTTTGCAAAAACACAATGTGGCTAAGTTAATTGTAATCATTTTCCATTGGAATAATCTATTTTTTTTCATCATTTTCACAATAAAAGTAAAATATCTTCAAAATGTTGGAAGCATTATTAACAATTAAAATTAGAAAACATAAAGATATTATACCATATCTAATTATAACTGCATAGGAAATTTCTGGAAGAATAAACAATAAACTATTTAGAATGTTACTCTCTTGAGCAGGGGACTTGGAGTCTAGACTGGGAGAAGATTTATTATTACATACCCTTCATTGTTTCCATTTGAATGGCTTGGTTATAATAAAGCAAACAATTGGTTTTTATTTTTGAATAATGAATGATGAAAATCACTGAACAGCACATGACATGAGATACACAAATTTGTGTCTTAACCAATAACAGAACTACCAAGATAGCCATAAAACACATTTGTTTGCTGAGCAAACCATGTTTTCCAGAATGTATTTACATTGCATACACACACACACACACACACACACACACACACACACACAGAGTTACTTATTGTTCAAATATTGTTAAGAAATTGATGAATTGTAAAGTCATGATTACATTACTCAAAAGTTGAATCATGGACATCAATACATCAATGGTCATTATTTAGAAAACAATATACTTATCTTTTTGAAACGTGATTATATAGATTTGTTTTCAATATTGATTATATTTCTGACTGGCTATTATTTTCATTCATCAGGGACTAGCCTCAAAGCCAGCTGTCTAATCCCATACAGAGGTAGTACCTGCCAAAAATATTGTAGGGTATCACTGACTCATGGAAGCTAAAGGTCTCACTCCTTTTGAAAGAACAGTCTTGCTCTTTCCTACCTTAAAGACAAGCAGGCTGTGGTCCCTCTGGAGAAAACAGAGCCAGAGAGAGTGCTATAGAAGCCTCAGCATGACAACTGCACTTTGCTAGGCCAATCCTACCCGGACCTGTTGAGAGAAATAAAGACGGTCACTTTTCAAAAACGATTAAGACTTTAATGCTCTTTGGAAATGAATTCTTGGCTGAAAATCTATATAAAATTGTCATATTTTAAACTACAAAGAATTCAAAAATAGTTTATGTTGGGAAGAAAATAGGAATCGCCAGTGGTATTCTTATAATGTTAATTTGATTGCATGTTGGTCTGCTTATAGCCAGATGTCCTCCTTTGCTATTGAGCACATTGAGAAATTAAGATTCCATGCATTTCTCTAATTGCTCCCTTGAAATGAAAACTTCTGTGCCTTTCTCGCAGCCATAATCAAAGACAAAAACTACACGTCTATGTTAGTACAGTCATCTTTATCAACAACGATTGAGAGATAACAGTATTATTAGTTTAATGATGAGTGTATATGAGGATAGCAATTATATTTTCTCCCCAGAAGTGTCAGCTGCCCATATTAAGCGAAACTCTGAAAGTTGCATTTACATTTTCTCATTTGCCTAAGGACTGCAGATGCATATAGAGGCAACAGTGCTCTTCGATAATTATCTAGGCAGTAGTCAGTCCAGTATTCCCAAGTAAGGAATCAATTTTTAAAAGTCAGGAGGAGATATGATAAATACAGCTTCAGTCATTGACCAGCAAAAAAAAAATCATGCCAAGTAGAGTAGTCTTGGCCTAGGAAGGAACGTAAAATGGAGACATACAGAGGAAAAATAAGTTAAAATTAATTTTTAAAAATTCATACAATTGCTACATAGGTAGTTATCTGCAAAAAAATGCTACTCTGTGAGTTTCACTGGGTTGCTTTAAGTTGAAATGAAACATTTAATATGTTAGCTTCATTTTTTTCTTTTTTTTACTTTTAGAAGTATCAACTGAAAACATTGAATCATTGAGTTCCAAGCTATTTTCTGGCTCTGTATAACTGAAGAGAGAGGTTAAGGAGCTATATTATTAAAATCCAAGTAATTTATTTAGAATTAGAGAAATACTACACATTTTGGTTATCTTTATATTTTCTCATAGAACTAATCTAATTAATTATGGCTCTTTAATTGCACTTTACCAATATGAGGATGTATGTTAACTTTCATTTAGATGGACTATTTCATTTGCTAGAACTACCCTTCTCATAGTTGCTTTTGTGATATTAATTCTCTGGTTTACAACCTGAGGAAGATGAAGAGAGAAAATAGACAAGTTAGTCTTGTGTGTATATTTGAAACAGGGACAATGAGACATTGAAATATACAATATCAAGTACATAAATAGGAAGCATGAGTCAATTAAATAATAAAAATTTGAGTGTAAGATTTTAAGAAGAACCTTGAGAAATTGAGCATATCTGTAGGACAGCCATCAAGATGATAAGGGAAAAATGATGACATATCATAAATAAGTAAAGAGAATAAATATATCTGGCCTTAAAAATTTTGGATTTAAAACGTATTTCATATATATCTTAATTTTACATATAATATATGATATATATCTAAATTTATATATAAGATGCATATCTTATATATAACATATATATGTATAGGTATATATATGATATATATATCATGTATATACATGATATATATATCATATATATATATCATGTATATACGTACATATACATGATATATATATATATTTTTTTTTCTTTTTTTGTAGGAATCCCAGAGCAGAAGGCACAGCTAATAACTAAATTTATAGTGAGGCAGTTTTTGATTCTTCATATAATGTTTGAATAGTTGCCTTTACTTCTTTGATTGAATTTGTTCATGTTTCTTTCTATTGCCCACTCTCCCCCCCTCCAACTTCCACTCCAGGTTGAAGACAGACCCTAGTTATCTCTCACTTGCACTGAAATCCATGTCTCAAGTTTCCTTACCCTAACGTTCATCCTTCACTTTGCTGTCAAAAATTTTTTATGAAATGTAAATATGAGCATGTCTTTTCCTTTGGAAATCTTCAGTGGTTTCCTTTTACTTAGAGGATAACATTCAACCCCTGATATACATGGCAACCCATCACATTCCTGAGAGAAATACAATTCAGGTGTCTTCTTTTGCCCTGTCAATTACTCCATGCATCTTATATAAGTTCTGTAAACTTGATTTATTTGGATTGCCATGCAACTCGTACTTGTAAACGTTTATACTACTTCTCCTGCGCGTACTTGGACTATATTCTCTCCTTTATTTTTCAGCCACTTGGCAAAACTTGTTTGGAATCCATCTCAAGTATTATTTCTCCTATAAAATCTTTCCTGACTTTCCAAGGAAGAGAGAGTCTATCCTTACCCTCTATCGATTTGATTTCATTTTGATACATATGATACTATTATCTAGTTATTTGCTTATTGGTTTATTTCTCCAAGGAGAAAGAGCTCTCTGGGAACCAACACACACAATGTTCATCCTGATAACTATAGCAATAAGACAATGCCTAGAACATAGCTGATGCTACGTCTTTTTTTAAGTGTAAAAAAATAGCAGTGTTTGTACAGGAAGTAGATTTTGGTGTTTCAGGGATCTTGGAGGAATTAGTTATACTGACATGAGTCTGGATGTGGAATCTTCCAAGAACACCAGCAAAACACTAAGATTTTATGTTTTCACAGTAATTTCAGAAAATCAGATTACACATACACACACACACACTCACACATAAACATACACTCAGAACCACAGCAACAACAAAAGGGTCTCTCCATAGAAAATCATTAGGATCAACAATTTTCATAAAGTCATCTGTACTGGAAACAATTGCTTTCTGCCTAGTGTGTGGAGAAAAGTCATTGAAGGAAAAGATAAGCATCATGTGATATGGAATATAGGTTTTCATTAGACACTCTTGACTAACTGCTATGGTAAAACAGTTGGAACAAGTTCTTTACAAATGAATGGCATTTTTTTTTTACTGTGTGAATACACATTATTAGATAAAAAATTCTTATTATCCACTGCTTAAGAAAAACTGGGACTTTTATAAAAGACCTGTAGAGTGCAATATATATATTGCACATATATATGTGTGTGTGTGTGTGTGTGTGTGTGTGTCAGTGTGTGTATACATACATACATACATACATATGTACGTACATACATAAATAGATAAATATCTGTGTCTCTAACTTAAAATGAAACATTTAATATATTAGCTTCATCTTTTACTTTAAAAAAACTTTTTTAATGTTTATTTATTTTTTGAGAGAGAGAGAGAGATAGAGACAGAGTGCAGGCTGGGCAGGGGCAGAGAGAGAGGGAAATACAGACTCTGAAGCAGGCTCCAGGCTCTAAGCTGTCAGCACAGAGCTTGATGCGGGGCTCCAGCTCATGAATTGTGAGGTCATGACCTGAGCTGAAGTTGGATGCTTAACCGGCTGAGCCACCCAGGTGCCCCTTCACCTTTTACTTTCAAAATATGTTTATTTATTTATTTTGAGAGAGAGAGAGAGCCAGCGTGAGCAGGGGAAGAGCAGAGAAAGAAGGAGAGAGAGAATCCCAAGCAGGCTCCTTGCAATCAGTGCACAAGCTGACATGTGGCTTGATCTTCATCTTCCACTTTTAAAAGTATTAACTGGAAGCATTGAATCATTAAGTTCCAGGCTATGTTCCACCCCTGTCTAACTGAAGATGTTAAGGAGCTTAATTACTAAAATCCAATAGTTTATTTAGAGGTAGAGAAGTATTATGTATATTGATTATCCTTACACCCTCCAAAAAGAATTAAGCTAGTTAATTATGGTTCTTTAATTGCATTTTATCAATATGATATATATATGATATATCATATATATACATATATATGATATATATATCATACATGTATACATATATGCATATATATGATAACTAGATGGAAAAAAAGGAACTCTCAGAAATGTGTAAAATAAGTTTGAAATAAAAAGGGAAAACAGACTGCATTAATATTTGGTTTCAGTTGAGATCAAATGAAAATCATATGTATTAAGATAAACACTAACATATAAGCATAAAGAGAATTGCATAAAAATAGAAGTCTTAAGATTTAGATAAAATTCAAAATTTGATGTCTTTATAGAGCAGTATTTCAGTATGGCCAAATGTCTACTATATTTTAGTTCTTTGCCAGTGCTCTTTTTTATCCCTAAATTAATTTCTCTATCTATCTATCTATCTATCTATCATCTATCTATCTGTCATCTATATATCTATTTAAATGTTTATTTATTTTTGAGAGAGAGCAAGTGGGGCAGGTGCAGAGACAGGGACAGAGGATCCCAAAGTGGACTCTACACTTACAGCACTGAACCTGATATGGGGCTCAAACTCAAGAATTGCGAGATCATGACCTGAGCGGAAGTTGGACATTCAACCAACTGAGCCACTCAGTTGCCACATCCCTAAATTTAAAAAGATGTATAATATAAGTACATGACTTAAAAACAACAATAAAAACAATTCAGCGTATTTCAACTTTGCCTATGATAGGAAAATTTGTGAACCCAGTGATACATCATTGAGAAAGCTGTGCTAGCAATCTAAAGCTATTATTTCCACTGTGACACAATACATATATATATATATATATATATATATATATATATATATGTGTGTGTGTGTGTGTGTGTGTGTGTGTGTGTGTGTGTGTTTTCTCCATTTAAAGAAGAACAAATAAACATGTTGCAGGAGAACAAATGTACAGATGGAGGTGGACAGCATCATCTTAACTCTTAAATTAATTCTTTACAACTTAGTTCCCAGATGTTTGTTTCTCATGCCCCCTGCTATCTTGCAAAGAATTTGCTATTGTCTGTCAATGAGTCATACACTGTCTTCTCAAATTTGGAGAAAATGCAGAGCTACAGTTGGATATAGTGTGAGTCACTGACAGACAATGGAAAGCTCCAAAATGATGCACTCAGAGCTCCTTTGCATTTTGAAGAAAAGTGATCAATCTCCTTTTTTTCCCCTGACGATGACTTCCAAATACTCAAGTTTTACTTCCTTGTCAAAGAATGCAGCCATCAAGAACAGGTATCCCATTCAAAATGATAAATATGTTTTAAACACAAGCCATCCTTTTTCTTTCCGTCCTGTTCATCTCTCACTGCTCACCATTTTTTTGCTGCATATACTTAACATCTTTTTCTTTCTTCAAGGTGCAGTATATTACCATTGATAAAGCATAAAGATGGGCAGCTTTCATTGTTTCTATGTCTTCATGGCAGAGGGAATGAGTCCTTCTCACTCTACTAGATTTCCAAACAGTCTCTTCACAAGACAGCATCATGAGAACTGCACTTTAACCTTGTGCCCACCAAAGCAAAGCTACAAGAGGGCATTTTATCTGCATCTTTAAAATGCATTAAAATTCCATTTTCCAATAATGAAACATTTAAAAGCAGATACTGTCTGCATAGCTCATGCCATATAAACATGTATGAGGGGAACAACTTAATAATGAGATGTTAGGATATTGTAGAGTTTATCACAGAGCAAAAATGTACAAACATAAAAATCCATTTAGCCTAAAGCAATTGCTGTTCTTTAAATTTCAGATATTTGGATTTTCAAAAACATATAAAGTTACTGACGTTGTAGCCTGGTTAAAAAATGAGGGAGTGAGTGAGATACTGCAAGGAAATCTAAGAGCCACCTTTCAGCTTTTTGAAGGGCAGACATTTGATAAAGGGTGCAGATACACAGCGTGGCATTTAGAGGAAAAAGCTAAAACTAGGGAATGTCACTCATAGGAAGACAGATTTCTGTACAATATAAACAAATATTTTGTCCTATGAAGAAGCATGACTATGGGAGTAATAGTCCTGACATTGACTAAAGAGTTTGTTGCCCATCTGTCCTGAATACTTTGTAGGATTTGCCAGAATGTAAACATCTTGAAGGTAGAGATTGCTTTGTTTTGTTTGTTTTGTTTTGCTTTGTTTTGTTTACTGCTGTCTTACTCCCTTTGCCTAGAACAGTATCTGCCTCATGGAAGACACTTAATTTGTTGCATAATAAAACAAAAGAATTAATGACTCTGAAGATTTTGATAGAACATCTTTTAGATTTCCCTGAGATATTCCCTTAACACTCAAAGTCTTTGCTTAGAAGCATAGACTTCAATAGAAAACTAAAATAATTTTGATCATTTAAATCCAAAAGATGTTTTTAAGGCAGTCAATAAAAATGCATGCAAGACTTTAAGTGATGTTCAAAGTTGCTTTCATTCTCTTCTGATTTACTTTTAGTCAATATCACCAATAGCTAAACAGAAATTGTAAATGAAATTCAGGATAGAGGCACTGATCATTGACGATGGTGACTAATGAAGCATCTCCTGTTTGGTATCCTGTATTCAAATCACCCTGTACGTGGACAATTTTAATTTTTACAATAACACTTTTCTATCAGATTAGCACCATGGAGATGGTATTAGCTCTCTATTGTTGTGTGAAAAATTATTGCAAAATTTAGCAACTGAAAACAGCAAATGCACATAGGCTCACAGTTTCTGAGGGCCAGGAACCCAGTAGTGGCTTACCTGGGTGGTTCTGGCGCACGAGGTTGTGGTCAGACTGTTAACTGGAACCACAATCAGTACAAGGCTCAAAATACTCATGCGGCTGTTGGCAGGCCTCGGTTTCTCAGTTCTATGCTGCCAGAGGGTCAGAGGTGGCAGACCGTCACCACCTGGGCTTTTTATAACATGGTGGAGGGCTGGAAGAGTATTCGAAAAAGAAGCTGCAGTCTTTTAACCTAATCCCAGAAGTGGAATACTTACAACATTGTAAGTATTATAACATCTGTAACTGGTCACACTAGCCATCGTACAGTGCGATAGAGAGTGGACCTACAGAAGAGTGTGAACCCAGGAGAAAGGAATCACTGGGGACCTCCTTGGAGGCTGCCTCCTATAGAAATCATTCAATCCATAGTTTGTTAGTTACTTATAAACACTATGGTTTATCACACAATTAAAGATGGAGATTTGGAAAGCATGATGGCGGGCAGGGGAGGCCAAAATGAATTTCCTAGCTTGGTTGTCCAAATGGATCAAATCCTGCAGCTTACATTTAGGTGATTTTTTTTTTTTTTGTATTTTGCTTTAAAAAGTGGTATTTTTCTAAAAATATACAGGCATAACATAGATGGCCATTTTCATTGTGTATTATGATACTATATCCTTTAAAGAAAATAAAAATTGAAATAATGATTATTAACAGCCCAGAATGTCAAAACAATAGAGCACATAGCAAAAAATAGACCTGCCTTCGTTCCTCATGTAAGGATCCAAGTAGTTGAAATAACTAAAGGTCTGGTTCTAGAACTTTTTCTTCTTTAATGCATACATGTAGCATTAAAGTATCACCCTCATGATTATTAATATCATCAAGCGAACAAAAGAGTGTTCTTTTAGCTGTGGGTCAGAAGCAAGATTCTCTTCAGTTTCTATTCACACGTAACAATTCACTGGCAATTTTTCTAGAAATACATATTCTCCTCAAGTGTAATATCCTTGGGAATAATAGCCACAGAACAAAATGCTGGGTTTGTAAAACATTTTGAGCTCTGTGGGGAACAAAAGTGGCAAGGAAAGTATAACTTATTATTAGCATCAGATTCACAATTTATTCTCCCCAAATCCTTAGGTCTGCCCTAAGGGAAGAAAGTTCCAATAAAGAACAGGCAGGGCCCCCAGCTGGTAAGTCGAGCTGCATCCCTGGGAGGAAACCTCCTCTGGGCTCCAAGGAGCACAGGGATCCTCTGTCAGGATTCCTAGTTTTCAACAGCAAAAATTATCTCTGACAAATTTAAGAGAAAAAGGAATGTGTCAAGAGGATACTGGGCAGCTCAGAGAATCCTTTGGAGAAGTGGGCTTGGAAGATAGGCAGCCAATGATCATTCCAAACTAAATAAACAGGAGAGAGATTAAAAAACATGGCTTCCCCAATTAGAAAAAAAAAATCAGCCTTTGGCATGTGTGTCATAACTATAGACCAGAGACTAATGCACGTAAGCAGGAAACATTATCTACACATTCACTATTCAATATGCACTTCACAATATATATTGAGGCATGGGCCGGATACTGACTTAGGTATTGAGTCATTAAAAGAGTAATAGTTCAAAGCTGTTTCCCATATGGGGTTTATATCGTAATGAATTTTCTCAGATACAGTCCTGTTTACACCACTTTTATCAGTGTTACTGAAATTTTATCAATGGCTCCATTTATTATTAATAGAATTTTATCAGTAACTATTTCAGCTACATTCACCTCATTAGGTTTTTGTGCTTCTCTCCTATTCCCGCTGCTGCATGGTTGCTGGAATGTGGAAGCCATATTTCTATCTGGGCTTCTTTAATTTGATCCCGTAACACCAGACACGGAGAAAGAATAATACGATCAGATGTAAGCACTGAAAAATTTTCCTTCACAACAAAATGATACACAAAACCTTAATTTTAGGATTTTCTAAAAGTTGTTTTATGATGTAAAAACTAGTTAAATATTCTTTTTAGTCACTACATGGAAGACAGTTTCTGTAATCACAAATATCAGTATTCCGGGGACTGTTACATACATCCAATCAGTAGTTTAATAAATTCCACTTTTTTATGAACTAATAAAATGTTATACATGAGGGGTAGTCCCATCTGGATATTATTAGTAGATCCTTTGGAAATGATATAATCAGTCTAACACATGTTAAAGCAGGAGGCATGATTCTTTTATCTTTTATTTAGATTTACTTCAACTTGAAGTGTGTTGGAATCAGATGATAAAACTCTCTTGGAAAAATGGGCACTGGGGAATTAAGGGACAGAATGTTTGTAAGGGCCCTTGGGCTGGGAGAGAAAACTCATTAAATCTGACTCATGGTTTTCTCATGGTAAACTCACACAGGATGTTATTTCTCACAATGTATCATCTATTTTTGAAGGATAATTGTTAGCAAATTGCCAAATTATGAGACATATGGATGACTTAGCAAGTGGAAGGAGAAATAAGTTACTTCGGCACTAAAAAAGCAAGATGTCACAATATTAAAAAGTATATCCATCTAACCTAGAAGAATTTGAAAGCCATCTTGGAAGGCAAGACTTTTCTTAACCTAGGAGCTACATCATGGAAGAAGGGAACTTAGAAACACTCCAAAATTTAGTGGTACACAATCAGAAAAACTTTCCATGTAATCCCACTGTCTGTCCTTATCCCTGTATTTCTTGGAAAACTGTTGATCTTAGAAAAGTTCAGACCCTTCTCTTATGCATCAGATGTCTTTCCCTTGCTTCTACTCAAGGACATATCTCCGCCGTCTCCTCTCACCTGAATTATTGTCAAAGCCCACAAGTTGTCTCCCCACTTACGCCCTTGGCACTGTTACCCACAGTTTGTTTTCCATGAATCTGACAGTTATCTCTTAAAAATGAAAGTAGGATCGTACCATTTTAGCTCAGCTAGAGTAGATTAAGCCATTATAGTAGACAACAAGCCCACATTTTAGTGGTTCTTGACACAGGCTATGTATTAAAATCACCTTGAAAGATTAAAAGGCCAGTTATCTGGGCCTCATAGTCAGAGATCCCAAATTAACAAGTCTTAGTGAATATTAAAAAAAAATATCTTCTTAAGTAAGTCTAAAGGGCCACCTGGATTGAGAACAACCATAACGCGTCAACTGATCCCACTATATCTTTGGACTAATGTGTTCTCCTGGTTCATTCTGCTTCAGTCCCATTAGGTTTCTTTGCTATTTGTAAAACGTATCAAACATTTGCTCATCTTTGAGTCTTTTCATTTGCTTAATTTTTTCCCTTAACTTTATTACGTTAGGACATAGTATATATTTGACTTGCTTGTTTTCTGGCATAATCCAGTAGAATACAAGCTCAGGAGGGATGAGATTGTTTTCCTGTTTTTGTCGCTGATATGTTCCCACCTCTAGGGCAATTTCTTCTCTTTAATTGGCTGTCAATAAATATTTGTTGAATAAGTGGTCTACTTTATAATCTTTAGTCCAGGACAAATACATGAAATACATAAAGACTTTTTCTTTAAAAGATGAGCTTAGGAGAGTGGAGATGGAAACATTTTTTTTTTTTTAATGTACTGATCTGAGTCATCAGTTGAATATCCATGTGAAGATGTTCACCAAGAAGATAAAAATATGACTTTGTAGTTCATGAGTGAAGCCAGGGGTTTAGGCACAATTTTGTAAGCTCTCCAATTAGAGTTGACAGCTAGAGCTACAGGAGTGGATTAGAGTTGCAGTGGAGAGTGTTTAGGGGGGAAAGAGTGATTGATTTAGAAAAAGAACACCAGCCTTCACAAGAAGTTAAAGGGAAACATGAAACTGTAAAGCCAGACAAGAGGTCCAGTGGAAGCCCACTGAGAAGAGCTTTCTGCGTGAAATGCCAGGGCTTACTCTAGGTCCCTGACCAGAGCTCTCTACTCAGCCTGTCTCATTGATCCCTCTGCTTTCTCATGATCACTGAATGTAGACGCTAGGAAGGATCTCAAGTGTGATCCTCGTCCTCATCATGATGCCGTATGAGGTAAATGAAGCCAACAGAGGCTTCGATGTCTCTGCGTCAACAAGGGGCTAACAAATAGTCTCCTTTGTATTACTCAGGTGAGATCTGTGACTGCACCATGTGAATTTATGCTGTACTTTGAGTTCCTGTGAGGTAATAATACTACTTTGTATTCAAAATGGAGTTTAACTGATAATGATAAGCATCTGCAAAGACTTCACAGCACCCTCAGCAGCAGGGAAATATGGAGTGGAAGGTGCTAAAACTGTAATTAGAACAAGGCATCTGTCTCCCAGCTCCTACAGAGCAGCTACTAATCAATGTGATCACTCGCTTTGAGTAAGGAAGTGCTCACCCATGGTTCTGCTGGACCCCTTCCCAGCCACTAGCAGACTGGATGCTGGTGGAAGGCACCCTTAGCTTGGAGAGACAGAAGAAAGTATTGCTGCTTAAGAAATGTAGCAGTTTACTTTCAAGAAGGTGTTTGGTAGGGGCATGAGCTGATTTACATTTCCTGTAAACTGCATATTTGCAGAACAATCTGGAGACCAATTATTACTAAAAGTATGGTTCATTCTGAAGCATTTGCAGACTGATTACCCAGAACTTTTGATTTCTCCTCCCATATGTTTACTTGGCCTTAGGAATTTTGCTCTTTTGGCAGGTTTATCAAGGAAGGTAAAGAAGACTTCATGCAATCATATAAACTTTCTATCTATTACCAATTCTGATTTAAGCACCATTTATCAATGTATCATCTATAAAATTCTTCTCTGAGAATCATCTTGGGGGAAAAAAAGGTGTTTAAACCCAATACATTGGAGAAATGTTGCATATCATATCCCCCTTCTTAGAAATTCACAATGCACACTAGGGTATTAAAGGCTTCTAGCTGTCCTATAATAAAGAAACTGTTTTAAACTCTGTTGAACCCAGCATTTCCCAAACTTATTTCTCTAGAGAGTTTTTTTTCTTCTTCTTTTCTTTTTTTTTTTTAGGACATAAAACAGAATTAATGTTCCAAAGAAAAGACTTTAGTAAAACTAGATTAAATATTTCTTATCATTGACATTTAAATTATGCCTAAAATGAGGCAGAGAGATTTCCTGAGAATTTCTTCATCTTCATTCTCTATTACCACTGATAACTGCGCATTATGTAATCATTCAGGATAAGTGGGCCAGGATCCCAGCTCATTCTTCTTCTCAAAAGAATAAAAATATAAGTCAGTTCTTTTATCGTAATGATCAGCCAACTTAAAACTTGACTCCTATTCTCGTCCAGTTTAGCTCCAGCAGACATATTTCTAGCTTATGGTCTGTGTCCCCAACAGATGCCAATGCCCTGTGCCTCTGAGAACTCCACTTGCAGGCTGAGACAGTCTTCTTCTTGTTCGAATCTTCACAGTGGAGGATGGTCAGGAGCCAACTGTGTTTAGAATAATCTCCTAAGAAGCTGAAAAGAAAGCTTTACTCACCAGTGCATTAGGCTGTAATGATTTAAGAGGCAGAAATAAACTATGTAGCATATTATCCATTTCTAGAATAAACGTGTGAATAACTGTAAAGTATAAAAAAATAAACACGCTGACAACGTAGGTAGTGGAAAAAATCCGATCATTGACTACTATAACATTAATTGTCAGACTGCACATAATAAAATGCTAGTGAAGAAAATAGACATTTCTGAAGTATAAAAATCATATGGCCCAAGAAATAATCAGTTGATATGAAAGCTAAGAAAACTTGGGGAAGCCAGCAGAAATATACAGGCATTCGATGAAGAGGGCCAGAGGAAAAAAAAAAACACAGGAAACTCACCAAATGATTAAGAAGTTTATGTTTTATACCTGAAAATTAAGTTATAAAGATATAAAATCCTTTTTGCCTTAGTAAAGATTATGGCTAGATTAAGGAGGGCTAGGACCCTACTTTTGTTTTGCCAGCTGAAGAGATATTTAGGCTGCAGAAGTAAAGTTCAGCCTTATTACCCACTTTTTAGATGATCTGGAGACATAAAATGTCCTGGAGATGAATTAGAGGGTATGTGTGTGTGAGTGTGAGGAGGTGAGGAGGAAGGAAAGAAGAGAAATCTAGAAGGTTTGCGATGACTAAAAGACCAAAGCATGTATCTGTAAGTATGATTGGATGTAACTCTGCCTTCTCAACGTCCTGAAGGGCTTTCGGAAAACAAACATTCCCAATGCTTGGTTTCTGCAGTTGGACACATGTTTTCATTTAATGGAATGATACACAGTGGAAGAAAGAAGATTGAGCCATTTGTTTTTTGCCTAAATATGAAACAATAGTAAGTGAATTAAGGAAGTTTTGCTATTTAACAGACATAAGGAGCAGTGAAAAAGAATTAATGTTTTGGTGCAAGAGATACTGTTATAAAGAAAATTTCTCTGCATTCTACCTTCAAAAATACAGATTACTATTGTTTGGATGCCAAACATATGTATTTTCGTTCACTTTAATTCGAATTTATTGAAGAAAGTTTACACCAAGACTGTTCCATCTAAAGTTCTCATACTACTGGTAGGTGCTTATGGGCAGACTCAAGGTGTTAGATATTCAATCACATTGTCCATAGAATCTAACATCTTTCAAAACAAACTTGTTTGGGCATGGCTGACTAATTTTGTTGATCATTCTTCTACATTCATAGTCAATCTCTTACAGAATGGTAACTGTTTTGGTCAACGTTCTCCAGAGAAATGGAACCATTAGGGTGTGTGTGTGTGTGTGTGTGTGTGTGTGTGTGTGCATGTACAGATAGAGAGACAAAGAGACAGACAGAGATTTATTTTAAGGAATTGGCTTAAGCAGTTATAAAGGCTGGAATGTCAAAAGTCTGTAAGGTAAGCCAGCTGAAAGAACCAATGGTACAGTTCAAGTGCAAAGGTGTCTGTTATAATGACAAGGGTTAAATGAGTTTAAAAAAAGGCAAAAAGATGGTGGTGATGTAATTGACAGAAACAATTGTAGAAAAGGAAAGCTGTCTATAATCAAGGCAAGATGAAACAGTAAGCTTTGGCATTGAAACCTAAGAACATCTCAGTGAGAGGGTTTTTTCCATATTTGGTATTATATATATTTAAAGAACAATGCTAAAATTATTACACATACACACACGGTGGTCTTACAAATAATGACAAATGCAACTAAAAAAAAGCTATTTATAAATAAGAACCACACACGTGCTTTTTAGGCTGCTGATTCACTTGTTTTACTTGAACAACACATCATATGTTCCTTTATTTTCCAATCATACTCCTGAGAAGAAATTTTACCATGTTACCCTGGGCTCATAAAAATCTAAGATAAATTCTAGATCTAAGTAAATAGGATTGAAGTGTCACCTTGCCAGTTGAAAGTGGGATTGTGTGAATTTTTCCACCATTTCAATAAATGCTGTCAAAAACATTCCACTTTGATATTCTTAAACCTAAAAAATTTAAGTTCGGTTACTGTTTTTGCAAAGACCGTATGTGTTGCCTCTAGAAACATTCTCTGTTCTTCTTTCTTCAATTCAACCCTGGTCTCCAAAGGATGTCTATATTATTCTCAAAAGTTGTTCCTCCTGCTTTAGACTCTCCAACAGTTAGGGTGTCCACAGCCGGGCCCAGTAGCTACTTGTTCTAAATCCGTTCAAAATCCTTCCACCCTAACTGCTGGCACGGCCAAGTCCGGTGCCAATCAGATAGCCCATTGTTCTTGGTAGCTCATACAGCTGCTCATCAAATGCACAGCTGTGGCACTGACCTTTAATAATATTATTCACAGAATCAGCCTCATTTTATGAAACAGGCACATCCTCGTTTAAAATTCCCGAGGATCTCCTATTGGCTTTGTAACTGAGTCTGTATTTTGTTAAACAGTCCAGGAAGTTTTTTGTATCAACAATCAAATATTAGTGAAACTTGTCTAGGACTTTGTACCATGCCAGCTAATATAACCAGGATCAGTAATGGTCTTTCTGCACTATGAAATTCTGGCAAAGTAAAACAGAAGGGGCTTAAACGATTTGAGGAAATGTTCATATGTTGTGGTCTCAGCCTTCCTGGGGAAATAGACAATTAATATTAGGAGGTTTGTTTAAGATATGGCTTGAAACAAAATAAAATAAGTCTGTTTTTTTGAAACAAGGGAATGTTAGGCAAGTGAACATCTATCATTGTTTAGGTCATGTTTTTAGATATTTTGAGGCCTATTTTATAACTTCATAAGAATTGTGTGCAGTGTTTTGGTTTTTTTTTTCTAGTAACATGACTATTCAAAAACTACAGATTCCCAAAGAGATGGGGTCTGGCACCTCCTTTTTTTTAAAATTTTACTTTTAAATTGTCATACTTTAAAATGGTCTTTTTTTTCTGATGTAGAATTGTATGAGTTTTAATACATGCATAGATTTGTATAACCACCACAATCGGAGACAAAACTCTTACATTACCGTCAAAAGCTCCTTCATGCTACTTAGGTATAGCGACATTTCCCTCCATGTGTCTACCCTTAAGCTTCTTTCTATACTTCTGTGTTCTTTGAGAATGTCATACAAATAAACTTATAAATGAGTAAAACAGATATGACCTTTTGGGATTGGTCTCTTTCACCTGGCATAATGCCTTTGAGATGTATCAATACCTTATCCCTTTCTATAAATGAATAGCATTCCACATACGACTTTACCACATTTTTTTCCCCCATTCAACCCATTTGGGTTGTTTCCAGCTTGGGATGATTATAAATAGCGTGGCTATTAAAATTTTATGTGCCCATTTTTGTGTGAACATGTTTTCATTTCTCTAGTCTAAACACCCAAGAACAGTGATCTTGTAAGGGTGTCTTTAACTGTATAAAACACTGCCAGACTAGCTCTAAGGGAGTGGTATCATTGCTGGTTGGCCAACAATGTATAAGCATTCTAGTATCCTCTGTATCCTCATCGGTACTTGATATTATCAAGCAATACTTTGGTATTATCCAGATGAACCAACCTAATATGTGTATAATTTTATCATCTGGGGGTTTTAATTAGCACATCTATTTACTATTAGCATTGATAGTTAATGATGTTGAACAACTTTACATATGCTCACTAGCCATCCCTGTAATCTTAGATAAGGTTCAAGACTTTTGCTAATTTAAAAATTATATTGTATGCTTTCTTATTTTGAGAGTGCTTTATATAGTTTTAGGAGGTGTCCTTAAATGATTTAGTTTGCAAATATTTTCAGTCTGTAGCTTGTATTTTCATTTTCTCAATAATGTGTTTCACAGAGCAGACATTTTTTGTTTTTAATAAGCCATTTTATTATTTTTTTCTTTTCTTTTTCATTTTGCGGGTTGAACTTTTGGTTATAGATCTAAGATTCATGTGTCTAATCCCAGGTCATGAAGATATTTTCATTTTTTTAGCCAAAAGTTTTGTGGTTTTATATTTTCTATTCACACCTATGATCCACTTAGAGTAATTTTTGTGTGTAAGGTATGAGATATTTCGGTTGAAGTTCTTTCTTTCTTTCTTTCTTTCTTTCTTTCTCTCTTTCTTTCTTGATTCACTGTGATTTTCTACATGGAGCATTTTATTTCCTTTTACTTCAGACTCCAATTACACATATTTATATGTTCTGATACTGTCACACAGGTCACCAAGACCTTGTTTGGCTTTGCTTTCTTTTACCTCTTCCCTACATTTTGGATAACTTCTGTTGATTTAATTTTAAGTTCAGTGATGCTTACTTTGGTTATCTTCATTCTTTGGTTAAGCCCATCCAATAATGTTTTTTTTCAGATATGATATATATCTTTACATTTTACATTGTACATATTGTACAGCATTTACTGTGTTTATTTATATTATGTTGCCTTATTATTATTGAGATTTAGCATTTGGTCATTCATTAGGACCATATTTTTTTTTTACTGTCTTTGAATATTTTTTCAAGACTGTATAGATAATTCCAATATTTAGGTAATTTCAGTGTTGATTTCTAATTGTTGTTTTCTTTTTAACTACAGGTCATATTTTTTTCTAGTCATTTTAGATTGTATTGTAGACATTGAGATGAATATTGGTAGGAACTATGGATTTTGCGATCTTCTGAAAATTATTAATTTTTGTCCTAGAAGGCAGTTAGCCTGTCCGGAAACACGTTCCAAATGACGTCTCTTCAGGAGAGGGGAGGCTGAAATTTGTGTTATATTCTTTCCAATAGTTGCTTCCCATTGAAACTCTGGGCATGAAGTTCAGGGGTCAGTGCAGCATCAGGTCAGGATTTATGTATAGATTTTGGAGGTTCATACAATATATCTCTTGGTTTTCTAGAATATTCTTCTTCTTCTTCTTCTTCTTCTTCTTCTTCTTCTTCTTCTTCTTTTTGCGCACTCTGGTAACCACAAAATTTATCCACTGACTTCTCAGGCTAGTAAGGCCACGGCTTTCTGCTTGAACTTCAGCCACCTAGCATAGTATCTAAGGGAGAGTGCCATCTGGTGAAAAGCTGCATAACACAAATCCCATCCAATGCATTTCCCATAAGTATTGACTCCCTCCAGTTTCTGTCTGCTTTTGGCTACTCTCTAACTGCTTCAAATATGTTTTTAAAAATATTGTTCCAGAATTTAAAATTGTTAATTGTAGAATAATTAGTCTAGTACAAACCATGCCATTACCAGAAGCTGATGTTCAAAGGGTCATTTTTGAAATGATTAAAGTACAAAGACCAGAGTTGTTTGCTTGGGGAAACTTTAATGAAGCTACTTTGTGGAAGAAAAAAACAGCATAATTATAGTGTAGTGAGTCTGGGCATAATGATGCCAGATAAGTTCAGAGAATTAAGTCATCATTAACATTTTGATAAAGAAAGTCAAGCTAAGGAGTATTTTAAGTAAGGAACAATTTTATTTCACTTACATTTTAAAGGATCACTTTAGTTACTACACAGAAAGTGAAAGGTACATAGAAAGGATGAAAACAAAGTTACCAGTTAGTCCTTATGAGAGATGGTTGCAGTACAATCTATTTAGGACATAATTTGGAGGCTGGAGGTAACTAGCTGATGGCTTGGATGTGGGAATGTATATGGGCATGAATTAAAGGTGTTCCTAGGATTTGGTCTGAGTCACTAGATATCTCCTAGGAATTTTAATTGAAACCGAGAAGACTTTAGGGACAAAAGAAATGTGAAGAAATTTTAAGATTTCTACTTTAGACATCTTAAGTTTGAGATACCTATTTGATACTCAAGGAATGATATCCCACAGATAGTTTTATACCAGTCTGTAGGTGAGTGAGCAAATTAAGGTTGAGATATAAAGTTGGTAGTTATTACACAGAAAGACTATTTAAAAATCATGAAACTGAAGTAGAGAGAGAGTAGAAATAAAGAGAGAAGGGAGAGAGAAAGAAAGAGAGAGAGAGAAAAAGAGAGAACATGGGTTTGAGTCAAGCCCTGGAATGTTCCAACACTTAGAAGTAAAGCAAAAGAGTTCTAGAAGGAGTGGCCAGTTAGATGGATGGCCAATCAAAAGAGTGTGATATCATAAAATATGGAAAAAAAATTTCAAAAACCTACATGTTGGAAACTTGCAAATATTGCTCAGAGGAAGCTGAACATGATGAAATGGATATCATACTCAGTACCAGGGGAATCATTTGTGATTTTCACAAGTGTATTTTCATGTAACGAGGGGGCAAATCTTAGTTTTCATATTTAAGAATGAACAGGCATTGAGGAAGATGAGCTGGATAATATCAATGAACTTATTTTGAGAAGTTTCAGCGTGGAAGGTAGCACTAAAAGGCGGAATTAGCTGGAGCCGCAATAGGAAGGTAAAGAGGGTTTTTTGTTGTTGTTTTACTTTTGTTTAGGTACTACAAGATCCTGTCTGATACAAATAAGTGTGATCTAATTGAGCATTAAGTGAATAATAAACATATAAAATTAACATAATAAAATTAAACAACAAACAATCTAATTGTAGAGTGGAATAGTGGTTGCCAGGGGCTGGGTGGTGGAGAAAATGGGGAGATGTAGGTCAAGGATATAGACTTTTAGCTTTAGGTTAGTCATCTCTGTGCATCTAAGGTATAGTATAGTGATTATAGTTAATATTACTGTATTGTACACTTGAAATTTGCTAAGAGAGTAAGTTTAAAGTGTTCTTGCCAAACACAAAAAAATTGTTAACTATGTGAGGTTCTAGTGTGTTAGTTTGTCATAATCATTTCATAATGTATACAAATATCAACTCATTAGCTGTATACTTTAAATACATGCGATCTTTTCAATTATACCTCAATAAAGCTCAAAAAACCTCAAAAAACAAAAACAAAACATCAGGGGCAGGGCGCCGTGTGGCTCAGTCGGTTAAGCTTCCGGCTCTTGGTTTCGGCTCAGGTCATGACCTGATGGTTCATGAGTTCAAACCCCACATCTGGCTCTGTGCAGCTGTCAGTGCAGAGCCTGCTTAGGATTCTCTCTAACCCTCCCTGTCTGCCCCTCCCCTGCTTGCTCTCTCTGTCTTTCTCAAAATAAATAAATAAACTTAAGCAGACAAACAAAAAACATCAGTGGTGCCTTGGGTGGCTCAGATCATGACCTTACAGTCTGTAAGTTCAAGCCTCGGAAGCAACAGGCTTTGTTCTGACAGCTGAGAGCCTGGAACCTGCTTCGGATTCTGTGTCTCCCACCTTTTCTGGCCCTCCCCGACTCGCATTCTGTCTCTCTCTCAAAAATAAATAAACGTTAAAAAAACAATTTTTTTAGGGGCGCCTGGGTGGCTCCATCGGTTAAGCGTCCGACTTCAGCTCAGGTCATGATCTCGTGGTCTGTGGGTTCGAGCCCCGAGTCATGCTCTGTGCTGACAGCTCAGAGCCTGGAGCCTGCTTTGGATTCTGTGTCTCTTGTCTCTGCTCCTCCCCTGCTGGCATTCTTTCTGTCTGTCTCTCTCTCAAAAATAAATAAACCTTAAAACAATTAAAGAAATTTTTTTAAAAAGCATCAATTTGGTACTACTTTTTGCTTACCATATTAGTAAAGTTAAAATAAAATAAAATGTCATGCTAACATCATGTATGGATAAATAATTAGAAATCTACAGCAAATAAAGCCACTTTGATCCCTTACTGATAGTAAATTAAAGAGATCTACGGATAGTATTCAATGTGTAGATGCGACCTTCTAACCTGCCCAGCCATGCCATCACACAATGATTGAGTCACTCTTATCAATGCCTAACACAGCACTATCTACATAGGAGATTATTAAAAACAAGCAACCAAAAAAATTTGTGAACTTAAAAAGTTAATATATATAAGAAACAACATTTTTCAAATAAAAATGAAATGATTTAACCCAACATAAAATTTGTAAAATAATAAAATGAACTAAAGACACAATGCTGTGTCCTTGCACAATGACTAAGGACTTCCGTGCTTTTTTGGTGCAAATGTAAACAGTAAATTGGTGGCAAAGTAGATGATGATTAGGGAAATAGAAAAGATAATACATGAAAGCTATGCATATCAAAAAATTTTATTCCAAAATAAAAGGGAGGTTTTTTTCCTAGCATACTATTCATAAGGAATTATGACTACTCTGATTTCATAACTAAATAATCTATTTTGTATGTATAACATGATTGCAAACTATTTTCTGTATAGGGTGAGGGGAAAAAAAGATTTGCTTTCCTATGTCCTGTATATTGGCATACTTCTATCTTGCTGTTTTGCTGGAAAGATTTATATTGGTCGTCCCAAAGATGGTATGGGCTATATGGAAGGATAAAAAGCACTCAATTAAAACTGTTACAAACAAATTTACTGGCAGCATAAACTCTATTGATTGGGTCTTGTAAATTCATAAATCAGATTTCTTCCATACACTCAGTCAAATCACAAAGCCAAAAACACATGTGAATTCCTACCATGTAATTTGTTTTGATCTTTCCTCTATATTTTTCTAAATGATTTCTGAAATGTGAGCTTTTCTGGGGGGGTGGAATTCTGATAATGAACACTCAACACCTATACCAGTCATCTCCTCAAAACAATACTTGTATACATTTTGTTCACTTGAAAGTCATGGTTTTATATTAAATAAATTCAATGAATATGTTTTTAATAAGTAGTATCATGACTTATTTTGTTTGTTCTGAGTAGCATATTCTTTGGTTCCCAGATAATGTTTTATGTCCATATGGTGACTCATTTTGAATAATTCCTGGCAATTGAAGTGACAATAGCTATTTCCTCATAATTCCCAACAGAGATTAAAAAGTGAAAAATTCAATCTTATGAATCTTTTCAGAGATCGTGGCATCTAATGAAAAAAAAAAAACTGGGTGAATTTCTTTTTACATTTGGTTTCATTTCTTTGGTATTCTTTGAATAAGGCCATTACTAAAGTCTTATTTTCCTAAAAAATAAAAACAAACAAAACACTTAGGGCTCTTAAGCTTTTATGCAAATTGGCATAAAGTGTGGAGAAACAGGTCCTGAACCTGAAGTCAGAAGAATTGGATTTCAAGCACAGGAGCTGTCGTCACTTTCCAGGTATGTTCCCTCGATTCATCCTAATTCTTGATTTTCTCAACTGCGGACCAGTGTTGTAGCGTCATGCTCTTCTTACGTCACGGGGTGATGGTAAATATCAGACCGAATGAAATAATGCATAATAACGAACATTAACTGGGTGCCTCACAGGGGCCAGGTACTGCGGTGAACATTTTTTTCCCATGCCCAGTCACTTTTAAACCTCTCAACAGCCCTATGAAGTATGATTATGCTTATCTCATTTCACTAGTGAAGGAAGTCACCGTAAGAGAGTGTAAGGGACTTTTCCAGGTTAGGCGGAGATAGTGGAGCCCAGACGAGGTCACGGGTCTTACGCTGTAGAAGCCCGTGCTCTTGACATTTGCGCTGGCTGAAATGCTGGCTTGCACATTCAAGCTCCCATCCTCAAAAGATTTAAAATGTTCTGAAGAAAGGGTTTCAAGTTATTTGAGAGTGGTTTTTTTTATTTTTATTTTTATCAAGTAACATGTTATAATAGCATTAAAAAAACCCTGGGGAGTCAAGTGAATATGATTCCTCCCTAATCTTGAGCAAGGCACTCTCTTAGCCTCGGTCCCTGCCGGTAAAATAAGAGAGCGACTAGAAAGTAATCTCTTCTAAATTCAACTAACACCAGATTGAAGAGAAGAGGGAGAAATGACCATTGTTTTCAAGGATAATGTTTTTAAATTTGTTTGTTTGTTTATTTATTTATTTAGGAGAGAGACAGCATGTGTGCATGCAAGCAGAGGAGGGGCAGAGAGAGGGGGAGAGAATCCCAAGCAGGCTCCTCACTGTCAGGACAGATCCTGACTTGGGGCTCAATTCCATGAACTGTTGAGATCATGACCTGAGCTGAAATCAAGAGTCAGACACTTAACTGCCTGAGCCACTCAGGTAATTGTTTTTAAGGAAATGTGGTTTTAGTCAAATGTTGGTAGTATGGTGACCACTGTCCCAGTTTGCCCGGGATCCTGGGAGTTCTGAGACGTGGGACATTCAATGCTGAAACCCATAAAGTCCCAGGCAAATCAAGATGAGTTGGTCACTATCCGTAGAAGCTTAGATTCAATCTTTTTTTTTTTTTAAATAGGTCCAAGCTTCGTTTCTACTACACCTGGTATCTCTTAATTCCATAATACCTTCCAGATGATCTGAGAGCCTCTCTCTATTGCTGTAGGTTCACTGCACTGTGCCAACAGAGAAGTTTTATTGGAATTCTGACCTCTATATATTGTTCAAATCAGAAGTAAACTGGAATATACAAGCAAAAAATCTTAAGTTTGTATTCCTTATCATTGACATTCATTTTTTGTTTTGTATTGTTTTTTAATTGCAAGCAAGAGAAGCTAATCCAAGACAGCATAAACAACAAAAACAATTCCTTTAGTCCGTTAGCATAATGGCAGGGGCATCTCACCTAAGCAAATGCAATGGAAGGTGAGGTTGAGTCTGAAGAAGGAAATGAACCCAAGACAAGGGGACTTTCTTTTGTTTCTCATTTGCTCTTGTATTTTCGTCCACCTCCCTCTTCCCAGCTTTGTGAGTGTCAAGTTCATGTGGTGAAAAACAGGACAAGTACAGCTATGGCGTTAACGTATGGCAGGTTAGGTGACAGACCTTAAAAGAGAAATTGTCTCTTTGGGTCCCTATTTCAAATTCTTAGGAAGGAAATGGATGCCGTCCTTGGATCTTTGGCTCAATCATCACTCTGAAACCAGGATGCAGGATCATACTGTAGGAACAAGACCGCCAAGAATCACTCCTGTCACAAGTGGTATGCTTAGGCAGGGGCAGTTCCCAGAACAAGGAAAAGCTGGACAGACAATACTTAGTTCACAGTAATAAAATTAAAAAAGAAACAAAAAACTCAGTTTACAGTGGCAGAAAATCACACACACGTCTGTTGAAAACTAAAATACTAAAATGAAACTATAGGTTCATCTCTGGAGGTCATGGGGAACTTGTCTGGGTGTCACTTGCCTTCAACTTAAAGTCATTACTGTTTTAAACTGAAAATTTGGGTGCAGAATTATTGTTACACTGAGGCACAAAGGATCCAACACTATCATTCGTTGGGATTCTGAGAAAACAGGAACCTACTTCCTTCTCTATGAAGTTACGCCACCAATGTAATACTTCCATTTATAAATAAGAAGAGAAATCTTTGGATGGTTTAACCAAGTCAAAACAGTTGAGTGATATAATTCAGTATATTTTGATTCTGTATCTCAGAAGAAGTGGAAGATGCAGAAAAGCAAGCACTATTCTGCCACTTACCCATGGAAATTATAGGGTCAACTTGACTAGGGTCAACTTCTTCAAGAAGTCTTTTCTGGCAATTCCAGCTCATTTGTTCTTTCCTTTCTCTGGAACTGTTAATATTTAGAGTGAGTACCATTATGTCTTACCTCACTATATTTTAATTGATTCTACTAAGGTATCATTGTTACCTTAGTGAGAATATAAATTACTTGAGAGCAGGGCCAACATTTTTGGATGTTTTAATATTTCTCCTTTTCCTCTTGATCTTTATTTTTCTTTTCCTCCTAGTCTCTTTACTTTTTTTTTCTTTTTATGTTTTATTTATTTTTAAGAGAGAGAGAAAGAGAAAGAGAGAGAGAGGGAGAAAGAGACAAAGTACATGTTGCGGAGGGCAGAGAGAGAGAGAGAGACACACACACAGAATCAGAAGCAGGCTCCAGGCTCTGAGCTGTCAGCACAGAGCCCAAGGCAGGGCTCGAACCATGAACCGTGAGATCATGACTGAGACGAAGTTGGACGCTTAACCAACTGAGCCACCTAGGCACCCCTAGTCTCTTTTCTTACGATGGCTCCTTCACTATTTATGGAACAATAAATACATTTATAGAGCTATATACCTTTCATACCCTGGGCTGGAGCAAACACATATAGTAGGTAAGAACAAATATTTGTTGAGTGGTTACTATGTATCTGAAACTTTTTAAATGCTTTACACTGATCATCTCATTTAATTCTTCCAAAAACCTAAGGTATAGGTGTTATTATTCCCTTCATTTTGCAGATGAATATATCAAGAAATAGAGTTGAGTAATGTGTCCAGAACCCTAGGCAATAAGGAGCTTTTAAAACTTGGCATGCTCTTAACTCCATATAATATGCTATTTCTACACTTTAGGAATTTTAGACTCAAATAAATTATCCAAAAATTTAGAGTAAGCACACCAGTAATTTCATTCTCTGCTTCATTCCTGCATCCCATATTGCCTTAGTAGCTAATTGGAGCTGTACATATAGTGAGATTCTAGTAAATATATATTTTTAAGTAAACTCTCCACACACCATGGGGCTTGAGCTCACAACCCTGAGATCAAGAGTCGTGTTTTCTAGCAACTGAGTCAACCGGTTGCCCTTAATAAGTATTTTTGAGGTATTAATACTTTACAATAAAGAGTGTGTAGCAATTAAATTGTATTAACCTGGAATTTGCTTGCTGTGATCTGATCTTGTATTATAGAAGTTTGCTTTTTATAGTTAGAAATCTTGTACAGTTTAAATACTGATGACATACTGTGTTTCATTGCCAATATCTGACTAATTCCTTATACAGAAATGAAATGAAAATTACTCACTTCCTGTACAAAGCTTATGTATACAGGAATTAGTTTTAACCTAGCTGGGTCACAGAATGTGAAAAATGAGGCACATTCCCTTGCGAGGTCAGGGAGCATGCATTCCCCAGAGCAAAGAATTAATAAATAATTGAATGGTCAAGTTAATGCAAAAATATTTACACTATTTTTAATTTAACTCCAAACCATATTTTCCAGCACGCTCATAAGTACATATGTCATATTAGGCTTGGAAAATTAAGATGCAGAATTTACTAAGGGAATAAGATAACATTCAGAGTGGAGAATTTTATTTTAATAAGATTTTATTTCTTTGCATACAGCATCTTTTATTCTATACATACTATCTCAGCTCACTTTCAGTTATACCCAGATACTCTGTAAAGTCCTTCTGATATGTTACCTAAGTTAGTGTCATTTCAAACAGAAAGAAGGGGGGTGTGGCAAACTTTACTGCACTCATGTTAATTCTTTGTTATCTTCCTTTGATAAAAACAAACTAAACAACAACCTAAAGCTAATTATTCCAGTAATAATAAAGACATCTATTAAAAAAAAAGAGATAGGTTGTTCAAAGTGTAATGGTCTCCCAAAAGTTTCGCTTGAATAGGAAAATATATATTTTCCTTGAATGGTCAAGACTTGACATTTTTTGTTGCTCTATTTTAAATGATGATGAAGAATCAACCCTTTGGCATGGAACCACAGACCTTATGAGTCCCTCCTAATGCTTCAGAAGAAACTGAAATCTTTGTCCTTGCGGGAGGCAGGAAAACATGGCAAAAAATGCTTAGTTCTTACAACAAAGACGGCCACCTGTGCCCCCTCAGAATATGGGCGTGCTCATTGGAGAAGGTGGAGAAGGATGGAATATTCTAATGATTCTACTTGTTTCTCTTGGTAGAAAAGCAAACATCGACAGCAATACAGAGAACATATGCCACTGTGGAGGTCCAGAATTCTATAAAATCTTGTTGGCAGAAAAGAATCTTTGAAAGGAAGGGGAATAGAGAATCATCAAATGTCAGCTTTTCAAGGCAATTAGATCATTTTGCCCAAGGGGAAGTTGAGGCATAACTCGTAATGGGAGGTGCTCTGTGCCTTCCAACCTCCAGAGTCCTTATTATATCAGGTGGCTTGCATATCTCATGTGCTCCTATTAGCAAATGAAATGCCTCCTCTCCTATCCCTCACCCCTTAAATTCCTTTAACTGCAAGCAACTTATTTTGTAATTCCAGGAAGAGTGGCTATAGATATTCTTTGAACTTCCCAAGATATGCAAGCTAATTCTTTTTGAGCATAAGAGAATGTTTGTTATTCTGCTTATTCTATACACAAGATGCTTTCTTTCTTTATTTAAAAAGACTCTTTTTTTTGAAAATTTATTGATTTATTCCAGAATTTCCCTAGCCAGTTATGCAGTGGCACAGAGACAAAAATATTCTCTCTTGAAGCTTCATGTCTGTAGGGAAGATTATTAAGATATTGAATTCTCTAGACATAAAATCTTTGATTATTTATGGGATTATATTCAATAAAATATTCTAGCACTGAATTAAACTGGGTGCATGCACAGATGAGTATCCTGAGGTCTTTTAAGGTTTCCCTGTCTGACTCCACTCTAACTTTGCAACTTGTTATCCAACTTTATGACCCAAAACCCACCCAAGCAGTCTAAGCCCTAGAAATATTTTACATTATGGAATTTTATATGTATATATATGTTTTGTGCTAACCACACTACTTGCAATATTCCATTCCATATTCATTGCAGCCCTCTAAGTTAGATAGTATTCTTTTCTGCATTTTCAGATACAGTGATCAGGGTGTGGGATTTACTACATTTATAATAAGTGGGAGAACCAATGTTGGCACCCATGTCTGTCTGAGCCCAATATGCCTGCACCGAATCACTATGCTACACTGAAGTTCAAATTAGCTCTTTATTCCCAGGACACATGATGTCCTGTTATGTCCCCATGTCCTTAGGTATACTAGCCTCTAGAATTGGTCTCGGACCAATATTCAGTCTGACATTTTCTACTACTGAAATAATTTCACACCGTAAGACCGTCACCACTGTTAATTTTTATATGGATCTTAACTTCAAGGTTCTAATCAGAATTAATTATATCCATTTATTCTCAAGTAGTATTGTAATGCCTATGAGAGTTTGAAGTCAGTACATCAATTCATAAACTGCTTGAGGGCAGAACTAGAATTTGCTTGTCTTTGAATCTCCATGACCTACGTCAGTGTGTGGACATAGATATGGACTCAAAGTAAATTGATTGGATCTAATTGAATAAAAGCCTGCGGCAGAATACATTTCATAGCCCCTTCCCTATTTGTCATCTGATGTTGCATCAGAAAAAGAACAGTTTTGTGCCCAAATAAGGTATCCATTCCCCTTCGGTGAAAAACTATTCTCTTGTTTTCCTTGTAAGTTTTTATTCCCCATGCTAAATCTTAACTAGGCTTATTTCCATACGGAAATTTTCACATAAGAATGAACCAAAGATGAGCAATTAGATATTCAAAACAACGTGTAACCATGTATGTGTGCTGTGCGAATGTGAATGTGTATAATCAAGGAGTTACCTCTCAGGAACTGGGATATCTTTAGACATGCTGATTATCACCCACGCACCCCAGGAAAGATCTTTTTGTCCTTCTGCCAGTTTCTGATTTTGTGATGGGTGTGAAATGACAAGATGCCATTATAATTTTGTTTGCCGTCAACGGCCTTATGGGATTTGATGAATGTGTCAAACAGGAGAGTATGTAGCCGCGCTTTAAGAAATAGAACATTCGTTTCATGAGGTAAATGTTGACACTCTTCAATTTTGTTAGGGAAACTCCTGGAACACCTCAGAAGGTGAAATTCTTGTAGGGAGTCTGTTGGGCATTTAATTTTCTAATCCTTCACCCCATGGAAAGCTAATTTAGAGTGTGCCCGGATTTCCAAATATCTTACCCAGAACAATAGCAGTAATAATTAGAAGAGTGGCGTGGCAGTGATTCAGAAGTGCCTCCTTTGGGGTTGTATTTGAAATTGGATATGGACTGTATATGCGAGGAAGCCACATTTAGTCAAACAGGGCCAGATCAAACCAAGCTTATTTTTGGTAACAACTGACCCTGTTGTTACAGAAAGAAGTATGTATTTATGCTCTCAAATACTGAGATATTTGTCAAATGCTGCCGGGCTTATGTAACACGTGTGTCTTCATAAACTAGCAAATACAGTAATGTGCTCAGCCATTTTGGAGGTGGTTAAGGGTGACACCAAGGGGCTTCTTGTCAAGATGGAATATTATTTGAAAATGTTGTCATACCTTCTGTGTGTCAGTCCTGTCAGGAAGCAGAATCCGGTTCAGATAGATTCAAAACAGAGACTAAAATTAAGGAATTGCTTGTAGACACTGAGGCAGGGGAAGTTATTGCCACCCCAACCCTAAAGGAAGGAGAGGAAGAAATGAAATCATGAAAACGGAAGCCTGTGAAGAGGGGCTTCTGGACAGGAGCCGACGGAGGCTTAGTCATGGAGGGATACAGCCCCTGACAGCAATGCAGTTCGGGGCAGAGTGGGAACAAGGAAGATAAAAATTCTTTCTGTTTTGCTCTCTGATCTCCTTGTGCCTGCCTTGGAAAAAATCCAAGGATCTTAGGTAACAGACTGTGTACGATTCAGCCCTTTTGAAGTATAGGGACAGAGAAGGGCAGATAATCAAGCTAAGAAGAGAGGAATGCTAACAAAATAGAACCAGCACATTCTCTGGTCAGTCCTAAGCATGAGAAAAATAAATAAATAAATAAATAAATAAAGAGAGCAGAAAACTTATATTTGGAAAAAGATCAAAATGAACTTATTTATGGAGCACAAATTGGACAGCGATATTAAAAAAAAAAGTGAGCAGGAATAAACCTGTAGACCAGTGACTAGTGGTTTAATACTGGTGGTGAGCATGGTCATAAAAATGTTCAGTGCCTTCATTAGAGAAGGGGGCTAGAGCTAATACACTTCAATTAGTGTTGTGAATGTCATCTTGTCTCAAAGGGGCAGCTCAAAAGAATTTTATGTCCACTGAGACACAGCCTTGGGGATCAGCCAATGGTTCAAGTTCAAAATGAGCCGTTCTTACAAAACTTACGGAAAAAAAATAATGTTGAGAAAGACAACGAGCAAAAAATCAATAACAAAAATGACTTCATTCCATATTCCATTGGCTTTGTGTTAAAATTTGTGACATTTTAATTGAATGCAACCATAGTTAGGATTCTCAATGATATGAGAAATAGTAATATAAGTTGTAAAACACATGAATTTATGAGCCAAAAATTGAGAAATAAAACAAAAATATATCAATAATGTAATGAACATAAATATATATTTGGATAGTTAAGCTCCATAGGCTTATAAACCCTATACACTAGTTGATACAAGAGAGTTATACACTTGAAGGTGATACTGTGGCATTCCCCTCCAAGGCATAAAGATACATGTGTGTATGAATGTGTATATATTCACATAGAAATTAAGAGTTATTGAGGCTATGATTGAGAGTCCCAGCATACAACGAATGAGAGTTGCATGGAAAGAAAATAGAACACATAGCAGAGAAGTTACAACTAAAGAGGTAGCAGATAACATTTTTTCAGAATTGTAAAAAGACTTGAGTTTTTAGATGAAGGTGCATGCCAACCACCAAGCAATTAAAATAAATAAGCCCATTTTTGTTCCATTTGAGCAAAACTGCAAACATCAAGGGTAAAAAGACAATCTTAAAACCTACCACAGTCATTTCCTACTAAGGAATGAGAAGTAGAATATTGGCAGACTTCTCATCAGCAACAACATATGTTGGATAGCAGCAGATATATCTACAAAATACTTATGAAAACAGAAATCGTACTTAACAAAATTAGCATTCAATAGAGTAAAAAATTAAAATATTTTAGGTGTTTCAAAGATTAATAGGATTTACCACATGCAGATCACCACTAAAAGATTTATTAAAGGATTTGAGGGAGGCACCCGGGTGGCTTAATCTGTTGAGGGTCAGACTTCAGCTCAAGTCATGATCTCACCATTAGTGAGTTCTAGCCCCATGTAGGGGTCTCTGCTATCAGTGATGAGCCAATTTCAGATCCTCTAGCCCCTTCTTTCTCTGAACCTCCCTGTTCTCATTCTTTCTCTCAAAAATAAACGTTAAAAAAAAAGATTTTTTTTGAGTTGGAAACATCAGCAAATCAAGTAGACAGGGAGGGGCTCTAGGAGTTTACTTGGGGAGGCATATCTGTTTGAAGCTTTTTAAGTTTCTGAGTGTGTGTGTGTGTGTGTGTGTGTGTGTGTGTCTGTGTGTGTGTCTGACCATACATAGTACTTGCTAAATAGCATTCCAAAAGACTTGGGTAGATCTGAATGTTTGTGATGTCTGAGTATCAAGGCCAAGACCTCAAATTATATCTATGCATATAAAATATACATATTAGATAAGGCAAATACTACTGTTAGACAAATCAAACAGGAAGGAAGGTGGCTTTTTAAATTGTTTACTTGTTTATTTGTTTACAACTTCCATGGAGGATGGGGATCCTGCCAAATTCTCCTTTTCTTCCTTTTTTAAACTGAAATATAATTGACATATAACAGGATATTTTTTTGTTAAGGAGAAAAAAAAATCCCAGAGGGAAAGAATGGGATATAAGAAACAGGAAGCAAAGAAACCAATTGGTAGGTATAACATGATGGTAAATTTAGTTGGCTATTCATTATAAAAAAGGAGCAACATAATCTGTGTATAAAAATAAATAAAACTAAAACTTTAGGCAATAAGAAAAAGACTGGGAAAGTGTGGGGTTATGTCATAGTTTAAATTTGTTAAGATTCATGTTGTCTTTGAGAGAACATTAGGAAAAATGGATAACTTCAAGAGTTTTATAAATAAATATGTATAACTAAGCGTGCAGTTTAAAAAAATGTCTTCTCCAAGTTTTAAAAATTTGGGAGAAACCAAAGAGGAATATATTTGTAGCATCCAAACTATTAGAAGGATACAGAGGCACAATTAAAAATATTATTAATCCAACATGTATAAGGGGAGAAAGGAAGAAGCAGTGAAAATATCTGATGAACAGAAAATATAAAATAGGTACAATTACATCATTAACTTCAATAAATGTAGAATATATAATATTAATCATATAAAATTAAAATCCAGCTATAAATTGTTTACGAGAGACTATTTTAAGATAAAATCATACAGGTCAACTAAGTCAATGGAAGAAAAATGATACATCATTACAATTATGAACGAGCCTGCAAATAATGTGTAAGTATTTTTGTAATAACTTGATAATAAACTTTATGTTTTACCAAATTTTTCATGAAAAATGATGGCATGGTTAAAGTAAATTTCATGTTACATGTTCATCATCACAATAAAAAATTGTATATCTCTATTATTCCACTTAAATAAAGTCCAAGACAGATTCACACACACACACACACACACACACACACACACACACACACGACAGGATTTATCGGAAAGGCAATGTTGGAGCAGATTACTCAAAGTGTATGTAATTTTGTATTTAATTAAGAGGATGTAAAAAATCCAAGCATGTCAGCAATCACAAGTAATGTAAATGGACTAAACTAACAACTTAAAAATAGAAATTGTTATAGTATATTTTAAAACTTTAAACCCAATTCAATAAATGTTAATTTATAAAATAAATGTTAATTTGTTAGTCCCATAATTATACCTAAAATGTAAGGAACATGGAAAGATTGAAAACCAAGTAATATAGACACTAAATTAAATGGAGTAATAGAAAAATATATTCAGGGAAATGAATATCTACCAGGCTAAAATTTTAGACTAACAGTACTAAGGATTGCTGAGGATGTACAAAAATTGCACAACTCAAAGGAATGCTATTGGCATCTAGTGAGGAGAGGCTGGGTTTGCTTCTAAATATCTTAAAATACATAGGACAGGCCCCAACAAACATTTATCTTGCCAAAATGTTAACAATGCTGAGGTTAATAAACCCTGATATAGACTCGACAGAGTTGTGTAGAAACATCTATCCAAAGTGATGGCATCTATAGGAGCTTATGGATACAGGACACTTTGCAATTGAATTTTGAGAGTTGACTTGCAACGTATTTTGCCTTTTCTGGTCAGAGTGCAGCGGGTCCACGTCAAAATTTTATTGATAGCAAAGGCAGCAGTATCTGTTTCCTTGTCAAGAAAGTAAAACCAGAATTTCTTGTTCTTCACAGGAGCAAAGTGAGACAAGAACTTCTCTCTCCTGATTGTTTATTGGTAAAATTGGATAATGCTAACAATTTAGGATTGCCTATCACAGATGGTTAAGATAGGTAGTGTTTTACTCTCTGTGACCAGGAAGTGACAGTTGTAGCGAGAACTGACCTCATCATATTTACTCAGGCAGCTAAACACAAGATGCTGTCACTGAAAAGAAATAGAGTTTTATTTTCAGAGAAGACACAAACGTCAGTTAACCTTAAAGATTTTTTCCATGTTTACGTTCTTGGTGCAAATGAAAAAGGCCAATTTTAAAATTACAGAGAAATGTAATGATTAGAAGTGAATATATTATTTTTTAGTTATAATACTTTCATAATCAGGATGATTTAAGGATCCACAAATAAATAGCAAAAATTGATCTAATCACACTGGTTATTTAAATATGCTCAACTTATCACACAAACAATAGCTGTGGTATTTGGTTTTTGAAATAAACAGAATGACTGAATCATCCACGGCAACGTTTCCTTCCTTCCTCTCTCTTCTTTTCTTCCTCCTTTCTTTCTTTCTTTCTTTCTTTCTTTCTTTCTTTCTTTCTTTCTTTCTTCTTTCCTCTATTCATAGATATATGAATATTTATCTGCCTAGAGGTACATGCAGATATACCTACAGACAGATAGACATACTTTGCAAAAAAGTTGTGAGTCCTGTATTGACAGTTAAACAGTGAGTGTCGTATGGTGAAGGACGATGATTTATAATTTCTTTACAGATTTTCACATAACATAGTATCAGGAAAAAATCTAAGTAATTGGTAGACACACGAAATACGTATTTATCATAGTAGTTGAACAAATTCTGTGTAATTCTTTCTGACAATTTTATAGGCAATTCACCATACAGTAAAGAAAGATCTGTAAAATAAAACGGAGCCTCCTATCTCTTCTCTGTCATAACATACGATTCGCACTCCATATTAATGTACAAAATGTATAAGGTCTTGAAAAATGCCCTGTTCTCCCTTATTATAGAAATTATCTTTACAGTTGGATGGAACCGAAAACCACACACCTAGTGGTGGCATTGGTAGGAATTTGGTGACAAGGGCAGAAATTTGTTGAATCAAATGGCCGACTTTATGGGTTGTAAAACTGCCATATGGATTAACTATGGAAATCTAGGAAGCAACACGAAAATAAAACAAGACCAAAAACCCCACGTCGTTTATATATTTAGATTCTGCTGTTTAGAAAGAAAAAAACAAAAAACCAAAAACAACGCCGATTTCTGTAGCCTAAACTGCTCTTCTTTTTCTGAACGGTTAGGATATTTTTCCCGCAGCTTGGCTTTACATGTCAGGTTTAGTTCTTCATTATCAAGTTCCAAAACATCTAAAGAAATAAATAGCTGCAGAGAATCCTGTTGCCTAAATATCACTCATACACAAAACTTATCTAAATATAGTTTCGAAATCATAGAGTGGGAGGGTGTCATAATCCCGCCTGTGAATCTGAGAAGTGTAAGACACTAAGGAAGCTGTCTTAAGAAGTATCAGAACATTATTTCCAGATTTTTCAATTCTTTGCACTGTATGTAACATGGCTGCGCTTGGAACTTTGTGAAATGTAACTGATTGAGACTGTTACTGCGTGAGGTAGTTTGTCCAAGGAAAACATGATGGTTTGTTATCTTAGTCATGAGAATGACTTACACAGCGAATGGCCCATCTGTACGGGCTTGGAATAGGAACAATACAAATGTCACATTTGAACTGATTTTACCATTTTACATGTGTTCCTGTAAACCACTCGTAAAATCCATTTTTGCAGTTGATCGCAATAACTGGGTTTCCTGAACATGTTTCTTAGAAAGGAGCTTTCTACTTTTTTTTTTTTTCCCTTTTGCACTGTACACAGATGAGTGAGCTTGATCTTAAACAAACTGAGGACCTAATTGTCACATTATCAGCTCAATTCGGGATACGGGTCAAAAGGGCAATGTGCGGCACACGGGGCAACTCAAGTTCTTGGGGTTTGTTGCTGTCTTTATGTCAAGAGGGAGGAGTCTAAGGGCAAAAACAAAACCAAAAACAAAACAAAACAAGCAAAAAACAGACTATTATATGCTTTAATTGACGAATTCCAGGAAATCCCTTGAAGTTCACTATTTCTAGATTCACTGAGAAAAATATAATACTGGGGTGACAATTGAACTTTCTTTATGCATTTCTTGCCTAGTCTTCATGGCTTATGTTCAGAATAGGCAACTATACAATGGCAAAATACTGATGACGCTTGCTTAGGTTTGGGGTTGATGGAGGATTGGGGGATAATAGCTAAAGCATACAATGTTTTCCCGAGGTGATGAAAATGTCTTAAAATTGATTGTGGTGATGGTTGCACAATTCTGTGACTATGTTAAATCCATTAAATTGTACACATTGAATGGTACGTTATATGAATTGTGTCTCAAAAAGATGTTCAAAATAACCTCTTTCCAGACACATTGCATAAGATATTGTTTAATCTAGTGAAAAGTATAATTAATATGTGTTGAGTATTTTATATGTCCCAGCCGGTATCCCAGATACAGTATGCATATTTGATGCCTTTCAGATGTTAATCTCAATCCTAACAACCCTATGGTATTGGTGAGTTGTTATTATTATTATTATTATCCTCATTTTATTGTTGAGAAAACTGAGACATAGAGAAATGAAATAACTTCAGCACACAATAACACAACTAAATAACACAACTAAACTAGATCCCTCCTTCCTGGTGGAAAGCAGAAAATTCAATAAAACGGGGCATGCTGTAGTGACAGTAGTCCTTACAGACACTGATATTCAATTTTTAACACTCTCCCAAGCACCGTGCAAGAGCTATGTGCTCTGTCTTTTCTCAGGTTACAAAGCTTTATTTGAACCTTTCAGAGCAAAATGGCTTCGAATGATAGAATTGATACATGAGAAGGTACACCTGTAAAGCAACTCTAAAACAGCTCCTACATTTATTTCTATAAATCACAAATTCTGTGTATTGTTTGTAAATGCACTTTAAAACTAGATTCGGTTCATCAGAGAAACAATTTTTTGAAATTGTCTCAGGCTTTCAGCTGACTTCAATATCCACACAAAGTTCTTGCATGTGTTAGGTGGTTATGTACGTAGAAATATGAAGATAATAGATGAGGCACAATTTCCAGAGTGAGAATTGAAGCCGAAAGGTGATAAAGTTAGGGACTGAGAGACAAATTACTTTCTTAATTTGTGAAATAAGTTATCTATCCTGTGCGAACCTGGGTTTTACAGTTGTGATCTAAATTCTCAAGTGAGCTCAAGAAAGAGGTTTATTGGGGCGCCTGGGTGGCTCAGTCAGGTAAACGTCCGACTTCAGCTCAGGTCACGATCTCGCGGTCGGGGAGTTCGAGCCCCGCGTCGGGCTTTGGGCTGATGGCTCAGAGCCTGGAGCCTGCTTCGGATTCTGTGTCTCCCTCTCTCTCTGCCCCTCCCCCGTTCAAGCTCTGTCTCTCTCTGTCTCAAAAATAAGTAAACGTTAAAAAAATAATTAAAAAAAAAAGAAACTTACAAAAAAAAAGAAAGAGGTTTATTAAGGAATATAAGATAAACACAAACATTCATAGGGAAGAAATAAAGTCCAACTGAACTCTGAGCCGTAAGGTCATGAATCAAAGCTTCTTGCTCTGTCTTGCAAGGGGGGTTGCACGGTTTTTCACGCATCTAGATCTCTTATGACCTTGTCTCCATCTTTTACCCTCTGTCTATCTGCTTCTTGGGGTAACTTGTGTTCTATATGTCCAAATGTGGCAGTTTCAATCCCAATTTTATTTTATGTCATAAGCCTGACAACACCGGCTAACTATTGACTGTGTCTTTGAATTCTAAATCTTGAAATGAGTCACTACTAAGACAATAGGTGTCTAATTTGGGGCTGGATGTATATCTCATCATGGCTGAGGATGTAGAATCCTACAGTACATAAATGTGCCCTTCCAAAGTGTACAGACAGGGCAATTTTCCAAAAGGGAAGCTGGCATGGGCATCTACAACGAATGATTTGAGAAAATACATTTTTACCTTTTTGTCGGAAGTTGCAGGCTGAAGGACTCAGTAAACCGTATTTCCAGAAGTGCGCTAGCTTTTTGTTCCTTCTTAAAGGTTATGTCTTTGTTTGTTTGCTTATGAATATCAAATTTTATTAATCCTTCATCACTCACAAGGTAGGTTACTCAGAATTAGCCCTTGTCCATAGAAAGAATTAAAGCCTTTGAACCCTTAAGAACAGAAGAAGCCCTTTGTTTTGGAATGCTTGTAAGACAAACAGGAGGAGACCAAAGTTTGAGAATGGTGGACAATCATTCTTCCTGCAACTTTTGTGTAATGAATTGGAAAGGAAATGCCCATCGTGTGCAAAAGGTGAAGAGCTCTGAAGAGGAGTCGAGGGGAGGTGAAAGAAAACAGTGTAAATGTTTGATTCCTGAGAGATGATCCCATGCATTACAGAGGCCATTACAAATTGATTGTTTTTCTTGGAACACTTTATTTTGAACTTTATTTTTCATTCATCTAAACATCCTTCAAAATATATTTCTGGACAATAAGGAGGACACTGTTATCACGGCTTATACAGTGACAATCGTTAAAATCTAATCTAGGGAGGGGCACCTGGGTGGCTCAGTTTGTTAAGTGTCCGACTTCGGCTCAGGTCATGATCTCACAGTTTGTGAGTTCGAGCCCCGCGTCGGGCTCTGTGCTGACGGCTCAGAGCCTGGAGCCTATTGGGATTCTGTGTCTCCCTCTCTCTCTGCCCCTTCCCTGCTCGTGTCTACTTCTTACTACTTCTGCCCCTTCCCTTCTTCGGGTGTACTCTCTGTCTCTCAAAAATAAATGAATATTAAAAAAATTAAAAAAAAAATCTAATCTAGGTATTAGAGTTCCCCGCCAGATACAAATAATGTGGTTGTAATGCTGTTTTCGAAGAGCTCTGTGGAAAACTGATACCTAATGTTCCAAATATTATGATGGGAGCCATTCAGTCACAGGAGCAGGGGGTTGCCATAGAAGATGGAGTTCAAACACTGTAATGTTTGTATCCTATCTCTCTAGCATCGCTAAGAATTTCCTGTCCTCCCAATTCCTTTAGTTATTCCTGGTTATGTCTAAAGAAAGAAAGCTAATATTTTCTGATCTGAGCTAGTGCCAAATATCAACTTGATATTGATATCAAATATCAATATTATAAAGTGTGAACTCAGGCTTAAATTTTATGTTTGAGAAAGCATAATTTCCCCAAACAAGAATTAAAATAAAAAGCTAAAAGAGGAGAAATTCTAAGTACTATTGTTAGCCAACTTTTTGCATATTAAAACAAATTATCGCAATGTGCCTATTATAGGAAAATGACAGCAACATTAATGATGCGATAATAAAGACTGGGATCCTGCCATGATTTCCTGTAATATACATCTGTTTTTTTTTTTCCAATGTGGAGTTAGTCTTGGCTTAAGTTTTCAAAGACTTAAAAAAAACTTGCAAAGTAACAGCTCACAAGAATTGGATTATAATGGCAACATTCAGACATTAACAAAAATATTGTATTTTGTTGAATTATCAGAAAAAGACGTGTCACACTCCTTTCCCTCCAAGCACATAGCTGATGTCTTCAAAGTAATTTACTTTGATTTGATATTTAATGAAGACTCTTACGTTGGTGAAAATTCAGTTGTTGGAGAAAGTTCTTTACCATTTTAAGACATGCAATATTAACTCTAGCCTTTTTCTCAAGGATTTCTATTTTGTAAATGAAATATCTCTGTCATAGATCAAATTTCTCTGTCGTAGCTCTATTTCAATCACATCTTGGGGACTGACAAGATTGGAAGGTCCTGAATGTCCTTGCAGAGAGCAGCTAGGATGAAGTGACCGGTTGTCTTAACCTGGGTTCTAGAATAAGAAATTAAGAGAAAGACTAAGGGCTACTAAGTCAATATTTTAAAAGGGTGATTATCTTTCCAGATTTCTGTATTGTCTGATCACTACAAGTACACACTCTAAGATCTGCTTTCCAGACTTGCACAGCTGTTAAAAACGTGTGGGACTATCAATTTTTGTTTTCTGTATTACAATCCAGAAGCATCTTTAACTGAAAACCCAAACTTTAAAAAGTGTCTTCTTTTTTGAGAGTTTTTTAGTTCTATCCCAATGTAAGAAAGTTAAAGAATTTTTCAGTAGCTATCATATGTAAAATGAACACAACTAAGTTCTTACGTATAACCCAAATCACCCAATTCATTTATTTAAAAGTAGCTGAATTTAATAAGAACCTTTCCTTGTAGGCTGCATGATTCTACGTAATGTTACATAATTTGTTTATTTTTTTAATTTTTAAGTTGGTAGTTTTGGCATTTCATACGCCGACAAAAATGCAGAGTTGTTTTTAGATACCACTAATGAGTCGGCTTTTGTTAAATGGGAAGAAGGATTGTAAACAAAAGTGAAGTTGAAGTATTATATTTTTCATGCTGAAGTGCTATCCAGCACTGAGGAAATTCATTTAAAAATTATTTGGGATCCTGAAAGAAATCTATTAGTGTCTGGAAGTATGTTGCCCATTTTTTCCTGGGAAATATGAAAACTTAGCTAGAGTGTTATTAACTGAGGAAATACAGAGCAAGAAGTGGAATCAAAGGACATTTCCTAGTTTTCTTGTCCCTTTTACTTGAGGCACTCATCTACTTTAAACAAGTTGGAGAGAGGATATTTTTCTTAGAGTCCTGGACTTGAATAGATTCCATGTAGTTAGAAAGTAAAAGAAGGTGTTTCTGCTAGTGGGCCTCTCAGATTCTTTCTTGGGCCATAGGATGAGGTGGGAATTCACAGAGATGAGTGGAGGAATTCATGCTTCAACAACTCGTAGAACTTGGTTCAATCCCATTTTTGCTAGATGCTAACTGTGGGTGTTCTTAGCAAGTTACTTGCCTGCTTCCATGAGTATCTTGTTAGAGAAATATGGGACAACAGACCAACCTTATAGGGCTATTTTGATGATTATATGGCAACTTGCAAACAGATTGCACATATGTTTGCTGCTCAATACATATTATTGCCTTAACCTTTTTATTATCTCTACAGAAGAAAGGGGGCATAGACCACATCACATCGTAATCTCTTTGGGGGCAAATACTCTTCCTTGTCTCTTTCAGAGCTTAGACTGACGCTTTATTCCCAGCAGGCAATCTGTAACTGTGGATTAAATTAAATTAAATCCACTTCTTATACTGAGTACACAATTGCTGATTGGACAACGTATAACAGTCCTCTCCTGGAATATAGCCTAAGAGGATGCCAAAAGAAAGGAGGCGTTTAAACTATAAAATTAGAATTATAATTTGGGTTATTGTATTTAAAGCAAATATATTGATCAAAGTCTGTGCCATCCTGACCTTTGTGTCTTTCCATAATAATTTAAAGACATTTGATTCTGTAACTCTTTGTGACCTTGATAACTTTTAATTTTTGCATTTATAAAATAAAATAGATTGAATTAGTAGTCAACTAGGTAATGTCCAAATTACCTTTGATTAAAAAGTGTTAATATTATGTAATCTATATATACTAAGATTTTTCCTATAACAGCTGGTTTTCTCATGCTGTCTTGCTATACATATATATATAGATATAGATGTATACATATATACATATATGTATATACGTATATACACATATGTATATATGTACATATATACATATGTACATATGTGTATATACGTATATATGTATATACACATGTATATATGTACATATATACACGTGTATATATGTATATATATACACGTGTATATATGTATACACATACATATGTATATACATACATGTATACATATATACATATGTATATACATATATATATATATATTCTGTGTTAGCACCTTGCATAAAATTGTAAGGTTTGAAATGACTGTATGAGAATTGATTACATTATCTTTTGTTACATATTACATGGTCTCTTTATACTTAGGAAAGGTTTCCTAAATTTCTTCTACACAATTTTAAGTTTAGTCTTCCTAATGCCTTCCTCAGTAGAAAAAAAAATGAGTGATGGAAATAATTAATGTTTAGTTCATACTCTGTGACCTTGCAAAATGTGCTTGCATACTGTATCTTTGATTTGGTCCTTTCAGTAATCTTTTGTGATAAACATTGTGATTTGCCAAAAACAAACAGACAAACAACCTACAATCCATCTTGTTTTCACTTGCACAATCGGAGACTACTAGAAATACTTATAATACATCTTCTTGAGAAAACATTCCGGTACCAAGCCATTTCTGAAGGCCAAACTTTTTGGTTAATTGCCTCTGGACTTAATTAGCAGATGTTTTCCTGACCTTAAATATAATGACAAAGTTGAATCCTAGATGGATTTTAGAGGAGAAAAATACATCATTCTTAGTCAAAATATTTGAGACCATTTATGATAAGCAGCTTGCTCTATTTCCTTTCACTCTTAGAAAACTTTTATATTCAATTTCGACATAGTCCTATACATCCTTCATACATGCGTGTGTGAAAAATGTGCGTGTGTGAAAAAACCCAAACATGTGAGTATTCACCACTATGCTTAAGAGAGAGAAAATTACCAATAACTTTGAAATTTCCTAGGCCTTCCCAGATCCTATCTCCCTCTGTGTGTACATACATAATTCTATCCTAAATACTGTGTTTCTCACTGTATTGTGTTCTTACAGTCCCACTTCCCCACCCCCATTCACCCATGTGAACTTATAGAGGATTGTTTGGTTTTGCATAATTTGAACTTTATATAGATGAAACAACACCATATCTTTCTGAACTTGCTTTTGTCTCTCAATTTTATGTTCATAAATTTTATCAGTGTGGTATCTGTGACTATATGTCATTCATTTTCACCATTATATATTGTATTTATGAATGTACTACAATTTATATATGGATTCTTCGGTAGGTTAATTATACATTTAGATCTGGACATATTTTCATATATATTTGAGATTGAAATATATCTGTAAATGATTACTTTTGAAAACAGTTTTAATGACTATGTAACCATTACTTCTGTATCATAATTTCCCAAAGACATTCTTTAATAATAGAATGCAATTTTCCTCTAGATTTTCCCTAATAAGAATGACATCATGAATATCTTCACGGTAAAATTTTTCTTTAATGTTTTATTTCTTATTATTTCCCAAAGATACATTCCCAGAAATGGAAATATTGATTTAAAGGAAATAAGTGTTTTTATGACATTTTAATATTCATTGCAAATTGCTTTTATAAGATATTGACCTAAATTTTACTTCTACAAATTCTATATGAAAACAGATTTTTCACTGCACCTTCTCATCTCTCCTCTTTAGGTATTTTCAAAAAAAAAAAAAAAAAGCAAATAAGAACTTTGCCAATTTGTTTGGCAAAAAAATGTATTATCTTTATTTTCATTGGGATTAGTAAAATGAATGGTAATTCATTATTTCTTTTCTCCTTTTTTTAATAAAATGTCTGTTTACATAATTTGTCCATTTAAGTTCATCGCATAATTCTTTATATATATGTCTAACATATATATATATATATATATATATATATATATATATATATATGTTTTTTTTTAAAGGAGGCAGAACTGCTAATCTGCAGTGACTCATTCGATCATGCAGCTGATGCCAACCATAAGATGGTTTGTTTTCTTGAACTGAATTGATTACTTTCTTGTGAAAGAACTCAAGAAAATGAATTGTAAGTGATGTGACTTGTCCAATTCCCAGAAGCATAATGATTTCAGTGGGAAGAGTTATTTTTGGTGACGGAGTTTTCGGAAGAAAATATTTATATATCTCTGAAAAGTCAGTTTTCACATGCAAATTGACTCTTCTACATTATATAAAGAGTCCAGTTGTGGAATTGCCTCATGTATTTTCATCACTGACATTTCAATATCCTTTTATTTCCCTCTAATCTCTTTTTCTGTTCTACTCAGCTCATGAAAACCAACAAACATTGGACCCAGACCAAATTTCTAAAGATATTTACTTAACATTCTTCTCCCCTCTTATAAAGGAGGAAGAATTGCTTTCAAAAGCCCAAGCATATGAGTTAGATGTTAGCACTAATCCATGACACTTACTTTTCTTTTCTAATGACTGTCTCATATTCTTACACATCTTAAACGACTCCCATTTGCTACTCAGTGCAATGATGTCTTTCTAATCATAATTAGTTTTAGTACAGCTGTTCACTAACAAATACAGGTTTTGAGCATATTCAAACACATAATCAATTCTAATATTTTATGGATGTTTAATTCAAGGATGTTGGAGTCAGATCATCTGGGGTTGAAATCCCATCTTTACCACATTTCAGCTGTGTAATCGTCTAGTTGCAGAATACCAGACACCTCTCTGAGCTTCAGTCGTGAGGGTTCGATGATATAATCAGAAAAGGAGGTGAGTGTAATGGATGATAGAGAGGAAACGCCATTAACTGGTTACTATCTTAAGTCATCAAACACTTTTAGTGTCTTCTGTTTGCCATCTCACGGGGGCTGGGTCCCAAAAAAACACATTTTAGAAAATTAACAACAACAGAAAACCCCCCTCCAAACAAAATAGTTTATTTAAAAAAAAAGTATGGGCAAATTTTAGTTGCTAAATTAGTGGAATGACTACCAACTGGGTACTTATTTTTCTGTTGGCGTTAGGCTAAATCCTAAGGCAAAGGTTTCCAACCTGTTTCACAGATTCCGAAGATCCTGCAGACTTAATTTAAAGGTTAAGACCAAAGGGGTAGGGTTCTGCCCTTCTTCTGCCAGAGCAGCCCTACTCTCACCATTTTTATGCAGACAGGGTATTTTGTTATTTTTAGGAGGGTGCTATTTTGCTTCCAGATGTCAAAACTTGCCCGAGATTGGTCTCTCAACATTCTGACCCTATCAGAGATTTTGGAAAATGGGGCAGGAGAAGCCACATAACTTGGCGGGCCCCTGCAAGATCAAGGTGCTGAGCTTCCTTTTGAAAAATATTAGAATTTCAGGACAGTGACAGTAAAGTACTAAACCATGTCTGGGGCCCTTGTAGGTGTTACTGCATGGGTTGCACCCTTGAAGCCAGCCCTGAAGGTGAGACAGGAAGGGGCCCAGGCAAACACGCATGTGTAAGATTCTGCTGCAGGGTTTGGCCAAAGGCCACAGGAAGGAGCTATTGCTGCCAAGTGCTCATTAGAATCTGTGGGCTCCTCCCTCCCACTTCTGCCATTCGGTACTGCTGAGCTTCTCAGCCGTTAATCAACACGTCTGCATTATTTGCAAAACTCATGCCACCATAGCCTTATTCCAAGGGAAAAGAATGGAAAAGTAAATCAGCTTTAATGTTTCAAAGGAAGAGAAATGGAAAATATTTGGAATAGCTGTTTGAAGGTTATACCTACTCTGTCTCTCTCTCTTTTTTTTTTTATTGTTTATTTATTTTTGAGACAGAGAGAGACAGAGCATGAACGGGGAAGGGGCAGAGAGAGAGGGAGACACAGAATCCGAAGCAGGCTCCAGGCTCTGGGCTGTCAGCACAGAGCCTGATGGAGGGCTTGAACTCACAGACTGTGAGATCATGACCTGAGCCGAGGTGGGACGCTCAACCTACTGAGCCACCCAGGCGCCCCCCAAGGTTATACCTACTCTTAAAGTGTTCTTTGTTTCACTGAAAAAATAAAATACTTTATGGGGTGCCTGGATGGTTCAGTTTAGGTTAAGCATCTAACTCTTGTTTTAGGCTCAGGTCATGATCTCACGGTTTGTGTGATGGAGCCCTGCTTGGGGCTCTGCACTGATAGCGTGGAGCTTGCTTGGAATTCTCTCTCTCTCTCTCTCTCTCTCTCTCTTTCTCTCTGCTCTTCCCCTCTGCTCTCTCTCTTTCTCACACAAAATAAATAAATAAACATTAAAAAAAAATGATCACAATAATACAATACTTTAAAACACTCATTTAAAACTGGGCAAATTGGGGCTCCTGGATGGCTCAGTCAGTTAAGCAACTGACTTCGGCTCAGGTCATGATCTCGCGGTTTGTGGGTTCAAGCCCCCTGTCGGGCTCTGTGCTGACGGCTCAGAGCCTGGAGTGTGCTTCGGATTCTGTGTCTCCCTCTCTCTGTGTTCCTCCCCTGCTCATTCTCTCTCTCTGTCGCTTAGAAATAAATAAAAGTTACAAAAAATAAAAAAAAAAAATAAAACTGGGCAAACTGAGTCTGAGAGGCACATATAACCTAATAGAAAGTCACTCGACCTGAGTATCCAGCAGACTCCTGCTTCATGTTCTTTTTTTTTTTTTCTTTTTAATGCAGACAGAGCTATAAAGCTTTGATTATGTGTCTCCACCTTAACTTGGGATAAAGCCCTCGTGGCAAAACACAACAGACAGACACAAAACGATTGTGTTCCTAATCAAGTGTTCATTTTCCAGCCTCTTTCTCCTGAGTCTACTCCAAGGATGCCTATGTGAACGACTTTCAGATTCCACGATCTATATGCTTTGAGTTAGGAGGCTTCCTCTTTGGGATATCAAGCTGCCAGATGTCTGATACCTCCCAATTTCTCTTTGATGGGCTATTCTCTTGCAGGGTAGAAACATGTTGCAAGGAATTTTCCATCAGGGGGCTCTCATACAAATAGCACAAAATTAAAACAATTTGAAACTAGGTAGGGACATACAGCATGATACCATCCGACACAGGGTCCAACCTTCACTGTTTACTGAACTGGATGCTGTGCTGCTGTGCCCAGAGCTCCCCTGTAGGGCTGAGGCTGGCATTCCCCAGCTGCGGGAGGGATGTGGGCGCAGGGCTTGCCTCAGAGCACATCCCTGGGAACTCTCCCGGGCCAGGAGAGCTGCCCGTCCAGGACAGCCTGCCTTCGATGACCAGAAAACAGGGGACAATGACCACTTAGAGATGTCCTGTGGAGTTGGCTGCCTGGCCTTCTCCCTCTGCCCATCCTGTTTTATTCCCTCTCTTCCCAACAGCATGACCAGCTACAGATCTGTGGCACTCAAATAAAAATATGGGCCCCCCGTTCAAAAATAAAAAAGGGGCCCCTGGGTGACTCAGTCGGTTAAGCGTCCTACTTCAGCTCAAGTCACGATCTTATGGTTTGGTTTGTGAGTTCAAGCCCAGCTTTGGGCTCTGCGCTGACGGCTAGGAGCCTGGAGCCTGCTTCGGATTCTGTGTTTCTCTCTCTCTCTGCCCCTCCCCTGCTCCCGCTCTGTCTCTCTTTCTCTCAAAAATAAATAAACGTGAAAAAAAATTCCATTAAAGGTCCCAAACTATACAATTTTACCTTTTTTTCCAATAATCTCTCTTGACCTAATAGGATTTATTTTTCAGTTGCTTTAATTTTTTTTTTAAATTTGATGTCATTCTGAATAAAGAAAAATTAAACATTTAAATTATAACATGGATCTTACTGTTCATCTTTGTATTTCACAATGTCTGTTTTAAAAGCATACATAAGAGCACTTAATTCACATGCAGAATCATTGAAATGACATAATTTATTTTTTCATGACGCTTGTATGTGTGGATAGCTCATCAGTCCTCCTTTCTGCTTCCTTTATGTCTTTATATACCTCTGTGAAAGGAAGTTGGCCCAGAATCACGTAGGAGAAAGTGAAGGCATACTTTGGACAGTCACGGTTTGAAAAGTAGAGAGGGCTCACTAACTGTTCTAAAAAATCTTTTGCCCAAATACTTTATTCTGAAAAATCTTTATTAACTGTGATTCCACAGAAAGAGAAGCTTACCCAGAGAAAAGAAATATTGCTTTCCTTTTAAAAATTCCATGCTAGCACACGGTATTGTTTATAAAAACCATTGAAGACATCTAACACATTTTGATTGAGCATAATATTTAGGTAATGTGTGCAGTAATGGAAACAGTAAGCATTTGTATCGACGTAATCCAATTTGAAGAATAAGGATTTTTATTATTTATGGGCTAGATGAATGAGATTGGAATGTATTCTTTTTTTTTTTTTTTTTCAACGTTTTTTATTTATTTTTGGGACAGAGAGAGACAGAGCATGAACGGGGGAGGGGCAGAGAGAGAGGGAGACACAGAATCGGAAACAGGCTCCAGGCTCCGAGCCATCAGCCCAGAGCCTGACGCGGGGCTCGAACTCACGGACTGCGAGATCGTGACCTGGCTGAAGTCGGACGCTTAACCGACTGCGCCACCCAGGCGCCCCTGGAATGTATTCTTTATGAGGCAATATGCACCTTTGTGAAGTCCTTTTACAGGTCTCAAAATAATGAGTTACAGACAGTATCATTTGCCACCAATTATATGAATCAGAAAGTTATGAGAATTTCACAATTTCAGCGCTACATACTTTATTTCCAACTCACATTCGTAATGTATGTATCTCTTCTATTTCACTTCATTGACAGAAAATAGAAACATATTTATCAAAAACATTACCATGATAACTTCAGTACAAATAAAATATACAAAGCGAATCTTTTGAGAAATATTTTATTATTTGGGAAGAAGTAATGATACGCCACCTTTTAATTGTCTTAAGAAAAACAATCAAGTACAATAATTGTCAGCTTATAGATCAGTACCATTTATTACTGAGTTAAACAATTAAGAGTTAAACAATTAAAGTCACATTTTTAAGTTTGGTTTTGCTTTTGCTAGGTTTAGAAAAGAGATTACATTGGAGCTTTTCTCTAAAGTAAAAAATATTCTCCTTTTAATTGGTTAGAAGGGGGATCATTTTAAGAGATGTTTCACCACCAATGCACGTGTATCTCTTAGAAGAGGGAGAGCCTGAACATCCTACTCTTTAGTGTTTTTGATTTTCTCTGGTGCCCTTGAAGCTACCCAAAAAGATTCTTACCTTACTTGGTCTGTAGACCATTGTCTTTCACTAGAATCGCAATCAGGATCCTAATTACCTTCTAATGACATTTGCTTCTTATTTAGAAACATCAACATGATTTCTTTAGCTTTAACATATACAAAGGAAAATTTTCAGGAAATGGGTTATTCAGTTGTAATCTAATACTTTCTTGAGCAAGCAACTTTACTTAGAGGTTCTTAGTATGGCATCATTGTTCTTCCCAGAACATTAACTTTTTTTATACTTGCTTTTTGATTTCTGAGGTTACGTACAGCCTTAACTCATGCCACCTTAATATAGTAGGAGCCACTGTGGGCTGGGTTTCCTGCGGAGAATAGGAATATGAAATCATCCAAAAATCTATCCACTTTCCTATCTTTGATGAACCTTAAGCTACCAATTGTTACAAAAATAGACCTATTTGTGGATGGGAAAATATAATTAAATTCAACCCTTTAAAAATGGACTTACAGAAAAGTATATTTTAAACTTCTCATTTGGGGTAGGCCAAAATTGAATTAAATAATTCATCTCAAGATACACTGCAGTAATCAGGTCATGAGAATTTTGATTCCGTGTCATGTGGATGGTTACATTTAATGCCAGAGGCAAGAAGTGAAGGAAAAGCAAGATGGGCTGAACTCATAGCTGGGACCAGATGATGGAGGAGATCTATAAACTATAAATTATGTCTACATCCATAGCCCCACCTATATATCAATGTCTATATGTAAAATAATTACCATGGAGAACGATAATTATGAGATGAGAGGTTGGTGAATAATATGCATATAGAGAGAGCCATCTAATCAGACATGAAGATAAAGGGTAAGTGGTTAAAATCAGCAAAACAGCTCTACGTCCCTCAATCTGTAAGAGGATAAAAGCAGAGTCTGGGCATAAACAAAACTTTCGTACTGGGAATGAAAGAACAGAGGTTGGTAAAGCCAAGATTGAAATAAAAATTCATGTTCAATACAGAGAAAACATTTTATTAGAAGTACAATCAGATTGGATTATGTCTATTATTTTAGGAGCCACCTATCCACTTGGCAGGTGAGTGCACCTCACTGAATGAGGCAATCTCCATTGTGGCTGTACCCAAACACTTACCATGTACCAAGATGGGATGGCCGTATTGTTTCAACAATTACAGCAAATCTCATTTGGCTCTGTAAGAGTTAATAAGCCTAATGGTCCTGACACTTTGAATTTGAAACAGGTGACTGATCCTTCTTAAGTAGATTGAATTTATCTTACAGTAGATAACTTTCTATACAGAAGATATGATATTCTTACAATGTTTTCAGTTAGAAATAGCAGTTGCTACATATTTGTATGGTGCTCTATTCATTGCAATGTTTAATATGATTCTGACAACATGTGTTAAAAAAAAAAGAAGGAACAGTGGTATTGTTATTTCCATTTTGTAGATAAATAAATGTTTCAGAGATAATGTGGCCAACAAATTTCATATGCCTAACATAAAAGGAAGCCAAGAATAAACACAGGAAATATATCTTTTGATCACTGGTTAAATACTACTGTAGAAAAGCAAACTTACCTTCATCGAAGCTTCTAGTTTCCAGTCACTCCTGCTTTCCTTACTGCTTACCTGATTTCATTTCTGTTTATTTAAAGGTATCTAGGATAAATATAATTTATGATTTAATTATCTTAGAATATCAATGATACCCATTCCTTTGGTAGTATAAAAATAAGAGAACACTCTACGCCAAGTATCAGCAAACTTTCAACTCTGTAAAGGACCAGAGATAAAATAATATGGGTTTTGTTGACTATGTGGTCTGTCACAACTATTCAACTCTGTAGAGACAATGTATAAACAATGGGCGTGCCTGTGTTCCAATAATATTTATTAACCCAATCAGACCTTGGCTTTAGTTGGTGAAGTGAGCAGTTTTGTTCATGACTTCTTAAATGGTTCAAAGCAAGGAAAACTCTGGTCTATTACTTACATCCTTTAGGAATAATTTTAACATCATATACCTATATTTAATAGTTTCTAACCAAGAACTTTGCAGGGAAAATAAAGCTGATAAAAAAGAATGAAAAGGATCACATCATAATAAATAAAAAATATTTCTGAGATGGCATATGCATTTATATATATGTATACACCTATTAACAGTATATAATTTATTAATCATGCTATTATCTGAATTTAATGTTTTTATTTTGTTTTGTTTTAAACATAATGTTATGATGTTTAATGTTTTTTATTTAAAATTTTTAATGTTTATTTATTTTTTGAGAGAGATAGAGACCCAGTGTGAGTGAGGGAGGGGCAGAAAGAGAGGGAGACACAGGTTCCAGGCTCCCAGCCCTCAGCACAGAGCTCGTCGCAGAGCTCGAACTCATGGCTGCGGGGCTCAAACTCACAGCCATGGGGCTCGAACTCATGAACCCGTGAGATCATGACCTGAGCCGAAGTCAGAGGCTCAACCGACTGAGCCACCTAGGCGCCCCTGAATTTAAGTTCATTTAAATGTAGACAGAGGAATTTCTAGGGAAAGTTTTTGGAGTAAGGTACATGAGCAATTAAGAATGTTTCTGGGGTACCTGCGTGTCTCAGTTGGTGAAGCGTCTGACTTTGGCGCAGGTCATGAATCTCATAGTTCATGGGTTCGAGCCCCGTCTTGGGCTCTGTGCTGACAGTGCAGAGCCTGCTTAGGACTCTCTCTCCCTCTTCCTGCTCCTCCCACCCCACTTTCTCTCTCAAAATAATCTTTAAAAAATATATTAAAAAAAAAAGAATGTTTCCGAAATGACATGTTGTTGAGCTATTAAAATTTTATAAACAAAAAGAATAAACTTGAAATGCTTAGAGTTGGCAAATTCTAATGATACATAATTTTTAAAAAAATGTTTTTGTGATGTATATATATATATATACACACACACACACACACACAGTCTTGAGATTAATTTAATTTGACTTTTATTTTTTAACTATTTTTCATTTTATCCAAGGTTATCAACTTTCGAGAAAGTTTAATTCTCCCAGAGATTTTTAGCAAATAGACACAAAACAGTGAATACTGCATTGAAATTTTTTAATGTCTTTAACTTTCTTTGAAATCATCATCGATGATATTTTCTTTAGGTATATCTTGACTATAAATCTGGAAAAAGTTGATGCCATTTAGAATAGATCACCTTTATTTATGACGCTAGACATTGTTATAACAGAAATATTTGAGGCATATACAAGCAAAATAGACATATCGCATGGACATTTTCTACATTCACAAAAAAGCAAGATACTTTGATGTCCAATTTCCTAATTAGTGTAATTTTTAATATTATCTCTAAAATATACTAAATATATATATATATTATTCAACAATATGAATTATACTGTATATTATTATACTGAATCCAGTGAAATCAATGAATATCATAGTGAGAGGACCTAGGAAATAGTAATCCTTGCCTGGAGCACACACATATATCTATTTTTTCATCAGGGCCTGTTCTTCTTTTTACAGCATATGTTACAGAACTTGCAGTGTACCTACTAATAATATATCTTTTCATTTATACCCTTTTTCTGATTTTAAGTTAGTTTGTGCACATTTTAAACATTTTGAAAAATAAAGGAAAAATAATTACTTTAAATATATCTATGATTTCACTGTAGGATATACATTGGTTGATTTTCTTTAAAAAAATTTTTTTTGATGTTTTATTAATTTGAGAGAGAGAGAGCAAGCGGGGGAGGAGCAGAGACCGAGGGAGGCATGATTCCAGAGCAGGCTCCAGGCTCTGAGCTGTTAGCACAGAGCCCCATGCGGAGCTGGAACTCACGAATTATGAGATCATGATCTGAGCCAAAGTCAGACACTTAACTGACTGAGCCCCCCAGGCACCCCACATTGGTTGATATTCTGTCCAGGAGCCATTTCTTTTTTCCTCTGGGAACAGCTCAATGATTTTCTTATAGAAAATTATAACTTCCCACATCTCATTTTATATGTTAGAGGAGCAAACATTCAATCTAGACTAAGCTAATAAAGTTTAGTCTTTTCTTGATTTCAACACATAGGGTTTGAGAATGAAGTCAAGAGAAGAAAGAAAACTATGCAAATGACATAACTGAAATTTTCGGTTATTTCAGCTAATTAAGCCCACCTTCCCTCACCCTCTTAGCTTGTTGTTTGTTTTTTGCTTAAGCAAGTTTGAGATTGCTTTTTGTCACATACAACTGAAAAGGTCCTGGCTAGTACATCCACATCTACAGATGCTTTCTATGGGCAGTTTATTTTCCTTCCTTTAAGTGTAAATACATTTATCATCGTGATTTTTTACAAAGTTATATGGTTATTAAATGCAAATAAATAGGAAGTCACAGGGGTTTATTTCTTGTGTTCTATATAGCTTTAATTAAACAATATTGATAGAAAAACACAGGTGAATTTTCAAAGAATTTTTTGTTACTAGAAAAAATATCAATATCACTCAATATAATACATAAAGGCAAGAAAAAATAAAAATAGGACATCAGACATACAACACAATGAACAAGAAAATATAAATAAGAAAGAAAAAAATAAATATATCAACAATAGATTAATGTAAATGACTTATCATGTCTCATAGAAGGGAAACACTTCCTAACGGAGACATTTCATTTTCTGTTTTGAACAAGATTAAAAAATATCAGTGTTGTTAGGAGTTCAATGAATGTATTATTTCTATTTATTATTCTCATTTAATTCTAGAGGGAATTTAAATTGTTTGAAACTTTCCGGAAGACATTTGGTAAAAGATGTTGTGAGCTAGCGATTTGCTCTGCGTTTTGTATTAGGTCTCGTCCTCCTTTTTCCTTAATTTGGAGATAACTTCTTAAGGTATTCCTCTATACTATAGACAATTTTGATCAGTATCATTTCTAACCTTTATGAACATGAGCCAGATATCCCAAAGTGCAGAACTCAGAAAAGCAAATAACATTTAACACTTGATTTTATATCCATTAAAAACTAGAAAGGGACTTTCATGTGGTGTTTTGTAAAAAACTTTGTTGTGATGTAATATTTTAGAAACATAATTTATGTGAACAAAATATTCTAGCTCACTATCTTAAATAACTCCTTCACAAAATGCTTTTTAACTTAAGATATAAATTGCACGCATTGGTTGGTTTGAGATATTTGTCATTCACAGAATAACGTTAAACAAACCACTATTTTAATTTATGTGATATTTATGTCAACTTGGCAGAAAGGTTTAGCACCAAAAATTAGAAGAGTAATATTTGCTTTATTTCAAATTATCATATGGAAGATAGTCAACTAAAAAAGACTTTTATATATTTTCTCACTTAATTTTCCAATAGGTAGGTGTAATTATCACCATGTTGGTTTGCAAACTCTGGCTCTTCCCAGGCTAAATCTGAAACTAGCCCCAGTACACGGAGGGTAGGGAGAGTCCAAAGAAAGGGTCCAGCTCACAGCTCACGGGTCAGCTGGGGTTCATGTTCTTTTGACTGCCTCCTCCAACACATTATGCTTTGGGGAAGAGAGTTGAATTTTGGTAAAATTATCATGTGACAGGTGGAGACAGAAATGGATATGAACCCAATCATCTCATCCTCAAGATTGTATCATGATCTCAACCAGTTTACAATGCTGTTACCTTGGTTCTGGAGACTTGAGTAGGCGATTCTGCTGTAGAAAGCAGGAAATAGGGGTGTTGACAACAGGAGGAGATGATAAGAATACAAGCATTTGCAAGCATGGATACTCAGACTACCAAGGGATGAGCTTTATGCATATTAGTTTAATTAATGGCCACAACTAAACTAGTCAGTTGTTTTTTCTTATTATCTCTACTTGAGAGATAATAAAGTACAACTTCAGGAGGCTATGCAGTTTTTCTAAGGTCATTCAGGTAGATTTAGAGCTAGGCTTTGTACAAAAATCACCTGACATCAGAGCCTATGCCCTCAATTATGCTAAATCTGCTGTGGAAGAAACAAAATTTGAGGTAGTTATCAATAAATAAAAAAAGGGACAATACAACAGGGGTGAGGTAAAGACGGGTATTCCAGGTAGAATCAATAGCATATCATGATGAAGATGTGTTATTATTTATTTATTTATGTTTATTTTTGAGAGAGAGAGACAGAGAGCACAAGCTGGGAGGGCAGAGAGAGAAGGGGACAGAAGTCCTGAAGCAGGCTTGGTGCTGGCAGCAGAGAGCCCAGTGCGGGATTCGAACTGACAAACTGTGAGTGAGATCAGGACCTGAGCCAAAGTCCAACTCTCAACCCACTGAGCTACCCAGGCACTGCAAAGATGTGTTGTTTAAACTAACATAAAGTTCTAGCCTTCCCAGAGAAGTGCATGATAAAATTAACACACATATATATTAAGTACATATATACCAACATCACTCTTTGAGAACAGAATAGTACTATTATAGTGATGGGAATACCATCAAGGATAGGTTAATCAATTCAAGAAAACGTTAATCAATATCTATTGTAATAACATCATACAACTTTTTTAGAATAGCGATGCAAAAGTCAACTCTCCAAATATCTTCTCCCACAAGAGGATATTATTGACTAACACAGAACATGATGTTCAGTTCACAACTATGTCACATGGCTTTTGGGGCTCAGTTCTTCCTTAGGAACCCAACTGAGCTGTGCAGGCACGAATAAAGTTGCTTCCTGGAAAGAAACTTCTGGGTGTCATGACTCTTCGAGAATCCTGCTGTGCCAGCGTTGCCAACGAATGGATGTTTTCCTCTTTTATAATATTTGATTGGAAAATCAGACAGGATTAAGCAGATTCCTCTTCTGTTTTACTACTTTTAAATATTCACGAGGCAGAAAGAGTCATTACATAACTGTCTGTGTATAGAAAAGTCATTTTTTAGGCTTTTTCAAAGTACGGCACACAAAAATACTTTACAAACTGAGCAATCTGAGACATTATGAAGTTGGAAAACCCTATGTTTGTTTATATGTGGAATTACCATAATTGAAAAAGATTATTTTCGTTAAGTAGTCTGATTGTCTTGTGGATCAGTTTTCCCATTCTAAATCTTTGTATACCTTATTAACTTAATTCCTTTACATCTGTTTTCTAAATTGTGGATTTTCCTCTCCCGTTTTACCTGCTCTTTACCTCATTGAAATTCCTCCATATATTTTGTTTTTAGGATTTAGTTAAATGGCACCGATGTGAAGTTTATGAAATAAAACCAGCGAGTATCCTGCAAATGTACTGATAGCTACATGTTTGCCTAAATTGTCAAGCGAATTAATGTACACATTTACTTGCTTTGGGAAACTTACAGGAACTCCCGGGGGGTGCTTATGCTGAGCTTGATTTCTCTCTATTTCCTTTCTTTTCACTTTTGCCAAAGGTTTTTGAAGCAGTGACAAAGCTCCTTCTCTCTTTGTATGTGTAATGCTACTTTTCTACTCTACAATAAGGGAATACATTGGGGAAAACCATTTCACTAGGCTACCTTTTTCTTAGCTAAAGATAAAATAGTTCCTTTTCATTCTTTTCAAATCTAAAAGGGCGCCATATTTATAGTCCTTTTATATCAGTGCAACATTTCTGCTGGCCAGGTTACCCATGATGACCCTCCAGTTTGCAATATTGAACAATTTTTTTTCCACATATTTACAGTTGGAAACCACCTTGGAACTGTGTTTATCTATCATTGTGCTCACTTACCCCTTTGTTTTATTTATTTGGCTCCCAAGTCAAGAGTCTATCGTACTGCACAATATTGCGGTTTGGCCCCCGGTGTATGGGAAAGGTGACAATTTAAGGTCACTTATCTTGCTTTTAGTTGTCTTCAGCTCATAAGTAGCTGGCTTGACCAATATATATTTTACACACACACAGAGTTTATACAATTCAGATCCTCTTGGGTCCTCTTGTATTGGCCTAAGGTTGTTGATTTCCAATTACAAAATGTTCCTCCATTTTAAAGCATGCTTTGCAAAACCATGCTGACACATGGGAATTTTAGGCAGGGCTCCTCCTGCAGGAGGTCCCTTAACATTTTCCTTTTGAAGCCTTGGGGATGCCTTAAATAAAGTTCATAAACCACTTCTGAAAACAAAATTCTGTTTTGAGAACAACCAAATGACTGCCCTCAAATAGTTTCATTTAATAAGAGTATGCAAATTTTAATTATGTTTCTAAGGAGACTGTGCCTAGAGTTCTGAGAGAAATAACAACCATAGCAGTGTTTGCATTTACATAGTATTTGCTTATCAAGAGTTTTAAGTTTTTTAATAAATGGCATTGTGTTTGCCCGGATAAATTCCTGAAAAGAGGCATTTGAGTAACATTACCAGAGGGACTAATTTTATCTTTGTATCCTTTGTATTTGTTAAGGATTTTCTTTTCCTTTTGGTCTCAGAAACTGAATAATTCTGCCTATCAATAAAGAAGAAAAATGAATTTTGTGCCAAATGTCATAAAGTAATAGAAATATTTGCTGTCGATATCTTGCAGTTTATAGCCGTGATGAAAATCAGTAGACAATAATACACTCATGACCATTTTTTGCAGGATGTATTTACTTCATTTCGATCTTTCAGCTTTCTGCTCGAAACCAATGCTTACTAGCTCTTTTCAAATTTTAGCAGAAATAACATTATTCTGGAGTTCGTATTGATAGGAATCCTTAATAGTTTTGTGACTTTCTCAAGCAGGTCATTTTACTATAACTTTGTGATTCATACTATCATTTCATTAATGTAATTACTGTACTGCTACAAATACAGAAAAAAAACATGAGTCTTTTCCCTGTCAGACTCTAGGTGGTCTTTCTATATCTCCCATTTATCCCTATGAATATATTAATTTTGGATAAGTTGGATTTTATTTTCTCAAATATACTAGTAATTTAGTCACAAATATTGCCATAAGGCACTTTATGCACGAATATATACAGATGAACCATAAAAAGGTGCTCCTAAAAAGCAGTCATAAAGAAAACACTGATTTCTAGGTTGATAACCATTTTTCTTTCATCCATTGTATTACGTCTAATTTTAAATTTCAACGCAAATCAATGTTACTATTGAGTAAGTTTTTTTTAAGTGCCTAGCATATTATTCCTTATCTTTGTAGCCAAACAGTAAATGTGAGTTTCATTTCTCCTTGCTTCCAGAAGAAAACAGGCTAGAAAATAAAAGTTGAGATTTGCTTCTTGGGATTTAAGCTGCCAAAATATAATAATTTCAAAACAATGAGATGTTCCATAACATAGATATTTATCTGTATATAACAAATCACTTCACACCCATATTACTTAAAAATAGTAATGATGATCCTCGAGGAAACTAAAAGACAGGAAAGGTTATGGTAGATTGGAATAAAAAAAAATATTCTTGTTTCTGAAATAAAAACTCAGAGAACACAGCACGGACTATAGAAGAGACTAAAAGAAAGGCTTTGTAAGCACCTAGACAGATAGGAGAGCATTCTTCAAATCGGGTGGAGTGTGTCAGAACATTGTGGGCAGCTCTAAGCTGGAAGTCACTTCCCACAATCAGCTAACACTTAAGGAGCATGAGCACACAGTGGGAAACATTGCACGTAGTAAAAATATTATTGCTTGAAGTGCTTGCAAGCACATTCAATGAGATGAAGGATGAAATCATGGGGGAATATTCTGGCAAGGAGAATATTTTGACATATCTGCTTTCTTTCTCCCTGGTTTTAGATGCTGGTTTTAGATGCTATGGTCAGAGATATAGGAGCTAACTGTGACTATGAACTATGAAAATGAAACCCTAAAACTAACAATGACAGAGTAGAAAGGTAAAAAGCCTCTATGACCTGAATTTTGGATTTGCTGCACCTCCTTCAAATGCCTACATCAGATAGCTTGTTACCTGTTGGCCACTATAAGTCTGAGTGTTCAGAATGCTAAATGTGAGAAAACAGCGTGATGTGCTCCCCACAAAAGCCAATGTAATTTGATCTGCATTAACACAATTATAATATCGAGAACCAGAACATGTTATAATACTTTGGGTTGCATTAATTAAATCTCAGTTAATTACATGGTTTTATTTTTTTTGTGATTAGAACACATGAGATCTACCCTATTAAATGTTTATGCGTACGATACACGCTTGTTAACTACAGGTATAATGCTGTAGAGCAGATCTCTAGAGGTTTTGCACCTTGTTTGACTGAAAGTTTATGCCCATTGTTTAGCAAATCTCCATGACCCCTCCCCTCAGGCACTGGCAACTACCCCTCTACTCTTTGATCCTATAAATTTGACTATTTTAGACAACCTCATACAAGGAGAATCATGAAGTATTTGATTTTCTGTGACTGACATTTTACTTATAATAATGTTCTCAAGGTTGATCTTTGCTGTTGCATATTGCAGATTTCCTTCTTTTTAAAGGTTAAATAATATTCTACTGTATGTATATACCACATTTTCTTTATCCGTTCATCCTTGGTGGATATTTAGGTTGTTCCCACACTTTGGCCACGGTAAATGATGCGGCAATAAACATGGAGGTGCTAATATCTCTTTGAGGACGAGTTTTCAACTCTTCCTGATAATACTAGAAGTGGAGTCTATCGTTTTATGGCAGTTTTATTTTTGACTTTTTTGAGAACCCTCTATACCAGCTGCACCATATATTTTCCATGCTGGTATAGCATTTTGCATTCTCAAAAACATGGTTCCAATTTCTACAAAGCTTGACATGTCACACTTTCTGATTTCAAAATGTATTACAAAGACACAATAATTAAAACAGTATAATACTGGCATTAAGACAGACATGTGGACCATTGGTGCGGAATAGAGAGCCTAGAAACAAATTTACATATGTGTGGTTAACTGGTCTTCACCAAGGACGTTACAGAACATAAATTGAGAAAAGAATCGTCTCTTCAACAAATAGTGTGGGGGAAACGATATCTGTATGCAACAAAAAAAAATTATTGGACTCTTCTTCGACATCACACACAGCAACCAACTTAAAATGGATTAAAGACATACATGTAAAAACTGAACCTGTACAACTCTTAGAAGAAAATGTAAAGAGAAAGCTTTGTGACGTTGGTCTAGGCAATAGTTTCATGCATACGACACCAAAAGCATAGGCAACAAAAGCAAACAGACAAGTGGGACCTGCATCAGACTAAAATACTTCTACACAGCAAAAGACACAATTAACAGAGGGAAAGGCAATGCACGGAATGGGAGAAAATATTTGCAAGCCATATAGCTGATAAGGGCTTGATTTCCCAAATATATAATGAACTCCTACAACTCAACAGTAAACAAACACACAAACAACAACACAATAATAAACTGATTTTTAAAAAATGAGCCAAAGACTTGATTAGACGTTTCTCCAAATAAGACATACAAATGGCCAACAGGTATATGAAAAGATGCTCAACTTATTTAATCATCAGAGAAATCAAATCAAAAGTATAACGTGATAATCAACCCACAATAGTCAGGATGGCTATTATTAAAAAGAGAGAGCGAGAGAGAAGTGTTGGTGAGGATGCAGAGAAATTGGAACCCTTGTTCCAAACCCTTCAGTTTTGAAGACTTCACTTTAAAGGTAATATATACAAACTGTAATATATGTTAGCAAGTGATGAAAAGACACAAAATCCTCAAAAAGAAATATTTAAGGAGTAAAACTTGGTTTGAAGGGACACACAATGAAATTATCCTGAAGTTGCCTTTGAATAGGAAATGATGGAGAAATGTATATTGGCTAAATCTAGCCATAACAATAATTACATTAAATATTATGGTATAAACATCTCAATGAAAAGACAGATATTTGCACGTGGACTACTATATGTTGCTTGCACGGTGCTCATTTTAAATATAAAAATAATATGAATATGAAGCTTAGATAGGTTGAACGTAAATTGATTAAAAAGGACATACGATGAAAAGTAAATAGAAGAAGGGTGGAGTAACTTTTTTTAAAAAAATTAATGTTTATTTATTTATTTTTGAGAGAGAGAGCAAGGGAGGGGCAGAGAGAGAGAGGGAGAGAGAGAACCCCAAGGAGGCCCCACGCTGACAGTGCAGATCCCAATGCAGGACTCAACCTCACGAACTGTAAGATCATGACCTGAGTCAAAATCAATAGTCGGACGCTTAACAAACTAAGCCACCCAGGCACTCTGCAGTAACTATTTTAGTATCAGATGAAACAGACTTCAAGACAAAGGATTTTGCTAGACAAAAAGAACTTTTACAATAATAAAATGAACAGTGTGTTAACAAGAATTAACAAAAATAAATGTGTATATGCCTAATTATAATGCCTCAAAATACATAAAGAAAAAACTGATAGATGTAAAGGGAGAACTATAGAAGCTCATAGTTATAGTGTATTTAACATCCTTCTTTCTAAAACGGAGAGAAGAAAAAAAAACAGGAAAATTATAGAAGAGCTGAACATGTACATGGTAAATTCACCAAGATACAGCATTTACTGGGCCAGAAAACAATTCTCAATAAACACAAAGTGATTGAAGTTTTACAGAGTATATTCTCTGACCCTAATGAAAGGGGGAAATCAATAATAGACATTTATGAAGATCCCAATATATGGAATTGAAACAACCCATGTCTAAATAATTCCCAAATCCAATACAAAAATAATGGGTGATTAATTTTGAACTGAATGGCAATAAAAATAAAACATATAAAAATTTAAGGGCTGCACCTGTGACACTTATTACAGAGAAAGGTGTAGACTTAAATGGTTACGCTAAAAAGAAATATGCAAAATCAATGAAGTCAGTTTCCTTCAGATAAAAGATGGATAAAGAAAACCAAAGCACATACTAGAAAATAACTAATAAAAAGTGGAAATCAATAAAATAGAAAAAATCAATAAAGAGAAAAATGACAAGGCCTAAATTTGGTTATTGGGGAAGGTCACCATAACTGACAAATTTGTAGCAATACTGAATAAGACAACGAGAAAACATAAATCACCAATATCATGAATGAGAAAGAGATTATAGCCACAGATTCCATAGGTATTGAGAGAATGAGAGGAAAGCATTGACAAATTTATGCCAAGTTTGGCAGTTTAAATGGTAGGAACAAACTTCCTGAAAAATAATCTTATCAAATATGATACAGGAAGAAACAGGAACTCTGAATAGCCCTATATTTAATAAAGATATTGAATTTGTTAATAAAACCTTTTTCCAAAAGAAATTCCAGTCATAGGTGGTTTCTTCAGTGAATTCTATCAAATATCAAAAAACAAAATAGCATTAATCATATACAAACTGTTCAGAAAACAGAGAAGGAAGACTCACTGTCCAACTTGTTTAAGCAGGCTTAGAAGAACAGCATAAGCCTAATGCCGTGCATAACTAATAAATTACAAAAAAGGAAATCATGAATCAATACTCATCATGAATATCGACATGAAAATCCTTAATAAAATGGTAGTAAGATAAATCCAATGGGATAATAAATAATGACCAAGCATGTTTTAACCTAAGAATGTATGTTTGGTGTAACATCTGAAAATCAATCAACGTCATTTACCATATTGATACAAAAAAGGAGAAAAAAAATATAACAATTTTAATAGATGAAACAAACATATTTTAAATATTTAATAATACCCATTAGTAAAAACTCCTCAAACTTGAAATATTTGGAAACTTTCTCAAATTGAAAAAGAGAAGGTAAAAATAACCTCGAGCTAACAACATTTTTGATGATGAAAGACGTAACTATTTCCTCTGACATCTGGAACCAGGAAAGGATGCTGGTTCTGGATAGCTTACATATTGTAGTAACACCAGATAAAGAAGCAGAGGCATACAATTCAAAAAGAAACACCTAAAACTTCCCCAATCATCATATGATGTTATTGTTTATATGGAGCATGCTAGACAATCTATAAAGCAATTTCCAGCAAACCCTTGAAAACAAAATTAAACCGTTTATAGTAGTTCCCAAGTCCCAAATATACCTAAGAATAAATCTAAGAAAATGTGTCCACAACTTTCTCACTGACGGCTACAAAACAGTGCTGAGGGAAATTAAAGAAAATCTAAATAAATGGAGAGATATATCATGTACATGGGTTGGAAGACTTAACATTACCGAGAGATAACTGGGTACTTGATCTGTAGATATAACACAATCTCAATGAAAATTGCAGTAGTACATTTGTGGGAATTGTCAAGCTGACTCTGAAAGTTATATGGGATTGCACAAAATTTAGAATTACCAAAGCAACTTATAAAAGGAAGATTCTGTGTCTCCTTCTGTCTTTGTCCCTCCTCTGCTCATGCTCTCTCTCTCTCTCTAAAAATTAAATGAACATTAAAAAAATTATAAAAATTAAAAGAAAATCCTGTGACACCTAGAAGAAAATATTCGCAGCACAAAACAGACACATATTATGAATTTATGAAAAACGTATCTCAATAATAAGACTAACAGCGTAATTAACAAACACTTCGCAAGAGAAAATATATCCATAGCAAACAAACACAAAAAGAATGCCTACCATCATCACTCAGAGAATGAGTGATTCTCATTAAAACTACAACTAAACACAATAAGACACACTCGCTAGATTGGCTAACAATAAAAAGGTTGACACTGACCATACCAAGTATTGGTGAGGGTCTAGAACAACTAGAGTTCTCATACCATCCTCATGGGATTATAAATGGTACAGTCACGTTTGAAAACTATTTGACAGCATTTTGAAAAAAAGAAAAGAAAAGAGAAAAGAAAAGAAAAGAAAATGTATATTCCATACTGCCTAGCCATTCTATTTATAGGCATTTACCCAAGACATGTTCAAAAATGTTCATATTTTTATTAGTAATAGCCCAAACCTGAAAACTACCCAAATGTCCATCAAGTAGATAAATAGGTAAGCATATTACATCTTATGATCGAGCACTACGTTTCAAAAAATGAAAATGAATACTTGTACCCATAATAATATGGGATAAACTTCAATGTTATTATGTCAAGTAAAAGAATTCAGGCAAAATAAGTGTACATGCTGTATGTTTTCACTGTTACAATTTTTAAATGCAAGTGAAACAATAATGTCTCAAGAAAGAACAGGTTTTGGGGTAGGGAGAGTTACAAAAAGATGTGAGAAAAGTTTTGGAAGTGATTAAAATCATTTTTATCTTGATTGTGGTGATTATTTACCAGATCTGTGCGCCAAATGATTAAATAATAAAATTTAAGTATGCCCTGTTTATGATACTTCAATTACACTTCAATAAAGTTTAAAAAAATGCACCTATATTTTCATTCAAGACATAGGGGTTAAATTTCTTTTTTTTTTAAATCTTTAAGTCTATTTATTTATATTTGAGACAGAGACAGAGTGAACAGGGAAGGAGCAAAGAGACAGGGAGAGGGAGAGACAATCCCTAGCAGGTTCTGCACTGTTACCACAGAGCCCAAAGAGGAACTTGAACTCATAAATCCATGAGATCATGACCTGAGCCAAAACAGAGAGTCAGACGCTTAACCGACTGAGCCACCCAGGCCATCCTGGAGCTAAATTTCTACAGCAATTAAAATAGTGTAATCCCTTTTAAATTTTACTCTGATGTAACTTTTTCACTAAACTAATTTAATTTAATTTAACTTTATTTCTAATTATCCCATTTACATTTTATAAATTAAGTCTATAAATATTCAAAATATCTAAATGTTTCTTCTTTGCTTCCTCCCTCCTTCCATTTTTCCCTCCCTTTCACTCAATACCTTATAGATGATTTTAAATTAAATTTACTAAATTTCAACAATTTTTACTTGTCTCTCTTTATGGATTATACTTTCAGTGCCCTAACTAAAAATGTTCATGTCGTTAAATTTACAAATACTTTTCCCAATGTTCAGCTAGAAATCTTACAGTTTTCAGTGTTATATTTAGACCTGGAATCCATTTTGAGTTATTTTTGCAAGGTATGGGTTGAAGTTGTATGAATATTCAATTGCCCCAACACCATTTGTTGAAACAGTTATCTTTTCCAATTGAATGCCTTTTTCATCTCTATTAAAAAAAATCAGTGACCATAAATGTGGCACCATTTCTGGTCTCTTCATTGTCTTCTATTATCAAGTTGTCAATGTTCATGGCGATTTTACACTGTCTTGATTACTGTGGCTTTGCAGTAAGTCTTGCAATTAGATCCTGTAGGTCCTTTAATTTTAAGATCCTTTATCAAAATTGTTTTAGATTGTCGGTTTCTAAATAAAAAGCCTACTGACATTTTCACTGGAATTTTGTTGAATCTACTGGCCTGGCCAATGTGGGGATACCTTACCAATATTGAATCTTTGGAACTGTAACAGTGTATCTCTTTATTTGTTTATCTTCTTTAATTTTTCTCAACAATGTTTTGTATTTGAAAGTGTACATTGTAGGTCTTGCACATCTTTGGTCAGATTTACCCCCAAATATTTTATTATAAATGGTATTTTTAAAATCTCCCTTTCTGATTTCTCACTGCTATTATGTAGAAATACAACTGATTTTGTGTATTGATCTTGCTTCTTACAAGCAAATTTATCCAAGCGATATTTCTCCAAGAGAAATGCAAACTTATGTTCATATAAAGATTTATACATGAATGTTTACGAGTCTTTATTTGTAATGGCCTCAAACTGGATGCAACCTAAATGTCCATCAGCAAGTAAATGGATAACCGATTTGTGATATATCCAAACAATGAAATATTAATCAGCAATAAAAATCAATGAACGGTTGTTACACTCAAAATACATAAACAAATATCAAAATATTCATGCTGCATGAAAGAAGCTACACAAAAAGTTACATATTGTATGGTTCCATTTTTATAAATGTTAGAAAATATAAACTAGTTTATGACACAAGGCAATTAAGTAGGTTGCCTGTGGACTAGGGAGGGAAGAGAAGTGGGTAGGAGAGATTGCAAAAGAGGATGAGGGAACATTTATGGTAATGGATATGTTCAATATTTTGATTGTGATAATGATACACATATGCAAAATTTTACAAATGGTACAAGTTAAATATGTGAGGTTTATTGTATGTCAATTATACAAAAAAAAAGATGTCTCGCTAAGCTTCTAAAGATGTCTCACAATATCAGGGCTGTGAAATGGAAGAATCTAATAGATGTCATAAATAGAAAAAGAAAGCCATTAGGATTTGGGTTACTTTTCTATTCAATCATAAATTTATTGAGCCAATGCAAATAAATACAATTATTGTATATTCAGGATATAATTATAGTTTCATTTTTTAGAAGACATCATGTTAATTTCTGAACTCATTTTTATGTTAATTTTATTGCGTTCATTTCTGATCTCTTTTTCGCACTAGTGAAATTTTAAAATAAAATACCATATCCAAAAAATCAGGATAGCTCATGGAAAGCAGAGCCCAAATTTCTTTCTTTCTCTTTCTTTCTTTCTTTCTTTCTTTCTTTCTTTCTTTCTTTCTTTCTGACAAAGGTATAAGATAAAGTGATACGTATCGCATTATTCAGGATAAATGTTGGTGGAACAAAAATTTTCTAATATACATTATGTGATAACCTGCCTCATGTTAAGCATAAACATCCCGAAGTTACCTATAATGAACTATATTAGCCATTTGCATTTCAAATTTAAAAATAAAGCCAAAACAGATTTCCATGATAACCTTAGTTATTTCTATTCCCTAATTACTCTGCAGCACCACAGATAGTGCCAAATTTTCAATGAGACTATTGGCAGAAATGTAGAGTTTAAAAAAAATTCAGAAGCATTTACAATGTGATTAACTGAAATATATCAGTGTATATTAGTGAACAATAATGAAGTAAATAGTCAGGGAAAGATATATTCAGAAATATTAGGTACTGTACCTTCCTAGTATGTCTCTCTTGGATTGTTTTATTATAACCGTAACCTTGAGGCATCTTAATTTTCTTCTTGCAAATGATAAGAGCTATCAGTTTGAGAAGAATTTTATTCAAAACGTGCTTTTTCTGTGTTGCAGAAAACCCCTCCTTTACACATGGAAAGTATTTACTATACTCAATATAACTTATTGAAAAACAAAACAATGTAAGATAAATTTATGTTTTAGGCGTTTCGTTTCTAGTTAAAACGTACTCTTTCATGGGTAGATAAATTTTTTTCCTGGGAATAATGATTAATTATGGAGTACTTTTCACAAGGTATGCAAAATGAATTTTTTATTAATTTTTTTAATGTTTATTTATTTTTGATAGGGAGATACATAGAGTGCAAGCCAGGAAGGGGAAGAGAGAGGGGGGTGACACAGAATCAGAAGCAGGCTGTAGGCTCCGCGCTGTCAGCACAGAGCCCTATGCGGGGCTCAAACTCCTGAACCGAGCGATCGCGACTCCAGCCAAAGTCAGACATTTAAACTACTGACCCACCCAGGCGTCCCTGCAAAATGAATGTAGGGACACTGTTATAGCCATAAATTGTTGGGTATACTAACAATTGCTTAAGAAACTAAGAAAATTCTGCTTATTCTTTCATAATTATAAAGAGATAAAAATTCATTTAACTAAGCATATAATAAGGGGCATTTTGACTTATTGGTTCAACTCCAATTCAAGTCAATAATGATTAAAAGTTTTAATATACATGAGGACTGGAATTTAACATAGTAACACTTTTCATCACTTTTATTACCAAAGCTCTGTTTTAAGAAGCTTCAGATCATTTGAACATTCAGATTTTTTCCCTCTTTTCCCAGAGTTTAAGCCTTAAGTTAAATTATGAAAGAATGACTTAATAAGTTTCTGAATAAATGCCCTGTGAAGAAATGTCTTTTAGCTAATTTTCATGCAAAACAGACGTACTTTATAAATAATCAGTATTCTGGCAGAGCACACATTTAAAAAACATCTGAGAAACACAGCATAAATTGTTGAAAATAAATGACATTGAACAATTGCTGTTAAATTGATTTTTGAGATTATGAATATTTTATTTTCCTCTAAAATAAAAAAAAAGGTAGAGAAGTCAGGGTTTGACTAGTCATAGGATACTGCAATTTTTGAGTTTGAAAAATTACACAGAGTTGAACATTTCAGCAGAAATTGAAATACTCAAAAATATTTTGTTACATTTTCAGCAGTCAATAGGTAATAAATACTTTCTACAGGAAATATCCATGTTGTAAATATTTTATAATAATTGTAATTTTAACATAGATTTTTTTAACACAATCTATGATAAATATTTTTGGTAAAAGGATAATACATAGAGTATATCCTTTTCCTTTGGGATTTTGAAATTGAATGAGATAAACACACCACGCAAATATCAACTTATAACACTGATAATTGATTACACATATATATTCTCTAAAGTACCTCTGGCTCAAACACTTGGGAGGATTTAACAAATTTGTTCCCTGTCATAGACATTGGAAGTGTATATTGTGGTCACTAGGCACCAGGCATGTGTAATTTGCCTTAAGTGTGATCATTTTATCATCATAACAATCCTTTGGGACAGATGTTATAATTCCACTTTGTGAACGTGGAAACTGAAGAATGAGCAGTTAATTAATTTTGCCAAAATTCCAGTGTTTGTGATTCAAGCCCAGTTCCGTGTTGTCTCCAAACCCCATATTCTTCCACTTTTTTCCCTTCTATGATATTCTAGGGACAAAGACTAAAAAAGAATGAATTCCTTGCCCTCTAGAGTTTATAGTGAAGTAGCTGGTCCAAATAAGCCAATAGAAAAACAGTAAAAAATAGAGTGTAATGTATTGCAACCTAGTGATTGAGAGAAAAGAAAAGCCTGGTGGGACAGCACAGATGGGCAATTGACTTTACCATTGGAGACTTAGAAGGTGAACAGGGAAGGTGCTGTGGTGACTTCCTTAAGGACGAGAGAGCATCAGTGACTCTAAAATTAGCAAACGGCTGTACAATATTATGAAAAACAATAGATGTAATGGCCCAAAGGCAAGTAAAGCAAGACGTCTGAGTTCTTGCCAACAGTTCAAAAAGCCAGAATGTGGTACAGTGAGGACAATGTCAAGAGTGCAGTTCGGATCGATATTTAGGACCTATGATACAGGGTTTGATGGATCATGGTACAGGAGCTTGACGATATCTCTTAAGCCCTGACAGAACAAAATGGAAAATTTAAACCAGATGTGTATGGGAATTATGACACGGAGAGGAATACAGAACTATCCAATTATCTTTACAAGATAATTATTCTGGAGGGATGTAGTAAGGGGCTACAAGATTGCAGGTAGAGAGGTCGGCTCTCGTTCACCTCAAGATGCAACGTTCACTTGATGGAAACTATCTGACAATTAGGTAGAGGTAGTGGAACACGAATTAAAAAATTACTGATTTTCAAAATACTGGAGTTAAAATTCTAGCTTTTTAAGTGCTAATGTTTAAATCATATTAGTTTTCCAACAATTACTTATCGCATTCTTACTGGATGCCAGGCCTTAAAGATCGCCTCAGATCGACTGAAATTGAGACAGCTTCTTCCTGACTAGAGGCCCTGTGCCTACCTTTTCTTAGAGCGTTTACTTTTGAAAATGTAAAAATACCATCTCTGACCTTTTGAAATGTATGTAAATCCTTCCTAAACTCCTGCCAGTTTTACCACCCAGGAAATGTGAACCATCTCTTGGAAATGTGATCATTGAGGAAGATGGAGTTCATATCTGTCGGTTTCTGTGGGAGAGTAGCAAATGAAATTGGGGTGGGGGGGAAGTTGTGAAACTACCTCTAGTCATGAAGCTAGGGGAAAGTTTACTTTTCCTTTGGGTAACATCAATATTAGCAAACATATATGGCCTATTATCCACCCCGTTCCTGCTCTTGAGAACTCTGTAGCCCTTTGAGAACTCTGTGCCTCCAGATTTGATCTACATTCTTTTACCTATTGCTAGCAATAGTAGCAGAATAAAATCAGCCTCTGTCTGCTCATCTTGTCTGGTGTGATTTTTTTTCTAAACAACCTTCATGGTATAACAATTAATAAAATTTATATATATATGTGAGAGGAGACAGTGTTGAGAGTATATATAGAGGAGTCATTACAAGTATTAAACAATCAACTTAAACTTAAGCCATAAAGAAGAGAACCCATAAAGTGGATGAATGCTAAAAAAAGTCATCAGATTGTTTGTTAAATGGATTGTAGAATCCAACTGAGTTGAGGTGTTGATGGAGTTGGAATACTAGAAGGAGTTCACTGGACGAACAGAAGCTGGAGGTTAAAAAATAAGTCATGAAATAAAAATTATGGAAGCATGGCACTTATTGTTAATAATATGATGTAGCCTATCACCATGGGGGTAAATAGAGGGAAGTAATCTAAAGGACATGATGAGTTGAGGGAAAGAATTCAAGCAACGGAAAGGTCAGTGTGTTGAAGAAACTCCTTACATATGTTTAAAAATTTTAAATCTAAAAGGTGGTAGTATCAGAGAAACATTTTTGAAAGTGTATGCTAGAACTTAATTCAGCTCTCTGAAGAGGCAAAGCTTAGACCTGAGCATGAGCATAAGTGGAAAGATGAATGTGGGGAAGAATCCTAAAGACATAGTGGTGTCTGTAGCCACTTCATCAGTGGCAAGCCTGGAAAAAAATATCTATATCTATATCTATATCTATATCTATATCTATATCTATATCTATATCTATATCTATATCTATATATCTATATCTATATCTATATCTATATCTATATCTATATCTATATCTATATCTGTATCTATCTATATCTGTATCTATATATCTTATGGGTCTGAGATGTTATCCCACTTATTAACATGTTAGCTTGTCACCATTTCATACATGCTGAGAGAGAACATGACTCCCAAGTTGGAGGCTACACTTCATTATCCACAGAAATAACAGTAGCCAACACACCAACACTTTGGGGCTGGTTCTCCAATCCATGGTTCCCTGAGGTAGCACTAAACAGGCAAAGGGGTAGCTGCACAGGCAGTGGTTTGCAATACAGGGGTTGATCTGGCAGCTTAGGGAACATGAATCTTTTCTAACGGGCAGTAAACATGCCTGTCCTTTGCTCCTGCAGGAAGTACTATCTCTACCTTCCAACGCAGTTTACTATATAAACATCCTGGAAAAGATAGTCCAGAACAAACCTACTCAGTGCCTCACACAAAAATTTGGAGAAATGTGAGAGATGCATGAGAGATTGTTTTGCAACATCAGCAGCTATACCAAATAATAAATTTAGCTGTTTTTTTTTTAATTTTTTTTAATGTTTATTTATTTTTCAGAGAGAGAGAGACACAGCATGAACAGGGGAGGGGCAGAGAGAATGGAAAACACAGAATCTGAAGCAGGCTCCAGGCTCTGAGCCATCAGCCCAGAGCCCGACGTGGGGCTCGAACCCGCGGACCGCGAGATCGTGACCTGAGCCAAAGTCGGACGCTTAACCGACTGAGCCACCCAGGCGCCCCAAATTTAGCTGTTTTTAATCACTACAGCTGGTTGATATTTTTATGGACAAACAGATGCATTTATTTTATTTTATTATTTTTTAAGTTTGTTTGTTTATTTATTTAGAGAGGGAGAGAGAGAAGCATGACACAGGGCTTGAACTCATGATCCATGATACCCATGAGCTGAGCTGAAATCAAGAGTCAGTCGCTTAACTGACTGAGCCACCCAGCTGCCCCTAATAGCACTGATCTTAAATAGGATGTATTTATTAATATAAAATGAGCTACACGATAATTTAAAAGAACCAAACACTACTCACAGTTAGTTTTTACAATTTTAAAAACAATTTTGTTAATCCTAAAATGCTGTCAAACTGAATTTATAATATTATCTGTAATGAATATTTTCACGGTCTGACAGCAGCTCCTTTTCAAATATTAAAGTTTTACTGTTTCTAACAACATAAGCATAAACAACACAGCAATGAACCCAGGCTTTCCCCATTTTTTTTAACCCCAGTCTTTTAAAAAGCATTTAATGTCACCCTTTTCTCTTAACTTGGTCATCAACACCTCGAGGTTAAGTGTCTAAGGCTCAACCTTTTCATAACTGGCTTTGCTGCTGTTACATATTCACTACAAATTGAGAAATTTATTAGTAGTGATCGCTGGACTTACACAACAAGAACTGGACAATTAGAAACACCATACATGAAATGAACCTAAAGAAATTTGGAAACAAACCTTTTTAAAAGCTAGCACCCGTTCCTTAAACACACATGAAGAAAGTGACAGAGTTTTAATTAGGAATACACCCTGTAGTACAGCGAACACTGGCCTTCATCAAACACTATCGAAAAGACAAAGCACCTCATTGTGTGACCTGATGTCTTCATAGCTGGGAAACGACAGTAGAAAGAATCTTACATTTTTCACTGAATGGGACTGGTGTTCTTCACTCGGCATCTGATTCCTTTCACCGAGCAGTGGGTCAATAGCTCCAATCAAGTACAACGTAGCCTGCTGCGGATAGCAACTTCTGAAATATCTTATTATAATAATGCTGTGTTTAGAAATCACCTTGCAAATAGAAGGGTCTCAAGGCATCTTGAAAAACTTTGACAACTAATTTACGATATACCTATTATAGCAGTGGCATTGCCTGCTTCTGGAACGCAGACATCTCTTGGATGAAGCGTGACAAGTGATTAACGGAGTGCAGGGACGCTGCACAACTGCTACAGAATTCTCCACTTAGTGGGAACTGGGGGGTGGGAGGTATCTTCAGATCGACAGAATACATATCGACAATTAGTGGTTGGCAGAGGTGCTGAGGTTAACATTCTTATCTTTTAAATTTCCAGGATTTTAAAAAGCACAAAGATATTTGAGCTCTTAAACACTGAGAATCCATAGAAGAACATGGCACCGAACAAATAAAACAAACAAAAAAATACCACTTCATTGAGCCATTAGAAGATCGAGGCGCCTGTTTAAATGTAAATGCCTCCTCTAAGTTGTCAACCACTTAAAAGACTTTTTTGTTCATGTGAATTTGTGAGTGCTCATTCTTATAAACAATAAAACCCAATTCAGTGAATATTTGGGGGGCATTTACAAAGTGACAGACACTCCAGAAGATATTAGGAATATTAGTAGGAATGAGACATGGACCCTGTGCCTGAGAAATTCATCTCACCTCTACATTTTACAGAAGGTTTTCAGTGTCAAGTTGTCCCAGGTGAGATTTAGAAAGGTTTGAGTGAAACAGGTGTTAAAAAAAAATGATTCAATTATGGAATGTTAGCATGAATATTTTTAGAATAAACGTTAATTAGCTTCACTTTTTAAAACATAACAGTTATAGTGATAATTACAATGGATGTTTACTGATTATTGTACAGTTTTTTTAAAAATAAAAATACTACAGTGACCTAGGTTTTACTTCCCAGCATGTGCTATAGTACTACAGTAAAAAAAAAAAAAAAATCAGCCTTACACCTGTCAGAATGGCTAACATTAACAGCTCAGGTAACAACAGATGTTGGCGATGATGCGAAGAAAAAGGATCTCTTTTGCATTGTTGGTGGGAATGCAAGCTGGTGCGGCCACTCTGGAAAACAGTATGGAGTTTCCTCAAAAAACGAAAAATAGAACTACCCTACGACCCAGCAATTGCACTACTAGGCATTTATCCAAGGGATACAGGTGTGCTGTTTCGAAGGGACACATGCACCCCCATGTTTCTAGCAGCACTATCGACAAGAGCCAAAGTAAGGAAAGAGCCCAAATGTCCATCGAAGGATGAATGGATAAAGAAGTGGTATATATATACAATGGAGTATTACCCAGCAACCAAAAAGAATGGAATCTTGCCATTTGCAACTATGTGGATGGAACTGGAGGGTATTATACTAAGTGAAATTAGTCAGAGAAAGACAAAAATCATATGACTTCACTCATATGAGGACTTTAAGAGACAAAACAGATGAACATAAGGGAAAGGAAACAAAAATAATATAAAAACAGGGAGGGGGACAAAACAGAAGAGACTCATAAACATGTAGAACAAACTGAGGGTTGCTGGAGGGGTTGTGTGGGGGGGGATGGGCTAAATGGGTAAGGGGCATTAAGGAATCTACTCCTGAAATCATTGTTTCACTATATGCTAACTAATTTGGATGCAAATTTAAAAAAATAAAATATTAAAATTAAAAAAAATCAGGATTTAAGGCAAAATTAAAAGATTTTTGTTAATCTGGTATTATATAAAGTGGAAATTGTTGGTGACACTAATCCTGGAAAAATAAAAAAAATGGATACTGAATTGACATAAATTATTTTTTTGGTGTGTGAACATGTCAGACAGGATTATATCTTGCTAAGGCCCCATTCTGTAAGGGCTAATTCTGACTCAGTTTGCCTACCCTGCACACTCAGCATTCAGTGGTAATTATAGGCTGGATCCATTTGATTATGTAAGGGAATCTTTTGCTTAAGATTTGATAAGCGCGCGCACACACACACACACACACACACACTTATATAGTTTACTAGGAACGACTGAATCTCCGTTTGAATTAAAACGAAAGTTTAAAAACGTGTGTTGCTGTACTGAGAACATTTCCACCTTATTGGAGAATGAATGGTAGACTTTATCTACACCTAAGTGTTCTCTGCTCAAGTTTTTTGTTTTGTTTTTGTCCCTGTGTTTCTACATCAATTGATAATCCTCTTATGGGTTGCAGTGGTGCTTCTGTTGCTGCTGATGATAATTTGACTCAAAATCTTTATCCTAATTATAAGGATTTGTTAGCATGGACAAGAAATCACTCATTAATCAATGAATGGGAAATCTTTGAACCTGGAGGAGAAAAGGAGGCTCTTCTGGAATTCATTCTTCTACCTCCTTGGACTACCCTAAAACTAACCGGTATACTGTAGAAAAAGGTGCTTTTACATCTTTTCATCACCTACTTTTTGAGGAATTGGAGATGAGAGACCTAAAGTGAATAGATTAATTCTTGTGTGATTTTAAGTGTACAGGCAGAAAGACCCCTTAATTCCCAGAACCTATTAATATGTTGCCTTATATGGCAAAAGGGACTTTGCAAATGTGATCAAACTGAGGACCCTGGGATGGGGAGATTGCCCTGGATTACCTGGGTAATAATTGTAATCACAACGGTCCTTATAAAAGGGAGATAGATAAGAGAGGCAGATTTGGAGAAGGTGATGTGACATGTGACAAAGGATACAGAGGGTGTATGATACAGCCACAAACCAAAGCATGCTGGTACCTTATGGAAGTTAAAAAGGCAAGAGAGCATCCAAAAGGCATGTAGCCTAGCCCGCATCTTGCTTCTAGGACTTCTGACCTCCAGGACTGTAAGACAATACATATGTGTTGTTTTTAGCCACTGAATTTTGGGTCCTCTGTAACAGCAATGACAGGAAACTAATAAGCAAGAAAATAAAGAACGCTCTGATTAAATCTTTATTCTTTACCCTGGAAATTTATTTCATATGATATAATCAGTCACTTTCATTAAAAAAATAAAACAAAACTGAGGCTATAGCTGTTGACCTGAAAAGCATTAACTATACAAGATTAGTTACTAAAGGATATTCTTTGATTTTAGGTGAACAGAGAACAAGCTCGATGGTGCATGTGGGCATGCGATTGTTACTTTACACATATCCCTTCCATGACTGGCATTTGGTCTCATGGAAAGATACTCATCCATCCAAACCCATCCAGCATTCTTTGTGAAAAATTTTCTTGATAGTTTAGGACTTAAAAAGTTTTCAAGATTATATCTTGCTCCCATCTTCTTCTTGAAAAATTCAGGGAGTATAAAATAAAGTAGCTGTCAGACTGCTGGGATTGGCAAACTCAAAGTCAGAGTCAATTAAAATATGACTCAAATAGGAAGAATTATCACAGAGCTAGGATGCAGAAAGAACTTTAAAGGCAATGACTTCGCTTTTTCTTAGCTTAGCAATATTAATATTCTAGAGTTGGACATTAACGTGCCAAAATGGTCTAAAAGATTAATGAGCGACTTCAAAGAACCATTAGTGACAAAATGAAATATCTCATTATGTTTTCTTTCTTCCCTTCTTCTGTTTTCCCACATCGCACCTGTGAGACACTCAGATGAGAATGGGTTATTCATTTGGCCAGATGTTTTCAGTTGTGGGTCCTTTGTTTTTGAAAACACCAGACAGAGGTGAGATAAAGAGGTAGTAAAGTGTAACACCTGTAAAGGCACTCCATTAATTGTCTTTCTTTATTCACTTGCCTCTTAGATAATAAAAAGCATGCAGATATTAGACCATTTTCGTTCTCTGGAAAATTCAATGAATGGCTTTCCAAATTACTGGGTGTTTGTGTAACTAATCTGAAGGCTGAGCTCACCAAAACTTTTAAAGTGCTTCTTATGAAAGATGGCAGTCATTTTCATGCCTTAAAATATGAAAGGTCAAATCTGGCGATTAGATTAAGATCAATGTATTGCCAGCTATACACTGAATATCATGCAATGTGCTAGAAATGGCAAAGGGAGGTGAACCGCATCAGAGAAATCCACATGCAGTGATGACAGCCTGCAAAGGCAGTGGTCTAATTCAGCCAGGATGACTAATATTTGATGAATAATATCATTATTATGCACCTGGATACATCAGGGATGTTATTAGAAGGGACAGAGAGAACAATGCAATGGCACTCCTTTTGTTTTTACTTGTCATAAATCTTTTATGTTTCCATAATGGGTGAAAGGACTGGTGTTACCATTTTCAATCATTTATTGTCTTCCAAAATGCCTTACATAGGTTGATTCTTAAAGGATGGTATTTTCCCCGTTTACAATTCTCTTCTCTCAGTGCCTTAAAATTTTCAGGTTTGAAGCCACAATAGGTTGCTAAAGGCAGTTCTTTCTTTTGAGTAAAGAAGGCAAAAGATAAGGAGTTGCTAGATTTTTCTCACAAGCTAGTGAGGAGGGTCCTACAACTATCCACTCATCTGTCTATCTTTACCCAGCTGCCATTCCTATTTTCTTCCTACTTTGTCTCTGTCTTCTTCTTCTCTTAGGCTAGTCATAAAAGTTGAAAAATTTAACACCCTTCTCAATCTGATTGGAGACAAGAGCAATGAGCTGGGGTGATAATAGATGCTTGATCTGTCATCCCATGAGACAAAGGCGCTGAGAAAGCTGGAATTTTGAAAGAAAGAGAATTCCAGATGAAAAATGCTACTTTGTAATCATTTTATGATTCCTGTCCCTCTTCTTTCTGCTCTCTCTTTCTCACAAAGCTATATCTCACATAAAACTGCGTTTTGTTCTAAGACATTCTTCAAGAACCAAATAATTATTTTAGTAGGGAAGAACTAGTAGGAGATTTGATTTCTACTTAAATTTGTTCTTTAAAGTTTTTTCTTTTTTTTAATGTTTATTTTTTGACAGAGAGAGAGAGAGAGAGAGAGCACGAGCAGGGGAGGGGCAGAGACAGAGGGAGACACAAAATCCCAAGCAGGCTCCAGGCTCTGAGCTGTCAGCACAGAGCCCGACGCGGTGCTCGAACTCACAGACCACAGAGATCATGACCTGAGCCCAAGTCGGACTCTCAACCGGCTGAGCCACCCAGGTGCCCCTACTTAAATTTGTTCTTAATTGTGTGTCATTGCGGCCACATCCCTGTTATAGTAAGGGGGAGTGAAAAATTCCGAGATTAGGATCCAAGTGTTTGTGTAATTCACGCATTCTTTCTAAAGCCATTCTCTTATGACTTAAAAGTAGCTCAGGGTGCATGGGGATATAGGATGAGGTTATACGCGTGAAGGTACGCTATACTTATGTCTCGTATACAATACCATTGAAGAAACCTGGGAAGAAAGTCTCATGGAAATAGTCTTAAAACACTCAAAACAAGTATTTTGAAACCCCCCTCCCCGAAAAATACCTGAGGATTACATCCAAATTTCTTTAAATTATTTTTCCATTCCTCTTTCTCTTAATATTCTCATGGAGATCCAACTGCCTCAAAGACTCTCCTCTCCCCTTCCAAATTCTCCAATCTCTCCAAAGATTTCACTTTTTGTCTCTCTCTAATTTCTCTCTCTCTTCTTTTCTTGAATATTTATTTTTCTCTCCAGCAAGCAATCTGTTTTCAAATATAAATCTCCGCAGCTTTCCTACCAACTTTATACCTCCATCTGCTGCATAATAAAACACAAGACCTAGCAAATTAGCAACACGTCTTAAAAGGTACTAGAATTGAAGAGAAAGGTCAAGAAGATATCAATGAATTATCCTTAGTAGGCAGGGGAAGGAGATACCATAATCGCATGCTCTGATTTCTTTTCTTCTTTTCTTCCTTCTCTCTATCTTTGCTACACATTGCCTTCTCATCTTTTTTTTAAATACTTATGTTTTTAAGTTTTAAGGCCAGTTATACTTCATTTAATAAGTTGATTAAACCAATCACAACTCTGAATGTCTATCATCTGCTTACCTGCCTCTTTACACAAGCAATTTTAACTTTTGATTACGTAGTGTTCCTTTGCCCCTGAATGTTCACTATAAACCCTTTAGGTTCTTGCTCTTTACCTGGGATGCAAATTATTTGAGAATTGGGCTATGCCTTATATTTTTATGCCCTACAGTGTGTAATGCAGGGTAAAGTATGACATAGTGGTTAATACAGCTTTATCTGGTTTGTGAAGACTTGTGTAGAGTGTTTGCCAAAGGATTGGAGATTTGCAATCTTTGCCTAGTCTGGGCTAATTATGTCCTCATAAATATCAGCCTTAAACTACAGCTCTCTGTTGACTAATTTAAATAAAACTGCTGCTGCTTTGTTCTCTAATGAGCTTAATTTACAGATGTGCGTCCTAAACTGGTGAACTGGATGAGTTTATAATTAGAACTTCAAGGAGTGAGACATTGGTGATGACAAAAACTGTGGCTAATATTGATGTTGAAAAAAGATGAAAAAAATGACGGTGGACAGATGAGAAAGGCATGCAGACAGGAAGTAACTTTCTGGTATGCTACAAGTCTGTTCACAGGCAGCTTTAGAATGCTCTCTGTTCTCCCTGCCCTTCCATATTGTCAAAGACAACTGATTCAAAATGGGGAAGTATATTTCCTTTTATGGGGATAGAAAGTTGCAATTGACAACCTGCACAACTGACAGACACACAGTCCAATGTGTCCCCTCTTCAAGCTCTAATTTCCAACCCAGAGTAAAGGACAGAGTACATTTCTCAGTGTTTCGTAGGCAACAAACACAGGTATCTGTGCTTTAAAACATCTTGAAAAAATAAAACATTTGAGTAATGGAGGGAAAAATATAAGTACTTGTGAGTTCCAATGTATAGCTCAATTCGATAGTTGCTTTGTGACTCTGAACATCCATGAGCTACTAAGTCCTTTCCTTTCTTGTGTTAAGTATATCACATCTGCACTTTGCCTTTAGTAGAATGGTCTATCACATATTTTCATATGTTGCTTATTAAATCACAGTATGAGTACAGTTCTTACCCAATTAGTTCAGTTGAATGAAATTAATATCAGTTCTTTCATATAAATGTTATGGTTGATCATGACTTTAGAGTTAGCCACAATTGTGTACTCAGCTCAAATACAACCGAATGATACGTTTAACGAGGTGTCTCTAATTCTGGCTAATCAGTATGATGAATACAAAAGACTTTCAGAAGAAGGCTATGAAGTATCGTCTGAACTTCACGGGTATAAAGTACTTTTGAAAATAAGTGGCAATACCGCTTTCTTAATTTCACTCTTTAAAGTTAACATTTTCATTAAAGCATTTCTGAATATATAACTTACATGCACAGTCTGAACAGATTAGTCACACAGATCACACCTGTAACGAGATTTCTCTTTTATCCAATTTTGGATTAAAGTTTGGAAAATCCTTTTGTCCGTCCAGTTGTAATAGATGAAAATAGGATATCAATAGATACAAAGGCAAATAAAGCATATATAAAAATCAGCTCAAACTAGACCTTGAAAAGCCAGAAGGGCTTCAGTATCAGCTTTCTGATAGAGATGCATAATACCAGAGGGAGAAAAAGTCACAGGTGTACAATCAAGCTGTCACACAGCGGTGGAGCCTGTTCTAAATCCGAGCGGTAATAGTTGCCATTTCCTATTTAGAAAAATGCCTTCTCTCATCCTTTATATTCCCAAAGTACATATCTCCTGCAATCTTCTGTAGAACCACTGGACTCTCGGCTTGGTTTTGAATTTGGATTTTTTTAAAGCTGCCACTGTCACCTAGAATTGATCGTAATCCGTCCTTTTCATCTGGTGCACTTCTAAACTGCTATTATAATGCCATGATTTGATATCGGTAGGTCAAGTTTCTAGGGAGGAGACAATAGGAAGGAAGTTTCAAGGTGCAATGGCTAGAGTCAGAAATTATGGGATTATGGATATACTTTATGAAAGAACCAGGACATAGAAATTAAGGAATATAAAATCGTGTAACTAAAATATAATAAGACACTTTGTTGCATTTGTAATAAATACTGGGTTTTAGTTTTAAAACCCAATTTGTGGTATTGATTGGAAAATAGTTTTATAGCTTATATGTACAGTCTGGTAAAAAATTATAAAGGGATAATATAAAAGTAAATGGTACAAATTTTGCTTTGCTGTTATGTGTCCCCTTGGTTTGTGCTTAACACACATAGTGTCATTTGGTCATCACAATGAAACGGTGTTTAAAATTAAATACATTTCACAAAATAAACACAAAATACATTTAAATAAAATTAAAAAATAATTTATTAAAAATCTGTACTATCATAAATAAACAAAAGGAAAGGGGGATTAAAATTGTGTGGGGATGTTCTATATAAATTAAAAAAGGGAAAAACTGCAATGCTCAATGAAGGAAAAATATGAATAAAACTTGGGAGATGGGATTAATAATATTGAGTGAATCTATAAACAATGGGCTTGTAAAGCATGCATTCTCAACGAGGAAGATATTGTCCCCAGAATGACAGAGTTGGTTTAGGTGGAAGGGAGGTAAAGGTAGGCCCAAATCTTAGATATTACAATGGTTTGTGGGCCTCTAATGCTCAACCATATTTGACAAGGTTTTCTTTCTTGATATTTAATTTTTTTTCATTAGGTAGATATTAAATGAAATTTAAATTAATTGAATTAAAATGGATTTTCTTTGTAGAAGCATGATAACGAAACATAGAGTGAAAAACATTGGTTAAAAAGTATAAAAATTTGAAAAAATTGTCATGGTAGTATTTTTCCTCATTTGTTATAAATTCAATAGCAAAGAATTGAAAGAAATACATTTATTTAGATTTCCTTGGTGGCACTAACACACATATGAATATATCTAATGAATATTCTATTATACCTCACATCGCTGTCATTTATGTAAGCGTGTATGACTGGGAAAGACCCAGTATCGTTGGTTTTATATAGTCCTAGAAACTAGTCCAGTTTAGGTACTCAATGAAAGCTTGTTGAGTGAAAAAACAGCACCACCAAATGATTGTCTAGCCCATATTTAAATCTACAATCGCTGATAAATCTACGGATCCCTTCATGGTTGTGAATCTTCACCACTGTGGTTACGTTTTAGCTTGTCCAAGGTTCCTCTCGAAATGGGCTGAACACTGAACTGAACACAGAATTCCCACACGGTCGGTCTAACTAGCAAAAAGTAAAAAGAGGTTATATCTTTCTCATTTTTAACTTGACAGCGGTCTGAAGTGCTATTGGATATATTAGTTGTGACATTCACTGTTACTTCAAATCCAACTTAATCTCGACAATTACTCTTAAATTTTCTTTATCTATGCTGTTAAGCTATATTTTCAGCAGCCAAGATAGAATATCTTGTTAATAAGCCAAAGGAGGATACTTAAAAAATAATAACAAAATTTCATCTTACTGAATTCAGTCTAACGTTTCAGTCTTTTTTGAAAAAAATTTACTGTAAAATTTCCATGTATTTTCCTTATTTCAAGCATCATGCTATTTGATAATTTGATATGATTTCTACTCATGTGAACATCAGAGTGAGTTATCAAAATGATGTAAAAAAATCTACCATTGCATGCCTTACTCTAGCTTTATATCCCTACGTTAGTCATCAATCTTGGATAGAACCATTTATTTAATAAACCAGAAATGCACTGCATCATACTCTCATTTATCTCATTTTTAACCATCTAACCAACTCTCAATGATATAATAAGATACTTTTAAAAATACATTCAAATTGCTAAATCCAGATCATGCTTATAACAGCCTGTTGGTACAGTAATACCCTCCCACTGACCCATAATCTTGAGTTCTCATATTTAGTGAGCACTTTCTTTCCCTAAATGCTTACAAATCATATTTGAAAACAATTTATGCTAAAATCATTATCCTGTGTTCACATAATTCACCTTCGAAAGAATCTCATTAGCAAAGTGGCAGACAAGATCAAGGACCTCTCCTAGGACCAAGGTGTGGGGGGTGGGAAGAGAGAAAGAGAGAGAAACAAGTGAGGGATGGAGACAACATAGCAGTGTGGTTAAAAAGAAAAAAAGGAAAAAAGAATAAGTAGGGCATAATAAAAACGGAAAATTATCAGTTATTATTTTAGTGGACAAATGTGTTAAATAATACCATTAAAATGCAGGTACCATTTTGCCAAAATATGAAGTAACTGGCTACATTACATTTACACAAGATATGCTTAAAACAGCTGATGACACACTGGCGAAAGTGAAGGAATAAAAAAAAAAAAATCACAAAAAAAAAAAAAACGAAAAGGAAAAAAAGTATTACAAAATGAATGAATGTCAATACTAGCATGAAATTTAAAATAATTAAGAGTAAGCTTAGCTATGTATTTTTTTTTTGTTTATTAAAATTTTTTTTTAAAATATGTACTCATTTTTGAAAGACAGAGAGAGAGCACAAGCAGGGGTGGGGCGGAGAGAGAGAGGGGACACAGAATCTGAAGCAGGCTCCTGCTCTGAGTTGTCAGCACAGAGTCCGGCGCCAGGCTCAAACTCACGAACTGTGAGACCATGACCTGAGCCGGAGTCGGATGCTCAACCAACTGAGCCACCCAGGCGCCCCTGAGTTATGTATTTTAAGAGCAGATAGTTTTATTTGTGATATATATTAGAGTATATTTACTCCAACAAGAAAATTCACCTGTAAAGAATCTTTATACAGTAACAATGGCAAAATACACAAAACAAGTCTGTGTCACTGATCAAATGTTTTTCAACATTGGTTTTGCTTTAACCATCCCCAGTGTTAATTTAATCAGGCTAATCTGCACGACTCCCAGTCCTATTCATCTGTTTTACTGGGCTGGTACCCAATGTACTCTGGGCCCTACTGCGACGTCAACCCCCTCCACCCCCATATGTTTCTGAAATGACAGCGTTCTCGTCTAACCACGATTTTATGCATGCTCAGCTACGTGATTCCCTTTCTCGGTTTCTAGTCTATAGAGCCGTATATGTGAGGACGGCAACGTCCCGAATATACACACTTGTTTCTCTTCTGGTAGTTTCTGTTCAGATCTTTTCTGTTTAAAATAATGTGGTGATAGGATGTTACATGAAGGATCAAGACCTTGGAGTAACTACCTCACAGAGGTGTAGACCACAGTGGTATTCTGTGTCCTGTCTTCCCCAATCTCTGAATCGTGAAACGGTTTTGGAACTGGTATGAAGCTGATGTTTCTTATTCTGAATTCTGGTTCGATTCACCTGTCTAGTTGAAATGGTGAATGTTCTCCAGAATTCACTTCTTACCTAGAATGTCACATTAGACGTTAATATCCTAAAGGCCCTGAGGGTTTCAAACATAAACATAAACATAAACCAAACATATAAACAAAAATAAAAATTCTTTAGCTTTGTGTAAACAAGCCTTTTTCAGCAGTATTTGCCAACCTTCCTTTTAATTAATAATATGTATTAGGATCTTAATTTTAGAATTTATACAGTTCACTTTGGACAATTCTGATTTAGAACAATGTCTTTGTTAAAAATTGCTTGGGCTGTTAAACGCCTCCCTTTTTGTACCTGACCCATAGTTTTATTATTGAAAATGTCAATATGTAGGCCATTAAGAGCTCATTTCATAATTTTTCCTACACATAAGAATTTTTAAACAATATCTGACAGATGGCTGTGTATCTAGTTAGGAATGTTTTCCTGAGAAGCTATTCCATAATCTTTTGCAACCACCTGTTCAAATATCCAGCTGTCCCTCCTAATCATGAAGTATTTATTCAGATTTAACCAAAGAAGAAAATTAAATGTTTAAAAGTAAAAGAAAAAAAAATCACAATGATTCCTTGACATGTCAGTCTTAGCCACTGATCCAAGGAAAATGAGGGAGACAGTTATTTCCAAGGAGATTTAGAATCTCTAGTTCCATTTTGAAAGTTCCGTTTCTGATTCTAGCAGTATTAATATTTGAGATAAAAAGTAATGTTCATCTGTATCTGTATTAAACCTATTCAAAAATCTATAGTCCACAATGTGTAGAGAAAACTTTTGACATAATTCACAGTGGTGACTGAATTAAAGGTCCACTGAGAACTGTTTGATACACTTCCTTGGATCCTAAGATATTACTAGCTTTCTCAAAACAGTCAGTGGAATGTAATCATAGCAAAGGGTCTTGAGCCACTTTCTGAAATGAGAAAATCTCTGACCAATGACCAGGAAAGTCTGTGTGGTGGGAACCAAACCTCGGGTCATTAGATGGGGAGGAAAGAAATGCCAAGATACTCGGGGTGTTCTCAGAACTACCTTTATTCTTGTCATTGACATCAATGTTTCAGGATTCCTTGAGAAATTTTATTTATCACTGTTTAAAGTAGAGATGTGGTGCTATAAAATCATACTCTTTATCCTCAATCAAATCTCTCAACCATAACCTGTTTTTGGACAAATGCTTTTGGTATGTTTGTTTAGACATTTATGCATTCTCATTTGAAAATACATTTTTTAGGGGCAGCTATCTGCTTCCAAATGTTGGATTTTAGATCTCTATTTAGTACATTACAAAGCATTAGATATGTTCAAGGATTTAACATATACCATTTTAATTATTTCGATTCTAAATTTATCATAGTAATTTTAAACAATTTATTCTTTAGTCTCTGGAGACAGAGAAGATTAAGACTGCTTTTCAATTCAACAAACACTTGTATAAGCTTAATATAAGCTCCTTGTATTTTAACCTCTATTATTCTGCCAACAAGAATTGAATGTGTTCTTTTTCAGAACTTTTCTTTCAATCAGAATTTCTAGCCCATCCTTCCAGCAGTTATATCCACTTTCTCCTAAAATTCCTATGCCAAACTTGTCTCTTCCAACAAGGTTTTTCAGATTAATTTTACCAATTCCGATCATCTAATATTTCCTTTTAGCACTTATACACTTTGTGAGTCTGGACTTATTATTATTCTTAATATATGTAGTTAATATAATTATAACTATCTTAACAAGAAGCAGAAAACTGGCAGTGTCTCAGCGTGCTGTGTCAGTGTTTTGAGATTAAATGTCTCATGTCTATGTGTGTTACCAACAAGCATTATACTTACATTTCCGTGAGGATATGGTGGCATTTCTTGCTTTATAGTGTCTTAGTTTAATTATTAGAGTGAGGGCTGATCCCAAAGTGAGAGAACAAATGGATTCTGAGAGGCACTTCACACCCATACACCATTTTTCACAGAAGATATATTCTCAACTGAAAATCAATGTCCTAAATTTCAAGAGTTTGCAAAAATTCATTGTGAATTCTCATAAGCTTCTACAATTAACCTCCTGTGTTCCTAGCTTCCTTTCTATCTCTTTTAATCGAACAAGGAAAATAGACAATTCACATTATTAAGAGTTTCAAGGTTTAAAGGAAACCTAATTCATAACCTTTTATAATAGGGGAAAAATAGAATAAAATAGGCAGAGAGGGAAAGGGTAGGATCTGAGGTTCCTGGGTGGGGAAACACACGTATTTTGGAACATGTTGGGAGGGTCCGATCACAGCAAACCCCCTTGGGCATAAGGTTCCTCTTAATAATGTAATAGCCACCACCTACTCCCCCCTCAGGTTTCCCTCCGGAATTTGACAAAAGACCTGACCAAAAATAAGTAGACTATAAAAGGTATCACCCACCAGGAATGGTAAGGCTATAGGCCACCCCTCATCGGATGGAAAGGAGCCAATCAGGAATGGATAACCCAGCATCTAGAGTTATCAAACCAATAAGGCTGGAATCTAAGAAGGATCAAGGGGAAAGGGAAAGGGAAGGGGGGGGGGAGGGAAACCAAAACCTTATAAAACCAAGACCTTTGCCTATAGTCCGCAGACATTCACTTTCGAGTGAATCCCCCTCTCTGTAAAGAGAGCTTTCATACTATTCTTCCTTTTTGATCTTATACTCTAATAAACTTTGGCCTGCTGCTCATTTGGTGTCCACCTCTTCATTCGTCGAAGCAATGAGACAACGAATCCCAGGTATTGAGGTAAAAAAAATCCTGCAACACTTCCAGATTCTGAATCAAGAGATTAAATCAAGAATCTAGGAGGAAATTTAGTATTTTTTTCCTCCTCGTTTCGAGACCATGTTTGGGCCCAAGAACTAAATAGCCCTCTTATTCTTTACCCAGAGAAACTGATTTTATTCACCCGGTTGCAAGAGAAAAAGCTGGAGAGCTGCAGAGATACAGCAGTGCTCATAGGCATACATTATAGAGGAAACTTGACGTTAGCAGTGGAGTAGTTCGAAGACATGGATCCACACAAATAACTTCTGGCACATTAATCTCACCTGATGGAGGGACCAGGTGAGGGACCACCTGCAGCAGGTGGAGAGAGGACCCAGGAGTTCCCTTTCTGTATTGCCTCTGCTGAGAAGTCATTTCATGAAAAAAAAATAAGACAGCAAGAATAGTGTTTCCTGTAACAAAGCTCTATGGGGAGATCCAAAGGGTACTCAAGGATATTCTACTCACACTGTTTTTGGAGGTATGGCCAGTGTGGGAAAGGAACTTCCAAGTTTAAAGATAAACAATGAGGAGAAGGGGGGGCAAAAAAAACTACACATTTAGGACAAAGTATAAGAAATAAAACATCTCACACAAAAGAAAGAGCATCTCACAAGATTGATTCCAGGAAGCAGTTGAAAATACTATTCTCAAATGAATTGTTCTTGCAAGGAAATTAAAAAAAAAACATAGACTAAATGAAATAGGGATTGCTCATGCAACAGATGAAAGCATGATTTCACAGGGTTACGAAAATAAAGAGGGGAAATAATGATACTGAGAGCTTAAAAACATTTGCCTGTGTCAACATATGAAATAAATATGCGGGGGGGCGGGGAAGAAAACAAATAAAAACAAACAACAGCAACAAACAAGTCAGTGAATCAGATCTTAGCCTGAAGGATACAGGGATAAGTTACAGAAAGATAAAAATGAGCAGAGAACAGACTTAGCAGGAGGTGCAGGGAAGACTACACCTGTAGGGTGCAAAAGAAATGCAAATAAATGAAATGGACACGAATTCAAAAAGTAATAAAATCCTATTGTTAGGTAATGAAAGAAACATTGTTAGTGAAAAGGAAATCACTTTCTACACTGGAAAGACCGATTCCAAGGCATTTCCTGTTTCAGTTCTTGAACTTGAAGAGAAAATTGTCAATTTCGGTGAACATTCATGCCTGTGCAGCAGGTATATTTTAAAAACATTTAAAAAATATATTTTAAACATTAAAAACATTAAAAAAATATATTTTAAATGCAGGCTTACACAGCTAGAAAGGAGTTCAAAATATAGACACTTTTAAAGGGAAGAGGGTGGGGCACCTGGGTGTCTCAGTCAGTTAAGCAATGGACTTCAGCTCAGGTCATGACCCTGCAGTTCCTGGGTTCGAGTGCTGACAGCACAGAGCCTGGAGCCTGCTTCAGAATCTGTCCCCCGGTCTTTCCCCTGCTCGTTTTCTGTCTGCCTCAAAAATAGACATTAAAAAATTTATTTAAATAAATAAATAAATAAATAAATAAATAAATAAGTAAAGGGAAGTGGGTGCTCTGAGAATTGTGTAAATAGTCCATTTACATTAGAAAACCAACAGCAAGATGGTCTTACATATGCAAGAGCTTAGGAATCTTCACCAACAGTTCCAGGAGTTGTATTGGGAAGCTGGGCTTTTTCAGTCTGTGGGCCTGCCTGCGCTTCAAAACAAGAGAAAATAAAGTCAGTTAAGGTCTGATCCAGTCAACCAAAGACAAACCAAATATAGTAACCGCAAATGAAAAAGCCTAAGAGTAAATACTAAATCTAGAAGATAAATACAAGGAGGACACTAATTATAATTATCATAAAAAAAAAAACAACTTTAGTGTTTTTATAGCAAAAAGGTGAAATCATTAGAACCAAATCACAAATTTGGAAAAAAAAATGTTACTCAGGACAGAGAAGAAAGACATGAACACAACATTGGAAATTAAAATACCTAACTATGAATTTAAGAGCTAATTTTTTAAAGACAATAAAATAGATTACTACTTGGATGAATCAAGTAAAGAAGAGAAAATACATATAATTGTAATTAGGAATAAAAAAGTACACAATCACAGAGGAAAAAACAATTATATTAAAAAAATGTTCACAATAATATCTACCAGAAATGAAAGTCTGGATAAATCAAACCTTTTTCTAGAAAAATAAAGATTTCCAAAATTGACCAACAAAACCTAAATCCATTCAATAAATCTATGTCTATAGTAATACTCCTTATGTATAAGCTATTAAACAAGAGAAACCAATAATGTTTTCTAGGTTCAAATAGTTTTAAATATTTAAACAAGTAAATTTGCTGCTGTTGAAATAATTTTGGAGCATAGACAATCAAAGAAAACATTCTATTTGTTTTTAAAGGTTATGTAACTTTGATATCAACATACTATAAAAGATCATATAAAAATCTTCAATTACAATCAACATATTAAATACCAAATTCCAGCACTACATAAGAATCAACTTTGTTTGGTCCCATCTATATCCTGATATTTCTGAGTTTATGTGGTGTCATAATATTCCTGAATAAATAAATTATTTTGATTCACCATATTAATAGGTTAAATGAGAAAAACTGCATAATCAAATTTTTATGCCAAAAGACATTTGATAATATTTAAAATTAGTCATGAAAAAACTCATCAGTGGATAGGGTTAGGAAGATTTCTTTCCCCCTGAAGGTAAGTACTATGCTTAACAGGAAACAATAGGAACATTTATTTTAAAAGCAGAAAAATATAAAACTGTCAGTCTTCATCATTCCTAGACATAGGCCATTAGACAAAATGAATTGAAATATAACCAGCCAAAGTGAGGAGGTAAACTTTTAATTATTTGTAAAGAAAAGCAGTTAAAAGAAAAAAGAAGCTATAAGTATCAGATGAACACAATAGCTTATTATTAGTTAAATAAATCTGTTAAATGGCAAAAATCTAACTGAGTAAATTTTAAAGCTGTAATTGGCTTTATTAATCAATTCATGAATCAGACAGCACCCCATCTAGCAAGTAGAGGAGAACTCCAAAAGACTACAGAAATGGAAAGGTTTTTTAAGGTAGGGAGGGAGTGGAAAAAAGGAAATTATTAGCAAAGAATTCATTGTTTTAGGCAAGGTCCCCCTCATAGGGAATGGAAGGGGGTTGCTGGGTAATTTCCTGAGTGCTGACCAGGAAATTTCCATGGTGACTGGTTAAGGCTTACATTTTCTGGGTTGAAACTGCAGTCAGGTGAGATATTAAGTCATGGTTTACTGACTTGGGGACTAATATAAGTGATGCCATTGTGGGCCTGTGGTTTTCTTGTTAATACCCATAAAGACAGTTTTTGGTGAAAAAAAGGTCAAGAATCATAAATGTTTGACTAATTTGACTACATATCCTGGAATGACAAATTCATGATACATACATGTATATATCACAAACACGTACTAGAAACACTTTGAAACATATATTATAATAAAGTAATTTAGTTCCTTAGTAGATTATGATCTTTCAAGACAATAAGAACAAATTACTTCTTTACTAAGAAAAGGACTAATGCAGGAGCAGTGTGAAGAATAGAAGGCGAGAACGACCCTAGGACCGGCCAAAGCCCACGCGACCCTGAGTCCCAGTGTCCAGCACCTATGTCCCTCCTCCACCGTTACCACCATGCCCAAGAGAAAGGCTGAAGGGGATGCTAAAGGAGATACAGCCAAGGGGAAGGATGAGCCCCAGAGAAGATCTGCAAGGTTATCTGCTAAACCTGCTCCTCCGAAGCCAGAGCCCAAACCTAAAAAGGCCCCTGCAAAGAAGGGAGAGAAGGTACCCAAAGGGAAAAAGGGGAAAGCTGATGCTGGCAAGGATGGGAATAACCCAGCAGAAAATGGAGATGCCAAAACAGACCAGGCACAGAAAGCTGAAGGTGCCGGAGACGCCAAGTGAAGTGTGTGCATTTTTGATAACTGTGTACTTCTGGTGACTGTACAGTTTGAAATACTGTTTTTTATCAAGTTTTATAAAAATGCAGAATTTTGTTTTACTTTTTTTTAAAGCTATATTGTTAGCACACAGAACACTTCATTGTTGTTTTGGGGGAAGGGCATATGTCACTAATAGAATATCTCTGAAGCTAGACTGATTCAAGGGGAAAAACACCATTTCCTTCTAGTTCTGAGAAACTTCCTCTTGGTTCCCAGGAGGAGCGATTCCTTGATGTTAACGCACATTAGCCACCTTGGCAACAAACGCCTTGTGGGGTGGAAAATCGAAAATTCATTTCTTATGTCCTTTTCTCCCTCTGCCTTCAACATAGACTTGACTCCCTTAAACCCAGAGACCTGTTGGAACCTGACCCCAAGAAATGGTTCCCAGTTTGTCAGGCAATCTGGACTTTACAGTGTCACCATGGAGATGGCATCCCTCAAAAGAGTTCCTTTTTTAGCTTGTGGAGCTTCAGATTGATAATTCTGCCATTTTCATTTCATTTCCTGAAATTCAGGGTCGGCTTGTGAAAAGTTGTTAAACAACATGCTAAATGTAAAATGTCAACCCTCACTCTAAACTTTCCCTGTTCAGAGCATCAAATGAAGACTTCATTGGGTTCTATAGTGGCTTTCTGATTTTGGTAGTCCATTGAAGAAGGGAGTTTGAAAGTTCTTCTATACTGTTAACGATTGTCTGCCCATGTCCTGCCTGAAATACCATGATTGTTTATGAAAAGTATCTTTAATAAAGCTGGATACAGTTTGGCTTGGGAAAAAAAAAAGGAAGAAAAGGACTAATGCAACCCAAAAAAGAGATATTTGAAATGAACAAAAGCAAGAAAACATATAAACTTCTTTAATAATTTTAACATGCCAATAAAAACACTTACTATAAATAATATTATCCTTACCAGTTTATCAGGAATTAAAAAAATAACATCCATTTTTTAAAGCTTATTTATTGATTTTGAGAGAGAGAGAGAGAGAGAGAGAGCTCATGCCCATGAGTGGGAGAGGGGCAGAGAGAGAGGGAGAGAGAATCTCAAGCAGGCTCTGTGCTGTCAGCATGGAGCCTGATGCGGGACTCGAATTCACGAATCATGAAATCATGACCTGAGCTGAAACCAAAAGCCAGACATGTAACAGACGAAGCCACCCAAGTGCCCCCAAAATTAATATCTGTCGTTGAGAGAAATTTGGATACAGACTAACATTATGTCAGAGGTTGTGGTCCTGCAGAAAACACTGTGACAAAGTTCACAGGGATCTCTTTGGAATCTCTTTGCCAGGATTCACTGGAAAGAAAACCCATTAAGTGAGACAGGACACAGTCTGGTTACCACGGTTGAAAGCTAGAGCTTAGCTCTGCTGGGGAATTCTGAAGGACTACATGCAATGTATCTTAAATTTTTCATCTATGGGATTAGAAAGCTGGGAGTTCTAGCCTCTCAATTTCCATCTATCAGTAGCAGCTGACTGCTCTCAAGAAGATTATCTGCCAGGCACTACCACCTTGCCCCTTCTATGTGGGCCTAGAGAAAACCTTACATGGAGAGTCACAGATACTTGGAGTTCAATACCAGGGAACAGTGCTAGACCTTGAGCGTCAAAGAAGTGTGGATGGTATTCTAACAGTGTATCCCACTCACAATTATGCAATACAAATGGACTCATAAATTGGTATGGTGTTGTTGTTCTGGATGGCATCCATTCCTACCTACCTATCTATCTATCTATCATCTATCTATCTATTTATCTATCTATCTACCATCTACCTATCCAGTAGCTATCTATCACCATCTATATATCTTTGTCTATATCTTCCCACCATTAGAGAATCCTGCAAGTTTGTCAAATATGTGCCAATCGTGTGGTAATGTCTTTGGATCCATTTAATTTTATTTTCTTCTGAAATTCTCTCTCTGGATTTGTTATTTCATAACCTACACAAATAGGTCAGATTGTTTCTTTATAATTATGGCTATTAGGGAAACCATTTCTTTTAAAAAAATTAATGTTTATTTATTCTTGGGAGAGAGACAGAGACAGGGGGAGGGGTAGAGAGAGGGAGACATGAATCTGAAGCAGGCTCTAGGCTTTGAGCTGTCAGCACAGAGCCCGACGCAGGACTCAAACTCATGACCCTTGAGATCATGATCCTGACCCGAAGTTGGATGCTGAGACATCCAGGTGCCCTGAAGGTAAACTATTTCTTAAGTCTTTATATCAAGTTTCCAATTGTCTCTGTTTTCTATATGTATTTAAGCATGTATCTGTTCATCTATAGTTATAATTAGTCACACTACCTTCTTCCTAAGATGGAGGTTATTTTACCAAGATTATGTAGGACTGGTTTATTTAATTTATATATTTTCTAATTCCATAAGTATGTTATACATACATTTCTTGTAAACATATATATTTCCTTTTTTCTACATCTTAGATTTGGGAACTTCTTCCAGTTGTAATTTTTTTAAACATTTTTGTTTATTTGAAAGAGAGAGAGAGAGAGAGAGAGAGAGAGAATCCCAAGCAGGTTCCATGCTCAGCACAAAGGCCAACTCGGGGCTCAATCCCATGATCCTGGGATAATGACTTGAGCCAAAATCAAGAATCGAATGCTCAACCAACTGAGCCAACCAGGCGCCCCACCCAGTTGTAATTTTTGATGAAAGTTTCAAACTCTTATACTCCTTGTCTGGTGTAGTCCAAAATTATTCTTCAATGTAACCTTTTTTTTTTTAGGTTTGGCCTGGAATCCTTCTTCCCTACAAAGTGTTTTGTATGATTTTAGAACAATCTGACACTTAAAAACAAATAATGTATTAGAAAATCAATACATTTATAGCTTTTTTCACTAAAGACGGCACTATTCAAAAAGTATGCTGAGATCTAAGACCTGTGTCTTTTAACATTTTTATCTCAGATTTTGTTTATAGAAATATTGTTGTTTTATTTTTTCTATAGTTAGTGTTTTCCACCTTTTACTTTTCTTGAGTTCTGTTATTAGCTTTCTGTCCTCTGAGTTGGTTTTCTTGTTCTTATTGTTGCAAGTTGCATTTAAATTTACTTTTGTCCTTCTTTGTCCTTTTATCAAAGTAATAAGCATTTCTTGTATTTATTCCTAGTGACCTGACCTAGTTCCCTATTTAAGTTTCAGGTTTAGTTGTATCAACTTTCAATTTAGCCAAGCTTATTTCTTTTTATATTTGTCGTTTCTTTTATTTATTAGCGTAGCCTTTTCTTGCACCCCCGTCTTAAAACAAAATCTTGAATTAGTGTGTCCCTCAGGCTCTCCTTTCTTAGAAACTGATCTCGTATTTTCCTAAGCTTTTCAATGATTAGCATGATCGAAATTCACTTTCTGATGTTTCTCTGTCTTTTTCTGAAAAATCGCAAAATTCATTACTCTATACTCATGTTAATTAAGCATATTTCCTTTGGCCTTAATTGGCATAAATCCTAGTAAAGCAACACAACGAATTAGTATCCATAAAGAAAATCTGGGGCAATATAACCCAGAAATCTAATTCAATATTACTTCCCACCAATATTTTTCAGTATAGACTAAATTACCGAGACAGTCAGCCTTTACTGAACATTTATGTTTTTATGTTTTATCTCCCCTGTACATCTATAAAATACTTAAGGGAAAATGTCAGCTTAGAATTTGCATCTCCTACAACGTTGCTACTCAAAGTGTATGCCCAGACAGGCATATCTAGCATTCCTCAAAAGCTTGTTAGAAAAAGCTACAGGCACCTGGCTGGCTCAGTCAGTGGAGCATGTGACCTTGATTTTTGGGTTGTGAGTTTTAGCCCCACATTGGGTGTAGAGATTACTTAAAAATAAAACCTTAAAAAAAAAGAAAACAAATGCCTAATCCCTGGCCCACCCTGGACATACTAAAACAGAATCTGCATTTTGACAAAATCATGATGTTATTTGCATACACATTATAGATTAAGAACCACGGCCATATAAAGTGGCTTGCACATTATAGGCACAGGTAAAATCATTGTGGTAGGTTTTTATTCACCTCTGAACTAATTAAGATTAGTAACCAAGATATAATGATCCTCATGGGATTAATAAAGTTTTTGCCTTCCAAATTCCCAAATACCTGCATCTAAAAAATTTTCATTGCAGGTTTATTTTAACTTTTGGCAGCCAAATATTAAATTTGATATTACAGAGTAGAAACATGAATTTCTTGGCATTTTCAAATGATACATTTGTGTGTGTGTGTGTGTGTGTGTGTGTGTGTGTGTGTGGTCAGTTTAATAAATATATTTTTTTTTACTTTTTTTTTCTTTCAGAGAGAGAGAGAGAGAGAGAGAGATTGAGAGAGAGAGAGCAGGGGAGGGGCAGAGGAAGAGGGAGGGAGAGAATCATAAAGAGTTTCCATGCCTCTGATGCAGGACTCTATCTCATGACCATGAGATCATGACCTGAGCCAAGATCATGACCTGAGCCAAAATCAAGAGTCAGATGTTTAACTGACTGAGATACGCAGGTGCCCTTAATGAATATTTTTTACTTTAAGAGATATCAACTACAAAGCATGGTATTATGGGGACAGACTAATTTTCTCAAACACTTTCTTCTTTTTTCTATGTTTTTTATAGCCTTTATTATGTCTATACTGAAAAGGTTTGATCATAGATGCTGTCATACATAATTTTGGCATTCTTTTTTCTTGTCTTAACTCATGGGTTAAATTTAATTAAATAACTAAATCTAATTAATATAGATCTGTTTATTATTATGCTAAAATAGTAAAACCATTTTGAGAAGATTTGCAATCATCTAATTTCTAGGTTTTTCTTGCTCACCACTGATTTCTTTTACAAATAATTATTGAGTCACAAAGAATTTTTTTTTTAATTTTTAGTAACCTGTACACCCAACGTGGGACTCAAACTCAAGACCTTGAGATCAAGACTCACATACTCTATTGACTAAGCCAGCCAGGTGCCCCCACAAAGGCATTTTCCTAAATTATTTCACGTACACACTGTTAATAATTGTATTGTCACTCTATTTCTCTATTTAACTATTTTAAATTGATAAATAATAGTTTTGTATATAAAATTAATAGTTTTTACAATCATCATTTCCTATTGCATTTTATTCTTGGATAACAGTGACTAATTTTTAAGAATTATACTTTTATTGAGATTTTATTGACATAATTACAGACTCACCTGCAGTTGTAGGAAATAATACAGAGAGATTTCATATACTTTTTAACCCATTTCTCCTGATGGTTATATATTATAAAATTATAATATTTCAACTAGGACATTTACACTGATACAGTCAACCAATCTTACTCAATTTTGCTTATACGCATTTGTGTGTGTTTGTGTGTATGTGTACATATGTCCATGTGATGCAATTTTATCACATGTGTAGGTTCATGTATCTACTACTATAGTCAAGATACTAAAGGGTTTCATCACCACAAAATCCAAGCGTTGTAATTTTACAAGCTCCGTGCAATCCTCAATCTGTATGATCCTTAACTCCCTGCAACCACCAATCTATACTCCATTTCTAAATTTTGTCATTTTGGCATGTTATATAAATGGAATCATCCAATATGTTACTCTTTGGGACTGGCTTTTTTCATTCAACATAGTTCTCTGAAGACCTAAGTTGTTGCATGCCTCAATAGTCTCTTCCTTTTTATTGGTGAGTAGTATTTCCTGGTGTGGATGTACCACAACTCGCTCAATCATCCATCTGTTGAAAAACATTTGGTTTTCCTGATATTTCCTGATTTTGGCTGTTACAAGTAATGGTTCTATAAATATTCACGTACAGGTTTTTTTGTGTGAATGTATGTTTTCGTCTCATAAGTTTAAAGTTTTACTTCAATTGGCTGATGATTTAAACCCCTATAAACTACATAAAAAGATTTTCAGTCCCAGTTACACCTACCATTGAAAATAGACAATCAGATGATAATTCCAAAACATGCTTTGTTCATATTATTGATGAAATTAATTGCATTAGATGGTAATCTATGTGATTACAAAATCATGCTCTTGCACATGTTTGATGTCTAATAGTTTTGTTTTAATGTTTTAATGACTTTGGCTATCTAACCTTTCAAAGGCTGAGAATGAAACTGCATTTATATAAGCAGATTTTGGACAAATGGGGAAACTAATTGTTAGTACCTTTCTAACAGTCTCTAGAACAGCCTTACCACTGTGCCAATTAAGCTTTGAACAATTGCCACCATTGTCTTGTAATAGTTATGCACATTTCATGCAGAGTTCAAGGTAGTAAATAGAGAAGGAAAAAATGAGTCTGCTATATGATAGGCACTTTATAGATTTCTAATAATTGTGTGTGTGCAAATGTGTATGTATGTGTGTATCTGTGTGTTAAACTTCTAAATTTAACTCATCCATCATCCATCTATTCAACAAATTATTATTAAATTATTATATGGCAGACCTAAAACTAATGTTTATAATTTAATAATTAAATAATATGATTTTTACTCTCAAGGAGCTCATTGTTTATGGGGTATATCTGTATGAATGATATTTTAAATTGGCATGTTAGAGTTATGAGTAACCAGGATCGCTGAAAGATGGTCATGGATAATTACAGTGAATTCATAATGATATGGAGAAAATAATATTCTTTTATCACACAGTGCCAGGGTTTCTTTGATTGTGGCAAACAACCCACCTTTATCAATAATATTTTTTTCTGGATAGATTCTATTTTGAGATACTAATTTGTATTTTTAATTCCTCATCCTTGCTTCCTTTTCCACACAGACAGGTGTCAGCTTTCACTTAGCTTCCCTCAATTATGTGTCTCCAACTTTTTCTGGCTTCAATTTTCTAAAATTTAAATTCTCCAGGGAATTTAAGTTTGCCTAAGTGAGAAAAGAGGAATCCTCGGTAGAAACTGAGTCTATGAAGAAACAGGAGGATCGGTGAGTGACTCAAGCTTCTTCCCCAGACTGAAAAAGATTGTCCTGCCCTGAGGAGAAGGGTAGAGAGATCTGTGTGTCCCTGAGTAACACATCTTGAGGTCAGGTTTCTGCCAGAGGCACCAAGGATGTGTTTAATACCGGACAGGAGCAGCTACCCAGTGCATCTAGGCAGACAGGGCTATAGCGCCAGTCACCAATTTCTTTTACTCATAGCAGAGCATCACTAGACTTGAGCAGTTACTGGGACAGAAATCAGGGACATCTCCGTGACACACAACTGCCTCGCTAATGTGGTGATAGTCCTGTGGATAACCCAGACGAAAGAAAAACCTTTGTTTTGACTTGTAGGATAATCTAGACAAAAGGAACACCTTTGCCATGACGGACATGTGTATTTCTTTCGGATGGAAGCTTAGGGCACAATGGTGAAATTACAGTGGTTTATAAGACATAAAGAGAAGGAAAAGGAAATTTTTTTTTTTGCATACTTGAGTTTGTGGTCTGGGGATTGTATTTGTTCACAGGCCCACTCTGGGGTAGAAAGGAGTTTCTCTGTCCTGGGTATTGGTCTAATGCTCAGGGGACTTAAGGCAAAGGGCTTTGCTTTCAGCAGAGAAGAAGGAGGGGCTGGTGGAGACAATCACAGGTCAGAGGAAGGGCCAGAAGAGAAGAAGAGCTAAACTTGGCTCCACAGGAGAGACCAACAAAGAGGAGAGTGTCTAAAGAGGAAAGGGTAAATGTACGTGAAGTAAAACTCCCATCCCCCTTAGGCAATTTTTATTTTTTAAGTGCTTTTTCTTTTTTCTTTTCTTTTCTTTTCTTTTCTTTTCTTTTCTTTTCTTTTCTTTTCTTTTCTCTTCTTTCCTTTCCTTTCCTTTCCTTTCCTTTTTTTTGAGAGAGAGAGAGAGAGCACACATGTACATGTGCATGTGAGGGAGGGGCAGAGGGAGAGGGAGAGAGAGTATCCTTAGCAGGCTAAGGATGGCATGGGTCTCGATCCCAAGACGTGAAATCATGACCTGAGCAGAAATCAAGAGTTGGATGCTCCATGGACTGAGACACCCAGGCGACCCAAGCAATTTTTATTAAAACTAGAAACAAACATCCTGAAATGGTGTGTGTGATAATATTGAAAAATAGAAGTGAAGGGGGTGATGTTTGCATAGGGATTTGAATGAGCTGGATAGAGACAGGCTATGAGGATAAGAGAACACCTGATAATTGGGGTGTAATTAATTAGTAAAGTACCCAAAATTCAAGTTTACCATGATCTTGATGACACACACACACACACACACACATGCACACACACACACACACACACACACACACACACAAATACACACACGAATGCTGGTGCCCAGAGTTTATATTTATCTGGGCAAAAAAAAAACAAAACAAAACAAAAAATAGATCACATTAAAATTTCCTTAAAGCAAAAATAAGAATTTACATCGTGTGTGCGCATATGTGTGTGTATTCCTTTTGAAAGGAAATTTATGTCTAGTGGTTGCTGACTTTGTTTCCTGCATTGAATTTATGCAGAAGGCTATATGCTATATAGACTTTTTGGCAAAAAAACTAAAGTAATAAAGTATCTATGTATTTTGGTAGTCACTGCTAGAATGATCTATGGAGTCTCGTATCATTGAACATCTACTGGGCCTTTTGATTGTGTGCAGTGATATAAAAAACTACATTTTTTTCAGTGTAGTAAGTTCATTGGAGACCAAGCCTTGATACGGTTTTCATAGTGTTATCATTCGTGTTATATACAAGAGGTTAAAAAAAAAAAACCCAGCAGTGTATTACTGAGATTTCTCTCTGGCTTAGCAATAAAAGGAAAAGAACATGCACATTCCCTATACTGCAGCATCTACTAACTATTGGTCTTATATTTTTCTTCTTCATTCATCACCTAGAGATTTTGACATTTACCATTTGCCAGTGAAAGACTCAGAGGAGAGAGATAAGTCAGTTTGATGCTAAAATCAACAGAGACAATAATATTAACACCGATAGAGTTGTTAAATGATCTTGACACATTCCTCTTTGGTCCCTTGGTTTTACTTTCTCTCAAACACCTGGATACTGATGGACCTGTGCAATCCAAGCCTTGGAATCATGTAATGGTGCCACACTTTATTTCACAGCCATAGTCTCACGTTACAGTCAGGGGATGGAAGGACAAAGTGGGAAAGAGATTTCTGGGTGTTTCTTGGGAGACAAGTCTGCTCACTGTTGCCCCCTAAGATTATTCCAGGGTGTAACTCTCTCCCTTGTCATTCCGAAATGTTCAAACCTGACTTCAGTTTAAAACCTTACTCCGTCCTTAATTTTATAAAATAGCATGAGAAGTTTCGTCCAAGTAGAAGAGGTTGGCAAGAAACTAAATTGAGACAGAAAGTGAGAGCAGAAATGTTTTAACATTTTAGAGAAATTGCTAGGAGAACAAATCACTAGTTGTATCTGAGAGAAAAAATTATATGAAACACAGCATAGAAAATAAAACTTTGCAAATTAATCAAGTCTTTCTAGTCGATTGGCAAAGTCTAGTTGACCAGGCATTTACTGAGCTTCTGCTGAGCGTATAGTGATCTGGGAACTTGTCCTTAAACAGTTAAAACCGTGCCGGGAAAATGAAACATTCGAAGATAAAATAAGCTAAATAATGATTAAATTCATAAAATTACAAACTACAGGTGGTGACAGAAATACTGAATCCGTAGGTCATTGAAGAGGAAAGAATGTGTTCAGAAGGGTGAACATCAGCACCACCTCTCTCCTGGGGAACAAAGGATAGGAGTCTTTGGTAGCCAGTGGGTAGTCTTTGAATGAAGGCAAAAACAGTCAAGTGCTTCATGGAAAATAAAATACTTTTGTATACTTTTGAAAATAGGAAAGGCTGAGAAAGAAAGGACCCTTTAGGAAGATTAACCTGAGCGATGAAAAGGAAGAGACTGCATGCTTTACACAGATAGAAATATAGCCAGTTATGGTAGATGGCAATGGATAAGGGTGAGGAAAAAATACTGACACAATTATCTTTGCTTGCTAATAAAAAGGAAAGCCATTTCTATGTTGTGGCCTCATTGCTGAATACGAAACTTAACTCTGTCCTAATCTGCAAATCTGCATGGCCTCTGTTTATTAGAGCTCCCAGGCCCTATCCAAAGGCTTCTAACACCTGGAATAATCTGTCCAGTGGCACAGCACAGAATGTATGTGTTAAGCCCCTCGACTAGAAAGCCATTTATTTGTACTGTCTAATGTTTATATATGTTTCTATCAAATGCTGAGGTTTTGTTCCTTTTTGCTGTTGTGGTCTAAATTCCATTTATTACTCAAATTTTAACGTCCAGTTTCATGTATTAGATGTCACTCTGACATGCCCCTGCCTCTGTATCTGTTCATGTCTTATGTCTTCTCTGGACACCAACTCCAATCCTCAGATTTGAAACATGCTTTCCCAGCTGGCTCCTTATGGACTTACACTGGCCTGAATGCAAGCAGAACCCTAGTTTCTCATTCAAGCTTAACTGAGCTCATTAGCTCTGAACTTGTCTCTGTCCTTGGGGAACATGCTATTTTCATATTCACTCTTTCTGCACTTAACTAATTCCTAGTTGTCATCTTCGGTTTGTGTGCTGCCTTCTCCACTCTGCTCTGGATGTTCTCTGCTGATTTGGAACCCTATCTTCTCTGAACCCCATCAAACTTCTTGTTGTCTTCTGACCACAACTTGCTTATGCCCATCTTTACTCCTGTAATTGCTTTTTTTTTTTTTTTGAAGGGTTTTTACACACCTTTACCATTGTGGGTCCTTCAAACACGTCAAAATCCATTTCAAACCCCACTGATTACTCGCGGCGCCTGGGTGGCTCAGTCGGTTGAGCGTCTGACTTTGGCTCAGGTCATGATCTCATGGTCGTGAGTTCAAGCCCCGCGTAGGGCTCTGTGCTGACAGCTCAGAGCCTGGAGCCTGTTTCGGATTCTGTGTCTCCCTTTCTCTCTGACACTCCCCCGTTCATGCTCTGTCTCTCTCTGTCTCAAAAATAAATAAACGTTAAAAGAAATAAAAAACCGACTGATTACAGAGAGCATTTTTGTCTGTTTACTTCCCACTATTATGTATTTTATTTAATTTTGTTATTTTGTTAACGCATCCTAAATAGATTTAAATTACTCATTTATATTCATTTCGAACCCAATTTGTTCCAAAGCTGGTGTAATGATTTGTATATACAGCAAGATAAAATTAAAATATTTTCAAATTAAGCAAATAAAAAAGAGGAGCACAAAATAAGATAAACATTATTATGTCCTAAACTCTTGGCTAGATATTAGACATGCTAACAATAAGCAAAAGAAAAATATGTCAGTTATGGGAATCAGTTTCTAAAACCACATTCTTCAGAAAAAATACTGAGACCAGACAGTTACTGATATCAGAATCTCCTCATAGAGAAAACACTATGCAATATAAGGGTAAATATCATCTTTAAAAAATGTTTATTTTTGAGAGGGGGGGAGGGGCAGAGAAAGGGGCAGAGAGAAGATCCAAGTGGGCTTTGTGCTGACAGCAGAGAGCCTGATGCAGTTGATGACCTGAGCTGAATTTGGATGGTTAATTGACTGAGTCACCCATGGGGCCCCTAAGAATGTCCCTACAGGAATCATCTACAAATTCTTAACAAATAACACAATTCATCCTTATGAACGGTCATGCATCTGTTTACTTTTATAGGTATATAAAATGGGACTGCTTATTTTAGAAAAATATATTAAATAATATGTTAAATTCTAAAATTTTATTTTCATTCAAAAAATTGAATAATAAAAATATTATTTTTATTTCAAGAAATTAAAAATAAAACTTCAAAATTAAGCTGCCAAAGTCTGAGTCGGAACACTTCCAAGCTGATGACAATAAAAAAGAAAAAAAGAAAGAAAGAAAGAAAGAAAGAAAGAAAGAAAGAAAGAAAGAAAAGTAGGCAAGGACAACTCTCAAAAAAGGTTTTCCAAGACCAGTCCTAAAGGTTTCCCTTTTGCAAATTCTTTCTTTTCTTCTGGCTGATTCACCAAGTCTGAGTTAGAAGAACTAATGATCTGATGCACAGCACCAGTGAAAAAGCCAATTCTGAAAAGAAGAGTGTTAACAGTCCGGGAAAAAACAAGAAATTCATTGGCCATCTTGTCTGGCAGGGTTCTCATTTCTTGAAGGCTCCTAGGCTTCTAACTGGCTGTGATGTTGCAAGCCAACAAACTACTCATTTATTAACATCCAAAGCTAGAGAAGTGTCCTGGTTTACACACACACACACTCACACACACACACACACACACACACACCCCTATAAAAATGACAACCCCCTTATACAACCTTGGTCAGTTTTTATTTCCCTTACCTTGATTTATTTTCCTTCGCAGTTCTTATTTCGTTTGAAAAAAATGTAGATCTGTTGGTTTATTGTCATTGTTCTTGATAGAATCCAAGTCCCTTAAGAGGGACTTTGTCATTTTATAATGTTTTTTCACTTCAAGTTCTCAACACTTAAGGCACTGCCTGACACATAGTAGGTTTGCATCAAGGATTTCTTGAATGGATAAATACATGTATTTATTCATCCATTATAAGTAATCCATACTGAATATTTACTCTGTAAATATTCATATACCACAGTTTCTGTGGTATGTAGGAACAAGAAATAGAGTGAATAGTTTCACCACCATCAAGTAAGTTGGTGAATTGGAAGATACATATTGGACATGTTAAAGCACATATGAAAATCAAGAACAATCAAGGAAAAGAACAGGTTGCTATGGGAAAAAAAGCAATAGGATGAGTTCTAATTTAGGCTGAAATTAAAGAAGAGATCTCTGAGGATATGACATTTAAGTTCATATCTGGATAACAAGGAAAAAAAACATGCAAAGAGTGAGGGTAAGAACATTCTATATATAGGGAAAAAAACCTTAGAATGTTAGAGGGACAAAAAGAAGGCTCGTTTCACTGCGCTGTGTGCCAAGTGGACTAAAAATACACAGCTCTATGCGCACGTCTGGAATGCAGAAGAAATGTCTGAGTTCTATATAGATCTGGGAATTATTAGCATGAGCCTGGTTTGTAAAAGCCTGATAATGAATGAGCTCCCTTATGGAGAGACTAGAGAGAAAGGGTCCTGACCAAGGCTGAGAAACTCCCACACTTATCAGTTAGGAAGCGAAGTGTGAGACAAAGGAGAATATGAAGAAATGGTCGGAGAAGTTGAAAGATAGTGCAGCTATCTCAAAGTATGGAAGACAAGGACAGAAAGGGTCTCAGAAGATGCTAGCTGACTGCTTCCAATGACCGCAAGTTCCCCCCAAAAGACTAAAAATCGACAATGGGTATGACAGAACAAAGGCTATTGTTGCCTTTCCCCAGAGCACATTTTTGTAGTGTCATGGAGAAGAAAGACAAATGTCTGTGAGGGAAAGAGAAAATGGAACTTGAAGAAGCAGAGACTGTGTATATAAAATGTGTTCCAAGAGTTTGATTATGAAGAAAGCCTGGAAAAATAGGAGGAGACATAGAAGGGGATGTTTGATGCGGGGGACTTTTGTGTTAAGTAGGTTTGTTTGCCAAGCAGAAAAACCCTGTCCAGGGGTGGGGTGGGAATATCTTTATAAAATATGTACATACACCCAGAATCCTGCCTTGAATTTCAAAGAATTCATAAGCCTTATTCAATCTTTTCAGAATTAGTGGATCTCAGTTTAATAGCGGATGCCCTAAGATGCACTTAGACATTTTTTTAAGTGATGGTCTTTCACATATAACTTTAAAACAGGAGATTGATGTATTCATGCAATAACCTATAATAGGTTTTTATTTATCCAGAAATCTGCTTTCTCTCCTCTTTTTTATATTTCCTTTCTTTGTGTTATTTGGTTCCCCAGTTGGGGATCAGCATGGTATAGTAGAAAGCTCATTTCTTCCAACGGGAATAAAATACCTATCACATAAATTTATTTGAAATAATAATCCTTTCGCCAACTTTGTGTATGAAAAAACTGCTGACTCTACATAGGTGATCAAGTGATTGCTAGTATTTCTGCCTGTTTCTGTATTTCTGGGAAATCTACACAGAGGGTTATAAAGTTTAACAATGTGCTCTCTCTTTTTAGGAGAATGACTTCAGGTGCACAGTTCAGCTTCATGCTAATTTTAAAATGATTTCTGCTGGTGATAATGACTGAATTGATTATAAATCGAGAGTGCAGATGGCCCATTGGTCACCTCTGGCATGCCTACTTCTATGCCATGGGACTATAATAAGGAAACCTGAATACGTCCGTATTTTGTTGTAATACTAATCCAAGACTTTTCCCACCCCGGCATCCAAAACTAAGACCAAAAAAGTACAAATGAGAAGAAATATCCTATGTTTCTTATAATTAAATGTAATATTTTTATTTTTTTAAACTTTATTTATTTATTTTAAGAGACAGTGAGAATGGGGGAGGGACAGAGAGAGAGGGCAAGAGAGAGAATCCCAAGTAGTCTCTGCACTGTCAGTGCAAGGCCCCATGCGGGGCTCGAACTCAAACTGTGAGATCGTGACTTGAGCTGAAATCAAGAGTTGGACATTTAACCGACTGAGCCACCCAGGTGCCCCAGATAATTAATTATAATGAAATTAAGTAAATATTTTCCAAATGAAGACAGAGAAGACTGTCATATCAGTATCAATAGTGACAAAATTCTTTGTTTTTAAAACAGATATTATGTGTAGTTTCGCATGGCAATTGGAGAGAAAGTCAGAATGAAGGTTTTATTTTGTTCATCCCATGTCTTCAGGTATCACTCTGCTAAAAGCATCATGCATATTTGAACGTTGTTATGAATTCATCTTTGGAGAGAGTAGGACAAAATGCTATTTTAATGCAACTAGAAACCAAAGTAATGTATGCCGTGCCAGTGTTCTAAAGGTGAGGACCACAGAGAATACAAGGTGGCAGGAAGCAAGATTGGAGACTGAGACAGACCCTCTGATGAAGTGCTCTGGTCCTGCTTTTAATTCTCTATCATTCTCACATAGAGATGAGATGATCGTAGAAATCAAGTATTGGTCGCGTTCTATCAAGTCTTTCATCCATCAAACATGCTATTCTGCTTCTGTCAGTCACTAACATCCAATAAGAATTCTTACCATTTACACAGTTACTTTGTATTTTCAACGTACTTTGTAGCTATTAGTGAACTCTGAGTATCTATATATGACGCTCGGTTTGTAATAAAACCATTTTACTCTCTTCTCCTATCCTGTGCCATTTTATTGATAAACAAGCCTGTCTCAGTAATATTTGCTCATGAAGGATGTTCATTTGACAAATATGTGACAGGCTTCAAGTCCCCATCAATTAAAGAGATCTCTTTATAGCTAAATATTTCATTGTATATTTTGACAGAAATGGAATCATAGAGTACAAACACTTTTTAAACTTATTTTCACTGAATAACTTAATATTAATTAAGGGTACCTTTTAAACAGCCTACTTGTACAGTTCCTATTACCTACAATGTTTGACTCGAAGGACAGTAGTGTTTTAGCTCCTGGGATCGTCAGCAATACCATTGCCTCTTAAAGTGTCTTTATCAATACTTGGTCACAGAAATGAAATCAGAGCTCCAAACAACATTCCAAGAGGGCTTTTTGATAGACATATGGAGTTGAGGGGGTGTGGGTGGTGGGTTACCTCAGCAAGGCAGGTATGGGATTACATGAGGCCACTTGCATTGGCAAAATAGGTTTGCATAAACACCTTTACTGACAAAAATAGGGCCTCAAATTTTCACAATTCTGACAATGACTGGCTTATTCAGTAAATCACAAAATCCTAGAAAGCAGACGTTAGAGTCATTAAAAAAATAAATCAACAAATATCAATTGCTGATTTGTAAAAGGAATCTCCAGAATAAAATTAAACACGACTGTTAATGATAAATTTAAATATTTTATAACCTGAGCCTAAAATCTTATAATGTGTATGATTATCAATGTGCCTCAATAATTAGGAAACGGTATCATGGGAGAATTTAGAGTTAAGTGGAAAAGATCAGGCAAACAAAGAGCTCATATAAATATATGATGTAAGATGTTAAAAATCTTATTTTATTATTTACCTTCTACATGCCAACAAGTTATTTGTTTCTTTATTCTGGGATTTTATTTTAACTTTTAAGTTATCCCATGTGATAGTATTTTATTTCCATTTGAAGAAACTGGGACTTTTCCGCATGGCTTTCTACTGCACAATGCTTATTCCCAACTGAGTAGGAGAAAAATTAAACACTAAGAAATGAAATGTAAAATAAGGAGCAAGGTAAATAAACTCCTTAACATTAATAAGATATGACAAAAATTAATTATTGGCTGTTATAATTTGTTAATAGTGTTCATTTTGATGCTTGTCAAAAACTTCATTGTCAAGGAAGATTTAATTTAAAAAGTATAGAAATTATAGTCCTAGAGGTCAGAACACCAAGGCAATTATGGAAAACATTTAATGTTGTAATAACGTATATTTCATCAAAAGGTAAATGTTAAACTTTAGAATATAAGGCAAGGGAAAGGGGGCTACTTAGTAATATTGGGAAGAGAGTGAAATGGTAGGAAAACAGACAGGGGATCTGAATGGGGAAAAATTAAGCTACATGGTATAGAGTTCCTGAAAGTGCCCAAAAGTGCCCAAAATGTGTCTCAAAAAATGGTTTATCATCTCAAATGAAAAAAGGCCTTCTAGGCTGGGCAGAGACCATGGGTACCACACAGCCATCTTTTAATTTTGGATCTATTAGTTCAAAAGCTTCTGAGCCTTATGTGACATGCACACATATTTTTTCTTTAACTATCTGAGGTGACATTTCCCTCTTTTTATAAATGAGGAAACCAAGACTAAATGATGCTGAGTAGTTTGTTCAGGTATAAAAAGATAAGATATATTGTAAACTTAGATGTGAGTTCAGGCTTTGGTAGCAAAATCTTTATAATGCTTATAACCACTATTTTTAGAATAATTATCAAAGTTGTTTGGTGTTGCTAATTGAATCAAAAGCCAAAAAGTTGTGCAAACTGAATTCAACACTACTTTGAAAGGATCATATGCCATGGGATTTATTCCAGACGTGCAAGGATGGTTCAATATCTATAAATCAATCAACATGATACACCGCATTAACAAAATAAAGATAAAAATCATATGACCATCTCAATAGATGTAGAAAAAGCATTTGACAAAATTCAACATCCATTTATGTAAAACTCTCTCAATGGAGTGAGTACAGAGGGTGTACCTGAACGTAACAAAGGCCTTATATGACAAGTCCACAGCTAACGTCATACTCAGTGGTGAAAAGCTAGAAATCTTCTCTTCGAAGATCAGGAAAAACACAAAAATGCCCAATTTTGCCACTTTTATTCAATACGGTATTGGAAGTGGTAGCCAGAACATTAGGCAAGCAAAGCTGAAAGCTTTTGCTGTAAAATCAGGAAAAGACAAGGATGCCCATTCTCACCACTTTTATTCAACATAGTATTGGAAGTCCTAGCCAGAGCAACTTGGCAAGAAAAAGAAATAAAAGACTTCCAAATTGGAAAGAAAGAAGTAAAACTGTCACTATTTGCAGACGACATCTATACCATCTATATATCTATATATCTATACCTATATAGACATCTACATATCCACATATCTATATGTATATACATATGTATCTATACATATACATATATAGATGATAGATGATAGATACAGATGATATAGATATAGATACAGGTAGATACAGATATATAGGAAACCTCTAAAAACTCAACCAAAAATATTTGAGAACTAATAAACAAATTCAATAAATTTGTAGGATACAAAATCAAAACAAAAATCGATTGTGTTTTTATACACTAAAAAAAAGCTATCAGAAAAAGAAATTAAGAAAAACAATCCCACTTACAGTTGCATTAAAAAGAATAAAATATCTGGGCATGAATCTAACCCAGGAGGCAAAAGACCTCCACCTTAAAAACTATAAGACAATGATAAAAGAAATTGAAGAAGACACATGAAATGGAAAGATATTCTGTACTTATGGGTTAGAAGAATTAATATTGTTAAAATGTCCATACTACCCAAAGCAATATATTGATTCAAGGAAAACTATATTATAATCAGTAAGGGATTTTTCACATAAATAGAACAAACAATACTAAAATTTGTATGCAACCAAAAAATATCCTGAGGCCAAAGCAATCTTGAGAAAAAAGAAAAAAGAACAGACCTGGAGGCATCACACTCCCTGACTTTAAACTATACCACAAAGCTATAGTAATCAAAAGAGTATAGTATTATCTGTAATACCTAAAACCATAAAACTGAAGAAAACGTAAGAAATTCTTTGAAATTGGTCTTGGCAATAATTTTTTTGTTCTGATTCCAAAAAAAAAAAAAAAAGGCAGCAAATGCAAAAATAACAAATGAGATTGTATCAAAGTAAGAAGCTTGTGAACAGCAAAATAAATAATCAACAAAATGAAAAGGCAACCTACTGAATGGAAGAAGGTATTTGCAAATCATATATCCAATAGGTTAATATCCAAAATATATAAAGAACTTCTACAATTCAGTAGCAAAAAAAATTAACAAATGGGCAGAGGATCTGAATAGACATTTTTCCTGAAGAAGCCATACAGATGGCCAAGAAGCACATGAAATGGTGCTCAACATCACTCATCATCAGGTAAATGCAAATCAAAATGCAAATCAATGACATACCACCCCACACCTGTCAGAATGGCTAAAGTAAAACAATACAAGAAACCTCAGATGTTGGTGAAGATGTGGAGGAAAAGGAACCCTCTTGCACGGTTGGTGGGAATGCTAACTAGTGCAGCTCCTGAGGAAAACAGTATGGAGGTTCCTCAAAAATTAAAAATAGAATTACCATATGGTCCAGTAATTGCACTACTGGTTATTTACCCAAAGAACATGAAAACACTGATTAGAAAGGATATATGCACCCCTATGTTTATTATAGCATTATTTACAATAGCCAAATTATGGAAACAGCCCAAATGTCCAATAATAAATAAATGGATAAAGAAGATGTGAATCTATATAAAATCTTTATCTACATAATTTATATCTATCTATATCATCTATATATCTATATCTACATCATCTCTATCTACATCATCTCTCTATGTCTGTATCTATATCTAATCTATACCTATACCTATATCTATGATGGAATATTATTCAGCCATAAAATATGAGATCTTGCCGTTTGCAACAACATGGATTGATCTACAGAGTATAGCACAAAGCAAAATAAGCCAGAGAAAGATAAATACCATATGATTTCACTCATCTGTGGAATTTAAGAAATTAAACAAATGAACAAAGGAAAAAAAGAGAGACAAACTAAAACAACAACAACAACAACAACTACAAAACAAACAGATTCTTAACTACATAGAAAAAATAGTTACCAGAGGGGAGGTGGGTGGGGGTATGGGTGAAACAGGTGAAGGGGATTAAGACTACACTTAACTAAGGGTGTCTGGGTGGCTCAGTTGGTTAAGCATCTGACTTGATTTTTGCTCAGGTCATGATCCCAGGGTTATGGGTTTTGAACCCTGTGTCGGGCTCTCTGCTGGGCATGGAGCCTGTTTAAGACTCTCTTTCTCCCTCGCTCTCTGCCCCTCCCCTGCTCGTGAGCCTACCACCTGCCCACTCTCTCTCTCTCTCAAAAAAAAAAAAAGACTACACTTATTTTGATGAGCACTGAGTTATGTATGGAATTGTTGAATCACTATATTGTACACCTGAAATTAATATAACACTGTATGTTAACTATACTGGAAATAAAATAAAAGTAAACAAAAAAAATAGCTATAATCCTGCCATCAAGAGATAATCACACAATTTTAAGTATTCCTTTGCTGTTTTTTTCATAAAGTTTTTCAAAATTTATATGTGTGTTTGGACTTTTGCCTGTATATACATTTGTTCTGTAGATTTTCTACAACACGTTATATAGTAGTTGCCTTATTTTGCTAAAGCTGTCGTAACAAAGTATCACAGACTGATGGCTTAAACAACATGAATATTTTGTCTCACTCTCTGAAGGCTGTAAGTTTGAGATCAAAGTGTTGGCACAGTTGCTTCCTTCTGAGGGCTCGGGAGGCCTGGGAGGGAGATGCTGCTTCCTGCTTCTCCCCTAAGTTTTGGTGGTTTTCTGGCAATGTTTAGCATTGTTTCACTTGTGGACCACAGGTATTGAAAATAAACATCAAAAGGAGGAGTCAGGAGCTCTCCATGAGAATGCTGAGGGGTAATGCATTTTTGATTGTTTGGAAGGACCCTTCTACACATGTCAAGAGTTCACTCAGAAGGATGCCTTTTTCCTCTGAGAAACACAAATGATGCATTTCCACATTGGAATGCTGGTCAGTGGATCCTTTCCAAAAGAAAAAGTTAAGGAGGTTTTCAAAAACTTTAGGAATATCAGAGGGGGAAAAATCCCACCATCACCACTACTGCCGTCATCATCATCATCATCAAATTAGTCCTTGCAACAATCTCAAAAAGGTTCCTCGGTGAAGTATAAAGGCAGGGATGAAGAACACTGATTTCTAGTTGTCTTGAATTCTGTGCCATCAAATTATCAGCATGTAATGGAATCAATGCTGAAAATTTCAACATTTCTCTCTGTGTGTGTGTGTGTGTGTGTGTGTGTGTGTGTGTGTGAGTTAGGATGCTTAAATCAAATGGAAACTCATCCCTAACCCTTTGTAATTTCCTACTTTGGTGTCTGTGATGATGATGAACCTTTATCCTGGCTTCAGGAAATAAACAACGATTCAATCCAAAAAAAACCAAACAACAACAACAACAAAAAACAAAACAAAAAAACAAACAAACAAAAAAAAAACGTTTTTTGTCTTTATGTCCATGTGGCATTTTCACTGCGTGTGTCTCACTGTGCCCAAAGGTCCCTGTTTTATAAAGACAACAATGATATTGGATTAAGGCCTGCTCTTATGAAATCATTTTAACTTGATTCTCTCTGGAAAGACCCTATCTCCTAATAATGTCACGTTCTGAGATACCGAGGGCTAGGACTCAAACATATCTTTTTGGGGAGTACACAAATCAAGTCATTATTGTCTCAGTTTCTGAAACTCTTTGAAAATCTCATTTGTAAAAACTGCGTAATGTTTTTATTGTTAAGACAGAGCTTGTTTTCCTTAAACATTACCCTTTTGTTGGACATTTATTTGTTTAACCTTCTTCAGCTTATAATAGTGCTATGAATATTCTTATGCAGAAAAATTTTATGTATCTCTGAGTCTATACTTGATTTAAAGTTCTAAAAATAGAAACAGTATAAAGGTATGGATATTTATAAGACTTTTGATATTTATCGCCTAATTTGTCTCATAAAAAGTGTGGGGGTTATGGTTTAAAGTATTTAAAAATATGGTTGGCAAATACTGAAACTCATTGCTTTAATGTAAATACTTTGCTTATAATGAGGTTGAATATTTTTTATGTTGCCATTCTTTTTTATATTGACTACTCAATTGCTCTGCCCATTTTCTATAGGGGCATGATAGTCATCCCCTTGCTGATTTATAGGATAAAGTTTTAATATATATCACTTTCATACATAGAGAGCTTATTTTAATTGTCATGTTTGGTTATACAATATAAAATCAAATATGCAATTACTTAAAAATATGTATAGGTTCATCTTTTCATCAATAAAATTACAGTCCCTAAAAAATCTGGAATCCATTATTTATAGGAAATATTTAGGATTTTACATCCTGATAGGAGATATAATTCTAGTTATCCAGCTGCTGCAGAAGACTTACACATCAATGAAAGTTAATTATAAGTTTTCTCTGACACAGAAAGGTGAAGTGACTTTCCAATGTCATAAAACTAGAGAATAGCAGAAGTGGGAATAGAATTCAGGTCTACTGAATCCCAGTGCAATACTTTAGTAAGTAGTCAACTATGATTTGTTGTGAAATAATAATTGCTAATTACTTTGGGTATTCCTTTCATCCTTAAAAGATCTAATAGTGCTCACAAGTTCATAAAGTTTATCCAATGGACAACAATGCCTTATGAGAGGATTTTCCTTCAATATTATGTCAAATGAACTTTTTAAATTTGGTGATTTCAATAACAGTTTCAACTGGATTCTCTAATGGCAGCTGTTGACTTTCTTTCTAAAGGTGGTGATGGGAGTATACAGGGCCTCTGCACCAGAGATGCAGAATGCTAACACTTATTGCGTTCCCACTATGTGTCAGATATTTGCATAGTATCAAATGTATTCCTTAATATTCAAAGAGATAAGAATTTTACAGATTAGAAACTGAAGGTGAGGGGCGCCTGGGTGGCTCAGTCGGTTGAGCAGCCGACTTCGGCTCAGGTCACGATCTCACACTCCGTGAGTTCGAGCCCCGCGTCGGGCTCTGAGCTGACAGCTCAGAGCCTGGAGCCCGTTTCAGCTTCTGTGTCTCCCTCTCTCTGTGACCCTCCCCTGTTCATGCTGTCTCTCTCTGTCTCAAAAATAAATAAACGTTAAAAAAAAAAAATTAAAAAAAAAAAAAAAGAAACTGAAGGTGAGATGGGCCCCGAGACCAGCAGATCAAATAGAAGAGCTGAGCTTCGAACTGAGAGCAAACTCCAAAGATCCCATTCTCTCCAAGACACTATAGTCTTTCCACACTCTACGAAAGAACGCGTGGTAGTATTTCTTGTGTCTTGAAGAGCCACTGAAAAAAGCAGAGATGGGAACACAGATAATAAGTAATGGATTCTGTGCAGTACATTTTTTTAAATGACATCATTAGATTAGAAGTAAGGAGTCAATGATTAAAGTAACGTTTTCTGAAGATGTTCAAGGCATCATTCAAACCTCACATTCACAACCTTATCATGACTATTTTATTGGTGAGGGCATTAAGTTTCAAAGAAGTTAAGGCCATCAAGGCAGTTAGTGGTAGAACCAGGATTGAAAAAAACGTATGTCTGACCCCACAGTTTGAGAATTTCTTTAACTAAGCCTTTGAGATTCCTTCCATTGTGAGGCTAGTTTTGTTTTTGTTTTTTGTTTGTTTGTTTGTTTGTTTTTTTTCCCCCTCAAATTGAAGAGGACATAAAGAAGTCTGATAGGAGCTACATCTGATGGATGGATGCATACATGATCTCACCTACTCCTCGAAAACAGTTTTAGTTGTTTTAAAAAAATTTTTTTTAAATGTGTATTTGTTAACAGGTAATCGGAGCTCAGAGTACATGAGCAACTATAATTAGTCTGTGATAAATCTTAGAGACAAGCCTAATTGTGACTTTATCCACATAATACTTGAGTTTTATTTCTTTTAAATCCCTTGGCTAGTATTATCTGTTATGGTAATGGCATTTTGATATCAGTAAGCATAAGGCATTTCTCAAAAGAAAAGATGCAAATACCCTGGCTCCAGCTCACATACTTGGCTTAAGTATCTGGGAGAGAGACTCATATTTTTTAAGAACTACCCTGAAATAACAAACACTGCAGTATTCTGGGAAAATAAACACTAAAAAAAATTCATAGGCTAAATTGTATAACCTTATGGGAAATTTTTAATGGAGAGTCCTATTCAAGAGAGATAATTCTCAGACTTTGGTGAACATTCCTAGAGATACTAATTCAGGAGGTCCTAGAAATGGACATTGGTGAGTTATGCGTGTTTACTGATACCAGCCTATTTTATTCTATACTATATGAAAACCTGGAAAATATTTACTATACTATCTAACTTATACCTTAAAATTCAAAGAGATAAGAATTTTACAGATTAAAAATTACCCATGAGATTATTGGTGAAATGACTTAGAATCTTTCTAGACTTTCACTGGGTGATCTTGGTAGAAAGAATTAATCATTATATTCTGCCTAGTTACATCTGATTGATGATGTCTGAAATTTGTTAAGAATAAAACTATATAGTAACAGAAAAAGGACTTTTAAGTACCATGTACTCTTGGGGCCCTGGTTATCAAATGTTACTGGGCCTTATATAACCGATTTTCTAAATTAGATACACAATTTTTATACTGAGTGTTCATTGTACCGTCTCCCCAGAATGTTAGAACAGCCAACACAAGTACTCTTCAGTGTCTGACTTCCATTCTCACATATCATCTGTGGATGGCCACACCAGGTAAATTTCAAAGAACAATTATGAACTTGATAAAAACACTTAAGAAAGTGTGGTAGGGTCTCCTCCCTAAGGGCGGGGGGGTGGGAAACAACCTCTAGGTAACCTGACCATGCGCGTACGTGACAACATCCCTCATGACCTTGTAACATGAGACCGGTCAATCAGACTGCATGTTTGTGTGTGTTACCATATATGGGAGACAAAAAGGTAGAAAATATATAAAAAACTGCACCACGTGGCATTTGGGGCTCAGTTCTTCAGGTACGAACCCAACGGAGGGGTGCCAGCAGGAATAAAGTTGCTTCCTGGTGTCACGATTCTCTGTGGGAGAATCCTGCTACAAAAGAGTCTAAGATACTTTTTCTGGATTGAGTCAGGACATCAGAGCCCACAGTATAGAGAGTGCGTAATCTGAGTGCATCATAAAAAACAAAACAAAAAAAAAACCCCGAAAAACCTTTTACTGACCTTCATTTAGAGGTTATGCAACAGGGCACATTGAGAGACATTACTAACTAGAAGTGTCACTAAGCAACTCATGGTTGACTTTTATTTGTTTTAAGTATGGTGATGAGCGTGTGGTTCACTACACAGAGTGATGATGTTATAAAGAAACATGGGAATTTTTTTGCTTTCAAGTATAGGAATCAAGAATAGTTATTCTTGACCCAACTCTTTTTGTTTCATGGACACTGAGAATCATATAAGTGATTGGGTTGCCCACTTTGAATTAGTTTCTAGAAAGCACAGAATGAAAGTTATGACCCACTTTTTAGTAGAAAATTATGTGCCTTAATCTCATCCTAGCCATACCATGCTTTTCCTAGTCTTTTCTTCTTGTCGCATTTCATTTATTTTATATCCAAAATCAAACTCTGTAATCTTCATAAGCCACTATAAGTCATATATTGTGACATAGTCAGGTAAAAGTAAACTAAGTAAACTGATCAATGTTAAATATTTTTTAATTAAACTAATGTAATATTTTATTTTATTTTATTTTTTTAATTTTTTTTTAAGTTTATTTATTTTTGAGACAGAGAGAGACAGAGCATGAACGGGGGAGGGTCAGAGAGAGGGAGACACAGAATCGGAAGCAGGCTCCAGGCTCTGAGCCATCAGCCCAGAGCCCGAAGCCGGGCTCGAACTCATGGACCGCGAGATCGTGACCTGAGCTGAAGTCGGATGCTTAACCGACTGAGCCACCCAGGCACCCCAAACTAATGTAATATTTTAAAAACTTATGCTTAGTTGCTTCACATTAGAGATTGTTTAAAAAAAATTTTTTTTAACGTTTTATTGATTTTTGAGACAGAGAGAGACAGAGCATGAGCAGGGGAGGGTCAGCGAGAGGGAGACACAGAATCTGAAACAGGCTCCAGGCTCTGACCTGTCAGCACAGAGCCCGATGTGGGGCTCGAACTCACGGACCGCGAGATCGTGACCTGAGCCGAAGTCGGCCGCTTAACCGACGGAGCCACCCAGGCGCCCCTAGAGATTGTTTTTAAAGAAAACAATTTATTAGCTATCATTCTATTTCGTTATCAATATGCTCTTTCTAACATGAATATATTTATATATTTAAAATATGTGTCTTCATGTTCTTTACCACTTACAATTTCATGATATTAAAGGGTATTTGTCATCAATCATTTACCTGCAAAGTAACGAAATATTACTCTCAAAAATTATGGTCAGACCTTTAAAAACACTTTATGAGGACTTTTTAAAACATCACTTTATGATTACGGATAGCTGTGTTGTCTATACTTTGATAAACATCTCAACAAATAATTTAGAATCACTCTTTTCATTGCTTACTTCAGAAAACCCATGGCAGGGACCCCAGTCGAGCAGGGTAACCCCTGTATTCTTATAAGTATAGGTCATATCTTCTGGATATTGTCAAACCAGTATTCTTCTTGGTGGTGTGGAGGGAGGGTTAGGTTGAAATCATTTTAATGCAGGAGAAACTTAATAAAGGAAGCCATAGTGTGTAGGTGTGCACCATAATAATTAAGTATTTCCATAGTTGACTGCGACCCTTATTAAGCAATGTGCCAAATGCTAGGCTGGTTTTCATAATGGATGCAGGGGAAGAAGTCACACACGCCAACGTAATGGAACACATTAATAAAAGTTTGCACAGTGGGTATCCTTCGTGCAGGCTGTGGTGACAAATATCCATGCCTTTACAAAGTACGTGCCATTATGTTGTTTAGTCCTCTGGGACTCACTTGCCATTTTACCGTCTATCATTTATTTTCTGCTCTGGTGTGTGTGCTCTGAGTGATCTCAACAGAAGGTCACAGCCAGTGACGTTTCCCTATCAAACACTTCTTTCTTTGCTTTTATTTTTTTTCTTGTCTGGGGGCTTTGAATGGTTTGCTTTTCAAGCTGATTGTCCTTCATTTTAGTAAATGTCCCAAGGAGATTCAGAGTAGGTCCTAGGACTCAGGTCTTCCATCAGTGTGTGTGGTGCGTGTGCTCCTGTGGTCTTGCCAGTTCCCATTTCTATAAATAACGGCTGGAACGTTTGCGGTGACACTTTTATTGTCTTTAATCTTATCTCTTGTTACTTTTAAGGTCTTATAAAAAGAAAAAAAAAAGAAAAGAAAGAAGCTTGTCTCAGTCTCTGCATTTTTGCGCCCATTGGCTATAAGCAGGTGGGCAGCAGTACTGTATTATAGCTCTTAGAACTACATCCCGGTTTCCATCAAAGTTCTCCTCATTCAGGCTCGGCTATCAAAGTAGAGGTGGGGGACCGATAGTTAAATAGCGTATCACCAGAGATCAGGATACAGTGTTCTCACTACATAAAATAGCTTTGACTGTTTTAAGCGCAGCAAATTATCTTTTTCCCCATTTTTATTTCCAAGCCAGTGTTTAACAATGGACCTTTACAAAGGGACCTATTAAAACATCGCCGCATCATCTCAGGTCCCGGTTGTCCGATGGTGAAATTGAAAGAGTGCACACACAGGGAGAGGACACCGTGCCTTTTCCAGGAGAGGCAGACCTGTAATCTTGTCGAAGGCACTCAATTACGGCTCTGTGATAGGGGTAGTGGACATTAACACCAGGGCTGCTCTGAGCACCCCCAAGGCGCCAACACCTGGAAAGTCTTTTATGCTCTGCCTCATCATTTCCAGTATGGTATTTTTAGACCTCACAAAGCTGGCATGCTGGGCATCCGTCCCTCCTACTTCACTATCTCCCTCCCTCTCTCATTTTGAGGCGGCGGGGGCTGGCGTAACAGCTGAATAGTAAGCTAGCTCCGGACAGATGTCCACACTGCTGCTCTACCTCCTATGCAAATATTCTGAGCGGAGCCAGAAGAGGAATCAGAACAAAGGAGAAGGGAGAATTTGCTCATTTGGGGACCAGATTTCAAGCTTTTTGGGTGTGGCACTCATTTAATTTGGGAGAGGTAGCAATGTGATAAGCAAGTCCTTGGTGAAACCCTATTACTTACTTGCAATACGCTTGAAGCTTTTCTTTAGTTGAACACAGGAAACCAGTGATACCTGTGGCAATAAATCATTCTTAAATACATCAAATATGTAATTATGAGACATGAAATGTGAAGGAAAGGGCTTTATGTTATTGGATTTTTAAAAATTGCTCTTACCTTTGATAAATTTTTTATTCAGTCTGTTTAAAAATTGCTGCTCTCAATCATGATCTGTTTTCAACATTTTCATTAATATACATGCTAATTTCATGTCTAAATCAAACAATAGTGAAACTACATTTGGTCTGCACTCTTCAAACAAACTACTGTCAACATGCTTTTGTGAATAAAATTCCTGTTAATCCACATGTGTATTTTTTATGTAGTTCAAAAGAAGAATATCTAATATGAAAAATATGTTATCTATTGCTCCTCCTCATCACCAATTAAAAATATGATTTTATGTTGGGTGTGTCTTCCATTAAGACACATTATGTCTTTCCCAATACGCTAAGTAATGCATAGCTACTTGATTATTTTGAGAAGCGACGTCCTAATTTGTTTGTCAGTTCAGCATAAATCCAGGAATTTTTAATCCCATGATTTGCCATGTCAGTCCTGGGCTGGTTCCCTCCCGGATCCATTACTGACACTCGCCCTCATCTGCTCTGTATTGCAGGGTGATGACCCTGCAAACGGTTTCTCAGGGTCCCTTGCCAACAGTTTCCATTTAAGTTTATGCCACAAGAGGCATTGGAGGGAGACAGGAAGAGGGAAGAGAGAAGCCTGCTTCTTTTCTCAGATTTGGTAGATGTCTCTGAGAGTGACTGAGTCTCTGCTGTAAATCCCACTTTCAACGGGAAGTCCCTCCCCCACCACACCAACTCTTACCAGGCAGAAGCTGTGATGGTTCCAGATCCTGCCTGGTGGCCCCAGCTCCTGGTCTCTCCTAGAACTGCTGCTTCTGTTGGCTCCTGAGGGTACTAGCAGCTTCCCGCTACTCCTAATCTCTGGTTTGCCTCACAATTCAGCTAAACCAACATTTTTTTTTAATTGAAGTATACCTGGCATACATTATATTGGTTTTAAATGTATAACATAGTTTCAATAATTCTATACATTACTCAGTGCAGTAATTATAGTCACCATTTGTCACCATTCAAAGTTATTACGATATTATCGTCTCTATTCTCCATGCCCCATGACTTACTTAGTATGTAACTGGAAGCTTGTAGCTTTTAATCTCCTTCATCTATTTCTCCTATCCTTCTACGTATCTCCCCTCTTGCAATCATTAGTTTGTTGTCAGTATTTAAGAGTCTAATTTTATTTGTTTTTTTGTTTTGTTTTGTTTTCTAGAATCCACATGGAAGTGAAATCCTATGGTATTTGTCTTCATCTGTCTGACCTATTTCCCTTGGCGTAACACCCTCTAGGTCCAACCACATTGTTGTGAATGGCAAGATTTCATTCTTTTGCATGGCTGAGTAATATTCCATCATATCTATATACTACATCCTCTGTATCCATTCATCTATTGATGGATAGTTGGACAACCGATCTCTTTTTAACAAACCCATTGCATAGCATGGGAATGCTCTACAAGAGAACCTGCTGTGGTTCTGACAATACATCACAGTTGGCGACTGACAGACAACTTCAACTACTGCACCTTTGGATGTTCTATTGGTTCCAAACTTATTGCGGGCTCCTCTAAGTCAATGTTTACAGATGATGAGATTATTTGAACCAGGCCATTACTGAATAAGGCAAGATTTCTTTTAGTGGTCTTGGGGTTTCACATCAGCGAATCCCAGATTTTTCCAGAACTATGCCATGATCTGAGACTTTTCCTACCCAATCTTCCCTCCTTCCATCTCTCTCTCATAGTTGTAGACCTGCATCATGATCTGATAGCTCTTTATCTAGTCCGGTTCCTTTCTCCTCTCCTTAGTATTGTAGTGCGTGTTGTGAATCTGTAAGAAAGGGAATATAGAATTTTTCAACTGCACTGGTTCACAAAGGCCTACTTTTATTATTTTTTTTACGTTTATTTATTTTTGAGACAGAGAGAGACAGAGCATGAACGGGGGAGGGGCAGAGAGAGAGGGGGAGACACAGAATCGGAAGCAGGCTCCAGGCTCTGAGCCATCAGCCCAGAGCCCAACGCGGGGCTCGAACTCATGGACCGCGAGATCGTGACCTGAGCTGAAGTCGGACGCTCAACCGACTGAACCACCCAGGCGCCCCAACAAAAGCCTACTTTTAGAAAACCTTCAGGGGATATTGCCCTATGCAACATTCTCTGGGGAATAGTCTTGTACTTTTTAAACACAGTAGTTTATTACCTTGAAAATTTGCTACTTATTTTCTAGTTAATCAAGATATAGAAAGTGAAATTGCAGAGTTTACTGCAATTAAGGCAGGAAGGAGCCCTTGTTGAACGGATGTTACATGGCAGTATGGGGAGATGACTGAGTCTTTAAAAGGATGGGATGTGGTCAAGTCAAAAGAGAAAAAGGAAATGATTATATTGTAAGCGTCTTCAATATGCCAGATTATTTAGTAGGCTTCCCCTAATAGCAAGCTTTGTCTGTCCCTAAAACCTTTCCATGAAAGCTCTAAACCTAATTATTATTAAGATAAATCATTTGATATTTTCAGTCTTGTGTTGATACTTTGATGAAAGAAGTGCTGGTTTATATTTTCCATGGAAAATTTTGTTCCTGTCATCACTGTATCTTGATATAATTAATTTCTATATTATTATAATACCAAAATAGATTAAACATTTATATGAACTAAGTGGAAATAAATCAATTTTATCATGTATATCCTTTATGACTATGCTTTTTAAATTTTTTTTGCTTTCTCCTTTGGAAGCTGGTTATGAATTAAATGCTTTTAAGACTTCGGTTTTCTGGGGGCGCCTGGGTGGCTCAGTCGGTTGAGCGCCCGACTTCGACTCAGGTCACGATCTCACGGTCCGTGAGTTCGAGCCCCGCGTCGGGCTCTGGGATGATGGCTCAGAGCCTGGAGCCTGCTTCCGATTCTGTGTCTCCCTCTCTCTCTGACCCTCCCCCGTTCATGCTCTGTCTCTGTCTCAAAAATAAATAAACGTTAAAAAAAAAATTTAAAAAAAAAAGACTTCGGTTTTCTGTAGTATATCTATATAATAACCTCTCATTTTCTTTCATAATATCCAGTTGGATTTCTTGTGATTTTCTTACCCTTATATGTCTAAATTGAAAATTTTTTCTACAGACCTAGAAGGTGACAATCTGATGTTTATTTGTCTTTATGGAATAAGCACATCACTAAGATTATGCCACTTAAAGATCAGAGCACACTGAGTACCCTGTTAAATAGCTGCTTGATTAGAAAGAGTCAACAATCAAATTAATGCTAAGAAAATCCAGGATCGTTAAAATAGGTGTGCAAATAAAAGGCTTTCCTGCAAATAATGTATTGCTCCATGAATTTTTCTGGTTTTACTTATTTAGGAGTCACATAGAGATCCCCAAAATGCCATTCATTTGTTCATTCATTTACTGAAAGGTAAACAAAACAAAACAAAACAAAACAAAACCAAAAAAAAACTCCTTTGATCTTGTATTGAACAACTAATTAAGGGTAGAATATTTATTCACTACTTCATTTATTTATTCACTATGTATTGAATTCCTATTATGTACAAGGCACCACATCAAGTGACTGTGGATAAATATGTGATAAACAAGAACTAGCCTTGACGGTCCCACCATTTTTCCAATGGACTGTCTTGAAACAGACAAGTGGATCTCTTGATATTACTTTGAATTCTTATGGCCATATTCTCTCTAACTCTCCAAATGACTCTCATACACCTTGGTTGACTACCTTGTTATTCCATAACTTATGGTTAAATGGTTAGTTTCTTTTCATCAAGGTCAGCGATAGCTTGCTGAAAAGTTTCAGGGCAAATAGTGCAATTATATTCCTCAAAAACATAACTTATTTTTAATCAATGGAACATTAGTCAGCTCTTATACTTTGGATCTTTGCACGATGGTCAGATTACTCTTTATGCCTAAGCTCATGCAGTTTGCTGGTAAGGTTTCTGACAGCCTCACTAATTAAGTGGATTAGTAAATCTAAGGAGGGGTCAAATACTACACCAAATACTACAAATACAGTGGAACAAATACTACACCAAAAGTCAAAACAGTAAGAGATCTGATTCCATTTCATGTAAAGAATGGAAAGAATATGTGACCACACCTCTTCACAGGGTCTATAAGTATAAAAAGAGATAATGTATGTGAAAATTATTTGAGGGGTGCCTGGGTGGCTCAGTCGGTTGAGCATCTTACTTTTGATTTTAGCTCATGATCCCAGGGTCATGGGATCCAGCCCCGTGTTGGGGTTCAGAGTGGAGCCTGCTTAAAAGTCTCCCTCCCTCTCTCTCTCCTTCACTCTCTCTCTCTCCTTCTGCCCCTTCCCCACTCCTGCTGTTTCTCTCTCTCTCTCTCTTTCTAAAATAAAAAACAATAATAAAAATTAAAATAAGAAAAGTTAAATGAAAAAATATACAATGAAACTTGTGTTTAATGAGGATGTGCGATGTGCTGGGTACCCTCCCAAACTGGGGTCTCCTTTAGTCTTTACAACACACCTGTATATTAGGGGGGAGACATGGAAACTCCCACGCAGCTCATATCTAGTACAGCTCAGGTGTCAACCTCAGTCTTCTGGTGTCACTGGAGCACAGTTTCCTTGTACCACACTGGAGCCCTGGGGGCAGGAACTTTAAATGGCATCTAATAACTGCATGTTGGACACGTGTTTTCATTTCTGTTTCCTATTGACTTCCATTTGAGAGGACAGGAAGAGAGGATATTTAACTTGTCAAGAGTACGTGGCAGTCCGATTTAGAGGTGTATTAAACAAGGGACATTATTAGCAAAGATAAAGTGAGAATAAAGCTACCAAATAAAGTGACAGCAATTCAAATTGATTCTTTGTCTATAAAATGCCAATTATAAAACACAAATGAAAAGTATGGGATGGCATGATGTATTGAAGTACTTTTTTTCCCTTCTCTGAGAATTTAATTATCATTATATTTAATAAGGATACTTCAAAAGGAGATGTATTTCCTGCCAAACTATGGGTAGATGGGGTTTTGCTTCAAAAAAAATTTTTTTTGGTAAAACTTATGAATAGAGTAGGAGAGATTTCTTCAGTCACTCCAGAAGAATATTTGGTATCTCAGATTAAACACAATACAGTCTTATACACATTTAAATAATTAGCGAGGGGTGTCTTTGTGAACTTTTATAGCTAAATTGTTTTCTTTGAAAGTTATTTCTAGTATGCACTTCATCTGCCTGGATGATCATTTAATTCTTTGCCCGGTCTTTCTCTTCCCAATCTGGTGAGTAGTAGTCAAGAAAGGCATTACACTCTGCTTTTGCACAAAGCATAGATGGGCATGGAAAAAAGAGAAGGCTCCTTTGGGAAGTACATGTTTCCTTAGATGCTGTAAAGGAGTGTAGAAATGGAAAAAAAATACTCAGAAACAGACACATAGCAAATAAAGTGAAATAAATATATGAATGAATAAGCAATTTAACAGAAAGTTTACAGTAGCTTAGTGAGTTAAAGTAATCAAATTTGTTTCTGTACATTGGAACATATCTCCTAATTGGGTTGTGGTTCACCTTGGCTCCCTTTGCACCTGTTGGAGTTATTAGTTAAAATATGAGCATTTTGTCAAGTTAAAGGAAAAAGAGCAATGGACAGATGGGTGAAGTCACTTTTAAAATAAGGGTGTTAAGGCGTTAAAAGAGAGTGTAGATTGCAAAAGAATATGGGTATGTGATGAGAAGGAGTTAGGAAAGAAGAACCTAGAGAGAGTTATAAATAGACAACTTAGAAATGATACTTTTATGTGATCAATGCCCATTACTTATAAAAACATTTTTTCCATGTATTATGGTGTTACCTTAGTAGTTTTCCCTAGTAGTAGTCAAAATCTGTGTCAAGTAGGTTGTCAGTGTCAATTATCCCTACGTTAAGACTAAAGTAAATTACAAATGGTTCTAAAAAGTGTTACTTTTTTCCCTTGTACTATGCAGTGATTTAAAAGGCATTTGAAGCATTAATTTATGTTAGTTTCTATGGGTTCTATCTGGTCATGATATTATGGATCTACAATAGTGCTAAAAATAGCATGTAGCCACTGAACAGTAAGAGGCAACAGCAAAAAACAAATAGTTTTGAGTCATGAAAAAAAAAAAAGGAAAGGAATCTCCTCACAAAACCTCATATCACTGCAATTTAAAATAACCAACCACAATAAATAAAAATGTGAGCACTTTAGGCCCCCTGGGTGGCTCGGTTGGTTAAGTGCTGAACTCTTAGTCTCAGCTCAAGTCTTGATCTCAGGATTGTGAGTTCAAGCCCCGAGTTTGGCTCTGCGCTGGGTGTGAAACCTACTTTAAAAATATATGTATGTGAGCACTTTGAAAAAAGGAGATTCACATTTAAAGCTATTCTCAGTCTAGACAAAAGATGTGGCTAGCCATGTCAGAGGGTCTGGTGAAAGTGCAAAGTGGTATCGTAAACGCAAGGGCTTTGTAAACTAAACTGCCAAATTAGTGAAAGGTACTGCTATCCTATGCAAACCCATTGAATTAAATTGTGAAATGAGATATATCTCTTCCTTTATAGATAGAAAAGTCATCCGACCTTGTGATGAGCTGATTGAGTTTACACAGGCACGGAGAGAGAAAAATTCCTCTGCCCTACCAAATGAAGAGGGAGACGTACCTGAAAGCTTTTCATCCATGCAAATAACCCATGGGGACTGGGTTTTGGTGGGACATCCAGAGTCAGGAAGAATATTAGTTTTGTGCCAAGTAACTCGAATACTCTTCTGTTACTTGTCTGTAAGTCTGTCTTTGCAGACACAGATGTCTGGATAACTGGAAATCCTTAAGCTACCTGAAGCAAAAATTCTGGGATGAGAGAGCAAACGTGGTTGTGGTACTGGTGAGGTCATTCGTCCTGCCAGAAAAATATAAACTCTCTGAGATAAAAATACATTTATATTTGAGCAATTACAGGTTATTTGGTTTGGCCATCCAAAGAAGAAGTATTTTATGAATATTCAGCAGAGAGAGCATTAGATGCTACATGCCAGTATTGTTCAATTGTCAAAAAATATATTCAGGATAGATCTAAAAACACTGTGTAATCCTAAACCCTGATGCAAACATAAGGTATAAATCTCAGTTTATAATGTGAAAGTATACTGAATGTTTTACATTTCTTGGCAAAGTGTCTCAAGATCTGCTGGGAAGTTATAACTGTATTTATTTTATTTTCATGAGTGCCATCACACTTTGAGCAGCTGTGACAATTTATTGCTGGAATAACTCCATCCCAAAATTATTACTGTAAATTGAAGTCCTATTTTTCTGCCCCAAGTGTATTCTTAATATTAACAGTTGGTAATTAGTCTGTCCTTTGCTGAGACACTGAATAGTTTTGAAGAGCATTCTGTACATTTAATCAGGAGAACGCTTTCCCTGCAAGAGCAGACTATAAAATATAACATTAATTGGATTGTGATAGCTTTCACTAATTGCTGATGATTATCTCCATTTTGTTACTTTTAAAGCACATTTCTTTAATATTATAAGGATTTTTTTTTTCCTGTAATTCCTTCATGAAAAACCTGACTTTGGAGGAAATACAAGATATTGCAGATGCAAAAGCAAAGAGTAAGTTATTACAAACTGGTCTTTTAAAGGGACAAACTGTTTATGACATAATTCTTTTTAAAACTGCTAAGCAAACTTGTCATTCATTATTAAAGTTTACCTGCCTGGAGCACATTCTGTTTCTTCACTCCAATCTAGATACTTGCCGGCCATGTACAGATAACATGCTTTGGATTTAGACAGCATATACTACTGGCCTTGTCATTCCAGAATAGTACTACACGTTCAAACATCTTCTTTGCATTTTGCTTAAATCGTGATCGCCGAGCACTTTTACTTGGTGTTTCCTTGCTGCTTCCATTTCACGTTGCCATGAGCCTTAGGAAGTAGTTGTACATTTGTAAAGTTTCATGAAGTTATTTTATGTTTTTGAAAGCAGATTGTCTTTCTAATTCATTGCATTTTTACTTATCAATGTTCCTTCCAAACCCGTGCTACTTATAGCAAAGTAAAGTGAGGCACCATGAAGCTTTTCATTCAGTTCTAAATTAAAATTTTGTTCCGTGGGATAATGGAAGGTTATGGCAGGTTAATGGGTAGAGTAAAATAAGATAGTGGACGAGATATAGTAATATTTGAATTTATCATATTAGATTAATAATGGATTTCCTGCTTATCTGAGGAGTAAAATAATTTTAGTTAAAATAAAATTAAAATTTGATTAAATTATTTTCCTTATTTTCATGTCCGTAAAATGGCATATATTAGATTCTTATACAACTTTGCATTTTATACTAAGAGGCTTTATTTACCTGCAAGCATCATATTTATGTTTGGCAATTTTCTTTTGTAGCTATGCTGAATGATCATTAGCCACAAAATTGATAAGATTTTATCAGGATTGGATATTTTGGCTCATTTCAGTGCTTTGCTTTTTTGTAATCATGGCTTATAAATACGTGAGAGACTTAAGACAATTGTCTCATTAAAATAGTTACAAATAATTAAAAGGTGCAATCTGTTGGCACCTTAATAGGTCACTCAAGGGCACATATCTGTGCTCACAAAGCAGAGAATGTACTTTATTTAGAATAACAGAACTAATAATAGGCCCTTTTGTCAGGTGGTATTGTAGAAATTTAAGCGATTTTTGCTAAGCCAACCCAGCAAACTTATAAATAAGGAAATTATCAAATGTTTGTGTTGAAGCTACTTCCATATATGTTACTAAAATAGGTTTTACCGGAGTCAAAAAGAATGCACAGACCCTGTGGTTCGATGTAAATTATACATACACTGTTTCATTTATGCCTAATCATTTTAATAGTAATTTATCTGGGTAGTAGTTAATATCTTCTGGATCTGAGCCAGAGGGAAAAAGTGATTATGATAATACATTCGGTTACTAAATAGGCTGAATACTTCCAAGCTTCCAGTGATACAGCTGTTAACGACAGTGGCTTTGCTAGTTAATCAGATGTTTTGCCACTGGGAATTGCCCATGTGAATCGAATCTGACAGAGGCTTCTGCTTCACCTCAAATGTAATGACACAAGTGTGTCACTTATTAAGGACTCCAGGAAAAATGCACATGGCATTCACCCTCAAGCAACTGGAGCTCCTATCCAAGTATCATCCCCATTTATGGTATGATAATAAGTCATTCACTAATTGAATAGTGATTCAAGAGTGAATGCAAGTGCTTTGCATAGTGAATAGCATATATGTATTTTTTTTTTGTCTATGCCTCAGTTTGGGCCATTCGAAATTTAATGTCTAGGAGCACAGACAGCACCATTTAAGAAACTGAGTTTGATTTGTTAGTATTTCCCAGAAGTGGAGATAAAAAACTCATTTGTGAGTAAAATGTGAACTCTATTATCCATGTCTTTTCAGCCATAGTGCCATGAGACGGAAAAAAAAAATCTGGGTTTAAATCCACTTGAGATGACTTGAACTATTTTATATTTCAGTTGACTTTTGGTTTACTTTTTCTATAAAATTGTGTCCATTAATTAACCTGAGGCAGTCTTTAAATAAACACACTCGTGACCTTTTTATATAGAGCAAGATCGTGTTCGTGGTGTGGGGTATCTGATGCATTGATTTTTCGCAGCAAATTTCAAGGTTGTGGGGGAAAAAAAAAGAACAGAAGCTGCATTTTGTGGGTTGATCCGAGAAACCAGATTGTCTACCTCCTTCGGTAAGACGGGTCAGCTGCCAGAATATCGACTTTGCGGATGGAGGAGGTGGGCCTTTGGGTCCAGGGCTGTCCTTAGAAGGAGGAAATGTTTTCAGAGAAAGAGTGGTGGTGCAGTACTGGTAAGACCTTGGTAATAAACAATAACCCACAGACGTGAGAGCACCGGTTAAGGATTTGTTAATTATATGCGAATAGAAACAGTTCTTTAAACATGCTTTTGAAGATCAGCAAGATTAAAGCTTATTTTGAAAAATGAATCTCGCTTCTTTTTATGACTAATGGTAAGGAGTTACCACGAGCAACACCTCACATTTTAAAAGAAGACTGAAATGACACCACGAAGAGTTCACAGGGAATGATTTCTATGTTCTTGGTGAATTAGTGATGCAATGATGCATCTTACAAGTAGCCTTAGTAGTAGTATAGGGCAAATATCACCTATAAGATTCTTCCTCTTTTCCATCAGTTAGATTGATTGCTGTTAGTGACCTGTTAGTCTCCCCTGGGTCTGTATTATTCACAGACTAAGCCTTATGCAGACATAACTAGGTCACCTTAATTACCTGTGGAAATAAGGTGTACTTGTGAAAGTTTCACAGTGATAATTACTCCAAAATGCCAAAATCGTATATGCAAACCTTAGAGGTATGTCCTGTAAATTACTGCACAATCAAGATCGATCAAACCAAATGGCGTGTTGTGTGCATGCGTGTGTGTGTGTGTGTGCGTTTTCCCCAAATTCTCAAATTCCTCAACATCATTCTATTGCCATAATAAAAATCTAATCCTTGCCAAGCAATATATTGACTGTATATCTTATGAATTAGCTGTTGGATGTCTTTCTTTTTTCTAAACTCCTTTACAGTACTTAAGAAAATCAACAGACTATTGTAAAGGAACAAAAGAAAGCTAATCAGTTTTTTTTTTTTTAATCTGAAATGATAGCATGGAACGCTTCCTAATCAGTATGTTTTATTTTTTTTTCCTTTCCCTGCAGACATTTCTGTACCTGTCATTTTGTCACAGAAATAAAGTGAGGAAGATTAGAAAATTCATGGTCTTTTTAAACAGTGAGGGAATGAAAAGTAGAAATGTTTTACATTCTCATATGAATATTTTAATTATCTGTTCACCGGTGTATTTAAAAGAATAATAATCCCATTGAAGATCCAAAACCCTTGTAGATGCGTAACGGCCAATGTAACACTGTAGCTTGAGTAACATTGGCAGGGTTGAATTCTAAAAATTCCTTGAAAATTCTAATAGATTAATCTGTAGAACTGATGACTGATATTAGAGATCATTATTTGCAATAGGAATAATGAAATAAGAACTTCTCAATGATTCCACAAAAATAACTGCATATTTTCAAGCCCCTCAACTTGATATAATGAGAGTGTTGATATTCCTTTTTGAAACAGAATGTATTTCCTGAATTTTATAGTGTAAAATTGATAGCATGGAGTTTTTACAAAACCTATGGAAAAAAAAAAAGTTTCCGAAAGGATTTTTTTACTTGAAACTGCATGGATTTCTAAGAAGGTCAACTAGCAAGTATTTAAAGACCAAGAGCTGCTGTAAAAAGTCCAAATTGATCCATAGTGTGAGCATTAGGAATTTTAGCTTTCTGATATGAGGCGGAAGGCCACAAAATATATCAACTGACTCCTTCCCTATTCTTAAAAATTCTTCCGCCGACAACTGTCCCTAAAACAGAATTTCGTCGTCATTGTTTCTTTTCTTCTTTTTCTGAGTCTAAATCACTAGTGATATAAATAATACAATTTTCCTGAAAGAATATACTAAGTAAGAATTGGTACTGCTTTGGGTGATTCTTTTTTTTTTTTTTTAATTTTTTAAAATGTTTGTTTATTTTTGAGAGAGACAGAGACAGAATGCGAGTGGGTTAGGGTCAGAGAGAGAGGGAGGCACAGAATCTCAAGCAGCCTCCAGGTCTGAGCTGTCCGCGCAGAGCCCGACGCGGGGCTTGAACCCACCAGCAGTGAGATAATGACCTGAGCCGAAGTGGGATGCTCAACCCACTGAGCCACCCAGGCGCCCCTGGGTGATTCGTAAGGGAAGAACATAATCTGGTTCTTAAGGAAAATGGGAATTTTCTATTTTAAAAGCCTCCTCGCACCCCGCCCTACTCAACAAAGTGTTTTATACATTTATAATGCTTCTTAAAACCCTGCTCAAGTGTTATTTGCAAGTCTAAACTCTACTTTGAGCTTGAGTGGCTTGATTAATTAATTTATTTTTATCATATTCATCTATCTAGTAACTTCCTGAGGCCAAATTTGTAATTTCCTAAAACCCTAATCCCAGCTGCTATGTTAAGTGTTAACACTTGCTGGAGAATTGACCAAGGAGAATGTGCTGAATATCACCATGGATAAGAAACTGTAATTGCTACCATTTATCAAGCATTTATTCTAACTGTATTCATTTAACCTTACGAGCTTCATACTATCATTATCATCATTTGACTGATTATGAACCTGAGATGCAGAGACAAGAAACATGTCCAAGGGTGCTCAGTTGGGGCTGGAATCTGACCTCAAGTCTCTCTGATCTATAAAGTCCATGAGTGTAGTCTCCGAAGGCACCACCATGCCAGCAACGGCACGAGGACAAGCAACATCCTTCCCATTGCTCGCCAGCAGTTTCTAGACATCAGATTACTTGGGAAACCAAGTGGAAGCCATCTTGGCTAAAGATTGTGAGAAGCCAGACTTGTGTAGTATTCCACATACTCTCTTTTTGTTGTTTTTTTCCCTAGTGTGAGATCCCACAAAAAAGTCCAAACAGAGGGTCCCCTGAGATGAAAAAAGTCATCAGCTTTTAGCTTCCTAATGGGATTTCATTTTCATCTCACGGTCCCAGAGACTATGAGAGTTTCTCTCAGTAATTTGCTTGCTAGCTTTTACATCTATGCGCTCCAAAGCCAAGAGTCACTCAGGTGTATCATCTGAGGTTGCGGGATGCTCACTCGAGTGTTGCTGCACTTGAGAGACATGATAGTCATCGTCCCTTATGCGACTCTTTTTATTGTAGAGAAATTTGCTCATTAATTTCTTGCATTGTAACATTGCCTTTTGTTTCTGCCGTGCTTTTATCTACATTATCTCCTGTGGGGAGCTCAGAAATATTATGAGACAGGAATTATTATCCCCATTTTAGAGACGAGTGCTTTAAAGATGAGTGTGTTCACGTGATTTGTTCAAGGTTATAAAACTAGTAAGTGGAACACTCTAAACTGGGTCAAGTGCTTTTTCAATTCTAGTGTAGCTCTTGTTACTCACTTGCAAGTAGGGGAGTATGATCAGCGCTTTCACATCCCTGGACACAAGTGAAAATTCCCAAACCATAATCCAGATGTACTGAGTCATAATCTATAGTGTTGGAATTCGGGCATCTGTATTTACTGAACACTGCACGGTTCAGGATTGAGAACTCATCCCTTAGACAATACTCCTCTTTTTTGTGGTTTGTTGATTCATTTCCATTTTTGTAATTGGGAAAAAAACCCCACGAATATTAAATTTACCATTTTAATCATTATTCAATTTACAGTTCCGATGTGTTAAGTATATTCACATTGCTGTACACCAGATCTCTAGAACTTTTTCATCTCATAAAACTGGAACTCTAAACCCATTAAACACTAATATCCCCTCCTCATTTCCATTATTGTATTTTGAAACAGGTTCAAACATTAGGAAAGTTGAAAGTACAGTATTAATTTTTCCCCCCGAAGAATTTGAGGTTAAGTTACAGTACATTTCCTACACACAGGGACATTTTCCTTCATAACCACAACACAACCATCCAAGCCAGGAAATGAACATTAAACCGTTACTAATATCAAATACACGGACCCTGTTCAAGTTTGGCCAATTTTCCCGATGATGTCTTTTATAGTAATAGGATCCAGTTGAGAATCGCATGTTGCACTCAGTTTTATGTCTTTCATTTCCTTCAGTTTGAGACAGTTCTTCAGGATTTCCTTGACTTTCATGACCTTGGCTCTTAACAAAGGCTGTACGTCAGTTATTTTGCAGAATTGACCTCACGTTCGAATGTCTATTTTCCCCCAATTTGGAATAAGGTGATACCTTGCAAGAAAACCATAGAAGTGATGCCGTATCCTCATTAATGAATTCTGTGAAAGAGGGAGACACAGAATCCAAAGCAGGCTCCAGGCTCTGAGCTGTCTGCACAGAGCCCGATGTGGGGCTCGAATCCACAAACATGAGATCATCACCTGAGTCAAAGTTGAACGCTCAACCGACTGAGCCACTGAGGCGCCCCAAGAAAATGTATGTTTTCTGTTTCTTCTCAATCTTTTACACACTAGTTTTAGCATCTGTTTTATTGACTAAAATAATTATAGCTATGGGAGTTGCCAAATAGTAATTACAAAATTTCATTCCATTTTTCTTGTTGACGTCACACTATAAGGGAAACCTTTGGTTTCTTTCCATTTATTTATTTGTTTACTTATATCTCTATGCACTTGTAGATTCCTGTTCCTTTCAATGGATTATAATGTGTTGGTATCATTAATTCTTTTGATACTCAGTCACTCTAGATTAAACTAGAAGAAACTGGTTGGCTGGAAGAAACTTCTTCCAGCTGGCTTCTGAGTTCTTTTGATATATTACATTAGTGTTTGAGCCCTTCAATTCCTTTTGTATAATTATATGCTCCAGAGTTATCCTCTTATTCCCTGAGCTATTCCCTGCCCTCGCCTTGTAATCAGCAATTTTCTGGTGAAGCCTTAGTTCCTGTTCGTGGAGAACATTTTTGGAAGCCAAGATCTGGGCTCCACGTGTACTCAATGCTTTGTGAAGAAGGTGGGTCACTGCCAAGGGTCTTCTACTGGGACATCTATTTATCTATATTTTGTTTTTGTCTTTTGATATATATGTTAAAAATCATGTATTAATACCAATATTTCCAACTACAATCTACCACTACTATCTTTATTCGAGTTTTCTAGTTTCCCGTACTCGTAACTCCCTCACTGAACAGTGAAAATCATTTTTAATGTATTTACTTATCATAAGACTCCTCTCTGTAGGCGAACCATCTTTTGTTACCAGTGTCACCCCTACCTCCTCCTGCACATGCACCCATTTTCAGCTCTACTCAGGCTCCAACACCTTCAGCCTGTACCATTACTGCCTACTGCCCCATATTAATGTCCACCTTGTTTGGTTCCACATAATGGCTTTTGGATAAAACTTTTCTGGAAGGAAGGAAAGAAAGAAAGAGAAGAAAGAAAGAAAGAAAGAAAGAGGAAAAGAAAGAAAAAGAAAGAAAAAGGAAGAAAGAAAAAGAGAGAAAGAAAGAGAGGAAAGAAAGGAAGAAAGGAAGAAAGAAAGAAAGGAAGAAAGAAAGGAAGAAAGAAAGAAGAAAGGAGAGAAGGAAATATATCAATCAGTAAACATAAAAGCGAACCCTTGTACATTGCTGGTGGGAAAGCAAACTGGTGCAGCCACTGTGGAAAACAGTATGGATGTTCCTCAAAAAAATAAAAAAATAGAGGGGCACCTGGGTAGTTCAGTTGGTTAAGCATCGGATTCTTGTTTTTGGCTCAGGTCATGATCTTGTGATTTCTGAGTTTGAGCCCCCATTGGACTCCATGCTGACAGTGCAGAGCCTGCTTGGGATTCTCTCTCCTCTGCTCTCTTTCTGCCCCTCCCCCTGCTTGTGCTCTCTCTCTCTCAAAATAAATAAATAATCTTAAAAAAAATAAAAATTACTATATGATCCAGTAATTCCAATGCTGGACATTAACCCAAAGAAAATGAAAAGACTAATTCAAAAAGATATGTACACTCATATTTATTGAAGCACATTTACAATAGCCAATATATGGAATTTGCATAAGTATCCATTGATAGAGGAATGGATAAAGCAGATGTGATGTATGTGTGTGTGTATATATATATATATATATATGTATATATATATGTATATGTATATATATGTAGATGTATATATGTATATATGTATACGTATATGTATATATGTATATATATGTATACGTATATGTGTATATGTATATATATATGTATATGTATATATGGTGAGAGAGAGAGAGAGAGAGAGGGAGAGACAGACATATACACAAAGGATTTGTTTTTATTACACACTACTTTTAACACAGTGACTTTTAACTATTAATTGATCAATACATATTATCTAAATGTTGAAAGAATAAAGGAATGAATAGAGAACTTCATTGGTTACAAAGAAAAACTGAGAAAAAGTTCACAAATATTAATATGTCCAAAATATGGCGACAACTTACAGTTTAAGACAAGTTATTTTTTTGCAGTTTTAAGCCAGCAATTTGCCAGGAACTACAAGGATTTAAAATTTTAAAATGGAGGCAAGGTTGCTGAAAGAAAGAAAACGGTATTTGGTGCTGGGTAGAAGGTTACATAAATGTCTTTAATGCATATTTGGAGGTAAACTTCCTGAGCTCATCCGTTCTCCGTTCCTCACCATTTTGCTTAACTGAAGAATGACTTTATTCTCATAATATATGTTTTGGAGACAGATCAAAGTTTTAAGTTTATTTTTTATCTAGTGGTTATATAAGGTTGAAAAACTACTTGCATATTTAAATATCCATTGATTCATCTGCAAAACAGTGTGAGTCTTGTTGTTGCTGGTTTTTTTTTTTTATAGAAATTAATGAGAAGTACTTTGAATGTTTCAAAGTGCTTCCCAAGTACAAAATGTTTCATTTCAGAGCTCCAGGACTTGTAAATAAAACCCTTAAAATTACCCATAATTATTATTTAGTTATACTATTCAGTCAGTCACTTTTGAAGGGTACACATTGGATTTATTTACTGGTCAGTTGTCAGCACTTTTACCGATAGCATTCCTACATAGCAGAATCTTTGTTCTGGTGACTTCTTTTGGATCGAAGAAACTGGAGTAATTCCCTTGAGTTTGCCAACAGATGCGGCAAAATGAATATTTTTGAGGTCCTGTATACCTTGATTATATTTTCTTTAGAGAGTGCACATTAGCATGACCTCATTTGGAAGTGTCTGATGAAATTCAGAAGAAAAAAAACCCACATCTGTTAAAATGTACATGGATAAGAGGTGTAGAAAAGACAGATGTAGAAATGTTGAGGGAAAGAAGTCCCACACAAGAACCGGTACCATATGATTTCACTTATATCCTGTACAAATAGAGGAGAAGATAATCTATGCTGTTGGGTATGGGATTGTGTAGTCAGTGACTGGAGAGGAGGAAAAGAAGGCTTTCTGGCTTGCTGGTATTTTTCCATTTTTTATTCCAAGTGCTGATTTCAAGGATATGTTCTGTTTGTGAACGTTCAAAAAACTGCATTTGCAACATCCATACTTGTGTTTGGTATGTCATCCTTCAAAAATAGCGATGCGAAAAAAATCACATCTATGTTTCAGAACACGGGCAAGTCTTCCCCTCACCCTGTTCATCTCTTTATCAAACTTTTGTTTCTACTAAGATATAAAAAATACAGTTATCTGCTACATCTCTGAGAAGAACTTTGCTGAGGATCTTACAGGCCTCGTGAATCACCCATTAGGGGATGTTTTTTGGGGTGCCAAGAACTCAGTCACCTCTGAGGTAGATTTGGCAAGGCCATTTGTCATTTTCGAATCAGCATGGTATTGGCACCTGCTTGTCAGCAAAGACTGCCAGTGTTGGAAACTCACTTTTAGCAAAGGGTCTCTGTTCCTGATGGAATGGATTATGATACAGAAAAAGAGGTCAAGTAAAGCGCCCTGACCAAATTCATGATCAATACAGGTGGCTGATTCAATGATGTCATGATTGATATGACTTGTTGATTTTACAGTTTAAAGATAAAGATAAGCATTATTGTCTGGTCACGTGGAGCCTACAGGAGTGCATACCATGTAAATGTTTTCAAATTTAGCTTGGACTTACATGCTAGATATTCTGGATGCTTATATTTAGTAATATAAGCATCTTTGGCCTGATTCATTTTGTTGTTGTTGATGATGGTGGGGTAATGACTTTTTATTTTGTTTCCCCTTTGTTCAGGATCTGGGGATAATACCCTTATGGGCTTTATCATCTTTCATATTAGCTTTCAATACAAAATGACGTGCTGAACAGCCACAATGATTCATCAAGTTTTCTATAGAACAATTTGTGATTGAACTGGTGAATATGTTATGCCCTTAGGGAAGGCTAAATATGGTTAATGTTGAACTTTCCCTCATTTCTTTTTCTCTCTTGTGTGCATATGTAAAATAAAACTGCACATAAAAACTGGGCGGCAGAATTGCTGTTCATAAAAATAATCAAGGTAGGCATCTGGTTAAGACATGTGCTCAATTGTTTTGTTCAGCTTGTTTAGAGCTCAGCATTTTCAATGTTTGGGCAAGTAATTCTCTAGTCTTTATAAAGCAAATCCCAGTCTGGATTGTTTATCCCTCCAAAAATAACTCATTAAAATATCTTTTATTGGTGAATATCTTCCATTTCTTAATCTGTTTGGTGAGTTGTTCTTATGTTCATTCTTAATGAAGACAAAAATTTAAGAGGCTATTCTCATATTTACCCCAGTTTTCTTAAATCTCATAGGTCACTTATGTGGTTGACTTTGTTTTTATTTTTTTCAGGAATAATTTAGGTTTAACTGTTGAATCAATAGATATACCATGAAATGGGGTATCAATTATCATTACTTTGTCTGGACATGCCTCAACCACCATGGCTCATATCCAACCCAGTACTTCCAGCCATGAATGGATTAAAATTCATCAAGTGCCTTAAATGCTTGGGGCTCTGTGCTGACAGCTCAGAACCTGGAGCCTGCTTCTGATTCTGCGTCTCCCTCTCTCTGCTCCTCCCCCACTCATGCTCTGTCTCTCTCTGTCTCAGAAATAAATAAACATTAAAAAAAATTAAAATAATCCAGCAGGGTGCCTGGGTGGCTTAGTCAGGTAAGCATCTGACTCTTAATTTTGGCTCAGGTCATGATCCCACGGATTGTGGGACTGAGTTGTTAGTTCAGAGCTGGCTTAGGATCCTCTTTCCCTCTCTCTGCCTCTCCCCCTCTCGCACTCTCTTTCTCAAAAATACATAAATGAACTTTAAAATGAAATAAAATAAAATAAAATAAAATAAAATAAAATAAAATAATCTAGCAAACAAACAAGCAAAACCTAGGAAGAGTGGGGAGACTGGCACATTCTAGATGACATACTTTAGAATAATGTTGATCATCATGGATGTTGAGTAAAGTGTACATGGAAATTAATCATATTATTCTCCCTACTTTGGTGTATTTAATAATCTTTATAAATTTATTTTAAAGGAAAAATTGATAGACATGGCTTTGCAAATAATTAAGCTGATATATTGTCACATTAGCAGAATATGAGGGTTCCCATTGTTCCACATTTTCCCTTATTATATATATATATATTTATTTATATTTATATTATTTATATTATTTATATTTATGTACACACATTAGTGAATCTGGTATCTGTTTAATTCTATTTCATTTTCCTCAAAATTTTCATTCCCTTGAATAATAATGAGGCAAAACCAGTATTCATGTGTCAGCTGACCATTTGGGTTTTCACTTATGTGAATTGTTTATACAGTATACACATAATTTCTATTTGACTGTTCTTTAATGATATCTAAATGTTTTTTGTATATTCCGTATATTGTGGGCAGTTACATTCATTGAAATTATCTTTCAGTCCACTACTTGCTTTTTTACATTACTACTGCTGTCTTTTACATAGGATTCTTTTTATTTTTTATTTATTTATTTTTTAAACGTTTATTTATTTTTGAGACAGAGAGAGACAGAGCATGAACGGGGGAGGGTCAGAGAGAGAGGGAGACACAGAATCCGAAACAGGCTCCAGGCTCTGAGCTGTCAGCACAGAGCCCAACGCGGGGCTCGAACCCACAGACCATGAGATCATGACCTGAGCCGAAGTCAGACGCTCAACCGACTGAGCCACCCAGGCACCCTGGCATAGGATTCTTTTTAAAAAGTAATCACATTTCAGATGTTTTCCAAGAGAAAACATCCCCCAAATATATTTTCTGCTATTCTTTTAAAAATAATTTACAGTTTTGTTTTTCTGTATTTCATTTTATACAAAATTTGAAATGGAAATCTATTGTTTTTTTTTTTTTTACCAAACGAGCAATCCATCATCTGATTTACAGAATCAACCATTCATTCCCTACTGATTTGCAATATGACTTCTTCCGTGTACAAATCTCCAAATGAGGTGTGGGTCTGCTTCTCTAGATACTGTTCCCCTAGGGTATTTAGACATGTCTGTAAAGTTACTGTACCCCAAATTATTATAGCTTTATCACAAGCCCGAATGTATGTTCTTGCACATTCTCTAACAATTTTTTTTCCTGTTAATATTGTCCTGTATATTTTTGTCTCTTATATTTCCCATTAAAATTAGGATCAAATTGTCAAGTTCCATAAAACAGCTGCTGGTATTTTGATCGGACTTATATTGAATTTATAATTAATTTGGGAAAATTTGCCATGTACATAACATTGAGTCTTTCAAGCCACACACAGGCATGTGTATCTCCTTATATACTTGAGCTTCATCTATGACCTTCAGGAAAGATTTATAATTTCCTCCATAAAGACTTCTGCAGTTTTCCAGGTTTCTTTCAAGGATACCTTACATTTTTATTGCTATTGTGAATGTTATTTTAATATAATATTTTACTTGTTTATTGTATATGTATAAGAATATTATTAATTTTGCATTCTCATCGTGTTGCCATCAATTTCATTAAACTGTCTTATTAACTCTAGGTTTTTAAAAAATCTTTTACTGTATAGGGGCGCCTGGGTGGCTCAGTTGGTTAAGCGTCTGACTTTGGCTCAGGTCATGATCTCACAGTTGGTGAGTTCATGTCCCACACTGGGCTCTGTGCTGACAGCTCAGAGCCTGGAACCTGCTTGCTTCAGATTCTGTGTGTGTATCTCTCTCTCTGCCCCTCCTCCACTTGCACTCTGTCTCCATCTCTCTCTCTCAAAAATAAACACTTAAAAAAATTAAAAAAAAACTTTTACTGTATATTTTATTGTATTTTCTAGGTAAAAATTCATAAGTGAAGTCACAGGCACACCAACGGTATATATGGCAATAATAACACAAAGGGGAGAGGAGGAAGAAAGGGAGAAAGGGAAAAGATATAGACAGAAAGGAAATAAAAGGGAAAGACGGAAGGAAAAAGGAAGAGTAAAACAATATTGCCATATATATTGCCATATATATTGTAATTATTGCCATATATATTATATCTATATATATTATAAATCCAACAACACCATGTTATAACAATTGCTTTGTACAATCACGTCAGATAAAAAGTTATGAAAAGAAATGAGAACTAGTCAATATTCCTTTATGGCATTTTTACTCATATATTTAATATTTGCAGTGTTCTTCATTTCTTCCTGCAGGTTTCATTTAACGTATAATGTCACTTTCTCTTAGTCTGAAGTGTTTATTTATTTATTTTTTTAGAATTTCTTGTAAGGCAAGTCTGGTAATAATACATTCTTTCAGCCTTTATAAAAAAAGTTTTTATTTGGCTTAAATTTTATTTTTTTAAATGTTTATTTACTTATTTTGAGAGAAAGGGAGAGCATGAGTGGGAGAGGGGCAGAGAGAGAGACGGAGTGAGAGAATCCCAAGCTGGGTCCTCATGGAGCTGAGAGTCGCCTAACGCAGGGCTAGATCTCACAAACCTTGAGATCATGACCAGAGGCGAAATCAAGAGTTGGATGCTTAACGAACTGAGCCACCCAGCTGCTCCTAGACTTGCATTTTAAAATGGATAGTTCTTGATAGATTGTTCTTGGTTTTGTTTTTAAGGGCTTTGAATTGCCAACCCATTGCTTCTGGCCACCAGTTGTTGAGAGAAGTCAGCCTTTATTCTTAATGTTGTTCTCCTGTACATTTAATATGTGAATGAATCATTTCTCTCTTGCTGTTTTCAAAATTTCCTTTTGGTCTTTGTTTCCCGACAGTTCGACTATGTGTCCCAGCGTGAATCTGTTTATCTTTACTGAGCTTGGATTTTATTTTAGTTTTTTTACAGTTTTTTTGTTAGGTAGATTGTCTTTTGAAAAAAAATCATATTTGGGAGGCTTTCAGCTATTATTTCTTCAAATATATCTTTTGATATTTTTTCACTGTCTCTTTTTCTTCTTCTCCTATCACTCATGTGTTGGTAGAACTGATATCATTCCCCAGATTTATAAGACTGTTTGCTTTCATTCAATTCCCCTCTCCCCCCGTTCTTCAGATTGAATCATTTCTATTGTTTTATTTTCAAGTTAATTATTTCTTGCCTTCTCATAGCTGCTATTGAGCCCTTCAAGTGAATTGTGCATTTTATTTGTTGCACTTTTCAACTCCACAATTTTCATTTGATCCTGTTTAAAAATAATTTTTAATCTTTTTTTGAAATTATCCATTCACTACAACATTGTTGCCATGCTTTTCTTTAAGCATGGCTCTTATTTGGGGCACTTGGGTGGCTCAGGCGGTTGAGCGTCTGACTTCGGCTCAGGTCATGATCTCACAGTTTGTGGGTTCGAGCCCTGCATCAGGCTCTGTGCTGATGGCTTGCTCAGAGCCTGGAGCCTGCCCCAGATTCTGTGTCTCCTTGCCTCTCTGCCCCTCCCCGCTCATGCTTTGTCTCACTCTGTTTCTCAAAAATAAACAAATGTAAAAAGAAAATTAAAAAACAAAACAAAACATGGCTCTTATTTATTGTTTCAATCCATTTATAGTAACTCCTTTGAAGTCTTTCTGAATTTAACACCTTGGGGCATTCTTCTTTCTATGGTTGGGTCGTACTTTCTTGTTTCTTTGCAATGTCTACTGATTTTTAGTTGAATACTGGATGTTTTTGAAAATATATTGACAATTCTTTTTTTGTTTGTTTGTTAACGTTTATTCACTTTTTGAGAGACAGAGACAGAGTGTGAGCAAGGCAGGGGGCAGAGGGAGAGGGAGACACAGAATCGGAAGCAGGCTCCAGGCTCTGAGCTGTCAGCACAGAGCCCGACGCGGGGCTCCAACTCACAAACTGGGAGATCATGACAGGACCTGAAGTTGGACGCTTCAGCTTAACCGCTTAAATGACTGAGCCACCCAGGCACCCCTATATTAACAATTCTACATTTGGCTCTCCCCTACCCCCAAACTGGGTTGTTGTTTATTTGTCTGTTTATAAACTTGCCTGTGTAAGTGTAGCATGTCTCCCTGAAAATGCAAGGTCACTGATCTCTGCTCAAATTTTTGGTTGGTTTTATTTTTAAGTCATGGTTCCTTTGTTGGCATAGATTAGAGATCATCCGAAGGTGAGTCAAAATTTGTGCTCAAAGAATTTAAGCCAGTAAAGCGTCAACCCTTGCATGATGGATTTGGGCGTGGGCTGAAGGATACATTCAAACTTCAGGTCATTTTAAAATCTTCGGGGTGCCTGGGTGGCTCAGTCGGTTAAGCGTCCAATTTCGGCTCAGGTCATGATCTCACAGTCCGTGAGTTCAAGCCCCGCGTCGGGCTCTGTGCTGACAGCTCAGAGCCTGGAGCCCGTTTCAGATTCTGTGTCTCCCTCTCTCTCTGACCCTCCCCCGTTCATGCTCTGTCTCTCTCTGTCTCAAAAATAAATAAATGTTAAAATAAAATAAAATAAAATAAAATCTTCCCCACTTTTTATGTTCTGCTGGGCTGTGGTGACTCTTCTGAGTGTCATTTGGTCCCACCAGTCCTGTGGACCTAGGAAGTATGGATGGCACGTGCCCACGCTTGCCACTTCGGCACATGTGTGTAGTCTTTGGTGGCTCCTGGATGTGTGGTTGTCTCACCTCTGGAAGTCTCTGTTAAATCCCTGGTTCATCTGTTGGTTCTGCCTGTGTTCTTGCTATTGAATCAACACTTCGACTACACTGCAATCAAATAAGTGTCTTAGGGCAGCAGCAACGGCAAAGCGGCTGGTTTTCACCGCTTGCCATGGCCATGCCCTGGCTGAAGTACCACGATGACTGAACCTGATCAGGCTGCGAGTAGGGAGAAAAGGAAGGAGCCACGGCCGAGAAGGCCACACACCTGCACTGTTCTTACCCGAAGTCCACATTAATAAATGTGTTTGTTTCATAAATAAACACTGCTGAGTTATATACCTTTGGTCAAATTCCAGAATGCTGAAAAAATTGTTGGCTATGAACATTTTGTCCTGCTTTCTAGTTGCTTTGTAGCAAGTGGATTTGTCAACCTCTTTACTCCGTCGTGTGGGAAGTCACATTCCTATTGTAACTTTTTTATGCTCTCTGATTATAGGACGATCTAATTTTCCGAGTGAGGACATCCTTGGAATTCATGCATAAGTGTTTCAAACACCTCAGACGTCTAAACACTTCCCTTTCAAAGCCCTTTTGCTCTGATTCCCTGAACCAGCAAGATGTTTTACTGGACCCAAAATTGTATTTCCACTGTGGACTTGACCCAGATCTACATTTTTGTGGCCAAGACAGAGTCTTTTATTTTTTTAGGAAAATCAAATCTGCCTTACTGATTTACCAGCTTTTGGTCGACTTGAGATGTTGCTCAGAAAATTATTTTATCTTAAATGTATCTCACCAGGTTGATAAACTCATCATTCTCAGCTAGCTCATCAACCTCTGCCATAGCTTCCCCCACATCTTTGGTGTGGCTTTCCTTTTAATATACAAATTTAGAGTGAATAAACAGAAACTTACATGTCGGTAACTTGTATTTATTGAGCTACCTGTAATAGGTTCCCTGTCCCCATTTTTTAGACTTCTATCTTGATACTAACACATAATTTACTATTATTTTTTGTCTCCAGTTCTGCATGACAATGATTTTTCTCTTCACGAGCAAATAATTCCTACGTAAAGGTTTGGGTAGTAACAGCTTCGAAAGAGAGTGCCTCAGATGATTAAGGAATAATCGATGACAAATATAGTTGTGCGGTTCCTGGGTGATACTAAATGTCAGTTGCTACCTCACCCTGATGCTTGTTTCAATGATCTGAAGACGTAATGGGAAGAGGAAGTCTACTTACTGTATACCAGACGCTATGGTTTATCTCCGGTAGTTTACTTGAATTAATGTAGTTCTCACAATAAAACTAAGAAGTAGGTACTCTTAAGATTCACATTTTTAAAAAATTTTTTTTAACGTTTTCTTATTTTTGGGACAGAGAGAGACAGAGCATGAACGGGGGAGGGGCAGAGAGAGAGGGAGACACAGAATCGGAAGCAGGCTCCAGGCTCTGAGCCATCAGCCCAGAGCCCGACGCGGGGCTCGAACTCACGGACCGCGAGATCGTGACCTGAGCTGAAGTCGGACGTTTAACCGACTGAGCCACCCAGGCGCCCCAAGATTCACATTTTTAAAGTTAAATCAAAGCACAGGGCATGCGTTTGAAATCTTAGTGAAGAGACGAGTATGGATACGGCCACTTGCTAATCAGAGCAGGTGCTGGCTCCAAATAACCAGGAGAGCTTTCCTAGTGCATACAGAACGAGTATTGCTGAGGGACGATGTGAAAAAGAGGTGAATCGATGTCGCATATAGTTGCAAATGGCAGAAATTTCAAGCAATAACAGCTTCAATGAGAGATTCATTTTTTTTCACTCAACAATAAATCAAGAAGTAGACTGGCCACGGAGTTCCTATGTCTTTACCGTAACGTGTCTATGCCTTTTTTATCTTCTTGCCCTGCTTGTGAGTTTTGTCTTTTTGATCACAAGATGTATAGTGAACCTTCAGACACCATGCCAACATTCCTGAGAGGAAGAAGGAAGAATGGCGAAGGGCAGAGGGTTAAAGAGATAGGCTTGTGCTTTCTATAAAGCTTGATTCCATCCTCTGAATGCATTGATTGGTAATATCACCAGACATTAGATGCCTTCTGATGTCATACACTATGAAGTATTCATATAGAATTAGTATTTTTTTATAATATTATTCTTGTCAAGAATATAAAAGTATTCTTGCCAAGAAATTGAACCAAACCTAAGCAATAAAAAGTTAGACTAACTTCCAATTTATAGTAAATACAGAGTGAAAGAAACAGGTTAAATGACAACACGATGAAGCAATCATACATATTCAGCCATAGGCTGTTCTATGGGACAAAGTATTAGGTTTTTCTTCAATAATTCAAAGGCATCGAGAAAAAAATTAAAAAAAAAGAATACATATGATTATTCTAGATTAAAAGAAGATTAGAAGACGTTACAATCAAATACAAGAGTAATCTTTGTTTGGATCCTAATTCCAAATGGCATTTTTTTGAGATAAATAGGAAAACATAAATTGGCTGTAATTTTCTATGGTATTAACAAAGCATTGTTGATTTTGTGGGTGTGATAATGGCATCATAGTTTCTGTAAAAAATATTTTGAAAGATGTATGGAAGTATTTAGTAGGAGTGGAACGATATGGTCAGACGTGTGCTTTAACTACTATAACACCAAGAATAACAGCAATAAATAGCAAACAAAGCTAAAGTAAGATGGTCGAGGAAGGATAGGCAGCATGCGGCCAGTCGACAGAATCTACCAAAGTGCATTTCAGTGCATGGGTTGAAACAGAAAAGAAAAAAAAAAAAGATAAAACAAAAATGTGTTAAAAATAAGAAACAGCCCCAAAGAGTCAGACTTTTTTTTTTTCATTCTAGCTTTTGTTTGTTTGTTTTTGTTTTTAGGGTTATCTTGTGCTAATCGACAAATTTCCTGGTATCTCACCTTCGGAGGCTATTTTTTTCTTTCTCCTCTACCGTTCACATTGGCAGTTACTTTTCCTTGATTTCGTCAATATCCACTCATGTACATTTGAACCTGGCCAGACTTTACTGGTGTTTGGGGACATAGCAGATGTTCATGTAGCAGAAATGCAAATCACTTAAAAGTAAGTTCAGGCTTTGGCCTCTTCTCTTCTCTTTGTTCTCCCTGACAGTGTCCAGAAATTTCTCTATACATTACTATACAGAAGAATGAAGCTTTCTGTTCCAACTGCCAATAGTCTGGTAAATGATATACCATTTCTTCTGAGTTTCATCCTTTCTCTTTCCCACGCTGGTCTCTGTAAAAAGCAGGGTATAACAATATTTGCTTTCTCACTGATATAAACTATGCTAGCCCAGCACCTCGCCACACCCAAAAACCAAAACTAGCTAAAGTAATTTTTGTTTGAATATTTTGTTTCTATTTCAAATATAGTTACCTAATGGAAATCATATTTTATGTGAGCAGAATGCGTATTTTATGCGTTACCAAGCTGAGAGGAGAACTGTAAACATTTCTGCCCCTTGTTTCTTTAAATTAGAGTCACCAAGGAAACTAAAGTACAGCCAAGCACTGGTTGAGACAATATTTTGCTTACCTAGAGAAGAGACAGAACAAAATCAGCTTCAGTACTGGGCATCAGTCCCAAAGGGTCTCTCCCGGTGATGGACGCAGGGATTAGTCTAGGCATGCTAATTCTATGTTGTAGTACAAGGACCCTGTCCCTTGGGGAGAACAGATATAACAGTGGGGTTGCCTGGGGGCCATATGATGCAAACACCTTTAGCAGAGACAAAAAGCTTGCTCATTGAGCTTATAACAAGATCCAACAGAAGCTGTGTTAACTCTTTTTGTTTGTTTGTTTTAAGTTTATGTATCTTGAGAGAGAGAGAGAGCGTGGCAGGGGCAGAGAGAGAGGGAGAGAAAGAGAGAATCCCAAGCAGGCTCGGTACTCAGCACAGAGCCAGATGTAGGGCTCGAACTCTCAAACTGTGAGTTCATGACCGGAGCGGAAACCAAGAGTCGGAAGCTTAACCGCCTGAACCACCCAGGTGCCCCCTGTGTGAACTCTTTGTCTCCTGGTAAGGAAGTGTTCCAGGCCCAAGGTATTCAAGGGGCCGAGCATAGGTCGAAAGACTATGCACATGAGACAGCCTTTTCCAATACGTTTGTACTATTTTAATTTTTACTTTATATTTTTCACGTTCTTACGTACTATTGGCAAATTTGTCATTCTTGTCTTTTGTCGATTTTCAAAAGAAAAAAAAAGTCTTACGTATCCTTTGTTATTGTCACCCACCATGGAAGACAGATAAGCTATATTTGTCTGTCTTCACAATCACGTTGTTTAAGAACACTTTGATGCGAAGACTTTCTCCTACTTTGATTGCCAGAACAAAGCATACTCAGTAACAGTCAGAGCTGTGATAATAATATTAAAGAGTAATGCTGAGCAAGCAGCTCTGGGTTTCAGGTTTTCCATCTGTAAAAAAAAAAAAAAAAAAAAAAATTAGGATGGATGTTCACCACTGACCCTTCCAACTTCAAGTTTTTTATTAAAACTGTACATTTTCTTTCATTTCCCAAAAAAGAGAGGAAGCTCAATAGCATAAAAAGATTAACTAACTTCCCAAGGACAGTATTTAAAGAGATGGGAAATTTTGATTGTTCTCTTAACACCTTTGTCTAAGAAGGTGAAATTGCTGCACTTTTCCAAATTGAGCAAAATTCTGTATGGGCGACAAACCCAGCTGCAGGCACTGTGGACTAGCTTGCTGCATAGGAGTCTCACACACCATCAAAACTGTTGTGTCCACGCTCAGAGTTGGAAATGGAGGGGACTTTTCCTTTTGGGAGCAGTGATTTTTTAAATTATTTTTTTAACGTTTATTTATTATTAAGAGACAGAGAGACAGAGGATGAGCAGGGGAGGGGCAGAGAGAGGGGAGACACAGAATCCGAAGCAGGCTCCAGGCTCTAAGCTGTCAGCACAGATCCCCACGTGGGACTCGAACTCACAAACTGCGAGATCATGACCTGAGCCAAAGACGGTCGCCTAACCAACTGAGCCCTTTGGGGGCCCCATTTAAAAAATATTTAAATGTATATTTAATTTTTATTTATTTGTTTTTTTATGTTTATTTATTACTGAGAGACAGAGAGACTCAGAGTGTGAGCAGGAGAGGGGTAGAGAGAGGGGGGAGATGCAGAATCCAAAGCAGGCTCCAGGCTCGGAGCTGTCAGCACAGAGCCGATGGAGGGCTTGAACTCAGAAACCATGAGATCGTGACCTGAGCCAAAGTTGGACACTCAACCGACTGAGCCGCCCAGGCGCCCCTGTGAGCAGCGATTTTAAAGAGATATCAAACTGCACCGAAAAGTAAAGTTCTATTAGTCGTAATAATGTCAGTGCTCTTAGATGCCTTTAAAAGTACGATATCTGCAGGCTTTGAATCAATCTGCTTGAACAGCATCGCCCATGAGCTCTAACAAATGCACAGAAATGAAGGACAAGGTTCCCATCCACCATGTCTTCACCAGCTCTGGGATGATGATTAACGAAACACGGCTGGGCTGGAGATTGGTAAAGAGAGTATGACAGCAGGATTCCCAAAGAGCTTTTGAATTGGAATTGGAGAGGATGAGTTCAAGCAGGGAAGCCAGAAGAAACACTTTCAGCATGAACAGAATCTCAGCTTCAAGCAAAGCACCCTACAGGTGGATTGCTGGGAAGCCATGAAGAATGGGGTCATTCTTTTTGATCAGTGCTTCAGGTTGACTAAATCTGAATTGTCGACCCATGAATAACAGTAGGCTGCGTGGATATACTAGAAATGCATGCATTTAGACCCATAATACAGAATGCCTGAATAAACAGTTCTCATCTGGTATCTTCTTTTGAACTACCTGTGGAAAAAAAAACTCCTTGCTTAATCAGTTGCATGATCAACTCTGAAATTCCTATGACTACATAAATGTTTGTTATTAGTAGAATCACTAATTTTAAACAAACAATTGCAACGTTACCCGTTGCAAATCATTCTTTTACACATAGTATACCGAGTTTCTCAGTGTTTCCCACCAGGAAATCCCCCGTTAACTGATTATTTTTACAATATTGAATCAAATTAAGTAATATTTTTATCATCTAGATTTCCACTTAATTTAGAATGTATTTCTGCAACATTTGCCTTAATTGGCTCTAATTCATTTATCTTGGAAAAGATAACCAAGACTTATCATGAGCTTATTATGTAGCACACACTGGATGAAGCACTGCATTTCTTATTTGGTATGAAAACCATCTTATTAAGTATGTTCTGTATTCACGCTCCCTTTACAACTGAAAAAACCGAGAGTTATTGAGGGTAAAGAACTCTCTCAAGTTCACACTGCTAGTGAATGGTCACTCTTGGACTAAATCCCACGTCTGTATCTCCCAAAATAATCTGATATTTCGTATAGCATATGAAAGCGTGATGGATCAATCCCAGACCTCAATAACTCTTATCGGTTCTTTTCCACTTTATAAATTGGCAATATAAACGGATTTTTAAACACTGATCAATCAAAATGAATTTAGTGAGTTTCAACTAAATTTAGCACCTCTAATAGATTCTGTGGTTGAATCACCGATATTGATTCTACCCCAGCTGATACTAGAAGCAAGTCACGGTAATCCCACTTTTCTTGCCTTCCCAGGGCAAGGCAAGGCAAGGCAAGAGTGTTGGCCACCTTGGGGAATGAAAGGAACATGGAGGCATGAGGCCATTCTACTCACTTGGGAGCAACTAGCCTTGGGGTAAGGCCAGCATTGTGAAGGAGAGAAAGAACTTGAACCATTTATTGCATCTACTGTCTCTGAGTCCAGCCTATCGACAAGCTTTTGTTAAGTTTATACATTTAATATTCTTAAGCCAGCTTGAGTAGAGTGTCCTGTTATTTGCATGTGAAAAGCAGGAGTAGTAAGAGCTCAGGGCTGATAGGTATCCTAGGATCAAATTCGAATGAATTTAAAAGCCAAGGGGGCGCCTGGGTGGCTTGGTCGGTTGGGCGTCCGACTTCGGCTCAGGTCATGATCTCACGGCCCGTGAGTTCGAGCCCCGCGTCGGGCTCTGTGCTGACAGCTCAGAGCCTGCAGCCTGTTTCAGATTCCGTGTCTCCCTCTCTCTCTGCCCCTCCCCTGTTCATTCTCTGTCTCTCTCTGTCTCAAAAATAAATAAATGTTGAAAAAAAAATTTTAAAAGCCAGGGAAAAGTACACAACTGGTTCCACTGAAAATAAAGAGCCATTCTCAGTTTTAAAAGTGATGATGGCATCATGTAAGATGTCATCAATACCACCGGCTTGGAAGTGTTATGCAACATAGATTCCTTGCTGGAGCGCGGTACCTAATATTAAAGGCAAAAAGTGAACAGAGCTTATAGTAGAGAGAGGACAGGAAATGAACCCAGGCAGTGGTAAGAAATACAAGGTTTTTACTCACTTATGCCATGTTATTAGCTAGATTCGTGGAATAAAAAAAGAAGGAAATGTCAAAGATGAATTCCCTGGTTGGCATAGTCATAATAAATAATACTTATATAGAGACTTTCTGTGTCTATTATGATTCTAGGTGCTCTACATGTATTAACTCATTTAATTATCAAGCAGCCTTATGTGATAGTTATAATTATCTTGCTTTTGGGGAAAACAGACAAACTTTCCCCTAGAACTTCAGATACCACACCAGTGAATCATAAAAGCAATAACCTAATATCATATAAACTTGACACTTTTCAAGACTATTATCAAGAATTCTAGGGGCGCCTGGGCGGCTCTGTTCGTTGAGCGTCCAACTTTCATTCAGGTCATGATCTCATGGTTCGTGAGTTCGAGCCCCGCGTTGGGCTCTGTGCTGGCAGCTGAGAGCCTGGAGCCTGCTTCACATTCTGTGTCTCCCTCTCTCTCTCTCTGCCCCTCCTCCATTCACACACTCTTTACCAAGAATAAACATTAAAAATTAAAAAAAAAAGATTTCAAGTACCTTATTGAGTTAATATGTCTTTAATTTACACTAGCAATATGAAGGATATAAATAAAAAATACCCTTCCCCTCAAAAACTCTGGGACTTTTGGCGGGGACTTTGCTCTTATGATGAGGGTTACAAAAAAGCATGTTTCAAACAGGAATGGGGTTAATGTATGATTACTCTTGTCAGTTTATCACACTATTATTTTATTTTTTCTATCTAACTTGGTAGAAATTCTGAACCTTAAACTGAGGGCTCATTGTGTGGATGCTGAGACATCCCTTGTTCTTCTCACAATTGGCAGTTAACCTATTGTTCTGCAAATTATTCTCTTCTCTTAAGAAGAGGACTCTTTTTTTTTTTTTTTTTTTACTAAAGTCCTTTAAATGCATAATCCCTCAAAAAAGTGGGGAAGAGTTCAAGTGTGTGGTAAATTATGCTTCTGTGTGTTTTATTCTCGGGTTTACTTGCTGTATATCATAGAAAGAAGGAAGTGCCTGCAGCTTGTGGATTGAGAAAAACACCTTGAGTCACGCCAGAGAAAAGCATCATTTCTTAACTCTTGTTAACTGGAGATCTTTTATAGTCTTCTTTGGGGACGATTAATGACATTATTAATCTGTCATCATTTCATATCTGAATTTCAACTGATTTAATCAGGCTATCAAATGCAAATCTGAGTAATTTAAGGCTTTGAGGCCGTGGGAAGATAAAGGAAAGAAGAAAAACTATAAGGCACAAAGGGCCAGACTATCTGTTGTGTATGCTGACCATACCACACTGCCATTTTAACTTTAGGGCCCATTTACCATATTTGGGTATACACAAATAATGTAGATATACAGTAATGAACTTTACCAAGTGAAATGTATACATTACACATTATCATGTATGCATTGCCCACGAGAAATATGTGCTCTTAAGACAAATGTTTCATCCAGACAAAGTGATTTCAAGAGGCACATTTCAGACTATGTTTCCTTAGCCTCGAGTCATTTCAAGAAAATGTAGAGCTATTGAGCTTAAATTTAGCCAACTAATGTGTTTAAATCATTACGAGCTTATTATAAAAATCTGGTAAGTTTACATCATCAGTCAATATTTAATTTACAATTATAAGCATGCTAATATTTAGTATGAATTGGTTTCATATTAACTTTCCCTGTTTTTGTGTTTCTGTATTTATTAACTGGAACCTACTACGTGCCAGGAAAAGTGGCCTGGACCTCACCCTTGAGTCACTCATTGACAGTCTCGTAACGACGATGTAGAGACCAAATGTTTTACTTCCAAAGTTTTTTTTTTTTAATAGATTGGCCATTTCTTATTAATAAGCTATTTTATGTTACCATATGCCTCTGAGTCTTGAAGTTTTTGCAAAACAGCCTTACGTCTTCAAGCCCTTGGGGACAGCACTCCCATTTATAAATTTTCAGTGTCATGTGAAAACATATGTACTTTGTGGGTTTCCTGGGATATTATCTTCATGCCAAATCACATAAATGCAAATAATTTACTTTAACTGCAAAGATACACTTCAGATAATTTAGAAACATATCATGCATCACTGAATTATCCTCTTACTTTTGGATTAAAGTAAGTAATTACATAAAATACAATGAAAGAAATACTAAAAATGTTACAAAGGGAATATATTCTACCAAAAAGAGTTATCCTCCTTCCTCCATGTTCCTTTTTTCCCCAGAATTAAAATGGGAGGATTCCTGTGTTACCTGGAACGAAGGTGGAAAGAACTCCAACCATTCATCTGAATCAGACATTAACTGCAAGTTAATATTCATATGTTTACTTGGAGAGGACCAATAAGAAGCCTTACACTCTCTATAGCAAAACTAATACAAGAGATTATTTTTATCTGAGCACGAAAACAAGTATACAACAGATAAAGTGTAAATGACCAGTTAAGTTAGATTGTGAAGAGTAAGTTGAAAAGTTTCATATTTGTTTAAAATCTTTAAGGCTGGGTTCAGACAGGACGCAAGAGAAACATTATGCCCTCGCTTGATGTTTACCTGAATTTTGACACTCTTCACTGTGCAGCCTCTAGCAGAACATGTTATATAAAAAGGGGTGCTAATGAATGTGTGTGCTGAGAATGAATAAAACTGCGTTTATTGGCGAGACTATGACTTAGGTCATCTTTCTTTCCCTCCCACCCCCTTTCTCTGCAAATGTAGCTGAAAGCAATTCAGTTTGTGTTTTATCTGCCGTGATGCACTGCTCTCCATCCGCTCCGGATGGCAAGGGAGCGGCAAAGGGGGTTACCGAGGCCGAATTAGACTAATCAAGTTTCCGTTTCCATTCCGCCTAAAGGGAAAGATGACACCTGCTTGTGCAGCTTCAAAGTGTTGAAATCCTTTCTGCTTTCATGTGGTTACTGTGCATATTCTCTGGTGGATTAAATGAGGGGAATGCATTATAGTTTTAAACTTTGATGCCCCATTAAGATGAATATGCACCTAATGAGCTGAAAAATTACCGATGCTGCTTCCAACCACCCTTCCCCCCCTCACTATCCTGGGAAACGAGCTAATCAGGTCTGGAGTGTATCCTCTGTGTTCTTAAACCACTGGCTATGAAATTTGGCCAAGGACCATATTCAAACACATGTTTAGTATATTAACAATATAAGCAATAAGTGCTGCTTCAATTAATAGGGAAGAAAGAACAGTTTGTCTTTTAATATTGAATGCGGTAGTCTCAGGCAATTGGGTTAGAAACAGGATATAAACACAAAACCCAGCGGATATTATTCAAAGGCCAAATGTAGTTAGTTCTGTCGGTGCTTTGTAATTCCTGTAACTACCTCCACATCTACACCTCAGTAAAATATATGGAATATTTCGAAAAACAAGCAGTTTTTGTCACCTTAGTAACTCTTGAGGCTTATAAAAAAAAGCTGTAATACCGCAATTTAAGGCTGTCTGAATTTAAAGTATGTCTTTGCTGCTTAGGTGAGGTGATATAAGAATGAAGCAATTTCAGGGGACAGCACCAGGAGCTGAAGCCAATTATATTTCAGTGTTATTCAGGATATTCCTACCTGCCAAGTGGAGTGCAGCAAGCTAGTACTCACACTGTGATCTATGAGCACGGATATGAAGCTCAATTTTCTCTCGAGGGAAATCTTCTAACAAACAGTTGACAGAGCAAAACACAGTTAGAAAGGAACAAATGAAAAATCTAATAAATATGATGCAAATATTTTTTTCAACAGGCATTTTATAATGTGCAATTCAAAGCAAAAATTCAGCTTCTGTGTAAAGAAATCATTGCAGGAAACAGTACGTTAACACTATTCCTGAGCAAAGTTTGCTCCTGAAAGATGTCTTGCGTTAGGTCAAAGTTGTACGTTTCTTATTTACTGAATTTTTTGCACTGCTTAAGAAAAAAACAAATGCAATTATATTTAGTTAAGGATTGCACTACTAAATACAATAATGCAGATATTAAAAAATGCGTAATAAATATGGAAAATATTTTGCACCCTTAATCATATGTATAGTTTTATTCTAGTTTAAGAGAATTAATGGATCTGGGGCTCCTGGCTGGCTCAGTGGATGGAACGTGCAACTCTTGATCTCGGGGTTGTGAGTTCGAGTTCCTTGTTGGGTGTAGAAATTACTTAAAAACTAAAATTAGGGGGCAATTAGATGGCCTAGTCAGTTAAGCAACCAATTCTTGATTTTGGCTTAGATCATGATCTCAGGGTTGTGAGATTGAGCCTCCCGCCCCGATCAAGCTCTGTGCTGGGTGTAGAGCCTACTTGAGATTCTCTATCAAAAATAAAATTAAAAAATTTAAAAAAAATTAAAAAAGAAATCAGTTGATCTTAAAGAGAGAAGTTAAAAAAATATGTAATTTTTTCTTTAAATAGTGCTTTCTTCTACTAAATGTCAGAGCAAAAAAGTAAGTTATTAATTCAAAGGTAAGAGTTTATGCTCCTTTTCCTTTCCTTTCCTTTCCTTCCCTTCCCTTCCCTTCCCTTCCCTGCCCTTCCCTTCCCTTCCCTTCCTTTCCCTTCCCTTCCCTTCCTCTTCCCTTCTCTTTCCTTTCTCTTCTCTTCTCTTCTCTTCTCTTCTCTTCTCTTCTCTTCTCTTCTCTTCTCCTCTCCTCTCCTCTCCTCTCCTCTCCTCTCCTCTTCTCTTCTCTTCTTTTCAACAGAAAGAAAGCACATACAGGAGAGGGGCAGAGGGAGAGAGAGAATCTTAAGCAGTCTCCATGCTCAGCACAGAACCCCATGTAGGACTTGATCCTTTGATCAGACTCTCAACCAACTGAGCCACCCAGGTGCTCAGAGTTTATGCTCCTTTTAGATAGAGAAGAATCTGCATGTGTGTGGAGTTATAAATGCACAAAAAATAATGTTACATTCATATTATTTTGGAGTCAATATTTTCCAAGGCTTTTGAGTAATACATAAGAAGCAATGTTTTAGAGTATGACAAAAATCAAGATGAGACCAAACCACACATTTCTAGTTAGAATTAATAGATGAGTTGGAATTTATTTGTCTCTAAAGCCAAATTTTTGTGATTATTTTTGGTGAATGTAAGCACTTCAAATGACCCCAAATTAATACAGATATTTATTTAGCCGAAATAAAATATCTCCTGGATTTCTAAAAGTAAAACAAAAAAGAATATGTTTCTTAGTTTTATACCTCTGGAATATCCTTCCTTGTAAGTATTTGAAATCTCTTGGAAAGTATTCACATTTTTCACACTTACGCTAAATGTTACTGTCCAGCAATACAATAGCCCAATGTTCTGTCACTTAACCATAGTTTTCATTATTATACTGCTCTCTGGACAAATTTTTAATTTTTCATACACTGAGTCCTGAAGTCATTATGATTAAAGCGCAGAGAAAAAATTTCTTCTTATCAGTGATTGCATATATTTAACAATTTAGATATGATTTTAGTTGTCAGTGATTTCAAAATGAATCAGAAAATAACTAAAATATTTTAATCGCTTAAAACATTTTTTAAAAAGGTATTTTCTTTGGAAACTTGTTTTCGTTTCTCCGTGGTTGAAACAACAATTTTATAATGATAAGTTGCTCTCATTAAAATCAGTAACCATTGGGGCGCCTGGGTGGCTCAGTCGGTTGAGCGTCCGACTTCGGCTCAGGTCACGATCTCGCGGTCCGTGAGTTCGAGCCCCGCGTCAGGCTCTGGGCTGATGGCTCGGAGCCTGGAGCCTGCTTCTGATTCTGTGTCTCCCTCTCTCTCTGCCCCTCCCCCGTTCATGCTCTGTCTCTCTCTGTCTCAAAAATAAATAAATGTTAAAAAAAAAATTAAAAAAAAATAAAATCAGTAACCATTTTATCACATAGGAAATATTATATTTGAAACTTAAAGCATACACTCCACTTTTAAAAAGTCTAGACACATATTTAACTTTGCTCTAATGCTTAAAATGCAACACATTTTGACTACTTATCTGTATGCCATCTTTGTTTTCAAATTCCCTTTTATGATCATATATTTAATATTTGACAGAAAACATTGAGGGCAATGAAGGAGACATGAAGGACATACTCATGGAAATATGAATAGGTTCAAAATGACTTTTGCCAAATTCATGAGTGACAGATATACGTAAGTTAAGAGACAATTATCAGGGCTTTAGAAGGCAATGTCCCTTTTCTAGAAAACTATTTTCAGTGCGTGTAAATGCAATTCTTTACATTTATTTTTAAATTCTAGAGAATATTTTCTCAACTGTGGCTATTATTGCCTCCAATTCTTAGCTGGAATAAGTAATATCTGTGTTACTATATATTCCTTAGTATTAAACTTTGGTTACTTTTATTTCCCCTCTTTGCCTTCATAAGAAAAATGCTAGCCTATGTGTCATACTTTGAAGAGTTCAACACTACCATTGATTCAGAAAGTCCACTTGAAAGAAGGACGCTGCAGTCTGGCACAGCCATCTTATAATAAACTTGTAAAGCCATGAAGGTATGTGTGAGAGATTTCAGAAACTGTAACCATACACTTAGTATGTCTGGGCTTGTCAGAGCAGTATTTTATTTTCCCAAGATCAGTTGATTTAGGATGTTCATAAAGTCCTCTGATACACCATTATCATATGTCATATTTCTGTTATTGTTTCCATTTACTTAAATACCAGTGGAGACAAGATAGACAGTGGCCCTTCCTATACCAACTCATTGAAAAAATATTATTAGGAAAACATCAACTATCATCTGCAGGTAATTTACACAAACTCCAAGCCTGGGAACATTTAACTATGGTGTATATCTGTGATATACAAGTATATCAAAAAATCTTGACAGTCTGAAGTGCTTTTTTGTGAAAACAGGTATAGTAAATATATACTGGAGATTAAGTGCTTGTTCTATATGGGAGTGGAGGGGGGAGCAGAATACAAATAATAGATTTTATAGAATTATCTTTCCCTTCTGAATTTTATTTATCATGTGTGTGTGTGTGTGTGTGTGTGTCCAAATTACATTTAGCATATCTAAAATGCATGTGTGGAAACCACTGCATTATGGACAGAGTCCAATGATAACAGGGGACACGAGCCATTAATACAGTAAGCTTCCTTTCCTACCGTTTGTGCAATGATGCAATTATATGTTTTCAATATGATGAGGGAACGCTGTACCCGTTCTTAACAATCATGTTTCATATCGCAAGTGGCACTGATTTTCTCTGTGGTGTCATTCATTTAGGAAGAAATTATGTCCAAGAAGAATTAGAATCCAGGATTTTCTAACCCTGTCTAAAATGCGAATGTAATTGCAGGCAGTGTCTCGCACATCCAAGTTAATTTGTAGTGACTCGACTAAGCGCTGACGTGAAAGAAGCCTTCGATGACTACCAGTGTTCTTTTTTTCCCCCGATGGCTCTCTACAAATCATCTCATATACCACAGCGCAAGGCTAGAAGCTAAAAAAATGAATACACCAGTAATTTCTTTTTGACAATGATTTGACACCCGGCTGATGGGAGTAGCTAACGGTATGACCTCCAGACTGTTAGCTCTGCTAAAAGAGATTCACTTGAAACACCCATGGGGTTATGGATTCCTGCTAATAGCAGCAATAGAACGGATGATAAAATTATGGCAGGGTAGAAATGCTTTCTCAATTAATTTCCCATCATGTTAAGGCCATTATCATTGGATGTCATCTAGCAAAGTGGGGGGAAACTCTAGTACTTTGGAAAGTTTCTGTTAGTTAGAACAATGTATAATAGCAGATAATAGCAAACTAGACTCTTAGAAATGTTTACCTACAAATAAAACTTTTATAATATTGATTAACAGGCCCTGACAACTGAATTTGGCCTAAAAGCTATGCATGTGGGGAAGAATAAAAAATGTGCACTTGTGGATGAAGGAGATTTTATTATGAAAATTTAAAAATACCTCAAAAGATAAATTACATCACTGGGCAAACCAACAAAAGAGATACGCAGATTATAGGGCAGCAGAGTAGTTTTTAATTGTTTTTTTTTATAACTTTAGGATGCTTCCCATTTAAGCTGATGAACAAATATAAACCGAAAAGAAATATCCTTTAATGTTAGGCCATCTTCATTTAGACAAACTGCTTGTCAAGCAGTATCACGCAGTATAATAATTTAGTTACATGACCGCTTATTAAATCACCCTAAAATGTTGTGGGAACAAAAGGAATTTCCTCAATATTAGGTGGCAAATGAGAGCCGTGAAAGACAAAGTGCAGTGTTATTTTACACGCATATGTATGTCAAGAGAGGAAACTAACTAAAGCTAACTTAAAACCTTTGTTTTGACATTAGATTTTGTCAAAATGGTAAGATTTGTTTCATGATGGAGATGATCTCCCCATCATCAGCATCACTTTTTGAGTATAATGTTAATGTTGACCAATAACCAAAATAACATTGGTTTAACTGTTTTAAATGCCCAAGTAGAATAAAGTATACCTAGTTAAGAAGTCATTTAAATTTCTTTATATGGGTCAAGGTTTCATTTGATATTCAAAAAATACGTTTGCCTAGAAGAGACATTATCTAAAGAGACCAACAAGTAAGAGCCAGGGAAAAACCCTAAAGTGATTTTTGAAATAGGAAAAATACATGGTTCAAAGATTCTTGGCAAGTCCTTTAATTAAGCGCTTGACCGCATAGCATGCATCTAATGCAGGCTTCTGATTCTTTTCATTCTTTATGCCTAACATTCTTTCATGTCCCTAAAGAGGTTATTATAAAATCTGATTGCATTTCCGGAAAGATAACATTTTGGTGCTAACTCCCTCCTTCTCCTTCGTCCGCTAGCATGTGCACATCTTTCACTCAACTCGAGTATGTGGTAGGAGGTAGATACGTGCGTCTCACTGCTTTGTATTATCTCCATCATACTCAATTCTAGTTGGTAATGTTATTTTAACAATCTCCTCCCCCCCTCTCAATTCCTAGCTTTTCGCTAATGAATTCCTTGTGCAAAAATATTTGTTACCGAAAGAAAATATATAGATAATCTAACTCTACAACTTGGAGAGGGGAGTTACTGAGCCCAGGTTACTCAAGTTTGTTAGTAACAAAACAGAGACCAAATCTGTGATATCTACTTCAGTGCTGTTTCCATTAAGTTTAATTGAACTGTCCCTGCACCATTAAGAGAAACATAAATATGTGAGTTCGTGGCTGTACTTAAGCAATCTGTTGTTTGTTTTATCCTTCAGTTTTTCATTAACTAAGTGCTATTATTACATAGTAAATTTTAACTCCTCCTTTTATACAGTTACTGAATTGTTTTAAATTATATTCTCAATTTTTATCTTGTGCATACTATGTCTTTTCAATAAATGTGAAAATTTTGTCTCTATGTGGTCTTAGGATACAAAATCCAAAAAGGCAGATTCCTCGAAAAATATGTACGTTAAGGGCTCTACTGCTAATTTCAGGCTGACAATATTTAGGGCAATATTCTCTTACAGAGAATTAAAAAATAGTAATGACACATAATAGTAAGTTTCTTTTTAAAATTTTTTTAATGTTTATTTATTTTTTATGGAGAGAGAGATACAGAGTGTGAGCAGGGAAGGGGGAGAGGGAGACACACACATTGAATCGAAGCAGGCTCCAGGCTCTAAGCTGTCAGCACAGAGCCTGACATGGGGCTGGAACTCATGGACTGCTAGATCATAACCTGAGCAGAAGTCAGATGCTTAAGTGACTGAACCACCCAGGCGCCCCCATAATAGTGTTTCTGTTGGTTATAGTTTGCATTTATTTCAAAACAAGCAGCAGTTTACAGATGGTGCTAGAAACATTGAATACCATTGGCTGGAATTATGAGACAATACTATTCAATAAAAACTAGAGACTATGGGTGTGTGTGTGTGTGTGTGTGTGTTTCTTTTTTGTGTTATATTCATACAATCGAAAGAGGATCGGAGTATCATAATTACCCTATAATTAAGACTCTAAGTGCTGGAATCAGATAGCAATGTGCTTGAATCCTAGCTTTGTTGTTTTCTAATTGTGAAACATTAACCAAACTGCTTAATCTTTCCAAGTCTTGGTTCAATTATCTGTAAAACTGGAACAATAATTCCTAATGTGATACATTCTATTATTGTTCAACAATTTATCATCCTGTCCCTCTCCACCTTGGGGTAAAGTACACTTCTTTGACTCATTGACTTTGGAATTAGTACGTGATTTGCTGAGGCTATGGAATGTGACAAGACAGTGCATAGTAGCTTTACACATGGCTTACGTGATCAGGATTGCCCTCTCTTGCTTTCAAGACCTACTACAAGAACATATATCAGGAATTATTGGACCAAACAGTACAGAAAAACACTTGGGGAATACCTGAACGAAATTGGTGAGGTAGTTCAGGGAATACAAATAAGATAGATGAGGAAATAGAGCAAAAGTCTTGATTTGGGGCATACATTTGGGTATTATTTTTTGTCTCCATGTAACATTGCGTTTGATATGACTAGCTATCCCATTCGTTTCTTTTTTCCTTCTTGACTTGCTTTTCTAAACTTGGGCTCCTGCATATTGAAAGAAATCTGTTTTGGGGCGCCTGGGTGGCTCAGTCATTTTAGCATCTGACTTCGCTCTGGTCATGATCTCATGGTTGGTGAGTTCAAGCTTTGCATCACACAGGGCTCTCTGCTGTCAACGCAGAGCCCGCCTTGTATCCTCCGGCCCATCCCCCTTTCTCTCTGCCCTTCCCTGGCTTGTATTCTCTCTCTCTCAAAAATAAATAAACATGTTTTGATTTTTTTTCCTCTGATGGATTTACTTGTTTTTGTTACAGGAGGAGTCAAATTCCATTTCTTGACCATATTGTCAATCATCCTATAGTAATCTCTTTCCTATATTTTCCAATATTTTCTGTCTGAAACCCTTATCAATTTTATTTAATTTTTCTCATATTCTAATTCATGGTTGAGCATGCTCAGTGAAGCTCAGCTATCAAATTCAGCAAACACTTGTCATTTTCTTCCTGCTGCTTACTTTCAAGGCGTAATTAATTTACTGTAGCTCTGACACATAGAGACTATTTTGGTTTGGAAAATCTATTAAAATCCATTTATGTAAAAAGTAACCTTTAGATAATTGTTATGTGGCCATTGTGGTCAAATATTAACAGGAAAATGGTCACAAATTTATGTATGCATAATTGCACAAAAACAAGAATGGGAATGTTGCTTTCTAAATAGTGACCCATCACTCTGATTATTTTACTTAATTTTAGGGAAGACCTCAGTGTTACATAAGTGAACATATCTTTCTATCAGATTTATATTTATGCATTTTTATCATAAAGTTGGAAATACTAGAAAAAAGGATTTACTAGAAAGTTGTTTAGCATCGCATATAAGTTATCCTGTAAAAAATTTGACTCCGGTACTATTTTTAAATTGTAAAATCATGATGGTAGATATTAAAATATTTGTATCAAAATATATAATATATTTTCATTATATTTTGTATATTTAAAACAATTATTATAGATATGCTTAATATTTAAGTATTATAAATATATTAAGTATGTTTATAACATGCAATACACAATACATTTAATTTATTTCACCCATATTTTCTGCTTGGACCTCTCTACCTTTCCTACTGGAAAAAAAAGGCTAAATGTGTGTTTTAGATGCTCTAAAATATCATGATATTCTGCATTACCATTCAATAACTTTGAATCGATACAAGTGATAGTTCATGTTTAGGGAAATAAGCATATGTCTGCTTTCATCTCAATCATGTAATGTGGAACTTAGGAAAGAAGTCAATGTTATTAGAGTGGATCATATTGCGAAGGCATCTAGAATAATATAAAAACAAACAAGTCACACCTGTCCGTAAGACCACCCCATTTTCATGGTTATTGAGTGAATAACGAAGGTTCTTCATGAGAGAATAAAAAAAGGTTCATTGATGACTCAGTTTTAAAGTACAGAAATGTATCAACTTTAATCCATTACCACTGAATTCAGTTAAATCAGTTTATTCGAAGATCAATAATATTGATAACAAAAGGCATTTTCAGACTTTTCACATTTCCTAGAAAATTAAGATTGTAAGTGTCTATGAACCTGTGGAGTGTGTCTGTCTTCTGTAACATGTTATTCAACAGGAAGAACCACAAAGATCAATATTTCTTACTATCGGAATCTGCAGACATACCGACATTTTCTGAAAATTTCAAATAAAGTATGTGACATTTTGTTTTGAGGTTCTATTTCATGTGCCACTTTCTCACATTAGTTTCTGAAATCCTGAGGAGCAAGAATCATCCCTATATCTTGGCAATATGCTTGCATAAAGTACGTACTGAAGGAAGGTTTGCTGAATAGAAACAAAATAGAATTACGCTAGGGTTCAATTTATGCTGATTCTCTCATATATTCTCACAAACTTTACTAGCTCTGCGATGATGAATAGAAACAAGTTAGAAAAGATATAGAGCTAAAAAAGTTTTAGGTAGTTCTATTTTGTTTTCCTTTTGGGCAGTTTGCAAACTGGGGAGATTTTGACATTAAGCTATTTTTTGTTTTTTTAAGGAAAAATATTTAAATCATATGGCCTAAAGAGAAAGAAAAAAAAAGGAAAGGAAAAAAAAATGGAAGAGAAAAGTAGATTGGAAATTATATGAAGTGAGTTTGATTTTCCTTTTTCTTGGATGGATGATTAAGTTAAAAAAATCTTGAGTTGGCATTTGAAGACTTTAGGTCTCTGGAAGTCACCTTGGACTTTTGCACATAGAGATAGGTGGGTGAGGTAGGGTGAAGAATGAGATAAGGATTCAGAAGGAAATGACATCCAGTTTTACAGCTGAAGCTGATGTTATGCTTGATAGACAATCAGTTGGAGAGCTGAACACAAAAGATTAGTAATTCATAGAGTACAGGAGTTTTGATTTCTCTGACTTCTGGTTCTTCATATATTATAGAAAAAGGTCAGAGGTGTCCGTCCTAAAACTATCACATCAGTTGTTTGGTTCTCCGGGGACAAGGGTAACGTTTGCTATCTAGCTACTACCATTCTCTACTGAGGCATTTGTTGGGGGAGAGAATAGGCATATGTAGCAAATGGATGGCATTGACATGCTCCTGTACAAGGTCATGGGCTCTAGCAGAAGGCTGGAACTACTGGAATCACTATATCTGTAGTAAGCCTCAGAAGAAACAAAAATGTTTGCAAAAGCCACTCCTTTCTTGAGCAAAAAGATCGTTCAGTAATGACGAAGACAGTCACACAGTGTAGTTTTTCACCGTACTTGTAATTCAGGTTAGTCAACTTATGCATCGCCAACATCTTTTAAATCCACACTTTCTTTTTTTTCTCTCTCTCTCTTTTATTCTCCAAATTTGTTTCATTTGGCCAAGTATTTGACATGGTCTGCTTTATGTTTGCAAATGATTGGGTATGTGTGTACGTGTATTTTAGACCCAGATGTTGAAAATGAACTCTGCAATCCTCTGTTGGGTTTGTACTGATATTACTCTAGTGAATAATTTATCAAACAGAATCTTAGTAAAAATCTGTTCTTGGTTTCCTCAGAGCCTTTAAAGTTTTCCTTTCAGGATATGTATAAATTATTTCTATATTAGTAACTTGTGAGTTGCTAGAGGATCAAAAGCAGATGAATCTCATCCTGTTGTCCATGCATTCAAGTGAATTAATTAGATTTTCTTTTGTGTTAATTGAAGCAGTTGTTGTAACTCAATCACCACCAGCTAAAGGCCAAATAGTGGTTTTGTGCTCTTAAAGAATTAAATATGCTTTGCTATCTGAATTTGTGTCCATTTTAATTTTTAGTGTCTATGTATATTGGTGGACATAGGATTCTGCACAAAATTATCATGTAGGTATCAAGTATAATCCCTTCATTTCCAGGAATGTGAATTTATTTGTCTCAAAAACATTGAATCTTTTTCAGTGAGAATTAAGGTTTTAGAACAATGAATAAAGATTGAGCTTTATAGGAAACTGGGTGCTATGAAATTAATGTGATACTGACATGTTCTAACCTTTTCTTTTTTATGATTTGGGACTCGAAATATTTTCTGGGTACTTTAAGTTCATAGATGAGGAATGGTACACGTTTTGCTCAGACACATTTGTGTCATAATGCTCTCAGAGGAAGTTTCCTTGTCTGAGCAAATTACCTAGCTTAAGGAAAATTGTGATGAAAATAAATAAAAAATAATAAGACATATTATCCTGAAATTCAGTTTTATCATCTGTATAGCAGGAATAATATTTGTTACTTTCAAAATTGAAATGAGAATTCCTTCTTTACTAAGGGATAGTGCCTTCTTTTCACGTTCTCTTTCTGTTGAGTTCCTATATATATATATATATATATATATATATATATAGTCTTTATGTTATATTAACGTATATAAAATATATCATGTTATATTATATATTATTAAATTATAATAGATTCACAAGAACTTAATCTCAGTTTCACTATATACTCAATAAATGCCAGATGTACAGAAGTATACTATCCTGCTGTTCAGAAGATATATTATTAATACAGGGTCTCAGAATGGCAGTAGAAATGGATCCTTGTCCTTACTTTCTCTCTAGTATCTATGTCACAATGCCAGAGAGTCATTTCTCATCCTGCCCAGCACCCTAAAGGTCCTGCATCTTATGTAACACAATAGAAGATAATTCAGAGTGCCCTTGGGGGAACTATCTGCTACCAGAAATATACCAGTGAGCCTGAAATTTCCCTTTAGGTTACCTTGGGAAACGGCAGCAAAACAGTTTTCCACTTCCCTAGGAGAAGGAAGGTGTGAAAATTGGTACCCTCTGTCACTCATCACAGAGACGGTTCCCCAATACCCGCAAGAAGCTTAGAGTGGTTTCTTTTTCTTGCTTCCCCCATTCATTCTTTCTCTCTTTCTCCCCCACCCGCCCCCATTGTAATCTACTCAGAAGAATCAAGTAGATGCTTAGGATTTCAACTATAATTTTATTCACTGAAAAATGTTATGGCCATTTATACTGTTAAATAAAATCTAAACTATCATATTTTTTTCCTAAGTGTAAGCATTAAGAACTTTATTTGTTTTACATGTTTGTGTTTTTGTTTGCTTGGTTAGTTTTTGCCTGAAAACAAAAGTATTGAGATTTGGTTTGGATTGCTGTCTATTCGAAATATATTTGTCCTGTTTCAAGGAATTGACAGATGCAAAGAATATGACCTCTCTTGGAGTTAAAATCTGTTAGCTCAACATATTGATTTAATTCTGATTAATTTTCGTGCGTAACAAACTTGTTTACAATAAAACTTATCAGAAAGCCATGGGTCATTATCAAACACCTTAAAATGAATGCAGCCTAGCAATCTATAAAGTGTCGTTTAACATTGTTAGACATTTGTTTTAATTTTTTCAATCTTAATTAAAAAAATTTTTAACACTTTTTAAATGTTTCACAACAATTTTCCACTTTTATAATTTCAAAATGATGGCTTTAGGGGCTTTATTATAATGGGTATGTCTTCTGAAATACTTTCACCAGCCGTAACATATAACTATCTGCATATGACTATTAAAATTAATATCAAAATAGTGTTAATATAGTGTTTTATCAGCTTTATAGTTCTTATAAATAAACTTTCTCTCTAAATATACCACAAAATAGCAAAATGATTAAATATCTGCTTTGTAAATAATACTGTCATTTAAAATTCAGTGGTATAATAGCAGACTCTATCTAGTTTATAAGAATAACAGTTTGAATACTTCCTTTTAGAAAGCACGGTAAGCTTTGGGAACCCACTGAAATTTGTTCTTGTTTTGGTGTCTTTGAAATATGCTAATTCCTTCTTTTCCATCGCTCAGGTATTTTATTGCAAGGAGGCAAGATAAAGACAGCAAACAATGTTAACAATCTGACCCAGCTCCTCTGCTATTAATCAAAATACAAAATTGAGGATCAATGTTCCTGGACAATTTTCTGGTTGAGGCTAAAAATGTTTCTACCACATTCAGATTTCCATAACGCTACACCAAATGCAGCTCACTGGAGCTACACAAATTGGGCTTCTATCCATAAAATGCTGAATAATTTAATTGACTAAGCTTTAAAAAAACTGATTAACAGAAGAGGGTGAAAAAAGACAATAAAATATGAAACAACATCTGTATTCAAACCTCAAAAGTCCCAACTAACAATATGCCTCCCAGGTTTCCAAGATCACTTTGTGCCAAAGGCCTCACTGAGTCTTTGTTTACAGCCAATTCAATTTCTCCAAAGGGAGGAAAACTACCATTAATCTTTAATTTACCTTCTTGTACATTTTTCAATAGAACACTTCAAACTGTCCTTTATGGAGAAAATTTCCATGTTAATCCATATTCTCAACGCCTTAGTACTGGAAGAAGTTCAAATGCAGGATCAGAATGTGAGTTTTGAAAGTGGTTTATGTAATCCAGATTTAGTTGACTGAACCATGAATTAAAGTTACTGGTTTATTCTACATACCATATTAAACACATTTTTCACTTCTTTAATTTTCAGCTAATGTTATATAATTCTAAAGTTGTTATCACTTATAGGTAAGTATTGTATTAGCAAAACACACCAGAAATATTAGGAAGAACTCATGAAATCACTATGTTTGATGAAGAAAAATGACCAAATATTGGCAATCCAGATACATTGTTCAACTTAGTACAGAAACAAATTATTCCAAGTATATATGGCCTTTCAGTTCACAAAATATTTTTATCAAGGCATTTCCTCATTTATTAAAGATAATTTAGATAAGTAAGTTTTTTGAACTCTTAGCCAGTGCAGAATCGTCTCCATGCATTTAGCATTTAATCCATACAAAACAATTATTTGCTAGAAAGAATATTAGCTCCATTTTACAGATGAGGAGTCTGACACTTAGATCTTCCATATTGTGTCCCAGATCATACAGCACAGAAGTGAGAATAGAAGTCTGGACCCTGTTGGTCTGGGTATAAGACCTGTGTTCTCAACCATCAAAAACCAAGATAGGGCAGGTGTTAGTGTAATCAGATCTGCAATATGCTTAGGTTCAAAATGTGAATATGTTTCAATGCAACAAAGGGAACGATTTGGGCATGATGCGAATTTGTTTGTTTGTGTAGGATTTCAATGGAGAAACAGTAAGTAAATGCAGAACCCTGCCGCTTAGGGGTACATGCACTGCATTCTGCACAAACCTCAAACATCTATCATTTACCTCTGATGGTTTAAACTTTCCTTCCAATTTCAGATAACCCTCCTTCCTCCACCATTACAGAATAACTAACAAGCTGCAACCCTTCCAATGACAACTACCACAAGCAAACTTCAGGTCTTTTTCAAGGTGAAGTGCCATATACATTAAGGCATATATGTATTTTTTAACTATTTAGTGAGTGTAAAATTGTGCTATATTTTTTTATGATTTTTATGCCTATTTTTAAGTGCCTAACTGATGAAATTTTTGAATATGTGTTCCATTTTCGCCATAAAACCTGTGGTTTTTATTGGCCAATTTTGTATAGCGCAGTGATTTTTAGGAACACATATGTCCTGTTATAACTGAATTGACAGTAACTTTTTCACAATCAGGGGAATAGAAAGGATCTTCCTCAGTTTCACTCACCTGTTACGCATGCAACAAAGTTTTAAAATCTATTCTAAATGTAGTATTATTTCTACTACATCTGGCTGATACTTATATTTGAGGAGTAATATACTTAAATTGGCATACTCAAATCAGAAGTTTTTAAGTTGAATTTATTGTGAGGTTGCATCCTCTCACACCTTCTTACATTGTCCACAAATGAGAATTCGTATCATATTTAATCTTTTATTATTATTATTATTTTTAAGTAAGCTCTACACCCAACATGGGGCTTGAACTCACGACCCCAAGATCAAGAGTTGCATGCTTTACTGACTGACCCAGCCATGTGTCCCTTTATATAATGTTTAATTCTAGAAGCATGACATACTTTGACCTTAAGAACAAGGGCTGGTATATATAAAACATTTTTAAAGACTTTTCTAGGTTTTTGAGAATAACTCAAAGTTCCCATTAGAATTAAATTGTCAAAATAGTTTCTTTGCTTGTTTTAATGTAGATGATCCTTGGTTTCAGAGGTGAGTTATCATATATTTGACCAGTATTGTAGAAAGTTGGCATACATAATAAAGAATCTAACTTTCCTTTTGGATCTTTGAGTCAATGGCTTTCAATCTCCACTTCTGTCTCCAGTCCTCTTGCCCCACTTCTGGACAAGCCAATCAGAAAGCCCAGGACCTCCCCCTTTTGGCAATAGTAGGAATTTCAAACTTCATAAGTCCTAGTCCGCACATGGGAATCCTCACCTCAATACCAATGCCTAACCACACACACACACACACACACACACACACACACACACACACACTAAAGTTTATCTCCTCATGGCTCTTGTAAGACATTCTCTGACCTGCTTAGAAGCCAGTCCTTGTCTCCTCAGAAAGCTTCCTCATACGTATAATAAATCTTCATGCATTTGTGGCATGATCTGCCTCAACGAGCCAAAACAACTGGGGTGGAAGGTTCTCCATTCACCTCTGTGGGGTAACCACAACAGGTCAACACTCCTTCTTTTTAAATGTTTATTATTTTGGAGAGAGGGAGAGACAGAGCATGAGTGGGGAGGGACAGAGAGAGAGAGAGGGAGACACAGAATCTGAAGCAGGCTCCAAGCTCTGAGCTGTCAGCACAGAGCCCAACCTAGGTCTCAAACTCACAGACTGTGAGATCATGACCTAAGAGTGGAAGTCAGAGGCTTAACCAACTGAGCCAGTCAGGCATCCCCAGGTCAGGACTCTTCTAATATCGGACTCTCTCTTAGTCAAAATATATCTTGTGTCTTTGGAGTGCCTCTCAGAACTACAAAAATGTACTTTAGGTGTAATGGAGAGAAAGGAGATAGGAGTTAGAAATGGCAAAAATATTTCTATATATACACACATATAGAAGAAAGTGAAAAACTGTCAACGGATGACAAAACTGTCGTAGACTCTGGGTCTGGAATTCTCTCTTGTCTAGCAAGAGAGTGGATGCAGGATTGAAATGCAAGAGAGGTTAATGTCCGGGAGGGGACAAGAGTCCTGAGTAAGGGTCCTTGCTCTGTTTTTATTAGGATCATAAGGCTTGCAAGCGTGATGGACATGCACAAAGAGACAATGAAACCGTGAACATTAACTCATGGGCGTGGGGGAAAAGGGGTTTTGAAGATATGCGGTGTTAGGGGTTTGGGTCAGTACAAAACAAAATCCTGGAGCAGGGCAGATGGTTGTTTAAGGCAGGCATGAGGCACCACCTCTGTTTACCTACTGGCCTAGGGGACGAGACAGAGCATGCTACCTCAGAATCAACAAGGCACCTTACTTTTGCTAATTAGCTCCGCTTTGGGCAACTTCGCCCTGCTGCAGTAGACAGCCCTGTTTACCTGTTTACCTATTTTGGTCCTTCCTTCCTGTGAAAGCAGCTTTCTGCTATTGTCCTAAGTTGGGGGCTCTTCTGCCCTGAATACCTAATCTTGTTTACCTAATCTTGGATGCTTTCATCCTGAGCTTCCCTATTCCTATGCCTTTGTCCTATACTGGGGGCCTTTGTCCTGTTTACCTAATCTTGTTTACCCAAACTTGGGTGTGTACATCCCATGGCTTTCTAACTCTTTATGCCTTGTGAACTCTAATTTATGTGTCAATGTTTTCATCTTAGAAGATAAACAAATAAATAACCTCCTATTGTATTTTACCCCTCTCATATAACAAAAGCTTAGTTTAGGACATGAAGACACTGCATCTTTAATTGGTTTTATGTCTGCAAGATAAAGAAATCTCATAAGGAAAAAATCCCCAAAAACAAAAAACTCCCCCTCACAACCACTGCACATTTATAGGTGTGCTTAACTGACAACCTCTAGGGGGCATATCCAGGTACGAGTGTACAGGTGTGACTAGCCAGAGTGGCAGTTCCCTCAAATGAGCAAAGAGAATACATTGTGCGTACATGTGCCATTTGTATCTAGATTTATGCAAAAACACGAATTTATAACATCGGCCTTCCAAAAAGAATGAAAGAAGTAAAATAAGTCTTTTGGGAATTTTAGATGAGCTAATTGAAAATAGAGAATCCATTTAGAAACTTGGAGAAGTGTACATGAAAAGAACAGCTCGCAATTTGGGCAGGAGAATGTTGTCATCACCATCCTGAGGCACGTGTCAGAGAGTGGCCCAAAACTTAGTGTCAATTTAATCCGAGAAATGAAACTTCTGGGGCGCCTGGGGGGCTCAGTCGGTTGAGCGTCCGACATCAGCTCAGGTCACGATCTCGCGGTCAGTGAGTTCCGGCTCTGGGCTGATGGCTCAGAGCCTGGAGCCTGCTTCCGATTCTGTGTCTCCCTCTCTCTCTGCCCCTCCCCCGTTCATGCTCTGTCTCTCTCTGTCTCAAAAATAAATAAAAAACGTTAAAAAAATAAAAAAAAAAGAAACTTCTACCTACAGAAAAACAAAAGACAGCCATATTATTTCTCCAGACGTATCTCCAAATATCTCCAAAATATCTCCAAAGCTGATCTAGTCACTTAATGGTAAATGGATGTCAAGTCTCGTATCTATATCCGTATCTCGGCATCTATATCAATACCTATACCCACACTTATCTATATCTATATCAGAAAGTGAAACAAGAAAGCAAGAAAAGAAAAGAGGTAAGGAAAGTGAAACAAGAGAGCTGCCATAAATCAACAGACTCTCCCTTGCTCTGAGAGAACTGATCAATGCAAGCCGCTGTACTTAACCTGTCTTTAATTTATTCAATCAGGTGCATCCCAACGCAGTGTAAATGATGACCCACTTGAGATGATAAAATATGTGTTAAGCTGAAGTAGGCGTGTTTTCTCCGATTTGAAAATGGGACAGTGAAGACCAAACCACTTCCGTAGTTTGGAAATATTTTCCAGTACCAAGAAAGACACTAGAATTTGTCTTTATGTTGCCAATGCTATGTTGAATTTGGTCCCTTTAGGATGGTATGACTAGCTGTAAGGATGTCTAAGAGTCTAGTGTATGGAAGTGGGATTGACCCCTCTGAGTAGTTTCCAACACTGCTTCTATTCCAAGAAAACCTGTGTGTTGCAAAGTTAGCACCCCACATCCCCAAAGTTAATCTACCCAATAAATTCCTTTCTGCCCACGGTAGAGAAAAAAAAAAACCCAAAAACAAAGGGTAGGTTTTAAAACAAATAAAGAACAAATATATACCGGGTTCAGTATTTGAGGCCATCTAAATGGGAATTGCCTCTAACACAAATCAAATGCTACAAAGCATCTCTCAAATCTTTCATCCAGCGTTGTCCCTTTTCTGAACCTCAAGTCCTTTCCAATTGATGAATGTTTCTCGCCACAGTACTTTTTCGCTTTGTTTCATTTCAGAGTAAACAATTCAGAAAAACGTATGCTCCATCTTTTGAAAGGTAGTTGGACCAGATACAAGCTTTGGTTGGGCCTGGAAAAGCAAACTATGAAGGTGCAGGATGGTGTGATATTTTCCTTCTGTTTTCATCAGGAATAATTTTGTCTTTGTTTTGTAAAGGAGAAAGTTCAGAGAAGTGGTTCCCTTTTAATGAAAATGTAGCAAGTGGCTTACCAATTGTTTAAGATTAGAATTAAAAAAAGGGTCCTGTTTATACCTTCTCTGTAGAGAAGTTTTTCTCAATCCTCGAGGAGGAGCTACATGAGAAGAAGGAAGTAGACTTGCATCTAGGTGGTTACTTGATATCTCCATGTGGTTGTCCTAAGTTATCTTTGTGTGGAAAAATATTAAATACTTTAAAAAGGATAAAAAAGGCTACTGGCTATCTTCAGGGGAAAATTAGGTATTGGGTAATACATCTTTCTGATTCTTTAAGTGTCTCTATACTTTGCATTGTCCCTGTGCTTTACCATTTTGTAAGATGTGAATTCATGGTAGAAATGCAAATTATTCTTGTTGCTAGACATGCAAATGAATTTCGTCTTATCAAGCACAATTGATTTTTCTTTAGAAGGTGCATGCTATGCATCTACTAAGCAGGCTCATTTCCGCAGTCCTAATGACTGCTACATGTGTCTGCTTTTTTGGGGCACTCATTTGAACCGGCTTGACATCTTATGGGTCCCCTCATTAATTAATGAGTTCACTAGACTGTTTGACACCTGCTCATTTTGTATTTGCATGAGAGTCACGATGTAATTAATTAATTAATTAGTTTTATAAGACCCTTTAAGACCTTGTGTTAGGATCCAGTCTGGCCCTGGGGTTCTCCCAATATCACAAGCACTGCCATTCACTATTTCATTGATGTATGCATTCAAAAACTTTAGGGACTTCTTCAGCTTCTTCCTTCTATTTTCTTTGGCTCTCCCCACTCCTATTCAAATCTATTTCCAAGTCTTTCTTTTGCGGGTGCTCCTGTTCAAATACATCAGATCCCAGCAGACAACGCGTCTAGGTTTCTGCCAGTGTGTTTCTCCAGAACGTTTCTGCACTCATGTCATGATCTCCCACACCATACTATGACGTTTATACCTTCTCTGCACAGCTTAAAAACTTTTCTGCAAGCAATATGTTGCACAGACATCCTCATATTCAGTTTCCGGCCCCCCTATACTCTACTTTCTAAATAGGTCTCCCAATCATCTACGCCGCTCCTGGTTCATCCTTACTCTAGCTATTGTGTGGAGAAAAAGTTGATTTGGACAACTGCGGAAGGAGGTTGGTCAGTTAAGAGAAGAGGAGACAGTCTTAAGTTCAGAGGAGAAGGGTGTGGCGCTCTGTGGTTCGGACTGTCACCATAGACATGCACGCACGGGTCAGGACTCTCGTCTCCAACTCTATTTGAATGCCATGTATTTGTGCCGAAGTGCTCATGACAATCGGTAAATCATTTAGCACTTGCTGGAAGAACACAATTACTAATCCACCAGTTTAAGGAGCTCATGGAGTACCAGAACAAAAGCCAGGTGGCTGAGTGTACTTAGTATCACTGTAGACCGACACAAATATCCCTTATTTAATTACTTTGACAGAAACCAGAGCAACCAACACTCAGAGCACAGTGGATTGCCGTCTACATTTGGCCGTGTTCTGCAGACTAACCGAATGCAGGGGCTTCTGAGAAGCACAAATAAGGAGCTTTAATTACAGTATTGCTTAAAACACCCATGAAACTTTATTGCGGTTCCTTTGAAATGAGAAAGCAGTTTTTTTTCCTTAAAAGACGGAATTAATTTGCTCTGGATGCAAATCCTCTCCTAACCCAGCACACTATTCAAAAACAGTTAGGACCAGTTCTTTGCTGTTGAAGTGTCAGCATCTTCAACAGCAAATGCATCAGAACATTCATGCTTATATTTTTAGTCTCACGAGAAAGGAGGGAAAACAAGAGAGAACAGAAGAGTGGAAACTGAGGTTGTTACACACTCATACCTTACACATCGAGTGTCCCTTTGGGTTAAGGCAACTAAAATGAAGTCCCCGTTCTTTTCAAATCGCTTTTAAAACTGTGTCTGTGAGTTTTGTTTTTGTGTAGCGTTTGCTTGTTTGTTTGGGGAGAAACAAACAAAAACCAAATCATCCCGGACATAGGTTTTGAAAAAACTGAGTGGTTTCTAAGCTGGCTGCACTTATAAATACTATTACTCAACAATCTCCGTGAGTGGTCTCTGAATGGGGACACCGATTCAGTAGCATGGAGGAAGATAAGGAACCAAGAAAGCGCCTTGCAAACATTTTCCTTCCAACAGACATAGGCTGGAGTTTACAGATTCACAGAAGAGGTAGTCCCTGATTACGTGAATGATTTTCTGCAATCATTCTCCATGTTTTTTCTCTGATTTTTCTCAAGCAAACTGCATATATTATGGCTATGAAAGTGAACATTTTTCCTAGCAAAGCCTCCTGTGGAAAAGAATAGCACAATTACAAGTTTCTTGACTGCCTGAGAATGACAAGTTAACGAATTAACAGAATTAACAGCTTTTGACTACTTCCCCCGTCAGTAAATAGATTAAGGCAGGACCTTCCTTCGCTTATGGTTGCGGTAGTTTCCGTGCACAAGGGTTTCCAGCCCAGGGGGCGAGTGGCAACTAAAATTCAATCCCTGTCGTGTTTGCTAAGTTGTGAAAAGAAACGATGATGGCTACTTTCTCCTTACTTTATGCAGTCTCCCGGTGGCCCTGATTAAAGCTGAGAGCTATGCTTTCCAGAGCAATTCTGAGGTCCTGGAAAATAGACCCAGTTTATGGGAGATGCCCTACAGCACTTGACCCTGAGCAAGACCCCGCCTGAGCTTCTGTTCCTTCGTGTGCCAGCGTAATGTCGGTAATGTTTAAATTTGATTAGACTGTTTACATTTTGGCATGGCACCGATTTTTAACTTTCTGTAGGATTTGTGTCTCTCTAAATCCCACTTTGAGTTCCACACTGTGTATTTATACTTAACTAATTAATAAACCGCTAAGTAAGTGTTTTTAATTTTGGCCAAAAGCGGTGTGGAGGACTGTGTACACAGCTGCGCTCTCTTCGTTTACATCGCCTGTGAAATCCCTGGCACTTTATCTAAAGTATCAGAAACGAGGTAGCGGTGTCTTCGTTCACCATATCTGCATTGCATGAATGTAAAGCTGATATTGCAAATTCAAGCGTGCTGTGGTAACATTATCAGAAATACGTAAGATATCAAACACTCCAACGATCGTTTTCTTTGCTTAAAACACTAATGAAGTCCAAGTCTTAAAAATAGAATAAAGACACAAAAGTTGTTTTTGCAGCAATGCAAAGGAACAAGAAATGTTGTGAAACATTGCCAATTTACATAAATCCTTTTTTGTGTTTTTTTAAAAAAATATTTATTTATTTATTTATTTATTTATTTATTTATTTATTTAGAGAGGGAGAGACAGAGAGACAGAGAGAGAGGAAAAGGGAGAATCCCAAGCAGGCTCCACCCTGTCGGCACAGAACTTGAGACACGGGGCTGATTTCTTGAACCGTAAGATCATGACCTGAGCAGAATCCAAGAGTCCTGACGCTTAACGCCTAACCGACTGAGCCACCCAGGCGCCCCATAAACATTTGATTTTTGTGTTTGAGCAGACAAGTGTGCAAGCCTTGACAGATTAAGAACACTGCTTGTACACACATTTAGAATTAGAGGTGGTTTTCAGGACACGTTTAAAGGATTTTCTCTTCTGGAGACAGCAGTCAGCCAAAGAAAGCACATTCAGTAACACAGGCTTTTATTTTTTCCTTTTGAATATGGCTTCTTGACTTCAAGAGCTCCTTGCTACACAGATGTCAAAATGCATTGCACACGACTTCATATTACACAAAAGTGTTATTTAAGTTAATTATTGGGCTGACTCTATACAGGGTAACCCGGAGCAAAGAAAGCTCAAATGGGCCACCAGCTACTGGTGGCCAAATTGAAACTTTGGATGAGCCTTATTTTCCTTGACATTTTTATTTTGATATTGGTTCTTTCGTCCTTCCCCTCATCCCAGACTAGTCTTGGCCAGGAGATCCATCATCTCAGGCGTTTGTAGCAACGTCATCCTATTCCCAACCCTCCAAATGTTGTCCCCTAGGACCGCCAGTGCCATACTGCCCCTCACAGATAGGTATCTACCTGACAATTCATTTCTGTAAAACCCAAGATATCTCTTTGCTAAACTGATAAACTAATTTCTGCTAGTGCCCACCAGCAAAATATGCCCATGATGATAACATGTACTTTAATGGTTCCCTGTGGAAACAGTACTCTATTTTTCTTTCACCAAATAATTTATTACTCAAATGTTGGGGTTTTTATGTATGAGGAGAATTTTTCTGAGCTTCTCAGATCAGGTAGCATAGTTGACCAACCATATAATTATGGAGTCAAGTGCAGAAGTGAAATATTCATCTGGGAATCAAAAGACTTGGCTTCTATTCTCAGCTCCAGCACTGTGCACCTGTGAGATCTTGGAAAGACACTGAGCTTCCTGATGTTGACTCTCCTTATTTCTGTCCTATTGAGAAAATTGGATCTAGTGATTTTTTTTTAATACACCCTCCAGTAGCAGTTCAGATGTGTTTCTTTATAAGTCTGCAATTGTATAATGCTAATCCATCTCTGTAAGAAGAGGACTGAATGTAGACCATATAATCATTTTGGTCCATTCAGTTCGTTTCAAGGATCCGGGGATCACATGTTCAAATCCCCTACTTTAGGCAATCAGTATTATAAAATACCTATTTAAAGAAAACAAAACAAAGCACGGAAATGTGAAAATGTCTTTCAAACTCGCACAGCTCGTAAATTTTGAATGGTGAATAGGGCTTGAGTCCTCTGATTCGTGATTCAACCAAGGTCAAAGTGAAAAAGTTATATTTTGAGCCAGATTTCCGGAGATAATTTCTCATTCTCTGTAAGAATTAACACATGTGCCTGCTTAATGGTTTGTTAATGCCAAATCCTTCCACTATAAAGAACATTTAGTGGTGCTTACTATACTGTAAGCAGTTGGCTATTGTGCCTGTGAAGTGCATTGTGGCTGCTCTTACCAGCAGGCCCTGGCAATCAGACTCTTTTGAACAGATTCAGTATTTGCTTTCCCTAATTACATAGAATTTTGTACCCACAGAACAGAACTTGTTTATTACTTCTGTTCTCTTTACAGTGGTTGAGGCCAAGATTAAGAGAGAAGGAAGGAGGCGCAGGGAGGAAGGGAGGCAGAGGCAGGGAGGAAGAGAGAGAGACACAGAGAGACAGAGAGAGGAAAAGAGAGACTCTCCAAGTAAATAATAAATAGAATGGGAAAGGTGGGCTTCACAGAGGAATGCACAGTAATGAGAAAATCAAAATGAACCTGATCACGTCACAGCTGACATGGAAAACAGCACCGCAAAAATTATCCTTTGCATTTGTCCAAATGGGCAATCGTGTCGTCACCTATTCTGCGAAAAACCGTGAAAGTTTCGCAGTCAGAGATTCTCATAAAGGGTCAGGAATATGGAGACAATACCTCTTTGTTTTTGTGTTTGCTGTTAAGGCTGGAAGCACTTGATTTAGTTAATCAGATTGTTTTCATTGTTTTAGACAAGGATCTTGTCTCAAATACTTAACAGATTGATATCGGTTTTTTTTTGTTGTTGTTTTCCTTTATTACCATTCCCTTCTTGCCTCCTAGGCCACCACACCAGTATAGATACTGACATCGGATGTTGGACGTGATCTTGTAAAAATATGTATTATTTTGTTCCAATGCGTAATCCACATACTTAAGTGGTATTGTGTTCCACATCATTCTATTTATTAATATTAATCATCATTATCTTACACGAGACCCTTTTTTTAGATCTGCATAGGGTTATGTATGTATCCGGCCCGGTATCCTTTCACTCAGCACGGTGTGCATGCACTATTATCGTCCACCCACTTCTCCGAAGACGGACACCCGGGTCATTTCCAGCTCTGTAGCACCACGGACAGCGCTTCATTGAGCACCATCGTGCGTGTGCCTTACAGGCTGGGGCGGGGGGGGGGGGGGGGGGGGGGGGGGGGGGGGGGGGGGGAGGTCGTTTGGGGTATAAAGCCAAAGCAGAGTCGCTGCTGGACAGCATGTCCCCAACCCCCGCTTCCTTGTCTTGGCTACACACATCCCACCAATGGGGTGTGAGGATTTGCACGCGCATGTCTCCAGGAACTCTTGACTTGATGCAACTTTCTATTTATGGCCAGCCTGAGCGGTTGAAACGTGTCTATTCTCCTAATCTGAGTAACTCTTAACAAATTTGAACATCTCTAGGCTCGTCTTTTGAGTTTCATTTTAAAAAATTCCGCTTGTTGATTTGCGAATGTGCTGTGTCTTTTCTAGTCATTAGTCTCTTATTGACTTTAGACATTTCACATCTCTTCTCCCGATGTATCATTATCTTTTAAATCTGGCTGTTGTATACATCTCATTCCCCGAATGTATGTGTTCATACGTGATGACTAAACTTTTAGGGAGAAATGGGGATAGTTTATATACGAAAAATAGGTCCTCCTAGGGGGGATTTGACAGAGATGCTGACCAGTTGTGTTAGCGGTCCAAAGTCATTAAAACATGTCAGAAAATTGGAGAACCCCAGATGAGAGCCCCCTGTCAAGAAAATGATCACAAACACTGAATTTTCACATACAATTAAATTCATCAAGATTTTTTATTAGTGCTTTTGAAGTGTTTTCACACTTCTAATTAATGTTTTCCTACATTTTTGTATCTTGGATATAAAATGTTTATATTTTACCTACATTTTAATCTTATAATTTTAGTTATACGTGTAAAAATCTTATGTTAAGGCATATTAAATCTGTAACTCGTGTCGAGTCCAATTTTGCATGTAATATTAAATGAGAATTTACTTTTGTTTTTTTCTCTCAATAGTGAACCAATTTCCACAACACTACCCAATTCAACCATCCATTATTCCCCATGGATTTGCGTTGCCCCCGCTAGTATAGATGAAGGTCCTAAAAAGCCACAGAAGTGAGCTCTTTACTTCCTCTGACTGTTTTGTTTTCTTCCACTGGAATTCTCTTTGTCTTCCCAGGAAAGATGTAGTGTACTGCAAATATGTTTCTGCAAGCTATATTCAGTTTGCTAATAAAATTCAAAGATGGCAGGGAACTTGAACAAAAACACCTCTGAGTAGTTGTATGCTACACATTCAGGAGTCTGGGTGGGCCAAAGCCCAATTTATGTGTGTCATTCACATAAATTTAAAATTACTTGTCAGAGGACATCGTCTGCACCCTCGGCACCTTTTCAACACTGCCTCCACTAGAGGGGAGTCACTCAAGCAGCTTCATTTCGGAGTTGTTTTTACAGTCACGTATATTCATAAACAAGGGAAGTGAATCTATTGAATTATTCAGGAGAACAACAGAAAGAGAACCTGATTTGGGCATAGAGCACTGTCCTTTGTTTTGAAAAAAGTGGTGAAGATCATCACAGTGTCAAAGGGATTAAGAGGACAGATAACAGGGGGAGAGGATTATCTCATTCTCCTTTCTTCCTGGGCTGGGTTCACCTTATCAGCTCAGCATCAGTGGCAGCAGGAGAGGTTTTATAGGCTGTTTCTCTTCACTATTTATAGAGGTGTGGTGCCTGGAGCATTTCATGATCATTTTTATTTGCACCAGTCAACCCTCATTAGCCTACTTTCCTAGGACAATAGAATTATAAAATCACTATGTCAGTCTGCCCTATCCTTTTCAACTAATAACTTTTGATCCCAGAGGCTAATTTCAGCCAGAACTGGCAGAGTGGCAAAGGGTTTATCAGTTCTGTAAAAAACAAAGGCACTCACTGGAAAATGTGGAAGCCCTCACACGTCGACCCATGCATAGACCTAACAGAAGTAGGCTTAGCTAAAAGGCCTGAAGTGTGCAAATTGATTACATACGAATTTGCCCGGTGAACTTAAAAATCACCTAATTTCAACACAGGGTGTTCGATTGAAATAGTCCATTTGAAATATTTTTAATAAAACCCAGGTCCCGGAGCCTGCTCACGTAATAATCCAGAAAAAGTTTTATTAGTTAATAAATATAAAATCTTTTTTAGCATGCATTGTAGCCTACTTCAGTTTTCTCATTAACCTGAATCATATATCCCAAATGTTTTAAAAATTATTATTACAATGTAAAAAGAGATGATATATAAAATCATAATTCAGTGTTATTTTATCTATTTCACAGACTACTAACTTTAAAAATCAACAGTGAATACTAATTCCCTTCCTCGTGACTTTTTCACATGTATTGACTCCCTCTTGGACCACATTTTCTAAAACAAATACTCTTTTTGTTTATGAACGTAAGTTTATAATGATTCTGACAAGCTTTTCCTATGTTTTCTTGTTTTCTGCAATTTGTGATGAGTCACCCTCAAATAACCCTGAGTGCCTTTTTAGTATATACTCCCGAACTTCTGATATTTCTGTGTCTTTGTTCTTTATGGTTTTGCTTCTGTCATTGGATTATTTGAAAATTGTGTTTTCACATGCAGTAATCACGTCAGTAATCAGTCAATAATTTTCCATGTAAAGCAATGATATTTTAACTAAGCCATGTCTCCCACACAACAGTGCTAATGTTAAGAATTTGTATATATATTTATATTTATATATATATATATACACACATTCACATTATATATATATTCATTATATATATATACATATATATGTGTGTATATGTATATATATGTATGTGTGTGTGTGTGTGTGTGTGTGTGTATATATATATATATATATATATATATATATATAAAGTTTATTTATTTATTTTGATAGACAAAGACAGCATGAGTAGGGGAGGGGCACAGAAAGAAGGAGACAGAGAATTCCAAGCAGGATTCGCACTGTCAGCGCAGAGCCGGAGGTGGGACTCAATCTCACAACCATGAGATCATGACCTGAGCTGAAATCAAGAGTCGTATGCTTAACCCACCGAGCCACCCAGGCACCACAAGAGTTTATACTTTTAAGGACATTTATGTGTTGTCTTTCTGATTCGGTTTGTGCTTCACTTTATGAATATATTTGCTCTTAATTGTACTTTTTGTTTATGAAACAGGAGATTTTAACTGAATCAGGGGCTCTCTCTCTCTCTCTCTCTATATATATATATATATATAGTGGAGATGGGCATAATTCAGAAAGAGTTGGGCTAATGTACATATTTTGCACGTGAGCAGAAGGTTCTCCTGGAGGGTGGCGATGGAAATGCTGGCCAGTTGAGTTATAGTTTCAAAGTTGTTAAAGCACGTCGGATGGCTGATAGTCTCTGTCAGAGCCAGGTGCCAAGAAAAGGTCATGAAACTGCTGAAAGAGAATCCAACAAGAGAACAGAAGGAATGCCTTCACCAAAGACTGGGGTCAAAATGAAGCTATAGTCCTCGGTCTGCAGTACCCCCTGAGACCCAAGTTCTTCATGACCTGAGCTTCCTGACCCTGCAGGAGTTATCTTTGGGGAATGACTATGTTGTGGTACTGACATTAGTGTTATATTAAGCACATGGAGAGAAGTATCATCCCTTGCTCGTGAAGAGTTCCTGCATCTCCATTAAGGAATCAGTCCCGGCAGGACTGGTAGCAGCCAAACAAGAGTCATAGAGGTTTTGTCCTCAGGAATCCACCAGGTAGCGTCACAGTGCTGTGCTTTCACTAGTGGCACGGGACTGGAACATCTCTTAAGAAAGAGCAGGGATTTTTGTTTGTTTTTCCTGGTTTTGCAATTCGATGGGAGAGGAGATAGGTTTCTCCAACTTTTGCTGGCCAGGCAAGAATAACTGGGAATTCTCTTTGGCTAATGTAAGCACTCCTTAGAATGCTTTTTCACTCTTTCCTTTTTCTCCTTCCTTTCCTCCCTCCCTCCCTTTCTTCCTTCTGGTTTTGTAATTTTCTTTGCCTTTAGAAAAAAAAGTCCTCATGGAGGCAGTCTAAATTAGATTGCAATATTTTCATAAATTTGTAAATTTTGGTGTATATATTTGGTTCTTTGATTATGTAGCATTGTGTTTAAAAGAGCTTAAATAATGCATTAACATTGTACTAATTCTCTATTAGCTAACTTGTTTTATTCCATATGTGTTTTTCTGACATTCCTTAGTGTTGATATATTTAGATGTAGTGTGTTCATTTTAACTGCCATATCACATGACTTTAAAAGCTGTCATTTTTTTGCCAATTTTCAGACTTAGAAAACGTTAAGTAATTTACTTATTTCTTTTTCCCACTATGGCAGACAATGCTGCCATGAACCTTTTTTTGCACACATTTCCTTAAACCCAGTGTTATGGAGTTTCTCCAAGGTGGATATGCAGGAGTGTAAGTGCTTTGCCAAGGGTAGGGACCCTTCAAATTTCTAGGCATTACTGAATTGCTTTTCTGTTCATATTCTTTATTTTTAAAATCAGGCTTTGAGGTCACGATCTCGCGGTCCGTGAGTTCGAGCCCCGCGTCAGGCTCTGGGCTGATGGCTCGGAGCCTGGAGCCTGTTTCCGATTCTGTGTCTCCCTCTCTCTCTGCCCCTCCCCCGTTCATGCTCTGTCTCTCTCTGTCCCAAAAATAAATAAAAAAAAAAATGTTAAAAAAAAAAAAAAAAAAAAAAAAAAAAAAAGAAGTTGTACACTCTCTTTTAAAAAAAAAAAAAAAAATCAGGCTTTGGCTTTTTAAAACTGATTTTAGATAGATAGATTATATATATATATATATATATTTGAATATACATTCATATGCATGAATATATATTCATGTTTATGAACAGATAGATCAAATTTTATATATATTATATATACATTCAAACAGCCCCTACAATGATCCATATCTTCCAATATTTACACTCTTGTGTAGTCTTCTACACTAAATTGTCAGAGAAGAAGATAAGACAAGAGCTGGTCCTCACGATAAGATGTGTTTGCGTGTTTGTTTGTTTTTTCCATCTGTCACACTTTTTGGTGCACACCTCTTGGAGCCCTGACCTGCCATGCCAGTATTGGACTACGCTGAGGCTGTCATGCAAGAACCAGCGTGTAGAGAGTCTACACGGGGAGATCCTGAAATTACATGAAGAAAAATGCGCACGGAACATGGAGCAGAAACAAATCATCCCAGTCAGACACTACGTGTAGTGGGAATTAGTCGACAAAATGAATAATCTTTGTGGCTTTACATCATTTTGTTTGGGGGGCAACTGGTGGCTCAGCCAGTTGAGTATCTCATCCTTCGTTTCGGCTCAGGTCATGATCTCGCAGTTTGTGAGTTCGAGCCCTGTGTTGGGCTCTACACCGACAGTGCAGAGCCTGCTTAGGATTCTTTCTCTCCCTCTCTCCTTGCCCCTCCCCTGCTCCTGCTCTCTTTCTCTCTCTCAAAATACATAAACTTAAAAAAATCATTTTGTTTTGGTGCAGTTTCTTGAATGGTAATGTATAAATGAAACTGTATGTCTCTTTCATCTATCATCTATGTACCTCTTTATCCAGCTATCTACATAAATTCACGTACACATCCATGTTCTGGATACTTATCTTTTATTATTTGTATGAACACAAATTTCTTCTATATGATTTTTTTCACTTTTTTTTAAAATTTTTTTTTAACATTTATTTATTTTTGAGACAGAGAGAGACAGAGCATGAACAGGGGAGGGGCAGAGAGAGAGGGAGACACAGAATCTGAAATAGGCTCCAGGCTCTCAGCTGTCAGCACAGAGCCCGATGTGGGGCTCGAACTCACGGACCATGAGATCATGACCTGAGCTGAAGTCGGGCGCCCAACCGACCAAGCCACCCAGGCACCCCTGATTTTTTTCACTTTTAAAAATCTTTTCAAGCTTCACATAGTGTTTTCATTCTATATAAGTTGTTTTTTTTCTTTATGGTTTTTACTTTTCATGTTATTTTTAATTTTTTTTAAATTCCAGCATAGTGAACATGCAGTGTTAGGTTAGTTTCAGGTGTACAATATAGTGATTCAACAATTCTGTACATTATTCAGTGCTCATCTGATAAGTATGCTTAAAAAAATTTTTTTTAACGTTTATTTATTCTTGAGGGCGGGAGAGACAGAGTGTGGGTTGGGGAGGGGCAGAGAGGGAGGGAGGCACAGAATCTGACACAGGCTTCAGGCTCCGAGCTGTCAGCACAGAGCCCTAGTCGGGGCTTGAACCCACCAGCATAGAGATCATGACCTGAGCTGAGGTCAGGTGCTTAACCCACTGGGCCGCTCAGGTGCCCCTGATAGGTGTATTTTTTAATCCTCTACCTATTTCACCCACCCTCCACCCACCTCCCCTCTGATAACCATCGGTTTGTTCTCTGTAGTTAGGAGTTTGTTTCTTGGTCTGTCTCTCTCTCCTTTTTGTATTCTTTTGCTCCTTTATTTCTTAAATTCCACACATGCAGGAAGTCGTATGGTATTTGCCTTTCTCTGGCTTATTGCAGTGAGTATTATACTGCCTTGATTCATTCATGTTGTTGCAAACAACAAAATTTAATCCTTTTTTGTGGCCGAATAATATTCTATACACCCCTTCTTTTTTATCCATTCATCTATCGATGGACACTTGGGCTGCTTTCCTAATTTGGCTCTTGCAAATAATGCTGCAAGAAACATAGGGGTGCATTTGTTCCTTTGAATTAGTGTTTCTGTATTTTGGGGGGCAAATACCCAGTATTTAGTAGTACAATTACTGGAATGTAGGGTGGTTCTATTTTTAACTGTTTTGAGGAATCTCTATACTCTTTGCCCGAGTGGCAGCACCAGTTTGCACTCTCTCCAACAGTGCACAAGGGTTCCTATTTCTCCACATTCTCACCAACACCTGTTGTGTGTGTGTGTGTGTGTGTGTGTGTGTATGTGTGTGTGTTTTACCATTCTGGCAGGTGTGGGGTGACATGTCATGGTAGTTTTGACTTGTAGTTCCCTGATGATGAGTGAAGTTGCATACTTTTTTCATATGTCTGTTGGCCACCTGTATGTCTGCTTTGAAGAAATGTCTATTCATGTCTTCTATCCATTTTAAAAATTGGATTATATGTTTTTTCGCTGTTGTGTTGTCTAAGTTCTTTATATATTTTGGATACTAACCCTTTATCAGATGTGATTTGCAAATACCTTCTCCTATTCCGTAGGTCGCCTTTGAGGTCACTTTGATTGTTTCTTTCACTGTGCAGAAGCTTTTTATTTTGATGTAGTCCCAATAGTTTATCTTTGCTTTTGTTTCCTTTGTTTTAGGAGACATATCTAGAAAGTTGCTATGTCTGATGTCAGAGATATCGCTGCCTGTGCTCTCTTCCAGGATTTTTATAGTTCCATGTCTCATATTTAGGTCCTTCATCCATTTTGAATTTATCTTTGTGTGGAAAGTTGAATTACATAACCTTCAAAGTCCTTCTAATTTTAAAGTTCTAGGTAGTAAAACTAGTTGTGCAAACTAATGTTTGAATGTAATTTCTGATCTAAAATGGACTTCTTGGAAAAAAGTCTCCTCAACCCTCAAAAAACATGCTTGTGCAATAATTTAAATGAATCTGGTCTTGAGATTTCAGAAGTCATATGTATTTTAAAGCAATGTTTGAAATATGATTCTGATTATTCATAACATTGGTTTAAGGTTATCATTAATAATTTTGTGATCATTATTACTTTATACAGAGTACCTTCATCCCTTAGGACATTGCAAATTATTATAGAGATAGAAAAGGGAAATGCATGTTTTGATCGGCTGAGAAACAGATACTGTGTTAAGTGTTTGGTTAATCCTTCCAGTCATACTTTGAAGTATGACCAAACCCAGTTCAAGATAACAAAAGTTGCTCAGGAAAGTTCAGCAATTTTCTCAAAGTTTTCCAGTTAGAAAGGGCCAGAAATAACATTCAAACGTTAGTTTGCATAACTCGTTTTAATATACAGAACTTTAAAATTAGAAGGGACTGTAAATGTCATGGAATTCAATTTTCTACTTCTCAGTCCTGGAATGCCTTTTGTGATACCTGTCGCTGATGGTCATGAAGTCTTCCCAGTAAACTCTCCACCCCAAGAAAAAATAAAATCTTCCCCCCAACCTTCGTATTTTCAAAAATCCCTGTTGTAAAGATCCATATAAACAAAGGATCTTTATAGATCGGAAAGCCCAGCATTGTAGATAATTCATCTTGGTCATTAATTTATAAGTTTACTGGAATTCTAATAAAAATCCTAACAGTTCTTTTTCACAGATGTTGACTAGCTGTCTGATTTCGTAGTACAAGGAAAGAAGTTTATGTAAGCAGTCAAGAAAAAAACATACAAGAACATAACTAATAGAACTAAGAACTAAGAAGATAACTACCAAATATAAGGATTCTATTAACAGACTGCTTAAGACATTTACAACAGTGTGGTTTGGGCAACCAATAAGATCCAATAAGGAAAATCTATGAGCCTTTGACTGTGTATCTGCTTTAGGTATATCAAACTTTTTACCTTCGCAGAGCTGTTTTCTTTACCCTTTTTCTCACACTCTTTCTCCATATCCTTTATCTATCATCTACTATCTATCATCTATTTATCTATCTATATCTATCTATCTATCTATCTATCTATCAATCATCTATCTATCTAAATATCTATCTATCATCTATCTATAAATCTATATATCTATCTGTTATCTATCTATCTATCTATCTATCTATCTGTCTATCTACCTATAAATCTATCTATCCATCTATCATCTTAATCTATCATCTATTTGTCTATCTAATCATTTATTTTTTTGAGGAAAAACAGCATTCTTACATCAAAATTGCAAACACATTCCTCAACCCTCTTTCACTGTGCAGAGTCTTTCATTACACTCAATATTGATTAATGAACAGATTATTACTTAAATGCAGTAATTTTGCACACATTTTTGCTATTTCCTTTTTATTCCTAAATCCTCTCCTCTTCCTTACTTTTCTTTCTACACCTTCATTTTCACTTTCCCTCTAAAAGTTACTTTCTATGCAAAATTGATTCGCTCTTTGTTCAGACAACCAGAAAAAAAAAAAAAAAAAGTAAGAATGACATAAGTCTTGATTGTAGTTATGTGGGATTTATAGGGAAAACAAATCAGACTTGGCCCTTTTACAGATGAGCTCACACTCTTCCATTTTCCCCATTGGATTTAAAAAGAAAAAGTCAGGGAAGAAATCCAAATCAGAACCTTTATCCCAATGCCAATAATTTGATTCCAACTTTCCTGTTTCTCCAAAGAATCTTTTCCTCTAAACTTCTCATCGTTGCTTTGGGCTCAGAAAATGAAAATACACAGAACTAGAAACTCAAAAAAAAAAAAAAAGAAGAAGAAGAAGAAGAAGAAGAAGAGAGTTATGTAGTTCAAAGCCTTGACACTTGACGAATGGCTATCAAAATACCGTCTTTTATTTTGAGTTCATCATTCTATATTTTATCTCAAATAAACATAAGGTAGGAGTAATGCCACTTAATGGTACCAAAAACGTATATAAACTATGTAAAGATCCCTAATGGGTTCTTTTTAAATTTAGAATAGAATCCAAATTCCTTACTATGAACTGCAAGGCCCTCTGGGTGTAGCTGGACATTTCCTGTCACTTTTCTCGCCACCCTTTCCTTACCCAGCACAAAAGCCCCTTTTGTTTCCTTGAACAAACTCTACCCTGTTTCCTCCTCAAGGCTGTCACTTCTGTTGAGAACACCATACCCCCAGCATCCCTAGATTGTCCTAAAGCTGGCTCCCACATATCAATCTCTTTTATGCCTTCACTATCGAAAAGTTCACTCCCACCAGACAGTACTCTGTTTAATTTCTTCAGAATATGTGTCACTTCTTGAAATAATTTATTCAATTTGTCACTTATTTTCTGTCTACCCCAGTGGAATTTCAGTTCCATGACAACAGGATGCTTATTTGTTTTGATTTCTTTACTCACAACCCCCAGGTGAGTTCTTTCATTATGCAGGTTCCTGATAAATACTTTTGGATGTAGGATTTAATGAAGATCAGCCTTCAATACAAATGTAGTATTTTTAAAACACACTATTTATAAAAGACACTAATACATAAAATTTATCATAGCTAAGTTACCTACTCTAACCTCATATATGGGTTTACTTTAATAATCTGTTCTTCCAGAAAAGATATCTTGAGCTATCGAAAATTTGGTGAAAATGGGAAATACATTCTTATTATTTTCATTGAGTAGAATGATGATGCAGTGTTTTTTTTTTTCCTTATCATTTGCTGTTGTGTATTTTTGATGTATAAAGGAAAAACTGGGCATTATAACAACAATTAAAGCATAACCTGGGGAGAAGAAGAGGAAAGGAAAATCTAGAGAAAATGGAAATATGATTCATGATGATGGGGTGATAAGAAAGCTTTTTCTGCATATCCTAACTGATGGAATTAGTACATTCCCCCAATGCCCCCAATGTTCACACTCAATGTCCACATTCCCAAGTTGACGCTTTTCTAAGTAAGGCTTGACTCACAAGTCTGTTGCTTTCTTGGTATCGAAGGATTAGCGGTCTTCCTCTTTCTGGTGTAAAGTTAGGGACTTTTAAGGTAAAAATTGTTTAATTTGATGAACAAATCTATACTAACGTACTAGTAGGAGATGTTTAAGGCAAAGCATCTTGTTCAGGGTCCTTCCACTGAAGTTCACATTTTAAAAAGTGACATTCAGCAGGTAGTGTACCGCTTTGATTTATAAATAGATGATTGTCTCTAATGGTGGGAATAAAAAGACAGCTAAAGGGGAAAAATTTTTGTTTATTCTAGTGGTACTGGTAAGTTATCGTATTCAGAGTCTCATGGAACCATATGGTTTTCCTTTCAAATATCTGCTATAAGATGTTTATTTATTTGCTTATCCAATTATTTACTATCACTAATCTTCCTAGTCTTTCTGTGTGCTGTGTAAAAGGACAAAGTCACTCAACCTGAATAAAATCACCCATCACTTTACAGACCAAGCCATACAATGCCATTAACAGTCTCCATTTTTTTCCCCCTCTTTTACCTTTGGCTTTCCAAAGGTCACAGTTCAGTTGCCACCTGATTATCTTAAATCTCTGTTACATACTTTCAGATGGGTGAATCTAAACAAGTAATGTTAGCTAAGTTATATCTGATTTTAATAAAGATATCAAGTTCTTACAGCTTCTCAAAGAACGTTTGCTATAATCTAAGTTCCCTAATAGATCAACATCTTTGGTATTATCTGATTCCTTGGAAACACTGGTATACACAGGGAATCTTGAGTATGTTGCATATAACCTTGTTTTGGTGATATGACTCTAAAGAAATGGTAAATCAATGAACATTTATAGAATCTAATGCTGATCTAAAGTTGCATCTCACAGGCTGCCTGGGTGGGTCAGCCGGTTAAGCTTCTGACTCTTGGTTTCAGCTAAGGTCATGATTTCACAGTTTGTGAGATCAAGCCCCACATTGGGCTCTGTGCTGACAGCATGGAGCCTGCTTGGGATTCTCTTCCTCGTCTCTCTCTGCCCCTCTACTGCTCTTTCTCTCTATCTCTCTCAAAATAAATAAATAAACATTAAAAAAAATAAAGTTGCATTTTATCATTAAGAAATAAATTTTCTAGGGGCGCCTGGGTGGCTCAGTCGGTTACGCATCCAACTTCGGCCCAGGTCATGATCCCATGCTTCATGGGTTTGAGACCCGTTTGGGGCTCTGTGCGGACAGCTCAGAGCCTGGAGCCTGCTTCCGATTTTGTGTCTTCCTCTCTCTCTCTCTCTGCCCCTGCCCTGCTTGCACTCTGTCTGTCTCCCCAAAATAATAAACATTAACAAAATTTTATAAATGAAAAAAGAAATAAAATTTCTATTCTGATCTACTTTTAATATATATTGCATACAAACTGGTTATATATGCATATAAGCGAAAGCATAAATGCCTAGCCAAACGGCATTTCGGTTCCCTGTAGTCTCTTAAATATGAGATTTACAAGACAGGGTTGAAAGAGATCTTTCAGACTTGTGAGGCAGCTTGGTAGAAAACCTAGTGAAAAGAAAGGGCATAATGAGTGTGGAGATGAGCAAGCAAATTAGCCCGAAGAAGTAGAAGGGCAGGTAGAACAATGGCAAAGGACCTATCTGGGAGGAGCTGGGTGAGGGGGGCTGGTGAAGGGGGAGGCAATAAATACAACTGATAGAGATCCTTGAAGACCAGTGTGTGAATAAAACGAATGTCATTTGTCCTGCCTAGGGCAGGAGAAGGTCCGTAACCTGAAACAGGTCATTTGGCTAACAGGACTCTAGAGAGAGCCCAACTCAACCTTCTGAGTGCCAAGCAGACAAAGCTAATTAAAAATATATCATTTAGTAACCAGTGGGCTTGCAACAGCAAATACAAAAGAAACCAAGTTATACATAATTGAATATGTAGTTTTATCTACCAGTCTGCTTACTCCTCAAAAGAATGATGTAGTTACATGCAAGACACAGTGAAAATACTGAATATAAATCGATATTAAAAATTGATGCCCCTGGTATATACAGAGGTTAACTTTTTTTTCCCTCTATAACAAGGAGGAATGTCTGTGCATCTCAAATGCAGCCCAGCTTACTTTTCCCAGACAACTGCAAACCTGACTGCTCCAGGATGCTTGATTTCCAGCTCATCGATACTAATTATTTCTCTTCCCCACTCAGGGTTAAATATACCTTAATGGATCTTAAATCTGCCCGACAAAGAGTCTGACTTAAGACTCGTCTTACCCATGACATATGATTATTAATTAATGAGGGTCAGCTGTATAAGGGGATTGCAGCTGAGACGTGTAATGAGGGAAAGCATTGCAGGCTGAATGACGCCCTGTAGAACAGGAAAGAGTACATTTTATCAGAATCATCAAAATTTCCTGTTTCCAAACTAATTAAATTAACTCTTTCTGTAGTTTAAACAAATTCTGTTTATGTCTTTCAGCTTACTGCAGTTTTCTTCTAGCAAATAAAATGCCTGTGTCTTTTCATTAAGAACAATAAGCTTCCTTCCTACAACAGTTACGTTTTCTTCTGAAATCACAGTTTATCCTTCTTTTACTACTGGGTGGGGGTCAAGTACAGTGTGCATTGTTAATCTTTGAAGCTTTAGTCAGTGTTGGCAGCCTGTTGTGACTGAGAAGCTAACACACAGTAAGAAATCTCTATAGGCTTCCAATCCCCTTTCCCGACTGAAGAAAAATGCTTTGCGACAGGAGTGACAATTAGCTTAAACCTGCCTTTTCCCTTCTGGGACATTCTTTCCACCTGAACATACCCTGGTTATCTAATATTATCCGAGACTTTATTTGAGAATGTTCATCTCACGAGAGTATTCTTTTGAAGTTTGAGATCTTATTAAGACAAAGGATGTCTGATGACCTTAGCTTCAACCAACTGAACATAGCACAGACCAGATGTGCAGAATCTCTTGGAGAAAAAGATCCGTTTGAAAAACAAAACAAAAATCGCAATGCTTCAAGCTAAATATATTGACTTGTTTCCATTAGGGATGTCCCAATTCTTGGAATGCTTTCTTAATACGAATTTACAATATATGTCTCCTGTTCAACCATTGGGCTAGCCAGACGTGCTGATTAAGATTCTCACACTTGCTTTCCCTCGAGAGATAACTGGAGTAATGTGGACTTATCCTACCCTCTCCTGAATCCTTTGAGTTCTGGTCAACACAGGAATGGATACATTGACCCATGCTTTTTCATTAATTTATTGCCCATTAAAATGTAAAATCATAGAGGCCAGAAATTTTCTACTTAATTTGCTTTGTATGGCAGTTTCCTTGTATGCTGTGTATGTTAGAATTTTAAAAATTACTTGTGGCTAATTTCATATAAAATGGAGTAGTCTCTGCAAATTTCCTGCCCAAAGAATTATGTCTTGTTAGGTGAAAATAAACTTTAGTATGTTGTTTAGTATGTTGTTAATTAACAGTTTATCACATTTCTTTTTAAACATTTTTTAATGTTTATTTATTTTTGAGAGAGACAAAGAGAGACAGAGTATAAGTGGGGGAGGACAGAGAAAGAGGGAGACACAGAATCAGAAACAGGCTCCAGGCTCTGAGCTGTCTGCACAGAGCCTGACATGTGGCTCGAACCCACAAACCATGAGAGCATGACCTGAGCCGAAGTTGGATACTTAACTGACTGAGCCACGCAGACACCCCTAGCACCTTTCCCTTAATAGGATAGTTGTCTTTGTTGGCTTCTAGAATTCATTCTTTTTTGTAGTTTAACTACTTGAAAATCTCATCTGTCCATCCATTCACTCTTATATCTTCCTTCTCAGCAAAGGGATCCAGAGGTCTGACTTCTTAAAGATACAAGAGAAATGGGTGTGATTTGAAGTTGAGTGGGAGAATTGTTCTGAATCTGAAACCTAAAAATGTAACATCTTGAAACCACCTCGAAAGAATTTATGTCAACAGCCACCAATTTGTTTGCAGATTTTGAGTGGCATAGATTTGTGAAATGCGACGTTCTTCTTTACTAAGCATGCATTTTATTCATAGTATTTCAGAAAAAGCTCAGGCAGAATTATTTATACAAATAAAAATCAACATTAGAAATGTAGGCTATGAAAACCGTAAGACACTTTTTCAAGTAACCTTAAACATCTGTGACTTCCAAATATCAGATACATAGCCTTCTTCAAAGTATCTTTCTTTTTTCCTCCCTTCTCTCAGACGGCCTGATGTCAAGAACCAAAGTCCACACACTTAGTTGGTTCAGCACGAAAGTTTCAGGATTCATTGTCTGTAGCTTTCACACAAGTTCACCTTATTGCAGTTCAGCTGATTAGAGTAAATGTCAAATGCAAATTTTTTTTGGCCACTCTACAAAATGGAATACAAAGTTGGTGTTAATTCTTTAGAAAAGTGGATATATTTCTGCAAGGCTGGCCCATGTCTCATAGGTGAGTGAAATTCAGTGTGGCTTTAACTTCTGTCTTTCATGTCTTTCTCTGGTTTATTCTCATCATAACCTGAGTCTAGCCCATGGTATTCTTAAGCTATTCCCTGGGTGGAAGAGATCTTTCTCTTGACAGAGACTTGGCATATCTAGGGCAGGCTCCACTCTTCATATGCCCTTAGTTACATCTCCACATATATCTATTTGATGACCTATTTCCAGAAACTAATATGTATGTTAATATAAAACAAGAAACCCTTAATATCTTGACTTTCCTTTTTCAGTCACTGGATAGAATGTGTGACTTCTAGGGCAAGAATGAAAGGCAGCCCCCATTTTAACACCATTGTTTGAGGTTGGAACTTGAGATGGTCTTGTTTCATAATCAGTTAACTCAACATTCTTTCCTTTCCACATTTGGACGTTATACAATTTCATAGTTTTCTTCTCCATATAAATGATACTGTGTGGAAAGACTGGCTCTATTTCAGAGTAACACACAAAGCCTACTGCATATTGTAGGCATATGAAAAATATTAACTCTTTTGGTTGTTATCAATGAATAGCACAATGATGTATTAACTTTGTCAGAAAACGTGTGCTTTTTAAACAGAGGCTTGCCTTACCTAACCATAAGTGAATGGCTTTGGTGAATATTCAGACATCCTATAGGTTTCTTAAGGTATCTTTAGACAAGGGGACAATTTTGTACATCCCAATTTACAGCACAGAGAGGCAACTGTTTTTAAAATTAAATATGCTAGTAAGGTATGTTTAAACAAACTGGGATTTAATGTTAGGTTCGTAGTTACTTGCAAAAGGTAAAGATTATACACTTAACTCAATATTTGTATCGATATGGATAGACTATTTGAATAATTAATTCTAACAATATGAGAGGTTATATTATTCTCTATTCTCCCCTTAACTTTGTTTTTATACACACTGGGCCTTTAGCCAAGAAGTCCCATAATATTATTGAAATGTCTTGGAAAAAAAGTCTATGCTTATTGCTTAATTATTACCATCCTGATTGTGGTAGGTGTGAAGAAAGTACACAAGAGAGCAGGAGAAACTTATCACCTTAATGCTGAGGGGCCTCATAGAAATGTTTCTGTCTCTGCTCATGTTAATTAAATGTGTTGGTAGAATCAACTGAGGCAAAACCTGACAAATAATTTTCCTTAGATGTTCTTTCATTTTTTTCCTTCTTGCTCAAATATAACAAAACAGTTTAGCTACCGGGCATATATTTTTGAAGATATTTATTTATTTATTTATTTATTTAATGTTTATTTATTTTTGAGACAGAGAGAGACAGAGGATGAACATGGGAGGGGCAGAGAGAGAGGGAGACACAGAATCTGAAACAGGCTCCAGGCTCTGAGCTGTCAGCACAGAGCCCGACGCGGGGCTCGAACTCAGGGACTGTGAGATATGACCTGGGCTGAAGTCGGATGCTTAACCGACCAAGCCACCCAGGCGCCCCTATTTTTGAAGATTTTTAGATACATTATCTGATGCATCAGTGTGTACGGTTTGTGGGCCAATCAATTTGAGCAACAGGTGTATTCTTTATGAAATATGTGCTGAATACTCCAACATGTTGAGCATGAGCATCATTGCAGTTAGTAACATGGCACCTTGTAGAGCTCTTTGACTTATCCTGTTAATGAGGATCTCAAGGGTTCAAAACATTCAGTCATTCAAAAAGTGTTTCCTGAGTTCCTACTATGTGCCTGCCACTTTTCTAAGCACTGTGGATATAGTAGTGAGAAAGCATAAGGCAAGCAAAAGGGAAGCAAGGACACAGAACCGCCAGAAAGAGGCAATTAAGTGAACTATAGTATATTCACTAGAACACTCTCGTAATACAGAACTGTTTTACACTAACTAGATATTGACACTAACACAAAAATATGACATGCTTCAGACTTAAAAATATGTTACCCATAACTTATTTTATATGTAGGTTATTGAATTAACTGATGATATAAAATGTGTAAGACATGGCACTTTGGTTTGCGAAAAGGATGAACACATTACATTCTCATCAGTATAATTGTGTTTTGAATTAGAAATTGTAATAAATGTAAAATTCTAGTAAGTTATAAATTAAACAATGTGGCTAAAGCTGTTATAGAAACTCACACAAGCTGTTCCCCACTTCATAAATCACTCCTTTGGAATTGTGAATGGAGTAACTGAACAGTGCATATTGATTTAAAATTTGGGCCTCTTTTTGTAGGTTGGATTTTGACATACGAGCTTAAAGATAATGAAAGATGAGGAGTTGTTTGCTAAAAATAAGAAATTTCCTAAAGCAGTGTTTGTGAGATAAGAATTTCTCCTGGCGCTGAGGCCCTTCCCCTAGGGATTCCTGGATGTCCCCTCACAGCTGGGCCCAGACGTGCTCTGCCTCAAGCAAAATCCATTTGCTTGATCTGTAAATGACTAATTAGCACTTGTTTTCCATCTCTTCAACAACAAGAGCAACAATAATACTTGTGCGCACGCGTGCACGCGTACACACACACACACACACACACACACACACGCATCTTTTATTTGGAAGATACCTAATCCAGAGTTTCACTTAAATTGCTAAGTGAAACAACTTCATCTCTATTCTTTCAACACCACTTATTTTTATAAATATTTAAGTGATCATATACTAAAAAAGAGAGGGACATAAAGAGAGACAGAGGGAGGGAAAGTGTGTGCAGTTAAAAGAAGAATTTTGAGGTAGACACTTGCAAACTCATTCCGATATTCTGTACCACCTTGACAGAAGGTGCAAGTCTGAAGGCCAACAATGGCTTCACTGCAAGTTCTTCCCACTTGGTTTCCGCGGAAAGGATTCCCTGGCCGATTAGTGTCCCTTATCAGACAGATCCAGGACAGTTCCCATTTATTTCAGTTCACTGCCAACTGGCAAAATTCTTCAAACAAGTCAATGATATCTCCCCACGGGAGCCAAGGGCAGTCTAACCTCTCAATCCTACAAAGCCTGCCTCCAACAGCCTCTGGTTTTTCACTGTTTCCAAGTGTAACCTCTGTGCGGCCCTCTATGGCACACAGTGTCCTCCTTCCCTGACCTGTGAGCACATGTGACTAGTAAACTGCAGCTTGCAGTCTATTCTGTCTGCTGTTGGCTGTCCTGTGTCTGACCAACCCCGCAACTCTAGAGTGAGAATCCCTCCCTCCCTCATGGGGGAACAGAAGACAATAAAACCCTCCTGTATCATGATAGATACAAGAATTGCAAATATGATAAAACGTGTCTCAAAAGATCCAGGCATGGGTATTTGGAAACAATCCACTCAAATTCTTAAATCCCACACAAAACATATTATGGGATTATATGGCAGAAAAAAGACAGGCATAAAATTAGAAGAAAACGGTAACAAGCGTTTTCAAATTTCTTGACAGGAAAGCCTTTTAAAATGAATGTGACAAAAAAGATAAAAAAAGATGCAATTTAAAAATTTCTATAAATCAAAAAGAATCAAAAAGAGCAAAGTGACAGAAGCAATAAAAGAGAAAACACCATTTAAGTTTCTCTATGTCAGAAATCATAACAAGAATAAATTATGCAAACATTGGAAAATTTTGGAAACTATTTGACAACATATGATAGGTAAATATAAAGATAGGTTATGAATCAATAAGAGAAAGGTAAATGATACAAAGACAAAGCAGATAATAGATGTGACATGTAAGTCAAAGTAAAAGAAAGAGAATAGTTTCATAAATATATGACTTTCTGTTTCATGAGTAATTAAGTCTACATTTTCTCTAGTATCAAGATTTCATTTTTCCTGCCTGATGAGCAACGATCTTAAAAGTGAATATATTCATTTATTAGTGAGTCTAATGAGATAGATCATCTCCTAGTGAGAGTATATGTTGTTAAATCTTTATGAAAACTATTTTTATATATTAGAGTTAAATATGTTCACACCTTTTGACTGATTAATAAGAAACAAAGACAGAAGTTACATAGAGATGGTTTCACAGCATAATTTATAACATTGAAACAATGGAAACGTCTTATTTGCCAGAATAAGGGACTGTTTGAAACCACACTGAGATACATACAAATGATGGAAAATCATGCAGCCAATTAAAAATTATGTTTTATGAGTAATTGTGTAATGTAGTGACATGTTGTGATACGTTGTAGGAATAAATTATGAATGAACTTCATATAAACAACATATTCTGCTATGATGGTGAAATATATTCCTAGATAGAAAATTTTAAGAAACTGTCAAAATTCTGACAGTTGTCTCTAAATGGTACATTTGAGATGCTTTTCATTATAATGCATGCTTTGCACATTGTAGTTTCTCCAATGAACATGTGTCATTATTATGTAAAAAAAATCAATTTGATAACTGATATCTTTTTTTGAATTTAGGAGAAGAGTATAGCTTTAGGTCAAATGCTTGAGTAATTACCAAGAGATGGAAGATAGAAAACATGACATTTACTTTGACAAGATAATTTCATTTGTTACATGAGAACTGTAAGAAGAAAGTCCATGAGCATGAACTATTCCAAGAAGTTTCTAAGTAAAGAGTAAAGGGAATTTTTGTATTGTTTTCCTAACTTGTGCTTTGTTTTTTGTCCTCTTTTGTTTTTGCTTTAATCTTTGAAGTCTAAAGAGTTGAATAAGTTTCTAGGATAAGTTAAAAGAGCCAATAATATAGAAGGGATTTAAGATATCTCATAAAGCATGATCATGGAGGAAGCAGAAAAATGTAGCCCAGAGCAAATGCACAAGTTAAAGGTTAAACTTCAATGGAAAAATTATTTTTTCCCTTTAAAATAAAGACAAAAGATGACAACCAATGAAGATAGAGATGAAACGTTATTTGGAGAGTAAGGAGAGCTAAACTGTGTGAGCAAAGACCTCTATTTCCTACCAAAGCCTTCAACCTTACTATTTTAGGCCACCATCAGACAGAGAGAAGGATGGGGTGTCGTGAGGGCCTGTGACTGGCCTAGGACTTGAAAAAGTTCTACTTGGATTGGAATGAGAGCCTCCCCCTGGCTCATGAAAGGTACGTAAGCAGTTCTGAAGGTCCAATTGACACTGGCGTTAATGGACACAAAGATAGCTTGAAATCAATTGTTTCATTAACACCCTCTAGCTATTATAATGATTAAATTGCACGGAGATGGTATTTTAGGGTTAGAGGATTTCTAAAGTGATGGTGTTAAAGTTTCAGGGGCTGACAAATTTGAAGGAGTTGGTGAGAATGTGTTTAAAATCTACATTTGAGATAACGCGAGGTACATAGGGAAGTAAATCTAGAAGGGATTCAGTAGACTGGATGTGGGAAAAAGCAATCGAGGGCTGTGTGCTATGAGACAAATGAAGAAATATTGCTGGGGCACGAGAGTGGAGGTACATGCAGGATCAAACAGGTGGGAACTTGCACTTCTTCCTTTATCGTTTATTGACTAAGGAAACAGAACCACGATTGTTGTCTTTTGGACACTAGCACATTTACCCAAATCTGACATATGCAGTCATTTCCTGAATGAGTAGTGATTTGAATGCCCCCAGATAAAGTATGTATTTAAGAATTTCAGGAAACTTCCTCATCTTTATCAGTTCTCTCACTATATTGAGTAAAACTTACATAAACAGTTTTTTCAACTGTTTAGATCTAGCTTTCAGTAATTTTTCTTAAGAGCAAGAAATTAAAAAAAAAATGCAATTATTAGAAAGCGGGAAAAATTACAGAGTTAGAACTGGCCCTTTTACACTGATGTTTATAACCTCAGTATCCTCAATATCTCTGCATATTATATTTTATGTCAGAATTTCTTAACTGTGTGAAATTTTTAAATGGGAAACCCATTTACTGTGTTTGTTGTGAAATCATTTATTACGAAAGTCTTCTGACTTCAATTCTCTGCAATCAGTGAAGTCATTTTGTCACATGTAGTAATTTATTTTTAGAAAACAAAATGTGAGTACAGTTTAAGAGAATAGATGAAGGGAGAAAAGTAATCTTTCCTGAATTAATACACCAAGTTTTGTAGATCCGATGATTTCTGAAAATCATATGAATTGAATTATATTTTTAAAGTCAAAAGTTCATTCATAGGTTTCAGGGATGATGTGAATTTCTTTAATATTTCCTTAATTAGGTAGTCTCTGAATATCTGTGAATGGCTTTAAAATGACCTAGAAATCTAATTCATCATAGCTAAGGTCATGTTTGGATTTTGGTGCCAAATTTGGATATATAGAAAAGATCTATTCACCCAGTACCCTAATTAAAATACTATTTAAGGTTCTAGTTCAATAATAAATGATTTATTAATGTGTAACTTAATTCTTGTGGAAAGGACTGAGAAAATATTGCTTGAGGCTGGGCATTGGCTAAAAAAATCTAAGACTGCAATTGTGATACCAGTAAAATTCTTACTTGACTTCTTTCTGGTATTGGTACTAGTAAATAATTCTTAAAAAATGACAGTTAACCCAAATCTTCACTGTTAGTATAGGGACGTTAATACAATTTTCATGAGTCAGTATGCAAAGCAAGCACACTTATTATGAGAAACGTGAATTGAGATGTTCAGGCTGGTGTAAGAATGCTTGTGTTTGTATAGATGTGCCTTTCTTCTATATACATTTTGTTGATATTCACTTAAAATATTCACTGTGACCTTCAACCAATATTTCCTGAGTATTATACACTTCACTGATACTATGGCTAGTTAAAGCAAATGCCATTTCACTTTATTTGTTTAATATAAGGCTGTATATAGCTGAGTATTGGGAATAATAGTACCTTGCTTGTTTATGATCTTTATAACTTAGAAATAATGTTTAAAGTGAATTCCTATGCGACAACTCTTTAAGTGACTTAATCCACCTTAGAATTTGGGAACTCACAAAATAAACCGTCTGTCTATGTAGCGAATCACAGTGCAGAATGGAAAGCCATTTTAAAACTTTCTAAAGGTTTTACTTTGATCTCTATAATAACTTTAGAAAAAAAATTCATGTCATAGTCCATAATATTACTTAATCAAAATGCGGTTCCTGTCTTCCCTGGTGTTTCCTTCCCCACTTCTGGAGCCTCTGCCCTCATCCCTCAGATCTTGGAATTTTTTCCAATTCCAAGATCTCATCCCTCAGATCTTATTGTGGGGGGGTGCTTTCCTGTCTATCCTTTGCCTCCTGTTCACGCGCTCTGAATCCATTCTTTTCATTCAGCTCCATAAGCTATGTTCTGATGACTGATGATATTTCATTGGCTTGGGTAAGGGAGGAAGAACAAGGAAGAATCTGAGCAGCAAAGATAAAAGTTTTTCTGAGGTGTGGGGCACCTGGGTGGCTCGGTTAATCGTCCAACTTCGCCTCAGGTCATGATCTCGTGGTTCATGAGTTCGAGCCCCACATCAGGCTCTCTGCTGTCAGCACAGAGCCTGCTTCAGATCCTCTGTCTCCCTCTCTCTCTGTCCCTCCCACACTCACGCTCTCTCTCTCTTTCTGTCTCAAAAATAGCAAATAAACATTAAATTTTTTTTCTGAGGTGCAGATGGAGTGGGAAATCAGGGATGCTTTTCATCTTAGGCATTTTGATTCTCATTTTTCAGGTTTGGAATTTGAAAGAGAAATTGATTTATTTAGCTAAGATGAAACAAGCATTATGTGATAATCATTTCTGTTCCACATTTGTAATTTCAATTCTAATCACATAGATCTTGGTTACTCTTATTACTAACCATATTTTTAAAATAAAGAAAGCTATTTTAAACAACCATGACCTGAAATCTCCTTACTATCTTCAAAACTTATTATATACAGATACACACAGCCATATATATACACACATGTGTGTACACATATGTATATGTATAAACACACACCTTTCCATCTCAATTGGCAATTCCTTTGCTTTCTTACGCACCAATAACTGAAACATGGAAAGAGATCCATTCTTTTAAAGTGCCTGTGTGAAGTCAGTCACTGGATTTCATCCCCAATCCTTGAATATTTCAGAAAGACAGTCTGAAAGCAGAATAGCCAGAAAGAATCACATGGTGAACAGATTTGTGGCAAAGACTCTTAATATTCATGTATATCTGAATGATTCTCCTTCCTGGTTATACAACTAGGCTACAGGTTCCAGCATCCCCCCTTGTAATCTTCTGGGATCCTGTGGTGAATTCTGACGACAATTGTGAGTGAGGGTGGTACATACCTCTAGCAGGACTGGCTTTATAAATCTACCATATGCAATGTCAGACCTTTTAACCATCTCCCAGCTGAATGGATGGGGTTTCAAAGATACGGAAGAGAGGGAAGCTACAGGTAGAAGGATTCTGTGATCCTGAATAAGCCCATAGAAGGATATAGCTGAAAAATAATCACTTATTTTAATCAGCCACAGATATTTAATAATTTGTATGAATTAATTAGGGTAGCTAAAGCAGGCATCCAAGAGACAGTGCTGACATGGAATGCAGAAAAGTGTTTGGGAAGAGAGAAGGTGCGAGAGACAAGTTTTCACCTTTTGTCACTATTTTATCTTTCACACTTTTTTGGTGGTATTTTTTCCAATTCCAATCATTCATTCTTTTTTTTTTTCCCAGAGAGAGGTCCATAGCTTTATTTATTTATGTATTTGAGATAGAGAGAGAGAGAGAGAGAGAGCACATGAGCACGCACAAGCTAGCAGAGGAGGGGCAGAGAGAGAGAGAGAGAGAGAGAGAGAGAGAATCCCAAGCAGGCTCTATGCTATCAGCATAGAGCCTGACGTGGGGCTCAGTCTCACAAACCATGAGATCATGACCTGAGCTGAAATCAAGAATCAGGTGCTGAACTGACTGAGCCACCCAGGCACCCCAGTAGCACATGACTTTAGACTGACCACCTCAACTTCTAGGATTAATTTCCTAAAACCCAGCAAGGCTTGGTTGGTCACAAAATGGAATGCTAACATATTCCTATGCTGCATATCTGGATGAACAAGTGGCTAGGGGTGGGACTGTAGCAATAGCAATGACTATCCCTACTGCAGCAGAAAATACCTCAATAAACCGGCATGGAGGTGGATATTAGACACATATTTGGAGTACCAACATACCATATAAATAACTTGTACAGTTTTTTAATGAGAATTTCATTTAAATATATTTTTTTTTAATTTACATCCAAATTAGTTAGCATATAGTGCAACAATGATTTCAGGAGTAGATTCCTTAGTGCCTCTTACCCATTTAGCCCATCCCCCCTCCCATAACCCCTCCAAGTAACCCTCAGTTTGTTCTCCATAGTTATGAGTCTCTTCTGTTTTGTCCCCCTCCCTGTTTTTATATTATTGTTGTTTCCCTTCCCTTATGTTCATCTGTTTTGTGTCTTAAAGTCCTCATATGAGTGAAGTCATATGATATTTGTCTTTCTCTGACTGACTAATTTCACTTAGCATAATACCCTCCAGTTCCATCCATGTAGTTGCAAATGGCAAGATTTCATTCTTTTTGATTGGCGAGTAATACTCCAGTGTGTGTGTGTGTGTGTGTGTGTGTGTGTGTGTGTATATATATATATATATATATATATATATATATACCACATCTTCTATCCATTCATCCATTGATGGACATTTGGGTTCTTTTCCATACTTTGGCTATTGTTGATAGTGTTGCTATAAACATGGGGGTGCATGTGTCCCTTCAAAACAGCACACCTGTATCCCTTGGATAAATACCTGGTACTGCAATTGCTGGGTCATAGGGTAGTTTTGTTTTTAGTTTTTTGAGGAACCTCTATACTGTTTTCCAGAGTGGCTACGCCAGCTTGCATTCCCAACAATGCAAAAAAGATCCTCTTTCTCCACATCCTCACCAACATCTGTTGTTGCCTGAGTTGTTAATCTTAGCCATTCTGACAGGTGTAAGGTGGTATCTCATTATGGTTTTGATTTGTATTTCCCTGATGAGTGAAGTTGAACATTTTTTCATGTGTCGGTTGGCCTTCTGGATGTCTTCTTTGGACAAGTGTCTATTCATGTCTTTTGCCCATTTCTTCACTGTATTCTTTGTTTTATGGGTGTTGAGTTTAATAAGTTCTTTATAGGTTTTGGATAGTAACCTTTTATCTGGTATGTTGTTTGCAAATATCTTCTCCCATTCTGTTGGTTGCCCTTTAATTTTGCTGGATTTTTTCCTTCGCAGTGCAGAAGCTTTTTATTTTGATGAGGTCCCAGTAGTTCATTTTTGCTTTTGTTTCCCTTGCCTCTGGGGACGTGTTGAGTGAGAAGTTGCTGCAGCCAAGTTCAAAGAGGTTTTTGCCTGCTTTCTCCTCAAGGATTTTGATGGCTTCCTGTCTTACATTGAGGTCTTTCATCCATTTTGAGTTTATTTTTGTGTATGGTGTAAGAAAGTGACCCAAGTTCATTTTTTTGTACATCACTGTCCAGTTTTCCCAGCTCCACTTGCTGAAGAGACTGTCTTTATTCCATTGGATATTCTTTCCTGCTTTGTCAAAGATTGGTGGGCCGAACATTTGTGGGTCCATTTCTGGGTTCTCTATTCTGTTCCATTGATCTGAGTGTCTCTTCTTGTGCCAGTACCATACTGCCTTGATGACTACAGCTTTGTAGTATAGCTTGAAGTTCTTTCAGGATTGTGATGCCTCCTGCTTTGGTTTTCTTTTTCAAGATCGCTTTGGCTATTCGAGGTCTTTTCTGGTTACATTCAAACTTTAAGATTATTTGTTCTAGCTCTGTGAAGAATGCTGGTGTTATTTTGGTAGGGATTGCATTGAACATGTAGATTGCTTTGGGTAGTATCGACATTTTGACAATATTTGTTCTTCCTATCCAGGAGCATGGAATCTTTTTCCATTTTTTTTTTGTGTGTGTCTTCTTCAATTTCTTTCATAAGCTTTCTATAGTTTTCAGTGTGTAGATTTTCCACCTCTTTGGTTAGATTTATTCCTAGGTATTTTATGGTTTTTGGTGCAATTGTAAATGGGATCAATTCCTTGATTTCTCTTTCTGTTGCTTCATTGTTGCAACCAATTTCTGTGCGTTGATTTTATATTCTGCAACTTTGCTGAATTCATGAATCAGTTCTAGCAGTTTTTTTGTGGAATCTTTTGGATTTTCCATATAGAGTATCATGTCATCTGCAAAGAGTGAAAGTTTGACCTCCTTCTGGCTGATTTGGATGCCTTTTATTTCTTTGTGTTGTCTGATTGCAGAGGCTAAGACTTCCAATACTGTGTTGAATTACAGTGGCGAGAGTGGACATCCTGTCCACTTTTCCTGACCTTAGGGGGAAATCTCTCAGTTTTTCCCCCATCGAGGATGATATTAGTGTAGGGTCGTTCATATATGGCTTTTATGATCTCAAGGTATGCTCCTTCTATCCCTACTTTCTTGAGGGTTTTTATCAAGAAAGGATGCTGTATTTTGTCAAATGCTTTCTCTGCATCTATTGAGAGGATCATATGGTTCTTTTCCTTTCTTTTATTGATGTGATGAATCACATTAGTTGTTTTGTGGATATTGAACCAGCCCTGTATCCCAGGTATAAATCCCACTTGGTTGTGGTGAATAATTTTTTGAATGTATTGTTGGACACGGTGGGCTAATATCTTGTTGAGGATTTTTGCATTCATGTTCATCAGGGAAATTGGTCTATAGTTCCCCTTTTTAGTGGGGTCTCTGGTTTTGGAATCAAGGTAATGCTGGCTTCATAGAAAGAGTTTGGAGGTTTCCCTTCCATTTCTATTTTTTGGAACAGTCAAGAGAATAGGTGTTAACTCTTCCTTAAATGTTTGGTAGAATTCCCCTGGAAAGCCATCTGGTCCTGGACTCTTGCTTTTTTGGGAGATTTTTTATTACAAATTGGATTTCCTGACTGGCTATGGGTCTGTTCAAATTTTCTGTTTCTTCCTGTTTCAGTTTTGGTAGTGTATATGTTTCTAGGAATTTGTCCATTTCTTCCAGATTGGCCATTTTATTGGCATATAGTTGCTCATAATATTCTCTTACTATTGTTTTTTATTTCTGCTGTGTTGGTTGCGATCTCTCCTCTTTCATTCTTGATTTTATGTATTAGGGTCCTCTCCTTTTCTTTTTGATCAAACTGGCTAGTGGTTTATCACTTTTGTTAATTCTTTCAAAGAACTAGCTTCTGGTTTCATTGATCTGTTCTACTTTTTTTTGGGGTTTCGATAGCATTAATTTCTGCTCTAATCTTTATTATTTGCTGTCTTCTGCCGCTTTTGGGTTTTATTTGCTGTTCTTTTTCCAGTTCCTTAAGGTGTAAGGTTAAGTTGTGTATCTGAGATCTTTCTTCCTTCTTTAGGAAGGCCTGGATTGCTATATACTTTCCTCTTATGACCGCCTTTGCTGCATCCCAGAGGTTTTGGGTTGTGGTGTTATCATTTTCACTGACTTCCATATACTTTTTAATTTCCTCTTTAACTTCTTGGTTGGCCCGTTCATTCTTTAGTAAGATGTTCTTCAGTCTCCAAGTATTTGTAACATTTTCCAAATTCTTTCTTGTGGTTGATTCTGGGTTTCATAGTGTTGTGGTATGAAAATATGCACGGTATGATCTCGATCATTTTGTACTTGCTGAGGGCTGATTTGTGTCCCAGTATGTAGTCTATTCTGGAGACCGTTCCATGTGCAGTGGAGAAGAATGTATATTCTGCTGCTTTAGGATGAAATGTTCTGAATATATCTGTTAAGTCAATCTGGTCTAGTGTGTTATTCAAAGCCATTGTTTCCTTGTTGATTTTTTGATTAGATGATCTGTCCATTGCTGTGAGTGGGGTGTTGAAGTCTCCTACTATTATGGTATTATTATTATTGATGAGTTTCTTTAAATTTGTGATTACTTGATTTATATTTTGGATGCCCCACATTTGGCACATAAATGTTTACAATTGTTAGGTCTTCTTGGTGGATAGACCCATTGATTATGATATAATGCCTTCTGCAACTCTTGATACAGTCTTTATTTTAAAGTCTAGATTGTCTGATATAAGTATGGCTACTCCGGCTTTCTTTTGTTGACTGTTAGCATGATAGATGATTCTCTATCCCCTTACTTTCAATCTGAAGGTATATTTAGGTCTAAAGTGGGTCTCTTGTAAACAGCATATAAATGGATCTTATTTTCTTATCCATTCTGTTACCCTATGTCTTTTGATTGGAACATAGAGTTCATTGACATTTAGAGTGAGTACTGAAAGATATGAATTTATTGCCATTATGATGCTTGTAGAATTGGAGATTCTGGTGGTGTTCTCTGGTTCTTTCTAATCTTTGTTGCTTTTGGTCTTTGTTTGTTTGTTTATTTATTTATTTATTTATATTTTCAACTTTTCTCCCCTCAGAGAGTTCCCCTTAAAATTTCTTGCAGGGCTGGTTTAGTGGTCACAAGCTCATTTAATTTTTGTTCGTCTGGGAACCTTTTTATCTCTTCTTCTATTTTGAATGACATCTTTGCTGGATAAAGAATTCTTGCCTGTATATTTTTCTAATTTAGCACATTGAGTATATCCTGCCACTCATTTCTGGCCTGCAGGTCTGCTGCAAACCTGATCTGTCTTCCCTGGTATGTTAGGGACTTTTTTTCCCTTGCTGCTTTCATGATTCTCTCCTTGCCCGAGTATTTTGTGAATTTGACTATGATATGCCTTGTTTATAGTCGTTTTTTGTTGAATCTAATGGGGGTCCTCTGCTTCCTGGATTTTGATGTCTTTGTCTTTCCCCAGGTTAGGAAACTTTTCTGCTATGATTTGCTCACATAACCCTTCTACTCCTATTTCTCTCTCTTCCTCTTCTGGGACCCCTATGATTCTGATGTTGTTCCTTTTTAATGAGTCACTGATTTCTCCAATTCTTAAATCATGCTCTTTTGCCTTAATGTCCCCCCTTTTTTTTTCTGCTTCATTATTCTCCACAAGTTTGTCCTCTATGTAGCTGATTCTCTGTTCTGCCTCATCCATCCTTGTCACTGCAGCATCCATCCGTGATTACAGCTCAGTTATAGCATTTTTTATTTCATTTTGACTAGTTTTTACTTCTTTTATCTTCACAGAAAGGAATTCTGGTCGATTTTCGACTCCAGCTAGTACTCTTACTATCGTGATTCTAAATTCTGGTTCAGACATATTGCTTGTATCTGTGTTAGTTAAATCCCAGCTGTCATTTCTTCGTGCTCTTTCTTTTGGGGTGAATTCCTTCATCTTGTCATTTTGAAGGGATAAAAGGAATTAATTAGGTAGAAAAACTAAAATTAAAAAACTAAAGTTAAAAAAATATTAAAAGTAAAAAATTAAACACACACACACACACACACACACACACACAAAATTGAATAATGATGATAGATCCTAGGTGTATTTTGGTCTGGGTGTTGAAAGTAGTTGATAGATTAGAGGAAAAGGGGGAAAAAAAGGAAATCATTTGAGAATTTGAAAAAAATGAATACAATGTAGACTAAAATGAAATGATGGAAGTAAAATAGAATTTGAAAAAAATTTCACAAAAGTAAATAATATAGTGGAAAAAAACTAAAGGAAAATATTTTTAATAAAAATTGAAAATAAAAATGAATTTTTCTCTTTCTGTATTCAAGAAAAAGAAAAGAAACAAAAAAGAGAAAAAAAAAGAAATTATTTGAAAATTTGAAAAAGTGAATACACTGTAGTAGACTATAAAATAAAATGCTTGAAGTAAAATAGAATTTGGAAAAATTACATAAAAGTAAAAATGTAGTAAAAAATTAAGGAAAAATATTTTTAATAAAAATTGAAAATAAAAATGAATTTTTTCTCTTTCTGTATTCAAGAAAAAGAAGTGAAAAAGAGAAAAAAAAGAAAAAAAGGAAAATTGAATAGATGAACCTGCTAACAGATTGAAGTTGGAGTGAAATTACTTCTTTTTCCACTAGAAGTCAGACTATGTAGCGCTTTATAGTCCATAAACTAAGCAGGCGGTGAGACTTGTGTTCTTGAAGAGGGAGGTTGGCCTAGTTGGGTGGGGCTTAGTGTAATGGCTCTGTTCTCCACTAGATGGCGCTGCTAACCTACTGAGGTGGATTGTTATGGTGCTCGTAGGTGCATATGCGCATGCGTGGGAGCAGTGAAGATGGCGTTACCCAGCTACCCAGTCTCTAGTATTGGAACTCTGTTCTCCCCGATCAGCAATCGCGCGCCTGTCCTCTGTCTTCAGCTTTTGTTCACTCCCTGCTTTTTCACTGTCCGTGACCAAGCCCCAGACAGTACCTCTCTCCTGAGTTTTGTCTCATATACGGCTGTTTTCCCTGGCCCCTTACTTCTGAAGGACTGTGGCTTTGACCTGTTCCGCACCTCTATGGGAGGGTCTCACCGAGCAATGGCTGAATGTTGGCTGCACCCAGGAACGCTTGCTGAACCCTGCTGCTGCCAGTGCCCTGAGACTGCGGCCAGGTGCCAGGCTGCCCCGAGAAACTTCGTGAGATAGTGTAACAGCAGCATTTCAGGGATTATGGAAAATCACAACACACATCTGGCACCAGGCTTCACCTTTAACGATCTTGCTCCAGCACCAGCAAATGTGGCAGTTCTCTGGGGTCTGCTGGGCCCAGGTTGCCTCACAGCCTCTACCAAATGTCCTTCCAGCAGTGGAACCGCTTCTCCCCGTGTGGCCCGAGAACCTCCAAGATCCCACTCTGCTCCTGGTCGCCCTTCCCACCAGAGCACTGCCAGGTATTGAACTGTGGAGTTGCAGTCTCTGCACTCCCCTTGTTTACAGTCTTAATGGAATTTAAACCCTCTCCTTTCTCCTTTCTCCCTTTTTAGTTTAGTCCCTGAAGCTGTTTCCAATTTTCCACTTTCTCTCCAGCTGCTTTTGGGGAGGGGTGCTTTTCCCGTATTCTCCCCCCACCCCCATCACCGTCCTCTCTCTGCCCACAAAAGTGGGTCCCTGCCCTCTGCGGCTTCTCGCTCCCCAAGTTCACCTCTTCTTGCCGTGCACCTGCTGAAATCTGTGGTTCAGGTTGTGCAGATTGTTGTGTTAATCCTCCAATCAGTTTTCTAGGTGTGTAGGATGGTTTAGTGTTGGTCTGGCTCTATTTCATGGATGCGAGACACACAAAAAACTTCCATGCTGTTCCGCCATCTTGGCTCCCCGCCACTCATTCATTCTTACTTCCCTTCTTCAAATCTCTTTGTGACAATAACCACAAAATCTATGCAAGTGGCCACCAAGTTTCTACCTTCTACTGTTTGTTATCCTTTAATGTTTCTAAGTTCTTAGACTTACTGACTTATAACAAAACAAAGCAAAAGATCTTTTTTGCTCGCTGTCAATCCAGTATGTAGTGTCTGTAAGGTTATTAGAAGATTTTGTAGTGGAGTTGACTGACCAAAAAGTGTCAAGAGGATGGACAAGAACAGCTTAATTAGGGAAACCCAGGAGTCCCTTGAAAATGTGAAGACACAGTCAGGGCTCAAGGCTAATGAATGAACTAGGATCCAGGCATCTGCCTTCATTTCAAGAGGAAGGTTATAGAATTTGAAAAGCTAGCATGGGGTGAGTAGTGTTCTATATTCACTAGAAGTGAAAAGTCAGAAAATGCAATATCTGTTATATTATTTATAAAATTATTATTATATTATATACTTATGTTATTTTATATTGTAATCAGAGACTCAGCAAATCTAGAAAGCCCAGATGATAAAATATTCATGTTATGAATGCTTTTATATTCTAAAGATTATTTTAAGAGTCTTACTACTGGCCATATACACTTATGTCTGTATAGACATAATGATTGAGACAAAAAAAATGTGGAACCTCTGGAAAATAGAATCAGGGGGAGTTATTAGCTTGCTTTGAGTATGGCCTCTACCCTTATTCCACATGTACTCTTTCATAAAAATGATAATACCATATAACAGTTATTGAGTGTCTACCATGAAGTAGGCATGGTAAATCATTTATGGTTAGTCTCTCAGAATTAAAAAAAAAACAGATTTAAAATATACTTTCTGGTACAAATTAATAAGGATATCCTGTGTCCAACAAAATAAGATAAGATGTTGGTAGATAACACAATCAAAAATGATATAATTATCTTTGGAAGCCTGAGGCTTCTGGAAACATCTGACTTGGCCAATGGACTGACGAATTGAATAACAGAAGCAGATTCTGACTGGAACAAACTGAAGCCTCATTTGTGGTGTCACAACTGTTGAGGGACATGGCCTTCCTTATGCTCTGGATTAAAAAGCTCCCCCAATAGGGCAGTCAAGTACACCACAGTCCATTCCTTACAGTGCCTGGTTCATGCCTAGGGGGGATTCATGCAGAAAGTATTGGCATCACAAACTGTTACCAGGCCAACATGAGGATTGGGCTTCCAGCCCGGGAACACTAAGAACCAAGAGGCAGGAAAGGGGAACAGCTGGCAGCTGTTATGTCCAAACGCATCCACCACCCCCTCCTTTGCCCTTGAAGTGATGGAAACAGTCTCCTTACATCTGGGACAGGAGTTGCCATTGCAGCTCATATAGCCCTGTCAGGGGGCTACATCTGGAAGAATATTGCTATATATATAATTATATATATATATATATATATATATATATATAATTATATATATAGCAGCAGGGGTTTGCTTCCATAGACAGCTCAAAGCTGTCAGGCAAAACCTGAAGGGGAGCACACAAGTGTTCAAGAGACTCAACCAAGCATGTTTCTGGATCATATCCATGTTTGTTATCAGGTGGTGAAGCTCTAGAAAGTTCTGCTCCACCATGAGACCTGATCATAAACACTGTATGTTGGAAACTTGACTCTGGTGCAAATAGTTTACTCTTTTACTTGTCCGGCCTTAATATAATAACTTAATCTGAAGAAATGGATCATTTTAAGTAGATTTATTTGAACATTGTTTGCATCCATATGCTAATATGACTCCAGAATATGCTAGGACAAATTAAGATATGTAAAGGTCATGCACTTTCATGCCCATCTGAAAAGGGAGACTATAGCTAATTACATTAGAGTTTGATGTATTAAGATAAATAACATGTTATGAACCTTGAGCCCAGTCCTTGAAAACAATAGTCACTAATTGTTATATCTTTAAACTGCCCATCTTTTCCATATTCTGACAGATCTTGATCTATATCAGAATCATTTTTCATATTTTTTGCATCTTTCTTTTCTATTATTTTTCTTTTAAACACATTTTGATATGTGGGACTTATCTCCCAAATACCAAAAGAAATTCTCTTAGTATAGGTCCAGGCACTCTGCATTAAAAAAAAATGTTCTTAGCCTTTCTCACACTTCTGAGCTAAAGATGTAACATCAATAGGTAGGTATCTCTTAATTACTCACATTTTCTTTTCTTTATTTCTCTACTGATATAGAAAGTTTATGCCTTCTGTTTTATTTTATTTTATTTTTTAGTTTATTTATTTATTTTGAGATAGTGTGCACATGTGGAGGGTGTGTGGCAGAGAGAGGGACAGAGAGAGAGAGAGTGAGAGAGAAAGAGAGAGGGAGAGAGAGAGAGTCCCAAGCAGGCTCTACACTGTCATTGCAAAGCCCAATGAGGGGGCTCAAACTCATGAACTATGAGATCATGACCTGAGCTGAAATCAAGAGTTGAACACTAAACTGACTGAACTACCCAGATGCCTCTATGTCTTCTTTGTTAAACAAAGGAGCCACAAACTTCTTAGTCTTTCAGGCATACAGTCTTGGAGTCATAATCATCATTTATTGTTGACTCATTCCCATAGTTCAAATTAATCCCAGAAGATATTACCTCTGTAACGCATATCAACATTCTATAGATTGTAATACACATATGCCAGTTAGAATAGTTTTAATTTCAAATAATAGAAAAATCAGCCCAAACTGGTTTAAAAATAAAAATGATTTATTGGCAGATGTATTTCCAGCTTTCAGAGGTAGGGAAGATATTAAGAGGAGTTAGATCAAAGTTCTTGCTCCATTGCTCTGTGATTCTCTCGGTTGTTCCTTCTGTTGTAAACTTGTTCGTTTGGGGGTTTTGTTTTGGGGTTTTGTTTCCTTGTCTTGTTTTCATTCCAGCTGGCTTCCTCTAAGGCAGGAAAATGGTTATAGCAATTCCAGTGTCATATACACAACCCATAATACTCAGAAGGTGAAAAACTCTGGTTTTCACAGTGACTCCATCAGGGGATTGTTTTTCATTCCAATTAGACTAGTTTAAGTCATGTATAAATCTTTGAACAAGTCACTGTCTCAAGGTAAACGTAACGCACTGATTGGCAAAGAACTGGATTGCATATCACTTCTATTCAAATTTGAATTTATCAAAGTTTTACCTATCCTAGACAAACTTTCAAATCTTTATCTGGGTATGGAAAATTTTTATCCATCTTTCCAATACTATACAAGTAAATAAAGGCGTCTTGATGCCCACAAGCCAAAGATCTCCAGGGACACATGTGTAGCCAAATGCAAAGCCCAACGAGGGGCTCAAACTCATGAACTGTGAGATCATGACCTGAGCTGAAATCAAGAGTCGAACACTAAACTGACTGAGCTACCCAGGTGCCCCTATGTCTTCTATGTTAAACAAAGGAGCCACAGACTTCTTGGTCATTCAGGCATACAATCTTGGAGTCATAATCATCATTTATTGCTGACTCATTCCCATAGTTCAAATTAATCTGCGTATTTCTGACTGCCACAAGGGAGGTAATTCACCATGAAGAACTGTGAGATGTCATGGTAAATGAGTATGGGGAAGAAAATATTGTAGGAGATGTGATTGTGCTTGGTGAATCTGATAAGATATCAAAACAGTAGGCGTTTCCTCTGGATTGAGTACTGACATAAAGCAAGGACATTTCAGAGATTGGTATCTTAATTTTTTTCCTCTGGTAATGGAAGTGAATGAAGCTGCTTTTTAACTTTCTTAAGTGAAATGCATTCTGGAAAGGCAACTACAAAATTTGCATTATTCTCAAATTTTTGTAAGGATATGAGTGACATTTTACTAATTGTCTAAGTCATCTCCACAACATATAAAAATTGCTGTATACATAGTAAGTGTTCAATTTATATTTATTGCCTTACATTGAAAATTATTATTTTGATCAATCAAGTGACCCTATGGAATTGTATGTGATTTACTTAAGATTTAGACTGATGACAAAATATCTCTCATTTACAAAATGTTAATTTTGACATGAAGTATTTTAGAGACTTTATATATTGTAACATCTAGCTCCTAAACAAAACTAATATATCTGTTTTGTTATTCTCATTTTGTGAATGAGAAAAGGCTAAATGAAGCTAATAATATAGTCAACACCATGCAAATAGCATATGACCATATCTGTGTTTTTACCTAGGTACCATTGTTTCTTTACAGAAAAATAGACTTAAATATAGACTTCTGGATTTGGGGAAGATCTGGTTTTGCAAAAGTTCTAATAGCAGGACACAAAGCATATGATTTTCCAACCAACATTTGACTTCAATGTAATGTTGGAAACTATATGCAATTCAAACTATATGTTCTTGATGTGATGAGAAATACTAATCTTCTAGTCAACATCCAGCTTTTCCATCATTAATGGATCATAACGGAGACCAAGCCTATTTCATTATAAATGGAAAAATAATCAAGCAGAACAAATGGGATCTATTTTTGGTTACCCAATATCATAAACTACCACATTTTTCATGAAAATAGTCTCGATATTAATCTCTGAAGTTGTTTTATGCTTAGTTCACAGTACTTATGCCTTTGATTAAATCCATTTTCTTACAATGCAAATGTAATTCATCAGGGTTGACCCTACTCTAACTTATGATTTTTTTCATTGATTTTAATTTAGTCTCTGTGAATAAGTTCTCATGACTGCTGAACCCCATCTGAGCTATACTGAACAAATGCATACAGATGCACCAAAATCTTGGGAAATGGAGTTGTTCCAAAACGCATGGATTTTATAAAAAAGTTCAGTTCTCAGTCAAGTCATTAAATTGTTGAGACATTTTTGGTTTTGCCAGAGAAGGAGAATTATAGGCAAGGAAAGACTACAGAACTCAGAGATAATGATTACCAAAGACTTTTTTTTTCTTGTTGCATGTTACTTTTTGTTGAAATATAGTGTTAACATTTCATTCTCTTTTTCTTATGACCAAGAAACTGACTACAATTAATATGGAAAAGTGTAGTTTAACAAACAAAAGCCTATGGTACCTGCTAAATCATGGGATATATAGCCTGTAAATAGATAAAATTTAACTCTTCTCTTTTTTTTTTCACTTTTGAGAAACTCCTTTTCGTAGTTCAGACTTTCTTTCCAAAATCCTAGTTTCAAATACTACGACTTTAATCTTCAGTGGCTCTGCGTGTTATGTCAGAGAATAATAAATGTAAATGTAACATTTAAACTATCAGTAATTCATTCTGTAAGAATAGTTCAAAGGAGCACTACCTTGAAGATATTGATTAAGATGAGAATTGCAGAGGCATTACACACAACTTTAATGTCTTTGTACTTGAAGAGAAATTTGTATGGGCATAATCAGTAAGCCGTGTAACTAGACAGGATCTGATTATTTACACTTTATTTTTTATAATTCACCTGCCAGAAGGACACTGCTCTGAATTTTTTTTTATTCTATCAGGGTTAAAAGGATTTCTTACAGTATTCAGTCAAAATAAGCAGATAATACAGGTATCTGAACAACGGTCTATATTCTGATCTACTTGTCTATTAAGAGAATCTCATTCAAAAGCTGAGCTACCAAAATAATTGAGTTTCCTTCAACATATGTGGCAAAAGAGGTAATAATATATGGTTTTAATTATAACATTGTAAAAATAAGTTTCCTTCATGACATTAACAGCTGTTCGTAAAAAAAAATAAATAAAACAACGGGGAGCAAGTGTGTTTCATCCATTACTGACAAGCAAAAGGATGTTTATAGAAACATTTTAATCATTTATATTGTTGATGTAATTTGATGGCACACTGTCTCTCCAAAACATATGTTTTTCATTGTCTGAATCATATTTTTCCATCTCAGCAGGGAATTAACTTGAGCTGATATTACCATAATAACAGAAAGATTTACTGATATTCATTTCTCAATAAACAGCTGTTGACTCCTATAGAGGTGAACATAGAAAGTACCTGAAAAATAAATTGCAAGTTACCTCTGCTAATGGCCATACGATATGAAACAACTGATGTAATCCAGATCTACTCTTTCATAAGAAAAATTCCCACCTTCCCTTTTTTGTACATAGGAAAAAGTCATGCCAAGCTTTGGGGGGCTGTAATTATCATGTTTGTTTAATCTTTAACTCATCGCATGGCTAGAAAATGTATGCTCAATATACACTGACATCAACAGAGGCTTATTTCCCAAAACTTAGACATGGCCGTTTTAAAACTAGTGTAAAGTGAGAAAATTGCTTTGCTTGAACTTTTTTTTTTCCCCAATGCTGAATACCAAGCTTATTGTGAAAATGGCACACATTTCGGCATTGCCTGAAATAGAGTTTAGATCTTTTCATCATCAAAAGCATTTATGAAGAATCTTCACATGTGTAACTCTTGGCAACCTACTGTACAAAATAATTCAACAGAAAAGCTGCTCTCAGCTAGAAGTAGGCTATCTGTGAATTAATGTTATCTCTGAGCTATGCTGATCATCAAATAGAAACCAAATTTTGAAGGCCTGGAGAGTAACCGTTAATATAGAAATCATCCAGTTCCCACCCAACTGTTAGGCTAGTGATCGCCATGGTGGGAGAGGGAGTACCTTTCTCAAACCATACAATACAATGGCTGGTGACTGGCTGATGACATGAGTAGAGTTGAATCTTCAACCCACAGCTGTCTGAACAGATAAATCTTTTTTAATGTTTGTTTATTTATTTTGAGAAAGAGTGCATGAGTGGGGGAGGGGCAGGGAGCGCGGGACAGAGGATCGGAGGCAGGCTCTGTGCTGACAGCAGCTGGTCTGACATGGGGCTGGAACTCAGGAAGAACCATGAGATCTCGACCTGAGCTGAAGTCGGAAGCTTAACTGACTGAGCCACGCAGGTGCCCCAACGATAAGTCTTTTTGATTCAAAGAGTATCTGTACAGTGGAAAGAATATCCATGTGAGAATCTGGATGAGGAAGAGAAGTACCCAGAGTATTCCACATAGATATGACAGAAGTAAAAACCTGAAAGCAGTAGGTATGCTTGGTATTTACAAGGAACGGTTAAAAGCGTGATGATCTTCGAGAGCCTGCGAAGGCCAAAAAGAAGTATGTGAGAATAGGTGATGTGGGGTAAGGTGTTGATTACGGTAAGTTAGACAGAGGAGTTAGGACGCCAATTTACACATCTTGGTCAAATTTGCAGATATCTCAAACTTAACTTGCCTAACACTGAACTTTTCAGTCTTTGCCCCATTTAGTTGGAGGAACTCTCGCTCAAGTGAAAACTTAGCAGTTTTCTTGAAACTTACCTCAACCTCACTCCAGCAAAATAATTATCCTAATTCTTTTCATGAAACGTCCAAAATATACCTCCCTATTTTTCTCCCTTTATACTTCTAGGACTGTATGTAGTTCAAACCAGAATAATATCTTGAGTGGTCACAGCAATAGTTTCCCAGTTAATCTCCTTATTTGGCCTCTTGCCAATCCTCCTATCCGTTCTCTATACAGAGCAGGAAATTAAAAAATAATAATATACATCAATTTGAACGTGTCGGTTCTCACAATAAATCTCTTCAATGGCCTCTACCCCTCTTAGAATAAAATCTGAATGCCTTATCATGGCCTATAACTTTGCCCTGTCAACCTTACCAATATTACCTGTCCCACTCTTCCTCTTACTCACATGATTAAGACACTCTGATCTTCTTTCTGCTATTCAGAAAACCCAGGTTTGTTTCTGTCCCAGGACCTTTACACATGCTATTTTCTCTGCTTGGCATTCTCCTTCTCTTTTTTCCCTGATCGATTTCTTCTCAGTTTTACATCTCAACTTAAAATTCAATTCTTCAAAAAAGCAGTCACTGTTCACCCAACAAAAATTATTTCTATCCCTTTTGTTATTCTACTCCATAGCCCTTATTTCAATTTGGGCTGAAGTTTGAAAGATACACATTATTGGGTGTGTGCGTGTGTATTTATGTAATTCTTTCCCGAATATAATTTAATTCTAGTGAGGGTAACGTTCATAGTTATTTTGTTCGCTGCTTTGTATCTAGATCTAAGACCAGTACCTGAAGAGATCAGGTTTTCAAAGCATGGTGAGGTAATAAAATATGTCTGACCTTTGAGATGTCTTCCTTTCTCAAGTGAGAAAAATGGCATTAATAGTAATTAACTTTATAAAAACATAGTGAGTCAGGGCTGGAATCAGAATTCCTGGGTCTCAACTATTGGTTTTGTTCTATTGACATTTATTTACTGTAGTAGGTAATAAAAATCATAGTGGATTTTGGCAAGTGGTTAGCAGAGGAGAGGTAAGGGATACAGATGTTGGTAGGGAAGGGTCTACATGTCATGATACTAATTTCGGAAGGTGTATCGCTTCTCTGCCTTTTGGCTAAGAATAAGTGTAGTATCTGTTCTTATCAGTTTAATTTTGGAAGATACCACATGTTCAGTAGTGAATTTTGTTTTTGTTTTTCTTTTTTTTTTCTCTTTTTTTGGCAAAACCTATTACATGAGCCAATTGGCCTCTGCTTGAATATTTCCAGTGTATGGGCTTTCATTTATTTTGTGAAGCAGTTCACCGCTTTGTGGGAGAGTTTTACTATTAAAGAGCACTTATTTAATAATGAGCTAAAATCCATATAACTTTATTTGACCCCACTTCCGTCCTCTGTAGTAAAACATAATATAAAAAGGCTCTTGACCGCATGGGCCATATTGAATGGAATATACTCATCACATACTCATCACAAAAGATAATTTTGAGCTTGATAAATTGATGCATGTTATATCTAATCATATAGATATATGCAGAATTTATGCAGAAACAATTGGAATAAATATATGTCTATTTATCAATCAGTCTATCTATTTCGCATGTAGGAGGATGAATAATCCCATAAAAAGAGTTTTATAAGAAACTTTTTTATTAGAAAGAATTGAGATGGATGCAGGCAATCAGCAAACAAATAAAGATTTTCAGTATCACATTTATGAGAAAGATAAATGAAAATGGGAATCCATTATCATAAATCATCAGAGCTAAATAAATATTTTCTTTATATTAGTATAATTTATAAAATTAAGCTTTATCTGAGTAAATTCTATTTACAATTTAGCAAAGGACACAATGATGTGAAGTATGAAATATATCTTGAAATTCCTATACTGTATTTAAATCCTGAAACTGGGTAAAATATGTGTATATCCAACTTCCGAAGCCTGATGCTTACATTTGAATGAGAATGAAAATCAATTTATTGGTAGGGCTTTCAGGTGTACTGTGAAGGTAGAACACCAGAAAAGGTACTGGAGACTTCTTAGTACTGAAATTTAAAATAAAAAGGAAATCCTCAACTTAGTAAAGCAGTTTGACTTTGAAGAATTAATTCTACAAAACTTACTTGGAGATTGAAAACTGCTTGGTAGCTGTTATTTATCATGACACTTTGATGTCACAGAAAATAATTATCTTGCCAATGTTTTATGCGGTAAGTTATACCTGATGCGTATGTAGTAAAATCTTTCTTGTGAAAGATGAAAAGAGGAAGAAGAAAACGTTAATGCATCTTCAGCTGCCCCGTAGAAGGATGCAAATGGGAGTTCAACTTTCTAAATGTGTTTTTTTTAACCTCTAATATCTTTACTAATTTTTGTGTCTCCTAAATCTCTCAGTCATCCAGAAGGATAAATTACAATGTTCCACTTTGTTTATGATTAAGTTGTCTTTAGAAAAGCAGTTAATTTGTGACCCCCAAGTGTTCAGAACTTCACATTATAAATCTTTCAGTGGCTGGCCCAATTGTAGACTCTTGTCTCATCAGTGCTACCTAACACAGCTACCATATGAGTTTAGAATGACAAGAGAAAAACGTCTTCAAGACACAGCCTCTTTTGCAAGATATTCTGCATACACTTAAAGATTTTCATGTCATGATCTCCAGCAAATCAAAATGTAACATTGTAAATTTGGATATACAATGATCCCCCTTCCTCTGGGAAACAATACAATATCATATACAACATGTTTTAGGCTTGAGGTGAGAAAATGAAACAGACGATATTTTAACTTTAAACTACACACTTTCAGCTTATTTTTCAAACTATTTCCTAGAAGATCTTAAGGGTTTTGAACAGATACAGAGGCACAAAGAATTTGTCATCTTACAGAGGCCATTTAAAAAACATAACACATGTCTCTAGCTCTGGACTTCCTAACAGTTCAAATTTACTTAGTAGGGAAAAAATGCTTCTAGAGATTTCCAAATGAAGCTATAAAATGTTGCTTTTAATCATATATTTTAGTCTATATAAAACGTATTTTTCTAATCCATTTGTCCATACACCTAATTGATCTAATCACTTATGGGATATTTTATACATGGATAAGTCTGCGAGCTAACTGCTAGTGTAAATGGGTTCTTTAAACTATAAATACACTCTCGATAAGTGTGGTGACTTCAATATAACTGTCATTATACATTAGCAAGGGCAGTATTGTTTAGCGGTGTTTTAAAAAATTTCATTGAAGTGTAATTGATATATAACACTATGTTAGTTTCAAATGTACAGCATAATGATTTGATATTTGTATATAGAGCCTTTCTTAATAAATATTTCCAGTTCTGCCTGCGAGCAAATTGTCATGGAAATCGGCCTTCTGATTTTTTCCATGTTCATGTTTCATGTGTGAAAAGTCCATTAAAATTCCATTGCTACTACATAGTAATAAAGATTTATAAAACTACATCATTTAGAGTCATAATTTGTACATGCTTGTGCCATATTTTCTCTTTAAAGGGGGCAAGTGTTCTTTTTTTTTTTTTTAATCCTTTTCCTCTTCAAGATGAGAATGAGGGAATTTTCAGTTGCATTCAAATAATTAAGTTTAATGTTTGGATGAGTGCTTTAAATTTATTATTCCAAACTACATATCTTAGGAATAAGAAAACTGAGGTAAATTTAGAAATGAACGATTGGTAGACATACAACTCAATGTGGTAGACTAGAAACTTCTTAAATACGATCATTGTTTTAATTCTTCTATCATTATATATGGAACCTGACACATAATTGGCTTCAGTTAATATTGACGGTATAAATTCAGATTGAATCATAATATCATATATGAGATCTAAAGAGTTTGACCCTATCTTTCATCAGAAGCTTCTGATGGACAATAGGAACAAAAATAGAAACATTAAAAATTAAAAAAAAAAAACACTTTGTGTAACCTTGGCTTTAAATATCTTAGCAAATGGGGGTGTCTGGGTGACTCAGCTGGTTAAGCATCAGACTTTGACTGAAGTCATAATCTCATGGTTTGTGAATTCGAGCTTCACGTCAGGCTCGATGCAGACAGCTCAGAGCCTGGAGCCTACTTTGGATTCTGTGTCTCCTTCTCTCTGCCCTCCCTCGCTCACGCTCTGTCTCTCTCTCTCTCTCTCAAAAAAATAGACATTAAAATTTTTTAAAAAATAAATAAATACCTTAGCAAATGAAATAATCTTCATGTGTATAGAGAATTCTTCCTTTCTTCTCCCTGGGCTGCAACATTATAAAGTTCAAGTGAAAGCTCAAAGCTTTATAAGCACTCTCCATAGGATAATTCTTATGAGAAACCCCACAAAAATGTATCTACCAAGACATAGGGCTTGGACCCATCACTTTCCTACGCTGCATGAGCCCTTCCTGCTGGGTAGGATTCAGTCAATAACTGAGCTGTTTTGGACATAGCCTTTTTGTTTTTACTGCATTCAATTTTTTTTGAAGGTTGGACTTAAAAACATCACTATAGCTCTGCCATTCACATCTTCTGTTCTCACTTCTCTTAAATGCATTTTCCTTTTTTCTCCCAGCAACAATAAGATAATACAAATATTTAAAATTTTCAATTGGGCCACCATTTATCCAATAGGAAATAAATTTTGATTTTACCTGCCCTTCACATTTTCTACAATTTCACTTATAGGAACAGAGAATAAGTTTTATACACTAAAACATCATACTTGATAATTCTGCAATAGTTATTAAGCACGCTTAAAATTAGATGCATTTCAAAAAACACATCCTGTCACTTATCTGAATTCAATATTTCTTTAACTTTTAAATGAAGAAATAATATAAACAACATTTCCAAATTACATATGTATTTTGAATGAAAATTTTCCCCTGGAGGGAGTCCCCAAGGTCCTATTAGCAGTCATCGCATTTAAAACACAATTAAACCAGCTTATGTTTTCTGATAAAATCATTAGAGAAAGTCTTCAGAGTCTGACTGTCTTTCAACCTAACCAGCCTGACATTATTCAGGGTATTTGAAACAAATTCATATTGCCTGAAATTGCAAATTGATTAAAGCATTCCTAGCCATCCCTGTATTGAGAAAACATGATATAATACTTAGTTTAGCTGTATTCCCCAAGACCTTTCCTTTCCTTTTGAAGCATTTCTAGCAAAAATGAAAAAGTTTGGATTGATTAAAAGCAAAACATTTCCTAATTTTGAGAAAGAAGTAAATTATATTTTCTCCTTCCTAACATCCTGATTTGAGAGTTGGAAATAAACATGTAAAATAACTTGATAATGATTATTTTATGTTGTTAATATATCTCATATTATAAAATCTTTAAACTATGTCTTTGGGAGATGTCAAGAAGATCAGTTGAACCCTCAGTCAATCTTGCTTCAGAGAACAGTGATTTGAAACCCAGGTGAATAGAGGCATCTCCTCTCTCCTTTGAGTTTGAAAAACTGAATATAAACTCAAAACCTTCAATCATGTGGGATTATTAGGTTTGTTTACACCCAACTTGGAGTGGAAGCACATAGTACATTTATGAAAAGAAATTCTGAATATATAGTTTAGAAATCAACTCTAAGCCCTCAGGAGAATTCAAGATTGACTACGGGTTGACTAGTCCCAGATGTTGGATTTGTACCTCTTTTCGGAAGGCTGACCTAACCTTCTACACTCTTTCTTCAATCCTAGCTCTACTGGCTCTTTTAATAGAGCTCACTCAGTCTCTTTTCGGTCTCTTTTCTGTGCCTTATTACTTGCACCATCACCAGATACGTTACTTGTATTTATTTCCATGTCTGTTTCCAACGTTAACAGTGAAGTCCTTGATGTGTATAATAGATGTTTCTTAGTGTGATGGAATTAGCAAAACCTTCCAGTTAACAAATTCACACCCTCCCCCCCCAAAGTCTGTTGCTTCTCTGGAAAAAGAAAAAAACATACCTTAGATTTCCAGTTCATCAGCTCAAAAGGACTAGGAAAATGTCCCATAGCATTTGTAAAACTGTATTTATGGAAAGCTGTTAACTTGCAGGATGCAGACAGGTGGTCTTAGCATATCTTCTAAAGTAGAAGAGAATATGCGTATCTGGATGAATTATAAATCTTGTCAGCACATATTGGTTTCCACCTTCTCTTTTCATATTGGTATTGTTACCTGTGCCTCCTGTCAAATGAGTAGTTAAACGTGGAAGGGTTAATTTATGAAAGCAAACACGAGACACTGTCAATATTAAAACGAAAACAACACTGTATGTGAATATAACATATCTCCCTCTCTCTCTAACACACGCACACTCCACATGTTTGGTAGAACAAAAGAGGAAATAATGAAGATCAGAGGTATTGAGGTTAAGAGACAGGAGGTATATATTTTAGATACTACAAGGATCATCAATACGTAAGGCTGTTTAAAAAATTATTTTCATCCAAAGCCAGAGACAAATATACTATTATTTCCACATCACTTCTGCCCTTTAAATCGGTCTTTCTTATCTATGCACCATAAATTCACTTTTCCAACGCCTGTTAGGGCAATTATATTGTGCTAGTTTTGTGTCTTCTTTATTCTGACCATGTTTGTCACTATCTGTATCTTTTCCTAAATTACAGATTAACATCCATTTGTTAAGACTTTTTCAAATGCTGCTTTAACTTGGTCTCTCAGGTTTTTTTACTCTCAATCTTCCCCCGTGAATTTGACTTAGCTCATCCTTCTGACTTTACATATTGCAGCTTGTTTAGAGCAGAGCTCAGCTAACCTTTTCTGTAAAGAGCCAGATTTAAGAAATGTTTTGGGCTTTTCAAAGCCATACAGTCTCTGTCACAACTACTCAATGCTGTATTTGTCAGGTGAAAGCAACCATCGATGATATGGAACGCAATTAATATACCTGTGTTCCAATAAAATTCTGGCTAAAAATCATTCAACAGTTTAGTACTAACTTACTAATTTTAGTACTTATATAAATATGAATAAATAAATAAATAAATAAATAATGTATTACGTGCTAGTAATTTACAGGTACTTGGGATACACGTGTGAATAAACAGAATTGGTCCTGTTCCCGGTAGATATTACGGTATGAAAGAAAAATAATAAAATGAAACTTACAATGGAGTGTGAACATTATTATGATGGGAAAGGTGAGGAATAACTTGGTCTGAATGGGTTTAGGCTGTCAGAAAACCTTTCTCTGAGGAACAGATGTAACAGCTGGGATTTAAAAGCTAAAAATGGGTAGACCAGTTAATTTTACTGTGTTTAACTGAACGGTGCTTTCAAACTTGTTATTTCTTTGTAGGTGTGCTGTATTTTATATTACTCCATAAATTTGGACATCTGCTAGTTTCCTTCTTACCAATTTTTTGTCAGCAAAAAAGGGGGTATAAATCAGAGCAAGCTAATTATGCCGTCATAACAGACTAGCATGTATGTAGAACATACATGTATGTAGAGCACACATTGATCTTCCCAGTAATGATACATCTCACTGAGCTTAAAACTCTCCAGCTACAACTATTTGCATGGCTCCACCCAATTTCGGGGAGTCTAAAGTGAAATCTCACCATATATCTGGAAGATAGATTTCCCAAACTACTCTGTGAGAAGCATCAGTGTTTAACACATTACCTGGTTTGTGATTTCGGGGGGACTCCTTTTCTTTTTTTAATTTTTGTAATGTTTGTTTACTTTTGAAAGAGAGAGAGAGAGAGAGAGAGTGCAAGCATGAGCAGGGGAGGGGCAGAGAGAGAGAGGGAGACACCGAATCCCAAGCAGGCTCCAGGCTCTGAGCTGTCAGCACAGAGCCTGACAAGGGGCTCGAGCTCACAAACTGCGAGATCATGACCTGAGCTGAAGTCGGTTGCTTATCCAACTGAGCCACCCAGGCACCCCGGGGGGGACTCCTTTTCTTAGCACAATCACATTTTTTACACTGCTTAGAGCATGCTTCATTTGAATGTTTAAAACATTCTCAAAAATATTTTAAATTAATGTATTTTGGAGTCTATAGCCACAATAAAATTAAAAAAAAAATCTGAGACTATAACGGGCAGCAGATTACTTTAGAGAATAGCATTAAGGAAATAAAAATGGTCAGATCATAGGATTTTATGATCACTGATATCTATGAATATATAATACATATATCTTATGTTTTAGTAATTTTTCAGATCGGTAAATGAATGTTTACCTTATGAAATCATTAAAAGTGTGAAACAACATTGATTCATCTTAGTCATAGTATGTGATCTATTTTAAAAGATGCATCACCAATTAAATGCACCTGTTGGATATTTGAGCACATATACAAGAAATAAGATGATTTGCATGAGCATTTATATATATATATATATATATATATATATATATATATATATATAAAGTTTATTTATTTATTTTGAGAGAGAGAGAGAGAGAATCCCAAGCAGCCTACACACTGTCAGAGCAGAGCCTGCCCCAGGCCAGGCTGGATCCCATGAAGCATGAGATCATGAACTGAGCCAAAATCAACCTCGGACACTTATTGACTGAGCCACCCAGGCACCGCAAGAATTCTTAGACTTTAAACGTTATGGAAACACTAAATACTGCGTAAAAAAATATGTAAAAATATATTAAGGAAACAAAAATCACTCGTGCTCTCATACCTAAACGTGGGCATCATGAGTATTTTGACATACAGCCAGTCATTTTTTATTTATTGACATATTTTTAAATAGAAATTATGTATAATTAAGGTATAAACCATGAGGTTCCTGGAACCACGGGAGCTGGCCTGGAGGCTGGGTCTGTGGGGACTGGCCTAGCTCTGGGTGGAGGCTTGGTGCTGAGGTCCAGTGTGACGTAGGTCTCTAACTTCATTTCCCTGTAGGTGAGGGTGTCTCCTTGTGCTTTGCGGCCTGGACTTGGGTGAAGGGTGTATGGTGCAATGTTAAAGTGTCTTTCCTAAGAAGTGTTTTTTTCTTATGTCTTTTCTTATTTTTTTGCTCCACTCAGGTGCTGTAATTTCTTACAGGGAATCCTTACATCTTGTGAAGGCATTTTCATGCATGGGTAGTTGTTCCAACTGATTTCTGTGAGAGAACGAGCACTGGAAACTTCTATACTGACACCTCGCTGATGTCATTCACTCCTGTTGCCTTGCATTTTTTAAACTATTGCCATATGGCCAACATTTATAGCATCTTAATGGAATGCCAGAAGCATTTATTTTGCTCATGGATACTCAATGTGTCTGAGGATTCGTGGCTGGGAATTCCTATTCTGGAAGTGTTTGTTCCCAGGACCCCAGCTGAGGTGGCATCCTGTCTCCAGAAGTTCTCATGATAATGGCAGTCACATAAGACAAGAAATCCCAACTCTAAGGTGTATTTCAAATCTTCAACCCTTTCTTTTCTGCTAACATTTCCTTAGCTAATCGAGGCATATGCTGAGTTCAAATTCAAAGGAAAGGGAAACATAGTCCTCCCATGAAGTTAAGGAGATGGGAGAGAATGAACAGTTTTCAACGATAATGTAATTTAACAACCTTCATAAATACTCATGTCCATTTAATGTGAAAATCATACCACTCCAATCCCAAGATGCCCCAAATCTCAGCCAATGCTGGCTATGACTTGAATTCTAGAATCTTGTATTTCCATCAATTCTAAGAGTTGCTTTTTGATGTGGAGACCTCAGATCCTCAAAAAAAGTTATCTGTTATATGGGCTCTCCCACAAATTCAATATAAACTGGTAAATACCTTCATAGAATAAGAGAAATATGAGAACATTAGAAAAGTGGGAAATACAAAGAAAAGAATGATCTGTGGCAATTCTGAAGTCACATTGAGCATATGTTGCTAGGTCCATCTATCCTGGTTTGGTTTGTGGAAGTGACCCAACAGCCCATTATTCTCCATGGCTCTTGCTTTGACCTCTGACAACTCTTTTCTTTTTCATCTTCCTCCTTGGCCATTTCTAAAAAAGTATTTAAATATTTACCTTTTATTTATGATGCTGAGCAGCTTTCTAAGCCTGTTTCTTTCCCATAGAATGTTCTAGGCCTAGAAATCTTTCCCTATAGCAAATACATGTCATTCTGATTTATTCCAGGCTAACGAAACTTTTTCTAATGCAGCTTTGTCAAAGTTATGTGGGTCTTCAATATAGGTATTCTCACCAAGTCTATGTGCCATACCTTACGTTATCAATTATTTTTGAGACATAATATGCCCCTTTATTTTATTGATACTTCTTTATAAGAGTCTTTTCCCATAGCAGAAAGAGTCCAGTAGATACCAGCTTTTTACTTTTAGATCTTCATAAAGGATATCAGAGCCATGCTTTGAATTTTTTTTTTTTAACTTTGAGGCCATGCCTTATTGATAGCATCCTGAATATAGTCTGTCCTAAGATTTTGTCCCTTTGCTTTTATTTTGAGAATCTTTTACTGGTTCAAGATATAAGAGATTAGAATCTTCTATTTCCAACTAAAAAAATTCTAGAATGTAGGTACTTACTGTATTTACACTTAATTCTGCTGTCAATATTTTAGGTAATTCCGTATCAAATACAGATAATAAGAGCCAGTACACATTCTTTCCAATGTTCTGTCTATAAATCATCATGTCCAAGTCTACAAGTTCAAAAGGTACCATCTCAGAAGGTGCAACAAGCTGTGGTTTGCCAAATATTTCACCACTATATTACAATTCAGGTCATAATTTTTCTTAACAATTTCCTTGTCATGTTATCCTGCTTCACACGGAAGTGTCCTTATCACTCACTGGTCAATCTCAAAACCAGTGCCGTATATTTCATTTTTGTTATAGCAGCACCCCATCTTTGTTTCAAGCTGATAACAAATACCTTAAAGTCTTAGTAGGATGAAATGCAAGGATTTGTTTATACCGAAGACTGTGGGCCTATTGGTACTGGTATAATTCTGCTTCAAGATGTGATACCACATCGACAATGTTTTACACTGAAGAATGCACCCTACACATTTTCATTGTAGGGTGTAGACCGAGGCATCAGCAGACACCTAGGGCAATATCTCCTCATGACAATGACAGACATACTACAGGGGAAGTAAATTGCACAAATGAATTCCAAATGCTTGCTTGACATATTCTAATATCCAGTTGGCCTAGACAGGTCACATTGTTAATCCAAAGTCAAAGAACGGGCAAGTATACTCATTCCCTGGAAATGAGAGAGGAGGGAGGAAATTTTTGAACAAGTGTCTAATCTCCTGCCTACCTTAGCGAATATTTTCCTTATAATTTTATTAATTTTAGATATTGATCATAATATAATTTCTATTAAGGATTTACTGTTTATAAATGACTGCAAAAGTTGGAGAATATTTTATGATAATAACTATCTACTTACTATGCTAGCAATTCAGAGCATCTGGATGTAGTGGAAAAAGTATTTTCTTTAAGATGAGATGGTTACTTTAGTCCTGAGAGGGCAGAAATGTCACCATTCCTTTTATTAAGCCAAAATTGTTCATTCTGAAGAATATATTACAGTGAAAATGCACTTTAGAAAAAATAAAACAACTACTGACAAAACCATTCATGGACAGAGAAATCTATGTTACCCAATTTGTGAAGTTATTAATGTTGCAACTGGTATCATCAATCTGAAAATGAACTCTGAATTTGTAATCTAAATGAGATCACAGTGTAAGATTGCCTCCACCCTTTTCTTTTGAAAACTAATTCAAATCAATCTTGCTTAGGATTTATCTTTCTACTGAGAAGTTCCATTATATAATCATATACTGAAATTAAAACTTGGTTCTTAAAATTATCAGCATTGAATATCTAGAAAATTTTCAATTAGTCCTTTGAAAAAGTCATTACTTAACTATGGAACAATTATCTATCATCCATGTGAAAACTGAAACTACATATAATATTTAAAGTGTATAAATAAGGGTGCCTGGGTGACTCAGTTGGCTAAGCATCTGACTTTAGCTCAGGTCATGATCTCTGGTTCATGAGTTAGAACCCCACATTGGTCTCTGTGCTAACAGCTCAGAGCCTGGATTCTGCTTTGTATTCTGTATCTCCTTCTCTCTGCCCTTCCCCTATTCATACTTTGTCTCTTTCTCTCTCTCTCTCAAAAATAAATTTAAAAAAACATTAACAATTTTTAAAGGATATAAACAAAGATTCATGAGATGTACATGTACAAATGTTACACTGTATATATATTGTTAGTTTAAATAATATTTTAACATATTTTAATTAAAAAATAAAACAACATTGAAGTTTTTATAGATGATATTAACAAGAATTTCAGCAAAATCATGAAGGCGAAAATAGATAGAGAATGTGACCTATCTTGGCTGACAAGAGAAAGCAAGCGGACGCTTAAGCCTGCAGGGAGGAAAGTTAATGGATTTACAATGTAGAACCTCCCTAAAGGATCATGACTTGGAAAGAAGTCTCCAAAAGTGGGCTTTGAGGTAAGGCCAAAACCATAAAGACTGGTTCAAAATTTGATTCATCTCTAGAATGTAAGCAGCATTAGGGTAGGGATCTTTGTCTGTTATTTTTATTGATATCTCAATTACTTGTAACAGTGTTTGGCATGTAATCAGAATCAAATGAATATGTGTTAAATGAACAAATGTCCTTCCAAATGGACAAAGAAGAGTGCTGACCTTCTAATAGAAGCTAGAAGTGTATTTTCTAAGGTTTGCACACTGACAATGCTTGTGAGATGCCGGCGTAAACACAGCTTCAGAATAAGAAAGTCTACATGTTCACCAAAGAGACTACCTCTGCACGTCGGTAGATCCCATAATGCTGACATGGAAATTCATGCCCAGTCCTCCTACCATGCGGGAGATTATTGTATCCATGTGTGGAGAAATTGGTCTGTTGCTTATTGAGAAATCTGGTTCACTGTCTTATTGATTTGTTTTAAAGCCTGACTTCCAATATACTCCATCCAAGAACTGAACTTTCAATTAAATTGTAGTTCTCCTTCTTAAATGTAAATGAAAAAATAAGAGCAAAAAACTTTTAAGAAAAGTTTTTATGAAATATAGAAACCAAAACCATAAAATAGAAATTATTTCAGGAAAAACAAAAACAACACAGAAAGTAGGAGAGAAATCTCAAAATAACCACCACTATAATCAATATCTCCTAGGAGATGGGAGGCAGCAATGAATTGTGAATTTATGGTGCTACAAATATAACATTCAGATATGAAAATGCTTTTGAAATTCTAAAATATGACAGGAGGAATAAAAAGTACTTTAGCAGGTTACATGGTAAATTCAATAGAAGCTTGCAGAAAATATAAGACTCAAAATGGCTAAAAGTAGACAAAAAATTAAAGGATGGGTCCTGGAGATGAATAATAGAAGTTTACTAAAGAGGTACTAGAAGAAAAGTATTAAAGAACTAATAAAATTGTTTAAAACATAAAAAACATTTTTTTGCATCCCTACACAATGATTAAAAAAACCACAAACTCATCTACTCAAGAGTACCTCATTATTAAAAAATCAGACAATACAGATTAAAATGCTAAATTCTTGCAGAAAGAAAAATGAATAGGAATATGTACAGGATTTAGGTCCTGAATGGGATTGGTTTCCCGTAACATCATAAGTTAAAAGAAAATAAGAAATGTGTTCTATATTTTGAAATACATGATTTCCTACCTAGCACCCTATAGTTAAACTACTCAAATATAAGGATAGATGATAGATTTGGAAAATCATCATTACCTCCTATATTTGAACATATTTAATAGACGTGGATAGTTATTCTTTAATGTCTGGGGGTGATTTAGTGAGTAGCACATAGAAAACCAAACAAGTAAAAATGAGGGACCATGAGTATGATGAAGCAAACCATATAATTTCACTATCCTATATGGCTCATGAGTACATTTCATAATTAAAATTATATAAACAAGAAATATTGAAATAACCCAAATAGTATATAACCACATTGGTAAATTAGAAGTAAATTAAAAACAAACAAACAAAATTATTTCACAGATGACTTGGAAGACATCAAGATGGTGTTTAGGAATAAGATGTGAAAAGATGGAGAAATTAGGACTGGGAAAAAGGAAACATCCGACCGTGATGCAGTCTCACAAAGACTCACTCAACCCAGTGGGGATATCTGAAGCACATATGTTCATTAGAATTGTCTGTCTCACTTTAGTACAAATGGCAACCCATTTGCAGTCTTCTCTTAACCATTGGCTGTGGCCCTCACGGGGAGGTGTGTTCTCTAAGGAAGCAGGTCTCTGCAGCTGACTCACAGCCTGATACAACTGACAAGTAGAAGCTGCCTGGTGAAGCTGGGCAGCAAAATCTTCCTTGGAAGAAGGTCTAGACACGGTGTCTACCAAAGATGTTGATAGATGTGTCGGGCTTATGAAAAAACTCTTAATGTTACTTTTAACCAGTATAAAGCATTCCATACAAATTGGGACTATAACTGAACAGACAAAAAGAAATTTCTTTAAGTTCATTTATGCTAAATTAAATTGCATGATATAGACATGAATACAATCAAAAAGGACCTCAAAATAAGAGTGAGAAATTTCCAACTTACAGAAACATATTGAGGACCAAATTTATGCCATTTCAGAATTAGTAAATAAATCAGAAGCAGTGAGGTACAGAACATAAGCAAATACTTACAGAAAGGAAAGATTTGGGTTTTTTTTGTTTTTTTGTTTTTTTTTGGTAAGATTTTTGATAAGCAAAGGAAAGATTACAGAAAAATAAAATAATAGGAGAAAACTGAATAAAGATAAAGACAATAAAGTACGAGGAAGTTTGGCATTCTGATGGATAGAATACAAAATAAAAGAAATAATATTATATTTCATCATATTAATAAAAAATCTTGATAAAGAAAAATAAATAATCAGGCTGTTTGTTTTTTTACTGTTGAATTTAGAGAGTTTCTAAAATTTATTCTGGATACAAGTTCTTTGTCAGATAGGTGATTTGCAAATATTTTCTCCCAATGTGGATTTTTTTTTCATTCTTTGACAGGGTCTTAATTTTAATGAAATCTAATTTATCTTTTATTTTTTCTTTTATGAAATTTGCCTTTCATGTCAGTCAAAGAACTCTTCTTCTGACCCTAGGTTACAAAGATTTTCTCCTGTGTTTTCTTTTAAAAGTTTTAGTTTTGGGGCGCCTGGGTGGCTCAGTGGGTTAAGCCTCCAACTTTGGCTTCCGTCATGATCTCACAGTTTGTGAGTTTGAGCCCCGTGTCAGACTCTGTGCTGACAGCTCAGAGCCTGGAGCCTACTTCAGATTCTGTGTCTTCCTTTCTGTCTGTCCCTCCCCACTCATGCTTTCTCCCTTTCTCTCTCTCTCTCTCTCTCTCTCTCCCTCAAGAAATTAAAAAAAAATGGTGTTTTAAAAATAAATAAAGTTTTAGTTTCATGTATTACATTAGTTCTAGAATCCATTTTGAGTTAATTTTGTATACAGTGTGAGGTGTAGATTCAGTTTTATTCCTTTATTTTTTTCCCCATGAAGTTTTTTTTTTTTTTTTTTTTTTTTTTTTTTTTTGTCCAGTGTTGTTACATTTTCATTTATTTAAAACTCTATCTTTTCAATCCACTGGATTGCTATTGTACCTTTGTCAAAAATCAGTTACCTATGATTGTATGTATCTACTTCTGGATTCTCTGTTCTGCTTCATTGATCTATTTACCCACTCAACAACAACACACAAGCTTGATTACTAGAGCTATATAAATATAAAAATCAGGCAGCAGGAGACCTTCAACTTGATTCGTTTTCAAAATTGTTTTGGTTATCCTAATTTCCTTGCCCTCTCATATAATTTTAGAAACTACTTACCTATATCTAGATAGATTTCCACTGGAATTTTGGTAGGAATCAAAACATATCAATTAGGGTAGAACTAAGGTCTTGATCGGAAGAGTCAATATTGTTAAGATATCAGTTCTCCCCAAACTGATATAGATTCATGCACTCTGCATTAAAATCCTAGTAGTTTCTGTTTGTGCTTTTTAGGTAATTGACGAACCGACTCTAATATTTTTTGGAAAGGTGAAGAAAGAATAGCCAAAATGATTTTGAGAAAGAACAAAGTTGGGGGAGTACTTGACTTCTAAAGTTACTATAGTCTTACTATCTTATAACGTTACCATAATCAAGATAGTGTAGTATTAGAGAAAGGATAGGCACACATATTGAGAAACATAATACAAAATTGAAAAGTAAATGCAAATGCATATGGGCAACTAATTTTTATGGGCAAAAATTCAAGGGAGAATGGGCAATCTTTTTCAAGAAATTGTACTGGAAATACTGGGCTTCCATTTTCAAACAAATGAAACATGACTCATGACATACACCATCTATAAGAATTACTTGAACTGAATTATAAATCTAAATATTAAATCTAAAGCTCTAAAACTCCTAGAAGAACCCATAGGGAGACATCTTTGTGACTTTGGATTAGGCAAAGGTATCTTAAGACACAAAATGAAGACTTTAAAAGAAAAAATAATAATTTAAAAGCCATAAAAATTCAAAAACTTCTGTTCTTAAGACACAGATGAGAAAGTGAAAAGACAAATCAAATACAAGGATAAAATAGTTGCAAAATATTTATCTGATAAAGGACTGTTATCTAGAATGTAGAAAGAATTTCCATAGCTCAATATAAAAGAAATGGGCAAAAAATGTGAATAGACATCTCACTAAAAATAGAATCATTGTATAAAAATATGGCCATATGTTCTACATGGTTACTCATTAGGGGAATACAAAACAAAACCATAATTGGATATAATTACATATATATTAGAAGGAATAAGAAACAAATAAGCACTTAAAATGTAATAATACCAAGTGCTGATGAGAACACAGAAGTGGGACTCATACATTATTGGTAGTGTAGCTGTTTTGAAAGAAAGTTTGGCAGGTTCTAATAAAGTTAAGCACATATTTACAATACAATAAAAGCGATCTTATACCTGTGTATTTACTTAGTGAGTGAAAACATAAGTCCAAGAAAAAAGTTTAAGTGGATTTTTATAGGAATCTTTCATTATTACTCTAAACTAAAAATAACCTAATGCTCATTGGTAAATGGATAAAATTATTGTTTTATGTTCATGCAATAGAATACTACCTAGTGATAAAAACAAATTAATTCCTGATCCATGTAAACCCTTCCATGAATTTCAAGCATATTATGCTAAGAGAAAGATGCTATGATTAAAAGCTACAATGAGTTAATTTTATTTATATAGAGGACTATATTTCTAAAGAGATCTTAGATTACTAATAGTTCTGTCAGTGCTTGCTTGATAAAATTCTTGATAAAAGCCACTTTCAGTTTTGAGATGTGATTCATCAACAGATAATATTAGGTTAGGGGTCTTAATGGGAGTCCCTAATAAATCCGAATGAGGTATGGAAAGTTTCCTAACTGAAGTAAGACAATTATAATATTCCTCCTTCAAGATTCAGAATGTTGCAGTGCTGAATAGTAATGTGAAAGGGGGAGAGGAAGAGAATCTCATAAGAAGGTGATTAATTGTCTGAAAGTATTGTGTGTTCCCAGTGAGTAGTAATGTTTGTACCTCATGAGAAACCATGAGGTCAAGTGTGGAGCCTGAAACTAACTCAGCAGGAGCATCAACAACTTTTGCAGTAGCAACCATTGCCAGAAAACAAGGGGCTACACCTTGGCAACCAGGTCGAGGCTGAGGCTACAGAAAGCAAAGGGTTTTTGGTGGTTCCAAGAAATTGAGTTAAACCCCAAGGTCCTATCTAGATCACTCATGAACAAATTGGTGAAATGGTTTCTTGTACTTAGGATTTCATACAGAAAGAGGCTACTGAAGAGACTTCTTCAAATTACAAAAGGCCTGCTTGAGCTCCCCAAGTGGAGGTTCTTTTACTGAGGACTTAGTCAATTCATAAAAAGGCATTGCAATCTTAGAAATCTTTGTCACTATTGTTTATCAGATTCACTTAAAGCTATTAATACTCTCAACTGGCATTTTGTGAGGGATCTAGGATAAATCTGGGTACTCTTTATTAGGAAAGAATGTTTCTCCCTCAGTGGATAAGCCTTGCCCTATATAATGGTTTGTGACTTGGAAAAATTGTAATTTACCTTTTGAAACTTTCTGGTGCTTTTATATTAGACTGAGAACAAATAAATGGGAACTCTGTATAAGCTCCCTTGTTCTCTAAACAAAGTAGGAGACCATCTACATAAAACATCACAACTGGACCACAAGGGACATTTAGATCTTTTAGGTCTTGTGGCAGGCCTGAAGAATATAGAAGGAGGTTTCAGTGAACCTATGGGATACAACTATCTAGGTACATTGTTGTCCTCAAGGTGAAGGTAAAAGGTACTTAGTCTCTTGATCTACAGACACACTTAATGAGGTAGAACAAAGATCTACTATAGGAAAACAAGTGAATTCAGGATGAATTGATGACAGCACGGTATTTGGGTTAGAAACTACCAGAAAATGCGGGATAATATTTTGGTTTATGACCCTAAGGTCTTGAACAAATCAGTGTCCTCATTCATTTTTTTTTCCTGACAGGAAAACAAAGGCTATTGCAGGATATTAGAAGACGTTTGGTTAGGACTTTAAACTACATGCTCTAGCCCTTTGTTTTCTTCTGTTTCGAGAGATATTGGGGAAGTTTGAGTAGGGTAACTCTGAAATTTTATAGGTTTTAAATGATCTTTTCTATGTCAGGGGAATTTTTGGCCCATGGAATGTCAGGTATATGGTTAGTATCCTTATCTGGGGGTATGTATCAAATACAATGAAGTAGGCAAAGGTATATTCAAAGCGGACCTACTTGATCATGAACAAAGGAGTCCTACGGAAACTCAAGTAATAGTTCCTCCAGTGTGCATTTAAGATTCAATTCCATTTGCAAAGTAAATATGTCTCTATTGAATTTGCAGGGGTGGTATCACAAAACAGGTGGGGACAGTTTCCAGCCAAGAGCCCAAGGATTAGAGTTAAGGGCTAGAAGGTAGTGAAAAGCTATGGGTTATTTGCTATACCTACCATCTCTCTAGTATGTTTATTCTGAGACAGAGTTTGAGCAGATTTTGTAGTGTTTAGTGTAGAAAGAAGAGCACCTGTATCTACCAAGAATTGGTGAGGATAACAGTCTAGATTTATAGTGAATTCACTTTTAACGTATAAGACGAAAGCAAGCTATTGGGTGAGTTTTCCTTTCTGGGGTATCCTTGTTGATTTGAATTGAAGGGTTTTTCTTTGTCTTTGTTATTCTTTTGTAAGAATTGGACATTTTATCTCTGATGTCTCATATTTATAATATTCACCAGTGTTCTTGTCAGTGGATGGTTGGTTGTAAAGTGGGCCATATAGCTGTTTGATCAGTAGGGCCACAGTTTATTTGAAGACACTTCTCGTTTTTCTCTAAAGCCCTTTCAAAATGTTCTGCAAGTGTTTCAGTCAAGATAAAGAAGCTATTTCCCCTTCTAATTTCTGTTTATCAAGGAAGTGTGCCATTTGGGGAATAATTCCATTGACAAAATGAGATAAAGAGCTGCTGCCACATCAGCTCTTTCCTTAACTCTCAAATGTCGTCAAAAACTATTTTCCAGTTAATCCCCCAAATTTCCTGTAGTTTCATCTTGTCTCTGTTATCAACTACTTTAATCAAATTTTTGAATCAATTAGGCCATTTGAATTATGCCCAATGAATTTTTTATTAGAAATGGTATGGCTTTTAAGACCTTTGCCTTAATTTGAAAGCCTTCTGTTGTGTGTGTGGTCACAGGGATCCCCAAGACCCCTTTTTTGCATCAGTTCCATCAGCTTTTGCCATCCAACAATTAGTCTCTGAAGTTCTGACCAATATGTGTATGAGGTGATGTAAGTCATGAAAACTTGAGTCATAGGCATATCTCCAAATTCAAAAATTTTCTATGAATTTTGCTGGTCTTGTTTGGGTTTAGGGACATCTTAAATTATAACTCATAATTCAACTCAAGTCCTTTAGGGAAGATTTAAATTCAATAGTTGCCTGCATATTTTGCTCATGAGAGGGATGGTTTTTTGGAGGCACTGGTTATTTTGGGGTTTGGGGGAAAAAGGTAAGGAGTCTGAAAAAGAGAAAAGGAAGGAGACAACAAAGGATCAGAAGAAGAGATATCAGAAAGAGCTTAAGAAATGTTCTTTTTTTTTCTAAGGCGTCTGAAATGAGCCATGTTGTTAAAATGTTCCTCAGAGTTGTCACTGAAAGCCCAAATAATTTTTGGTGAATTTATGTCATTTAGGAAGACGGGCATAAGAACTCGGATGGTGATGAGCATATATATCAGAAGCAGAGTTTTTTTTTTCTTCCTGGAAGAGAAAGGTTTTAGACTCAGATGACCCCGCAAGCTGGGAGTGACCAGTAGAAATATTCTTGTGTGCTTCTCAAGACCCCAAACACAATTGGCCTCCTCTGTATGCAAACCTGAAAATCTGTGCCTTTTGGCAGGTGGAAAACCAGAAAGATTGCTCTCTGTGGCGAAAAGTTGAGCTCTGGGACACAAAGTCTAGAAGAAGGAAAACCTTTCTGGTTTAATTGGTGACCCAAAGAAAAACTTGTGCAGGTGGATTTTAGTTTGGTGAGAACTGCAAACTCATTGGTCTGTGAGGCCAACTTGAATAATAAGACTTGTATGGTCTTTGCGTGTGTTCTGTTTTATGATTTCCATCTTCTGACAAACAACACTTTAGACCAGACAACATAAAACAGTAACACAAAAGATGCCACAAAAATAAAAAAGATGAAAAGCAAAGGCCCACTTCCATCAAAGATGCCAAGCAAATGGAAAGCAATAACAAAACCCAGATATCAAACTGAGAATAAATAGCCAAGGAACTCAAAGCGAAGAAAACTCGGTACTGCCTTGCAATGTCAGCATGGACTCAATGAGCCTCAAATAGCAAGACACAAGGCCTCTGTACGTACCCTACCTGGTCGAAGGGTGTGGTCTAATGCCACAGTGTTTTGACAGGCCCTCCAGGAAAACTCTGGAAATAAATGAGGCCAGCCAAATGAGAACAAGTAAAGCCTCTTAGTTCAGACCTTGCTGTGGCAAGGGAGTCAGCCATCAGGAAATGGAGAGGAGACAGGCAGGAAAGTTGCAGATCTGTGTAGTAAGAAAAAAAAAGAAATTTAGGGTATGCTCTGATTGCAGACTTTGGTATTCAGAAGCTGCCAGGTCAGCTAACTAGTAGCTAGAATCTTATGTCATGGGTTAAGGGAGACTATCCGGCTTTCTCTAGTTGGCCCAAAGTTAAAAGAAGAGGAAAAACTGGGGAAGTTTGTAGTTACTAATCAAGTTCTGGCTGTTCTGGACTGATTGCTACAAAGGTTGTGGTTTGGCTTCCTGAACTGTTTGTTGCAGATTATGGGGCAGAATTCTATTTTTATATATTGTGTGGCTGTTATTTGTATATTCTGTTTCTCAAGTGCTTGCCATGGGCTGGACGTGGGGAAAGATGTTGACTACAAAGGGGCGGGAGGGAATTTCCCATATCTTTGTGCTGGTAGTTGCCACATATATGCAATTGTTAAAATCATAAACTAGTACTCCTAAATAGAACGAATTATATTTTATGTAAGTTGTAGCTCAGGAAACTTGACTTAGAAAAATGAAATTAAACATATTTGTTTATGATTTTCTCTAGCGAAGTTTAACTGCACTTCTGTGAGTATAGAAGTACATAATGCCTTCCAATTTTAGTGTGAGCAAAATGGAAGGAGAGGCAGTCAGGAACTGAAAGAATTTGCAAAGGGAGTATGATACAACACAAAAATCAAGGGATTCAAAGAGGAAAGTAAATTCAGAAAGTGACTGATGCGGGGTATAAAAGTGGTAAGTTGGGGCACCTGAGTGGCTCAGCCAATTGAGCGTCTGACTTCGGCTCAGGTCATGATCTCACGGTTCGTGGGTTGGAGCCCCTCATCTGGCTCTGTGCTGACAGCTCAGAGCCTGGAGCCTGTTTCAGATTTTGTGTCTCTCTCTCTCTCTGTCCCTCCCCCACTCACGCTCTGTCTCCCTCTGTCTCAAAAATAAATAAACATTAAAAAAATGAAAATAAATTACATTAAAAGTGGTAAGTAAATTCAAGGACCATCAATTAAATTAAGTAAGCCAATGAACTAGAAAGAAAGTCAGTGGTAGTCAGGTAGACGTTTGGAACTATGATTCCATAGATGGTATAGTTTTCACTAGTGACTAATTCCAGGTTTGGCTACAGAATAGTTTAAGAAAAGTAAATGAAAATAAGAAGTCTGAGCAACTGATCAATCATGGAGAGGGATGGATCATCCGTGGGGTGGTCGGTACATTGTGAATGACATGGTCATTTCAGAGACACAGAATCCTTTTCCTAAGTTATTAATAAATGAGGGGGGCTTTTCTCAAGATTGGTCATGGTCAGAAACAGATTCACTGTGGAAATAAAATGATAGAAGGTAATGAGATCAGATTGCACAAACCTGAAAGGAAAATTGTTTTTTCACCTTATTTTATAAATGAGACGGGTAGAACTTTGGAATAGAAGTTGCATTTATTGGAATACATATAAGGTAGTGCACGCAATGTACCACTATAAACATTGCACCTTTATTACACATATTGGAGTGTGTGCAGGGAACAGAATCGATTTACTGCTCAATCCTGAGCGTATGAGAATCAGACGCCTCCCCTGGAGAACATACTAGGGATATACTGTCTTTAGGAGATAGTCAAATTTTAGTTGAGGAAAGAAACTATAGTCTGGGAAGATTGAGAGCGTGTGGGAACTATTGGAAAGAGCTAGGAAACATTCCTGAGCTTCAACGGCCTTTGTGCATCATTCTTGAGGCCGGTTCTGTCATTCTTCATGATGTGGTGCCTTCTTCATAATGAATCTATACCTCTCATGTGTTATTCCTGGCTGTCTTGGCTGTTTTATAACTCATTTTAATCTAGCACACTCAATTCATCCCCCCTCCTTCTGCCACCAAAGACATGGGCCTAACCATTTAACGGGAGAAAGAGGGACTAGAAGGGAGAGAGGGAGGAAGTAGTGAGAAAAGCATGGAACAAATATTTTATTTTATTCATTCATTCATTCAGTTATTTATTTATTTAATTTGTTTATTTATAAATTTTTATTTATTTTATTTATCTTTTTAAAATATTTTATTTATTTAAATATTTTTAATGTTTGCTTATTTTTGTAATGTTTACTTATTTTTGTAATGTTTATTTATTTTTGAGACGGGGTGTCAGAGAGGGAGGGAGACACAGAATCAGAAGCAGGTTCCAGGCTCTGAGCTGTCTGCACAGAGTTCGACGTGGGGCTTGAACCCACAAACTATGAGATCATGACCTGAGCTGAAGTTGGATGCTTAACCAGCTGTGCCACCCCTTTATCTCTCATTTCAGATGATCATATTTTTTTCCCTTGTCTTGTACTTGACTTTTGTTCTATGATTTTTCAGTCAGGCGGTGGAACTATTGGTAGCTTCTTTTCTTATACCCATTCAGGCATATTGGATGTACATGTTGTTGTTATGCAAAATATGCTAAAATCTACCAATAACACATCATAAAATATTTAAATATGATGCTTAATTGTTTATTTCTGTCCTCTCAAGAAGATGAAAACATTGAAATGGGTCCTGCATTTTTTTATAATAAAATCATGAATTACTCTTCAGGAAAATTTTTTTTCTGTTTTTAGTTTTTAGAGATTTAGACTTCTCTAATAGCTGAAATACTTCTGAGCCAGTATTTGTGTCCTCTTCCCTTTTCCTCAAGATCCAGAATGCTAATGCCAAAGTAAATTTTGAATAGGTAAAACAAGGATTAGAAAATACTAACAGAAGCTATATCTAGCTGCTTAGATGACTAGGGATATTATAGCAATTTGGGGCTTACTCATTCTACATACATGACCTTTGCAATGCGACAGTAAAATTCTCAATAACACAGTAGCTTATTAGTACACTAATAAGCAGAGAGGTGGAAATCTTCTGATATGGATGAATGTGTATATTTTCAATATTCAGGGTATTAGGAGAGCTTTTCTTCTAGTCTCTGGAAATACAGCTTTCCATATCTTAAATTAATTATATTTCTGGCTTTCCTGAGAGCAATGATAATTTATGGTAGACAAATAAACGTTGCTTTAACTCGACTCAGCTACCCTGACAAAAGAGCAGTCAAACTCACGTTTTCTGTTACTTTCCATGTGCCTGGGCCCATAATTGATTTCTATGAAAATTATTGTTACAATACTGTACCATGGCTTTATTACTGATTTTTCAACCAAAAAGAAGAAAAGAAAGCGAGAAAAAATAAAGGGAACAAATAAAGAAGGAAAGAAAACAGTTGGAATATGAAAGCAAGCTTATGCCTTTCTTAATATTATTTCCATTCCTAAGCTTTTCTGTGATGGATTGCCAATGGACATAATGAAATTGAGTGATTGATAGTCGATTCAAATAATATAGTCTATGTTAAAAAGGACTTATCAAAATGAAATTGATCATTGCTGATCAACGCAGCTGAAGCAAAAGTAAAATATCAGCCCTACTGATTCCTTTTTTTGGGTTAGGATGAATAAAAACAAAAACACAAGTATGATTCTTATATAAACATACTCTCATATATGTGCTTGAAAGTAATTTATTTGGTACTATCATATTTTTCATCCTTAGATATATTCCAAATACGATGACAAACAAGTGAACTGAGGTGTACTTTATTATTCATACAAAATAATGATTAAAAACACAAGATGATAAAAAGAGCCATATGGGGCTATAATTTTGCTCCAAAGCAATAGATTATTCTGACAGTAAAGTGCAGAAAAGTTATCTGGGGTGATAGAGGTGTTTTTTTTACACATCTTTTTAAAAGTTTGACTCCAGTATAATTAACATATAGTGTTATATTAGTTTTAGGTGTACAATATAGTGATTCAACAATCTTATATATTACTCATATGACAAGTGTAGTCTTCATACCCTTCTCCTGTTTCTCCTTTCCTCCTGCCCATCTACCCCCTAGCAATAACCAGTTTTTTCTCTATATTTAAAAGTCTTTTTTCTTGTTTGTCTCTTCTTTCTTTCTTTGTTTTAGTTTTGAAATTCCATGTATTCATGAAATTATAAGGTATTTGTCTTTCTCTGACTGACTTATTTCATTTAGAATGTGAACCTCTAGATCCATCCTTGTTATGGCAAGATTTCATTCTTTTTTATGGCTAAATAATATTCTTCTTTATCCATTCGTCTACTGACGGCCACTTAGGTTGTTCCCACCATTTGTTGAAAATAACGCTGCAATAAACATAGGGGTGCACGTACCTTTTGGAATTACTGTTTTAGCATTCTTTGGGTCAGTACCCAGTAGTGCAATTACTGGATCATATGGTAATTCTATTCTTACATTTTTGAAGAACCTCCATGTTATTTTCCATAGTGGCTGCACCAGTTTATATTCCCACCAACTGTGCAGGAGTGTTCCTTTATTTTTCATATCTTCGCCAACACTTGTCATTTCTTGTGTTTTTGATTTTAGCCATTCTCACTGGTGTGAGGTGGTTTTGATTTTCATTTCCCTGATGATGAGTGAAGTTGAGCATCTTTTCATGTGTCTGTTGGCCATCCATATGTCGTTGAAAAAGAATGTCTGTAAATGTCTTCTGTCCATTTTTTAATTGGATTATTTGTAAGGTTTTTTAGTGTTGACTCGTAGAAGTTCTGTATATATTTTTAAAAATTTTTTTAATGTTTATTTATTTTTGAGACAGAGAGAGACAGAGCATGAATGGGGGAGGGGCAGAGAGAGAGGGAGACACAGAATCGGAAGCAGGCTCTAGGCTCTGAGCTGTCAGCACAGAGCCCAACGCGGGGCTCAAACTCACGGACTGCGAGATCATGACCTGAGCTGAAGTCAGATGCTTAACCGACTGAGCCACCCAGGCGTCCCTGTATATATTTTTTATATTAATCCTTCATTGGATATGCCATTTGCAAATATCTTCTCCCATTCCATAGGTCATCTTGTTGTTTTCTTGATATTTTTCACTGCTGTGCAAAAGCTTTCAATTTTGATTCTGTCCCAATAATTTATTTTTTCTTTTGTTTCCCTTGCCTCAGAGACGTATCCAGAAAAACGTTGCTATGGCTAATGTCAGATAAATGACTGCCTGTGCTATCTTCTAGGATTTTTATGGTTTCAGGTCTCACATTTAGATTTTTTTTTACCCTTTATTTTTTTTTTATTAATATGACATTTATTGTCAAATTGGTTTCCATACAACACCCAGTGCTAATCCCAACAGGTGCCCTCCTCAATGCCCATCACCCATCCTCCCCTCCCTCCCCCCCCATCAACCCTCAGTTTATTCTCAGTTTTTAAGGGTCTCTTATGGTTTGCCTCCCTCTCCAACTTTTTTTTCCTTCCCCTCCACCATGGTCTTCTGTTAAGTTTCTCAGGATCCACATAAGCGTGAAAACATATGGTATCTGTCTTTCTCTGTATGACTTATTTCACTTAGCATAACACTCTCCAGTTCCATCCATGTTGCTACAAAATGCCATATTTCATTCTTTCTCATTGCCAAGTAGTATTCCGTTGTGTATATAAGCCACAATTTCTTTAGCCATTCATCAGTTGATGGACATTTAGGCTCTTTCCATAATTTGGCTATTGTTGAAAGTGCTGCTATAAACATTGGGGTACAAGTGCCCCTAGGCATCAGCACTCCTGTATCCCTTGGGTAAATTCCTAGCAGTGCTATTGCTGGGTCATAGGGTAGATCTATTTTTTAATTTTTTGAGGAACCTCTGCACTGTTTTCCAGAGTGGCTGCACCAATTTGCATTCCCACCAACAGTGCAAGAGGATTCCGTTTCTCCACATCCTCGCCAGGATCTATAGTCTCCTGATTTGTTCATTTTAGCCACTCTGACTGGCGTGAGGTGATATCTCAGTTTTGATTTGTATTTCCCTGATGAGGAGTGACGTTGAGCATCTTTTCATGTGGCTGTTGGCCATCTGGATGTCTTCTTTAGAGAAGTATCTATTCATGTTTACTGCCCATTTCTTCACTGGATTATTTGTTTTTCGGGTGTGGAGTTTGGTGAGTTCTTTATAGATTTTGGATACTAGCCCTTTGTATCATACTCTGGTTTCTCTTCAGATCGTATAAATCTTTTGCCTTTCACATTTAGGTCTTTAATCCATTTTGAGTTCATTTTTGTATATAGTGTAAAAAAGTGGTCCAGTTTCATTCATTTGTATGTAGCTGTCCAGTTTTTTCCAATACCCTATGTTGAAGAGATATCTATCATAACAATTTGAAGATTTAAGGTAGCTCTTAACTAAATATTTAAGTTCTCAGAAGAAAACAATGACTTTGTTATCTAGTATTGGTATATGTCAGGTAACTGAAAGCTGTAGTGAAATACTAGCAGCCAATGAATAGTCTAGTCTGGGAAGCAAAACCTATAAAATAAATATTTCAAAAGTTGTGCTTACACAATAAAAGTACCACATTCATGAAATCACAAAACTGTACATAATGCAAAATGAATATTATTATATTAAAAATAAAATTCATCAAATGTAGGATAAACTATTTCCTTTTGAGATTTAATCCTTTAAGAAACAGTCTAAATAAGTTGGTTTCCTATTGTCAGATTTTGTCAGTACTGTGCCAAGTTCTCAGTCAGTCCCCTCAAAATATTAATGCCCTTTTAATTGAAGTAGTTTAGATATGTACAATTTCTAAATTAAATTCAGATTTGCTCTGCTTGGATTATTCTCTCATGTAGATACTATCATTTTGCTACCAAAATATAATAGAATACACTTTCCATAATTTTGCTCAGATTATCTATTCAGGAATTGCAACATTGAGTGAAATCTAATGTCAACAAATGCCTTAAAGAAAACCAACATCAAATATATTATTCTATTCATAATTTTCTGGCAATATCCAATCACTCCTGTCTTCTCAATCCCTGATGCTCTAGCCCCAGAATTTTTTTAAAAAAAATTTTAATGTTTATTTATTTTTGAGAGAGAGAGTGTGAGTGGGGGAGGAGCAGAGAGAGAGGGAGACACAGAATCCAAAGCAGGCTCTGAGCTGTCAGCACAGAGCCTGACGTGGGGCTCGAACTCACAGACTGTGAGATCATGACCTGAGCTGAAGTTGGATGCTCAACCGACTGAGCCACCCAGTTATCCCTCACCCTTTTCTCTCTTATTTCATTCAACGTAGGGTGCTCTTCCCCTCATTGGCCTTTTCCCCACATTTGCAAATCTCCATTCCAAACTCCTTCATGTTATTAGAACTCACACTGAATTACAAAAATAATTCAAAAATTACAAAAATTACAAAAATAGAGCGATTCCTTCACCTCCTTGTCTTCATTCCCAAAAACACGTCTAAAACAAGTAACACATTTTTCCTTAAAGCTCAAATACCCCTAGGTGATGGTTCGCCAGAATTGGCTTCTACTTGGCTCTACTTTATTACTTATCTTTTCAGTTTCTCCTCTGTTGAACTGTTAAATATAGTTGTGATATTCTATTTCCATTCTTGTTTTCTATTAACCCATATTTACTGCTTACTTTAGCACCTGCTTTCCACCTTCCATAAATACTTTGAATAGCATGTCCTCTTTAACAATCATAGTGAACACTATTTAACCTTACGTTAATTAGCTAAAAGATCTTTCAACCTTCTCTGCTCTAGAATAAGGGTATAAAAACTACAGTCCACGGGCCAAATATGGCATCCTTCTTGTTTTTGTAAATAAAGTTTTAATGGAATCTAGCCATATCCACTTGGTCGCATGTTGTTCTGTGGCTTTACCTGAAGGCAAAGTGAGAGGTTTGCAAGAGAGACCACAAAGTCAAACATACTTACTAGTTCCCCTTTACAGAAGTTTGTAGATCCCTTTTCTAGAATTCCTCAGAATCCGATGAGCACATTGGCTTTACAGCCATCTTTTGGATGAAACCTACTGAGGCCCTAATCTAGCCATATCTTATCTGGGCGATACCAATAGCCTCCTGAGTGGCATTCTTTTATCTCTCACTAAAATCCATTTTTCTATATAGTATCAGTGTGACCCTTATACACTTTTTCTAAGGTCAGTTGTGGTTAAAATTCCCCCTTTAAAAAGGACTTTTACAGTTTTCCATTAAATACAAATTAAACCTTAACCGTGATGTACAACTCCATTTTCAACATATATCACCCTATATTTCCAGACACAGGTTTCAATTAGTCTTTCCTCTATCAATTGTCTGCAATACTCTGGCCCTCCTGACTATTTACTATTCTCTCAATAAGCCATGGACCTCACACCTCTCTGCCTTTGTTAATGCCACTTTCTGTCTGAAATATACTTCCTATGATATCCACCTGTTCAGTTAAAATGTGACTTTTATTCTTTGTTGTGTTTGCTCTGGAATCTAGCGCGCCGAAAGTGATGGAAAGCTTCTGAGAGTAGCAGCAAAAAATTATTTTTTAACTTAAAATCCTCCAATCAGTGAGTGGAAGTCTATAATCCCTCAGTTAATGTCTAACAGACACATGAAAAGATGCTCAACATCACTGATCATCAGGGAAATACAGATCAAAACCACAATGAGATACTACCTCACACCTGTTGGAATGGCTAAAATCAATAACTCAGGCAACAACAGATGTTAGCAAGGATGCGGAGAAAGGGGAACTCTTTTTGCATTGTTGGTGGGAATAAAAACTGGTGCAGCCACTCTGGAAAACAGTATGGAGGTTCCTCAAAAAATCAAAAATAGAACTATCCTACGACCCAGCAATTGCACTACTAGGTTTTTATCCAAAGGACACAAAAATGCTGATTCAAAGTGGCACATGCACCCTGATGTTTATAGCATCATTATCGACAGTAGCCAAAATATGGATAGAGCCCAAATGTCCTTCGACCAATGAATGGTTAAAGAAGATGTGGTATTTATATACAATAGAATATTACTCAGCGATCCAAAAGAACAAAATCTTGCCTTTAGCAACGTGGGGGAACTAGAGTATGTTATGTTAAGCAAAATAAGTCAGAGAGAGACAAATATATGATTTCACTCATGTGGAATTTAAGAAACAAAACAGATGATCATAGGGGAAGGGAAGCAAAACCAAGATAAAAACAGAAAAGAAGGCAAACCATAAGAGACAAATAAGAGAACAAACTGAGGGTTGCGGGTGAGGTGTTCGGTGGGGGGATGGGATAAATGGGAGAAGGGCATGAAGGAGGGCACTTGTTGGGATGAGCACTGGGTGTTACATGTAAGTGATGAATCACTAAATTCTAGTCCTGAAATCATTATTGCACTATATGTTAACTAACTCGGATTTAAGGAAAAAAAATCCCTCAGTTAATGTTTGCTGAAGTGAATATATTAGAAATAATTTGAATTAAATATATAAGGTAACATTATAAGTGCAAATTTTAAGGCTGTTATATACCCATTTATATAGCTTGTATAAAACTCACTGATAATAAAAGTTTTGATTGCATTTTTCCCTCAGTGGCTCCACGGCAGAGTAGTAGGGACTGTGATTTCTGAGCTCTTTTTCTCTTATCAACTGGCCATTAAAAAGACTAATTTTTTCTTGCTGTTTCTAAATCCATGCCCTCAATTGAATTGAATTACAAAAAATCCCAATTTTCTTTCTGAGAATCTCATTTTTTTTGTATTTAGTAAAATGCTCCCATCAATCTTTGCCAGAGAGAGAATTTCACATGTAAAGAAAAAGGAGACAACTGTGTAACATTGGAAAGTAATAGCAGAAAACAGATGTGACATTCTAGTTGTCTCATGGAAAGGTTTTAGAAAAATTTTATGACTAAGAGATAATAATGCCCTTGGTAATATTGCCTTCAAATGTAGAGCTGTCATCAGATCAAAGTTGACTACAAATGCATTCAGAGAGCTAGGGGATTTAATTATATTCAAGAATGATGTACTTTCAGGATTTGTAATTGTAAATACATTATAAATTATGTACAGGCAAAAAGAAAAAAACACACAGTTATATAAATATGAAGTTATTAATACAAAATCCTTTTATATTTCTCCCTTTCTATTTGTCCTGTAACGTTGACAGATTTCCTTAAAGTCTATCATTTCTTGTCTTTACTCTGTAATTGCCGAAGACATATATGAGGCAATTGACTAGACTTAAAAAGAGGACCTAAAATTATGAAAAAGGGGAAAACTAATCGGCAATGATGGGCACTGAGATGTTAACCTAATATCTTATTTTTGTCATACCTTGAGTGTTCATCGTCTGTAATAGGTATTTTCCCATGTGATTCAGAACATTATTATGTGATAAAAATTTCTCTAAACTCCGAGCTAAAAGCACCTAGCCATTTGATGTCAGAGTTAAAACTAGTATTTTACTATTCTTCTATTATCTTTCCCTATTCAGTAGAATTGAATAACAACAACAAATGTCACAATAAATATTGTACCAAGTAAAATACCATATATTTTGTCTGAAAAATTTTCAAGGATTTCTATAATAATTAAGACAACATATATAATGTAGCAAATAGGCAAATTAACCCATGGAAACACATCTTTCTCAAATATCAGTAAATTATTTTTCTATTTTACACTTCTATTGTTTTATCTTAATTACATTTGATGTCTTCGACCTGCATCTAAAATAAGGAAAGAAAACTTCTGGTCTGTTTGCAAATGCCAGTTGACAAAACACTAAGTATCAATCTTCTAAATATGGTATTAAATGGATCACGATTACTCAAACTGAATTTTGCTTGTTATGTCTAAATGTCAGGGAAAAAGATTTTTGCCTTCTCATTTGTCCAATGTCCCTTGGCTGTGATTATTTAACCTCTGAATGCTCTAGATTGCAATACCAAGGAACACTTAATAACACTTAGAATGAGAGATATATTTGCTATTGTAAGCCCCCAAATTAAAAACCCAGTTGTAGATTAAATGTTCAGCTGTAGATATCATGATTGAAAATGTGAATACATTAATCTTTTAGAAACAATGTTATAAATAATTGTTCACCAAGCTTTCCAAAAATTCATATTTAAGCCCTATGCAAAATGGGGAAATATGCTATAATATTTGTATGCATTTAAGAGAAATTGAATTATAAATGTTAATTGGCTCTGATTCTCTTTCTGAGGGAGAGCAGGCTTCAGGATAAGAGATTGGAGAGTTGGCTGGATACTTTCCGGAGTTTCTGAATATGTATATTTTTAAGATCTTGAGGGGTTTATATCACCTGTTTTTAGTGTGTGTAGTTTAATTTCCAAGCATAACATTTTTCTACTCCCTACAGATATTTCACTTTTTATTTGTAAAACAATTAGACATGAGTTGATAAAATGAATTAAGAAAAGGAAAATAAATCAACGGAATATAGGAAAGATAACATCAATTCAAAGAACAGAGCAATAGAAAAAGGAGTTACAGAGAAGCAAGTAGTTACATTGATTATAGCAAATAGGAGAATTAGAAGACAGGAAAAGGAGAAAGCCATTAACAGAATATCTCAGGGCACATTTGTGAAAGTAATTGCCATTGGTGGAGTTAACCAAACTGAATGAGTGAAACTCTGGACTCTTTGATGATATGCTACTACTGTATATCTTCCTCACGGATAATGTCTCTAACTCTATGCTGAGAAGTGGAAATGATGGGCTAGTTATATCTGTGATCATCCCTAGAGGATCCTATAAAGGGGATATGCAATACGTGCTTGTGGTTTGTATGATGATAGTCGAAACGGTTCCTACTCTTTCTTTCAAAAGGGAAATATATTGACTGTTTATTGTGGTGGACTTCTTAAAAAAGAGGCCTGCAACATGCAGGACATTAATCATGGTAATTGAATAAAATAAAAATCTTAAAAATATTTATTGTCCCTAAGAATTAATAGGGATACTTAGATAAAATAGAAATATGATCCATTGCTCTTGCCAGATAGCAAAAATGCCACCCTACCTTAACATACATGGCAGTGTTACTTTGCAGCTCTTCCCATCAAGGGGTGGAGTCTCCTTTCCCATCTGGGGCAGTCAGGCTGGCCTTCTGAATGGCCTGTTGACTCTGCTCAATTGTCATGTGGACAATCCCAGATTAGCTTGCTATAGATTGAGAGATTGTGGACAATATAGGTCCCAGAGATGTGAGCGAACCCAGCCAAGATCAGCAAATCTCTTTCTTGATACAAATGACAGCGTATCGTTCATGAACAAGCAACATTGAGACCGGCTATGCCTGGACCAGAAAAGAGCTGCCAGTTGACCAACTTGGCCTTTTAGGCCACCGAATTTTTGAAGTGATTTTTAAATGTTAATTGATAAAATGGTAGAGAGGGTGGTTAGGGTTTTCTGTCTTCCTTTCCTCTGAAAAGGTTTTGCTTAACTGGCCATACTATAAAACCAAGGCTTTTGCAGTCAGAAATTAGTCAGAGAGAGGGTTCTCTTTTCTTCACATTCTCACCAACACTTGGCATTGGCCTTTTGGTAATAGCCATTCTAACAGGTGTAAGGTGCTGATATCTTTGTGGTTTTGATTTGCATTTCCCTGCTCATTAGTGTGGTTAAGTATTTCTTCATGGCAATCTGTGTGTCTTCTTTGGAAAAGTGTCTATTGAGATTCTCTGTCCATTTTTCAAGTTGGATTGCTTGATGTTTTCCTATTGAGCTATAGGAGTCCTTTATACATTTTGGCTATTAACCTATTATCAGATATATGATTTACAAATATTTTCTCCCATTCAGTAGGTTGCCTTTTTCTTTTGTGGATGATTTCTTTTGCTCTGCAGAAGCTTTCTATTTAAGATTTCTGTTTTATTGACTTATAATTTCTACCCTGGAAACTTCTTAGCCAATATTAGGAAAAGGACTTTGTATGCCCATATCTTTTATTATTTAAAATTTTAAGAACTAAAATTTAACTATTACTTCACATAATAGTGGTTAGTATATATGTCCTGATTATCTTTATAACCTTACAAAAATATGCCTGAAAATCAATGATGAACTTTTTTTAACTGAGAAGCAGCTTAGGGCCCAGCTTGGAACACCAATTAACTCAAGACTCAGAGAATTTGTTTCTCCAAAGCCAAAAAGCTGGGGAGGTCAGAATAGAAACTACTTTTCCTGACTTCTGATTCTGGACTCTTCAACAGACTGTCTTACACGGGAATTTCCACACAATAAATTCAGGAAATGACTTTTAAATTTTGATTCACTCAAGACAATTCATAATTCGTTTTCATGAAATATTTTGGAATGCGGTTTTACCTTACAGTGACACACCCACGTCTAGTGCTCACATTTATCCTAAAACCATGTTCATTTGGGGACGCATTAGCCTTGTTTATTTGTTAGTTTTAACTTTTTTGCAGTTAACAACTATAAGTAGATAACCTCAAAAGCCAGAGATGCATTATATACCATTAAAACAAGGAAGAAGAAGAACTAGGTATTAATCAGAAAATAAGCTGAGACTAACTACTGGTTTGAATATAAATCAAAGGTTTGCACCTCCTAGTTGCTGAGGCATATAAGGGAATACAATGTGCTCTGTCATCTCATTATTAATTTATGGAAGTGGATTAGGAAAATACAATGCAATGTTTTCTAATATGAACTGCATGCGGTTTTACTTGATGAATCCTTATATATGGGATATTAGACAGTTTATTGGAAAGAAACTTCAATAAAAAATTTAGAAATGATAAGAACCATTTATATTGCTATTTAAAGTACCCCATCAAATGCCTCTTTTCCCTTTCCCCATCTTCTTAGGATAATTAGATCCCGATTTGAGTTAGAACAGTATGCGTTTATTGTACTGATGCTATCACAGCTGATCTGTGTGATATATTATAATTACTTTTTATTTCTTGCAACCTTTTTGTTTCATTTAAAATTAATAATCATGCTTTTTTGTTTCCTTAATTCTCCATGTATTTTTTTTAGCAAACCAACCCCAAATACTCTGCCAATTACTTATATCTCCTCTTTAAATATTCAGATATATAATTATTCAATAATTATCTAAAATATCTAAATTATCTAAAATAAGTCCCCCTCCAAAGTATCGCCATAATAAAAGACAAAGACATAACATTGTATATTTTGTTTTGTGAAAACAGTTCTAAGTGTAATAAATACGTGTAATCCATGTAACTTTCAGATGACTTTTTTTTCTAGTTTTTAAAAAAAATTTTTTTTAACATTTATTCATTTTTGAGAGGCAGAGAGACAGAGCACAAGCAGGGGAAGGGCAGAGAGAGTGAGACACAGAATCTGAAGTAGGCACCAGGCTCTGAGCTGTCAGCACAGAGCCAGGTGTGGGGCTCGAACCTACGAACCATGAGATCATGACCTGAGCCGAAGTCAGATGCTTAACCGAATGAGCCACCCAGGTCCCCCCCGCTTTTTTTTTTCCAGTTTAACTTTAAGAGGTTAAGGGTTGGTGTTGGAAGCATAGGAAGCTAACCATTAGCATGTTTGTCTTCAATTTTCAATTGTGTCATTGTTTCTTTGGGTAGGAACAGGAAGACCAATAATTCCAAATGAAGCTATTATGGTTCAGTCCTGGAATACAAGTAGAATTCTGTATTATTTATGGAAATATCTAAATATTAAGAAGGTTGTTGGCAAGCTTGACACTTTGTTTTAGAATTCAAAAAAATCTAACATAAATATGTGGCCCATGTACTTCTCTACTGGGGTAAGCTAGAAGAATTTTTAGATGCAGGACCAAGTCTTTCCCAAGTAACATCACTTAATCTGCTCAAATGCTTACACAGGCACTTTGTCCAGACTCTTCACCATCAAACTTAAAAAAAATATAAGCTTTAGTTTGGGGAATTTTAAACATCAGCATAGTGTAATTATAGATCTTAAGGGAAAAATTCAATGTTCTCTAGATACCTATTCACTCGATAACCTGTTTTACTAGTGTTCATCCAGGGGTGAGGGTCAAAAGAATGTAGGACTTGCCTGTATCCTACACATCATAAATCCCTGTAGAGTTACTGATTTTTCAGTTAAAACCAAAACACTCTTATCTTACTTAAGGGCATATAAATGTTTTCTCTGTTGAGATTCCATCTGTAGCATCCAGCTATTATGTGATCTTGTGATAAGAATCTGTAGGTATCATCAGAAGCACTTTTCTACATGTAGTTTTTGCCAATGGACTCAAAGGCTGATGACCGATCAATAAATACTATGAAATGTCATAAGTTGTTCCTAGCTCCTCAGTAAGTGGTAGAGTAAAGTAGCGATTATTATTAGAAATTAACATAACAAACCTACAGTCCTGCCAGGTTTTAAACCAGGAGGTCCAGAATGGCAGTTACAGAAAAGGGAAACTAATAAAAATAACAACAATAATACCCACGTGTGGAAAATTCTGTAAGAATAAAGCCCCAGGTCAAAGGAAAATATTTTAATAATTGGGTAAAAAAGTTCTTTACACCAGCCTTCCGACACCTTGAGTCATGAGTTAAATGCATGAAGCCAGTTGGATAGTGGCTTCCCAATGACAATCTTCTGGTTAATAAACCATAGGAGCAAAAATTGGAGTGAAATTGCTTAGCCAACCATTGATAGAAAATTGCACCTCTATAATTCTGCTTTTTAAATTCATGGCATAAACAGCTTTGCCCCCAAATATCATTTGTTTTTGTACTGAGTGACAAATATAACTCCTCCCACTAAGACACTTTCGAAAATGACATGGTGTTTATAATTGACATATAATAATGTTCACTTTTCCAATAGCTTCTCAGGTGTCTTATTTATCTTTGCTGTTGTTTGTGCTATTTAATTCCGTTTTCATTTTTGATTTTGTGTTTTCTCCCCCTCCCCAGCCACCCAAATACTCACGTCGTCATGGCCCAGTGATGTCAATGAGAGAAGAATTAGGAAATTTCAAGCTCTCTGATCTGTGAGAGGACACTCATTACTCATATAGCTTTGAGGCCCTCACTAATGATACCTCAATTTCCGAGCTTCCCTGGATAATGACAAAGCAAGAATAAAAATAAAAACAAACAAAAAGCAATAGACTCTTCAAGGGAAACGGGAACTGCCATGACAGACAAAACCTGGAACACATCCTGAACATTTTATGCTGCTTAACGGTCTTTTCCTGCAGAATCTCAAAGCAGCATCAGGCTATAACACCCTATAGCCTGCTAAAGGATAAGAGTGTCTGAAGTGAGTTGAAGATACCGAGCATCTGTGTATCCTGTATTGTGCTGACTTATTCCTTCACTCGCATTCATTCCCTTGTTCCCTCTACTTGCATCTGAACACACACAACCTTGCAGCCACTGTGCTGGTAGATAATGCTAGAATAAACATGAATAAAACATATCCTGTTGGCAAGATCTTTCTGTCCTCTAGTAAGGGTAGCACAAACATTTACAACTATTTTGTTAGCCCCTGTTAAATATAGTACTACACTTTCATTAGTTGGTGCCATTTAGGACCCACTATAAGTGTCAATTTTATTTCCATTAAGAAGTATAATTGAGGTGCCATTACGACACAACTATAGGAAGATTCCGCATTGCTGTCAGGATGCGAGAGCGATGGCTATGGCTCGACAGAGAAGATCTCTGTTCTGATGGAGCAGCAAATTTAGTGAATACCATCTAACACGTATGCTTACCCTTGCACAAATGCCATTTGAATACTGACTTGGCCTAGGGCAAACCTCCAAGTAATAGTAATAAAAACCTTCCGGAGGGGGTCCAACCATGTTTGAGTCTTATGGATTATAGAGAACATGGTACATTTCCTTATAGGAAATTATATTTTCTTGTTTTTCAAACAGAATGAAGTTTTCTAGAATATTAATGCCAGGAAGCAAAATGACAACATCATCATCTTGTCCTCAGTCACCCGATTTAAGTACAATTTTCTCTGTTTTGTGAGACTGGGTAATAAGTGTGTTGTTTATTAATATTTCCCAGAAATTGTGATGTTTTTGTCTATTGGTGACTGTCTTACAGAAAAAATTCAGAATCCTTCGTATATCAGCAGAAATTCACAAGATAAGCACTTGCGAGAGAGATACATAACGTCTCAAAACTATTTTTTGCTCTTTTCTACCTTTTCTACACACACACACACACACACACACACACACAGACTAATTAATTAAGTTTACTTTGTAACTCCCAAAGGACTTAACATTGCTACTTTAATTGAACAAAAACTTTTTCTTATAGCCAAGAGTTGGCTAGCTTTCAGATAGTATGCTATACAAAACTTGTCAGAATAAATTCTTGGAACACTCATAGTAAATGATATAATCATCCCCAGACCACTTTGAGTATGTACTTTAGAAGTCAAGACTGTGCACCGTCAGGTTTGTTTTTTATTGATTGAGACAGTAATTTCTTACCAACATTTGAACACTTAGGAATTTAATGTAAACCTGTATTTTACATAAAAATCTAGATTTCAAAGTTTCCTTGGCAAATCAGAAGACATGCCTACAATGGGCACATATTTTTGTAACATAACAATTGCCTCTGTTTAGTTAGAAGGTTATTTTCCAGTTTGTTTCCACATAACCCTGTTGTGTTGATTCCTAGTCTATTACCACGTGCATTATTTGATATATGGTTGGATTCATTCTTAATTCCTTTTTTTTGATGTTTCAGGCATTTGGGGTACAGCTATCACTTAGGAAAGTCATAGGATGTCACCAAGAATTTAGATAACGAATGTCTTCATATCTGAAAGTTCACATTTTCCAGTGCTCTTTACTTTTCAGACAAAATGTTGATCCGTTGTTTTGAAGTTTGAGGTTTATTGACATACTTTCTCTTTTATACAGACAAGATTCAAACAGAATTTTATAGAACATTCTTCCCAATGTCCTGAGATTAACATGTAGCTTTTAACAATCCCCAAAACTTAATGTTACTAAGAATCTCCTTTCACTGCCAAGAGTTCCATATTTCAAATATATTATTCTGATTTCATTCTTATTTTCTTTACATATGATGACAAAAACCTTCTTTGGGAAGAACTCAGATTTAGTTACTGTCTTGCCAAAGGGGTTTGATGATGAAAAATATTATTTAGGTTGCCTATTCATGTAAAAGTCAGTGCAAGAACAACATCCCCTACATGAAGGTTTCGCTCTGTTTTGCCTTCAGGATTTTGTTGCACAGCATATAAATATGTTGATACATCATCTGATAAAATCAGTTTGTAATCATACAAATTAATAGAATAGATTTATTATTTTTATCAAGTAGTAGAAGCAAGTACCCTCCTGGGAAATAGGACTTATCTCTGAATTAAAGCAATTAAAATTATGCCACTGAACCACACAACCTTAGCCTTGTGGGGTCATTTAGAATTGCTTCTGGTCATACGAAATACATTTTTAATGAGATGCATAGAGAGATGGGAGTACTTAAGGATATAAAGACTCCATGGTAAACATCATTTTGAATTCCTGTTAAAGCCTCTATCACATCAAAAGTAACCCTATGTTTTACTTCTGAGAGAGTTTTACTTCCACTATTGTCTGTCTAGGGCTTTCCAGAGTAGGAGTTTACGGTATTCCAAGGAAAGAACTCATGTTTCCTGATTTCCTGTTGATATGAATTTCCATTCTTATATAATTGTGTATGGATGGATTTTAATTTATGAGTTATACATATAAGGTGACTTGCATACTTAGAATTGTGTATTTATATACTTTTAGGAGTGTGGCTATTGATAAACTTTGAGAAAAAATTTGTAACTTGTCCAACAACTAAGGATGAGTGATATTCCAATTATCCTCTCAGTGTTCTAGACTGTAAAAATATTTAGATTAAGAAATATATGTTGTTGAAAAAACTGAGAACAAACTGAGGGTTGATGGGGGGTGGGAGGGAGGGCAGGGTGGGAGGGAGGGCAGGGTGGGTGATGGGTATTGAGGAGGGCACCTTTTGGGATGAGCACTGGGTGTTGTATGGAAACCAATTTGACAGTAAATTTCATATATTAAAAAATTAAAAAAAAAAAAAAAAAGAAAACATTCTGAAAATGGGTACACTGCGTTGTATTTTTCTTAAAGATACTAGAATTTTATATGAACTTAATTATAGAGATAAAAGTGGTACTTTATAGGGGGGTTACACAAACATTTTATATCCACGCTAATGTAAAATGTTTTTATATCATAGGGGAAAATGCCAAGTGTACCTTATATTTGTATTGTCATGATATTAATTAAATTGAAGAAATGTCTTGTATTACACAATATCAGAAACGGTTTTCTGGAAATTAGATCACAGAGATCTGAAAAACATGTTAACAAATGAATAATTGCATAGTACATCTATATCTTACTCCTTGGTTTCTTGCCAAGAGATCTTTGGGAAAATGAGTTGTGATGGTTAATTTTATGTGTCAGTTTTCTGGATCAAAGAGTGTCCAAGTGTTTGGCTAAATATTATTTCTGGATGAGCATGTGAGGGTGTTTTCAGATGAAATTAGCATTTTAACTGGTAGATTCCATAGAGCCATTTGCCCTCCCCAATGTGTGTGGGCATGATCCAATCTGTAGAGCACCCAAATAGAACAAAGAGGCAGAGAAAAAGAAAAATTGACCCTTCCTGCCCGATTGCCTGAACTGGGGCATGGATCTTTGCTTGCCCTCCATGTTCCCGTTCCCGGGACATCAGATCTAGACTGAAATATACACCATCGTCTCCTCTGGTTTTCAGACTTTCAAATTTGAACTAAATTTTATCAGTTGGCTCTCCTGGGTCTCAGTTTGTGGATGGAGATGAGTGAGTCATCTCAGTTTCCATAATCGCAGGAGCCAAATCCCTAAAATAAGCCTCTTCTTCTATGTGTTGGCTCTGTTTACCTGGAGAACCTTGACTAATACATGAGGTAAATACTGTCAAGATGTAAACATATTCTTTCTCTGTTTCCTGAGTTGATAGTAAATGGTGAGAACAACAATATGAGAACAATTTTTCATAAAAGCATATGAAAAACATTTCAAATAATTATGCCTATAGTTATATGATTATCTATTGTGTACTTTTTGTGTATATATTTACATACTTTAAGGAAAAACTACTGCATATTTATTATCACAAGTCAATGAAATGATTTTCACTAAATGGAAGTGTCACAGCCTAATCTAATAATTATTTTAATATTTATTTTACTTTAGAATTTTTCCCTTATGTGCTTATTTAAATATATGATAAAGGCTGGGTGTCTGGGTTGCTCAGTCAGCTAAGCACCTGATTTCGGCTCAGGCTCTGCCTTCTCATTGTAAAGCCTGCTTAGGATTCTGTCTCTCTGCCCCTCCCTCTCCCCTTGTACGCTCCCTTGTGCACATGTGCTTGCTCTCTCTCTCTCTCTCTTTCAAAATAAATTAAACTCTAAAAAAATATGATAAAGGCATCCCATATAGTCACTTTTCTAAGAAGAATGACATTTCCTTTTATTTTAAAGCCATATGACTTTCTGGGGACTCCCTAATCTAGACGCCTGGTTTCCTCCAGACTTTCTGCTCCTATGCTATATCCCTTACTCCCACTCTCTCACATGTTGTGTCAGTTTATAATTTAAATATTTGGCAGGAACTTCCAAGGCAGACAGCCATTCTTTATTTCTTCTCTTTGGATTTTGATATAATTGTGATCAGTTCCAAATAACTAGACATATAAGAATAGTATAATAATTGTGAAAGTCAGAGTCACATTTAAATGATAAAGAGCATCACTGCATTTTAGTCTTTTTGTGATGAAAATAGAAAGCAGTGCTTCGAATTGGCAATCCTATTGGGATACTACAAATTAAATATTTAAAACATTTTTGGGGCCTCAGTTTCAGATGATCTTTGCATGCAGAGCACTTTTGGTGTAAGCAAAGAATTCCTTAATTGGTAGCAATTGGAGTGTACCAATTAAGGAATTTCGTTAGCTTCGTGGAAATTGGGCAAATATTTTATGTTCAAAGAGAAGTCTCAGAAAGAATTCCACTGAAACATTAATGAAGAGTATCCCTTAAATGGAAAGGGATGAATAAAAGGAGGCAGAAAAGAGAAAGCTAGGAGCAAAGAGAGTTTAATAGATTATGGTTTCTTATGACGTAGCCCTTTGCGATATGACTTTGTCATTCTTCTATCAAGAAGTGGGGCCTAACTCTTCTCTGGAATCTGGGCTTGATCATGTGACTTACTTTGCCTAGTGAGACATTCGTGAATGTGACACATGCAGAAACTTGGGAAATGCTTGCTTATTGGTGCATGGCTTTTCTTGTTGTTTCTGGAACACAGCGATTGGCGCACACCATTTTTTTGTTGCTTTTGGAACACAACTGTGATGTGGACAAATCTACATTAGGCAGTTAGATGCTGGATATATGTGGCCCAGTTGCCCCAATGCCCAAGTCGACTGCCAGCTTGTCTACCAGCAGACAAGAGCAGCAAACAAATGCCCAGCTGAGCCCAGATCAAATTTCCCTCCTACAGGACCACGATCTAATAAATGTTTAATGTTTAGAACTACCATTTCTGGGGTTGTATGTTATGCAGCAAAAACTAACTGATATTGATGGTAGCCTTTTTCCCCCTCTTTCTTTTATCTGTATTGAAGTGAATTTAGTAAGAATCAGAGGACCAACGAACTTAGTGGAAAGTCACCCAGTATTTTTACTTTTCTTCAGGAATTCCTTCCCTCTTAACCATGCCTGAACAATTTGAATCCTATTTCTCAGCAATAGTACTTAAAAGAATCCTAGGAAAAAATCACAATATATTTTGAGAAAAAATTTCCAGTTGATTTAAAAAAGTAGTATGCATAGGATTTTAAAAATTGCATTCCACTTTAAGAGCAGAGAAACTAGGAAGAACAATCAGAGCAAAAAATCTGTAATACTACTAAAGTAAAAAGTAAGCAGCAATATAAAGTGCAGTTAAAATTGCTAGACTTAGGACAGAGATAAAATCTTCTTTTTGGAAACACAGATAGATAGTAAATAGAAATATCCTGTAAGGACCTAAGCAAATACAGTGGACAGTACATTAGACTTTTTAAAGGCAATGAAAAACAAAACAAAACAAAAACAAACAAACAAAACCTCAACAATCCAACAAATGGAAAAATTGTCCTGGATTTTTACATGATTCTACATGATTTTGATGTTGATTTCAAATGTGGATTCAGGAACAGATAAAGTGGAGGAAGTTATGGAAAAATTCTCCAGTAATACTGAGGAATGAGGTACTAAATTATAAAGAAGGATTAATGGATATAAATTCAGTTATCTTGGCTAAAGTTATGTAGATGAAAATAGAATGGCTCTCCCCAAACTCACAAAAGGCACAAGAATACTTTTTAAAAAGGTTTTGGGGTACATGGGTGGTTTAGTCAGTTAAGCATCCAAATTCAGCTCAGGTCTTGATCTTGGGGTTCCTGAGTTCAAGCCCTGCATTGGGCTCTGTGCTGACAGCTCTGAGCCTGGAGCCTGCTTCAGATTCTGTGTCTCCCTCTCTCTCTGCCCCTCCCATGCCATGCTCTCTCTCAAAAATAAACATTAAAAAATTTTTAAAGGTTTTGATATTTATTTCAGCACTCAGAACTTTGAAAATTTCAAACCATATTATATTAAAAATTAAGCAATTTTTCTCCATATGCAGGAAAGTAAACAGAAAATAAAATGTAATGAAATATAGTTACTGTTCCCAAAAGATGGCCAGAAAGACCATATATTTAAAATTCTAAACTTGGGGTAGATGATGATGATAATAACAATTGCTTTTTATTTTTGATTATACCACAAAATAAGTTGTATAAATGCTGCCATTTGATATATTTATCTCCACAGGTTGGTTCCCAAAATATTTGCAATTACATTCTATAGCACACATATAAATTAAAACCAAATAAATTAAAAATATAATATCAGAACATGGTGCCCTGAGAAATCTCAGTTAATATAATTGTTGTGATTAAGCATTCAATCTACCTCTGAGCTTTCTGTGATCCAAAACAATACTCCCGAAATGCCAGTTTATATGATGTAGTCAGACAAGGCAAGCCTATTCATCAGAAGAGAGAAATAAAATAATGGTGAAGTCAGAAAAGTCCAGAAAGAAAGTTCTTCATACCTCCTCTATATATCTGTTTCTGATTTTATCGGAGTTTTATTCTAAGACCTAGGAAAACTACTTAACATTCTCAGCCTCGTTTTCCTAGTCTGTACAATGACAGTTATTGGAGTTATTTTATCTCAGACAGATGTTTTTGGGTAGTTCTTTGATGCTGTAACTTGAACTCCAGTGAGAATTGTTCTAACCAAAGTTAATAAAATATCCTTATTTGCAATGTGTCCTGCAATATTTTTTTATTATTTATTTTCCACAATAACAGCAGAGGGAACTTTCAAGCTCAAATACCACTGTGATAAATATTAAACCGTATCGGTCTACTGGGGAAAATGTAAAAATAGCAAAACTTAGTGGGGGGAGGAGGAGAAATTCCACTATAATTTAAAGTAGAGATGATAAGTTAGATTTCATCTGAAAAGTACAGGAATATAATTGACAATTATAACATTCTGAAAATGTGAATTGTGTACTTAAAGACCAAAAAGGATGGATTTAGAAAAAATCTGGGAACAATAAGAACCTTATTCATATTTCTCAATTTGCCATTACTGGCCACTTGCTGTTACAATGATTTATGATTGGTTTATGTTGTGACTTGACATTGGGAAATGTCACTTATAGCAGTGACAAGTGCTTCCACAGGGTCTATGCTGCCCAATCAAGGAGATGACATCATTCTTATACAATCAACTTGCTCACGGTTGCTTGCCAGTTTCCTTGCCATCTTTTCATTGCCATGATCATCATCATGAGTTATAAGCCTCTTACCAATAATTTGAATGACCTCAATTTCTCATCACATTCTTCTTTAGTGCATGATATGTTCATTTTACTTTTTAACATCTTTCACATATTAGCAAAGTAGTCATTTAAAATGCATGCAGAGCTAGAAAGCAAATTACTAGGGTAAAGGGCATTTCAAGATGATTGAAAATATGCCTCACGAGCTGTTGCCTTTTCTGTTTCACAGAGTTACTGAAAAGGTATTAGAAATGAGATTGCACAGGTGAATATATATATGTACCAAATATATATTTTTGTTTTAATATACCTCTCTTGAATCTTTTTGCATCATTTTTATTATAGGATAGGCTAAAGTGTTTAATACCATCTATGACCTAGCATTGCAAGATTTAATGCCTTGACAAACTTAAAATACTAAACCACTTAGTTGAAGTTTTATAGGTAAGATTCCACTGAAAATCTGAGATCTTTCTCATGGCTTTCTGATATTCTTTAATCTGTTATTTACAGATGGTATCTAATTTCACATGCATCTTTCCGTATGTTACCTGAATATATATATATATACATATATATATATATTCATATATATATATATATACACACATATACATATATATACATGTATATACATGTATATATATACATATACATATATATACATATATACATATATGTATACATATATACATATATGTATACATATATACATATATGTATACATATATGCATATATACATATATGTATACATATATACATATATGTATATATGTATACATATATACATATATGTATACATATATACATATATACATATACATATATACATATACATATATACATATACATATATATATATATATATATATATATACACACACATATCTTCCAGAGTTACTTGGAACAACCAGTACATTTATTAGGATTATTTTAAAAAGTAGGAATTAGATTTTTGGAAAGCAAAGTTTACCCAGCCATGGCCAATGAGCACAATAGTTGTCCACTGTTACAATGGTGTGAAATTTATTAATGCCTATATATTTTTAATACATTTATATTAAATTACCTCTCCTTTACTTCTTTGAAACTCTGTTCTGTAAACTTAATGCAATATGTTAAATATGTTTCACTTTTTGTGCTTTTTGTAAGTTGATATTTTTCTAAAATGTGGTTTTCTCCTTTCCTCAAATGATGCAGTTTTAAGCACTGTCAATGAGTAGACCAAGAAGTATTTTGAACCTGAGAAAAAGTTCCTCAAATTAATATGTTTTATTAAGCTATTTTTATAAACACTTTATCCCGTATTTACTTAGACCCAACTCTGAAACAAGCCTTTGGAAAAGTGGACCAAACAGGGATAGAGTTTGAAAGACACAGAAGGCACCTTATAGCAACACCTCAGTACTACAATGATTTCTTCCTGAAGCTTCATCCCTTTGGTCTTGGGCTTCTGTTCAAAAGTAAAGAATCCTGTAGGAGTTCTAATGTTTATATTTTATTAACTGACAATTTCTTCCAACAAAAACATAATTCTAGCCATGGGTATATTGGAGTCACTCTTTCCCTTACATGGTCTCATCTTATCTTCATAATAACCAGGCATTACTTTACTCAGTTTGTAACAGAGCAGACTGATTCTCAAAGAGTTGATGTAACATTTACATGTTCATCCAGGTAGAAATTGATGGCATTGGTGTCCGTGGGCCCTTGACTACTGCACAGACAGGAAATAGCAAGAGTGATGAAGAAGGTTGAGAAACACAGAGTAAGAGGGTTTCGAAGATAAACTTTTAGCTCTGGTCCAATGTGATAGGTGTCACTGATGTAATCTCTGTGAATTTGCCAAGTTATATTTTTACCTAAGGGCATAGAACACAGGCTATTATACTGCTAGAATCCTGGGTTCAGAGGAAAAAATCAACATTGGACATTAAATATCTGATGGGGCTGCATTAAAAATTACCATAACTGGGGCGCCTGGGTGGCGCAGTCGGTTAAGCGTCCGACTTCAGCCAGGTCACGATCTCGCGGTCCGTGAGTTCGAGCCCCGCGTCAGGCTCTGGGCTGATGGCTCGGAGCCTGGAGCCTGTTTCCGATTCTGTGTCTCCCTCTCTCTCTGCCCCTCCCCCGTTCATGCTCTGTCTCTCTCTGTCCCAAAAATAAAAAAAAAATAAAGAACGTTGATAAAAATTACCATAACTGATTTTAAAGCTACACTTTTTAGGGGCGTCTGGGTGGCTCATTCGGGTAAGCGTCCGACTTCGGCTCAGGTCATGATCTCACGGTCTGTGAGTTCAAGCCCCGCATGGGGCTCTGTGCTGACAGCTCAGAGCCTGAAGCTTGCTTAGGATTCTGTGTCTCACTCTCTCTCTGCCCCTCCCCTGCTCACACTCTGTCTCTCTCTCTCTCTCTCTCTCTCTCTCTGCCTCTCCCCCACTCGTGCTCTGTCTCTGTCTCTCAAGAATGAATAAACGTTAAAAAAATTTTTTAAAGCTACACTTTTTATTATGATACACTTAATAAAATTTCTGATGACTATAGAAGACCAGGTAAATGTATTACTTTCTATTAGCACAACATTCTCAGATTGCCACGCTATAATACAAAGAAAAAAGAAACTTATGGTTCTCTATAAAAATTTATACATTTCTGGGCAGGAGGCCTTATATTAGCAATAACATTACCCTCAAATGATATGCCAGATAATTTTATATAAGAGGATTAAAATAAAAAGAATGTATATATCCATCTGAAAGGAATCTGTCCATTAAAAATCTGTCATATGGCAGTTTTGTCCTGATTCCCACTAAATGAAGGCAAATTATAGCAAATGTTAGCAACCGCAGTTTTATGATGAGTCTAAATATTTTCTGTCTCACAAAAGGTCTTAGAAGTTTGATGTATTAATTGCTCTATTATATATCAACTGAAACGTTACAAAGTACAGACTACAATGAATTTAGCTTTATATAGTCACAACATTTGGTCGTCAAAGAATTGGCTCATTCATCTTCCCTAATGAAGTTACAAACACACCTTTCTTTACCTCATTTTAATAGAGCAAGTATTTTTATCCTACAGCCCATAGATGAACTGTGAGTGCCTTGAAATTTTATATAAATTTTAGATGCCTAAGCTGAGGTGAATGTCTCTAGAGAGAAAATCAAAAGTAGCCCATAATTTTTCAAAAAACTGGAACTAGTCTTTTTATGCCAACTGTGTGGAAATAAAAATATTATTTTATTTGGCTTCCCATTGCTTTACATAATCAGCACTTTTCCTTTCCATTGATTTTTCCTTTCTGTTGATACATATTAATTATTGTCACTTTATATAACAAAGAGTAGCTAGGATCCCAGATTTTAAGAGCTATTCACAAGCTGTTCTGAAAATACATTTAAAAATCTATATTTGTGATATCTCCTTTGCAAATTAAATAAATGAATGGAATGAGGTTTTACTCACATGAAGTAGATATACTTCCAATAATGAAATAACACTTTGCCAGTCTAAGATTCACTGTTGCTTCAGAAGATGGTTTTCAGTTTCTTAAAAATGTTCTGAAATTCTTTGGAGTAGATTATCCTTTAACGCCAGGGCAAGGGATATCAAAGAGCCCAGTGAAATGTGACCAAGAATAATCTTTGATCTTTTTTTTTTTTTGCCTTTTTCTTGCACATACTGTCATTTATAAAGGAATTTTTTAAACTACTAACACCACTCTCAGCCTTTTATCTCCGATTTTTGTCCTGATTGGTGGCCGTTGGCCTTATATTTTAGAATAAATCTGAATTACAAATAGGAACAGAATTAATCTTCCTGTGGAGAAGTAATGTTTTACCTACACAATTACTTTTTGAGAAGTAATATTTAAGATGATTCTTCTAGGAATGCTCATCTTAGTTGTCATGGTACCCCAAATGTAATTTTCTTAGTCTTTTTCTGTTCCTAACTTAGGTGACACTCTTACAAATCATTCCACTTCCCAAAGATTGACGAGTTGGGAATTCGAAGGGCGGATTAGAATAAAAAATATTTCCCTCTTTATATTTTAAGGAATATTCTAGTCTAAGATGTTATCAGTTGAGAGAGAGAGGATTATAATTAAAGTTAAATAACATGATTTGCTACAATTTCCGATTTCCTAATTGACATTTCAAATAGCTAAATGAACATCAAAATGTCATATTCTAAAAGCTACCACATGCAGAATACTTAAAATGTCAACAACAGAGATAAGGAAATTTTCTCCTCACTCTCATCCATCTCTTCTCTTTGGTAGCCCAAGAAGGCTTTGAATATAGTTTTAAAGTTACAGCGCATGGGCTTTGAAATAAGACAAATCATCTCATTAAACACAAACACCAGCTATGTTTTATTCTAGCACAGAAAGTAGCTGAACAAACTGTCCGTAGAATCGACAATGTCTTTCTTTCCCAGAGCCAGAGTACAAACAAGATTTGACCAAATTATTTCTTTGAACTTTCAAGGACCTGTTAGAATCTTCTGTACTTGGTAGGGCAGACAAAACAGACTGTTTGTACAACATTTTCAATATTAATCTGAGAGGAAAGAATAAACAACAGGAAAAAGAGATATGTTTCTGTATATCTATAATAATGACCTATGAATTGATTGCTTTTAATAATTTTGATTTCAAAGAAAGAAAATTGATGCCTACTTATGTGCACCAAACAGCTAGTAAAACCCGGGAGGTGGGATTTGAGTGCAGGAAATTTAGCTTTAGACACCAAGTTCTTAATCATTAGGCTGTACCACCTCTCAATATGTAATTGGTCAAATATGACAAGTATGAGCCGTGTAAGGTTTTTATTTATCATTATTTTTACTAGAAGTATATTTATGAATTCACATTTACAAATTATTTAGATTACTGCTGAGCTGTTTTGTAGCCATACACACACACAAATCTTTTTTAGCTATTGTTACACTCATTTTAGGTAGAAATTATTTCAGACATATTGTATCAATAAAATACATTGTTTAATTAAATTTAACTTATCATTTTTACCTTTTTGAATAAGGTCTTAACATTTTTTAATTATATTTCATTTGTGTGAAATTTGTACTGAAATGCTATTATAGGTAACTTTGCATCACATGATTTCTGCAGCTCTTTTAAACGTGATTATCACTTCCCATCATTTCTCAAATGAGTAATGCAAATAATAATAATGCCACAACTAATCATTTCAGTGCATTTCATCTCCAGTGAGTTGAATTATAGAATATTAGACATTAATGTGTTAATGAAAGGTAAGGGGCCATTTGTTCTGTTACAAAGATCAACCCAAAATTCATAAATCTTTTAGCCAGATTTCTCTGAAGGTAATTATCTGAATAAAGTTCTAAGAAAACTGATAGAGTAAGTAAGAGAGAAACGTCCACTATGTTAGGAAAATGGAAATTCAAGCAGAAATTTAAAAATTATAAACTTACAAACTGATGGTAACCAGAGGGGATAGGTGTTGGGGATTAAAGAGGGTGCTTGTTATGAGCACTGGGTGTTGTGTACAGCATTGAATCACTCTATTGTACACCTGAAACTAATATTACACTGTATGTTGACTAACTGAATTTAAGTAAAAACTGAAAAAAAATTATAAATTCAATTTGAGACTGAGAGTGAGAGAGAAGAAGAAGAAGAAGAAGAAAGAAAAAGAGAAAGAGGAGAAGAGGAAAATGATGGAGAGGGAGGAGGCAGTGGAGAAGAAAAATAGGAGAAGGAAGGAGGAAGAGGGAAAAGTGGAAGAAGAGGAAGAAGAAGGAATAAAAGACAACATAGTTAATGAGAAAAAGTGAGAAAAGAAGGAAAAATAATAATAATATAATTAGGCTAGTTACAGCAGAAATAGATATGAGATTGTATTCTTGAATCTCTCTAAAACACTCATGGCATAATATTTAAGATGTAACTTACATATCTAGTTTTGTCATTGAAAAAGAAATGCAAATTTATCATAAGTAATCTGCATAGCATGAAAGAAGAGGTTTCATTGAAAATTATTTTTACGTGTAAGTTTTTGTGCCATGTCATGTGATACACACACACACACACACACACACACACACATACTTTAAAGGCTGTAGCTGAAGTGAGAAAGCATTTAAATACTAAAATTTAAATCACATTAGAATCCAAAATGTGTAAATGCATTCTAGATACTTAGCATATAGTTACACTAATTATATTGCCCTTTTTGCTGTTTTCAATATATCAGTGCCCACTGTTATGCCTCTTATTAAGAACACTAAGTAAATCTATCCTATTCCACATTACTAATTAATCATTAAACTATGCGGACAAAGGCAATGATTTTAATGTTACATACTTCAAAAGAAATGGAAATACATTTCAAAGGTCATTTTTACATATGGAAAAAAATAAGGTAGATATTAGCTCACGTTATTAAAATATTTTACATCTTTGAAGCTGGTATCTCTATATTTACTCCATTCACATGGCTATTTTACATAGGAAAAAAAAATTGTCTCCATGTTTTACTTTACCAAGTATATTTGTCTGCCTTTGCTCCACCTACTTACCCAAAGGGAGGCATCAGCAATCTAATTTTCTTTATACATGTATTAATCGTGAGTCACCTAGTTGCAAGCAACCAAAATCTGTCTTCCACTTGTTCAGGCAGGATTTATATTTTAATACAATTGTGGCCACCAACAACTATGGGCTTATATTACTTGCCGACTTCCCTGGCCCCTGATCTATGTTCCAATTTTGAAAAATCAGAAGGGGCAGCTATCTGGCCTGGCTTGTCTTGTATATGAGCCTTCAAACATGATAGAGTCAAGATGAGGAATTAAGATTGGCAACCGGGGATCACTTGCCCATACTTTGATTATCATTATAAAAGAATGTGATTGACTACAATTAGAATAAAAACTTAAAAAGGCAAAAGAAAAGAAGGGGAGAGAGAGAGAGAGAATGTGGCTGGAGAAGTGGATCTCTAACTCAGAATTTGTCTAGGATTATGTTACCAGACAAAGATGTAGCTGGAGAAGAAACAAAATAAAACAGGACAAAACAGATCTCCCAATATGTTTAACTGTTGCTTTACAAAACTTCCTCCATTTCTGTCCAGCTCTAGCCAGGTGAAAGAATATTAATTTTATAACTTGCCTAGCATATTTTTCCAAAATAAAATAAACACTCCAAATTCTGGGAGAGCAGAAAAAGCAGACTCTTTGGGTTCCTGGATCCAATTGCAACATGTGTATATTGTAGGGGGCTTCCCAAACAACACCAACTAATCCTTGGAAACAAGTAGGGTGTAATTGGGAATTAACTCCATTCTGACACTATCGACCCAGAGACAGTATCAGACTCCACAGGATGAGGGCTCAGCCGTACAAGATGGTGGTCCCACCAGTTCAGACACCAGCTTCTAGTTCAGGTTGTTACCTGTTCTTCTGAGCAAGTAGCTGTAAAACAGAGATTTCCACAATCCTCTCCTTCCTTGGGAAGAAATTTCCTGGAGTGGCTCTTAGAACTGAGAAACAATTCACTTACTAGTGCACCTGTTTATTATAAAAGAATATAACTCAGGAATAGCCAGATGGAACCGAGGCATAGAGAAAGATATGAGGAAATGGCAGGGAGCTTCCAGCGTGTCTCCCAGAGTGCCCGCTCTCCCAGTACCTCCACGTGTTCATGTCCGGGAAGCTCCCCACACCCAGTCTTTTTCAGTGTTATAGAAGCTTCATTACAAAAGCACAACTGATTAAATCACTGACCATTGGTGATGATTCTTAATCTCCAGACCATCTCCCTTCCCTGGAGGTGAGGGGGTGCTGAACTGGGAGTTCCAACTCTCTAAACACATGGGTAAGCTTGGCAATCAGCCAGACCCTTAGGTGTTTTGCTAAAAGTCACCTCATTAAGATAACAAAAACATCTTTACTGCTTTTATCACTTAGGAAATACCGTGTTTTAGAAGCTCTGTGCCAGAAAGGAGGATGAAGACAAAATATATATTTCGAATTACAAATGACAGAATCACATAGACCAAATGTATCAAAAAAGAAAGTAGTGAAAAATGTTAAAGATAACACAACATATGAGGGTAAAAAAAATGATAAATCCGTGTGACTCTCACATTAAAGGAAACCGTCCCCTTGTTGGGCTCATGGTGGGGCGTTGTTACCTTTCCCTCTATCTTTAACCAAGGGCCTTGTTTCCGTTGTTCATAGCATCTCCAGCAAGAAAATATAGTTTACCTGTACTATTTTACCTTTAAAAGTCCTGTTTTCTAGGGAGAAAAGAGGTTTTGTTGATAAGAACATCTATCATCGTTTAAACAGAATTCCAGAAATGACAGGTACCTTATTTAGATAAGGTGACACATTACAGCTTCCTTACCCCCTCCTTTTTCTTATACAGTGAGATCTATATGGAGACAAAATTACTTTATCAGACCAAGTAAGTATCAAAGTCAGGCCTCATCTTCTGAGTTTTACATTTCATATCCCCTTGAATTCATCTTCTAGCTATTTGAAGGACATTTCAAGTGGATTTCTGGTTTCTGTTGGTTACATTGAGTGATAATGCTGACTGAAATTATTTTTTGGTGAAAGGTTATAGGCAGAAATTGTAGTGCTTCTGAAATGCTGCTACAGGCTGTTAAGAATCTGGATTAAAAAAGAATGAGGTAGCTCAGAATGTCAATGTTCACTATGTAAAATAATTTTAAATCTTTCTAAAGTTCTAATTCACAATGAATTTTTTATATGGCATAGGGATATCCCATTCCTGGTCTTGTGTTTCCTGCAGAGTTCCTTTATTCACAGAAAAACAAACAAACAAACAAACAAAAAACCCTCAGCATTTAATCAATTAATAAAATAGGATGTTAGAGAGTATTTCTTCTCTTACTCTGAATTACATTTTCCACCTTGATGTGTTCATAAAAATTGAAAGTAATTTTATTCCAATAAATATTTAAATATTTTGTGGTATAAAATTAAAGCAAAACTGAGTCCTGGGAATATCATACAAGGAGGAAATATATAAATACACATAACAAGAGATTACTTTCCTTCATATTAAAAAGCAGTGTTGCATAAAGCACATGAGAGAAAAAACTCATCTTTATGTTTACATAGTGATCTATGAAGTCTCTTGTAAGACTTACAAAAGGACATGCCAGCTCCCAAATTACAGCCTCACTGGACTGTCTTATTTGCACTGAATGAAGTGATATTCTAATTCCTCTTAAAATGTATGGATTCTGCATGGGACACCAACAATGGATTTTAATATAATCACCTGAGATTTGCAAAAAACAGAGTTTTTAAAAAAGGGAGAACATAGTATTGTTTAGTTTTTCCTTTTACATTTATTATTACTATTATTATTATTATTATTATTCACAGAGATACGTAAATTCAAGAAAAAAGGAAAATAACCATTTATTGCCACTAGATGGACTTAGCCATTATCAATATATTTTTACTAGCCTTTGCCTTTTGTCTTTATTTTTTAAACAATCTCTCTTTTTTTAAATATACATTCCAATAATGAAGTTTTCAAAAAAGCCAGCAGAGTATATTTAAAAACATAATACAAAGACTGCTTTTCACACATGAGCACCATTAATATTGGATAAGCATGTTTGCAGAAATCTTTATTTGTCTATGTATGATGCATTCCTTGTAGGATGCATGATGGAGAGGAAGAGGAAAATGCAAGTAGAAAATATAGAGATGACATTAAAATAGAGTAAATACTTTAAAGGAGAATTAAGTAACTCTATGCTATGAAATCTGAGGACTTTTAAAGTCATTTCCTTTTCTCCTGTAACATTACCCTTAATTCTTTGCTTGTTGGTTCTGTAGGTTGTTATATATTGTCTAAGGTTCTTATATTTGTATTTTGTCTTCCATAATTCTCATAGATGTTTAGCATCCATGCTCTTTTCAAAATGAATTAGTAATCACCATTGACCAGTTACCTGCTTTTCCATTTCTCATTTCTTTATTTTTCATCGTCAGAAAGCACATATGTTTAAAGATATCACATCATGTCAAGAGTTTTTATTATACTAATTCTTTCATGTTTGGAAATTTCTATTTGCTTGTTGCCTTTATATCTGCCAACAAATCTCGCTTGTTGTATTGTATTTGGGACAGGATTTTTCTCTGAACTTTGAAGATTCCTCCACTGTCTTCTGGCATTAATAATGCTGTTGGTCATTTTGAGGTCATGTTTACTTTTTCCTTATTAAGTCGCTGACTTTTTTGGTCATGATGATTGAAGAATTAATGTCTTTAATTTTAAAGTCCAATAGATTAATGAAATTATGTGACTCATTTAAGAATTTTCTAAATCAAAATTTTCTGAAATATCTATTTTTTTCCAGCTAAAATCTTCTAGAATTAAATTTACATATTCTCAATTTTCTGAGTTTTATTAACTTTTATTATTCTCAAGTTTAGAGCCATCAAACTTTCTATATGCTACATGGCTTTTTATCTCACATTTTAAGGACCCTTATAATTGCTCTAATCTTTATCTTTTTTTCCTTTAGTTTCAAGTTTTTATCTTAATTCCAGTTAGTTAACATACAGAGTAATATTGGTTTCAGGAGTAGTATTTAGTGATTCATCATGTACAAAGGACACCTGGTGCTTATCCCAACAAATGCCCTCCTTAATGCCCTTCACCCATTTCACCCATCACACCCACCGCTATCTCTAGCCAGCATATTAATTATGATTACCTAAGTTATTTTTCTTTAAAAATAGCTTGCTTTCTGGTAGTGCCTACTCTATTCATTCCTGGTTTTAATTTATTTGTTGATGATACTTATTGGTCTATTCAATTGGATCTTCAAGCTCTCCTTTCATTTTTTATACCTCTTGTATATTGAACTTAATATTTCTTAATTATTCTACATCAATAAATTATTAAAAACCTATTTCATAACATACTTTTTCTGGATTCTTAACTTTACCTTTTGCACATTGATTGCAAATATGTGTTTAGTACCTGTTCTTAGTTATTTACCGGCTATTTTTATTTTGTTCATGCTCCAATGGCTTTGTTATTGACATTATATGTACTCTGATTTGATCCGGAGGATTTGATTTTGTTTTACTGAATATGAAGTTAGCTTTTCTCTTCTCTTCAACCCAGAGATAAAAATTGAAAAACGCACATTGTCTCAAATATTTTTAATAATCTGAACTACTGGTAGATATGGAAGCAGAAGAACTTGGGGAAGAAACGGAATGGAATTTAGTGATAGATGTGCACAATCTTCGTTACAAAATTTAATGTATATGTTCTTAGGACATGCTGTATATGTCACACCTGGGCTGAGTTCACCTACAAACTAAATTTTGTGTATAAAAATACGTATAAATACTATTCTCATAATGGGATGCCTTAGGTTTTGAAACATGTCTGCAGTTTAATATGCAGAAACAGAGCTGCCTTCTTCTTTTTTCCTATCAGGGTGCAACTATACTGTTGACAGTTGATTTCTTTTTAGGTATTTCTTTCCCATGGCAACTTTTACCACTACTGCATATGAAAAGGAAAATATAAATAAATATAAAGATACCTTACCTCATTTGTCGGTGATGCCAGAATTTTCTCCAAAGAGAGCGCATAAATTTCCACACCTGCTAACAATACTTGCAAATTATTTACACTGTCCTGTAGTCTAACAATACTTGACATTTTCAGAATTTTTATTTTGCAAATATAATGAGCACACATGATACTGCATTGTGGCATTTTTACCTTGCTGGTTACTAATAAATTTGAACATATTTAATATGTTTATGGTCCATTTGTATATGTTTCTGTTTCAGAAATCCATTTTAAATTTTGTGTATTAATATTTTAGTGGCTTAACTTTTTCCTATTGATGTGTTGTATTTTTCAACATATTATGGGTAATGACGTTATTTTTTCACTTTTTTATGTTGTCCTTTAAGGCATGTGATTATTAATTTAAATAATTTTCAATATTTTATTTATTATTTATTATTTTTATACTTTTTTGAATATTATCTAAGAAATCATATCTGAAGTTTTAAAGTAATTTTCACCTAAGTAATTCATCTACCTGGAGCATAGTGCAAGATAAGCGATTATTTTCTTTTCTACACAGATAGTGTAGTGAGTTGAATTGTGTGCCTCATCGCCTCCCCAATATAGATGCAAGTCCTAACCCCTAGAATCTATGAATGTTACCTTATTTAGAAAAAAGGGTCTGTGCACATATAATTAAGTTAAGGATCTAGAGAGGAGATCATTCTGAATAAGTCTGATCCTTAAATTTAATGATGTGTCTTTATAGGAGAAGAGAAAAGAGAAGACACACAAAGGGGGAAACCATGTGAAGACAAAGACAGAGACTGGAGTTGTGTTGCCATAACCAAAGAACACCTGGAACCAGCAGAAACTGGAGGAGAAAAGGATCGTCTTTTAGAGCCTTTAAAGTGAGTATGGCCCTGCCAACCTCTTCTGTAAGAGAATACATTTCTTCTGTATTAAGCTATAAGTCTTTGGTCATTCATTATGGCAGCTGTAGAAAACTCATAGATACCTAATACTCCAGAACCATTATCGAAAAGTCCACTTTTCCTTATGTTTATCTACATCTGTTGGATTATCAGATGTGCTTATATACATGCATCTGTACCCGTTCTGTCCAACACACTCTAGTCTTCCTTTATATATAACATGATGTCTATGAACAAAATCACAAAGGATTGGCAAAAACCTCTAAGAACTAATAAAGAAATATAGCAAGGTCACAGGAAGCAAGATTTTATAGAATAATGGTTGCTTAGTGCTGTCTACATCCTAGTCCCTGCTACCAATTGCTTTACTTTGTTTGATAAAAAAAAAATAAATTCAAAAAATCATTGAAGATGTGGTTAAATTAAGGATTTTAAGATGAGAAAATGACCCTGGATTGTCTGGCTGGGCCCAATGCAATCACAAAGGATCATATAAGAAGGAGGCAGGAGGGTCAGTCTGAGAAATGAGATATGATGAAATTTGAAAATGTGACACTTCTTGCGTTATAGTGGAAGGGTCCCCAAACTAGCAATGAACAACTGGATTTTGAAATCTATCTATCTATCTATCTATCTATCTATCATCTATCTATCTATCTATCATCTATCTATCATCTATCTATCTATCTATCTATCTATCTATCTATCTATCTATCATCTATCTACAGACCACATATGGCAGCACTCTCACAAAAACTGAAATCTAAAAAGTAATTTGTGCATGTGGGAAACTTGAAAATTCTGATGGGAGAAACCAACAAACATTTGGATAAGTGGAGAGAGGTTCTATATTCATGGAATAGAAGGTTCAGTATTGTTAAAATACCATTTTTTTTCAAATTTTATATATAGATCTTACACAGTTCCAACCAAAATCCTAGCAAGAAATTATGTAGATATCAATAAACTGTTTCTAAAGTTTATGGGTGAAAAAACCTAGAATAGCCAATGCAATACTGAAGAAGGAGAATAAAGTTGGAGGACTCCATTACACAATTAGCCAGCTGCCTAATGAAGAGAGTATGGTACTGGCAAAATTATAGACACGCAGATCAAAAGAACATACTAGAGAGCGCAGAAACAGACCTACAAAAAGATAATCAATTAATTTTTGACAAATGAGCAAATGAAGTGGTGGAAGTATAGCCTTTTCAATAAATAGCACTGAAACAATTAGATGCCCCCATGAAAAAAAAAGCCTAGAAACAGATATTATATCTTTCGTCAATACTACCCCAAAATGGATGATAGACTTAAATGTAAAATGCAGGACTAAAAGCATGACTGATGAAAGAAATAGTTGATATGTTGGACTTTATTAAAATTAAATCTTCTGTTCCTTGAAAGATTCTGATAAAAGAAGGAAGACAAGCCACAGACAAGTAGAAAATATTTCAGAACACATATCTGATAAAGGGCTTCTATCCAAAATATAAAAAGAACTCGTAAAACTCAAGAATAAAACACCAACAGCTCAAAATAAAAACTTGTGCAAAAAGACCAGAAAAGGCACTTCAGCTAGGAAGATATACAAATGGCAGATAAGCATATGAAAGAATGCTAAACACCATGCCTCATTAGGAAATATAAGTTAAGACGATGAGATACTACCACAATATAATGGCTCTAATCCCAAATATGATATTACAAAATGTTGGTAAGGATGTAGCACAAAAGGAACCTCCAACCATTGCTGGTGGCCATGCAAAATCGTAGTCATTTTGGAACATAGTTTGGCAGTTTCATGCAATGTTGAAGGTAATCTTACCATATGATCCAGCAATCCCACTTTTAGATGTTTACCCGATGCATTTGAAAGTTTATGTCCGGACAAATAGCTGCACAGAAATATGTATAGCAGCTTTATTCATCATGACCCAAAATTTAAAGTAACCAAGATGTCTTTCAATAGGCGAATGGATAAACACATTGTGATTCATCCACACAATAGAGTATTATTCAGTGATAAAAAGAAATGCTTAAGCTGCAGAAAGACATGGATGAGCCTCAATGCATAGCGTTAAGTGAAATATTAGTCTGATAAATGATCAGTGATTCAATAATATGACATTCTTAAAAAGGCAAAACTAATACCAACTATAAAAATGTCAACCATTGTCAGATGATCAGTGGAATGGGAGGGAAGCTTGAGTAGGTGAAACACAGGAGATACTTAGAATGTGAAACAATCCTCTAATGTATGTGACATATTTGTCAGAAATCATTGAGCTTTATAGCACAAAGGTAAACTTAAGTTATGCATACATTTAAAACGATCATTTAGGGGTTCCTGGGTGGCTCAATGGGTTAGCGTCCAACTTGGTTTTGGCCTAGGTCATGATCTCATGGTTTGTGGGTTCAAGCCCCACATCAGGCTCTGCACTGACAGTGTGGAGCCTGCTTGGGATTCTCTCTCCCTCTTTCTCTCTCTCGTCTCTCTGCCTTCTTCCCCCACTGGTGCATTCTCTCTTTCAAAAATAAATAAACCTTAAAATTTTTTAAAAAATACAATAATCATTTAGGGAGTTGGGGGAGTCCAAGAATGAAATGCAGAATACACCACAAATACGTGAAATAATCTCATTGAACAAGATGAGGGGGGAATTTGCTGATCAAAGTAACTCTGAAATTGACTGGAATTTGTAAAACTAAAGACCAAAGAAACTATACATAAGCACCATAAAAAATCTAATTGACAAAGTTGTACCTGACAGAGATGTAGGTGAAAAATTCTGATACTCTTATATGTGTATACTGAAAATGAACAATTAAGTAAATGGATGGAAGACTGTAGGAATCGGGTTTCATCCTTTGAGTAGGAGTTTATAGACAATTAAATGAAGGCAGCTAGAACGATCCATATTTTATTTAAAAACAAAATGACATGTTTTTTCCCCTGATTTTAATATTAATTACAATTGCAGAGTAATAATTACTTCTAAACTTAGTGCTTTAAAACAATAATATCTATTATCCCACAGTTTTTGTGGGTCAGGAGTCTGAGTGCAGCATTGTTGAGATTTACAGCTCAGCGTCTCTCACAAGTTATCAGCCAGACTGAAGTGAACTCAAGGCTCACTGGGGGGAAAATCTGCTTCCAAGCTTGTGTGGGGCTCCTCGGAGGATTCAGATTCTTTAAGCCTTTGGACTGAGCGTCTCAGTTCCCTACTAACTTTTGGCTGGAGTCTACACTCCCTTACTTGCCACATCGATATCTCCATAGGTCAGCTCACAACATGGCAGCTTAATTATATTAGATGTAACCCTGGACTGCTGCATCTATATGTACATGAGCAGCAATTCATCTGTGCTAAAAAACTAAAACAAGTTATTATATTTCTTGTTTTTAAACATAGAAAAGCTAATCCTATACACTGTCTATATAAATTTGCATATGATTAAATGAGCCTATGTAAAATTGTTGAAAGATACACATCAAAAGTGTAAATATTGATGAGATTGGTCTAATTTTCAACATCTTCCTAGTTAAATGATGGATATTGAATATAGAAATTCTAGAGATTCTTATAATGTTATTTTCTTCCAGAAAGATTTAGTTTTCTTATTGTAGTCAGATAATTTATTCACTCATAATCCTGATCTAGTAAATGCTGGTCTACTTAGGGTTCACTCTTACTTCTAGGGGATAATTTTCTGGTGTCATTCTTGATTTGTTCCAAGGCTCACTCCATTCAAATCTATTTTTTTCTACAACACCCTGAGAGTGTTACACTCTCTGCTTATGTTTTTTATATTAGTTTTCCATTGTTGCGTGAAAGTTACCACAGGCTTAGCAGCCTAAATAATACAAATGTATTCAACAGTAAGAAACCAAATTACCCAATTGAATTATAGGAAAACGATCTCCAGAGACACCACGCCAAAGAAAATACACATTTGGCAAATAAAGATAATGGTTACCCAAAGATGTCCATTTCTTACTTCCTGACATCTGTGAATATGTTTCCTCATTTGGCACAAAAGACTTGCAAATATGAACAAATTAAGGATCCTGAGATGGAGAGATGATTTTAGACTATCTGGTTGGGCTCAATGGAATCACACGTGTTCTCAAGAGAAGGAGGGCAGTGGTGTCAGTGAGAGAAGGGGATGTGAAGATAGAATCAGAGGTCAAGTGATGTGACTGCTGAAAGACATCACTACTCAAGGAATGTGAATGGCCTCTGAAAGCTGGAAAAGGCAAGGAAATGGATTTTCCCCCAGAGCTTCCAGAAGGAATGCAGCTTGGCCAACACCTTGATTTTAACTGCATAAGACCCAGTTTAGACTTCTTGCCAGGACAGGAAGATAGCACATCTGTGTTATTTTAAGTGACTAGAATTGTGCTAGTTTGTTACAACGGCAGTAGGAAATACATACGTACTGTGTCTCCAGGATCTTGGTGCCTCAAGTCCTGCTTTTCTTCCTATCTCTCAATCTCATTCTCTTTCTCTCTCTCCCTCTCCCTGTACTTTATGTACCTCTTTACATGTTCTCATCAGAAGGTTTGTCAAATACTAGCTACTTCTTCCTATTGGGAGGGGACGTCTCAAATAGACTGAAAATGCACAAATAATTCATCCCATAATCTTTGTAATATAAGTCTCCCCCTTGAGCTACCAAATCAGGATAAAAATAAATACTTTGCTAGGTGACACTGTGGATTATATGGATTCAGGTATTAAACTGTAACAACCATGCAGCACGGAGAGATACATGTTGAGAGGTCAGTTTTGAAGTTAGGCTCTCTAGTGAAGTAACACACCTGTTTTGAAGTTTGGAAAAGTAAAATACATACCTCAGTAAGATTAAAAAAAATATCTAGGGACGCCTGGGTGGATCAGTTGGTGGAACTTGAGCTCCGGTCATGATACCATGATTCGTGAGTTCGAACCCTGCATCAGGCTCTCTGCTGTCAGCATGGAGTGCGCTTCGAGTCCTCTGTCTCCCTCTCTCTCTGCCCCTCCTCTGCTCTCTCTCTTTCTCTCTCAAAAGAAAAAAAAAAATCTGGCTACTCATTGTCTTCAAAAGACGTTTGTGAATAGGTGGAAATAAAACTAAGAAACAACAAAACTCAAAGAATACCATAAAATATTATGGAGTCTTCCACACGAAAGACTGATATAACAGGATTTGATTTTGCAACCATGTAAAGGACGCCATTGTGACAAATCTTTTCGGAAAATGGGTCTTTTTCTACACTGAGTGCATATACTTTTTGTATTTGTAATTCTTGCTCTATTTTGAATTTTATGATATAAAATCAATGTACTATGTGCTTCCTGGGGAAAAAGGCAGGAACTCTAAACACGCTAAATTATTGCCATATACAACTGAAGTTTTAATAAGTGATTATTCAATTAGGTAAACTGGAAAATTCTATACACTATAAAAAGTGTAATTTATCTTAGCACCATTTTAATAGTAATTTTTATAGTCCTGCACTTTGAAAATTAGTAATCCATGTATGATGTAGATTTAGAACCAGAAAATATAAATCATGAGACCATGACAGTTCCCTGCTAAGCCAGATAACAGAGAATTGATTATAATTGAGAAAAATAAGTTTATAGGCGGACGTGGGGTGAAGATAGTTGCATTTGAAATTGCGTGCATATGAAGAGATGAAAGGCAGGATATGAATGAACTGGCGTCTGGATAATAAAATATTCAGAAAGTGCTTAAACATATCAAAAAATTAAAAAATGTAAATACACAGTAGTTATGATAAATATTTTATTTATTTTTTTTATTTAGAGTCCTATTCAACATGTTATATTTGTATTGGGCCCACACTCAAAAACAACCCGATTTTCTCCTCCCAAATGACCTATTTCCTTCTGCGGTTCTTTATCTAACAAGGAGATGTTACATTTTCCTATAACTAGAAATATACAAAATAAAGTATTCCCAGTTTTCCTCTGTCCATGGAAGCAAAACATGCACATACACCTACACAGAGAGAGAGAGACAGACAGATGGACAGAGACAAAGAATAGGAAAGGTCTATTATTTTAATTTTTGCTAGAGATCCTTTAAGAAATGATTGTATTCACTGCTGCCATTGCCCAAACTATGAAGAAGTACAGATTGCTCTTTCTATATTTTATATTGTATTTCCTTTATCTGTACTCCAAATTTCACCTGTCTGTACTCTGCCCAAATGCAAAATCCTGTCAGGCCATGCATCCTTTAGCATAGACTACTCTTATTCAATTGTAACTGTAAGTCTGATCATTCTTCGCTAGGGCCGTTACATCAATTTGTCTCCTATTAATTTCCTATTCATATGCTGTATTATTTATATATTTTAAACAATTCTTCCGGAAGTCTCCCATTTTGTCCCTTGGTGCAGACGCATGCATCTGATTAATGCGATGGCTATCATTTTGATTACAGACCTCTCTACTAGGGTAACTGTCTTTTTTTTTTTTAATAAAAATCTATGCATTGATTCTTTCCTTTAAGATTATAAGTGAAGTTATTTTACTTGTAATTCCACCTGTACAAGTGGTAAAAATCTCGAGTCTCATTGTATTACCAACGAGGTTTAGTTTATGAACAAGAAATCTCTTTATATGAGCTGTTGTTGCCTGGCAACATCTGGAGAAAGCTATCTGTAGAGCTAGTAAAAACACCAAGTGCAGCATTGTCTGGTAAGGCCCATTATATCCTACATTTTCTGAATGAGTTGTAATACAGATGGCTTTCATTGCATAATTTCAAAATCTGGGTAATAAGACTTTGATTATTAAATTGCAATAGAGTTTACTTCTCCATGAGAAGATACACAGAGAGTAAGCATGCTCTTCAATTTTATTTAATTCCTTTAAATTCAGTCAAACAATGTGAACATTGGTTACAAACATCTAGTCTATGGAAATTCCATTTGCATTGACATTTGGAAAGCTTAAAAACCTGACGCAAGTTGTGTACGTTGCCACAATAGAAAATAACTGACACTTGGAAATATCTTTTCAAAAGCATTTAAATCATTAGAATTAGAAGGTCATGAGGGACTTTAAGAGATTGATTAACTCATCCTTTTGCCATCTGGTGCATATTCTGTTCTATACAGGTGAATACATGTTCTGTTCCATTAAAAAAAAAAAAACATAAGGAGCATGCATGGTCTTGTTTTACAATCTCCTTTAACAACAATTTAATGCAAAAATTTCACCAGTAACATCTTGTAATAACTAATTTCAAACTTAGAAATGTAAATGTATTGCTATGCTCCTACCTATATATTGTGTATCACACCTGACATCTGCTTGGGAGGTATAGGAAGAACTTCACAGAAGAGGGAATATTTGAAATGTACCCAGAATTTAGTGTGGCAAAGTGTATTTACTAAGACTTGTTGTTCCTCTTGGTAGGTACGTGGCCAGGTTATACTGTCAGTCTCTATTGAAACCAAGTGTAACCATGTAACTGAGTTGTTGACAATGAAATGAGAGGAAAAAAATGATAAGGTACAACTCCAGGTCTGGTCCATGAAAGGGCGGGCCTACGCCGGCCGACTCCATCTTGTTCTGTGTTCTCCACCTTGAGTGACTATGTCCCCGACATGACCCCTTTTCCGGGAAAATCACAGAAACCTCAGACCTCGCCTCCTCCCCTTGAGTAACCTCCCGCTCACCCATTCCAACTTCCTGATCAAAACACGCCCAGCGACCTGCATAACAGGACTCCGACCCTTCCCCAGCCAATCGGCCGAGGCCACGACCCTTCCCCAGCCAATCGGCTGAGGCCACAGCCATTACCTCACCAACTGCCCCTAGACCCCTATAAAACCTTTGTGCTTTTGAAACTCGCTCTCTCTCCCTGGTATCTCACCGCTGCGTCGGTGCAGGTAGGGGATTGAGCTCGAGCTAGCTCGAATAAAGGTTCTTTTGCTTTTGCATCGGACTCGGCTCCCTGGTGGTCTTTGGGGATCACGAATTCTGGGCATAACAGTCCATAAAACCCTCACATTCCTTTCCTCTCCACTGACTTGATACAGATGAGGAAGTCATGAATTGAAAATGGCAGAACCATATGACTAAAAGGAGACTGGGTCCCTGAATTTCCTTGTATAGGAGAGCTGCCTTCCAACCTGGGACACCTATTGGGAGGCTTACCATGAAGATGAATAAACTATTGTGTTAAACTACTGACATTTTGTGTCTTTTTTCTTGTACAGCAATTGCCTTAATGTGACTTTATTTAACATCTGTAAGAAAGATTTGGACAGAGGACACCTAAGTGGCGAGAGGAGTTAAGACAAAAGATGGGTCCAGCACAACATAACAATGGTGCAGAAACAGGAGAGTGCAAAGCATACATGTAGAATCTCAAGTAGTCTGAATGTACTCTTAGACAGTTGTAGGGAGTAATGGAAGATAATAATAGAAGAAAGTATGTATATTGGGGCCATATTTTGGAAGACTTCAGGTGTCAAGCCGAGGCCCTTGACATAATCTGGGAAGTAATGGGGCTCATAATAAAGGCTCAACAGCCAAAGAAAATGCACAATTTGAATTGTAGCATATGCCTATTAATCTAGCAGCTATAAATAACCTGGTCTAGAAGTAGGGCATGATAAAAATCTGCAGTAATAATCACAAAGTAAAACCGTGCAATGTGAATAGATCAAGTGAAGGAACATGGTGTTTCTGAGATAGAATTCGTAAGTGTGGCAATTGTTTCGTTATGAAGGTACAAGGCGAAATAGCAATACTAATAACTGTATAAGCTGATGCTTCTGTTCTTACTACTGGCCATTTTATATGGGTTGTCTTCCTTAATCATCACAATAATCCTACAAAATAAACATTGCTCCTATCTTGCAGAGAGAATACAATTTAGAGAGGTTTAACAGACAGTCAAAAATCACATTAGTTGTAAATGGAACAACCAGGATTTAAAAGAATCTAATGTTAGACCCTTGGCTCTTAAATGTAACTTCAAATCCAGACTGTGAGAAGTATGAAAAATTACTAATATGTGAGAGATATTTGCTTGTTTTGGTAAATTTTTATATTGATATCATTTTGAATTCATAGACAAATTGCAAGAATAGTACAGGGCGCTTCAATATAGCCATCATCCAAATTCATCACCTATTTATACTACACACACTATATACAGAATGACTTTTGTCTCTTTCTCTCGCTCTCTCTCTCTTTTTTTTTTTCATTTGTTAAGAGTGAAATGACTAGGATATTTACATACTGACACCAGAAGAGAGTTGGAATTTCATTTGTGATTGACCTTTTCGAAAGAGTTCAGTTCTAGAGATAACGGTATGTAATAAATTACTATAGATAGAGATTGGTAAAATTGGCAAAATAAATCAGATTCCTGAGTAAGAGGAGGGTAGAGGATAAAAAAAGAGAGAAAGAGATAATTTACTAGCAATAGGATAATACTGTGTAACAAATGTCCAGAGAGGAAAAATTACAGAGGTATAATCATAACGTTAAATTTAGGGAAGATCAAGAGATCTAGGAAAAGTTAGAATTTAATGTTCAGAAGGTTTTCAGTGACCTTCAATACAACATTTTGGGTAGCATACTGAAAAGAGAAACTAAATTACAAAGGTTAAGGGGAACAATCAGTGAGGAAAATGAAAATAAATATGAGAAAAGTGCTGATCATGTGTCAGTAGTCAAAACCTTTAATTTCATCTTCTGTGATTTTGCTATTCATATTCTTTTATTCATCTAGTAGGCTTCTGTGTCAAAAATTTGCAAAAACACTTTGGAGTGGCCAGGCAGGGGGTTTGGGGTGGGGTGTACATGGTGCTGGTCTTCCCAGGGATCATCTCTTCCATCTGTAAGGGACCGGGTTGAGGCAAAGGGAGAATTCATCTTTCCAGGAGCACACGCAAGTCTTTGGATGACCCATCACCCCTGGTGAGAGTGGTGCGGGGGATGAAGTTGGACAATTTTTCAGGAGCAGATTCCCTCCTGTGTAAATGAGCAGGATGGGGTTTGGCCCACGTATTTTACTCCCTGGATACTAAAATAAAGAACTTTGAATGTGGATTATGTTGGAAATATTTGTAACAGAAATGTAAGCATATGGATGGATATATTTTATGAATATATTTATGAATATGGATATATTTTATGAATATGGCTATACTTTATGAATATATTTACGAATATATACCCATTAGGGATATATGGGTAGGTGTATATTTGCATTGTGACTCGAGATAAAAGAACACTTTTATTTTCCATGTCTGAAGTGAGTGAATTCATTTTATGACTTAGATAAATAAGCTCAATTGCATTTAAGAACAATTTTATAATTTCAGTTAAATAAGTTCAAATTTCCTTGTAGGTACATTTTGCCTGAATTGCATTTATTACAGGATTATTTCTATTAACTATAAAAAAAACTTTGTAGATAAGAGTTGCCAAACTTGGAGAGTCCACTGCTCCTCATAAAAATTTCACGGAAAAACGCTGTAAATAATAATAATAATAGTAATAATAATAATAATGCTAATAATAATAAATATGATGAAACTTGAGATCTGAGATCTTTTCCTTCATCTGGTTGTTTTTCAAAGGGATACTTTATCCATGTTGCCTCCATAGTCATTAGAATAAGGATACTTTCTAATTTTTTTTATTTTTTTTTGCTTCCATTTCCTTATGTTGAAATGGAAACAATGCTTGTAACTAATTCTTAGGGTTACTGAAAGGTTAAACAACATCCCATTTTGGAACAGTGTCTTCTGCCATCTCCAATTTATGATAACCTTCTTCCTTGTTAAAGTACCTAATTTGAAAAAAAATATTTATTTTATTTTATTTCTTAATTAAAAAAAATGTTCATTTATTTTGAGAGAGAGCGTGAGGAGGGGAGGGATAGAGAGAGAGGGAAAGAGAATCTCAAACAGGTTAGCGCTGTCGATGCAGAACCCGACATGGGGCTCAATACCACAAACTGTGAGATCATGACCTGAACCAAAATCGAGTTAGACGCTTAACCCACTGAGCTACCCAGGTGCTCCTTGAAAGATATTTTAATTGTGCAGTATCGAAAGCTCAAGAATAAGTTATCTACTACCCTTACTGGTAACCCCAGTAATGCCTGTCTTAAAATCACACCCCTGGAAGGCTAATCCACTTTGCAAAAAGCAACCAGTGAAAACTTCAACTAACATTTATTTATTTAAATTAGCATACGTATCATTGCATCCTTTGCCGTGTATGTTAATTTCTCCCCCACCCTCACCACCATAAAATGGAAACCACACAAGTTATACAACTTACTTCGTAATGTTATTTTGTAATTTTGGACAAGTTATAATAGTGATATCAAAGCGATCTCATTTAAATTACCACCTAGTCTGGCTTAAAAAAGCTATGGCATCTGACTCATACTCCTGTGGACTCCAGGGAGGGAGGAAAGAGACACATGTCTAGTAACTGCTTCTCCTCCATGAAAGCCCCAATTAGGAGCTCTCCTATGGGAAAGAAAGAATAACAGTAACATCAAACACAGTGTCTTGATCATGGCAGATCATCATTAGTTTTAAGAGATCAGTGTTTGTGATTGTGTCTGTGTATTTATTTAAATCTGGGGCCAGGGAAAGGCAACACACCTCCCAAAATTGACCAGGTTTTCTCTCAGATTTTGTCTTTCTTCTCTCCCTTTATTTTCTCCCTTCCTCCTATTTCTCCCTACTTCCTCCCCTGACCCTTTTGTTTGAGGGGGGAAGCAGAGAGGACTAAAGCTTTGAACCTAAGCCACCACTATCCTGTGCATTAAGACAGAGATAGATGTTTAGGCTTTCTTGTTAGTTCTCTGCACATTAAAGTATCTCTATGACTGTTAAATATTGAGACCTTAAGAGATGAAATTTCATTGAAATGGAAGCAATGATACATATGTTAATTTAAATAGATAAATGTAAGTAAAAGTTTTCACTGGTTCCTTTTTGCAAAGTGGATTAGCCTTCCTGAGGTGTGATTTTAAGACAGGCTTTACTGAGGTTAACATTATGGACAGTTGATAACTTATTCTTGAGCGTTCACTACTGCTCAATTACAATATCTCTCAAGGAGCACTTGAGTGGCCCAAAATAGTCTTCTATCACTTTCTATATTTAAAATGTATTTAACAAATATAAAAACTGATTGCCAACACTTGATAAGGATACAGAAAGTTTTACTGAACATTCATCAAAATTTTAATTTCAAGTGCATTTTAAACTACAATAATTTGCAAATAAATTTTATTATTTGATACAACTTGCAAATAAAGAGTACTGGTAAATGAAAATGTTTCAATATAAAAATTTTATTATGTAATCATAATATTATATATAATATCATATCTGAATGTGAATTATGAAAATATGTTTGGTGTTATTGACCCCTTAATGCATTACGGTTGCTCTCAGATCATTACACTATAGTTTGTTGAATGCTTTTTCTATAGGTTTAAACTCCCAATGGTCAGAATGTTTATAGCAGATTTATTGCAAAGTGGCAAGTTACCTTGATAATACATGTTGAAATTCTGCTAACATTCCTTTCATGCAGAGACTCTCATTGGGACTAACATATGTCACAATTCAAAAACCTAAACTGAATTCTATTTAAACCTACTGGTTCTGAAGGAGAAAGTATTCAGGTGTTTATTTGCAGCACTTCTGGGAGAAGTGCCAAACCCCCAGAACATTAGTATTCCTGCAACTTTACATTTTCTTTCTAGAAATTGTCCTTGTGGAAAATGTACAATAGTGTTAAAATGTTAGGTAAGTAGACCACATACATGGTCACATCTGTAATGATTTACTGAGAGATAAGAAAAAAGTAGATGAACAAGTGGACAATAAACATTTAATATAAAAGGAAAACATGATCTTATTGTGTTTTTATTAGCATATATATTTCAGAATGATTGTGCTGCCCCTATGATTGAAATACCTAGATAGTATTAATACTAACATTAATAATAATAATACCGAAATCTGACTATATGCCACATGTTTTATATCCATTCCCTATTTTATGGTCATATAATACTTGGAAAGTAAATTACCCATCTACTGAATGGTATAAATATTATCATTTTGAACACCAAGTCTCATCCAGAAGGATGAAGGGATTGACGTTTGTAATCAAAGTGTCATTAAAGTGAATGGTCATAGGGGCACCTGGGTGGCTCAGTTGGTCAAGCGTCCGACTTCGGCTCAGATCATGACCTCTCGGTTCCTGAGTTCAAACCCCGCATCAGGCTCTGTGCTGATGGCTCAGAGCCTGGAGCCTGTTTCAGATTCTTTGTCTTCCTCTCTCTCTGACCCTCCCCCGTTCATGGTCTGTCTCTCTCTGTCTCAAAAATAAATAAACGTTAAAAAAATTAAAAAAAAGTGAATGGTCATAAAGAATAAAATAATCTGGGGTAAACTACATGACTAGAAAGAGGTGAGGAAATGAAATGCTTCAAGGATACTGAAGGCTGCTTTGGAAGGCAAGACGGCAATAATTTGAGACACTAGGAAATCGGTTGGCTTGTGTGTATATCAGCAGGTGTTTCTGTGGGTATAAAAGTGGGGAGATAAAAAATATAATTGAACACATTTTTATATTATATTCTCCTTACAAGTTATTTAACTTGCTTATGATTATTACTTCTTATTCTAGTATAGCGGACACACAATAATTGCTTATATTTAAGGGAACTGTGAGCTCATCTAATTCTGGCACTGAGTTCTTTCACTTTTCTTTTATGTTCGATGTTTGTCAATGCCTGCCTGCCCAGTGACTGACACATACTAATTGATGTTTAACACTCTTTTGCGAACTGAGATCAAATAAAGCAAGCACCAAAGGACAACTACAATGGTAATAAAAGACACGGAGAGAAAGGACGGAATTTTGTGCTTGGAGAGAGAAATTATAGCCTTTGAGAATCATAGACGTAGAGATATTTTCTTTGAGAATGGGACATGGCCATACTGTTAAGTGACAGTACAAAAAAGGACAAAATCCTTTTTAGAAAGGTGCTAAGTCTCTACCAGCACTTCCATTACTTATCACGTCAACTAAACCAGCTAAGCATTAACAATTCTACTTACGTATATGCAGAAAAGGCTGGTAGAATTAAATAATTTTCTAAATACAATTTAGCTAGTTTTTGTTGAAAATAGTGAACTTGAAGCAATTTGCCTACCTACAGTGAAATGTAAATATGGTTTCTCTCTCAGTATAAATCAGGTTTTGACTTTGAGCATGAATATCCTTAAGTTACTCATTCAAAATCAGGTCTTCAAATATTGTACTCCTAAAAATATTTTCTTTAATTTTAACATGTAATCACAAGGTGTTCTAGGCCAAGAAATAGATTGAGCATTGGAAATTAGTCTCATAATTACTCAAGGTGAAAAAATCCTTTCAAACCTATATTATATTGAAATTGACTTGTCACTTCATCTTCTTTCCTTGCACTTGGGTAAAGCCCTCATGAATGCATTTTGGAAATGGATTTCCCACAAGAGCTGTTCTCTCATTTGTCACAGGAAAAAAAAAAAGCCAGACAATATCCAACTTAAACATCTGCTTCATGTTGAGGATAAAATTCAGTCAAATAAATTTCACTCATTTTTCTTTTTGCACATTTGATCATATTTCTAAATGGAACCAGAGGAATTAAGGATAGTTTCTAGTCAGATCTAATATTTATAACATTTTTTTCTTTATACTCTGAACTGGTTATAGATTCCACCGTACATGTGTGCCTGTGTGTACATAAATCTTTCACTAATGGGTTATAGGAACTTTAAATATTGTGAGTGGATTGATTTGTTGATTGTTACATCTTTGATTCAGGTCATAATTATTAAAGAGCCCTTAAACCATTACAAGTATAGAATATTTATTTCCTGACCTGCAACTGTGCTTTTAATCCCTTAGGTCAATGGTGGCTCAGGTTTTGTTCTTATTACGCTCCTATGCCCTCAGAGTGGGTTACCCATTTTCATATTTTACTAGCTTGTTTTCTTCATTCTTCAAATACAGTTTTAAAATACAATCAAAGAATTTTTCAAGCATCTTATAAAAGCACTCTAGAGACAGGCAGGTTTACCAGGTTTAATAAACTTTATTCAATGAAGTTTCAAGAGAAATAAATCTTTGGGGGTTCCAGACGGTTGGTGAACCATTGTGAAATCATTAGCACCTGCTTTCACACTATATGTAGAGTGTCCCTGCATTTGTGCCCATTTGCCAAAGGCAAGAACAGTTTTATATATATATATATACATATATATATATATAATTTTTATATATATATAATTATATATATATATAATTTATATATATATATATATATATATATATATATATATATATATAAATGTCCTTAGGACTATTATTAAAAATGGTTTGGTACTCAGACATACTTTTGTTTTCCTTTCTGTGAAGAAAACAGCTCACAGTTATGTTATATAGAATGTCCTTTAAGCCAGTTTTTCTATTTTAACATGTAGAAAACATATTTTTACCAGATAGCTTTATTCCTCTGGGACAAAATATTTTCTCAGGGCCTGTCAAGGTCACAAGAGTCAGACCCCTACTGTTGTAAGGATCTCAGGGGCCTCTCTGACCATCAGAGCTGTCAGTTTTCTGTCTTTAGAAGGGGCCCTGCGGGTGGCAAGACCACTGACATCACCCAAGAGCTGGCTTCACAGGAAGAGGAACAGGTGTCTTTGTGTTGGAGAGTACAGAGGCACTGTGGCCCCCAGGATCCCTGCCAGTGATCTGGTCTCTAACTAAACAGCCCAGCCCCAGGACGGGCTAATTGCACCCTGCCTGTTAGAATCACGCGGCGCGTGCCTATAGTTTGCATCTGCCACACAGGCCTGTCCAAGTCCGTGCCCTTCGGGCCTGTGGAGCCTGGCCCCGGCTGCCCATCTGGCCTTCCTCCATCCACCTGGCCTTCCTCCTGGGGCATAGGGGGATCCCACACTGCACTCCCGATGAGATGCTGGTAAAGACACGAGAGCCAGATCCCGTTTGTCCCCGCTGTGTGTATTGGTACCAGACTCGTCCTCTCTGGCAATAGGGCTCCCAGTTGCTTGTTTTCTTCTTCTTTTTTTAATGTTTTTTTTTTTTTTTTTAATTTATTTTTGAGGGAGACAGAGACAGAGCACGTGCACAAGCGGAGGAGGGGCAGAGGGAGAAGGAGAGAGAGAATCCCAAGCAGGTTTGGTGCCGGCAGAGAAGAGCCCTACATGGAACCCGTGAGATCATGACCTGAGCCCAAACCAAGAGTCGGATGCTTAACCGATGGAGCCACCCAGGTGCCCCTACTTGCCTCTCTTCTGAGGACGGCACCAGCCAGTTCATTCCTAATCCCATGAGATGGGGCTTTGTTTTGAAAGTGTGGTGGGCTAAGACTTAGGCAATTTATGCCTCTCTCTGGGGCCCCTCTCGACTTGCTGCCCCTGTAGCAGGTCCTCGGTTGACTCCCCACCACACACACCTGAAGCAGCAGAGTGCATCTAGAAGGCTCCACTGGAGTCCTGCCTGCTTTCCTTGGCAAGTCCACCATCCACCCCCTCTGACCAGAACCCAGCCCAGAACCCAATACCTTCACTGTGTTCAAAAGTGAAGAGGAAACATGATGAATCTTAGCATCGACAAAGCAAACAAAACCCCAAACATAGAAATATCATATTCAAACTTCAAAACCAAAAAGAAAAAGAGGAACTCTTGAAAGAAACTGAAGAAAAAAATGAATCTATAAAACATCACGAATAAGAATCACAGTGGTTTTTTTATAAATGATCTAAGCAAAAAAGATAGTGGAGTGAAATATTTAAGTATCAAAAGAAAAAAAAACATTAACGTAGAATTCTATATTCAGTGGAATTACACCTCAGAAAGGAAAGAGAATAGATACTGTCTGAGGCAAACAAAATCTAAGGGAGTTCATTGCCCAAAGACATGTTCTAAAAGAAATCTTTTTTTTTAATTTAAATTTTATTTAAATTTTAGTTAGTTAACATACCCTGCAATATGGTTTTCAGGAGTAGAATTCAGTGATTCATCAACACCCAGTGCTCATCACAAGTGCTCTCCTTAGTACCCATCACTCATCTAGCCCATCTCCCACCCACCTCCCTCTGACAACCCCCAGTTTGTTCTCTATCATTAAAAGTCTCTTGTGGTTTGTTTCCCTCTCTTCTCTCTCCACTTTTCCATATGTTCCTCTGTTTTGTTTCTTGATTCCATATATGAGTGAAATCATATGGCATTTGTCGTTCCCTGATTGACTGATTTCACTCTGCATAATACATTCTAGCTTGATCGTCATTGTCCTGCAAGAAATCTTAAAAGAAGTTTTTAGGCAGAAGAAACTGGAAGCTACATAAAAAGTAAAGCGTGTTGGAGAAGAAATAAATGAAGGTAAAATTACAATCTTGTATTTTTCAGTCTTAAATGTCATCACATATACAAAATTAAAATATATAAAACATTTTTTCAGCAGTTAATAGTGCACCTAAATTCAATGAACAAGATATATTGGTTTAGGAATCTACTTGTTGGGATATGTGTGACTTAAATGTATTTTAAGTAAATTAATTATACCAATGACAACATAATAGGTGCTTCTGGAATATTTTTAAGAATAAGTGCACACAACTTGAAAAATAGAATTACGGCTTCATATTGTCACATCCTACATTGGATGGAATTATGAAATACACTTATGCACATTCTTTTTTATAAGACGATACTTCAAATCTGATTTTAGAGAACTAAAATAAAAAGGTAAATGACCAGCATAATATTGAACATTATTATAATCTGGAATTACAGTTTCATTTTTTTTCAACTTCAAAATTGTGCCGCAAACATTTGAATAATTTGAAAATCTCTGTCATCCTTATATCTTCTTGGTCTAATTCATGTTAAAAAATACTTGTTAATGAATTCAGGACCAAGTGCATATAATCACAGAGTACTAATTAAGATTTCTATTATCATTAATAGGAGTAAACACACAAATCAGGAGAAAATGGATCCTTATATTCTAAACTTTGAAGTTTATATTAGAAATAAATTAACCATAAAATTAGAATCCAGGCAGCCTTCTCAAGAAACAGTCTTAAAGGTATTATAAAGTAGTTAAAAGGCAGTATTTCCTTAGGAATTTAAGCAGAGACACATAAGTCGAACAAGGGAATTTAAAAAATTGGGCAAGATTTAGATTCCCATTAAAATTAACCTTTGCTTAAGTTTCCTGGAAAGTGAATTGGACTCACTGTAATTGTTACTATACTATAATTAAAAGAACAGACAAAATCCATTTACTCCCTAGTCACCAAAAACCTAGATATTCATGGTACTCTTTCCAAAATGGCTGTCATCACAATTACTTTCCTAAAGAAGGAAAAAAATAAATTCTTTGAAGAACATAGGGAGTAATATAAAAGAAAGTAGATTAAAAATGCAGACAAAAATGCATGTTTAAAATTTTTAAATTTTTAATCAGGAGGGATTTTTTTATTATTCAGTCCTTTTAAAATTTTAATGTGGAGATAAATGTATATAGGCATGTGAAAAATTCAGACACTGCATTTCACAAAATAATTAGAAAAGAAGGATCATATAGAAAGATAAGATCCTAAGAATATGTGAACATTAACCTCTTTTGGAGTGAAAATGTGAAAATAAAAATCTTAACATGAGCCACAAAACATTCTCAAGAGTTGTTTGCAAAATTTAAGATCATGACCTAAAATGCTGACTATCATACGTATCCAGATATATGTTGTAAGTCATGGCTAACTTATATTCTTATCTCTAATAAAAGAAATATTTTAAGACCTTATACTTTAAATTTCTTCCATATATCATTTTAATTTGATCTAATAAAAACTAAGGCATACTTTAATTTCAAAACAGCTATTTTCAGACTTTGCGAGACCAAATTTGAACCACTCAGTTCAGAAATGTACCTTTCTTTAAGTTTTTACTTTTATTACAGCAATTAAAAAAAACCTGAATTGTTAAAAGCAGATTTAGGTCAATAGCAAAATTGAGAAGAAGGTACAGAGATTCATCATATATCCCCTGCCTCCACACATGCATAATGATTTTCATTATTAACATCCCAAACAGAGCGTTACATTTGTTGTAGCGGGTGAACCTGCATTGACATCCAAGCCTGTCTTATAATTACGGTTCACTCTTGGTGTTGTACATTCTATGGGTTTCGACACATATACGATGACATGCATCCACCATTATGGTGTCCTGCAGAATATCTGCACTGCCTTAAAGATTCTCTATCCTCCACCTATTCATCCCTTCCTACACCCCCACCTTCTGTCAACTAATTTCTTTGCTGACTTCATGGTTGTGTTTTTTCTAGAATGTCATATAGGTGGAATCTTATAGTATGTAGCCTTCTCGGATTGGCTTCTTTCTTTTAAAAATATGCACAATTGCCCTTTTCACTTACTAATTGGAAACATTAAGTTTTCTTTATGTCTGATCATGGCTTGATAGCTTTCCCTCTCTGTCTCTGTCTCTCTCTCTTTGTGCTGAATAATATTCCATTGCCTGGATGTACCACAGTTTATTTATTCATCCACCTATGGAGGGACATCCTTATGGCTTCCCACTCTTTACAATTGTAAATGAAGTTGCTATAAACAACTGTGCGCAGGTTTTAGGGTGGGCATAAGTTTCAAGCTCTTTGGATAAATACCAAGAAGCATAACTGCTGGATCATATGGTAAGAGTATGCTTAGTTTTATAGGAGATCATCAAGTGGTCTTTCAAAATGTATTTATTATGTTGTGCTCTCAGCAGCAATGAGCGAGAGTCCCTGTCGCTCTGACTTGTCACTGGCATTTGTTGCTGCAACTGTTCTGAATTTAGACCCTTCTAATAGGCCTGCCGTGGAATCTCATCTTTGTTTTAATTTGACCTTTGAGGGAGCATATTTTCATGTTTGCCATCTGGATATCTGTCTGGTAAAGTGTTTGTTAAAGACTTTGACCCATTATTAATTGGGTTGTTTTCTTCTTATTAAATTTTAAGAGGTTTTTGTCTTTTGTTTTTGTTTTTTGTTTTTTTGCTTTTTTTTTTTTATATTTTGGATAATGAACCTTTATCAGATGTGTCTTTGCAAATATTTTCTTCCAGTCAGTGGCTTGTTTTCTCATTCTCTTGGCATTGTCTTTTGAAGAGCATATGTTTTCAATTTTAATGAGGTCCAGCTTATCATTCTTTCTTACATGGGTTGCATCTTTGGTGCTGTGTTTAAAAAGACATTACAATACCCAAGACCATCTAGGTTTTCTCCTATGTCATCTTCCAGAAGTTGTATAGCTTTCCATTTTACATTTAGGTCCATGATTCATTTGGAGTTATTTTTTTGTGAAGTGTGTAAGATTTGTGTCTAGATTTATTATTATTATTATTATTATTATTATTATTATTATTATTTGCATGTGGATATCCAGTTGTTCCAGCACCATTTATTGCCTTTGCTTTTTTGTAAGAGATTAGTTTACTAAGTTTAAAAGGGTCTATTTTTGGACTTTCTATTCCATTCCATTTATCTATTTTTTTTTTTCCAATACCACAATGTCTTGATTATTGTAGCTTTTGTAGTAAGACATGAAGGCAGGTAGTGTCAGTCTCCCAACTTGGCTGCTCTCCTGCATTATTGTGTTGGTTATTCTGTCTTCTGCCTCTGTATATAAACTTCAGAATCTGTCAATGTCCAAATCAAAACCCTACTTGCTGGAATTTTAATTGGATTACATTGAATCTACAGAACGAGTTGGGAAGAACTGATATCCTGACAATACGTTTTTCCTCCATGAATATTTTCATTTTAGTTTTTTTTTATTTAATTCATCAGAGTTTTATAGTTTTCCACATATAAATCTTGTACATATTTTATTAGGCTTACACCTAAGTATTTTACTTTATTGAGCGGTGATTACATGGTATTGTGTTTTAAATTTTAAATTCTACTTGTTCGTTGTTGTTATATAGTAAAACAATTGACTTCAATAGATTTAATTTCTTTAATAGATACACACTGACTCAGATGATCTATTTCTTCTTGTGTGAAATAGGGCACATTGTATCTTTCAAGGAATTGATCCATTTTATCAAGGTTACTAAGGCGTAGAGTTGTTCATAGTATTCCTTTATTATCCTTTAAAGCCCATGGGATCTTTATTGGTATTCCTTTTTTTGGTTCATTTCTGGTATTAGTAATTTGTGTCCTTTCTCTTTTTTTTTTAGTTACCTTGCCAGAGCCTTATTGACTTTATTGATCTTTTCAAACAGTTTGTGGTTTTAAAATTTTTTCTCTTGTGTTCTACTACTTTTTATTTCATTGATTTCTGCTCTAATTATTATTTCTATTTTTCTGCTTACTCTGGATTTAATTAGCTCTTCTATTTCTAGTTTCCTGAAGTGGAAACTTAGATTATTCATTTTAGATCTTTATCCTTTTTTAATATATGCATTCAATGTTATAAGTTTCCCCTAGGCACTTTTTTTTGCCACATCCCACACATTTTAATTATTTGTTTTTATTTTCACTTATTTCAAAGTATTTTAAAATTTCTCTTGAGATTTCGTCTTTCACCCATGTGCTATTTAGCACTGTGTTTTTTAATATCCAGGTATTTTAGGATTTTCTATTATTGATATCTATTCAAATTCCATTGCTATCTAAAAGCATATGTTGTATGATTTCTATTATTTTAAATTTGTGAAAGTGTTGGCCTATGGCCCCAAAGAGTCTATTGTGATGAGTGTCGCATGTGAGCTTGAGAAGAAGGTGTATTCTGCTGTTGTTGGATTAAGTAATGCATGGATGTCAATTTTATCCTGCTGATTGAGTTTAACGATGTCCTTACTGATTATCTGCCTGCTGGATCTGTCCATTTCTGGGGTGTTGATGTCTCCAACTATGCCAGCGCATTAATCTATTTTTCTTTGCAGTTCTACCAGGTTTTGTGTCACATAATTTGATGCTCTGTCACTAGGCATATGCATGTTAAGAACTGTTACTCTTTTTTTGGAAAACAGACCCCTTTATCATTATGTAGTGCTCTTGGTCATGCCTGATATCTTCACTTGCTGTGAAGTCTACTACTCTGTTAGAAATTAATACAGCTACTCTTTTCATTTGATTAATGTTAGCATGGCATATTTTTCTCCATCCATTTCTTGTTGGTCTATATGTTTCTTTATACTTAAAATGAGTTTCTTGCAGACAAACATAGTTCAGTTGTGTTTTTGATCCACCCTGACAATCTCTTTTAATTGGTACATAAAAACCATTGACATTCAATGTGATTATTGATATAGTTGGGTTGATATATATTACTCTTTTCTATCTGTTCTACATTCCTATTTTTGTCTTCCAATATTTTCCCCGAATTTCTGGTTTTAATTGACACTATGACTCCATTTTCTCTCCTTTCCTAGCATCAGATATATAGGTTGCCTTAGAGTTTGCACTGTGCATTCATAACTAATCTAAGCACACTTTCAAATAACACTATACTGCTTTTGGGTAGTATGGGAACATTATAATAACAATATAATCCTAATTGTTCTCTCACGTCCTTTGTATCATTGCTGTCATTCATTTCATTATATAGAAGCATACATAAATATATATATATATACATATATATACACATAAGATATGTACACAAGCATACATAATTGAATACAGTGCTATTATTTTGAATGAACTGTTATCTGTAAGTTCAATTAAGAGTAAGAAAAATTAGTTATTTTACCTTCATTTATTCCTTTTCAATACTCTTTCCTTTGCTTATGTAAAAATGAGTTTCTAGCCTATTTTCCTTGTCTCTAAACATTTCTCGAGAGGTAGGTCTGCTGGCAATAAATTCTCTCAATTTTTGTTTGATAAAGTCTATCTCTTCTTCACTTTTGAAAGATAATTCCGTATACAAAAGTCTAGATTCTTTTGTTCTCTCAACATTTGAAAGATGTCTTTCCACTCCTTTCCTGCCTGTATGGTTTCTAAGGAGAGGTAAAATATAATTGTTATCTTTGTCCCTGTATATGTAAGGTATTTTTTTTTCTTTCGGTTTCTTTCAGGAATTTTTCTTTACTTTTGATTTTCTGTAGTTCGAAAACGTATCCCTAGGTGTAATTATTTTGGCATTTATGTTGCTTGGTGTTCTGGTGGTAAGGTGTACGGAGATGGGAATCATTCTAAAGTCCCATGGTTAGATCTCAGTCTTTTATAGAAGCCTATCCCATGACTTGTGAACTTCATAGGTGTTTCTCATTCCCCTCGCACTTAGGAAGGACAGAATGGCTAGAGTGGGATGGACTTGAGAATTTCCCCACCCCCAGGTCAGTTAGCCTCTGATGATACCTCAGGAGGCTAGGTTACGTTTAACTAGTTTCTCCTGAGGGCAGGCCTTGTTAAGAATGTTGCTTTTTGTATTCCAGATTGGTTTCCTTTCCCCTCCCACTGGGGGAAGTACTGGGGATTTGTCTCTGATGCTTACTGTGAAAGTCTTGTGGAACTCTAGAGGTAAATCTCACAAAACTGTAGGTTCCCCTTGGAGTTTTTAACTCTCAAGAGTTTTTCACATTGAGGTTCCAGCAAATTGTCAATTACAGTTCAGGTTTTCCTATCCTGGTACTGGTTTCCATGGAAGTTTCTGCTAGTCAGTCTCAGCTTTGGTAAGTATAGAATGTTTGTATGCTCCTGAACTCTCTAATCTTGGGGCCAGAGGTTTGTGTCCTCACTTTTCTTTTTTTTTAATTCTTTTTTTATTTTTTTTTATATATTTTGTTTAACGTTTATTTATTTTTGAGACAGAGAGAGACAGAGCATGAACGGGGGAAGGTCAGAGAGAGGGAGACACAGAATCTGAAACAGGCTCCAGGCTCTGAGCTGTCAACACAGAGCCCGACGCGGGGCTCGAACTCACGGACCGCGAGATCATGACCTGAGCCGAAGTCGGCCGCCCAACCGACCGAGCCACCCAGGCGCCCCATGTGTCCTCACTTTTCTTATTCATCCCAGAAAAGTTCTTAATTTCTTAGTCTATTCAACTTTCTTCTTGTTGTTAGGATTTTCTTTTAAATTGCTTAAATATAGAACTGGAAATCAGAAACCTGTCATTGTAATTTCAAATTGAAAATCTCAGGCAATATTTTGAAGGACTCAAGATATATGTTATTTCATTTAGATAAAATGAATCATGGTGGCCAGAAGGAGTGGTGACCCCATTGCATATGTGAAGTTAGTTAAAATCCCTAGCCCTTTACCCATACCTTGACATACACCCCTGCAGGGATGTGATCAAGGGTTGGGTTTAGTTAAAACTGAAAAAAGTTCTAGGACCTTGTTACTGTGTAAATACTTATTTTTTAATTAAAATCATTAGGATTTAAATTAAATTTATAATGATTTTAAATAACCTTTGTTGATATCTAGCTTCTGTTTCCATATATATATATATATATATATATATATATATATAGTAGAAATTGCTGATATATATTAACAAATGATTCATTTTCCACATTATTTCTTTAGTTTGAATGTTTTTACTTTTGAATAGAGTAGTAATCTGACATAAAGTATATTTTTTAGTGAACTCTATGTTGTGTTTTTTTTTTTTTTTAAGGTTATTTATCTTGAGAGAGTGAGCATGAGCAGGGGAGGAGCAGAGAGAATCCCAAACTGACTCTGCATTATAGCATAGAGTCCAATTTGGGGCTCAATCCCACGAATTGTGAGATCTTGACTTAAGCTGATATTAAGAGTCTTAACTGACTGACTCACCTAAGTGCCCCTTTTCTTAGTGAATTTTTAAAGGATGTTATATTTCAATAAAGAAGTATAACCAAAATCCTTTATCCAGCATTCAGCTCTCCTTCCTTTGGTAAATTTTATGTCATGCGTTTTTTGTTTTTTGTTTTTTTTTATATTCACGTATGGATTTCTCAACTATTTATAGTATTTGTTTCAAATTTTAAAATTTGAAATAAGTACCTGTGTATTATTTCTGTTCTTCTACAAATATAATTTTGGCTTAAACTGATACTTGAGAATTTCCAAGTTTGTTTACACATCTATGTATTTAGCTTCAGATGGTTCATTTTCACTTTTGTATAGATTTTATGTTTGAGTATACCCCCACGTGTATTTATCATTCCTCTCCAATGTAGAATATTTAAGTTGTTTCCATTTTGGGCCAATATAAAATATAATGTAAATATTGTACAACTCTATATGCACATGTAGGAGATTTTTTTCTGAAAGGAATCGGTAGAAGTTTCTTAGTATCACTAAATGGCCCTTCCTGTAGACTATGTAAAGAGGTCCTAAGAGCTACATCTACAATAATGCTTTGTATTTTCAGGATGTTTACCTTTTGCCAGCCTGGGGGTATAAGATGGTGTTCTCTGGTTACTTTAATTTGTATATCCATGAATAAACGTGAGGTTTAGTATCTTAGTATTTATGTCATTTAATATATTGGTCATTCATATGTGTATATATATACATATATATACACACACATATATATATATACTATATATATGTATATATACATGTATATATATATATATTGGTCACTTTAATTTGTATATCCATGATTAAAAGTGAGGTTTAGTATCTTACCTTTATATATGTATATACATACATATATGTATGTATATATATATGTATATATATTGGTCATTTTGATTTCCTCATCTGTAAATTATTTAGTCACACTTTTGCCCAATTTTATTTTGGTTATTGTGCCAGATCACCTGTTTCTATATCTTACTATGTTCTCCATCTATAGGCATCATAACGATAATTCATTCTTGAAGACTTGTTCAATAGGTTTCTAGATTACATTTTGCCAGAAAGATGTAAGAGAAAAAAATGACCTAATTTCCTGTTTTAAATATGTTATGCTTGAAATGCATAGATAGTGTCATTTTCCTGATTAAACTTTGATTGAGTTATTATCTCTTCTTACTGATTTATAGAGTTGTTAACATTCTGAGTACTTATTCTTTATTTGGTTTATGTGTCATAAGTATTTTTGTTGATAATTTTTTCAGTTAATCATGTGTTGGTGTTTTATTTTTTAATTTTAGGTTTATATAGCAAATTCTCTATCCTTAAATTTGTAAGACTACTTTCCTAAATTTTCTTTAAAGTATTTTAAAGTCTTTGATGTCATAGTCAGGGTGGGTTTGCATATGTTTTTCTTCACAAATAACCCAAAGCCTTAGCTTTATTCCTTTCCCACTGCTTCTTAATCTCAAATTTATATGAGTCTCCCTGTCCTTAAACCAGTATATCTATTTCTTAAATTATTATTTTCATCTATTAATACAATTTTATTTTTTATTTTTATTAATACAATTTTTATTCCCAAAAAGTTGTTGCACATATTTATTAGCTATATTTTTAGCTATCTTTAGCTGTGTTATAATGTATGTTACATTCTGAATTAGAAGGTCTACTTATGTTACATAGAACATACTTGCATTATGTTTATGTTACATCCTGCAAACTTGTTTTATTTTCGTGATTTGTCTGTAGAGTTTTTTTCTTTTTTTAAAAAGTTTTTAAATTTATTTTGAGAGAGAGACAAAGATCGTTAGTGGGGGAGGGGCAGAGAGAGAGGGAGAGAGAGAATGCCAAGCAGGCTCTGCACTGTCAGAGACTGAACTGCCCAGCCGCTCCCCTGTCTACAGATTTTAATGAATTCTTTATCATATTCTCTATGAATAATGACAATCTGTTTACTCCCAAACAATATATGTATATTTTTCCTTTTCTTACTCTTCTTACTTAGATCTTGAACAGATTGGTACACAGAAATAGTAGTCACTATTGCTAATCTTGTATTAGTGACTAATGAGAATCTGTATCCTTCCCAATTGAAGGGAAATACATCTTAAATTTCAAAATGTAATATGATACTTTCTATGTATTTTTTTGGTAGATGTTTCATCAGGAAAGAATTTTCCCTCTGAACATAATTTTCTTTTAGAAAAAGAATATTCAATTAGACAAATCAAATACTACCCATAAGTAAATTACAGTAAAATTTAAGTCTAATTCAAATCTCACAAATGAAAATAAATACCCTCAAAGAATTCAAACACGAAACAAAAACAAAGTGAAGCAAATTATCAGTACGTATCTCAATTGTAAGCATAGTTAACTCAAATGTAAATATACAACAGTAAATACATTCCAGAAATTTAGAAAGATGCTACCCAAAAATATTTATTCCAGAAATACTAGAATGATAAATTTCTTTTTTTTTTTTTTTAACATTTATTTATTTTTGAGACAGAGAGAGAGCATGAACAGGAGAGTGTCAGAGAGAGAGGGAGACACAGAATCTGAAACAGGCTCCAACTCGGAGCTGTCAGCACAGAGCCCGACACAGGGCTCGAACTCACGGACCAGGAGATCATGACCTGAGCTGAAGTCGGACGCTTAACCGACTGAGCCACCCAGGCGTCCCTAGAATGATAAATTTCTTAACACAGAATTGAGAATCCTATAAATGATTACTTATAGACATAAATACCTGTTCTTTCTCTTGATATTTTATGTCCTCTACCAAATTATTTAACCTTACTAACCCTTCTCTAGAGTCAATTTATGGTTTCAATAATTATGTAATAATAATAGTAAAATAAATAATAACTACCTCAGACTTTACATATCAATGATTTGTGAAGTGATGTATGTTTTTATAAAGTAGTTAGCATGTATTATATAAAGAAAACATTCCTTATTATTAACAATTTAAGTTGTCGGCTCAATAGCATTATTTTATGTTTTACCAACAAATTAGTAAATAAAGACAAGTAAAAGTTGACCCAAACAAAATACAGAACTATTATCACTTTCTCATTGTATGATGACTTTTAAGACGTTTATATGGCAGTATTAAGCAAGATTTTAAGCTACATTAAATAAGAATATGAAATCAAGTCCTCCCCAAAAGCAGCTAGATAAAGTAAAATAAACATAATCTGAGTGTGGCCCCCAAATTTGTGAAATCTTATATAAATTTATTATCTTATATTTATTAATCTTCTATAAATATATTAATAGTGTTCATAAAGCTGACTGGCCACTAAGAGAGTTACATATTATGAATAATTTTCTCTTAGTGGCAAGTCTTTAGTTGATCAGTTTTTCTTATCTAATTTCCTTTCTTTTGTATATATTAGTCAAAGCATGTGGTACTTTTCTACAATAAAAAGAACATATTTTTATAACAAGTAGTAGAATTTAAGTTATCTGTCTTCAAAGTTTGAGTAGATTCTACAATTGGAAACAAGAGGTATTGAGTACCTCATTTCCTAAGGTGAGTCGTTAATGACTAGGACTATATACTTTTCCCTTAGTGTCGATTAAGGGCCACAATTAGGCTCACTCCTACGATACTCAATCTAATTTTCTGTCACACTGTAGATGAGGAGAGTTGAGGAAACTACTGTTAAAGAAAAACAAAGAGACATCCTTTGATTTCTTAGCTTTATGAGACTAGTATATCTAATTAGATGCTTTCCCACATTCCTGGTCAGAATGGGAGAATGGCAAGGGAGGGGTTGATTAGTGTTCATTGTAAGCAAAAGGAAGCAGAATGCTAAGGAGAATCTATCACTCTGAGAAGTTGCTCGTATCTTTCAAAAGAGAAACATGACCGGGGCGCCTGGGTGGCTCAGTCGGTTAAGCGTCCGACTTCAGCTCAGGTCACGATCTCGCGGTCCGCGAGTTCGAGCCCCGTGTAGGGCTCTGGGCTGATGGCTCAGAGCCTGGAGACTGCTTCCTATTCTGTGTCTCCCTCTCTCTCTCTGCCCCTTCCCCATTCATGCTGTGTCTCCCTCTCTCTCTCTGCCCCTTCCCCATTCATGCTGTGTCTCTCTCTGTCTCAAAAATAAATAAACGTTAAAAAAAAATTAAAAAATAAAAAACAAAACAAAAAAAAAACAAAAACAAAAGAGAAACATGACCTATGCTACCCTGCTAGTTGATTGCTGGTGCTAGTTGATTGCTGGTGTTACCATGAAGGTAAATATGGAAAAACTTGTTAGATTAAATAGATATTCTCTGTCATGCCATTTTATTTCCCTTGCTTCTTTTACTATAATTTTTAAATTAATTTTATTAATGGTTGCCTTTGGGTTTCTTAAGTTAAAAGTTTTAGTTTTATATTAACACTAACTTAATTTCCATAGTTTATAAACGCTTTTTACCAATACACCTTCATTCTCTACCTGTACACCTTTGTAGTATTATTTTAATACACATCATATCTTTATATATTATAAGCCCATTAACATGTTTTTATAATTTTTGCTTATTAAAACTGTCTTTTAAGTCAGATAAGAGACCAAGAGTCAGAAAAAATACACAAAAAATACACTTACCTTTGTAATTACCTTTACCAGTGTTTTTTTTTATTTCTTCAAAAATCTTGAGGTACTATCTACAGTCTTTTCATCTCTCAGGGATCCCTTATTGTTGGTTTTTGGTTTTGGTTTTTGGGTTTTTTTTTTTTGGTATGGTTTCTCTGCTAGTGACAAATTATCTCCATTTTTGTTTATTTGGGAATGTCTTAATTTCTCTTTCATGTTTGAAGGACAGCTTTTCTGGACATAGAATTCTTAAGTAGTATTTTTCTTTCAGCACTTTGGATAAAGTGCTTTCTGGACTCATGATTTCTGACAAGAAGTCAGCTCTAAGTCTTATTGAAGGGTCCTGTGTACTCTGATGATAGTTTTTCTGCTTTTGAAACTTTTTGTTGGTTTATGTCTTTCAGTGGTTTGATTATGAAGTTTCTGAACTTATTCTATGTGGAATTCATTAAACCTCTTAGATATATAGGTGAATTTTTAAAAATCAAATTTGGGAAGGGTTTAGTCTTAATTTCTAAAAGTATTTTTTCTGCTTCTTTTTTACTCTTCTCTCTTCTAGATCTTCGGTTATACATATATTGATTAGTTTGATGGTTTACCTCAGATCTCTGATGATCTATTTATTTTTCCCTATTTTTTTTTATTCTTTTCCTCAGACTGGAAATATCTCAACCTATCTTTGAATTTACTTGTTCATTGTTCTATCAAATCTGCCGTTGAGCCCATCTAATGATTTTTTTCTTTCAGCCATCTAATGAATTTTTTTTCAGTTATTGTTCTTGCTGACTCCAGAATTCCTATTTCTGCAGTTTATTAATTTCTCTCTCCCTCATTTATTTGTTTTTTTTTTGCATTGTATATTTGGTGCAATGTCATTTTCATACTTGCCTTCAGCTTATTAGACATAATAGCCTTTAGTTGTTTGAACATATTTAAACTGGCTGAGGGGTGCCTGGGTTGCTCAGTCAGTCAAGTTTATGACTCTTGATTTCATCTCAGGTCATGATCTCATGGTTTGTGGGATTGAGTCTCACATTAGGCTCTGTGCTGAGAGTGTGGAGCCTACTTGGAATCTTCTGTCTCCATCTCTTCCACTCTACCTCTCCCCTACTTTCTCTCTCTCTCAGAATAAATAAATAGACATTTAAAAATTAATAAATAAACTACCTGATTTACGATCTTTGTCTAATAAGCAACATATTGACTTTATCATGGACAGTTTCTATTGACTGCTTTGTTTTTTTCTGTTGATGGGCCATTTAATACTGTTTCTTTGTCTTATAACTACTTTCCTTTTTTAAATTTTATGTATTTTGAAAGAAAAAGAGAGCACATGAGCAGGAGGAACAGAGAAAGAGGGATCCCACCACAGGATCGTGGGGCTTGATCCCACAAACTGTGAGATCATGACCTCAACTGAACCCAAGAGTTGGACACTTAACTGACTGAGCTACCCAGGCACCCCTCTTATAAGTATTTTCATTGAAATCTAAAAATTTAAAATAACACAGCATGGGGACTCTTAAAATCAGTCTATTCTTTGTTGTTGTTGGTTATTGTTATTATTGATGTTTGTTTAGTGACTTTCCTGGACTACTTCTATGAAGTCTCTATCTTATATGTGGCCACTGGAGTTTCTGCTCAGTTAGGTTAGTGGTAAGCTAAAGACTGTGGAGAGATTTCCTTTAATACATTGTGCCATCCTCTGTTGAAGAGTTTTGTTTGTATGTTGGGGCACACCTTCATTGCTCTGGCAGTTTACAGTTCTGTGTTAGCCTTTCCTTCCTACTTTCACAGGGTCTCAAAAAAAGAGGCAAAAGATTAGACCCTTCTCATGATTATCCTGAGTATGCACCTCACCTGCACATGCATATAATGTTCTAGGTCGCCAGAAACATGTCAGAGGTTTCTAAAGCCCTATACGGACATCTCATTTCCAATATTTCCGTAAGTTTTTTGGTGACCCTCTTGTTTCCTCAGCTGGTGTTGCAGCCTTGAATAGCTGCAGTGTTAAATAACTACTGTTTGTTTTTTTTTTTTCATAAATGTACTGTGGGAAACGGTTGTTCTCACTAAGTGAGTTCTGAATTAGGTTGAGTAACAAAAAAACATTGGGAAGGAGGCTTTGCCAGGAAGCTGCTAAACAGATCAAATAGTGACGATTCTCAGAGGATGGGGCCTTTAGGGGAGCTTCGAGCCAATTCTTCTGCCCTCCGGTGGCTCTTAGGTTGCTGTTTTTCACACCTACCATGGTTGTGAGGCTGCTCGTTTCAAGGCTGTCAGACAGCTAAGGAGAGGGCAGTGGGAATAGAGCAAGCAAAATATCACAAATCTCTTTTTTTTTTTTAAACCAAGATTCAGCCAATTTCTTACATAAGTCCTTCTTGGATTGTTGCAAGCCTTTGGGTAAAACTCAGAGTTGTATCAAAAGTTAATTTTTAGAATATTTGTCACTTTTCTCCATGCTTTTGGTGATGAATAATTTATTTAGGCTCTTATTCTGCCATTCTTACTAAGTGATTCTTCAGTAAGAGACACTGGAAGAACAAGGCTAATATCCTCTGAACTAAAGTGCCATTTAAAACTTCATGAAAATAGCATGGTTTATGGAGTAATTGATAGCAACATGGCAAAAAGGGATTATAAATAGCATGTCTGGAATAAAGATAATGGAGGGCGACCACGTCCTAGTTCTCTGAAATCATTAGATGGTGCAAACTAGGTGATCATTGGCTCTTCTGGCTCTCACTGGAGAAAAATGAGATTGGAAAATGAGGTTAGAAGAAAAAGAAGGGACAGGAGCTATGAGGACGGCTATCAAACAAAGAAACCTCCTACCTAGAATGGAAGAGTTGGCTGCTGCTGTGTCCTTTATAATAGAGGGGTAGAGGGTGATGCTGAGCAATACTTCACAGACCTGTTAAACCATCTTGAAGAGATCTCTGGATCTCAGAGCCACAGAAACTGTCACAGTGGATAGTAACTCCAGACCAAGTCAGATTGAGAAAAAATGAAGATCCTTGTTTCTATTTCCTCTTCATGTTTCTGCCCCCTAATACTGAAAGGCACAATGTAAGCCTTGAAAATATCAGAAGGAGAGATATCCTAGTGCCAGACATATCCTTTTGCTTGTTTATACACCCCCCGCACCAACACGCACACACCCCAGTAAGGCACTGACATTGTTTTTAGGCTTCTTTGGAAGAGGAAGTTTGAAGATCTTTCAGAAATATGAGAACAGGATTTGAAAATAAAATGGTTTCTATATTAATAACTAAATGTAACAACAGATTTAGGAAACTGCCCAGCTATTGTTTAGAACAGAGAAGGAAGAAAGGTAGTGGTTAGAAGAAATATTAAATCACTTCATGTATATGCTCTATAAAATTAAGAACTTTTATATAACACAGGTATAAAAATAAAGCAGAAAAACATTTTAGGAGTAAATTTTCTACCACTAATATTCTATTTTACGTGATATCTTCCAATTTGTGCACATGAAAATTATTTAAGTGCCATTCATCTTGTGTGATATTTGTGAATTCAGACATACTGCAGTGTTTCTAAAGTGCCACACTATAAAATGTATGACAATAATTACTTATTTCAGTTCAAAGATTGAGATGAAACGATGAATGATTTTACTTATTTATTTTCCTGTGAAATTGGTTTTATTAAAAAAAAAAGGAAAAAGGGGCACCTGGATGGCTCAGTCTATTAAGTGTCTGACTTGATCTTGGCTCAGGTCATGATCTCATGGTTTGTGGATTTGAGCCCCATGTGAGGCTCTGTACTGACAGTGCTGAGCCTGCTTGGAATCCTTTCTCTACCCCTTTCTCACTGTCTCTCTCTCAAAATGAATAAATAAACTTAAAAAAAAAAACACTGAACCCTATTTTAAAAAAGTAAATCAGTGGCTTCTATATACATAGTAATATTCTATTAGCAATTCTAATGGAAATGGAATTCCATTCATAAAAGCAATAAAAGCTATAAAATACTTTGAAATAAAAATAACATAAAGAAATATATGAAGAAAAGGATTAAGAAAAAATAGAACACAAGCACAAAACAGTATGTCTATATATGTATCCTATATGTTCTAATGAGGTAATTTATTGTGCTAAATATAAAATATTTCTTTTTTTTTCTTTAATTTTAGAGAAAGAGAGTGGGCATAGGGAGAAAGAGGGTGAATGTTAAGCAGGCTCCATGCTCAGTGCAGAGCTCAACATGGGGCTCAGTCCCATGACCCTGAGATCATGACCTGAGCTGAAATCAAGAGTTGGATGCTTAACCGACTGAGCCACCCAGGTGCCTCTCAAAAATTTCTTAAGATACATTTGTAGATTGAATGAAGTCAAAATCAAAACCCAACATGTGTTATTAGAGAATGTGACGTAACAACTCCAATTTGCATAAGTAATTCATTGCTTCTTGTTATCATGTTTCTTTATCTCATTAATTGGAAACACTTTAGTTACCTCAACATGAATGGTAGAAGCCAATTAATTTGTAGATTGGCCAACAATATGCGTTAGCCTAAAGTTTGCCCATAATTCTATTCAGATTGTGCATATTTGGCAGGATTGCCACAGAAGTGGTCCTCTGTCCTACTCTGTTTTGATGGAGGCACACCAAAAGATACAACTGAAGACAAAAAGGAAAACGTATACATAAACATGTACTATAGTCACAAACCAGTGTTATAACGGTACTGAAGTTAGATGAAGACGACTGGAGATAATACAGATAAATATTTCCCAACTTAGAAAAAATAAGGACACAAATGAAGAGATGGAGAATTTCAGCAGATAATTACAGTTTTTTAAATTAAAGTTTTAAATGAAACATGAAATTAGGTGCATTTTTTTTTTAACTAGGGAAATAATAACATTGGACATTACGAACTCAAAAGATTAAGTTAAGGAAATGATCTGACCAATCGGATCACAAGATCATTCAATGGAAGACAGATCAATAGACAATGTGCCAACTTCAACATCTAAATAAGAAATGGGAAATAGAAACGAAGAGGTAGAAGAACAGAACATGAGAAGTTCTGTGCCACATATGTAATTGGAATCCCAAAGGAGAGATAAGAGAATGGGGCAGAAGAAATATTTGACAATATAATTGCACAGACTTTGCCAAAACTCCTGAATGATATCAACTCAAATAACTGAGAACATCTGAGAACACCAAATAGATAAATAAAAAGTATACCGTCGTCCTATTCTACTCAATGTTGGTCCCGGGACTTTCAGCAACAGCATTATCAGTGAAACTGTTAAAAAGGCAAATACTGGGGCCCTGCTCCAGTCATACTGAATCAGAAACTCTGCGGGTGGAACCCCACACTCTATAAATAAACAGACCCTCCAAGTGAATGTTTCAGAGCTACTATCATACGAAATCTGATGAAAATTGAAACAGAGAAAACAAACTTGATCAGCAGAAGCAGATAATATAAATATAATCATATAGTAAGTTAAAGTAGGCAAATGTTCCCACAAACAATAGCAATTTTCACGTGTATTATATTTTCTAATCGCTAAGTATGCAAATGATAGGACAGATGACTACATATCTAACAAATGCATCAATGTTGTAGAAAGAGTCCATGCAGATATATGATTACATATACAACTAATGTTAGCTCTAATTGCATAGGACTCATTTTTACTTTAAAGAATAATACTGTGACTTTCACGTGTAGCCCTTTTTAAAACAATCTGGTAAGACTTCTTTTTAAAACAATTTGTGAGGGGCGCCTGGGTGGCTCAGTCGGTTAAGCGTCAGACTTCGGCTCAGGTCATGATCTTGCGGTTCGTGAGTTTGAGCCCCACGTCGGGCTCTGTGCTGACATTTCAGAGCCTGGAGTCTCTTTCAGATTCTGTGTCTCCCTCTCTCTCTCTGACCCTCCCCCGTTTCATGCTCTGTCTCTCTCTGTCTCAAAAATAAATAAATGTTAAAAAATAAAAAAAAAATAAGTAAAACAATTTGCAAGTAGCTCTGAGCAGAAAATGCCATTTAAATTTTTGTTTAAATTTTTATTTTTATTTATTTTTAATTTTTTTAATGTTTATTTCTGAGGGACAGAGAGAGATGGAGACACAGAATCCAAAGTAGTCTGTAGGCTCTGAGCTGTCAGCCCAGAGCCTAATGTGACAAATCAGAAATCAGTTGTATTTTTATACACCAATAATCAAGCAACAGAGAGACAAATAAAGAAACTGATCCCATTCACAATTGCACCAGGAATCATAAAATACCTAGGAATAAACCTAACCAAACATGTAAAAGATATGTATGCTGAAAACTATAGAAAGCTTATGAAGGAAATTGAAGAAGATACACAGAAATGGAAAAACATTCCATGCTCACGGATTGGAAGAATAAATATTGTTAAAATGTCAATACTACCCAAAGCAATCTACACATTCAATGCAATCCTACTCAAAATTGCACCAGCATTCTTCTCGAAGCTAGAACGAGCAATCCTAAAATTTGTATGGAACCACAAAAGACCCCGAATAGCCTAAGTAATATTGAAGACGAAGACCAAAGTGGGAAGCGTCACAATCCGAGACTTTAGCCTCTATTACAAAGCTGTAACCATCAAGACAGTACGGTATTGGCACAAAAACAGAAACAGAGACCAGTGGAATAGAATAGAGACTCCAGAACTAGACCTACAAAGGTATGGCCAACTAATCTTCTACAAAGCAGGAAAGAATATCCAATGCAAAAAAGACAGTCTCTAACAAATGGTGCTGGGAGAAATGGACAGCAACATGCAGAAGAATGAAACTAGACCACTTTCTTACACCATTCACAAAGATAGACTCAAAATGGATGAAGGACCTGAATGTGAGGCAGGAAACCATGAAAACCCTAGAGGAGAAAGCAGGAAAAAACCTCTCTGACTTCAGTCACAGCTATTTCTTACTCAACGTATATACAAAGGCAAGGGAATTAAAAGCAAAAATGAACTATTTGGACCTCTTCAAGATAAAAAGCTTCTGTGCTGCAAAGGAAACAATCAATAAAACTAAAAGGCAACTGACGGAATGGGGAAAGATATTTGCAAATGACATATCAGATAAAGGGCTAATATCCAAAATCTATAAAGAACTCCCCAAACTCCACACCCAAAAAAACAAAAAATCCAGTGAAGAAATGGACAGAAGACATGGATAGACACTTTTCTAAAGAAGACATCCAGATGGCCAACAGGCACGTGAAAAGATGCTCAACGTCACTCCTCATCAGGGAAATACAAATCAAAACCACACTAAGATATCACCTCATGCCAGTCAGAGTGGCTAAAATGAACAAATCAGGAGACTATAGATGCTGGCGAGGATGTGGAGAAACGGGAACCCTCTTGCACTGTTGGTGGGAATGCAAACTGGTGCAGCTGCTCTGGAAAACAGTGTGGAGGTTTCTCAAAAACTTAAAAATAGATCTACCCTATGATCCAGCAATAGTACTGCTAGGAATTTACCCAAGGGATACAGGAGTGCTGATTCATAGGGGCACTCGTACCCCAATGTTTATAGCAGCACTTTCAACAATAGCTAAATGATGGAAAGAGCCTAAATGTCCATCAACTGACAAATGGATAAGGAAGATGTGGTTTATATATGCAATGGGATACTACTTGGCAATGAGAAAGAATGAAATATGGCCTTTTGTAGCAACGTGGATGGAACTGGAGACTTTTATGCTAAGTGAAATAAGTCATGCAGAGAAAGACAGATACCATGTTTTCACTCATATGTGGATCCTGAGGAACTTAACAGAAGACCAGGGGGAGGGGAAGGGGGAAAAAAGTTACAGAGAGGGAAGGAGGCAAAGCATAAGAGATGCTCTCTTAAATACTGAGAACAAACTGAGGGTTGATGTGGGTGGGGGAGAGGGGAAAGTGGGTGACGGGTATTGAGGAGCACTGTTGTATGAGCACTGTTGGGATGAGCACTGGGTGTTGTATGGAAACCAATTTGACAATAAATTATATATATATATATATATATATATATATATATATATATATATAAATATACATTGCCAAAAAAGAAAAAAATTAAAAATAAATAAAAATAAAAGCTTATTTTTATTTATTTTTATTTTTTTTAATATTTATTGCTGAGAGTGAGCGGGGGTGTGGAGGGGGACAGAGAGAGAGAGACGGAGACACAGAATCCAAAGTAGGCTCTAGGCTCTGAGGTGTCAGCACAGAGCCCAACGCAAGTCTCAAACCTATGAACCCTAAGATCATGACCTGAGTCAAAGTTGGACGCTTAACCGACTGAGCCACCCAGGCGCTATTTCTTTACATTTTTAAATGGGAAATTTATCTCTCTGAAAAAGTTTCTATGGTCATTGATCCTAATTTTCATAAAGTTTGTGATGTGGCACTTTTGAATTTTGGCTTTTATGTGCATGGAAAACTTAACTGAGTTTGTACATAAATTATGAGGGATTAACTTAAAACCTAAGCCAGTATTTTCATTATTTCATGGTAACATGAATACGTATTATTGAAATTTCCATTTTATCCTTTATAAGTACCAAAAATATTGTGTAGGCTGAATCCTTTTTTTTTTTTTCAAATATGATTTTAAGATAAAATTCCAAATGAGACCTTGAAACCTCACTTTTGGGGTAAATTTATTAGGCAAAATAAATCTCTTCTTTGACATACGTTATTTATTGTGTGTGGGAATTTTGAAGCATCTCAAGCAATATTTGTTGGCAACATTAATTGTGATTACCTACTGCCTTTGTTTTGAATGGGAAGGAAAACTGGCTGTGTTTTGCTTTAATCTGACCTTCGCATAAAGTAACAAGGGAAGTGTACCTGACCTGTTAGTACTTTCAGGTATTTCAAGCTGTGGTTAAAAGCTGACCATAAAAAGAAAATTTATTTTGGTGACATTCAATTTACCTACATTCAATAAAGTTGTCCTTTAAAAAATACAATATTTTGTTCCAAGAAACATTTGAAACTTATTAAATCTTTAAAATTGTGTGTGTGTGTGTGTGTGTGTGTGTACCCATTTGATGGGGACGGGGGTAAAAGCTAAGGTAAAACAGAAAGAAAGAAAGAATATTAAGATCAGATATTAAGCCTATCTGATGATATGCTTAATAGTCCACTCTTTAGAAGAGGGTAGGGGGACTCATAGCTTCCCTAAATCTAGTAGAAAAAAGAACAAGGGTGTATGAATGTGGGTGTGTATATACACATTTGTTAGGCAAATTATGAATCCAATCGTGACTTGCATTTTTAGACAGCATATTACATGTATAGCATTTGGAAGTTTTGGTAACTAGGTTTGAATAAAATTTTCTCTTTAAATCATATTTTACAGTTATATTTTAAAGATTTGAGGGGTTTATTTCTACTTATTTTACTGCATAGAAAAATGGAAATTAAGTGACTCCAAATTTTTCACAGGAATCCAATGTGAAGTGTTAGGTGTTACTGTTAATATTTAATTATTATAATTATTAAGCAGTTATTTGGGGCAAATTTCAAACATGGTTTCAATTCTTTGACTCTCCTTCCATCAAGAGTTGGAGTCTATGTACCTTCCCCTTGATTCTGAGCAGGCTTGTGAGAGTAGAGATGGGATCCAGCAACCTGTGTATTAACAGGCTTTCTAATTAGATGCTTGAGAAACACTGCCATAATGGCTCAGTGTTGATAGCGTGCGGTGAGGTGATATCACACGGCTTCTAAGTTCAGGTCATATAAAACCTTCCATTTTCTGACTGATTGCCTTGGAATGTTTGCTCTTTGGACAATTCCTTGGGATTTCCCTCTTGCAACCCACCCACCCTTCCCTAAAGATGCCACAGATATACAGAGAGGTTACAGATCAGTGCTCAAGTGGATAGTCTTTGCCAAGTCTTGCTTTTTAGTCATCTTAGGTCATTTACCAGACGTGAATGAAGAAGGCTGTAGACGATTCCATTCTCCAACTCTCTCAGTCATCATCAAGCTGTTGAAATCTTCTTAGTTGAGGCCCCAGACATTATGAAGCAGAAATCGGCCACCCATGTTATGTTCTGTTCAAATCCCTGACTCAGAATCAGAATAGAATAATAAAATAGTTTTCTTTTACACCACTCATTTTGAAGATAGCTTGCTGTACAGTGATAGATGGAATGCTAATCATAAAAGTCATCATATTAATGATCATAGTTTGCATTTCTTAAGCATTTATTATGTATCATGGTCTTGATAATTTTTTTAAATTATCACCGACAAGGGTAGCAAAAAGACGAAAGTAAAACATATGAGTCTCAGAGGACTCACTGTACTTCTTTTTTCTTCTACATGTGTATAGCAATCAGTCATACTTGTAGTTCAATAAATAAGAGATGAATGAGAAAAAAGTATGTATGTGGATGCTCCCAATTTGGGAAGAAAAACTGTTGGTGGCATTGAATTATAGAACTACTTAAGTAGAAATTTAGTTGATGACTTCAAAAGAGGTTATGCAGACGAGACTAGATCAGTTTTACATCTGTGGTAATGAGAAACAAAACTTTTAAAGCAACAATGTTTTCCTAAGAGGAATAGAAAAACAGAGGGGCTTCCAGACTTTCACATTTATAAAGAAAATAAGAAGCAATAGAAAGAGAGAAGTGAAAATTGAAAAAAAAATGTGTTCACTAAAGTCAAAATATCTTTCCCAATTATTAGGTGGTTGTAAGTAAAAAATATTAGAATAATTTATATATCTTCTAGGTTAATTTGAATTTAGGGTAGGAATCATTGAGAAACTTTTTTTTTCAACTTTCCTATTTAAATAGGACACTGAACTGGTGACAGTTACAATATAGGATACTATATCATTAATTGAATCTGAATGTGAGTATTACTAACTTTGAGGCCAGTGCAGCTAAACTGAGAAAAATCTTGCTTCAGCAAAATCAAGCCACTTGACAAATTTGTAAAATAGTGAAAATGAGTCAACGACTCATAGATTTAACTGACAAAGTGCTGATGCTTTCTTCCTCGCCTACAATGGCACAGAATTGAAAAAAATAAACAAGAAAAAGGCTTTGAATATTAATGCTGGGAGATAGTATAACATGGAGTTTCCGTGAGTGGGCTTGGGAACTAAGAATGCCTGGATCACAAGCTGTTCTGGGTTCAGCATCATCTTCTTTAAAATAGGACTGGGCGCCTGGGTGACTCAGTCAGTTAAGCATCCGACCGGCTCAGGCCATGATCTCATGGCTCATGAGGTCCAGCCCCGCGTCAGGCTCTGTGCTGACAGCTCAGAGCCTGGAACCTGCTTAGGATTCTGTGTCTCCCTCTGTGTCTGCCCCTGCCTCATTCACTCTCTCTCTCTTTCTCTGTCTCAGAAATAAATAAACATGAAAACAGGACTGATGACAGAATCTATATTTGTAGGAATTTTTACAATTACAAAATGGGACAATAGGTGTAAAGCATGTAGAATACTACTAGGTACGTATTAACACTCAACACAGATTAGCCATTATTGCTTTTTAACCTGGTTGAGCAGATATGTTCTGCCCCAAGGGCCTCTTTATATACAGTCCTTCATCCTAGTTACCATAACAATTTTATTTAAAAGATGTTAATTTTTCCCCATTTACTGACAAGGAAACAGGATAATAAGCTCAAATATATATTTCAAATTAAAATGCTGATAGTTTTTTTATAAACAGCAGAAATTTATTTCTCACAGTACTGGATGCTGGACGTGCAAGACGAGGGTGCCAGCATGGTGAGTTCTCGTGAGAGCCCTCTTTCACGCTGCAGACCATTGACTTGTATCCTCACATGGTGGAAAGAAAAGAGAGCTCTCTAGAGTGCCTTTTATAAAGGCATGAATCCCATTCCAGAAGGCTTCGCTCTTAGGACCTATGTACCTCCCAAGGGCCCTCCCTCCTATTATTATCACACTGGAGTTTAGGCTCTTAACATATGAATTTTAAAGGGACACAAACACTTAATACACACACTTATTATTACTTTTTCACTCTCACTGCAAATGTCAACTTGGTGGAAATACTATCTTACTGTTGTAAAAGTAGTTTGATATTATTGACCTAAGGGACCAAGGGACCTTATAGATCTCAGTGCCACACTTTGAGGACCTCTTTTAACACTGTCCAAAAGAAATTCAAATATCAGAATTCACTAAATAACTATCACTACCTAGTCCATGCTTCAGTCAATAAACCAAGCAAACAAATAGAGAAAACTTCAACTTTTTGGACTAATTTTTAAGTGAGAGCAATAGGTATTGTTATGAAAATAACACACAGGGTCTCAGGAAGGCTGAGGGGGTCCTTGAACCATACACCATTAATTTCAAAGATTTAAACTAATATCATTCACTTTAGTGACTGTTTGCTTCTCTGTTTGTGAAACATGTATTTCATACAGCGTATCTGTTTATTTTGGGGCTTATTTTAGCCTATTTTACAGTTATACGTTGTGAATATAACCATTTCATTACTGACACTTTTATACATAATGGGGAAAATCCTCCCCCGCCCCCTCAACTAAGGGAGCGTAACTCACGGACTAGTCTGAAAGGTCATAAAATTGTCTTTCCTTCCCTAGTTAGTTGAGAAAAATGTAAAAATAAATCTTTATCATATATTTGTGCTTTTAGAATATACAGATAAATATCAATACTATTACATGTATTTCATGAACTGTAAGAAAATGCTAAATCATTACAATCAGTTAACAAATTTTAAGATGTTTATTGATACGTGGATCAATAAAAATAACTGTTACTATTGATCAAAACCATTTAGGTTTTTAATATTGATAAGTCTCTTTCATTACTAACCAGTTTAGTATGTTGCAATGTAATGACATGTTGTTGGTTTTAAATATTAATAGAAAGAGCAGATTTTGTTAGCTTTGATTGGATTTTTGTATTTTTGGTATGCATAGTAGAGCTCTGTTTTACTTGGACATTTTTTTTTTATTTAAAAAAAAAAATTTTTTTTAACATTTATTTTTGAGACCGAGAGAGACAGAGCATGAACAGGGGAGGGTCAGAGAGAGAGGGAGACACAGAATCCGAAACGGGCTCCAGGCTCTGAGCTGTCAGCACAGAGCCCAACGCGGGGCTCGAACTCACGGACTGTGAGATCATGACCTGAGCCGAAGTTGGACGCTTAACCGACTGAGCCACCCAGGCGCCCCTGGACTTTTTTTTTTCAGTTTATAAAGTCCTTTTACCATTTTGAAATGTTTCATTTTCTTATTATAGATAAGGCAAATTTGCCAGTAGACTCTTTAAATCAATTATATAATTTAAAATGTTTATTTTATGACAACTGTTTTCAAATTCAAGGCTTACTTTTAGTATTGTGTTTAGTATATTTGAAAAAGAGGAAACAATGAATATCATATTTGAATCCAGATGCAGTTTAAAATCAGAATTTTTATAGATTTCTTGTATGAAAAAAATTGAAATTGATTTCTTAATGAATTTCCTAATGATAAGGCTTCATTTATGTTTTCTAACTCTATTGATGAACATCAGATGTGTTTTCATTAAATTTACCATGAGTTGATAGTTCTTCCTGGAAGTGCTTGTCAACAGTGATCTCAGTATTAGAAACAAGAGAAAAATTGTCAGTAGTTAACAAAATCCCAAAACACAGAATGCTCAAAATAATCAACAGAATTTTATTTGTAAATGTTACATTTGAAAATTACTTGTTTTTAATGTGGAAAAAAATATACATAACACAAAATGTACTATTTCAACCAATTTTAAGTGCACGACTTAGTGGCATGAAGGGCATTCACATTATGTGCAACAATAAGCATTATTCATATCCAGAGATCTCTTCATCTTGTAGCACTGAAATTTGAACCTATTAAGCAACATTCTGTTCACTGGCAACCATCATTTTTCTTTTTGTCTCTATGAACGTGACTACTTTAAGTACCTAATATGAATGGAGCCATATGGTATTTGTTCCCTAAAGACTGGATTACTTCACTTAGCATAGGTTCTTCCATTTTATAGCATGTGTCAGAATTTCCTCCCTTTTAAAGGCTGAATAATATTTCCTTATATGTATATACCACATTTTGTTTACCCATTAATTTGTCAATGGATGCTTGAGCAATTTGGCAATTATGAATAATGCTGCTATGAACTTACTGGGAAATGCTGCTATAAAGTTTCCTGCTTTGACTTCTTTTGGGTATATACTTGGAAGGGGAATTGCTGGGTAATACAGTAATTTTATATTCAAATTTTCAAGTGGCTGTTTTTCATAGTGGCTATACCATTTGGATTCCAAGCAGTAGTACACAAGCATTCCAGTTTCTTTACAGCTATCCTGGAGAATGACCTATGTGCACTTGAGAAGATTGTGTATTCTTGGGCAAGATTGTTGGGCAGACTGTTCTGTATATGTCTATCAGATATAGCTGGTTTACTGTGTTTTTTAAGTCTTGTTTCTTTACTGTTGTCTGGTTATTCTATCCATTACTGAAAGTGGTATATTGGAGTCTGCAATTATTATGGTAGACCTATCTATTTCTCCATTCAATTCTATCCATTTTTGCTTCATATATTTTGATGATCTGTTATGAGATACACAAGTGTTTATAATTATTATATCTTCTTGCTGTTTCAAACCTTCTACTAGTATATGATCTCCTTCTTTGTCTCTTGTAATTGTTTTTTTTAATTTAAAGTCTATTTTTCTGATATTGGTATAGATTTCCCTACTTTATTTTGGTTACTATTTGAACTGAATATCTTTTTCCTCCATTTTATCTTTAACTTATTTGTATCTTTGGATCTTAAGTGAATATCTTGTAGATGGCAGATAGTTGTTGGGTCACTTTTTAAAATCCTTTTTTATTTCCAGTGGCACTAGGGTAACTCTGTAGATTAAGCTTCTGACTTTGGCTCAGGTCATGATCTCATGGTTCATGGGTTTGAGCCCTGTGTCAGATTCTGTGCTGAGAGCTCAGAGCCTGGAGGCTTTGGATTGTGTCTCCCTCTCTCTCTGTTCCTCCCCCACTCATACTCTGTCTCTCAAATAAACATTTAAAATTTCTTTCTAAATAAATAAAAAAATCATTTTTTTCCAATCTCTCTATCTTTTGATTGTAGAATTTAAACCATTTACATTTAAAGCAATTACTGATAAGGAGGGACTGTTTTCAATATGCTACATCTTTTCTGTATGCTTTATACATTTTTTGGCGCTTACTTCCTGTATTACTGTCCTTCTTTTTGTTAAGTTGAGTTTTTCTAGCAAAGTGTTTTCATTTTCTTCTCATTTTCTTTTGTGTAGATTATAGAGCTCTTTGTGATTACCATAGAGATTACATTTAATATCCTAAAGTTGTAACAAAGTAATTTGAATTTATACTAGCTTAACTTCCATAATATAGAAACATTCTGCTTCTACAGAACTCCACCCCCACCTCCTTTTACTTTCGATGTCACAAAATTTCATCTTTATATATTTTATGTCCAAAAAATATAATATTATTTGTTTTCATGCATTATTGTATAAAAGTTCAGAGGGAAAAAATGGAATTGAAAACCAAAATTAAAATAATAGTACTTTTTTAATAATTGTTTATATACTTACTTTTATCACAGATCTTTATATCTTCTTACAGTTTTAAGTTACTCTTTAGTAGCATTCCATTTCAACCTGAAGGACTTCCATTAGCATTTCTTGTATGACAGATATAGTAGTAATAAACTACCTTAGGCCTTGTTTACCTGAGAATATAGTTTTCTCTAATTTTTGAAGGGAAGTTTGCCAGATAGAGGGTTTTGGGTTGATGGTTGTTTTTGTTCCCCTCCAGCAATTTGTATATATTGCCTTCTGACATTCAAGGTTTTTGATAAGAAATATGATGAGTGTCTTATAGGGGGTCCCTTGTATGTGATGAGACTTCTTGCACTTTTAAAATTATCCTTTTGTTGGGGCGCCTGGGTGGCTCAGTCGGTTAAGCATCCGACTTCAGCTCAGGTCACGATCTCGCGGTCCGTGAGTTTGAGCCCTGCGTGGGGATCTGGGCTGATGGTTCAGAGCCTGGAGCCTGCTTCTGATTCTGTGTCTCCCTCTCTCTCTGCCCCTCCCCCGTTCATGCTCTGTCTCTCTCTGTCCCAAAAATAAATAAATGTTAAAAAAAAATTTAAAATTATCCTTTTGTTCTTGGTTTTTCTCAGTGAGATTATAATGTGACTTGGTATGGGTTCCTTTCAGTTTATTCTTATTATGGTCTTTTGAGCTTTTTGGATGTTTATATTCATGTCTTTCCTCAAACTTGGGAAGCTTGGGGCCATTCTTTCTCCAAATGGTCGTTCTGCCTCCTGTGGGACTCCCACAGCGCATGTGTTGGTCCATTTGATTGTGTCCCAAAGGGCCCTTAGCCTCTGATTACTTTCCTTCAGTCTTTTTCCTTCTGTTTTTCAGACTTGAAAATTTTAATTGTTTTACCTTCAAGTTCACTGATTTGTTCCTCTGCTTGACCAAATCAAATTTTGAATCCCTCCAGTGAATTTTTAATTTCAGTGGTATAATCTTTCAGCTCCAGAATATCTTTTTGGTTTCTTTTGTGTATTCTATCTCTCTGTGGTATTTTAATTTTAATTTTTACATTGATTTCCTGACTTAACATCTTCTTTTAGACCTTTGAGTATACACTGTATTAAATATTCATATAGAAATCCCATCATCAGACATTTCTCAGGGATAGTTTCTCATGTTTTTTCCTCCTATGGGCACTACTTTCCTATTTCTTTACATGCCTTGTGATTTTTTGTTGAAAGTGAACATTTGAATTTTATAATGTGATAACTCCAAAGCTCAGATTCTTCTTCTCCCCAAAGTTTTCTGTTCTTTTTTGTTTTGTTTTGTTTAATTGTAGATGGTTTGTATGTCAGGGATAAGCCTGAGGTATATACTTAAGGCCTTCTGCGGTCTTTTCTAAGCTTTCATGTTGATAGTGATTTAAACGATTTCCCCATATGTGTAGTTGCTTTTGGAAGTCCTGGTCTTAAATGTCTGGCTCCCTTAGGAAGACAGAGAAAAATAAATGGAGAAAATAGGGGTTTGGCCCTTTAAATTCTCTGGAAGATGCTTGCAATAATGGCTTCCCACCTCGGTTCCTGCATCTCCATGATCAGAAGCAACAATCAGTGATTAGAACAAAGACCCCTGATGTTTGGAAAGCAAGATCCTTATTGGCCACCCTGACTTCTGCAAGTTGTGTACAACTATTCCATTAATTAAATAATTAGTAACATAAAATATTACAACAAAGAAAAGCCAAGGACCAGATGGCTTCATGGGTGAAGTCTGTAAAAAATTCAAAGAAAAATTAACACCATCCTTTCATAAAATGGAAGAGGGAACATTCCCAAACTCATTTTATGATGCTAGCATCATCCTAATTCCAAAATCAGTTAATGATAACACTCGCAAAAAAGAAAATTAAGGGCCAATATTCCTGGTGAACATAGATGCAAACATCCTCAATAGAAATTCCAGAAAAACAAATTCAACAGCAGATCAAAAAGATCATACATCAAGAACAAGCAGTAGCATCTCTATGATGTAGGAATGGTCTAGCACATGAACATTAACCAATGTGGTAAAGCACATTAACGTAATGAAAGAGAAAAAACGCATGATCATCTCAATAAAGAACCAGCATTTGACCAAATTCAGTTCCTTTCATTATGAAGAAAAGTTACAACAAAATAAGTATGGAAGGAACTTCTCAACACAATAAAGGCCATTTATGAAAAATACATAACTGGACTCATAATCCCTGGGGAAAAGATTTTCCTTTAAGATATGGAGCAAGACAAGGATACCCACTTTTATCACTGTAATTCACCATAATATTGGAAGTCCTAGCCAGAGCAGTTGGGCAAGAAAAAGAAAATGTATCCAAATCTAAAGAGAAGAAATAAAATTATCTCTGATTACAGATGGCATGATTATATATGTAGGAAATTCTAAAGACTTCACAAAATAATGGGACTAATAAAGGAGTTTAGTGAAGTTGCAGGATATAAAATCATCATACAAAAAACCGTAGCATTTCTATATTAAGGAGATATTGAAGATGGAAATTAAGAAAATAATCCTATGTGCGTTAGCAACAAAATGAATCAAATACTTAGAAATTAACTTAACCAAAGAGGTGAAAGACTTGTTTGGTGAAAAACTATAAAACATTGGTGAAGAAAATTTAAAACGCACAAAAATATTTCAAGATATTCCATATTCTGAATTGCAAAAAGTAATATTGTTAAAATATTTACACTGCCCAAAGCAATCTACAGATTCAATGCAATCTCTATCAAAATCCCAATGACATTTTTTACTGAAAGAAAAAGAATCCTAAAATTTATATAAAATCACAAGACCACAGATAGCCTAAGAACTCTTAAGCAAGATGAGCAAAGCTTAAGGCATCACACTTCCTGATTTCAAATATTACAAAGCTATAGTAATCAAAGCAATATGGTACTGGCATAAAAACTTATCTTTAGACTAATGGAGCAGAACAGAGAATCAGAAGTAAACCCACACATTTATGGTCAACTTATCTCCAACAGGAGTACCTAAAACATACAATGAAGGGAAAATAGTCTCTCGAATAAATGTGTTTGGACAACTATATATTCACATGCAAAAGAATGAAACTGGAACCCTGTCTCATTCTATACTCAAAAATCAACTCAAAATGAATATTTCAACATAAGACCAGAAATTATAAAACTCATAGAAAAAAAAAACATTCAGACTGGGGCATCTGGGTAGCTCAGTCGGTTGAGCGTCCAACTTTGGCTCAGGTCAGGATCTCACAGTTCGTGGGTTCGAGCCCCGCGTCGGGTTCTGTGCTGACAGCTTGGAGCCTGGAGCCTCCTTCAGATTCTGTGTCTCCCTCTCTCTCTGCCCCCTCCCCCGCTCATGCTCCATCTCTCTCTCTCTCTGTCAAAAATAAATAAACATTAAAAAAATTTTTTTAAAAATCAGACAAACCTTCATATTAGTATTGGCAATAATATTTTTAGGCATGACACCAAAAACACAGGAAACACATGCAAAAATAGACAAATGAGACTAAATCAAACTAAAAAAGTTCTACATAATAAAGGAGATAATCAACAAAATGGAAGGGCGACCTATGTAATGTGAAAAATTATTTTCAAATGATATATCTGATAGAGTAATCCAAAATATGTAACTCATACAAAAAATACAAATGACTTGATTGAAAATAGACAAAATTCCTAACTAGACATTTCTCAAATGAGGAAATTCAAATGGCTAATATATATATGAGAAAGGACTTAACATTCCTGATCATCAAGCAGGATATAAATCAAAACTACAATGAGATATCACCTCACATATGTTAGAATGGCAATTATCAAGAAAACAAAAGATAATGTTTGTAAAGATGTGGAGAAAAGAGAACTCTTGTACACTACTGATGGGAATGTAAACTAGTACATATGGAAAACAGAAAACATATGGAAACTCCTCAAAAACATTAAAATATAATTATTATATGATCCATCAACCCTACTGCTGGGTATATATTAGAAAAATTAAATCAGGGTAGCAAAGAGATATCGGAATTTCTGTTGTATTGTTCATTATTCATTGTTGTATTGTTCCAATTAGCTAAGATATGGAAACAACCTACATGTCCTTCAGTGGATGAATGGATAAAGAAAATACGGTGTTTGTGTGTGTACATTAACAGAACGTTAGCAGAACACAATGAAATATTATTCTGCTTTTAAAAAGAAGGAATCATGTAATATGCAACAACATGAGTGGAATTGGAGCTCATTTCACTAAGAGAAAAAAGGCAGGCACAAAAAAAGAAATACTGCATGATCTTACTTATTTGTGGAATCTAAAAAAGGCAAACTCATAAAAGCATAGGGTAGAATGGTAATTGCCAGGGACTAGGGGAGGAGAAAATAGGATGCTATTAATTAATCAAAGGTACACGTTTTCAGTTATACAAATGAGTAATTTCTGGAGATCCAATATACATCATGGTGAAGATAGTAAACACCACTATATTATATACTTATAATATGCTAAGAGGATGGATTTCACATTAAATCCTCTCACCATATACTCACACACACACACACACACACACACACACACACACAAATTAATAACCATGTAGAAGTAATGGATATCTTAATTAGCTTGATTGTGGTGATCATTTGACAATGTATACCTGTATCAAAACATCAATTTGTACACCTTAAATATATATAATGTGTATCAATGTCATCTCCATAAAATGGCTAACAAAAAAGTGGTAAAGTATATGAAGCATTTGAAGTATTATGAACATAATAGCAATGTTTTTTTTAAATACATTAAGTAACATTATGTAGAGTTTTTTTTGTTTGTTTGTTTGTTTTTTTAAATAGGAACCATGCCCAGCATGCCCAGTGCAGGGCTTGAACTCAAGACCCTGAGATCAAGACCTGAGCTGAGATCAAGAGCCAGATGCTTAAATGACTGAGCCACCCAAGGGCCCCTAGAGGTTTATTTTTTAAGAGAAGAGGAAGGCAATGACCAATATGTAGAAAAGTGATTTTTAAAGAGACAGGAATTCTTGATGAGTGTTCAAAATAAATGAAGACAGGTGAGGCTTAATTCATAGGTTTCTGACTTGGGCGAATGGAGAAAGCTTGGAGAAATTACAGTGTTCTAAGGGAGTATTTTAGTTCAGTGTTGAACATGTTGAATATACAATTTCTTTAAAACATCTAAGAGAAAAGGACAAGTAGGCAGTCAAATGTGGGGCCAGTATGGACACAAAGATGTGTGACTCCATAGAATATAGCTGATAATTAAAGCCATAAAACTCTGTTGGCTCACATGATTGCATTTATAATGTGAGGGAGAAGAGAGTCTAGCATAGATATAAGGTAAAAACAGTTAACATGAGAAGAACACGTGAAGACAATTGAAGACCAGACAGTGTTGCTAAGAAAACCAGAAAAGTGAGGAGACTTTGGAAGCCAGAAATGATGGACTCAATTAAGGTTCAAAAGTTAAGCCAGTTAAGGTCAGAATGGCAGAGGCTGTTAATGTTAGAGTCTAAGTCCAGGTAGGAGTGGATGAAAAAGTGTTGTGATCTCAGATGTGGGTGAGAACTCGCTAAAAAAGACAATTGAATGGGAAGAGGGAAATACCCCCATTAATTTGTTAATGTAAAGTAGAAATTCATATTTCTGCTGAGGAGGGAGAGATTGAATGATGGGGTTGGGAACTCAAGGTTTGTAGCAATCAGATATGTAAAAAACCTATCATATTGGCAACTTCTGGCAGTATTCCCACATTCTTTTTGGCATGAGGAACAATGGAACTAGTGGAACAATTATTATTATTTTTGTTATTTGTAGGTTTATTTTTCAGAGGGCCTCTTGACCTACAAAAGTTTCATAATACAGAATATATGGCAGAAAGGTAAATGTAGCCTAAAATATAATAGCCTCACAAATAGTAAAAAAAAAAAAAAACAAAAACAACAAATTATTTGGTCTCATTAGTGTCATTCTTTAAAGTTCAAATTTACTTCCAGGAACTGCAGGAGACACTAGTTTGGTCTAATCTCACTCAACAGTTTGAGAAATGTTGGTTAACTGTCGATGTTATGAAAATTTTGTGAACAATGTTATTGTGGTGGGGAGGGGAGTTCGAAGACAAGGGACATAAGGTTGGGATTTTAATTTGCACTGCAATTTTTTAGTGGCTTATGAATCATCTGTTTTTAAGAATTTATAATACAGTGTCACATTGTGCAATGTTCTGATGAAAATAAAATAAATTTAATGAAGAAAAGAGACTCAAAAGGATTTAAGTAATTTTAAGTTATGAATGCCATAGATATCTGAGCAAGATGGAAAGCTACAACAGCATAAATTTTAGTACCATTTCCAAAGGTACTTGGTTAACGTCCCTCTTTTTCACCTAAATAAAGATTTGTGCAATCTTTTAGGCAGTTACCTCAAAAACAAAGTGTATCCTTTCAATGATCATGGTTGAATTCAATTAATACTGTATATTTTCTCAACAAAAGAAAGCCATGACTGAATCATTCCAACAATTTGTTAAAGGGTATTCCATGTGGTTAAATTTCAGGTACATGACTTTCTTGCAGAATGTCAAATTCTTAATTCCAAACCTATCTAAGGCTATTTTCATGAATGATAAACAGTGTCTTATCTTTGATACTGCACCATATTAATGTTGAAATAATGCTTTTGCTCAAAGAGCGGGAGGATAATGAGTACGTGCCATTCAAGAGCATCGCTAGAACTGAGCACGCATTTATAAAGATATTCTGATTATAATCATGAGTCAAGAAGTTAGAAAAATATCTCTATTCTGGTGCTTTTATACTTTATACAAGATGTTTTGAAAGCTTTATTTCTAAAAATCTACATCTCTGTTCTTAATTATGTCATCAGTATACAACTGGGCTGTCTTTGCTCAAAGCTTGGGAAAACATGCAAAAAGCTAAACCCACTGCTAGACACGAATGCCTTTGTATCCAGTATCTCATCAGTAATGCGTTATTGTCACTGACACTTTTCAATATAGAAGATTAACTCTTTAGCCAATCAAATTGCATTTTTAATCACATTAAGTTTCGGAATGATTCAGGCCTAATAATGGAGAAGGAAAAGATAAGAGTGGAAAAATCAACTCAGGAAGGAATCTAGAAGCAAAAAAAAAAATGATTTTTTTCCAGGGGAATCTTTTTGATATTTCACAGAAGATATTTCACAAGATGGAACTAACCTCTCTGTATGAAAAATAGGAATTGGTCATTTATTTACTTATTTTTAAATGGTTAGTTATTTATTTTTGAGAGAAACATAGAGAGCGAGTGGGGAAGGGGCAGAGAGAGCGAGGGAGACAGAGAATCTCAAGGAGGCTCTGCAATGTCAGCGCAGAGCCCCATGTGGGGCTAGAACTCATGAACCGTGACATCATAACCTGAGCCAAAGTCAAGAGTTGGAGGCTTAACTGACTGAGCCACGCAGGCACCCCAGGAATTACTCATTAAAAGTCTAAGCCCTGAGTTAAATCTGATAAACCATATAATGATTACATTGAAAAATATGAAAAGTATTATAATATCTAACAAACTCCTCATCATATTCTTGCAGTAAACATACTTTTCTGGGGAATGTTATGGAGATATATTTTGTTAAGAATCAATCATAATTTTTTAGCAACAGTGAAACAATTTTTATTGTGGTATACACCATCCTAGGATGGCTCAATGTGTTTTAAATTTCAACTAAAATATCTGCTCCAAAGACATACTGTGAACTTGTTTATAAAATAGATACAAGTATAATACAATATGTGTGTTCAAGATCGTTCATTACAACATTGTTCATCATAACAAATCAGTGGAAATAATCTAAGTATCCATCAAAAATTGAGGGCAAATATGCTATAACATACACTAACAGTGAAATATTCTGAATAAATAATTTGAAGGTCCTTAAATACCAAGATAAAAGAAATTCTGAATAATATATGGATATGAAAAGAAGGAAGATACAAAATAAGCAAGACGTGTAAAAAATAGGGAAAAGATTATATGGGTACGTACATGTGTTTGTGCATGTGTGTGCACTACGTGTAAGTATTTGTATATGATAGAGCTTCCTAAGAGAATCATTACTGGCTGGCTGAATACCAGGAATTGGAGGGAGATTATATCTCATCTTTCTTTTTGAAATATTTGCATAATAAAAATAAATAAGAGTATACAAAATACAAGTGACAGAATATTTGGGCTTATATGTATTTTGATTCCATATTATTCTTTACAAAGAGGCCTACACAGAGCTGCACAGGACTTTCCTATCCTGGCATTTTCTCCCACAACTGGCATATGCCCTGAACAAACTTCAGAGTGATATACATATAAGAAAGTTAGAAGTAATAGAAATATTGTATGTGAGGAAAGAAAAAGATAAAATATATCTGTATTTCTTCATTAGCATATCTTTTTAAGTGTTAAAAATTAATAATCATGGAAAGTAATTAAGATGTCCCAAATATTGTGAATAATAACCAATTATAAAACATGTGCAAAGTGTTTAAACAAAAAATATTTATAAATATAAATGTACTAATAACATAGATAGTTATTAGGGGATTTTATGTCTACTGAAAACAACTTTGTGATTTATTTGATTTCATTAAACTAGTTTTATTGTTTTCTCTGATAATAAAATGATTTATATTTTGCATAAAGATTCAATATCCAAAAATACATAAGAGATAATATAAAAATACCATTATCTTTGTAAGCTATTAATATGCTAATTAGTTAGTATTTTTCTCTGTATTTTTCTTCGCACACAAATGTATAGACAAAAATATATATGTAAACCTGCATCCAATTTTGTTTACAATGGGATTGTAGTATGAATATTTGACATCTTTTTTACCTGCCTATTGATTTAATGTGAAAATCATTCCATGTTAATAAATTTGGATAAAAAGCATTATTTTAATGATTGCCTTCCTATTGATTTTTTAAATATTTATATACACAGTGATCCATTCAAGAAATCTCCAACTGATGGATTTCTAGATATTTTACATGTTTTGACCATTATAAACTACACATAGAAAAGCATTGTGTAAATGTTGCCCTCTTTTCTAATACTGTGTTAGGACACAGTGATAAAGAAATATAAAACAAGGCATTATCTAATCATAGTTCCAATCCATTATCATTGCATAACTTTTTATCTGAACCCTTATCCTTTTTGTTTGTTTTACTTTTTTTTTTAACATTTCATTGTGTCTTTTTATTGAAGTATAATTGACATACAGTGTTATATTAGCTTCAGGTCTACAACATAGTGATTCAACAATTCTATACATTACTCAGTGCTCACGCTGGTAAGTGTAGTGATCATCTATCACCAAATAATGGTTTTACAGGCTTATTGACCACACTCTTTATGCCGTACTTTTCATTGCCAGGACTTATTTATTTTGTAACTGGAAGTTTGTCCCTCTTAATCCCCTTCATCTATTTCACTCATTCCCCACCCTCTTTCCTCTGGCAACCACTTGTTTGTTTTCTATATGTAAGAGTTTATTTGTTTGTCTTTTTTCCTTTGTTCATTCATTTTGTGTTTTAATTGCACATATGAGTGAAATCATATGGTATTTGTCTTTCTCTGATTTATCTCATGTAGCATTATTTCGTCTAGATCCATCATGTTGTTGCAAGTTACAAGATCTCTTTCTCTCTTTTTTTTATGGCTGAGTAATCTTTCTCTCCCTCCCACTCTCTCTCTCTCGCCCACTCTGAGTGTGTGTGTGTGTGTGTGTGTGTGTGTGTGCACGTGTGTATCTCACATCTTCATTCATTTACTGATACACACATTTACTGATATACTACTTATTTCTTATGTTTTTTATTTTCACCATTCTCACAGGTGTAAGATGATATTTCACTGTGGTTTTGATTTGCATTGCCCTGATGGTTAGTGAATTTGAACATCTTTACATGAGTCTGTTGGCCATTTGTATATCTTCTTTGGAAGTAAATGTCTGTTTAAGTCTTCTGCTGGTTTTAAAAAATCAGACTAGTTCCTTTTTGGGTTTTGAGTTGTATAAGTTATTTATATATTTTGGATACTAACCCCTTATTGGATATATTATTTGAAAATATCTTCTCCCATTCAGTAAGCTACCTTTTTGTGTTGTGGATGGTTTCCTTCACTGTGCTAAATGTTTTATTTTGATGCAGTCTCAATAATTTACTTTTTATTTTTATTTCCTTTATCTTAAGAGACGTATCTAGAAAAATGATTCTACAGCCTATGTCCAAGCAATTACTGTCTGTGTTTTCTTCTAGGTATTTTCTGGTGTCAGGTGTCACATTTAAGTCTTTAATCCATTTTGAGTGTACTTTTGTGTAAGCTATAAGAAAGTGATCCAGTTTCCTTCATTGCCTATAGCTATCTTGTTTACCCCACACCATTTGTTGAAAAGACCACCTTTTCCCTATTGCATACGCTTGTATTCTTTGTCCTAGATTAATTGGCCATGAAAGCATGGATTTATTTCTGACCTCTCTTTTCTGACCTCTCTGTTGTATTTATCTATGTGTTTATTTTTGTACTGCTACCATACACACTGTTTGAATTACTCAAGTTTGTAATAAAACCTGAAGTCAAGAACTGGGATACCTCCTGCTTTGTTCTTTTTTAAGTTTGCTTTAACTATTGAGAATCTTAGGTGGTTCTATACACATTTTTATATTATTTGTTTTAGTTATGTGAAAAATGCTATTGATATTTTGATAGGGATTGCATTACATCTGTAGATTGGGTAGCATGGGCATTTTAACAATATTGGTTTTTTTAATTCATAAGTATGGATATCTTTCCATTTATTTGTGTCATTTTTAATTTCTTTCGTCTATGTTTTATAGTTTTCAGAGTATACGTGTTTTACTACTTTGGTTAAGTTTATATCTGGGTATTTTATTCCTTTTGACACAATTGTATATGGGATTGTCTTTTTCATTTCTCTTTTCTACTACTTTATTATTAGAGTATAGAAATGCAACCAATTTCTGCATATTAATTTTGTATCCTGTGGGTTCACTGAGTTAATTTATCAGTTCTAGTAGTTTTTTGGTGGAATCTTTAAGATTTTCTACATATAGCATCGTGTCATTTGCAAATAGTGAAAGTTTTATTTTTTTTCCTTTCCAATGCGGATGCCCTTTTGTTTGTTGTTTCGTTGTTGCTGTTGTTGTTTTCTGGTGGTTACAGTTAGAACTTCCAGTATTATATTTATTAAAAGTGGTGAGAGTGGACACTTTTGTTCCTGATCTTAGAGGAAATGCTGGTTTTCATCATTGAATGTAACATTAGCTCTGGGCTTTTCATATACGGCCTTTTATGAGGGTGAGGTACATTCCCTCTAAACCTACATGTTGAGAGTTTTTATCATGGATGGATGTTGTAATTGGCCAAATGTTTTTTTCTGCATCTATTGAGATGATTGTATACTTTTATCTTTTCTTTTGTTGATGTGATATATTGTGTTGATTGATTTGCAAATATTTTACCACCTTTGCATCCCTGGAATAAATTCACTTGATCATGGTGAATGATTTTTTTTAATGTATTGTTGATTTCAGTTTGCTAACGTTTTGTTGAGAATTTTTGCATCTGTGTTCTTCCGAAATATTTGCCTGTAGTTTTCTTTTTTTGTAGCCTCTGTCAGGTTTTGGTCAGAGTAACACTGGCTTCATAGAGTGAATTTGAAAGTCTTTCCTTCCTCTTCTACTTTTTGAAATAGTTTGAGAATAGCTATTAACTGTGTTTTAAATGCATGGTAGAATTTACCTGTGAATCCATCTGATTCTGGATGTTTGTTTGTTGGGAGTTTTCTGATTCCTGATTCAATTTCATTGCTAGTAATCAATCTGTTCGAGTTTTCTATTTTTTCTTGATTCAGATTTAGTAGGTTATATGTTTCTAGGAATTTATCTGTTTCATCTAGGCTGTCCAATTTGTTGACATTTAATTTTTCATAATACTTTCTTATAATCCTTTATATTTCTGTGGTGTCCATTTTATTTCTCCTCCTCCATTACTGATTTTATTTATTTGAGTCCTTTCTCTTTTTCTCTTGATGTGTCTGACTAAAGTTTTATTGATTTTATTGATTTTTTTCAACAAGCCGTCTCCTGGTTTAATTGATCTTTTCTTTTTTCTTTTCTTCTTTTTTATTTGTCTCTATTTTATTTATTTCTGCCCTAATCTTTATTATTTTCTTTCTTCTACTGGTGTTGGGCTTTGTTTGCTGGTTTTTTTTTTTTTCTAGCTCCTTTAGGTGTAAGGTAGATTGTTTATTTGAGCTTTTTCTTATTTCTTGATGTAAGTCTATGTTGCTATAATCTTCCCTCTTAGTACAGCTCTTGCTGCCATCCAAAGATTTTGGACCATTATGTTTTCATTTTCATTTGTCTCCATGTATTTTTTAATTTCCTCTTTGATTTCTTAGTTGACCCCTTCATACCTTAGTAGCATATTATTTATTTTTTATTTTTTTAAAACGTTTATTTATTTCGGGCACCTGACTGGCTCAGTTGGTTGAGCGACCAATTCTTCATTTTTGGCACAGGTCATGATCTGACAGTTCATGGGATCAAGCCCTGTGTAGGGCTCTGCTCTGAGGGTGCAGAGTCTACTTGGGATTTTCCCTCTCTTCTCTCTTTGCCCCTGCCCTGCTCTCTTTCTCTCTCTCACTCTCAAAATAAATAAATTAAAAATATAAAAATAAAATGTTTATTTATTTTGAGATGGGAGAAGAGGAGGGGTGGAGGGAGAGAGAGAATCTCAAGCAGTCTCCACGCTGTCAGTGTAAAACTCAATGGAGGGCTATATACCACAAACCACAAAATCATGACCTGAGTCAAACCGAGAGTCAGAGCTAAACCGAGTGAGCCACCCAGGTACCTCAGTAGCATGTTATTTAGCCTGCATGTATTTGTTTTTTTCCAGATTTTTTCTTAGTATTGACTTTTAGTTTTATACTACAGTGTTCAGTAAAGATTCACAATATGATTTTAATCTTCTTAAACTTATTGAGACTAATTTTATGATTTAGCATGTAATCTATCCTGGGGAATTGTTTCTTGTGCACTTGGAAAGATTGTGCATTTTTCTATTTTGGATTGAATGCTCTGTATATGTATGCTGGGTTCATCTGATCTAATGTGTCATTCAGAATCATGGTTTCCTTGTTTATTTTCTGCTTTGATGATCTATCCATTGATAAAATTAGGTGTTAAAGTCCCCTACTACTATTGCATTATTGTCAGTTTCTCCCTTTAAGTCTGTTAATAGTTATTTTATGTATTAAGTGATTCCATGTTGGGTGCATTGATATTCACAATTGTTATATCCTCTCATTGGATTGTTTCCTTTATTGTTATGTAGGGTTCTTCTTTGTCTCCTGCTACAGTCTTTGTTTTGAAGTCTATTTTGTCTGGTATAAATATTGCTACCCCATCTTTTTTTTTTTTTCGCTTACATTTGCATGGTAAATGTTTCCTCATCCCTTTACTTTCAATCTGCATGTGTCTTTAGATCTGAAGTGAGTCTCTTGTAGGCAGTGTACACATGAGTTTTGCTTTTTCAGCCATTCAGTCAATCTATATCTTTTGACTGAAGCATTTAAAATAATTATTGATTCTCTTACTTATTTTCTGATTGTTTTTGTAGTTCTTCTCTGTTCCTTTGATCTGCTCTTGCCTTCTTCCCTTGTGATTTGATGGCTTTCTTTATTGTTATGCCTGGATTTCTTTCTCTTGTGTGTGTGTGTGTGTGTGTGTGTGTGTGTATGTGTGTGTGTGTGTATGTTTATTATAGGTTTTTGAGTATTGTTCCCTACAATTTATGTATAAAATCTTATGTACATAGCAGTCTACACTCAGTTGATGGTCACAAGTTTGAAACTATTCTATAAGCACTGAATTTTTGCTCCCCTCCATACTTTATGTAGATGACATTATATATTTCACACCCTTTTCTGTGTGTAAATAAATAACTGATTTTATATATATATATATATATATATATATATATATATAGTGATTTTACTGCTTTTGTGTTTTACTCACCATTCTGGTTTTATAAGTGATTAATCTACCATTATTATATGTGTTCATTTACCCGTAAAATTTTGCCTTTAATAATTATCTTACTTCTAGTTATAGCCTTTTTTTTTCCCACTCCAATAATTCTTGTAACATTTCTTTAACATTTCTTGTAAGGATAGCTTAGTGGTTATGAACTCCTGCAACTTTTGTTTGTCTGGATAACTCTTTATCTTTCCTTCAATTCTGAATAACCTTGTTAGGTAGAGTATTCTTGCTAGTGGATTTTAATCTTTCAGCACTTTGAATATATCATGCCATCCCCTTCTGACCTGGAGTTTCTTCTCCTTGGATTAATTTTATTAGAGGATCTCTGTGTGCTTCCTGGATCTGGAGGTCTGTTTCCTTTTCCAGATTAGGGAAGTTTTCAGCTATTATTTCCTCAAAAAAGTTTTCTGCCCCCCTTTCCTTTATTTCCTACTTCTGGAATCACAATAACGCAAATGTTATTATGTTTGATGATGTCTCTTGGTTCCCTTAACCCAGTCTCATTTTTTATCGTTCTGTTTTTTTTTTTCTTTTGGCTATTCAGCTTGATTGGTTTCCATTACCCTTCGCCTGGATTTCTAATCTGCTCCTCTGAATTCTCTAATTTGCTATTGATTCCCTATAGTGTAGTTTTTATTCCAGCTTTTGAGTTCTTTATCTCTGATTTTTATATGTTCTATCTCTTGTTGAATGTCTCTGCGAGATCCTCCACTTTTCTCAAATCCAGTGAGCATCTTTATCACCATTACTTTGATTTTTTTTATCAGGCTTATTGGTTATCTCTTTCATTTAGTTCTTTTACTATGATGTTGTGTTATTCTTTCATTTGGGACATAGTCCTCTGTTTCATTTTGTCTAACTCTCTGTGTTTGTTTCTATGTATTAGGAAGGTCAGCTACATCTCCGGATCTTGAAAGTAGTGGTGTTATAAAGAAGTTCCCTGCTGCCCTGTAGCACTATCCCCCTTGCTCACCAGAACCAGGTGCTACAAGGGTGTCTCTTATGTAGGCTGTGTGTGCCCTACTCTTGTGACTGATTCATGTTTGCCTTTTGTCCAATAAGCTGCAATGGTCCACTTTACCCCCTGGGGAGGATTTGGTCCCTGTACTGTTAAAGGGCCTGTTAAGGACTGTTGTGGGCTTACAGTTGGGCGGTGTCTGCAATCAGGCTAGCTGTCTGCACTCAGTCTTTCTGAAGCAGTTGTGCGCACAATGAACTGCAATGCATCCTCACTGTGCTGCCTCCTGAGAGGCTTTTTTTGGTGGGTGGGGACAGCAATCAGAGGAGGTGACTTCCTTGACTTACTGCTGTGGCTGCAGTTGCACTGACCTTCAGGGTGTTCTCCCTGTGCTGGTGTGTGTGATGATCCCCCTCTTTCCCCAGAGCAGGAGTCACTCTGTAGCAGGACTCACTGTGCCATGCTGGGCATGCTTGCAGGGTGTGTCGGGGAAGGAACTGCTTTGGAGAGACACTGCCAAACAGGGTACACTGGACAAGTCAAGTCTACTGGGGAATGTGGGATGAGGCACGCAGTGCCAGCAGATAGGTGGGGAGTGTTAACAATGGTTCCTGAATGTGTCCAGACATCTAGGTTGAGAAAGGGGCAGAAATGACAACAACAAGCACCTTTGTTTGGAGAAGTCTCCTAAAGATCCTTGCACCTCCAGTGCACATTCTGAGACCAGTCAATAAATTTCCTTCATGTATACACCAGGTGCTTCTCAAATTGTTGCCTCTATGCTGTCTTTCAGCCAAATTATTTGTTACGCTGGCTCCTTAAGGGTGGGGACTCAGTTTCTTACTGCTCTTTAGCAATCCAGAAGATAAGCTTGCTTCTGTTTAAAGTACCCTGTATTAAGCCCACTGATCTTAAAAAACTCTCCAAGTTAAGCCCCAGTATCATTTAACATTTTCTATGTTAAATGTGTTGAAAACTCGTTTTCTTGGGGCGGGGCTGCTAGGCCTACTGTGCCTGGTGTGGGCTCTGATCCTCTTCCTTCTTCATCCTTGTGATTTCACTCCTATTTGCTGTTAGTATCCCTGATTGTTAGGTTCTCAATCATGTCTCTGTCCTTCCTACCCTTCTGATTGTGTCCTTCTTGGAAGGAACTGTAGAAGATCTGTTCTGCCAGGCTTCAGTTTGTTTTCAAAGTTAGTTGTATAAATGTAGCTGTTAATTCAGTATGTCTGAGAGAAAAGACATGCTCAGGACCCTTCTACCCTGCCATCTCTCTACCTCCTCCTAGTTCCTGAAGCCTTATCTTTTAATTTATAATGTTAGATTAGATGTACTCATTGTTGCAGGAGTAACTTGGGAGACAGCATTCTAATTTTGAAATTGTTTTCCTGGAATTTTTTTGTTGTTATTTCTATTTTCATTATGAATTTATAAGAATTTTTACACCAAATAACCGACTGACTTTTACAAACATTTTTATGGATATAAGATGTATGCGTGCATTTTAATTGCCGCATACAAAATTCTATACAGTTCTATTTAAATAAACTTGTTGATTATTCAAAGTCTGTATTTTCCTTGCTCAATTAGGACATTTGGCTTAATCCAAAGATGGACTAAAATAACGAATATATACACAATGAGATACTTGATATTGTTTTTATAGGAGGAAAAACTAAAAATGACTTATGGTATATACATACAATGCAAAGTTCTAAAGACATATTTCAAAAGTATTTATGTTGTATAACTTTATTTTTACCCAAATGTGAATGAATCAAATAGCTGCACAAAGAGACACCCAGGGATATATTCAGAATACCATTCCCTCCTTACTTCTGAGAATAGGACAGTTTAGCAGAGTACTGATAAATGCATGAATGTAAGGAAACTTCCTGGGGCTAGGAAAAGAACCATCTGAAGGAATTAGAAGGAACAGTAATCACTGCCACACAAGGCTGGGAATAGTACCTGTTTCTACTAGACAGGCCAGAACACCTAATAATGCAAGAAGATCCTGCATAGGTTACTCAGGTGAGTCTTTGTTTATTGTGTAGAATAACAAACCCTAGACTGAGAACTTCTCTGATTTTAACAACAAGGCCAAAGTTTAATCAAAATTTCCAAGTAACTTAATTATGTCCAGACTAAAACTCAAAAATAATAACTAAAAAATCCATCAAAAAGGTGTAATTCACACTGTCTGAGATCCAAAGATTATCAGGCATGAAAAGAAGGAGAAAATATGACCTAAGAAAAATGAATCAATCCACAAAAGTCAAGAGCTTATACAGATGTTAGAATTAGACAAGGAAAATAAATACATTACAATAGTGGTACGCCTTTTCAAAAAGATAAGGAGCCACACTGGAGACAATTTTTTTTTTAAGACCAAAATCAAACTAGTAGAGGTGAAAAACTACAATGACTAGATGTACTTAGTAGCAGGTTAGAGATAGCAGACAAAAAGATTAGTAAGTGAACCAATAATTTCACTTGTAGATTTAAACCTCCCCAAAAATGTACGTATGTTTGCCAAAAAGCATGTACAAATATGCTCGTGGCAGCAGTATCCTTAATAACCTCCATGCCCAAAGGCCCATAAATATTAAAGTGGATCATTAAATTATGATGTATATACACGATAGAATAATGGAGAAATGAAAGCAGACAAAAACATTAATCTCTACTAACACAAATTAATCGCACAATGTCATCAAAAGCTCCAGATACAAAACAATGCGTACGGTACGATGCTATTTATATGAAGTTGGAGATAAGCAAAGCACTTTTTAGCAGGAAAAATCAGAACAGGGAACACGTTTGAGAGGGTATAAATGGGAGTCTAGTGTGTTGGAAAAATTCTATTTCTTGATATAATTGGTGGTTGCATGAGTGAGATTACCGTGATGTGTAGTTGGATTCCAGGGTATTTTTGCAGATGGGTGAGAGGCAGGAAAGCCCATATATAGCTAAAAATGAGAAGTGGAAAAATATGCTAGCACCAGGAATTGAAAAGCCTTTTTCATTTCTCACAGATCTTTTGTTTGGATAATGCAGAAGGCACTCAATAGCTATCTCTTGATTTTTTACCTGTCTTAAAATTTTTGTCAGCCTACAGAAACATAAAATTTACTCCTGGGCTAAGGGTATTGGGAGAATCTATAAAAATAAAGTTAGTGACATTTCTCTAAAGTTTTTATTTCACCAATAATATTTTTATTTTTGTGTCATCTTTCCATATTATGCATCATTCATGTCTTTGGGTGCCTTCATATTTTACATAAAAAAAATCAAATGCCATGCTTCATATCATTCCTACAGAAAAGTTAGTGTCATTCAAAATTGTTCAGTGTCATATTTAGTTTGCTAGATTAAGAAAGATGATTGTTAACTTTTGACAGGCCAGAATTTTGGGGTAGAAATTGTCAGATTTGAAACTGCTAATTAAATTAACATCTACATCACTCTACAAACCTTTTAGGAATGTGCTTATCAACAGTTCTATTTGCACGGCATTTGCCCAATTTATTATATTTTCCAATGTCATATGAATTGCAGTTTTGGAATTGACTGACGTTTCTACCCTGTTTCTAAGCCTTTTGTGACACTGCTCACAATACTTGACCTTAAAATTTCAACCCTGTGGTTTTTATCTATACATGTACAGATTCTTCTGGCTAAGTCATTTACTAACCTTTCCTCTCTGAAAAAAAAAATTTTTTGTGTGTCATTTTCCTTACACAATTAGGAGAAAACATCCTTTTTTCCCCCAAATACAGCATATTATGAACCATATGGACTACATTGAATCGGTTAATCTAATTAATTTCTCCCAAAGTTGATTGCTATTAGTTTTCAATGTGCTGTTATTAATAAATTCAGACCACAAATTGTTATTAATGAATTTACATACAACATACACATTTGCATTTATCCCTGACACCTCACTACATACAAATGCACATGTATACACACACACACACACATATTCGTTATGATAGTACCAGTTTAAATCTGCATGAACATATTTTGCATTTCTCCATCAGAATAAAATACACCTTTCTATTTCTTTAATGGGATCGCTTTGAAGAATATAATTTGTGCTTTCTGATTCTATTTAAATAATTATGTAATTCTGAATACTCAAAGGGATATCTTACTATTTTGTATATATAATAAATAATTATAACATAAAAGAATAGGAATTGAATTTTAAGACATAAATGCATGATTTATAGCTGATCAACATTTTTGCTATATATTGTTATTTAGGATAATGCTTCTAGAATTTGGATACCAGCAGCAGCCTGAGAGATGATAAAGTTGTTACTGGGCTGCTTCTGTATCCTGAGGAATTATTACTTAGGTTGGTGTTGCTACCAAAGCTGCAATTTTTCTCTAGTGACATCTTTCTCCTAAAAACTGATATTTCCCGAGAAAATTTTTTCAGTGACAAACAAAACGTCCAGTTGACCTTAAAAGCGTGAGACCCATTACATTTTCCAGCCCATTCAGTGCTTGTTTTCTCATCAAATAGAGTGGATATTTGAGCTCACATCTCTGAGTACCTCATCTTCAGAACTTATCTCTAAGAAGGCGACAATGTTTTCTTTGCTGACTTTGTAAACTGTTTATGTTAAGGAAGATAATTACTATGAAAGTATCTAAACCTGATAAGTGTAATATATGAACAAATGTTAGTGAACTAACTGGTGTCTGCCTTCCAAAATATCACATAATTGAGCCATCTTTTAATATCTATCCCTTCTAGGGAAGCCTGAGTGGCTCAGTCAGTGAAGCAACCAACTTCAGCTCAGGTCATGATCTCATGGTTCATGGGTTCGAGACCCACATTGGGCTCTGCTGACAGCTCAGAGCCTGGAGCCTCCTTCAGATCCTGTGTCTCCCTCTCTCTCTGCTCCTCCTCTGCTCGTGCTCTGTCTCTCTCTCTCTCTCAAAAATAATAAATAAACATAAATAAATATCCCTTTGCTAACATATTATTTCTAGAAATGGAGCTAGAACACTGTTAGGTGTAAGTTCTCTGTTTTATATGGCATTTCTAGGGGGTTAGACAGGTACTGTACTTCAAAAGACCTTCAGAATCAGTCACAAAATCTGTAGGCTAGTGGTAATATTTCTGTACCCTTCCTATTGAGTATCTTTAGCACCAACAGGCTCAAATAGATATATGGAATTTCTTAAAATCCTTGACTTCTTGAATTTCTTGTAATCCTTGTTTTTTATCTCCTACAGTACCTCAGTGTCTCCTTCATCAGAATTTTCATTTCATGGAGGCCAAGACCTCAAAGACCATCTTACCTGGTTATCTCTAAAATAGGTTAGTGACTTTGCCTTTCAATTCTTTAAAGACTAAGTTTGATACTACAATTCTTCAGAAGCAAGTATCTACATGAAAAACAAACCTTGCTTGTACTTATCTTATCTCCTCAGAATAAAGTCTATGCGTTATTAAACAGAGTCCCCTAAACAACGATAAACAAAAATAAAAAGGAACCAAAAAGGGAGTAAAGGAGAGGTGTGCAAGGCTTATTCATTAGTCAAATCTATTTATTTATTTAAGGTTGTTGGTAAACTCTAAATGTCAACAAGCATGCCCTAGGAGAGTTGCTCATCAGGAAACTTTCTGTGTCTATTTGTCAGATACTTATTAGCCAGTTTCTTTGAATTATCAGCTCAATACAGCCAAAGCCAACATTCAAGACTGAGTCATTTGTCTTTATAGTACCATGATGAGCAAACAGTTAAATAACAAAATTATTTTGACACCCTTATGTGGCAATACTTTTTGGGAGCTTATAGTTTTAGTCTCTGAAGCAGAAATTTATATGCATTCATATTTGTCCCCCTGAGTGTTCCATTTGTCCACTCAAACATTCATTTATGAGTGCATGATACAAGGGAGGATTCTGAGGAAGATGAATCCCAAATAAATATTGTATCCTAGAGAGATCTAATTCTCATACAATGTCTTTAAATGCACATTGTATTTGCTATCATTTCCCCCATAAAGAACTTCATGTACTATGTTACTATTTGCATATTAAAAAGTTCACTTTTCATGTATGTCAGCCAGCCAGTTTTTTTTTTTTAATATTCTTAACGTTCATTTTAGAGAGAGAGAGAGAGAGTGAGAGTGGGGGAGGCGCAGAGAGTGGGGGAGACACAGAATCCAAAGCAGGCTCCAGGCTCTGAGCTGTCAGCACAGAGCTTGATGTGGGGCTCAGACTCAGGAGCTGTGAGATCATGACCTGAGTGGAAGTCGGATGCTTAACTGACTGAGCCACCCAAGCGCGTTCTCCGCCAGCCAGTTTTTCATGACTGTTGGCAAACCATTGCTTTTGTCCTAGAAAACTATATTTTCTGGAGAAGCTTCTTACTTGTGGCTTTTTTATAAAATCTTTGTAACAAAGAACGGGGTGAGATTGCAAAAGAAGGGTTAGAGAAGTTTAAATGTTAAGTTAAACACCCAGAAGCATAGCTTAGTGATTTATTCACAGATCCTTGTTTGATTCCTTCAATTACTAGTTGTAACAACTTGGGCAAATTATTTATCTTCTCTGTCTCTTCGTCCTCATCTACAAAATGCTAATTCTACAAATACTCAGAGGATATTATGGAAATTACATGATTTATTATTTATAAGGTGCTTAGAAGAACATAGATAAAGGTTATATATAGTTTATTAAATATATCTGTTATTATGCAAGTCATTGCTATCCTAAATCAATTGGTTTAGGATGGCTATCTCAAAGGGGGGTATATGGTACTCAAAAATAATCATCTACTTCTGAGTTTATTAATTCATTTTTAAAATGTATTGTAACCTAGATTAATATTTTAATTTACTTAAAAATTGCTGCTGAAATGTAAATATAATAAAGGCATAGTTATTATTTCAACATGAAAATATTTTTCAAAGGAATAATACATAAAATGGCAGAGTCCTATGTTTTTTTGTTTGTTGGTTTTTTTATTTGTTTTTTTGGGGGGGAGGGGTTTTCTGGAGGAAAGAATTTTGTATTAAAGTGAGATAATCCCTTTCTAAATGCTAAGTAGCTATGAGAAATTAGTAAATCATTTACTCTACCTGGATTTCCATTCCTTTTTAGATAAATTAAGTGTTTGATTAGATGATCTTTAAAGCTATCTTTCCTTCAAAGCTCCTTAGAGTCTCAAATATAAGTGTATGCTGTTTAAAAACTAAAACATTATTATTTTTCTGTAGATAATATTTTGGTAACTTAAAAATATATCTTAGTTGGAAAGTTTGTATCATAAAGTAAGTTTGATTTCATTGTCTATGGAACTCCTGAACGTTCTTTAATAAATTGAATAGAAATATATTTATAAAGTACATATCCATATCTTGATCAATTAACTTACTGTGTTAAAATTTATGTCTCTGATTAAAAAACATAAAGAAAAATATGGTAGAAAAATTAGTAAGGCTGAGAAGAGAGAGAATTCTATATTTCTCTTCCTGAGTTAAAACTGTATATTAAATACATTTTGGTCAACTGCAATAGCAAATGAATAAAGTAAAAAGTACACATGAAGCCTCGTTGCCTGGGCCTGTTGACACCTCATACATATTCATTGAATTGAGTGGAGAAAAGCAAAAATAATCCACCTCTGTATACAACTTTAATAGATAAACAGTGTTCACAGACATCCAAATATTCTTTCCCCTTTCTTTTATATTTTCAGTCAGTCCCTTCCTCTAAGTTATTCAGTACAAGTTTATTGAAACTCTACTGTATACTAGACAAGGTACTTCCCTGAATAAATTTTTCCACGAACTAACCCCCAAATACATAAACCTTCCTGCTTTTGAAAAATGCTCTGTAAATGATAAAGTGCACAAAGAATACACTGTTATTAGCAGTATGAATATTTTTCCCATTATCATTCTTATTCCATTGCTATTACCTGTAGAGCCTCGTGAAGAACACACCAAATTGTGACACAGTGTATATTTTTCACATTTATTTAACATTTGATCTGCTTCTGCTGTGTTTTCTGAGCTGGAGTACAGATTGTCTCAGTGAAGAAAAGGGCCTGCTTATGACAACAGACACTCAAAAGTATTTAACATGTGCCTTGTATCCGGAATACAAACTTAGTGAATCTCTATTTTATTTGCAACATAGTTTCTGTGATTTATAACTTCATTTGGACTATGTTTTTACTGCCTGACATGCACACATAGACACACACTGCCACATACAGTTTTCCAAATAAGGAGAAGCTAGTAGTATAGTGTCATGGGTACAATAAATTTTTAATGTATGCTTATTGAATTATTGTTGTATGAAAAGAGATCATAAAACTAAATTCATGATGTTGTAGATTCTGACCCTCAAATTCTTATCTTCCAGTATACTTTAATGGAGATATATTATTGTATGTGAAAAAGTGATTAAAAGCATGGATTCTGAGCTAGTATCTCTGTATTAAAACCTAAGCTCTTCTACCTACTTAACTATGATTTTCTTTCGTCTTCTGTAAGTGGAGATGTAGAAGATATTTTTACATGTATTTATTTTTGAAAGACAGAGTAAGACAAAGTGAGAGTGGAGGAGGGATAGAGAGAGAGGGAGACACAGAATCCGGAGCAGGCTCCAGGCTCTGAGCTGTCAGCACAGAGCCCGACGTGGGGCTCGAACCCACAGATCGTGAGATCATGACCTGAGCCGAACTCAGACGCTCAACCGTCTGAGACACCCAGGCTCCCTAGAAGATATTTTTATATCTTATTGTGTTGTTGGAGAGATTAAAAGAGCTAATATTTGGAAAGTATTTAGAACTGAGACTGCAACTTAGTAGGCATCTCCTAAGTGTGCTTTATATCAAAGCAAATAACAAGAATATAAATTTTAAATTCATATATAAACGGTTTTAAATCTACTTGTCTACTTAGCTTGATTGCCTATGAATGATCAGTTAATCTTTTTGATCTTTGCTCCTTATCTGTCAAAACAGAATCATATCTGTATGTCTGAAACTTTCCAAAAATATTAATTGAGGACTTGTTTATTGTATAACTTCGAACTAGATAGTTTGGGACTTACCTTGAATTGTGGGAACCGTATGAAAATATTTACTCTTGATAATGATCAAGAAAGTGAGTAAACAGGCCATAAATTGGAGGAGAAAGTAGCTTTAGAAAAATGAGGTTAAATTTTAGTCATTTTTTTTTTTTTTTTTTTTTTTGCCTAGGGAATTTTGAGTATTTCAGAACAGATAGTTAGAGTGTGGGATAAAAATCATCACTTTTGGCTGCCTCACCAAGTAGAGCAACAATAATTGGATGTTCCTCCCCCTCAGACTATGAGTAAAATATCTCCTTCTCAGATAGTGAGTATCCTGGAAGTAGAAAAGCATTGGGGGGGGGGGGGGGATGGGGAAGGAAAGGAAAGAAAAATAAGATAAAAGGAAAAAGAAAGGAAAAGGAAAGAACCTGCAGAAGTTGTAAGCCAGCTTCAAGTCTTTTGAGTCCCTGAAAGTATGTTTCTACTTTGGAGGAAAATGACATCATTTTTGGCCTGAAATTATTTCTACAAATATTAAAAATACAATGCCTGGCAAATAATAAATATATTAAGGCTCAGAGAAAAGTAAGAGACATGGGATAAAACCAGGAAAAAACAAGGTATTGAAACAGGGCCTTTGAGGAGCAATATATTATCAAGTAGAAGATTTAAAATATGCTTAAGATGTATAAGCTAGTGAAAACTTAAGCCGAAAATATAAACAGTGTATATAAAATGAACAGGTGAAAAAATAAATGAAATGAACAAGTGAAAACTCTAGATGTGATTATGATAAAATTTTGAAATCAAGATCAAATTAAAATAAATTACATACAATTAAAAAAGATAGAGAGGGGCGCCTGGGTGGCTCAGTCGGTTGAGCATCGGACTTCAGCTCAGGTCACGATCTCATGGACCGTGAGTTCGAGCCCCGCGTCGGGCTCTGGGCTGATGGCTCAGAGCCTGGAGCCTGCTTCCAGTTCTGTGTCTCCCTCTCTCTCTCTGCCCCTCCCCCGTTCATGCTCTGTCTCTCTCTGTCTCAAAAATAAATAAACGTTAAAAAAAAAATTAAAAAATAAATAAATAAATAAAAATAAAAAAGAGAAAAATAAGAAGTCAAAACTTATCTAGAATTAAACACTAGAAGACATAGAAATAAAAATAAAAGACCATATGAACACAGAATATAATAACAGGGTCTTATGAGTGTGTAAAATGAATCCTAGAAGGAAAAATGTGAGAAAATGCATGAGAAAAAAATTTTTGAGCAAATAATACTGAGAACATTTCTAAACTAGTGAAAGAAGCATGAGTGCAGTTGTTGAGAGAAACAGAACCGAGACAAAATGTGTAGATAGAGATACAGATGCAAGATACATAGATAAGGAATTGGCTCAAATGATTATGGAGACTGAGAAGTCAGTAAGCTAGAGACCCAGGAGAGCAGATGTATAGTTCCAGTCTGACTACCATTCCGAGAGGCAAATTTGCGTTCCATTCTGAAAACTTGTGGCTCAAAACCCAAGAAAAGCTGATGTTTCAGTTCAAATCCATGGGCTGGAAAAGACTGAAGTCCCATCTACTGGTATTCAGTCAGGAAGAGGTGTTTCTTACTCAGGCCTATAGTTCTATTTCAGTTGTTAACTAATTGGATGGGGCCCACAAACATTAGGAGGGCAATATGCTCACCTCAGTCTGTTGATTCCAATACTTATCTCATCTGGAAACACATTAACAGTCACATCCAGAATATTGTTTGGCCAAAAGTTTGGGCACTTCATGACCCATTCAAATTGACACATAAAATTAACCATTATAGACTTCAAGTCACAGACTCAAGAAGCCTGACAAACTGAGGAAAGATACATTAAAATATATTCAGAACTAGATACAGTTTAGAAAAGCTGCTAAAAATCAGATAAATAGAACATCTTAAAAGCAGCTATACAGAAAACAAAAACAAAAACAAAAAACAAAATACAAACAAACAGATTATATTCAAGCAGATAATTCATAGCTGTGTTTAAAACAGAAACGGTATAAATTGGAAGACAGTGGAACCATGTCTTTGAAAGACTGCAAGGAAATAATTGCCAACTAAGAATTTTAATATTTGAAAAAATACTATTCAAGAATGACAGTGGGAACCCAGGGAAGATGGTGGAGGTGATTTTACAATGTACCTAAACTGGCCTATAAAACAGGTGGGTCATCATGTTAAAAAACCAAAATTGACAAGGTCTTTCTATGAGTCTAAATTTATGAACCTTCTACAAATCCAAATATACGACAAAACACCAACAGCCATGTTGTACATATGTTTTTTCTTGCTGTTGTTGTTGTTGACCTTAAAACCTGCTAATCCATACATTTCCAGCAGATATGTTTGGGAATCTCTGATAAGCCATTGAAACTATTAAAGGCTGGGAGGGAATTTGCCTCATTTAATTTGAGGATGGGTAGGGGGGTACCTGAGAAATTCTGAGTGAACCGGAGGAGTCTGGGTGTCTAGAACCTGACATTAAAAAAAAAAAAAAAAGGGGGCAGCGTTCAAACAGAACATAAAAAGAAAATAAGGACAAAAGAAAAGAAGATCTTGATAAAAGTAAAGCGTTGAAGGCAGAAAGAGTATAAATCAGAAGGAGACATACAAGAAATACTCAGATTTGTGGTAAATAGAGGGACTGAAGATTTGAAAAAAGATATAAAAGGACACTGGAGAAAAAGTGTGTGTGTGTGTGTGTGTGTGTATTACAAACTCCCATATATAAACATGCTGAGTATATATAATTTCTGAAAACAGATATAATGCATTCAGAATTCTAAATAGATGACATCTTAATCCCTTCAGCATATTTTCCTATATAGGTCTTATTGAAAGCACACACATATACATACATGTACATATGTACACACATATTCAGTAAAAAGAGAAATAAACTGGTAGGAACACAGGAGCTTATAATATTCACTTGAAAATGTTTTTTTTTAAATAAAAGATATAAAATAAATTTAAAAAAAATCACAGTAGTAATTAAGAGATTAAAGCTTTAAAAGTTTCCTTCTGATTATAGATACACTTTCATATAACAGAGGTCCATGATGAATAAGACTATAACAATAAAGTAAGATAAATGTCAAAAACCGTCATTCAAGGAAGTCTTATACCATTAAAATTCAGAAAATAAACAAAAAGGAAAGAAAAAGAGTCATAGAGAGACTTGGATCAAAACATTGAAAGGTAGTTCCAAAACCCTGAGAACACAAATCTGGAACGGATGACACTTTGGACTTTTAAGAAACATTAAAATCCTTTGAGTATCATGGAAGGAGGGAACAAATCAAATTATAAGTTTTTATTTATAATAGGAAGCTCAATGAAATTATCAGTATACTTTGTGACAGCAATGCTTTATACCAGAAGTCAAAGGAGCAATATAGTGAATGTATAAAAAGAGAGAAAATATGAACCAAGGGTTTTATATCCATTAAAGTGATCTTCAAGTGTAAATGTCTTAAACTCATGAACATGCAAGGCCTTTTGAAACTGATTCATTGTCCTTCTGAAGAAATCTAGTAAACATATTCCATACAATCAAAATGGATAGAATGACAGCAATGTAAGGATTAATAGTGAACATTAAATATAGATGTGTGTAGAGAACTAAGGCTAGATGATAGGTATCAGTGAGAAAACACAGTATATGAAGACTATATGTACCAATTTGGTGCATTTCACACAAAAATTTTTAAGTACACCTAAGTTTGATTTTGTTTCAAAATAAAGGTTTCAAAAATGAGAAAAGAATTTGGAGAATGCTCAGGAATACACTCAGCTTGCTCTTTACTATATATATGTATGTATATATATATGTATATATATATATATATATATATATATATACATACATATATATATACATACATATATATATATAACTATATATACACACATATACATATATATGTATATATATTTTAAAAGTAAACAAAATCCTATTTCAAATTAGATACTAGCAAAGAGAAACAGGAGGAAAAGTAATATCTACCTAATCTTATATTGTTTGTAGAACAAAAACTGAAAACCATAGTTAAACACCATAAAAGCCATTTATGAAAAGCCCACAGCTAATATCATCCTCAATGGGGAAAAACTGAGAGCTTTCTCCCTGAGATCAGGAACATGAAAGGGATGTCCACTCTCACCGCTGTTGTTTAATGTAGTGTTGGAAGTTCTAGCATCAGCAATCAGACAACAAAAGGAAATAAAAGGCATCAAAATTGGCAAAGATGAAGTCAAGCTTTCACTTTTTGCAGATGACATGATATTATACATGGAAAACCCGATAGACTCCACCAAAAGTCTGCTAGAACTGATACATGAATTCAGCAAAGTCGCGGGATACAAAATCACTGTACAGAAATCAGTTGCATTCTTATACTAATAATGAAGCAACAGAAAGGCAAATAAAGAAACCGATCCCATTCACAATTGCACCAAGAAGCATAAAATACCTAGGGATAAGTCTAACCAAAGATGTAAAAGATCTGTATGCTGAAAACTATAGAAAGCTTATGAAGGAAATTGAAGAAGATTTAAAGAAATGGAAAAACATTCCGTGCTCATGGATTGGAAGAATAAATATTGTTAAAATGTCAATACTACCCAAAGCAATCTACACATTCAATGCAATCCCAATCAAAATTGAACCAGCATTCTTCTCGAAGCTAGAACAAGCAATGCTAAAATTTGTATGGAACCACAAAAGACCCCGAATAGCCAAAGTAATACTGAGGAAGAATACCAAAGCAGGAGGCATCACAATCCTAGACTCTAGCCTCTACTACAAAGCTGTAATCATCAAGACAGCATGGTATTGGCACAAAACAGACACATAGACCAATGGAATAGAATAGAGACTCCAGAATTGGACCCACAAAAGTATGGCCAATTAATCTTTGACAAAGCAGGAAAAAATATCCAATGGAAAAAAGACAGTCTCTTTAACAAATGGTGCTGGGAGAACAGGACAGCAACATGCAGAAGGATGAAACTAGACCACTTTCTTGCACCATTCACAAAAATAAACTCAAAATGGATAAAAGACCTGAAGGTGAGACAGGTAACCATCGAAACCCTAGAGGAGAAAGCAGGAAAAAACCTCTCTGACCTCAGCCGCAGCAATTTCTTACTTGACACATCTCCAAAGGCAGGGGAATTAAAAGCAAAAATGAACTATTGGGACCTCATGAAGATAAAAAGTGTCTGCGCAGAAAAGGAAACAATCAACAAAACTGAAAGGCAACCAATGGAATGGGAAAAGATATTTGCAAATGACATATCGGACAAAAGGCTAGTATCCAAAATCTATAAAGAGCTCATCAAACTCCACACCTGAAAAACAAATAATTGAGTGAAGAAATGGACAGAAGACATGAATAGACACTTCTCTAAAGAAGACATCCAGATGGCCAACAGGCACAGGAACAGATGATCAACATCACTCCTCATCAGGGAAATACAAATCAAAACCACACTGAGAAATCACCTCACACCAGTCAGAGTGGCCAAAATGAACAAATCAGGAGACTATAGATGCTGGAGAGGATGTGGAGAAATGGGAACCCTCTTGCACTGTTGGTGGGAATGCAAATTGGTGCAGCCGCTCTGGAAAGCAGTGTGGAGGTTCCTCAAAAAATTAAAAATAGATCTATCGTATGACCCAGTAATAACACTGCTAGGAATTTACCAAGGGATACAGGAGTACTGATGCATAGGGGCACTTGTACCCCAATGTTTATAGGAGCACTTTCAACAATAGCCAAATTATGGAAAGAGCCTAAATGTTGATCAATTGGTGGATAAAGAAGTTTTCCATCAAATGGATAAAGAAGTTGTGGTTTATGTATACAATGGAATACTACTTGGCAATGAGAAAGAATGAAATATGGCCTTTTGTAGCAATGTGGATGGAACTGGAGAGTGTTATGCTAAGTGAAATAAGTCTTACAGAGAAAGACAGGTACCGTATGTTTTCACTCATATGTGGATCCTGAGAAACGTAACAGAAGACCATGGGGGTGGGGAAGGAGAAAAAAAAAGTTACAGAGAGGGAAGGAGGCAAAACATAAGAGACTCTTAAATACAGAGAACAAAGGGCATTGAGGAGGGCACCTGTTGGGATGAGCACTGGGTGTTGTATGGAAACCAATTTGACAATAAATTTCATATTAAAAAACCCTGAAGATAACTTTTAAGTATAGAAGAAATAAGGATAATACATAGGTAATAGGATAAATCTCAGCATTAGCAGAGAAATATAAGCCCTCCAAAATATTAAAACGCATACTACAAAGGTAATCAATATATTTTATTACAGAGTACAATATTTATCTAGCTAGATATATCATATGTAACTGATATTTTAAAATAGGGACAAAAACAGATTAATAAAACTAACTGCTGCTAATGGAGAACAAAAGAAAATGATGGAGTTAGAAATAAAGGTTAGATTACTATGAATAGCTTGTGTTTGCTTGATTTGACTTTTAAACTGAAAAACAAAATTTAATTAAAAAACAATCTCTAAAACTCAGCAAAAGAAATAAGACCAATGGGCCTGTGTGTCCAGTTAGTGGCATTAACATAGTGTGGAGAACTCTTCAAGGTGGCTTTAGGACACAAAAATTGGACTTCACATACCTGGTGAGAATATTAAGAACAGGAAGAATTATCAAAAAAAAAAAAAAAAAAAAAAAAAGAAAGAAACTATTTTACTAGTGATTATCTAGGATCCTGTGTGTTGTAATAGTAATTTGGAAGCAATCAAATAATAACCTGATGTAGTCTCTCATACCATGCCATTTCATCCTAAATGAATATAGAGTTTCTTAAAGAAATAGCTGATTCAAGGTAAGTGTCATGCTAGAAAGCAAAATTTTGTCAATTATTACTAAAGTTGGTCAAGCAGAGGGAAATTTGTAACACCAAATGCTAATATTAAAAAAAGAAAAATCTGCTCAAATTGGTAATCTAAGTTTTCACTTTAAGAAAAAGAAAGGGGCACCTTGGTGGCTCAGTCAGTTAAGCCTCCGACTTCAGCGCAGGTCATGATCTTCCCAGTTTGTGGGTTTGAGCCCCGCGTTGGGCTCTGTGCTGACAGCTCAGAGCCCGGAGCCTGCTTGGATTCTGTGTCTCCCTCTCTCTCTCTGCCCCTCCCCTGTTCACACTGTGTCTCTCTCAAAAATAAATAAGCGAAATAACAAAAACAAAAAAGAAAGAAAAAGGAAAAGAAAGGAAAGAAAAGGAAAGGAAAGAAAAGGAAAGAAAAGGAAAGGAAAGAAAAGGAAAGGAAAGAAAGGAAAGAAAAGTAAAGAAAAGAAAAGAAAAGAAAAGAAAAGAAAAGAAAAGAAAAAGAAAGAAAAGAAAAACATGGGTCACCTCGGTGGCTCAGTTGGTTAAATGTTGGACTTACTTCTGGCTCAGGCCATGATCTCATGGTTCATGAGTTCCAGCCCCCCATTGGGCTCTGCATTGCCAGTGTGGAGCTGGCTTGGGATTCTGTCTCTTTCCCTCTCTCTTTCTGCTCCTCCTGTGCTTGCTCTGCTCTGTCTCTCTCTCCCTTTGTCTCTCTCTTTCTCAAAATAAATAAACTTAAAAAAAATAAGAAACACACAAAAAGCAAATTATACTTAAGGCAAACAGAAGGTAGACAAAATATTAAAGATAAAAGCAGAAGTTGATAAAATTGATACCAAAAATAAAGAAAAAATAATAAAAAGAAAACCAAATTCTTGGGAAATATCAATAAAAATGAAAAACTTCTAATACATCTGACTCAGGACAAAATAATTAGGAGATACAAATTACCAATATTGGAATTAAAAGAACATCACTGAAGATGGGATGATGAAATTATTCTATGTAGAACTGTGTTTGTGAATACATTTCTCAAAATCTGTGGCACTGGGGCGCCTGGGTGGCTCAGTAGGTTACGCGTCCGACTTCAGCTCAGGTCACTATCTCGCGGTCCGTGAGTTCGAGCCCCGCGTCGGGCTCTGTGCTGACAGCTCAGAGCCTGGAGCCTGTTTCAGATTCTGTGTCTCCCTCTCTCTGACCCTCCCCCGTTCATGCTCTGTCTCTCTCTGTCTCAAAAATAAATAAACGTTAAAACAAAATTAAAAACTAACTAACTAAATAAATAAACGTTAAAAAAAATTAAAAAAAAATCTGTGGCACTGAACACCACAGAATGTCTGTGTGTACACTTTTAAAAATAGCTAAGGTGTGGGGAAGGGGCGACACCCAAATGAAAGGTGCATGTGAAAAAATGAATCAAATTGTATTATAAGTGAAATATACAACCACACTTAAGGTAAAGGGAAAACAAGAAGCTGATCCAAATTGTTTACAAAACAAGAGTTGATACAATAAAACTAAGGGACACAAATAACTGTTCACAGTGTAGTCCAGCTGGTTAAGTTTTTTTCACACTAATTACAGATAATATATTCCAGTGTGTATAGGGGTTAATATACACACATATTTACCAGTTCTGTCCCCTAAAAAGGTATGGAGGTTGTGAGATCCCAATAGCACTTGGTTGTTATATGTTTACAAATGTACATTTACAAAATTGAAATAAATATTCAGACAAAAGTAAAAAAAAAAATTCATAAAGAGTTTCTCAATAAAACTCATTGTAAAGATACATTTAAGTGTCTCATTTCAGTATAGGGAAACATAATCCTAGATGGGAGGTCAGCGATGCAAGAAGTGATAAGGAGTAATGAAAATGGTAAACATACATATTAAATTCAAATGAGATTTGACTATATTGATCGGTTGATAAAATTAAGGGGAACTAAGGCCTTTACATCTTCTAGGCATGCAAGAGGAGATAAAATTACCAGCTAATATTGGAGTTTGATAAACAAGAATGCTTGTGTAATTTCTGGGGCAATCACTAAAATGTCAAAAATATGTAACAAACAAGCCAAAAATGAATGAAATTGAAAAGATCAAATTCAAACTCCAAATAAAGCAATCAAATACAATTTAAAAATAACATAAGGGGTGCCCGGGTGGCTTAGTTGATTAAGTGTTTAACTCTTGATTTTGTCTCAGGTCATGATCTCACAGTTTGTGAGTTCAAGACCCACATCAGGCTCTGTGCTGACAGCTTGGAGCCTGGAGCCTGCTTCAGATTCTGTCTCCCTCTCTCTCTGTTCCTCCCCTACTTGCATGCTGTCTCTCTCAAAAATAAATAACCATTAAAATATTTGTTAAAAAATAATTAAAATTAAAAAAAACAAAAACAAACCCTCTCTTTCTATACATACATTTATGTACACAAACACATATACACATTCCATATATATATATATATATATATATATATATATATATATAAAGAGAGAGCAACTATATTCAATCTCTCCCTCTCTTTTTATATATGTTACATATATATATATAATATATATATTGTATATATATTTTCTCTCTTTTTCTCCATACACACACACACACACACACACAAACACACACACAAACACACACACATATACACATGGGAAATAAAATAAGTATAAATATATATATATGTTATATATGTATATTATATATATTTATATAAATAATGAAAAGAGATATGGAGTAATTGTATTAGTATCAGACAAAATACATGTTAAGACAAAATATATTATTAGGGATAAGTGAGTAGAATTCTGAATGAGTAAATATTTGATTAATTAGGGATGTCAGATAAGTCTAAATTTGTATATATACTGAATAACAGTCTGAAATCCATAAAGCAAAAATTTCAAAAAAGCTAAATAATAACCACATAAATCCCTCAATGATTGGAAAAAATTTAAAAACATGTAAGAATTTTTTTAACGTTCATCTATTTTTGAGAGAGACAGAGAGAGAGCAATCACGGGACGGACAAAGAGGGGAGACAGAGAATCCAAAGCAGGCTCTAGGCTCTTAACTGTCAGCCCAGAGCCCAAAGTGGGGCTCAAACCCATGAGCAGCGAGATCATGACCTGAACCAAAGTTGGTCGCTTAACCAACTGAGCCACCAAGGTGCCCCTTAAAAAACATTTTAAATAAATTAGTAAGTTAAAATATTAATAATATTCTTAAAAAACTAAGGATATTAATAATATTCTTAAAAAACTAATACAGACTTCTATATCCAAGTATGAAGAATATATTTTTTCAAGTACACACAGGATTCACAAAAATTGACCATATGCTAGACATGAAGAAAATGTCAACAGAATGCAAGGCATTACTATCATAACTTTATATTAAGTTGATTTATTTTGAGAAAGAGAGAGAGCATAAGTGGAGGAGGGGCAGAGAGAGAGGAAGAAAATCCCAAGCAGGCTCCACACTGTCAGTGCAAAGCCTGATGTGAAGCTTGATTCCAGGAAATGTGCGATCATGAGTTGAACTGAAACCAAGAGTCTGACGCTTGATCGACTGAGCCACTCAGATGCCCCAATATCATAGCTTTTTTCACCATTTAATAGGCATATGGCCTACAAAATAAATAATTTTATATGATTTTAAATTGAGAAATGTTTCTAAATAACCCATGGCTCAAATACTAACAATGATTTAACTAAGAGAAAATATGGGGGGGGGGGGGAGGGCCAGGGATGTCTTTCACAATAACAGCAAAAGCAAAACAAATAGGAACAAATTTAACAAAAATAACAATGATCTATTTATTGATAACTATAGGACCTTGTTGGGAATAATTGAAGGAGCTACAAATAAGTGGAAAGATATCCTATATTCCTGAATTGGAAGACTTACTATTGTGAAAATTTCTATACTACCCGAAGTGAACTACAGATTCAATACAATGCCTATCAAAATTCCAATGGCATTTTTTTCACAAACATAAAAAACTATACTAAAATGTGTATGCAATCACCAAAGACCCTGAATAGCCAAAGCAATCTTGAGAAAGAGAAACAAAGCTAAAGGCATTACAGTTCCTGATTTCAAGCTACATTACAAAACTGTATAATCAAAACAAAATGATCCTGGAGTAAAAATAAGCATAAATACCAGTGGATCAGTATAGAGAGCCAGATATAAACTCATGAAAATAAATCAACTTACTTTTGAAAATGGCACCAAAAACACACACTGGGGAAAAGATAGTCTCTTCAATAGCTGGGAAAATGAGATATCCACATGCAAGAGAATGAAACTCAACAACTATCTTATACCATACACAGAAAATATCTCAAAATGGATTAAAGAGATATATGTAAGACCTGAAGCCATAAAATTCCTAGAAGACAACATAAGAAAATGATTCTTGATATTGGTCTTAGCAATGATTTCTTGACTTAGATACCAAAGGAACAGACAACAAAAGCTAAAAGAAACACTTTGGACTCTGTTAAACTGAAAAGAGACTACACAGCAACGGGCACCTTTAACAAATGAAATGGCAAGTTATGGGATGGAATAAAATATTTGCAAACCGCATATCTGATAAGGAGCTAATATCCAAAATATATAAAGAACTCATACAACTTTATAGCGAAGAGACAAAACAAAACAATGCAGTTTAAATATAAAGTAGGCAAGGGTGCCTGGGTGGCTCAGTCAGTTGAGAATCTGACTGAAGCTCAGATCATGATCTCATGGTTCATGGGTTCAAGCCCCACGTTGGGCTCTGTGCTGACAGCTCAGAGCCTGGAGCCTGCTTCGGATTCTGTGTCTCCCTCTCTTCTCTGCTCCTCCCCCACTCACGCTCTGTCTCTGTCTCTCTCTCAAAAATAACTAAACATTTAAAAATTGAAAGAAAAAATAAAGTAGGCAAAGAAGGTGAATAGACATTTTTCCAAAAGCATATATAAAATAGGTACTCAACATCATTAATCATCAAAATAATGCCAATCAAAACCACAATGAGATATCACCTTAGAACTGTTAGGATGATTATTATCGAAAAAGCAAGAGATAACGAATGTTGGCAAGGATGTAGAAAAATTGTGAACTGTTGTACATGGTTGGTGGGAATGTAAATTGATATAGCTTGCTTTCTATCTCTCAAAATTAAAAAAAAATAAATAAGCTTAAGAAATAGAACTATCATATCAACTAGCAACTGCACTGCACTCCTGGGTATTTATCTGAAGGAAATAATATCAGAGACATCAAAGAGATATCTGTATCCTCATATTAATTATAGCATTATTCACAATAGCCAAACTATGGAAACAACCTAAATGTTTTTCAACAGGTAAATGGATAAAGAAAATATGGCATATATATGCAATGAAAAACTATTCAACCCCCCAAATGGAAGGATATCCTGTCATTTGTAACGGATAACATGGATGAATCTGGAGGGCATAATGCTAAGTGAAACAAGTGAGACAGAACAAGATATCCTGTATGGTATCGCTTAAACATGAAATCTAAACGCATACTTTTTAAAAAGCTCATTTCATAGAAACAGAATAAAATGTTGGCTGGTAGGGGCTAGGTGAGGAGAAATAGAGAGATACAGGTCAAAGACATAGGTACAAATTTCCAGTTATAAGAAGACCAAGTTCTGAGCCTCTAATGTACAGGATGGTGACTATAGTTGATAATATGGTTAACTCATAGAGTTAACTATATGAGTTGATAGGTATGTGAATTCTCTTGACCTTGGTGATCATCCCTCATTGTGTGTGAGAGCGTGTGTGTGTGTGTGTGTGTATCTCAAATCATCATACTGTACACTTTAAATATACACAATTATATTTGTCTATTATTCCTTATAAAGATGCTAAATGACATTAGGGCACTAAGATAAAAATGAATTAGAGATGTGTCATAGATATAAATAAAGAAGCTAAAGGTATAAAACCTAAGAAAATATCTTTATAATTTAGGATTTATGAAATACATACAAACATAAAAGGAAATATGGATTATTTGGACTTCATCAATTGTTTTTAAAAAAACCTTCTCATTAGAAATATGCACCATTAACAGATGAAGGAACACATCCCAGGTTGAGAGAAAATTGTCACAATATATGTAATTATAAAATGTTTTGACTTTAGAATATATGAAGTACACCTACAAATGAGTCATAAAGAAAAACAATTCAATTTTTAAAGGATGGAAAACTTGGACAGTTCACAAAAGAAAATCTATAAATGGCTACTAAGCACATAGAAGGTGTTCAGCATCATTCGTTGTCAGGGGAATACAAATTAAAATTGACAAAACCAGGACTTTATGCCCTGCAGAATATCTAAGATTAAAAGTGACAATACCAATTGTTGGAAAGAATGTAGAAAGACTGCAACTCTCATATATTATGAGAAGGACTATAAATGATACCGCCACTTAGAAAAGTTTTTAGTTTCTTTTAGTTGTTTAGTTAAACATACATCTGCATGCATGACCCAGATTTTCTACTCATTAGGTACTTCTCAAAGTGGGGGAAATATCTGTCCATAGAAACACTTGCACCCGAATGTTCACAGCAAACTTAATTACAATCATCCCCAAATGAAACATGCCAGTATCCATTAACAGATGAAAAGTTAACAAATTGTGATGTATTTATAAAATAAAATACTACTGAGCAGTTAAAAAAAAAAAAGAGCAAACTACTAACACACACAACATCATAATCTCAGAAACATTATGTTTAGTGAAAGAAGCCAGACACAAAAGAGAATGTATTGTAAAATTCCATCTGGCATGCAGATATAGGCTAAACTAATCTCTGGTTGTATGGTTGTCTGAAGGAGAGAGGTTTGGTGGTTGATGACCAGAGGCAGGGAATTAAAAAACTTTCTTGGGGCACCTGGATGTTTCAGCCGGTTAGGCGGCCAACTTCGGCTCAGGTCATGATCTCATGGTTTATGGGTTCGAGCCCTGCATTGGGCTCTGTGCTGACAGCTCGGAGCCTGGGGCCTGCTTTGGAATCTGTGACTCCCCCTGTCTCTCTCTATCCCCTCCCCAGCTCATGCTCTGTCTCTGTCTCTCAAAAAATAAATAAACGTTAAAAAAAAGTAAAAAAAAAAACCTTTCTTATGTAATACAAATGTGCTATATGTTTCTTAGGACATTAATTTCAGTGGCATATACATGTATTAAAATTTATCAAATCATGCACTTAATAGCAATTGACTCAATGTAAATTGTTCTTTAACATTTTCTTAAATTTATTTTGAGAGAGAGAGTGTAAGCAAGGTAATGACCAAGAAAGAGAGAGAGAGAGAGAGAGAGAGAGAGAGAGAGAGAGAATCCCAAGCAGGCTCTGCATTATTAGTGCAGAGTCCAATGTGGGGCTCAAACCCACAAACTATGAAATCATGACCTGAGCCAAAATCAAGAATCAGATGCTTAACTGGCTGAGCCACCCAGGAGTTCCTGTTCTTCTTTAATTAAATAAATCATTGTACCTAACTAAATTAATAATCTGAAGAAGAAAATCATATGATGATCTTAATGCTTTAAGAAAAATAATCTTGGGGCGCCTGGGTGGCTCAGTCGGTTAAGCGGCCGACTTCGGCTCAGGTCATGATCTCGCGGTCAGTGAGTTCAAGCCCCGCATCGGGCTCTGTGCTGACAGCTCAGAGCCTGGAGCCTGTTTCAGATTCTGTGTCTCCCTCTCTCTGACCCTCCCCCATTGATGCTCTGTCTCTCTCTGTCTCAAAAATAAATACACGTTAAAAAAAATTTAAAAAAAAAGAAAAATAATCTTAAATATATTAATTTATGATAAACAATTATTAGTATGCTAGGACTAGAGTGACACTTCTTTGATCTAATGAAGAAGTTGACAGCAAACATAATACTTAATGGTAAAGTTTGGAAGAATTTCCCACTGAATTCAAGAATGAGAAAATATCACCTTTGTATTTTATACTGCACTATAGTGTTCTAGCAAGTATAGTCTGGTAAAGAAAACAATGAAAAGTAAGGAATAAACTCAATTGTGGACAACATGATTATGTATACAGAAGATAGAAAAAGCTATTCCCAGTGAATGTTTTTATCAATATGTCAGTTTAGGATGCTAAATGAAATTAGGGCACGGCTGTACCAATTAGTTTTATTTTTTATATTCCGGACACAAATATTTTGAAAATAAAATAAAATGCATGAAACACCATGTAAATAGCATCAAAATATAAAATGCTAGAAATAAATATAAAAGTTTATAAGCCTTTATTCATAAACTTATGAATGAGTACTAAGGGGAACTGAATGAGAGCTAGATAAATAAAGGAGTACACAAAAGTCATGATTTGACACTTGATATTGTTTATAGATGCCTTTATCTCAAATTATGCTGCATATTTAGTGTAATTCAAAATGTATATGCTGTATGATCTTTGATTCTAAAATGTATGTGAAATTCAACCCAGCAAGAATGGCCAAGATCCTCTTGATGAAGTACGAGATGAGAGTCCTGGTTGTACTATATATCAAGTTATTATAAAGTGACAATCGTTATGATATAATGGATTTGTCCAAAGTTAAAAAAAATAAAAGGAAGAGAGTCTCCCTACTGGGGACAATTTTAATCCCCTAGGAGACATTTTGCAATATGTGGAAACACCTTGAATGTCAGGGAGAAAGGGAGAGTGAGTACTAAGGATATAGTAGGTAAAGGCCAGAGATGTTGCCAAACACCCTAAAATGTACACACAATTTCCCCTGCATACAAAGAATTGTCCAGTCTGAAATGGCAATACTCCCACTTTTGAGAAATGTGGAGTATTATTCAGAAGGAGAACCATGCATATTAGGATTATTAGCTAACAAAGGTGTAAATGAAGAACACTTAAAAAAAAATCTTTCCAGTAAGTGATATTGGGACAATTGGAAATTCAAATCAATCACTTGACCCTGACTCAGACATTATGCCTAAATTAAATCATGGTGTCTTATAAAATTAAATATTAAATAATGATAGAGATTTTAGAAGGTGAATTATGAGGTAATCTTTATAAAGATTCATATACAGAATACAAATATCTTAATTGTAGATGAAGGGACTGTAAATGTGGCTACATAAGAAATTGTTGTTCATTCAAATGACATTCAAATGGAACAGTATATTGATATAACCACTCGGCGGGGGGTAGGGAGCGGAAAAGCTGGGGGCTGAGGGACATCAAGTGGAGATGTTCTGGTATGAGAGCATGGTCAATGGATGCGAATAACAATTTAAGCAAATGCTTGATGAAGCTGATAGATGAATAGAAGAGAAGGGAGAATAGGACATGAAATTAGAAAATTTACAATGAGCCAGATCAAGAAAGCCAATTTTGGGTTATTTTGTAAGGATCTTCTTCTGAGAGAGGAGATCTAAGATTTTGCCATTGGATTTAACACGCTTAAGTCACTGAAACATTAGAGATGTTTTAGCACAGTGGTGGTGGTGGGGGGCGGTGTTTACTTGGGGAGGGTTGGGGAGGGTTGTTGCAAAAAGGAATACAAGAAATGAAGACAGTAAGTATTGATGACTCTTCTAAGAATGTTTCATATAAGAGAAGCAGATAAATAGGGCCCTAGTTTAATGTGGGAGGAGAAGGATTTTTTTTTTTCCATTTTTGATGGGAAAAATAGCAGTAAGTATGTCAGCATAGCTTTGGTCTGTCCACATTCAGCTGCAAGGGTAAAGTTAGAATTAATAACTGAATAGCTGAAGTAAAGTTAGAATTAATAACGATTTTCTTTTAGCCAGCTACTTAAAATAAACAAAGAAAGGTATACGTATTTCAGGTTACATATAAAAGAAGTGTCTTTAAGAGACATTGAGGGGCGCCTGGGTGGCTCCGTCCTGACTTCTTGCTCAGGTCATGATCTCGCGGTTTGTGAGTTCGAGCCCCACGTCAGGCTCTGTGCTGAAGCCTGACAGCTCGGAACCTGGAGCCTGCATCGGATTCTGTGTCTCCCCCTCTCTCTGCCCCTCCCATGCTCATGCTCTGTCTCTCTCTGTCTCTCAATAATAAATAAGTGTTAAAAAAATTAATAAAAAAAGAGACATTGAAAAAGTGGTCAATGGATTACGGGTTCTGGTGGGGCCGAGATATTCTTGATGTGGAGGAAGTGGATGGTACTGACTCAAATGATAAGAGTGGTGATTTGAGGTGCTTGAAATTGAGATGTCAGTGGTGTCACAGTTATTAGTAACGCCAAATGTTTTGTGCTGCAACAGAGAATAGACATGAGAGACATAGAGAATGGACATAAGAGACGTGTGTGAAGAAAAGATCATTGCAAGAGGGGAACAACTCCCCTCTACCATTTCTTGTTAGTACCATTTATGCAAATACTGAAAAGACTGAAATACTGATGACAAGAATAGAGTTGGTAACACTGAATCAGGAACTGAAATCTTCAAGTAACTCAAAATAGGTCACAGAGTAAAACTCAAAACTATAAAACTCCTAGAAGACAACATGGGAGAAAACTAGATGACTTTGGTTGCAGTAATGACTTTTTAGATGCACTAAGGGCACGATCCATGAAAGAAGTAATGAATGAGCTGGACTTTGTTAAAATGAAGACTTCTCTGTAAAAAACAATGTAAAGAAAGTGAGAAGACAAGCACAGATTGCAAGAAAATATTTGCAAAAGACATCTGATAAAAGGCTGTATTTCAAAATATACAAAGAATATTTAAAATTCAGTAAACTAGGAATAGAAGAGAATCAACTTGAAAAAACTGCTTCATATATACTGTTGCTTTCACAATATTCAAAACTCTCCAATTCTTTTTCAAAAACACAACTTCACTTGTAAAATGCTGAGATTGGCTATTATTTACTATCTCTATCTTCTGTGAATAAAACCATAAAGGAGTCATAACACAAATGGCAGTTTTACATAGAATAATTCTTTAAGCTAAAGAAAGCATGAATAAGAGATATGGAATTTACTTAGGTGGTTAATATGATTAAGGTTAACACCCTTTGTATGCATTACAGAATTTCTAGTGACCTGTGTTTGAGTATACAGTAATGTAATGAATCAATCAGATCTTACATTTCAGCTCAGCTGGTGGAAGGATAATAATAAAATTTGTGGAACAGAATAGTTCTATTGATCTCTCCTAAATCTAATCTCTCTTGTATCAACCAATCACTAGATTTCTACCCCTGCAGGACTCTGGCCCTGAAGCAATGACAGCTGGGGTTGCTATTATGTTGAGAAAGTTCTCATTAAGCCCTGCCATCCATTATCTGAATACAGTCATCAAGAACATGACAGCAAGCACTTCTGATGAGTTTGAACCATTCTGTAAGAATAACATTGTAGGGGCCAAGGGAAGGCTGCCCCCAAATGTGCCACTTTAGTATATCGATTATTTAAAATAAAAGTTACTTAAGAGAGAGGCTAAGCAGGAAGGACACTCAGACCCTCCTCTATCCCCACGAAATCAGGAAATAAATCTCCCAAGTGAAATGTACCCTCCCTGTACCAGGAGATAAAGAGACATCCTTATCACTAGAGATAGGAAATTTAGAGCCCAGAAGGCTATACAAACAACCCTTGTGACTTTTTACTCATTTACTATCCTAGCTCAAATTCTGTTTAGAATTCCTTACTAATGGAAGCTCCCAAAGTTAGTTTTGTGGTTTTTTTGTCCTCTAAATTCTCCCGCACATTTATTGTCTCTTTGTCTACAAAGTATAAAAACTGCCTGCCTTAATCATTTCTTTAGGTATCAATTTTATTATTGGGCCTGTGTGTACACAAAATAAAACTTTGTTGTTTTTTTTTCCTCTTAATCTGTTTCATGTAAATTTAATTCTTTGTCCATTGGGAAGATCTTGAGGGTAGAGAAGAACTTTTCCTTCTCTTCAACATAAATAAATACACACACACACACATATTTCCAAGTCTAGGTTTACTAAAAGGAAAAGAGATTGGAGGCTGAGTTGGATTTAAAAAAAAAATCTTAATTCTCCCTCCCTCTGTCAATCAAATTAGAATAGCAGGAGTCAGAACTTTGAAAAGCAAGTGCTTTCTTACTGTCTAGTAAAAAAAAAAAAAAATGCTGCATTCAAGTCATTGATTGTCATTTTTAAAAGGAAGTAGAAGCTCATTTCAGTGACAGTATGACCTTCAATAATGCCCAAACTCCTGCTGCCTCTAAAATGGCTCTCATGTTTCAAGGGGATTTTTTTTCTTTCTTTAGCCAAGATTTAAAAATGCAGAGGTGAGGTCAGGTGTCTTGTAGAAAGATAGATTCAGGGAAGACAGATCCATGGAGAAATAGTAATTTCAGATAGTAATTCTGATGAATAAAACTAAGCAATTATTTGTATGTTAAGTCAGTGTGGAAATACAATTTCTGCATTCTTTTTATTAAAAAGAGTAAGTAATCTGAACTAGCAAAAAGTAAATCTGGTTAATTAATTATAAGTGTATATATCATTTATAATAAATATGGATAGTAAAGTTGATAATATGATACATTCCCTGTTGAAGATCACCTACCATTTTAAAGAGTCTTGGGAAAAAATTGAGTACATTGATGGAATGTGATATGAAGAATCTTAGGTAAAGATATCAGTATTCCTGAAATCTTCGAAAATTTAAAAACATTTAAAAACCTTTCTTTATCTCTGTTGCCTAGCTTTCAAATGTGCAATAAATATGTTGAAAGGGGCTAATGACATTCAGGCATTTAACATTATCATTTTCAAGACTTTTATGAACTACAGTCAGATAATTACTGCTAATCAGTCTGTTAGGATAGCAGAATTATTAGAGTATGTAAGAGAGTTAACAATATGTTGAATGTATAGCATTCATGCAGAGATCAGTGGGGCTGACATTTTCTTTGCACTTTTTTGTTAACACTGAATAAAGAACTTTCATTGATCCTTATTGACTACACATGTAATTTTGCTTACAATTTTCAATGTTCCTGTTTTTACTATTTATATTTGGATCTTTTACATATGGCTCTTTCCTACAGCTTAAGGGAGTTTAACATATTATTCATGGAAAACTGAAATCTAAAATCAAAATTGCAAACTGAACAGGGAGGAGCTTTTACATTTTGAAAGTTATTCTTTACTCTTAAATATTGAATTATTTTTAATAACTCCTTATAATAATACCTATAGTCACAAAGACTTTCTAAGGATATGACTGTTACACTGATGCTGTGTGTCAAATGTAAAGGCAGCCTGCTTTATTTGTGAGAGGTAGAATGAAGTAAATAGGTCTATCCAGATATAGCACTGGGCGATAAAGATGAGAAAAGATATATACCAATAATATTAAACTGTTAAATAAGGAAGTTAAAATCTCAAGCAGCTTGTTATATAATCTTTTTAACATACAATGCCAGTTATATCATTTAAAAGAACTAGATTAATAATACAAATGAATAAATTCTTATGGGCCCTGACTTACACTCACATGGCTAGAATATTGCTTTAAGAACAGGAAAATAAATATGAACGTGTCTATTATAAGATATTCAAAGGCATTCACTTTCTCCCAGATGGGCCATTTGAAGTTCCTAAAGGCAGTGTTAACAATTGGTAGATATTATCTGCCATCACAGCTGTAATATTAAACGTTAGAATTTCTTTGGAAAACTTCATTTAATACCAGTTCCCCCTACGCCATATTCCCTTCCCCCTCCCCCCCCCCCCCCCCCCCCACACACACACTCAAGCACACTTTTCAGGATTAATAGACTAGGATTCTGGGATACAATTTTTTGCATGTCGTTCAATACCCAAGAGCAATTCTTTAATCCAATGTTAAAAGACTCATTTTAGGCCAACATTAGCATTACTATTGTATGCTCTAAAATGTCAGGCATGTTCTGCTTCAGAATTATTCTAATAGATATTCCCCAGTATTTATCCATAGTTACTAACACCAGTAGAAATGTGGTGCCTAAAAGCATGACATTAAACCTTAAGAAATTGTTGGGGCACCTGGGTGGCTCAGGCGGTTAAGCGGCCGACTTCGGCTCCCGGTCATGATTTCGCGGTCTGTGAGTTCGAGCCCCACGTCGGGCTCTGTGCTGACAGCTCAGAGCCTGGAGCCTGTTTCAGATTCTGTGTCTCCCTCTCTCTGACCCTCCCCTGGTCATGCTCTGTCTCTGTCTGTCTCATAAATAAACGTTAAAAAAAAATTAAAAAAATAAACCTTAAGAAATTGTTAACTATACCATCTGTCATTCATTCATTCATTCATTCCAAAAGTGATATATATCTTTATGATTCAGTTCACCATAGGTTATTAAGGCAACTATAATTTAAAAAATGAAAATGATTTTACTCTATGAATTCAAAACTAACCCAAATCTAATCTGAATAGATACACAGTTTTTGCAATCAAATTATTCTTTCTTTTGGGATCTATGTCCATTTGTCTAAATGAGCAGTGGTTCTCTCTGTCTTTCCTTGGCCTTACATCACCTGTGGATCCTTTTTTTACCCCTTAAGACATGTGTTAGGAACCCACTTCACTAAATGAAGAGCTCCCTAGACTGAGGCCTAGATTTCTGTATATTTTTAAAAATCCAAAAGTGTTTGTCTTCCCTTTTAATCCAAGAAGGCTTATTTTATTCTTGCCAAAATTTTAGTTTATTTTTACTACAACAGTAAGAAACAAGGAAAAGGGAGAATTTTTAAAGTAAGGATCCCACCAGAAAATCCTCCAGTCTCCAGCTCCATAGATTACTAATCTTAATAATTTGTAGTGCATCTTTCCAGGCTGGTTCTATACATTTACAGAGTAAAAGGGCCCTGTGGATCTTGATATACACACACATATATATAGGGGTAAACATAAAAATATGCATATATAATTGCATACATGTATATACATATGTTTATACACAGACTTTTAAAAAACAAATATTGGGGTCATATTAGTCATACATATTATTTTCCTCCCCAATGTCTGTACTTTCTTCATCTCTGTACTTTCACTAAGAGTATAAATGTATTTAACCCCCTGTATTGAAGTGAGTAAATTAATAAATAACAATATCCCCATGTCCTTTTAGATAATATTCTGTATCTCCTCCTTGTCCATTGAGTTCCTTGAAAGAGTAGTTCAAATCCCTCGTCTTCAACTGCTCTAATAAAAAGACACTGACGGTCTCTTTATGGATAAAGCTAATAACCACTTTGTGCTTTTTTTTTTTAATTTTTAAATATTTATTGATTTTTGAGAGAGAGAGAGACAGAGCATGAGTGGGGAGGGGCAGAGAGGAAGACACAGAATCCGAAACAGGATCCAGGCTCTGAGCTGTCAGCACAGACCCGGTTTATGGGGCTCAAACTCACAAACCGTGAGATCATGACCTAAGCCGAAGTTGGATCCTCAGCTGACTGAGCCATCCAGGTGCCCCCTTTGTGATTTTTTAAATCTGGGTATAAATATAAATTTAATTGCCTAAAGAATGGCTTATTGTGCTTAACATTTTTGTTCTTTTGTTTTGCTTTGCTTTGCTTCCTTATCTTCTTTGACATTTTACCTTCACTAGTATTAATTCTCAGACTCTTGGGTTTCTTGTTTTGCTCCAATGACTTTTAGTGTCTTCCATAAATCTTAATGCTTTCCACATATATATACTCCTTTTGGCTAATCTTAGCCCCTCTTGGAGATTAGACTATCATTTTGCTAGTTGACCCAAACCTAACTTTCTTAGCCTGGCTTATTCTGGAGTTAAAGATGATGCATCCAACTGTCTGTTACTTATGCGTCCTAAGGATTCTTTAAATCTGCCAACCTGATGCTAAGCTCACCATTTCTCTCTGTGTTCCTACCCCACCCTCCTCAACCCTATTGTTTTCTTTGTATCTCATATCATTGTCAGTTAATAGCATTACTAAATCAAATAAGTTAGAAACCCAGAAGTTATCCCAAACTCTTACCTTTATTCAATAAAGTGCTAGTTTCTGACAATTTTACTTCCTAAATGTTTTTTTTTTTTAATATTTTACTTATTTTTATTACTATCAAAACAACCTTTGAGTTTTCAGGAGAAAAAATGAGACTACTTCTAACTATACACAAAGTGTCTGCAATATTTTAATTTGATAATGGGTTAAGGCATTGTGGGATAAAAAATAAGAAGATAATCTTAAAAGGTTGAAAGATCCAGTCTAACAAGGGAACAGGTGTAAGCAGGAGAGAAGCACCATTTACCATTGATAAGGTGGTTTGAGACCATAAGAGGTTTGGGGTACCCGGGTGGCTCAGTCAAGCCTCTGACTGGATTTTGGCTCAGGTCATGATCTCATGGTGTGGGAGATCGAACCCCATGTCAGGTTCTATATTGACAGCATGGAACCAGCTTGAGATTCTCTCTGTCCATCTCTCTGCCCCTCCCCAACTCACACACACACACACACACACACACACACTCTCTCTCTCTCTCTCTCTCTCTCTCTCTCTCTCAAATAAACATTAAAAACAAATCTTTAAAAAATCCAAAGGCTTTGCTTTGGATTCTGTTTCTCCCTCTCTCTCTGCCCCTTCCCCACTCCCACTCTCAAAAAAATAAATAAACCTTAGAAAAAAAATTTAAAAATCCAAAGGCTTATGAATATCAAGGTTTGGAATTTGAATTCCATAGTTATTGAAGGATTATTAATAGAAGTGTGACAGAATTAGAGCTATGTTTTAGGGTTATTAATCTGACCATACGCATTGTTTGGATCGGAGGACAAGAGGGAAACCTGGTAGGAGAGTTTTGAATAAAAGTATAAAGAATAAAGTCATGAATTTGATGTTAAAGGGAACCAAGAGAAAAGTAATATATTTAAGGATTTTGTTATGCTTCTAATTTAAAGTGAAGAAGACTTTACCAAGAACAAAGTCAATTCCTTTGATTAATTATGGAGACTTTTTTTTTTTCTCATTATGTAGGACTGTTTAAAATAAGGAGAGATTAAGTAAAACAGTAAAATTTGTATCTTCTAAAATCACCCCTTTAGTCATTTCGCTTAATTCTTTATTTGACAAAGGTATGTGAAAGAAAGGATAGAGATTTTAGATGCATTAGGAAAACAAAAGGCGACATCAGTTAGCTGCAGGCGCCATGACATCCTCACCTAGGGTAGACAGTGAACAAGATGACCTCAATCACCTTTTTTTTGTCTTGTAAGAAACACACCCAAAGTGTCCAAGCACACTGGTTCCTTTGCCATACGTGCTGTCTAATAAAATTGTTATTTCACTTCCCATACCTGCTACGTTCTGACAGTAAATAGTGCTATCCACTTAGTAAAGTCAATGGCATTAAAAGGCTTAGCAGACATTTTAGGGCATGGACACAAACCTTATCATGAGTGATTTCAGGAATGAATTTTAACACCAATTTGTCATTTTGCTCCTATAAGTTTTTCTTCTTGATCTTCTTGTAATTAAAGGGCCAGAGTGCAATAGCTTGAATATGGAGAGGCTTCTGAAATATGACACTTCGGTAAGGGCATTTTGTAGACTGTCTAACTCACGATCACCCTTTCTTGTACTTCAGCTTTAGAAAATTTGTAATTCAAAAAGCCCCAGGAAAGAGTTTGGGGGCTGATACATTTTGCAACAGATTATTTCCATAAAAATGTCTCCACATTAGATTTTGGAGTGTCCAGAGCAATAATTAAGCCTGGCATTCTGCACTTCTGTGACTGTTGATAGATCCTTTTATCATCCCTTACAGTGAAAAGGCTAGAATTTGTTGTTTCTCTGAGACAGAAAAAAGTCTGTAAAGTGCGATAGTTCCCTATTATATCCTTCATCATAATTCTATGACCACTATGGAGACCTAGAATTGATCATTTCACTTATGTACAGAAATGGAAAAAGAAAAACACACTGATGCTTTTAACTATTACATGAAATATACAGCAAGAAAAGCAATTGGATTCTAAATTAGATCATCAGAATTCAATCCAGGTTCTGTCATTTACTGGTTATGTTATCTCAGCAGATGGCCTAATGTCTCTGAATTGTATTTTCCTCATGTGTACAAAATTAATAGAATGTTGTGGGAATTAAATAAATAGCGTGGAGCTCCTGGGTGGCTCAGTTGGTTAAGCATCTGACTCTGGATTTTGTCTCAGGTCTTGATCTCAAGGTTGTAAGATTGAGTCCCACGTTGGGCTCCATGCTGAACGTGGAGCCTGCTTCAGGTTCTCTCTCTCCCTCTTTCCCTTCCTCTCTCTCTGAAAATAAATAAATACACATCAAAAAAATGGAAAAAAATAGCGCATAGCACATAGCCTGGCTTACTTCAAACGTGATTCAAGAGTTAGTGTTTAGCAAATGTTGTTCATATTAACTTAATTTTATAGGTTATAAATAATTTTGTGGAATCTAGCAAAAAGTTTCTACTTTCTTTCATGCACTTTTCTAGGTACTAAGAATTAAACAGTGAATAAAGCAAATTCCTAGCTCTTGTGGACCTTCTGTGTATAAGCCAACAGTAAGGTGGTATCAGCCAAGAGTAAGGTGATAAATTAACAAACATATAATATTTCAGATGACAATTCACTTTATGAAGAAAGGCTAAGTAGGTTTAGAAGATAGAAGGACACAAACTGGAGGCAGGTATTGTTTTACATAGAGTTCTAAGGAAAGAAACATAAATTAGGGACAATTAAAGCAAACTCCTGAGTGAAGCAAACATTGAGATTATTGGAATTCTTTCCCCAACAAATAAAATAAGCATAAATATAGCCCTGAGGTGAGGAAAGCCTTAGCGGGATCATCCCCAACAGAATTCTATTAGGTACTACATTAAGGTGTTAATTAAAAAGCAAGTGTATATGAAATTGGGGTCAGAAAAACGTTAAGAATGTAATCATGTAGAGATTTTCTATATACGGGACTGAAACACAGGATGAAATGTCTATACGTGTCTCACAGTATATTTAAGTTTTGTGGTAAGTAAAGTGCATTAGAGTACACTTAAGGACTTAAATAATGAACCACTAAAGAATCTTAGATGTGATGTTGAAGAAATTATTAACCTTACAACTATAATTAATTCAATTATGGAATATGTATTTAAACACACATATTGAAGTTAAACTTTTTCATCTGCTGTCTTCCTCACTGATATTTGAAATACACACATACCTCTTTTTACTGCACTTTTCTCTATTCTTTATCATAGATACTGAGTGTTTCACATACTGAAGATCTGTAGCAACCCAACGTCAAACAAGTCTATCAGTGCCATTTTTCCAACAGTATTTGCTCACTTTGGGTCTCTGTTTCAGATTTTGGTAATTCTTGCAACGTTTTAAGCTTTATTATTATTATTGCCGTGGTGATCTGTTATGTATCATTGTGGTTGTTTTGGGCACCATGAACTGTGCCCATATAAGAAGGCAAACTTGAAAGATGCTATGTGTGTTGTGTTTGTTTCACCAAACAGTCCTTCTCCCATCTCTCTCCCCTCCTCAGGCTTACCAATTGTCTGAGACACAACAATATTGAAATTAGGCCAATAAATAACTCTACAATGGTCTCTAAGTAGTCAAGTGAAAGAAAGAGTTGTACATCTTTCATGTAGCTGGAAATGATTAAGCTTAGTGAGGAAGGCATGTTGAAAGCAGAGACAGGACGAAAGGAGGACTCTTGTACCAGTTAGCCAACTTGTGAAGGCAAGGAGAAAAATTCTTTTTTTTTAAAATTTTTTTTAACGTTTATTCATTTTTTGAGAGACAGAGAGAGACAGAGCATGAGCACAGGAGGGGCAGAGAGAGGGAGACACAGAATCCCAAGCAGGCTCCAGGCTCTGAGCTGTCAGCACAGAGCCCAACGCGGGCTCGAACTCACGAACTGAGAGATTATGACCTGAGCCGAAGTCCGACGCTCAACCGACTGAGCCACCCAGGTGCGCCAAGGAGAAAAATTCTTACAGAAAATAAAAGTGCTACTCCAGTGAATATGAGAATAAGAAAGTGAAACGGCCTCCTAGCTAATATGGAGAATGTTTTAGTGGTATAGATAAAGATCAAACCAGACACAAGGCTCCCTTAAGCCAAAGGCTAATTCAGAGCAGGGAGCTAACTCTCCTCAATTCTATGAAGGCTGAGAGAGGTGAGGAAACTGCAGAAGAAAGGTTTGAAGCTAGTGGAGTCTGGTACATGGGGTTTAAGGAAAGAGGCTATCTCCATAGCATTGACCCAAAGGTGAAGCGGTAAGTGCTGATGTAGAAACTGCCCCAAGTTCTCGCTAAGGTAATTAATAAAGTTGGTTACACCAAACAACACATATTCAATGTAGATGAAACAGCTTATTTTGGAAGATGCCATCTGGGACTCTCATACCTAGAGAGGAGAAGTCAATGCCTGGCTTCAAAGCTTCAGAGGAGAGGCTCACTCTCTTATTATTTAAGAAATATATTTTGTGAGAGTCTGCTGCTATGGATACGATCTCCTCTGATGGATCTGGGCAAGGTACATTAAAAACTTTATGGAAAGGGTTTCACTATTCTAGTGCCATTGATTCATTTATGATTCATGGGAAGACGTCAAAATAGTAACATTAACAAGAGTTCGGAATTTATGAATGAACTTGAGGTGTTCAAGAGTTCACTGGAGGAAGTAACTACAGCTGGAAATAGCAAAAGCACCACCATTACAAGTGAGCCTGAGGATGTGATGTGACTGAATTTCTGGAATTTCATGATGATACTTGAATGGATGAGGAGAGGGTTGAGCAGAGAAAGTGGTTTCTTGAGATGGAATCGACTCCTGGTGAAGACGCTCTGAAGATTGTTAAAATGACAACAAAGAATTTAGAATTTTACATACAACTAGTTGATAAAGTAATGGCAGGATTTGACAGGATTGACTGTAATTTTGAAAGATATTCTATTGTGAGTAAAATGCTATCAAACCATATCATAACATACAGAGAAATCTTTTGTGAAAGGAAGAGTCTTCTGATGCAGCAAACTTCATTATTGTCTTATTTTAAGAAATTGCCACAGACACCCTAAACTACAGCCACTACCATTTCAATTTTCCAATAACTATGAACACTGAGATAAGACCCTCCACTAGCAAAAAGATTATAGCTGCAGAAAACTTACATAAAGGTTAACATTTTTTAGCCAAGAACATTAATTAAGCTATATGCAATGGTATTTTTTGACATTATGCTATTGCACATTTAACAGATTATAGTATAGACATAACTTTCCCATTCACTGGGAAAACAAAAAGTCCATTTGACTTGCTATTTTGTGATATTTCAGTGGCCTGAAATGGAACCTACAATACTCTGACATATGCCTGTATTTATTTATTTTGTTTGTTTGTTTGTTTTCTTTCATTATTGTTAGATTTTTGTTTTGTTTTGTTTTTGTTTAAAGTAGTGAAGACGAAAAGACCTAGAATATGAAATTTGAAAAGAAACCATATGTACATATATAATTTCTTACAAGTAAAGCCATACCTTCTTGGATTCCCAAATTTTAAAAACTTCTATTTAAATCTCATTCTCTCTCAATTTCTCTCTCTGTCTGTATGTGTTTGTGTGTGTGTGTGTGTGTGTGTGTGTGTGTGTGTGTGTGAGAGAGAGAGAGAGAGAGAGAGAGAGAGAGAGAGAGAGAGAAACTTCTCTTTTAGAGAAGATATTACTTCTGATCACATTTTGCCCTAACATGTAGATTTTTGTGTGATGTGGACAAACACTTGCAATTGGTTAATTAATACACAGCTGGGTGCCTACCAGTTTTTTTCGTTCTTTCTCCTTTTTTTTTTTTTAACATAGAATCTCTATCTAGTTTTGAAAACAAATTAATCACAATTTTTCACTCCATAGGAAATAGTGCCTGCATTTTTGTAGTTCTCAAGTCTATATTGTATCCTATGTACCTTCAAAATTTGATGTGTGATTGTAGACATTCATAATCGATTTTAGGGAGAGATAGTCAAGTTTTGTGGAAGGAGGGATGGTATTAAGATCAGGAATTGATTCATAATCTCATGCTTGGTGCTAACTAACTGGTCATCTTGGGCAAGTAATGACTTTCTGGGCTTCAGTTTTCTCACCTGGAATATGAAATTGACTGAGCTGGTTTCTAGAATGTTTAGATATCCTAACCATGTTGATTGTATAATATTTAAAAATACTCATAGTTATTAAATGTTATATGGAATTCCCTTGTTTCAACCACTATTTATTTCAAATATTTTCAGGAACCCAAACATAATATTGAATATCATTTGCATCTTGACATTCTCAGTTTCATATCCATAGTGTCAAAAAGTGTGGATATTTTAAACTTTTCCCATCGATCTACTCACAAATGGAGATTTCCTGCCCTCCCCCTATTTTATAATCTATTTTATTAGTTTGAACTCTTTTTACCTCTAGTTGTTATATTTTTTAAATATGTTTGTGTTTTTCCTTATTAGGTTGTAAACTTTATGAATATAAGGAATATACTTTTTGTTATGTCCTGTGAGTTTTAGCACAGTGTACAAAGTGGTCACATATGAATAAGCACATTGATATATGCTTCCTTAATCACAGGCAATGGATAGCAAGAATGATTCTTAAACTTAAACTAGTCTTATTAGGATGTTGATTTATTATTGTCATCAAGTAAAAAGGCTGTATATAAAAATCCACCACAAAAACTGGTGATACATTTCCTTGGGGCATCTTACATTCAAATTCAAATGTGTACTATTAAATTAAGGGGAAAAAAGTTATGCCATGTAAATGTCTGATCTCACCACTATTTCCATAGCAACTTGATTTAATGTAAATATCATTGTGCAATACAACTGGATTTAATCAAATAAAAATAATATTGGAGAGAAAAAAACGGACTTTATTTAAAAGTGCTATCCTGTAAATCTGTTTCATGTTTCCTCCAGAGTAAAAGTATTATTTGAAAGAAGCTATGACATGAGAATACCTGTCCTTTGTTAGAGTAAGATTAAATTTACTTATTTGTTTGTTTTTCTATTATATACCATTTAAACTCTAGAGTAAAAGTAAACAAAATTCTTTGTTTTTCTAATACACATTTTTGTTTTAGAAATTCTGTACTAGCAACAGAAGCTAAATTCATATTAATTTGACATGTTTGCATTTTTAAATCTTTAATGAGCAAATTTGCAAAAGTTATTAAAACTAAGAAAGAAGTAACTCTGTTCTTTTTTTTTTTTTTTAATACCCATAACAGTTTGGCACTTAAAACTCATTTTACTTATAATTGTGTTCTGAAAAAGAATTGTGTTCTGCATTGCCATTGCAGTAAATGTTTAAGACACTTTAAGATACACTTTTGACCACTTTCCCTTTATGAAAACTGGAAACAATTGTTAGCATACATTCACACTACCAGAGATAACTTAGCATTAGCGTGAAAACAAAGGTTCAAATGTAATCATCCTTTTTATACAAATGGGATAGAAATTTCTTGCAGATTATTGTTAGTTAGCCAGATGCCTTCACATGGTGTAAGCAGGTGCCAGAATACGTATTCAGATTCATTTCCTGGTACATATGATTGATCCATTCTGTGGCCTAAGGTTTAAACATATGTGAATGAATTACTCATCCTTTGAGCTGGTTGAGTGTCTGTTAATAATATTTGTTGATCTTTTTAGTACATTATTTTATTGAAAGGTTATTCATAGTCAATAACAATTAATAATACTAATACACTGGCTTAAATTGGATGGATAAAAAAATGTTAAATTAGCATACACTGATTATATTTTATATTTGGGGTGTTATGTTGTTTAATTATTAATTTAGTTGATCATTCTATAAGTTAAATGAATACACAAGTAAGTCATACATTATGTACTACAAATAATATGATAAAGAGAAAACACTTCCAAAAGGTGATTACAAGTAAAATTAAGGCTAGAATAAAATGGACTGTTAGAAATAGTAATGTGACAGTCTATTTCATTGTTTAATAGACATTTTGCAAATCTTATTATCATAATACAGAATAGTTTGAGAGTTAATTGAATTAGCATACCTGTCTAACTTGATAGACTATGATTTCCAATATATTTATCCCCTGTTCTTTCCCAGTTACTCCAACATCCTACTTTTCTCTACCATAGTTTATTAATGACACAGTATAAAACAATAAACTTAGAAGAAATAATTGAGAGATATAGAATATGTGGTTCCCTGAAAAATAGTTGAATTGTTTTGGGGGTACAATAACTCATTCCATTAAGATGACATCCTCAGAGTATCCTCAAAATATAGCTTCTCTGTCTTATAACTTTCTTCATAAAAATGATTATATAAATGCTTTCTCACGGAGTAATTATAAGGATTCGATAATTCATGAGAATCTCTAAAAATGCTTTCTTCTATGAATTAGTCTTTTATTTATTAATAGTTCCTATTAAGTCTTTTGTAGTCTTCCTGCTCTCAACCTCCATATTTTTCCCGTTAATATTTTGACTTTCAGTGGATGTCTTAGTTTAGATAACAACGAGTGATAACTATTTCCAAAGTAGCAACCATGTTGAATTCTTGTGACTTAAAGGAGTTTCCTATAATTACTGACATTTGTTATAATACATAACTGTGTAAAACTGTGAGAAGTAAACATGTCAAAGAACAGACTTCTGATGGGGTGCCTGGGAGGTTCAGTCAGTGGAGCGGCTGACTCTTGATTTCAGTTCAGGTTATGATCTCACATTTTGTGGGATTGAGCCCTGTTAGTCTCTGTGCTGTGAGCACAGAATTCTCTTAGATTGGAATTCTCTCTTTCTCCCTCCAATCTCTGCCCCTCCCCTGCTTGTGCTTTCCCTTTCTCTTTGAAAATAATGGATGAGCTTTAAAAAAAAGTTCTTATATGGAATAAAACTGAAAAATCTAGTAAGATTTGTAAAAAAAAAATACTGCATTAAAAATGTTATAGACAAGGTATAAAATCAATTTCTTTTAATAAACTAACTTTGGGGGCTAATGATTTTTGTTTTGTATTTCAAAAATGTTGAGTTTAGAAATCACTATGTGATAAACATTTTTATGTTTGTATTTCCCCATATATTTTCATTGATCTATTTATTTTTAATTTTAATTCCAGTATAATTAACATGCAGTACTATATTAGTTTCAGGTGTACAATATAGTGATTCAACAATTTTATACATTACACCGTGCTCATCACAATGAGTGTACTCATAATTCCCTTCACATATTTCACTTATCCCCACACCCATCTCCCCTCTGGTAGCCACAAGTTTGTTCCTTATATGAGCAGTCTTTTTTTGTTTATCTCTTTTTCCTTTGCTTCTTTGTTTTGTTTCTTAAATTCCAGATATGAGTGCAATCATATTATATTTGTCTATATCTGACTGACTTATTTCACTTAGATCCCTTAGATCACTCTAGATCCATCCATATTATTGCAAATGGCAAGTTTTCATTCTTTTTTATAGCTGAGTAATATTCCAGTGTGTGTGTGTGTGTGTGTGTGTGTGTGTGTGTGTGTGTACACACACCACACCTTCTTCATACATTCATCTATAGATGAATCCTTGGGTTGCCTCCATAATTTGACTATTGTAAATAACACTGCAATCAACATAGGGGTGTGCATATCTTTTAAAATCAGTGTTTTTGTATTCTTTTGGTGAATAACCCAGTAGTGGAATTACTGGATCATATGGAAATTCTGTTTTTAATTTTTTGAGGAAACTCCATAATGTTTTCCACAGTGGCTGCACTGGCTTGCATTCCCACTACAGGTGTATGAGAGTTCCTTTTGCTCCACATCTTTGTCAACACTTATTTTTTTCCTTTTCCTTTTTCTTTTCTTTCTTTTTTTTTAAAGTTTATTTATTTCAAAGAGAGAGGGAGTGAGAGCAGGGGAGGGGCAGAGAGAAGGAACTAAAAGCAGTCTCTGCAATCTCAGTGCATAGTCTGATGGGGCTCAAACTCAGGTACCATGAGATCATGACCTGAGCCTGAAATCAAAAGCCAGGTGCTTAACCGACTGAATCATCCAAATACCCATCTTGTATTTTTGATTTTAGCCATTCTTACAGGTGTGAGGTGATACTGTGGTTTTGATTTGCAATTTCCTGATGATGAAGGATGTTGAGTATCTTTTCATGCGTCTATTGGGCATCTGTATATCTTCTTTGGAGAAATGTCCATTCATGTCTATCACCCATTTTTAAATTGGATTTTTTTTTTGGGTGTTGATCTGTATAATTTATTTATATATTTTGAGTATTAACTCTTTAACAATTATATCATTTGCAAATGTCTTCTTTCATTACACAGGTTTCATTTTAAGTTTTGATTGTTTCCTTTATTGTGCAGAGTTTTTTGTTTTTGTTTGTTTATTTTGATGTCATCCCAATAGTTTATTTTTGCTTTTGTTTCCTTTGCCTAAGGAGACATATATATAAAAATGTTGCTAAAGCTCATGTCAGAGAAATTACTGCATGTGCTCTTTTCTAGGATTGTTATGATTTCACGACTCACTTTTAGATCTTTAATCTGTTTTGAGTTTATTTTTGTGTATGGTGTAACAAAATCGTCCAGTTTCATTGTTTTATCTGTAGCTCTCCAGTTTTCCCAACACCATTTGTTGAGTGGCTGTTTTTTATTTTTTGCATATTTCCTCCTCTGTCAGAAGTAAATGTTCTATATAATTGTGGGGTTATTTCTGGTGTTTCTATTGTGTTCCATTGGTCTTCCTGTCTGTTTTGGTGCTAGCACCATAGTGTTCTGTTCCCTACAGCTTTGTAGTATATCTTCATATCTGGGATTGTGATACCTCCAGCTGTGTTCTTCTTTTTGAAGATTGTTTTGTCTATTTGGGGTCTCTTGTGGTTCCATACCACTTATAGGATTGTTTGTTCTAGTTCTGTGAAAAATGCTGTTCGTATTTTGATAGGGATTGCATTAAATCTGTGAATTGCTTTTGGTAGTATGGCTATTTTATGTATATTTGTTCTCCCAATCCATGAGCATGGCATATTTTTCCATTTGATTATGTTATCTTCCATTTCTTTTATCAGTGTTTTCTAGTTTTCAGACTACAGGGCTTTCACTTCCTTGGTTAAGTTTATTCCTAGATTTTTTGTTTGTTTGTTAGTTTTGGTGCAATTGTAAATGGGATTGTTTTCTTAATTTCTCTTTCTGCTACTTCATTGTTAGTGTGTAGAAATGTAATGGACTTCTGTGTACTTATTTTGTATCCAGCATGCCTACTGAATCATTTATCAGTTCTAGTAGTTTTTAGTGGAGTTTTTAGGTTTTCTATATATAGTATCATGTCATCTGGAAATAGTGAAAATTTTCCTTCTTCCTTACTAATTTAGATGCTTTTTATTTCCTTTTCTTGTCTTATTGCTCTGGCTAGGACTTCCAGTACTATGTTAAATAAAAGTGGTGAGAATGGGCATCCTTGTCTTGTTCTTGATCTTAGGGGAAAACCTCTCAGTTTTTCACCCTTAGGTATAAAGTTAGCTGTGGATTCTTCATATAGGGTCTTTATTATGTTTAGATATGTTCTAGTTAAACCTACTTTGTTGAGGATTTTTATGATGAAGGGATGTTGTCCTTTGTCAAATGCTTTTAATTCATCTATTGAAATTATCATCTGGTTTTTACTTTTTCTCTTATTGATGTGAATAATCATGTTGATTGATTTGTGAATATTGAATCCCAGGATTAAATCCCACTTGATCATGATGAGTTTTTTTTATTGTGTTGTTGGATTCAGTTTACTAATATATTTTTTAAGGGTTTTTTTTCTATGTTCTTCAGAGATATTGGCCTGGAGTTCTGTTTTTATTGTAGTGTCTGTATCTGGTTGGAATCAGGGTAATGCTGGCCTTTTAGAATGAATTTAGAAGCTTTCCTTCCTCTACTATTTTTTGGAACAGTTTGAGAATAGGTATTAACTCTTTTTTATATGTTTGGTAGAATTCCCCTGTGAAGCATTCTGGTCCTGGACTTTTTTAATTGGGTAGTTGTTTATTACTGAGTCAATATCATTGCTGGTAATTAGTCTGTTCAAATTTTTGCTTTCTTTGCAATTCAGGTTTGGGTGGTTATATGTTTCTAGCAGTTAATTCACTTCTTCCAGCCTGTCCAATTTATTGGAAAATAATTTTTCATAATATTCTATTATCCTTTGTATTTATGATTTTGTTTATTTTGGTTCTCTCTCTAACTCTCTCTCTCTTTCTCTCTCCTTGTCACTTTATTTTTCTTTTTCCTTTTTTTATTTTTTGATGAATCTGGCTAAATGTTTATTGATTTTGTTGATATTTCAAGAATAGCTCCTGGTTTCATTTATCTATTCTATTGGTTTTCTATTTCTATTTTGCTTATTTCTCTCCATCCTTTATTATTTTCTTCCTTCTATTGGTTTAGGGTATTTTTTTTTTATTTGTGTAGTTCCTTTAGGTGTAAGGTTAGGTTGTTAATTACAGATTTTTGTTGCTTCTTGAGGTAGATCTGTATTGCTATAAGCTTCCCTCTTAGAACTACTTTTACTTCCTCCCAAAGGTTTTGGATGGTTGTGTTTTCATTTTGATTTGTCTCCATGTATTTTTTTTAAATTTCTTCTTTGAGTTCTTGGTTGACCCATTCAGTGTTTAGTAGCACATTATTTAACCTCCATGCATTTGTGTTCTTTCCAGAGTTTTTCTTGTGGTTAATTTCTACTTTCATAGCCTTGTAGTTAGTAAAGCTATGTGATATGACTTCAATATTTTTTAGTTTGTTGAGAATGTTTTGTGGCCTAAAGTCATATATTCTAGTGAATGTTCCATGTGCACTAAAAAAGTATATAATCTGAGGTATTAGGATGTAATGTTTTTGTTTTGAGAGAGAGAGAAAGAGAGAGCAAAAGCATGCAAGCAGGGGAGGGGCAGAAGGAGAGGGAGGGCAGAGAGAGCACAAGAGTTGGGGAGGGAGGGGGAAAAGGGGAGTATGGGGGAGAATCCCAAGCAGGCTTCATGCCCAGCGCAGAGCCTCATGTGGTACTTGATCTCATGACTGTGAGATCATGACCTGAGCTGAAATCAAGAGTTGGGTGCTTAACCTACTGAGCCACCCAGACACCCCTAGGATGGAATTTTCTAAATTCTAGATGTTTGATCCATCTAATTCAATGTTTCATTCAAAGCCATTGTTTCCTTGTTGATTTTCTGCTTGGATGATCTCTCCATTGAGTTAGTGGGGTGTTAAAGTCCCCTACTATTATTTTATCACTGTCCATTACTACTTTATGTTTGGTATTAGCTGCTTTAAGTGTTTGGGAGCTTCTATATTATGTGCATAATTATTTGCAATTTTTTCATCTTTTCACTGGATTCTTCCCTTTATGATTATGTAGTATCTTTCTTGTCTCTTGTTACAGTCTTTGTTTTAAAGTTTATTTTACCCATGTAAGTATTGCTACCCTGGCTTTCTTTTCACCTCTAATTGCATGATAAATGCTTTTCCATCACGTCAATTTCAATCTTTATATATCTTTATGTCTGAAATGAGTCTCTTATAGGCAGCATATATATGGGTCCTGCTTTTTTATTCATTTAGTCACTCCATGTCTTTTCATTGTAGCATTTATTCCATTTACATTCAAAGTAGTTTTTGATAGGTATGTACTTATTTCCATTTTTTCTTGTTTTATGGTTGTTCTTATAGTTTTCTGTTCCTTTCTTCTCTTTCTCTCTTCTTTCATGGTTTACTGGCTTTCTTTAGTGATATCTTTGGATTCCGTTTTCCTTGTTGTTTACATATCTGTTACCATTTTTTGTTGATTACCATATTATATATCACATTTTATGCTTATAGCAGTTTATGTTGATTGTCACTTTAGTTTGAACCCATTCTAAAATCACAAAATCTGCATCCCTTCCCCCCCGCATCTTAGGTATTTGATGTCATACTTTACATCCTTTCATTTTGTGCAACCCTTGACTGAGTTTTATGGGTATACTAAATTTAACTGCTTTTGTGTTTCCTGTTTTTGTTACTTTCGCTTATGACTTTCCTTTCTACTCTATAAGTCCCCTTTAACATTCCTTTTAAGGCTGGTTTAGTGGTGATGAATTCCTTTAAGTTTTGTTTGTCTGGATAACTCTTAATCTGCCCTTCTAGTTTGAATGATAGCCTTGATAGAGTATCCTTGGTTGTGGATTTTTCCTTTCAGCATTTTGAATGTATCATGCCACTCTCTTCTGGCCTGCTAAGTTTCTGCTAAAAAAAATCAATTGATAGACTTATGGGGTTTCCCTTGTATCTGTTTTCTTTTCTCTTGCTTCTTTTAAAATGTGCTATTTATCACTGCTTTTTACCATTTTAATTATTATGTGTCTTGGTGTGGACCTCTTTGGGTTGATTTTGTCAAGGCCTCTCTAGGCCTCCTGGATCTGGATTTCTGTTTCCTTCTCCAGATTATGGAAGTTTTCAGCAATTATTTCTTGAAAGAAATTTTCTGTGCCCTTTTTTCTCTTTTTCTGGGATTCCAATACTGCAAATACTATTACACTTGATGGTGTCACTGAGTTCCCTTGATATATTCTCAGTTTTTATTAGTCTTTTTTTCTTTCTCATGTTCAACTTGGTTACTTTCCATTACTCTGTCTTCCCAGTCACTGCTTCCTCTAGTTTATTATTTATTCCTTGTAGTGTATTTTTACTTTTGGTTATTTAGTTCTTCATCTCTGATTGTTTCTCTTTTATGTTTTTTATCTTTTTGTTCAAGGTGTCAGTGAGGTCTTCCACTCCTTTATCAAATCCAGTGAGTATTTTTATGACAATGCCTTTAAATTCTTGAACAGGCATATTACTTATCTCCACTGAGTTTTATTCCCTTGCTGTGATTTTGTCCTGTTCTTTTATTTGGGGCATATTCCTTGGTCTCCTCATTTTGTCTAACTCTCTGTGTCTGTTTCTGTATGTTAGGAAAGTCAGTTATATGTACTGCTTTTGAAAGTAGTGGCCTTATGAAGAGGAGGTCCTGTAGTGTCCTGTAGTTCAGTGTCCCCTGTTCTCCAAACCTGGCACTTCAGGGATCTCTTCAATGTGTGGTGTGCTCCCTACTTTTGTGGCTGAGCCATATTATCTTTCAGTCCAGTTGTCTGTAATGGTTGTTTTTGTCTGTTGTGGCCAGAGTTTGTTCCCTGTGTTGTTACTGGGCCAGTCTGGGACTTGCTTGAACTTTAGTTAGATCAGACCAGAATTTGCCAGAGTTATGGTAGCATTAAACAGCCAGGGTGGTTTCCCTGTGTTTTCCCTCGAGAAGCTTTTGTTTGTTGATGGGCCTACACTGCTGGGCTGTAGTTCACCTGTTGTGTATGATTTTCTTTCCCTTTCTTTGGGACAGGAGTCACTTTGGGGTGGTGCTGATCCTTACTGGGGCTGCTGCATACTGCCGCTCTTGATGAATTCCTGCTGAAGGCATATTTGAGGAGGTAGGTCCACAGGATAATATGAGGGTTGGACATTCAGTGTTAGGAAGATTTGTACAGGTCTGCTGTGGAAATAGGACTTTGGAAAATCCTGCAGAGAGCATGTTGGATAGAATGAATCTGCAGAAGGGTATGTGGGTAGGGCAGGCTATTAGCAAACAAGATAGAGAGTGTTAGAGATATCCTAGTTCTAGCATGTGTCCTTGTATCTAAGCTGTGTTGTTAGGGAGGAAAGTGGCACCTGCCAGCTCTTTTGTTCTTGAGGAAGTCTTTTAAAGATTCCTGTCTCTTTGGTACATGCTCTGAGATTAGTAAACAAATCTTCCTCCCATATACCCCAGGCATATACCCCAGGAACCATTCTTTCTATTCTGTGTCTCAGCAGGGCTATTTGTTTTTCTCTCCTTAAGATTGGAGACTCAGTTTTTTATCATCCTCTGGCTCTCACAGAGCTTAGACAGCTGGTTTTTAAAGTTCCATGTGTTAAGCCCCACTGGTTGTAAGAACTGGAGAAATTAAGCCCCTCTGTTTTTCACAGTCCAATGTTATAAGGATTCATCCTTTCAGTATGTGTCCCTGGTTCCTGGGGTGCCCGTTGTGGGATCTACTCCTCTCCTCTCCTCTCCTCTCCTCTCCTCTCCTCTCCTCTCCCCTCTCTTCACCCGTGGTGTCGTCCCCTCCTTTGTACAGTCCCATGGGTCAGTTTGGGCTCCAAACCTTGTCTCTTCCCTTCCTACCCTCTTTGATGTGCCCTCTTTACATTTAGCTGTAGAGAATCTTTCAGCCTTTGTGTTGTTTTCTGGGCTATTTACACTGATGTGGGTGTGTTCTAGGTATATCTGTGGAACCAAGTAAGCGTAGGATCTCCCTACTCTGCCACCTTTTCCAGAAGTCTAATGCTTTTTCCCATGTATTTTTAATAAGCAGTAATCTATATGTTAATGTAATTTTTCCTTGGTGTAAAAAAAAACTTAATGAATAATAAGTTCTCTTAGATATTAGATACATTACTATCATTATAATTACTATTAATATTATTTCTGTGGTTATTATATGGTAAATTAGGGTATTTCCATGAGAATAATGATTTCACACACTCTGGATTAATGATTCAGGTAAACTGTTGGTTGGAAAGAAAAGAGATGACCAGCTATCAAGTATGTGATTTCCTGTGTTTGATAACATACACATACTGGTGTTGGTGGTAACTTTCCTATCCCATTTTAACATTGCCCTTTAGCTTTTTATGGTTTCTAAAATAATTTCTCATTCAAGAATTTCTTTGAAATTTATATTATTCTTTTTTCATATGTATAAAGAAAGAGTTATGTGGGTTGAAGAAATACATACGGTGCACCTCCTCTTTGTTCATACCTCTAGGTTCTCTTAGGTTCTTGACTGGAGCAGCTCCCTGTGAGCTCCAGTTTCTGTTCAATTATATGGCGTCTCTATACTCTGTCCTATCTCTACACTCTGTATTATCTCTACTTTGTATTATCTCTATACTCTGTATGATTTCTGTACTCTGTATTATCTCTACTCTGATACTCTGTAAACTGAATATTGCTTTTTTCAGGCATATTTCCACTATTATTATCAGCAAGTTAACATTCCCATCATTTCCCAGTGAGTTTACTGTATACTTGCCTAGATACATCCCGATAGTGCCTCCTGCAAAAAAAATCCATCACTGCAATCTACACTTATATTCACATATATTTCTTCAATATAATTGTGATGATGGTGATAATGATAATTGGAGTATGTAATTCTTATTTGGTGCTTGTCAGTTCTGAGTGCTTTATACATATTAACCCATTTATACTTACAATAAGACAATAAAGTAAGTGCTATCATTATCCTCATTTTATAAAAAGGAAAACTGAATCACAGAGTACCTAAAAGACTTTCCCGTGGTAAAGGAGCAGCAAAGTTAGAGAAAAATAACATCTGAATTCATTTCTTAAAAGTCTATGATCATATAATTTCCAAAAGGCTGACTGTGGCCTCAATTAGCATGGACTTTCGTGCAGTGGACTTATTGCTATTTGGTATAGCAAATATTTTGTGGCACCCCTTTTACTATCTTGAAATATTTGTGCATAGTATAAACTATCTATATGTGATTTAAATAAAATTGATATATTGTCCTTAGTTTAAAGTAAAGGAATATAAAGAAATTAATTTATAATAAAAATTCTGTATTCTAAGTTTTAAATGGCTGGGCCTGACTCTACTAAAATATTTAAATAAGTGAATCTGGTTCTTTGCCTATATGTCGAATCACCATGAATAAGTCAAGTATTTTGCATCACAGACTTGTACTATGACTTACACAATAATTACTTTTAATTACACTGAATTACATTGATTTACTTCTAGCGATTTACCCAATAATTACATTGATGAAAAATGTAGCATATACTGTGTAAAGAAATGTCCTTCCTGTTTACATCAAATGCTTAGGTAGGTTCTATATCTGGATAATTATATACTTTTTTTTTCCCTTCCTAAATCCCTGGTTAAATATTTTATATTATATATAAGATTATGTTAAGATTCTTTATTTATGTTGAGAGAGAGCACAAGCACAAGTGGGAGATGGGCAGAGAGAGAGGGAGAGAGAGGATCCCAAGCAGGCTCCACACTGGTAGCATGAGCACAACACGGGGCTTGAACCCACAAACCACAAGATCATGACTTGAGCCAAAATCAAGAGTCAGATGCTTAGCCAACAGAGCCACACAGGCACCCCTGTGTTTGAATATTTTTAAATGTTGTATTTTCAAATATAGTAGATATATGATAACTCTTCTTTGGATGGCAGTGACCAACAGGTTTTAGGAAATTTAGTATTCTTGGCCCCAGTCGATAAAATGTCAACTCCAATCACCCTAATTACTCACAGAAATTTCTGGGAACCCAGGCCCAGGACATGGTATTGAGGTCTAGGACACCTATTGAGAACATCTGATTAGGTAATTTCTGACAATACAATAACTTGATATTATTTAACTTTATTTTAAAAAGCAAATCTCGTGTGCATTTTTTTTTCTCTCTCTCTCTCTGAACTTAGAAATAAATAATAAAGCACATACACTCTTAGGTCAAAAGTGTATCTCTTTTATATAATCCTGGGTTATTAGAGCACAAATTCCTTTTGTATATTTAAAAGCAGAACACGTACTGAAGGGAGAAGTAGTGGTAAGGATTCATTGAGCATTTATTTGAAGCCAGGCTTCCAATTGCTAATGTTGAACACTATTGATTTGAAATGCTTTTTGATCTTTTGACTCCCTGACTTCACCTTTGCAGATAAGGTAAAAGATAAGCAAGAAGAAATGTACTAGTTTGCTCTGAGTTTGGAAGCAATATGATAGTAATAACGATAATCATATTAATAATAAAAGAACAATTAGCACCACAGTTCCTTTTATGGAAGAAAATTTGTCTTCATTTAGGAAAGTAAGCTGGTAACTTGTGCCACTTATTTTAGAGGGATTTAACAAAAGACAATGAAATAAAGGGAGACAAAGTGTTGCACATAATAATTACCTAGTAATTCAGTGGATATGTGTGAACAGGAAGACTAAGGTGACGGCAGTAGGGAGGGAAAGATAGGGAAGGAATGGAAGCTAAGATATTTGGGGACATCCAGTGAGTAGTTCCTGGTGGTCAGCAGTCCGAATAAATATTAAAATCAAGGTTGGGGCGCCTGGGTGCCTTGGTCGGTTAAGCGTCCGACTTCGGCTCAGGTCATGATCTCAGGGTCCGTGAGTTTGAGCCCCGCGTCAGGCTCTGTGCTGACAGCTCAGAGCCTGGAGCCTGTTTCGGATTCTGTGTCTCCCTCTCTCTCTGCCCCTCCCCTGTTCATGCTCTGTCTCTGTCTCAAAAATAAATAAAACGTTAAAAAAAATTTTTTTAAATCAAGGAAGAGGCTGGATGGTAAAACCTACATATCATAGGCTACACTTGGCTACATATCATAGTGCACAAATAAGTATCTTGTTTAAGTAAATGTATAGGTAAATATAGAGGAAAACTAAAACAAAGACCAAAAAAATCAGAGAATGAATGAGTAGAATGGAAAAGATGAAAACTAAGTTAGAAGCAAGAAAAAAAGTTGAAGATGTGACTGTGAGAGGCTAACATCCTAGAAGTAAGAAAAAGCATATATGTATCTTGAAGAAAGATTTTCTTGGCCACAGAAACTGAGAAAAAGGCTCAACTTAATTATAACTAAATTCCAGAGGGCTATACATCTGCATTGGAGGATGAAATGTATAACATTATATTCCTTTCATAATTTAGTAATGACTGGCCTTGGAGACCATGAAAAATGAGATGTGTGGATATGTTTTACCTGATTTTATGCCATACTTAAGCCTTATCAAATCAAATTGAGCTTTGTATTTATTTTTAACATGCATGCAGATATTACACACACATATAACATAAATATTTTTCTAGTAATACATATGGAAATCATGCTTCTGTATTTTGGGGTTTATAGTTTATAAAACAATATCAGAATTAGTAATTGGATTTATTTGTCAGTCTCTAAATTCATAATTCATGATGGGAAGACTAACAGGGCTTCAGACGGTGGTGTGAAGGATGCCACTCTAATAGCCAGTGACAGGGTATCACAGTTGGGGCCTGTGGTTCCTGTGGTGTTCAGATCAGTAAAAGTGGAAAGCATCCTGTAGTGCCCTACTGAACTTAACTGAGTAAACATCACAGCAACTCAATGCCAGTCTATGATAAAGAAAACCGATTTATCCATAGTCTGCAGTAAAGGGTACAATTATAGTACTAGGCCACTATGTTAATCCTTTCTCAGGGGACGCCTGGGTGGTTCATTCCCTTGAACGTCCGACTCTTGATTTTGACTCAGGTCATGATCCCAGGGTCATGGGATCAAGTCCTGCATTGGGTTCTGGGCTGAGTATGCATTCTGCTTAAGATTCTCTCTCTCTCTCTCTCTCTCTATCTCTCTCGCAGCCTCCCACACATGCGCTCTCTCCCTCTCTAAAAACAAAAACAACTTCCTTAGTCATGTGATTTTAGAATGATTTTTAGGACACAGTCACAAAGATATCTTAAGTTGTATTTGCCTTGTTCTTTTTAAAATAAAATAGTAATAGACATAACTAAAGGTAGTAACAACTGCATTCATTTTGAGAGTTAGTTAAAATGGAGCTCTTTAAAATAATTTTCTTCATATTTTTCAAACATTTATTTATATGAAATATTAAATAAAAGGAGATAGTCCTCTTCTCCATATATTTTCTTTTGTCTGACGGTATAAGGAGTCATATTCCATTTCTTAATTCCCATATACAGTTGTATGGATTTCTGGACTCCATTGAGTGGTTCTCAATCTTCCTTATTCCCAGCACACCCAAAGGATCAACTACATTCTCTGGAACAGTGGTTACACTGACAGGGACATTGGGTCTGGGGAGTGGCTTTAAGGAACTGATTCTCTGGCTTATAGGAGGTGGAGGTTTGAGTCTTGGCTTTGAAACTATTTTCTCACCCCCAGCAATGCATGCATTCTGGTCCTAGAATGAGAGTCACTATTTTAAGTATTTGAGTAATTGATTAATTGTATTATTTATTGACACCTAAACCGTTCAAAATATCACTGTCTTATAAATATTTTATAAGTGTTCTGGTGTTTGTGCTCTAGTATATTTGCATCAAATAATTTATTACGTGGTGCTTTTCCCTTTTGAGAATTTTAACAATTTATTATTAGTTACTCCAGCCTTACTCTTATTTTAAATGTACTCAGTAAATGAAGTCAGTACCCACCTACCATGACTTCCCATTTACTTTTCTTCAACTTTCTAGCAAACATTTGAAAAACCCAAGAAATTAAAAACAAAGTAGTGTAACAAACAACCTCCTTGTATATTCTGCAACTGTTACTGTTTCACCATCTTTGTTTTATCTCACTCTTAAAACGTGGGTATTGCTGAGCCATTTGAAAATGAGTTACTGATATTATGACAATTCACCCTTAAGTACATCACCATGAATCTCACAACAGACACTCCCCCTATATAGCCACACTAGCAGAACATCTAAAAAGATGAAAAATTGTATAGTATCACCTAAATTCTAGTCTGTAGTGAAATTACCACACTTGTTCCAGTAACATAATTTATATTTCATAACGTTTTTGAACCAGGATTGGATGGTTTCCAACACTAAATTTGATTTTTTTATGGTTCTTAATCTCTTTTATTCTAAAGAGTTCCCCATACTTAAAAAAAAAAAAACAAACCTGACTTCTTTTTTAAAGACTTTATTTTTTAGGGCAGTTTTAGGTTTATAACAAAATTGACCAGGACTACAGAGATTTTCCATATACCCCCTACCTACATAGTGTCCTCTGTTATCATCATCATTCACCCAAATAGTATTTTAAGAGAGAGAGAGAGAGAGAGAGAGAGAGAGAGATTGTGAGTAAGGGAGGGGCAGAGAGAAAGAAAGGGAGAGAGACAAGTAGAAGCAGGTTCTACGTTGTGCAGAACCTGACGCAGGGCAGGGCTCAAACCCATGAACCATGAGATCATAACCTGAACAGAAATCAATAGTTGGAGGCTTAACCAACTGAGCCACCCAGGTGCTGCTAGTATTTTCTTTTAATAAGGATGAACCTATATGGATATATCACAATCACTCAAAGTCCATAGATACCTTAGGGTTCACTCTTGATGTATATTTTATGGGTTTGGACAAATGTATAATGACATAAATACATCATTATAATATACATAGCAGTTCTTCTGCCCTAAAAATCCAATGCTGTTTGCATATTAATCTCTCTGCAATCCCCAGTCCCTGGCAACCACTGATCTTTTTATTGTCTTCATGGTTTTGCCTTTCTCAGAATGTCATATAGGTGGAATCCTGCAGTATGTAGCCTTTTCAGATTGGCTTCTTTGACTTTAGTAATACACATTTGAGATTTCTCCATGTCTTTTATGGGCCTGATAGCTCATTTCTTTTTAGTGCTGAATAATATACCATTGTCTGGATGTACCACAGTTGATCTGTTCACCTACTAAAGAACATCTTGAATGCTGCGAAGTTTTGCCAATCGTGAGTAAAGCTGCTATAGAATAAACATCCATGTGAAAATTTTTGTGTGGACATAATTTCCCAGCTCCATTGGATAAACACCAATGGTAAGACTATGTTCTGTTTTGTGAGAAACCACAAAACTGTCTTCCAGAGGCTATTGTGTCTCTACCATTTTGCCTTTCCACCAGCAATAGATGAAAATTCCTATATGCTCCTGCACATCCATGTCAGAATTTGCGGTTCTCGGTGCTCCCGATTTTTGACCATTGTAACAGATGTGTGGTGATACCTCAATGTTGTTTGCATTTTCATTTCCCTAATGTTTCTTATGTGTTTATTTGCCATCTGTACATCTCCTTTGGTACAATGTCTGTTAAGGTGTTTGGCCCATTTTTAAATGTGGGTTCCTTAGTGTTTAATTTTAAGTGTTTTTTTTTTTTTTAATGTTTATTTATTTTTGAGAAAGAGAGAGAGAGAGAGCAGAAACAGCGGAGGGGCAGAGAGAGAGGGAGACACAGAATCTGAAGCAGACTCCAGGCTCTGAGCTGTCAGCACAGAGCCCAATGCCGGGCTCAAACTCACAAATGGTGAGGAGAGATCATGACCTGAGCTGAAGTCAGATGCTTAACCAACTGAGCTACTGAACTTGAAGTGTTTTTCAGTGTCCTTTGTATATGTTGGTTAATAGCCCTTTGTCATATGTATCTTTGGTAAATTTTTAATCCCAGGCTCTGGCTTGTCTTCATTTTCTTGATATGGTCTTTCATAGAGCAGAAGTTTTTAATATTAATGAAATCCAGCTTATCAATTATTTCTTTCATGAATCAGATTTTTGATGTTGTATATAAACAAGCATTACAATCCCCAAGGCCATCTAGGTGTTCTCCTATGTTAACTTCTAAGAGTTTTATAGACTTGCATTTTACGTTTAGGTTTATGATCTATTTTCAGTTAACTTTTGTAAAGGGCATTAAGTCTTTCTGAGATTCTTTTTTATATACAAACGTTCAGTTGTTCTAGCACCATTTGTTTAAGGTACTATCATTGCTTTATGTATTGCCTTCACTCCTTTGTCAAAGATCAATTGATTATATCTATCAGGGTCTATTTCTGGGCTCTCTATTTTGTTCCATTGACCTATTATTTCACCAGTGCTATGTTGTCTTCATTACTGTAGCTTTATAATAAGTAGATCTTATATTAGGTAGTGTCTATCCTCCAACTTTGTTCCTTCAATATTGTGTTGGCTATTCTGGGTCTTTTGCCTTTTCATATAAACTTTAGATTAATTTTATCAATTCCACAGAATAACTTTCTGCAATTTTGTTTGTGATTGCATTTAATTTAAATATCAAATTGGGAAGAACTGGCACCTTGAAAATATTGAGTCTTCCTATCCGTGGAAATGGAATATCTCTATATTTATTTAGTGTTTTTGATTTTTCTCATCAGAGTTTTGTTGTTTTCCACAAATAGATCTTATGTTTTGTTAGATTTATACCTAAGTAATTCTTTTTATGGATGCTAATATAAATTATATTGTGATTTTTATTTCAAATTCCACTTGTTTATTCCTAATATATAGAAAAGCAATTGAATTCCGTGTATTAGCCTTGCATCCTGAGACCTTGCTATAATTGCTTGTTCATTCTGGGAGATTTTTTTGTTAATTATTTTGAATTTTCTACACAATCATGTTTTCTGTGAACAGTTATAGTTTTATGTCTTCCTTCCCAATCTTTATACCTTTCATTTTTTTTTTCTTGCCTTGTTGCATTAGCAAAGGCTTCTAGTTGATGCTGAAAAGGAATAGTGAGAGGAAATATCTTTGTCTTGTGCTTGATCTTAGTGGGAATGCTTTGAGTTTCTCACACTTAAGTATGATGTTAGCTATAGATATCCTGTAGATAGGCTTAATCAAGTTGAGAAAGTTCCCTCTATTCTTAGGTTGCTGAGAATTTTATAATGAACGGGTGCTGGATTTTGTCAAATTCTTTTTCTGCGTTTATTGATATAATCATGTCATTTGCCGTTCATTCTGTTTCAGTAAGCCCATGGTTGGGTTTGAAATTGTGCAAATCTAATAAGCTTCCAAGGGATGCTGTAGACCTGGGACCCACGTTTAAGGTTTTAGAAGATCCTGCATTATCTATTTCCTTCATCATTCCTGTTTCCTTTGGTAGGCATTTTTTTTGCTAAGATTTCTATCTCCAGTATTTCTATAAATTATAAAATAAGTGTATAAACTTGATTGGGTTTATTTTAAACATTTTGGCATATATTTGACAGCTAAGCTAGTGTTGTATACTTCATATTGCAGCACATGAAGAGACATATATCATGTAGCTCTACTTAAATGATGCTAATTTTATCACTTGCTTAAGGTGATGATTGCCAGTGTAAGGTGTTTTTATTTTATCTTTTGCATTTAGCCTTTTACCTGTGGATTGATACTTTAATAGCATGCATATATTTTGTTTCCCAACAGTCTTCCCTGTGTGTGTATGTGTGTGTGTGTGTGTGTGTGTGTGTGTGTGTGTGCATATTTTAATGTGAATACTTTTATTTTCATTGTTTCAATTTATACTAAAATACTATGTATAAACACCACCACGAATAATAATAATCAACCCACTGCACTGTAAACTTGTATAAATTTACTGTTAATAGGTTTAAAAACAAATAATTCATTTAAGGCTTTGGAGCTGGATTTAGCTAAAAAACATTGCAAATACCCAAACTTTATCATTCTGAAGTGAAACTTAAAATGGCTATTAAAAACAAATACAGTGTTATTTTGATTATATTTCCTCCTATAAAAAAGAGCAAAAAAATGCAGGCACAACCACTAGGGAGTTAACATAATGGCCTTATAGAAACTGTCATAAATGTATAGCTCTCATTTTTTTTCCCTCTCAGTGGCCTCAAGCAGGAGAATGGCTGCTCCTAGGTATGCAGCAGGGACAGGAACCGGATTGCATACCCCTCACTTGGGCACTTCCTTCACTCAGGGCACTATGGTTTTGGATTTTAAAACCACTAGTAGCGAAGGACAGTTTAAACCATCAGTTGTCATTTGACTCAGTTTGGTTGTACATGAAATAGCAAGTAGAACACAGAGAAGGCCTACTTCTTCTGCGCTGGTTCTAAGCCAAGCAAAATAATGTGTGGCTTGTGGGCATCAGGCCTGAATGTGGTTTGGAAATGCAAAGCTTGGGGAAAGCACTGAGGGTCTGGACAAGGGACAGTAGACAGTGAACATCATCATGGCCCTGCAAAAAATCCATGATTTTTAAAATTGTTGTTAGACCACAAACCCCAGCACCGTCTTGCTGGACTTTAGCACAGGAATGTGCCTCCTTAGCTCTGCAGGACCCAAGTAAGGGTGGCCAAGGTTACTCTGCCTGCTGTCTACCCAAAAGTTCAACCTTGGCTAAAGTCTACTGGGGAGTTTCAGGCCATTCACCCCAGACTTGTGGAAGGACCTGTGTTACTGGAACTTGAACACCTTCTGGATGAGTAAGTCCACCAAGTATCCTAAAGATCTGGGTGGCTTGGTCTGGCATCACTGTGGGGTCATTGCAGTGGACAGGATTACCTGGCCTTTTGCTCCAGAAGTGGAGAGAGAGGTTATAGAATGGAGGGACCAAATGCATTGGTGATAACCATCAAATCTCTTCAGACAAATTGAAGCCATTAGCCACATTGTCTGTCTGCATCAGTGCCCTGTTGCCTTACTTTGTGACTGCTTTCCAAGGGACAGTCTGATTTCCCTTTACCATTGTAAGTGTTGAAAGCTCAAGTTTACTTTTTTGAAGAATCTTGAAATCTAGAAACTATCTTATCTCAAAGGTTTATTCCATGTCATCTTTATCTCTCCAATAGAGATCTAACTTCTTGTTTTGAATATTTTTGTCCAGGAAATGCTTTTGAATTCCTTTGCCTTTATCAGCTAAGTCTATCTCCATGATTTCATTGGCCTGCTTGAGCTGTTTATTCTAAGTGTTTCAAATTTTGAAAACCAATTATGCCTCCATCCAGGACTCCCAAGTCTGATCTCACTAATAGCTGGCTCGTATGTGAGCTCCAAGGTTTCAGTTTCTGTCCCATGAACTCCATTTCAGTTTGTTTCTCTAAATCAGATTTTACATTTCTTCGAATTGGTTTTGGTTTTCACATCTTGATCCCTTCCTACTGCCACAGAGGGTGGGTTTAAGAAATTTACAGCATTGTTTTCATGACAAGACCTATACCTTCCAGACTGCCTTGTGATGGGCTGCGGTCAGCATTATAGAAGCCAGTTGGTAGGATCTTCTTGAAGAAGGACATGACTGAGATGGATGGTAATGGGTGTTAGCTGATTCTTATGCAACACGGACAGAGGCCCATTCCTTGTGAGGACAGTGGACTCCTACCATATTTGAATTCTGTGGCTTCATTAATCTACCTATGGACTCTTCATGAGTCAAGCTAAAAAAAATACATATATATATATATATATATATATATATATATATATATTCCTTGCTTCTCATAGAACACATATGGCTTCAGGAGCTGCCTTTCCTCCTGCAGGAGCTAAAATCATACTTCCTGTTTTTTGTAGGTTCATATCCCTTGAATATATTTTTTCTAACCTTTTCATTTATTTTATCTTCAGCTTAGTGAGTGCTTTCTTTACTAGGTATTCTAAACGTTGGTTTATTTCACTTCCAGTGCAAAACTGACCTCGGCAGTTTGCAGCACGAAAGCGTCTTTTGTGGGAGTTATCCGACCGGCCAGTAGGACAGGCCTTATAATGGAGCAGAAGTTGCTACTGTTAGATGGCCCTTGCTGATTGCCCATAGCTGTTGACCTCTGTGCACTCATTCTCAGAGAAGATTCTTGGCTGGAGTAGATGGGGCTGGGAAATCAAAGGGAATTCAACCTGAGGAAATCTGATGCTGCATTTTCTGCTCTGGTCTCCCACAGGGGCCTCATCTCTTCTTGCCACTGCTGCTGTTATTTTCCAAGAGGAAGAAACATGGTTGCATTGAGATACAACACTGAGCCCAGGAGAGGGCTTAGGGTAGAGGTGCTACTATTGCTCTTAGACCCTGAGCAGCTACTGTTGCCTGATAGCTTTCTGGCTCACACTGAGCTGTTTGTAGGCCAGATATGTAAAGGCAACATCTAACGGTTTTAGCGACTATCGATGACTTTTATTGCATCAGATATTAAATTTGGAGTTGCAAAACGACAGCTTCTTTTTTTTTAATTATTATTAGTAGATGGCATTTTTCCAGAAAGGAGGAATTTCCTATTTTGTTTGGTAGATATTACTATGAACTCTTTTTTTTTTTTTTTTTTGGTATGCTCATTGTTACATTGTTACATATTTGGCCTGCAGGAGCCCCTTCAAGCCAGCTTTTGTTTCCTGTTGACATTACTCCTTGTTTTCCAGGGTGGGGAGGCGGGTACTTTCTGTCTGGAATTACTACATCTGACACTTGTATTTCCCCTGCCCCAGATCTGTAATCAGCCATATTCCCAGCAATCCCTGCTTCTTTTTAGTGGGAAATAGTATCTAGAAGACAAGACATGATCACTAGGCAAGCTCTGTGCTAGTGGGATAGCATTACTTATAGGTTGTTTTAGTGGATCACTTACTCACATTGATAAAATCTTATTTGCATCATATGAGTCATATTTTGTTTGGCTAGATTGCAAGTACAGATGAAATTTTTGAAAAAGTGCACGTAAATAACATCCTTTTTCAGGCTGTTGCAATGGTATGAACCAAAAAAATATGTATGACAGAAAGACGGAAAATGTCTGTACTTGCTTTGGTATGTGGATAAATGTGATCAGGTATAAAGCTCAGACACCTTGTCTTTTGCTCTAATTCAACAGATGTTTGGCCCATGTCTTCTGTTTCTATATTTGATGGGTATGAGGTCAACCCTTTCTTGTGATTGGTTGGTTGTGATTATAAACAACAACAAAAAAACTAAAAAAAAAAAAAACTCTTCATGAAAGGATTCTTTGAAATTAAATAATTTCGTGTGAGATTTTTAAAATTAAATGACTTTATTTTCACAATAGTATGATTATATCTTCTTTGATTTTGCCTATCTAGAAACTTGGAGAAACATTTATAATTTCATGTTAGCACTCGAGCTAGAGAGCTTCATTTTAAAGTTAGGGTGGAAAGGAATATGCTATTCTGGGGAGGCTTAGTCTGAGAATGTTTCTCTGTAATTTTAGTCTCTGTTAAGTATTCATCCCCGTGATCACCTTTGAGAGGTACCTGTTAGGTTTCTTCCTGCTACTTTTATGGGGATCAGCTACATTTTTTAAAGTGGGGTAAGAGTGCCTCCCTGAAGCATATTGACATTTTACTTTTGTATTTCACTGTGTATTTTCATCTCGCTATTACCATTATTTTATTTGTGGAAAATTGACTTCCTTTCACATCTCTTTGTAGGTTACACAGTTAGGATTCACAGACGGGAGAGGAAAAGAGGGAACAACTTAGCCAAGTTTTTTTTTTTTTTTTTTTTTTTAATTATTTCTCTCAACGTCTTCTTTCCTGCTGTGATGAAAGAAATGACATAAAGAGGTGGAAAGTTTTCAACCTGGTCCCTGCCAAGCTGAGGGATATTTTACAATAGACTTCACTCTACGTTTACCCACAATAATACACTGTGCTCATTTGCAGCATTTGCTACAGGTTGATTCTTTCCGTTTTTTTCTAAATTGTCTTTCCACCTGGCCAATATTGTTTGAACTTTGCATAATTAGTTTGAGGCTTTTCCTACCTTGGCAAAAGGACTTTTGTTTTGCGGCCCCCTGAAAACTTATTTCAGAGAGTATCATGAGGAAGGGACGGGTTGTAAATGTGTTCTTGGGATGCCACTATCATTACAGCCGCAGAAACTTAAAAACGGAAGATTTTCCACCTCTACAAAGCAGTATTCACTCAGAAGTAAGGCCAGGCACTTTTTGATTTTCTCATTCAGTAATTTAAAATTTTAAATCAAAGAGAAGTTGGGATGCAAAAGTTGTGCCTAGCTTTATTTTTTTTCCACCACCAATTTAAACGTCACAGTGCAAGTTATCACCTTAGAAACTCTATTTATATAGAGAGGAATCTAGTCAGGTACTAGAGATTCCAAGTTTATTTTCCAGAAAAAGAAAAGACTATTTATGAACTTCAAATGTAAGCAAATCTAAATTTATTTTAGATGAATCACATGAGTCAGACCTAAGCGAATGAAATATATATATTTTTCACGTTGTGAAATGATATTCTCAGTCCAGAAACTGGAGACTGAGGCGCCTCTTCTGAAAAATATCAGACCAGGTTTGAACGATACGTTATGGTTAAGTTTCAATCTAAAATTTTCTGTAACTGCAAGCATACAGTTTTTACTCTTTTGTGCCTGGTCACTTTGATTCAGCATAATGATTTTAGATTTATCCTTTGTTGTATAAGCAGATTGTTCCTTTTTATTGCTGAGTAGAATTCCAGTGTATGAATTGCCACAATTTATGCAATCCCCTATTGATGGATATCTAGGATATGCCACTTCTTTGCTCTCATGAATAAAATAGCTGTAAACAATCTTATCTTTTTATGTCTTCATTTACCTTGACTAATTATTAAAAATAGCATTGCCAGCTCACTAGATATATGTGTATTTTAATAAGAAACTGCCTATTTCTAAAGTGGTTGTGCTATTTTTACATTCCTGCAAAGAATATATGAGAACTCTAACTTACCCATATCTTTTTATATCTATTGTCAGTTTGTTTTATTAGTTTGTTTTTAGGTATTCTTGTAGGTATATAGCGATAATTATGTTTTAATTATACTTCTCAAACTTATGGCTGAATATCAAATCAGAAATCAAGCATAATGTAGTTTGTAATTATACTTTAGCTATATATGTAATAAAATTTAATCTATACTTGTTAAAATATAACTTCCAAAAATAGATAAAACATCATGACCTATATATAAATATGAAATAAACATATGTCAAATGTTTTGTTGATTAATGAACCAGGAAGACGGTGCAACTAGTTCAATGGAAAATTTAAAAACCAGGGACATATATAGGCCAGAAATTTATAGATAGATGCAAAACTATATTGTTCCATGGATGGGGTAGAGGGAATCAGAACAAATCAAATGGACAAAATATATTTCTATAACTATAAACAGGGATTATTTTCATTGCTTTAAATTATCTGAAGGGTTGAAGAGCGCCTAGGTGGGTCAGTGGGTTGAGCATCTCACCTCAGCTCAGGTCATGATCTTGTGGTTCGTGAGTTCAAGCCCTGCGTTGGGCTCTGTGCTGACAGCTGAGTCTAGAGTCTGCTTCAGATTCTATGTCTCCCTCTCTCTCTTCCCATCCCCTGCTCGTACTCTTTCTCTTTCTCTCTCTCTCTTTCTCAAAAATAAATAAACATCAAAAAATTTTAAAAATTAAATGAAGGATTATAAGTAGCTTGAAAAAATGATACGAAGGCAAACCCACATAGAATCAGATAACCTTAAAGGATGTTCTCTAAACAATGCATAATTTTCCTTTGAAGACACTCAGTAATTTTTTGTTCTATTTCAGAATCTTTCACAATTTTCTTTACATCCTATACTTGGTATTAAATTAATCACTGACATAATTTTAAAAATAGCACAATATATTAAAGTGAATTAATCGTGTAAAAACATATATTGCTTCTTATAGAATATTGCTCTTATTCTGCAGTAATTAGTTATGGAAATGTTTAAGTCTCCTTTTTTTTTTTGAAGTTGAAATACAAATTTATAGCAATAAAAATAAAATAATGTTTGCAATTCTAAGAAATAAAAGTGCTTAATGACCAATTATGTATGTGTGTGTGTGTGTGTGTGTGTGTGTGTGTGTGATTCTAGGAGACATTCCCACTGTCCTTTCACATATGAGATCATCCTAAAGCTTTTTAAAGTTAGGCACTAAATTCGGTAGTGCATGAACCTTATTTTTTCTGATTTTTTGGGACTAAGGAAGATGCTTATCTATTAAAAAATTATGTGTTATATACACAGAGAGACACACATAGTCCTTTAACAGAATTAGATGGTGGTTGAAATTTTATCAACATGACTATAATTTTATCTATTTACAAAGTGATTATAGCCATGGGAAATGTGCATCTAACCTCATCCATTACAGTTATAGAAAGTTTCTTTAACTTCGGGTAGCTCAGCTGTTATGTACTGACTAGATCATTTTTAAGTTGGAAGTTTTTTTGGTCTTGTCTTGTTTTGTTTTCTAAACATAATATGGTCACTGTAGAGCCTATAGTCCTATCCCGAGTTATCTATATGGATTTGCTTTCCAAATAACATGAGATAAGTCTTCTAAAATATACCAACTGTATAGAGAAAGGGAGGAATTAACTAATGAATATATTAAGCAAATAAGGATCGAATGTAGGGGAAGGGGATAGGATATTAAGTTAAGATGATTGTTTTCTGTTTTTTGTTTTTGATGAATTCATCAATTTAATCTCTTAATGCTGGTTGCAATATTGGATTGACAACCTATAATTTGTTCAGTCATTCAGTATAAGTTCGTTGTGATTTTGCTAAATGCTAGTCACTGTTCTAGGTATTTGGGATACAGAATATAGTCTTACTGGAAACAGCCTGTCAGAGGAGATGGACAAGTTAAAATCTTTTTTTGATAAAATGCAGTATGTGTTAAAATAGAAATTATTTTCTCAGATAGTGGTGTCGATTTTAAATGAAGTATAAAAAATGTGCTAATTTCTCTTTGAAAAATGGGTGGTTTAACTTTGTCTGAAAGGAAACCCTAATTTTAAATTGAATTACTTAAATTTACTTAATCTAGTTAAATACCTTACTTGGTATACAAAAATAGACTGATTTTTTATTCAACACTTTTACATCAAAATTTGAAAGTATATTGAGAAAATTCTGGATACAGTTTCAGCCATAAAAAGAGAGACACCATATATACCCCTTACTCAGTTTCCCCAGTGGTAACATCTTGCAAAGCTGTAGTACAATAATGTCATAAACAAGAAGCCGACACTCATATATGTTACTATATTTTTTTATTTTAGCCATTTTGACAGGATTGAGATGTTATCATGATTTTAGTTTGCATTTTTCTAATAGCTATTGCTGCTAAACATCTTTCCATGTGATGATTTCCCATCTGTATATCTTCTGCATATAGCATAGCGCCCTAAACTATAAAATGTTTATCCGTGTCTCTTGCCCATTTATAGTTGGATTTTCTTTTTCATTTTACCGTTGAGTGTTAAGAATTCTTTATGTATTTTTTGATATGAGTACTTTGTCAGATATGTGATTTGCAGATATTTTCTTTCAGCCTATAAGTTGTCATTTCATCCATTAGGAAGATATTTCTCTGGACAAATTTTAAAAATTTTGAGGAGAAATAATTTATTTTATTCTTTATTTTTATGGATAATGCTTTCAATGTTATGTCTGAGAACTTGTCCAGCCTGAGATCCAGAAGATCTTCTCTAGCTTGTCTTTTAAACATAAATGATTAAAAAAAATCTGTGTTTCTGGGATCTGTGTTCTGTCCTTTATAATTTTGTAAGGCTCCAGGAACGATTAAGAATATAAAATTTGCATTTAAAATAAATTTTCGGTCACCCAAAAGCTACTCTGTTCTAATTTTTTTTACATTGTCACCTTACCTTAAATTTGGATGTATATATTGAGAGCACTTGTGAAAAATCAAACATTCTATGGCAGGTAGACATTTAAGGCATTACTAGATGTACTGAATTACTTGTGTGCAGATTCTTGTTAGGATTCTAAGAAAACGGATCAAAAACAAATATGGTTTCTTCAATTTTTTAAATGTTTACTTATTTTTGAGAGAGAGAGAGAGAGAGAGAGAGAATGAGTGGACGAGGGACAGAGAGAGAGGGAGACACAGAATCTGAAGCAGGCTGTAAGCTCTGAGACATCAGCACAGAGCCTGATGTGGGGCTTGAACTCACAAACTATGAGATCATGACCTAAGGTGAAGTCAGACACTCAACCAACTGAGCCACCTAGGTGCCCCCAAATATGTTTTTTTAAGTTTATTTATTTTGAGAGAGAAAGAGAGAGAGAGTGGGCTTGCATGAGCAGGGAGGGTCAGAGAGAGAGGGAGAGGGAGAGAATCCCAAACGGGCTCCTCCCAATGTGGAGCCCAATGCAGGGCTTGACCTCATGATCATGACCTGAGCTGAATCGAAGAGTGGAATGCTTAACTAACTGAGCTACCCAGGTTCCCCAAAAACAAATATGTTTTGATGATTTGATAAGCATAAAAGCAGAGAGATGGACAATTAGTTAAGGTCCTGAGAATGGCATATAATTTTTAAAGATAAATTATGATAATGTTCCTTTTGAAGAAGAGGATAAACTGGCACCAAAATCATACTTTTCTCATATTTTGTATTGACAAATATTTTGTAATATACAGCTTATCCTGTCTATTTTGTCTATTTTTCTTTTCTCAAAAATATATAAACAATATTCGTTGTCAATGGTAAGGAGCACTGTATTGATAATGCATGAACATTTTTATTCTTATCAAAACAGGAAGAAAAGTTAACTTTATAACATTTTATATACTGTACATCAAGTAATTCTTGAAATTTTCTTTTTTTAAGTTCATTTATTCATTTTGAATGAGAGAGCGCACAGGGGAGGGCCAGAAAGAGGGAGAGAGAATTCCAAGCAGACTTCACGCTGTTATCACGGAGTCTGACAGGGGGTTTGAACTCATGAATGGCGACATCATGACCTAAGCCCAAACCACCAAGAGATGGACACTTTACGGACAAAGCCACCCAGGCACACCAAATCTTGAATTTTTTTTAATTGCATTTAATAACATCAATGCACTAAATAAAATTTTTTGTTGTATCATTTTACTGGTTATAATAGGAATATTTCCAATGTTTGATCACTAACCATTATGCTTATTTTTAAGAGATTTTTTTATAACGTTTATTTTTGAGAGAGAGAGTACAAGTGGGGGAGGGACAGAGAGAGAGGGAGACACAGAATCTGAAGCAGGCTCCAGGCTCTGAGCTGTCAGCACAAAACCTGACTGCAGGGGGTGGGGGGTAGGGGGCTCCAACTCATGAGCTGTGAGATTATGACCTGATCAGAAGTTGGTCACTTAACTGACTGAGCCACCCAGGTGCCCTGTGCTTATTTTTTATTTGAAAAAGATAATTGTTAAACATTAATACTATCATGGTATAACTTAAAACTCAAGAATGGATATAGGATATCATATATTTTTTTGGTATATAAAAGTCTATTTTTTCATGTGTGTCCTCTTTTATTTATGATATTTCCCAAGACTATGATGACTTTCTGATTCCAAAAACAATCCTTTTGGACATGGAACTTAATTATTTTAATATTTGCTTCAGATTATTTGCTGATATTTAGTTTATGATTATTCCTTTTATAGGTCATAAATTAATAATACTCTGAAGTTTCCTTTTCCTGTGCAATTATTTTATAATTTCTGCTGAGTTTATTGCAGCTTCACAAAACTCTCACACTATTTCCTTAATTTAAATTTTGGAAAAATTTAAATAAGATAAAGTTTTTCTTTCATTCTTCAGAGGCCCCAAATAACATATTATTATGGAGGTATATTTTCTTAAGATAATTACTTGAAAATATTCTCATTTATCTTTACAATTATTGATTTATCCAGATATATGACAAATTCTACACCAACATTTTTGTACTTTTTTTCTTTTTTGAGAACTTAAACATGTCAGCACAAAATGTTACATTTTATATTTATTTTACCTTGATTATTAACATAGCTTCATGAAATTCTGAATTAATTTTATCTTCATTCTAGGTGTTTTAATTTTGCATGTGGACCTTATATTCAATATTTTATTATCAATGTATAGTTTATCACATTGCAGAAACTGTTGCCATGATCATTTATGATATATTTAGATTTTGATGTGCAAGCTCATGATTTATTTTTAATATATTTCTAATCTATAATAAATGGGATGACCTGTTTACAATGCCCTTAATTCAATGGTTTTAATTAAATGAAGAATATCAATTATATATTTAATTATTAAATAAACTTTTAGTCTTCTATTGAATCAAAATTGTATTAATTCTTACCATTTTAGTAACCCATCTGTTCTACTGGTCTGTGGAGATCACACATTTGTTTCTAATCCTTTCAAACTTAGTCATATTCTTCATTTTAATTAATATGTCAATAACTTCAAATATTTAAAAGAAATATTTCCTTCTAGGAATATTACAAGTTTGGTGTGTAGTTATTACCAGTTGCTTTTCAATATCGACGCATCCTTTCTCCCATCTTAGAAAAGAGGAAGTCTTAACAGATATACATACTTTGTAATTTGCCCTTTCTCCTTCCTGTCTGGATCTTAGTTGTAATATCTGAAAGTGGAATAGTTATTTTGCAACCATGAGGACTGCATTTGTTTCTGTGGGTCAGGAATTTGGGTCATGGCTTAGCTGGGTGCCTATGCTCAATGTCTTTCATGGGATTATAGTCAGAAATGTAGCCTGGACTTCATTCTCATCTGAAGGCTCAACTGAGAGAGGGTACACTTCTGAATTTAACTAATAGGTGATTCTTGAAAGGATTCAGCTCCTTGGTTTTTGAATCAAAGCCCTCAGTTTCTCAATGGTTTTTCTTGTCGTGTAGTTCTCTCTATAGAGAAGCTGTCACCATGGCAACTGTCTTAACTCAGAGTGAGAGCCTATTTCCATATAGAAGCCAGTCTTTTTGCAATCTTATCTCAGAATTGATATTTCATCACCTTAGTGGCATTCTATTTGGTGTAAGTCAATAAGCCCAACCCACACTCAAGGAAGGGGAGGAGATAATACAAGGATATGAAAGCCAGGAAGCAGGGATGATTGGATCCCATCTAAGAATGGTCTACCATAAGAATTGACACCACAAGTTTAGAATGTTAGAATTTTATTCCTCTACTCATAAGAAAAGAACATTTAAAGTTATGGATGATCTATGTTTATGTTTTCTTATAGCTGCCATTTAAAAGTTTATAGAATCACTCTAAATATTTATATATATATCTCTTTGGATACTTCAAGAATGTTTGAAGGATTATTAACTTACTCCCTGACAGTATCATTGAGAAGCTACACTACTCTTGAAATTCTACTTATGGAATTCTCGTTCTGTGATCCCTACACATACATCCCTCCCCAAATTAGAGGTAAAATTAATTAGAGGTAAAAATAATTAATTGGTTTGTTAAGCGACTGTACATAGCCTGAATGTAATTCTAGAATGACACAGGGGGCATATCTGAATTTATGTCTTATGGCATGTGGTTTCCTTCTTACTGTCTCCTTATATGATGTTTTCTATGTGTGCACACATTCCTGATGTCCCTCTCTACATGTCTAAATTTCCTCCTTTTATAACGATACCAATCAGATCATATTGGTATCTATCCCAACAGCCTTATTTTAACTTAGTCACCTCTTCAAAGGCCCTCTTTCCAAATCCAGTCACATTCTGAGATATTGAGGGTTACCTCATGAAGCTCCTAAGAGACACTGAGCTTCAACATATGAAATGGGGGGAAGGCACAATTTAGCTCCTAATTTTGCACACATACATATCTATAATTATTTTTGTGTATGCATATATGCAATCTGAACCATTCCAGACCTCTGCCTGATTTCTCCTTCACTTCATGCCAACCCACATATCTGAGCTGAAACCAGAAGTTGTTAGAAAGAATTAAATGTCTTAAGTTGAACTCAGTAGCAAAAAGTACCTTAAGTGGAGTAAGTAGACCAATTAAATCTTAGTGAATTAATGTCATTGTTTTGTGATGCAGCTTCTAGTTTATACTTCATTCAACAAATTTTGTATTATTTGTATATAGTTTCCTTATAAGTATTGCAGATTTAGAATATTTAAATTAATGACCCATTAGAGTCCATAAGATCTCCATAAATATTACAGCAATTCTGTAAACCTCCTGGGGGCAGCTATAAGAAATTAAAGAAACAGAGAACAAGTACTTTATACATTTTCCCAAATGACAGCTATAGACAGAATCAGGACGCAAGCAAGCATTTAGTATTTCCATTCCAGCTTCTCATCCACCACCTTCCCCTCCACCCAGCTTTGCAGCCTCTCTAAATTCCTCAGATGGCCAGTGAACTCATGTTTGTTGATCTCCATTTTGTAAAGTAATTCCTAAAGAGAGATACTGATAAAAATATTCACGCTTAAGGCTAAGAATTGCATAGTAACTCTATGTTAATTGTCTAATTTTAATAGGAAACTGTGGTTTAAACCAAAAGAATATTAGACAGAGATATGCTTTTTTTTTTCCTTTCTTCCTATGGTAGGAGTTGGTGACGAGGTGCAGAAATATACATATTAATTTAATATCTTCTCTGTTTAGTCACAATACTAGGTCTTTTTCATGTTATCTTATGTGGATTGAACTATATTCTCCATGAATTCGTGTCCACCCCAAACATGTGACTATAACCTTATTTAGAAATAAGTTCTTTGCAGATGTATAATCAAGTTAAGATGGATCAGAGTGGGCCCTAAATTCAAGATGATTGTTGTCTTTATAGGAAGAGGAAACTAGAACACAGAGACACAGGCACACAGGAAAATATCATGTGAACATGGAGGCAGAAATTGGACTTATGCTGCCACAAGCCAAGAAACAGCAAAAATTGCCAACAACCACCAAAGGCTCTAAGAGGCCTTTTTGTTATAGCAGCTACAGGAAACTGATACAATGACTAACTTAGAATCCCAAGCAAAGAAGTTTTGGAGATGGGAAACTGGCTTTTGAGAAATTAACTGGTTTGTTCTGAGTTATATAGGTTTGTAAAGACAGAAACATTGTTTCTGAACAAAGCTCAGCAACCAGTATTGCCCTAGAGGCTGATATTTTTGGAACATCTAAATTTACGATCTAGAAGAAATGGACATATTCCCAGAAAATCCCTGAATAAAACCCACTAATAGGTGTGGACATGCACATATACACACTTTTCAAACATGTCATTTCGTACCTAATAAATACGAATTGTCTCATTAACCTTATTAAAGGACTAGGTTTTATAATCACAAGACCAATCGTTAGTAGAAAGACCCCAGAATCATCAGACTATAAGAATAAAATAATTGACACACATAATAGATTTTTAGATAGAGTGGATGGTTAGAGCTATGAGAAAATAAGATTGGTACCAAAACTAAGTCATAACATGCGGGAACAGTCAGAGTTAATATATCTGATTCATGTTCAGTATAATTAATCTCAGGATATGGTGGATTGGATGATATTCTGCCTTCTCTAGGTAAAAACTTTCTTAGTAAGGGGCAGAAAAGAGAGAGAGAGACAGAAAACAAGAACACACTTAAATTAGAATTGTGGGGGTGGCAGTTACTCTTGGTAGAATCTGATCATTATCTTAGAACAGTGTTTGGCATATGTTAGATACTCAATAAGATTTTGTTGAATGATTTATTTTTAAAATATGTTTATTTATTTATTTTGAGAAAGAGAGTGTGAGCAGAGGAGGGGCAGAGAGAGAAGGAGAGAGAGAACCAAGCAGTCTCTGCACTGTCAACACAGAGCCCCAAACCGGGTTCAAACCCACAGACTGTGAGATTATGACTCGAGCCAAAATCAAAAGTCAGACGCTTAACCTACTGAGCTGCCCAGGTGCCCCACATATTGAATAATTTAATGAAAAGGTCTTGATTCTTTTTTTAAGTTTTTATTTAAATTCCAGTTCGTTCATTTACTCTATAATATTAGTTTCAGTTGTACAATTTAGTGATCCAACACCTCCATACAATACCCAGTCTCATCACAACAAGTACACTCCTTAATCCTAAAGGGCTTAGTTCTTAAGGAGTATATTACTCCAAATTAAAAGCTACAAACTCTTGTGGACTTTATTATGTTACAAGCTGAAAATTAATACACATATAAGCTTCCCTGGCTATCTATATTTTTCTCCTGGTATGCTGTCTGTTCTTCTTCGTTCCAATTTTCTTAGGATGTTTCTGTGAGTTCTGTAAGATTGGTGAACTGTAAGATCCACTAGGCTAATACCCCTTGGGCATCAGCAGAAGGAATGGGGCCCTGGCATCCCTTGCCCATTTTCTGATTAACCCATCAGCAGTCAACAAAAACTAAGTTGTACTGTTTACTGAGTTTGTGTATATAATGGATGTGAAAAATACCAGATAAGTTACAACTGCTACATAGGCACAAGGATTCCCAACAATTTCTTACCTGGACGGGTACCTGCCCCACTACTCTCCTTTTTTTTCACATGACCAGGGCCTGTTTACCTCTCAGTAGACCAGTTTTCCTGAGTATACCTATGTCTTATATTCCAGGACAACTACCCCTAGCCCAGGCAGGTGGATTGTTTCTGTACTCCACACGATGCAAGAAGAAAATCATGCGGTAGACTGACAACACATTTCTTAAAATGTGCCATTTAAAAAAAATATAAAATCCTGCAGTGTAAAAGTGTGTATCCTATTGTGACACCAACAACTTGTTTTGGATCTGCATTAATATTAGCCCATATTTTTTTTTTCCTGTTTTGCTCATCAAATGTTAAAACAAATTATGTAGTGCAGGGTCTGTCTGGAAAAGTGAATTACAGTTGTTTCAGAGAACAAAATAACATAAATAAAACTTGAAGTCTATAAAAACTAAAAACTCAAGATTTACATTACTAGTATAAGGTGGCTGAATATCTCTGAATAAGTTAAAGAGGTTGAGGAAAGCATATAAGGTGACTGGCAACACATTGATGCAAACAGAGAGTAAAGTTGATGCGAATAGAGGTGAGGGGGAAAAGAAAACTAATATTGACTCGGCAGCCATTATTTACATGCTGCTTTCACATACAGTACTTCATACAAAGATAATGATTCTGCAAATATAATTGTTCCATTGTAGAGATGAGGGAATAGGAAAGTTATACATACCAAGTAACTACTAAACAGGAATTGTGATTTAAGCACAGGTCCCTCTGACACCAAAACACAGAGAATGGCAACTGAATGGGAAAAGATATTGATGTAGATGAGGAAATAAAATAGCTCAATGCCTGAGGCTTCCAGAAAGACAAAGCTCTTCCAGAAAGATGGAATTAGGGGCTTAAGAACGTGAACTATCTTGGGACACACAATTGTTTGAGACTCCCATCAATAACATCTAGAAGTAACATGCATCAACACAATTATTTTTTACGGTAGAGATGAGCACATAAGGAGGAATATTTAAGGGCATCTGAAGAGAGATGCAAATAAAGAAGTTAATGAATATTCTGAGTTTGTGTTTGAAGGGTGATATGGAAGTCTCAGAGGGAAAGTCACAGAACTACAAAAATTTTGGTATTATTTTAGCAGAAATTGTGAAGGAAGAAACAATGAGTCTGGGTATTTAGGCAAGGGATAGATGAGAAGAGCTTTTAAATGAACTTAATTCTAGAATAACCTTGGCTAAAAAATACAGAGTGATTATGAAACATTAGTACCATTATCTACTTAAAAAGGTAAGATTTATTCAACTAGTTTGTATTGATCGGAAGGCATTTATATTGAAACAACATATCTGAATTAGCTTTAAAATGAAGATTTGGCACTAGAAATAACACTTGGAGAAATTTGGAACTGGAAGTCAGTGTGTACCATGTGGGTAGTTTCAGAAATGATACATTGATATAAGCATTTGCTGGCCTTATTTAAGTTTTTGTCTGTTTGTTTTTTGTACTACATATAATTGATGGGGAGTTTAGTCCATAGACCAGAGACCTCCTTGAGGTCTGGGGTTTTATTTGTTTTTATCACCTAAGAGCATATATGCCACATGGTAAATATATTTGTTTATTTTTTTACTTTCCCTATCCATTCACTTTTTTCCTCTGGGAATTATAGCCCAACTTACCAGTGGATGTTAATGTCCTTCTTTCAAGTGTTTTTAGTGGAATTGGCTGTGTCCCTAATCTTGAGCATATGTGGGAGCAAGGATGGGTACAGTTTGGAAAATTAAAGTGTATATATATATATATATATATATATATATATATATATAAAGTGTGTGTATATATATACATATATATGTGTGTATGTGTGTATATATATATATATATATATATATATATATATATAAAATCAGAGCCAATGGGATGCATAAAGATGCTGCTGTAACTTCTGGGAAAAAATAATTTCACTCTTTCCTTCTAGAATTAAAATGGATCCTAAAGGTACATAAAGTATGGAGCTACCAAACCTACCTTTTATTATAAATAGTTTGTGTAAAAATGGAGTTCTACCTAGAGGGGGCGGAAAGAGTCTTTATAGAGAGAGAAGAAACCTCCCAAAATATTGTTAGAGGCCTTGCATCTGATTGTGCCTAATGTGTACCTTATTCTTGGACTTTTTAGTTATATTACCTTTTTTTTTAAACTTTTTTTTTAACATTTATTTTATTTTATTTATTTATTTTTTTGAGACAGAGAGAGACAGAGCATGAATGGGGGAGGGTCAGAGAGAGGAAGACACAGAATCTGAAACAGGCTCCAGGCTCTGAGCTGTCAGCACAGAGCCAGATGCGGGGCTCGAACTCACGGACCGCGAGATCATGACCTGAGCCGAAGTCGGCCGCTTAACCGACTGAGCCACCCAGGCGCCCTATATTACCTTTTTTAATGTAAGTAAATCTCAAATGGATTTCTAGCATGAGAATCCTAACTGATATAAAGACAAGCAATACATTTTTGCTGAGTGAGCATTGAATAAACAAAAGAAAACACTGCCATGGGAGCTCAATAGCTGTACCCTGAAGTTATTCAATTCTAGGACAAGACTATTTCACCTGATGTCCATGAATCTGCCTATACTTCTAATGATTTCCAACATGTTCCCCACCCCCACTCATCAATTATATGCAAAATTTGAGAGGGCATGCTTCTTTTCATTTCTTTGTGGGGAGGGGCAAACACTTCATCATAGTTTCAAAGTTTATAATCTGTAATTTTGGAAGAAAAACTAAATGCAGAAAGCATCAAATTAGGGTAAATCAGCATTCGTATGTTATCTATTTATATCTACAGGATTATCTAAAGGAAATGTTCAAAAAATTATTAATTTGATTTTGAGGAGTTAGACTAAATATGATTTCCCCATTTCAAATCTACTATCAAAGTGAGACTTTTAAAAATATGTTGATTTTTATTTGGGATACAGGATACTCAGGCTTAATTGATTTCAGATCATTAGAATATAAATTACCTCCTTAGATGAAGATAACCCCATCCCTTGTAGTTGCAGTGACATACTAATGACCGATTTATGACATAGGCATATGTGTGTTTTGAGATAGCAACTCATTAGAGATCAAACTGAGATATTTGAGAGATGGTATTCTTTTCAGGGACAAATTGAAGCTGACACTAAAATATTTTGTAAAAGCCTGAAATATAGTTTCATGATGATTATTACTCTGTCTTATTTTCTACCTAAATAATTTATGCCACAACAATTTATACATCACAAATATGCAGACTTTTCATCTGAACATTTTTGCGTTCATGGGACTTCTGTGGATGGATTTTAGTCACTGATGAGCTGATTAACTCAATGATTTTGTATTATGCAGACATCTATTGGTATGTTTACATTAGATTTCCTTTCTTCATTGCAACTTCACGATATCTATTTTTACCACAAGGAAAATATTTTTAACCAAATAATTCAGTTTTATACTTATTACAATGTAAAATGCAAGTTGAAAGACAAAAATGAAAGTAACTCTAGTAACCAGTTTGTCCTTCAGTTCAAAACAGATCGTCTTGTAAATTGTACCCAAATCCAAATAACAGATACTTAAGCAGTTTTTTTTTGTTTAAATATGGTTTTTCATAGTACACTTTTTAAAAGAATGTAGCTACACCTGTAAGATGGTATTTAAAAAAATTTTTTTTTAATGTTAATTTTTTTTTTGAGAGAGAGGAAGAGAGACAGAGCACGAGCAGGACACGGGCTGAGAGAGGAGGAGACACAGAATCCAAAGTAGGCTCCAGGCTCCCAGCTGTCAGCACAGAGCCTGACACGGGGCTCAAACTCATGAGCCCTAGGATCATAACCTGAGTCGAAATCAGACGCTTAACGGACTGAGCCAATCAGGCACCCCTGTAAGGTGGAGTTTTTAATGCAGTATAAAAGGCCGCTATCCAAGGTTGACCATATTGTATGAGCAGTAGACTGTAGGTATATTTTCCTGTTTTCCCTATTTATCACAGGCAAAAATGACTCAAGGCTGGTGGGAGCTAAAAGATGAGAATGACCAGAAAGCTGTTATGGTGTATTGATTAAAATTTGACTAATACAATGGGCACTTCCCCGGAGTGGTGATAGATTTCAGCAGTTCATGCAAACCAAGCAAAGAAATTTATACTTATATTAAAGGAGAATAGCAAAGATTCTAAGTCGTAACCATAAGTAGTGATTAGACTAACAGTACAGGTATTCCTTGCTATTTGAAAGCTTGTGTTATTATACCCCTTTATTTTTATGAAAGACCTACATTGGTCCCTTTGTCGATAATTGAAAGAAATCTGAAAGGATTTTCACTTTTATGAGAAAATACCGAAAGCAAAAATGGAGGTCAGCATTTGTTTTGTAGTGAGCCTTTATGAATGCAGCACACCTCCAGAGCAGCAAGAATGGCCCCACCAAGCTCCTCCCCTGGGAACTGGACTCTGCATCTCGGCATCAAACTGCCGTAGTATTGAACTGAGTCTGTGAACATCTGTACTTTATCTCTAAATTTTTTGTGCATCCATTAGCAAGATGTGTCTTAAGGTATCAGAAAAGCCTAAGAGACATTATTTGTGGGGTCTCGAAATGCTCAAACATTTTCCCATATAAATGAATGGTAATTGCTTCTGTGCTTACTCCATTTCAGCTTACGAAAGCTTTCATAGGAATGCTCTACTTTTGGATAGTGGGGAAAGCTGTAATAGGTGGGTGGTTTTGACCCTTAGAAACTATGGGATCAGCTGTGGCTCTGCAAGCATGAAATTGCCTCCCACAGCATCCTGGGCCAGCTAAGGTAATGAATTCTTCATAACTTAATATGATTCTAAGGAATTTCTGGGAAGTAGATTCTTCAGTCATAAGCGTGTGCATCAAGAAGGATGCTATTTATTCACTGGTTCTCTTTTTGGGAGTTGGGATTAGATCAACACAGAACTGGAGAGCTGGTTAGACATGGAAAATGAGGCAGAGAGAAATACTGGGGACATCTGAGTTTTGCAAAAAGCAGATTACTAGAATAGGAATCGAAAATTAGGTTGCCAAGAATGGGGTCAAGGAACTAAGCCAGGTGTCAGAACTGAAATGCCATTTCCCTAAGTTATTTTCCCGCTTCCATAAGCACTATCTGTCCTGGGTTTCCATGAAGTATGAGCTTGCACTTAAGGTATATCACTGATTTAATAGGTTTTCTGATCTTCTCCATCCCTTGAAATTAAATAAACACAAATAACATTCATGGCCAGATTCTACCACACATTATGGTAGTGGAAGGAAAACAGTGAAGTTTTACATTAAACTTTTGATCTGCTTGAGAGAAAACACTGTACTGTATTCAGGTTCAAGAACTTGGTACATAGCAGGTGCTGAACACATATCCATACAATGAATGTTAGAAACAACCATATATATAAAATATGAAAGTGTGCAAAGAAAATAGAGAAAAATGAGGGTAAAGAGTTAAAACAATAGTAATCATAGTAGTAAAATAATATAATGTTAGGCCAATTTTGGATTACAGACCCGCATTGAGGTTTTTGTTTGTTTGTTTGTTTTTAATGAACATTTGTAGATCTCTACTTACATTAAATAATAAAAGAAAATTTGGCATTGAATGAAAATGTTTAGAAATTCCTTGAAGAATTTTATATTGAGGGCCCTAGAATTAAAGAAAGGGAAAGTAAAGTTTGCATTTTTCCTCTTTTTCCTTTTTTTTTTTCCTCAGTTGCATTTATTGTCTAGGAATGAATAAAGAGAGATGTGTTTAAAGAATCTGATGTTACAATGCTTGTGAATATTCCATTCAACTTATGGGCATAATTTATAGTAATAAAATATTCTGCTAACCTTGTTGAGATTTGAAATATAGAGATTGTTAGGGAAGTCTGGAAAAATGACACAGTTTTTTTTTTAAGGATAAGGAATCAATATTCTTCCAGATGTTCTTAAAATAGTACATATATGAAGGAAATATTTATTCTTTAATTCTGAGTATTATTTTAAACTGAAAATCTAGGTCAACAGGCACATGAAAAGATGCTCAATGTCACTCCTCATCAGGGAAATACAAATCAAAACCACACTGAGATATCACCTCACGCCAGTCAGAGTGGCTAAAATGAACAAATCAGGAGACTATAGATGCTGGCGAGGATGTGGAGAAACGGGAACCCTCTTGCACTGTTGGTGGGAATGCAAACTGGTGCAGCCGCTCTGGAAAACAGTGTGGAGGTTCCTCAGAAAATTAAAAATAGACCTACCCTATGACCCAGCAATAGCACTGCTAGGAATTTACCCGAGGATACAGGAGCGCTGATGCATAGGGGCACTTGTACCCCAATGCTTATAGCAGCACTTTCAACAATAGCCAAATTAAATGTCCATCGACTGATAAATGGATAAAGAAATTGTGGCTTATATACACAATGGAATACTACTTGACAATGAGAAAGAATGAAATATGGCCTTTTGTAGCAACATGGATGGAACTGGAGAGTGTTATGCTAAGTGAAATAAGTCATGCAGAGAAAGACAGATACCATATGTTTCCATGCTTATGTGGATCCTGAGAAACTTAATACAATGGGGGAGGGGGGAAAAGTTAGAGAGGGAGGGAGCCAAACTATAAGAGGCTCTTAAAAACCGAGAATAAACTGAGGGTTGATGGGGGGTGGGAGGGAGGGGAAAGTGGGTGATGGATATTGAGGAGGGCACCTGTTGGGATGAGCACTGGGTATTGTATGGAAACCAATTTGACAATAAATTTCATTAAAAAAATAAAATAACCTGAAAATCTATTTCTTGCCAAGTCAGGATATGTACCACAATCTTGTAATCTCTTCATTTTTCATGAGTATTTTTGGTAATATTAGACAAACTTCTTTCTACCACCCTCCCAGCAATGATATTTTAAATACCAATAATTTTGATAAGGTTTGTTTCTGTGTGTAGGCTGAGAATTTATCGTCAGCTGAAAGGTGATATTCCTAGAATTTTACTTATTTTTTTCTTTCTCTTTTTGAGACTTCGGGCATAAAAATCTGTTTGGGGATTAATTCCCCTCTATGTATTTGGTTTATAATTGTCATATGCATGCAAATTGCTTGCTGTTAACATCCATTATTTTATTTCCTTTAATTTGTAAAACTAAATTAAATGTTCTTTTTTATTGAATGCATAGATCATAGACTTAATACAAATGACCTCTAAAGTTTGTACAAGTGAATTGCATGGCTTGAAGCCATTAGTACATGTTTACATAACTTTATCTTTTTTAATTTTAAAAAATATTTTTTTTAATTTATTTTGAGAAAGGGAGGGAGGGAGAGAGGGAGAGAGAATCCCAAGCAGGCTCCACACTGTCAGCACAGAGCACAACGCGGGGCTCCATCTCATGAACTGAGAGATCCTGACCTGAGCCAAGATCAAAAGTCAGACCCTTAACCAGCTGAGCCACCCAGGCACCCTGTGTCTTTAGTTTTAGAAAATAATTGTTCTTGTATATATATAATAAACTTGTCGTTTATCCCTCGTGTCATATCATGGATTAAAAACCATGTGACAGATTATAATCCAAGTAATGCCATATTTTTCACAGTTTCTAGGTATGATGCCTTAGATTTCATGTCACCATCTCTGAATATGTTTGAAAATACTTCTTTTCTGTCTTTCTATCCCACCCTGCCTCTCAGATCCTGTTGAAATAATGTAAATTATATTTAAATTACCACAAAGATTCCTGGAAAACAAGAACGGATGCCAGATATTTGGAAGATTTTCTTTGCACTAGAAAGTAAACAAAATTAAGCTGACTGAGACTTCCATAGCAAAAAAATACCAGCTGTAGAATGAATTTTTTTTTTCTAGACAGCTCTGAAAAGACCATTGTAGAACCAAAAAATATAAAGTATAGGAATGAATTATTAGAAAGTCATCAGGGTCATTAATCCCACACTGCAAACAGCTGGACTGTTAATACCCTATGCTATGGTCTGAATGTCTGTGTCCCCTCCCCCCAAATTCATACATTGAAATCCTAACCCCTAGTGTGATGGTATTCAGAGTGGCACCTTCGGGAGATGATTCAGTTGTGAGGACAGAGCCATAATGAATGGGATTGTCCCTTTGTAAAAGAGATCTCAGTGAGATCCCTAACATTTTCAACCAGGTGAGGACACAAAATCCAGCAGTCTGTGACCTGGAATAGAGCCCTTACCTGACCATGTGGCGCACTGATCTTGGACACGCAGCCTTCAGAAGTGTGAGAGATAAATGTCTATATTTTATAAGCTCCCCACTTTGTCATATTTTTATAGCAGCCCAAACAGACTAAAACATCCTACCTTCTTATTATATTTAGTTCTGTTAGCAACAGCTTCCTCTCTCTGATGTAAGGCACTTAAACTTCTCTCTAAAATAAGTAGATAATCTACCCAGGTATTTTCTCTTAGAGTGGGATTTGGGAGATGATTTGAGGTAATCCTCTCTCCTCACAATAGTAAGGGAATATGGAAAGGGGTAAAGGCATCTTTCTTTAATATGGAAATATACTAAGCATGTCCGTTTCTAAATTAAAGATTTCTTTCCTTTGGACATTAAAAGGGTTTCCAGACTGCCGACTGGTTTCCTGCTTACTCTCCTCAGAGTAAAAATTGACATTAATCTTCCATGTAAGAGAAGATGTTTGGAAAACAGGCCTGCTGAACTGTAGAGGAAAAAGATAAACTGTCTCCCTATACTGGTAAAGTTAGTCCCTCATTAAAAACCAATATTTAAGAGAGAAACAAGGTTGCTAGTACAAAAGAAGACAAGATGAACCCGCAGAAGTCTCCATAAGATAATTATAAATGATTCAGTAAAGAGGAAAAATGTTTAAATAAAACTATACTACTATTATAATTATTTGAGAGGATATTTCAAGCGAAAGTAAGAAAGTGATGCAGAGCAAAAAGAACAATAAAAGAAAACTATCTTTGGCAGTTCAAGAATATTTGCTAAATATAACTATGTTTTATAATAAAAATATTGTCAAAATGGAAGCCTAGAAGATGAAGTCAAAGGAATTCTCAGTAAAAACTAAAGATATAATATATGTAACAATATGCAGCATAAATTTTGAAGTGCCAACATGTTAATAATAATTTCAGAGTGGAAGAAGAAACAATGAAAATGGAAATAAAATGAAATTTTTGACATATTATGATATAAAGAGTATCTTAAAATCATCCAGAGAAACTAACCTAAAAGACAAGGATTGCATTTGAAACAACTTTTCATGAGCAACACTGAATGTTGGAGGTCATAAAGCAATGCATTCATAGTTCCATATGGCAAGTGCTTACGAACATAGTATTAATATTTTATTAAGTGTGAAAGTAAATAAGTAAATGCATAGACATTCATATATTCAGGACATTTACCAATGCTCTCAGTCCCACTTTATGAAATTCTACACTCTGTTAAATACTACACTCTGTGTAAATACACACACACACACACATACAAATATACACATATGCACAAATATATATGTATGCTTTAAGGTGATAGAGCAAAGGGAAGGCTTAAGTGTATTATTTAAATTTATAAAAGTAACCATTTTTTTTAAAAATAAATAGTTCTGGGGCGCCTGGGTGGCTCAGCCGGTTGAGAGTCCGACTTGGGCTCAGGTCATGATCTCTGTGGTCCCTGAGTTCGAGCCCCGCGTCGGTCTCTGTGCTGACAGCTCAGAGCCTGGAGCCTGCTTTGGATTCTATGTCTCCCCGTCTCTCTCTCTCTCCCTCTCCCACTCATGCTCTGTCTCTCTCTCTCCGTCAAAAATAAACATTAAATTTTTTTTAATAAATAGTTTATAGTTGTTATTTCTGGAAAGGCATACAGACAGAGGATACATTTAGCGTTTCATTTAACATTATTTCATTATATTCGATTCTTTTAAATTCATGAATATCTGTAGTGATGGTATCCATAACAAAGATTCAAAAAGATTAAACACTATATGTCTTTGGTTTATTACATTTACTCAGTTCATATTTACTGAGTGCCTCACAGACTAGGTTCGGTGCTAAGTGCAAGGTCATGACACAATATACATTTATCTCTCTTATCCACAATATTAGCATGTGGGTAAGAATGCAAACCTTACAGTCAGTTTGTTTTATTTTTTATTATTTTTTATTATGAAATTTATTGTCAAAGTTGTTTCCATACAACACCCAGTGCTCATCCCAACAGGTGCCCTCCTCAATGCCCATCACCCACTGACCCCTCCCTCCCACCAAAACAAAACAAAAAAAACTTTAAAAAAAGATTTTTAAAGATAGGTATATATAAATAGAATGTATGTAATAGAATATGTGATATATATTATAGAAATATATAACATAATTATATAATTCTGTTTATATCTATCTATATATTTCTATCACGTATATGTATTTCTATCATATATGAGAATATATTGATAGACTATGTATTATATACAATATAATATAATATAATATAGTAAAAAATAAAGTCAGTTTGTATGGGTTTTATTTCTATTCTAATATATATTTATTGTGTGATTTTAAAGTTTATTAATCTCTTTGTTTCTCAGTTTCTTCCTCTGGAAAAGAGAAACAGTGGCACCTACTTCCTTAAGGTGGTTGCAAGGATTAAATTAGTTAATGTATTTTTTTTAATGTAGAAACGTGCTTGTCACATGGCAAATACATAAAAATGCAAACCATTATTCCTATCATTACATTTTAATGGGAAGAACATACAATTCTACCAATCTATACAATAAAATCAGATGAGCCTATTACTTTGATATATTGTATGTCATGGGAACATATATCTGTCTAATGGAAACATATGCCTTTGTTTTTAAAGCATTGTTTTTAAGAGAGAAATAATAGCTGCTCTTTTAGAAACTAAACACTTAGGTGATGAAGAATGCTGTAAAACTACACTTATCCTGAAAGCTCAGAAACCTAGACTCCAGGCACCATGCACATTCTATGCAGTCATTTACATAAACCATCTGGAATCTGGCATCTGTATTCCAGATTTATGATTTAGAGCCTCAGGAGCTTTTTAAAAAAGCATTAAACCTTCACTTTTTTTTCCACTAACGTCAATTTATTTTAGGGTGTTATCTTCTGCAATATAATTATATATCCTCATTTTCAGATATTTTTTCCTGAGTAAATTAAATGTTTTCTTTTTTTTATGACATAATTATTTTTTAAGATTGTCTTTTGTTCTATAGCTCCTCACAAACATCAAGAATTACAGTGATTGTTTCATAATTTATATTTGAGTACTCAATAGATGGGATCATTTTTAATGATGATTTCTGTATTAACTTGGCACCAGGGAATTGTTCTGTTTTCCCAAATCCTTCAGTGTGGACAATTCCTACATCCAGAGTAGGCTTGAATCAGATGAGTTTATCTTGAAAGGGTAGCAATGGAATAGCAGGATCTTTATTCTAGTCACAATGGTAGAGGAAACGCATTGCTAGGGAAGGGAACTAGAGTATCAAGAAGAACCAAGTTCATAGTTTTAAGTAGGGTATCAAATCTAAATTATGAGATGAAGATAAAAGGGAACTAATGAACAATAAGGCCAGTAAATGAAAATGAGGAGGTAGATAAGAGTAGATGAACAAAATGTTCCAAAGCGAATGGTTCAGTTTTAAAGCTAAATTCCAAACATGTAACAAACAAGTGTTGAGATAATGGGCTCCAAGACTCCATGCAGAACTAGAGATGCCATTTTTTTTAATGTTTATTTATTTTTGAGAGAAAGAGAGAGAGAGAGACAGAGTGCGAGTAGGGGAGGGCAGAGAGAGGGAGATAAAGAATCCGATGTAGGCTCCAGGCTTTGAGCCATCCACACAGATCCTGACGTGGGGCTTGAACTCACACACCATGAGATCATGAGCTGAGTTGAAGATGGACACTTGACCAACTGAGCCACCCAGGTGCCCCTTAGATGCCATTTAAAAAAATTTTTTAGCGTTTATTTATTTGAGAGAGAGAGAAGGGAAAGAGACAGAGCCCCAGTGGGGGAGGGGCAGAGAGAGAGGGAGACACAAAATCCAAAACAGGCTCCAGGCTTTGAGCTGTCAGCAGAGAGCCCGACCTGGGGCTTGAACTCATGAACCATGAGATCATGACCTGAGACGAAGTCAGACACTCAACCGACTGAGCCCCCCAGGCGCCCCCTGCCTTAGATGCCATTTTGAACCAGAAGTCTCCTTACCTTGCCCTAATACCTTGATATCAATTTCTTCCCTTTATGAATCAATATTTATTAAACATCACTTTAATGCTGAAGGACAAATAACATGAAGACTAATCTACTTTGCTCCTTAATTTCATTATACCTAATATATGCAATTTCATTCCTATTTAGTAGCAACACTGTATACTGCTTAGTACAGAAGTCCACCTGCCTTTCTTCCCCCAGCATTGTGCTCATTTTTATTTCTGAAGCTTCACTTTTGCTCATATTCTTAGTTGGAATGCCCTCAATTATACCTGTTACATAACCAACTGTTATGCATCTCTTCAACTCTTAACTCTTCAATATTCTATGAGAACTACTCTAACTCCTCTGAACTCTATTTTTAAAATCTCTATTTATATGTAATAAAATTTTATTTCCCAACTCCATTTTTTTCCATTAAATCCAAATTCTTACCTCTCATGTGTTTCTTGATAATTCTTCAGCACAAGATAAGATTCTCTATCCTCTGTCAGTGCTTACATATAAATTAATTACATTTGCCTTTTTGCTTCCCTTTTTTGCCTCAATAATCAAGCAACATCTTTCTTAACAGCCACTTTTTTTTATGTTTTATTGTAATGGCTAACACCTCATCATGATATTGATCACTAATAATGATGGACTTCTTTGTCTTTTCACTTCAATGGGAATCCTCCCACATTCATTATTAATATCATGTTTCTAAAAGAGATACCTGTAATGTTTGTTTATGTATCAAAATTTTCTCTGAACTGAAATGTAACACCTTCTTGTAGGAGATAATTACTTGTTAACTTTTTAAGTGTAAATTTTATAGCTTAAGGCTCTTCATTTCCATTTGAGGAAAGATAAATCTTTGTAGGAAAAAAAAAAGATAGGATCTCTAATTTAAAAAAAAAAATCAAGTGCCATTGAATTTAATGAGAATTTACTTTCTAAGTGTTGACACCCCTGTCTTCTTCCACTTTGGCCTTACAGAATACTGTTAGCCAGACGTACACCCTTCGGAAGTAGAGTGGAAGCATCTTTTCTAGGAAAACTGAATAGCTCAAGATGATACCTTAATATACTTAAATTGGTGTGTCTTCAATGGCAAAGCTCAGCCAGATCACCCTATACTGAACCCCATTGTCTATAAGTCTTACTCATGGTCATAGAATTTTCAACCAACTTTTCAGTGTCCTTTCCTTAAAATGCAAGCACATAGTAAAGTGTCATCTTATATCTGTGTAGTTTTCTAATATAAAATAAGAACAAAACAAACAAACAAAAAAACTAAGGAACAACCAGAAAGGCACTTGGAAGAAACAATGATTGTGTAGCTGTATGAAATCTTTAATATTTTTGAGAGAGAAAATAATTTACTGCATTCTGGAACAAGAACAGGTTGCTATTGAAAAAGAATACAAATAAGCTCCTCAAAATTACAATTAAAATGATATAAAGTAAAAAGTGAAAAAAGTTTAGAGAATAAATTGAGGAACTCTCCCAGGATGGAGAATATGAAAAATAGGAAATGAAAGGTATCATGATTATTTGCCTATCAATGTCCAGATAATATGAGTTGCAGAGAGAAAACAAATAAAAATAGAAAGGAGGAAATCATCACTCACAAATATGTAGTAATCAAAACAGTATGTTACCGGCACAAAAATAGAATGGAACAGAATAGAGACTCCAGAAATAAATCCACATTTATATGGTCAATTAATCTATGACAAAGAAGGCAAGAATAAACAATGGGGAAAAGAATAAATACCAAATAAATGGTGATTGGAAAACTGTCCAGCTACATGAAAAAGAATGAAACTGGACCACTTTCTAACAACATATACAATAATACACTCAAAATTGATTGAAGACCTAAATGTGAGACCTAAAACCATAACCATCCTAGAAGACTACACAGGCTGTAATTTTTCTGACATCAGTCATAGCAACATTTTTTAGATATGTCTCCTCAGGCAATGGAAACAAAAGCAAAAATAAACTACTGGGACTGCACCAAAATAAAAAGCTTTTGTAAGCAAAGAAAACTATCAAGAAAACAAAAAGACAACACCCTGAATGGGAAAATATATTTGCAAATGAAATATCTGATAAGAGGTTAATAACAAAAGTTTATAAAGAACTTATACAACTCAACACTAAAAAAACCCCAAACAATTCAATTAAAAAATGGGAAAAGAACATGAATAGACATTTTTCCAACAGAGATATACAGATGGCGAACAGACACATGAAAAGATGCTCAACATCACCAATCATCAGGAAAATGCAAATCAAAACCATTGTAAGATATCATCTCACACCTGTTAGAATGATTAAATCGATAAGACAGGAAACAAGTGTTGATGAAAGCATGGGGAAAAAGGAACTCTCATGCACTGTTAGTGGGACAGTAAATTGGTACACCAACTGTGTAAAACAGTATGGAGATTCCTCAAAAAGTTAAAAATAGAAATATCATATGATTCAGTAATTCCTCTATTGTGTATTCACCCAGAGAAAGCGAAAAAACTAACTCAAAAAGATATATGTACCCCTATATTTATTGCAGCATTTATAAATAGCCAAGACATGGAAACAACCAAAGTGTACATCATTAGGCTAATGGATAAAAATGTGACGTATATATTGTATGAAATATATCTGATATATATTATGTGATATATATGTGCGTGTGCATGTGTGTATGTGTAAAATACTACATGACCATAAAAAAGGCTGAGATTATGCCATTTTTGACAGCATGGGTGGATCTAGAGGGTATTATGCCAAGTGAAATAAATCAGACTGAGAAAGACAAGTGCCACATGATTCCACTCATAAATGGAATATAAAAGTAATGGATAAACAAAAAAATGGGAGAATCAGAACTATAAATACAGATTAAAAACTGATGGTTGCCAGGGCAGGGTTAAGGCATTGGAAATGAGGCAAAATGGGTGAAAGGGAGGGGGACATACAGGCCTCCAGTTACAGAATGTGTAAGTCACAGGAGTATAGTCAAAGATATTATAATAGTGATATAATGGGACAGATGGTAGCTATAGTTGTGGTGAATATAGCATAATGTCAAATAAACTTCTCTCTCTTTCTGCTCCTCCCACCCTGCTCATGCTCTCTCTCTTTTTTTTTTCTCTCTCTCTCTAAGATAAAAATGTCATAAAGTAAAATATAAAATAAAATAAAATAATAAAAAGTCCAGTTGGTATCTTTTTAGTTTATAATTATGTTTATTTGAGGCACATAAAAGAATTAAAGCACTCCAAAGGGAACAAAAAGCAACACCCCAAAAACTAAAATTTAAAACAGTAAAAAAAAAAAAACCTTAAAAAGTCTCCTTCCACACAATTTCTTAGTTCTGTTCCCAACTGAAACCATTAGCATTTTGTTATGGGTCTTTCCAAGAATCTCTACTAAGTCAATCCAATTATTTTTAAATATTTGTATACTGGACATTCATGCAGCTGGACTTATTTAAAAAAAGGCCTGCATTTTTCATACTCATGTATCTGTTTTCTCAACGTATCTGCAAATATACGTCGACCAAGAATTTTGGAGTTGTCTGCGTAGCATTTATGTCACTAAATAGAACCTTTTTATTTCACTCTGGATACTGGAAGCAGTCACCAAAATATTTCACTTTTTAATTTTTGTTAAATTTTTTCAAAGTTCTGGTTAACGTGAGAACATATCTTCCCAAGGATTTAGTTCTAGAAAACCTTCATTTCTTTCTTATAACCTCAATTACTCTACACATTTACTCCACAGGAATAAAGGATCTATTCTTTTCTTAAACTGTTATGAAAAAGGCAAGTCCAAAGTAGGAATATTTTTCATTGTAGTATTTCATATATTCCTTTTTAAATGCCCAATCAAATAAAAGTTGAATAGGACTAGATTATTCTTTCTCCAAAGAACATTAGGAAATGATACATGTTCTTCATTCAGATGTTAACTTTGCTCAATTCTCAGGTCTCTAAGAGTGATTAATCTTGCATTTCACATTGCTAAAACTATTTTTATATCCTGTATAAATTTCAGTCTACTTAGTTCCTTCTCTTTTCCCCAAGAGGAAAGAATGTCAAATTTGATTTGTTAAATTAATAATGCTAAATATATAGGGGCACCTGGGTGGCTCAGTCGGTTAAGCTTCCAACTTGGGCTCAGGTCATGATCTCATGGATGCTGGGCTTGAGCCCCACGTTAGGCTCTGAGCTGTTAGCACAGAGCCTAGAGTCTGCTTTGGATTTTGTGTCTCCCTCTCTCTCTGCCCTTCCCCTGCTCATACGCTGTGTGTGTCTCTCTCTCTCAAAAAATAAATAAACATTAAGAAATTTTTTTAAAAAATGATAAATATATAAATATCTTTAATTTTTTGCTACTGTAAGAACGACTCACATCTGACCTTGGAGTAAGATATATTTGTTAATGAAGAGAATGGGTTATGCACAGTTTCTTTCAAGCCTCTCCTATATAGATTTATTTTTATTCTAAAAAACCCACTCATGGATGTATTGAAAACTACATCAACACAAATTTGTGGCTATGAGGAAGTATTCCAAATCTGTAAAAATTTTAGTGGAAAAAGTACAAGATTAAAAAATATTGTTAAAAATTTTGCCTATGTGTGTGTCTATATCACATAATATTATATAATTATATTATGTAATATTATAATTTAAAATATATAAGTTTACATCTAAAAGCATACATAAATTATATAAAATAACAACCAACAGTTTCTTTCTTATTACTTCTTCCCGTAGGAAAACTATTACATTTGTTATTCTGGATCATGCAAAAATGAAATCATTTTTAAAAAGGATCGGGGGTGCCTGGGTGGTTCACTCAGTTGGGCGTCCAACTTTGGCTCAGGTCATGATCTCATGGCAAGTGGATTTGGGCCCCACATCAGGCTTTATGCTGACGGCACAGAGCCTGGAGCCTAATTAGGATTCTTTGTCTCCCTCTCTCTCTACACCTCCCCCACTCATGCTCTGTATCTCTCTCTCAAGAATAAACATTAATTTTTTTAAATAAAAAAATAAAAAAGCATTAAGCAACATTTCTAGTCCCTAATTTATAAATTTTAGTGGTTGCTAGGTAAACAGGTAATGAGAAGTTTAGCTCTTGGGAAATCCACAAGTAAAATAATAATAATCCACAGCACCTTTATAAAACTCAAAATGTCTTTCATTGATGTAAAACAGCATTTTGAATGCCAGCCATTAATCTAAGCAAATCAATGTCATTTTGATTAGTTCAATGTGAAACTAGAATAAATTTTCAGGCAAGTAAATTCATTACATTATCAAAGGCCAGCAAATATATTGCCTAAGCAAGCTTAATTGGTCACCCAGCATATAAAAATAAAAAAAGAAATTAAGATACAGCTAGTATAAAAATAATGATAAAAATTGTTATGGTAGCTATTGCAAAACTAGTTATGTTCAAGGCCTAATACTGAATAAATTGTTAATTAAAATAGTCAAAATTGCTAACAAAGTAATTTTGGTGGTAGTATATTTTCTAACACAGGTAATATATCTATCTATCTATCTATCCATCTATCATCATCTATCCACCCACCTATCTCTCCCTGTCATCTATCATCTATCTATCCATCCATCTATGTAAAATCTGCATCTCTATCCCATACTAAACTGAAAATAATGTAGGAAATATATCTATAAATTTTATCAAAGAAACTCCATATCATAAATTTATTATTCATTCTCACTATTTTATAGTCCTATACAATATCAAATTATGTATAGGTAAATGATAGTAAACGGAAGAAATTGGTGTTGGCAACCACAGCTATCAGGAAAACACCTGTACTAGAACAATATTGGGTCCTTGACTCCTTACAAAAAAGGAAGATGCCACATGAGGTGTCTTAGTAAGAGAATATTATAGACATTGGGATTATGCTATCAGATTTTGAGCAGGATTCAAGGAAACAGTTTTGCTTTCATTGGATGGCTCCAAGAAGTAAAGGTAATTCTATTATTGAGTATATATTTTTTAAAATTATTTTTAAAACAATTTTTTAAGTTTATTTATTTATTTTGAGAGAGAGAGGAAGAGAACACAAGTCAGGGAAGGGCAGAAAGAGAGGGGGAGAGGGAATCCCAAGCAGGCTCTACGCTTTGGGGCTTGTACCCACGAATCATGAGATCATGACCTGAGCTGAAATCAAGAGTCAAATGCTCAACCAACTGAGCCACCTAGGTGCCCTCTATTATTGAGTATTTTAATTGTTGTCTACAAAGAGGTAATAATTGAGCAAGTCTAAAGTGGCAATTTACTTTAGCTGAGATAGGAATTGTCTGAACATTCCTGTAGTTTGTACAATGTATTGCTTATGTTTGAGTTCATAGTTGGATTATAAAGTGGTCTGATTTTTGTCTTGCTACATTATAGTTAGAGAATAACCTTGTCTGACGGTGTTTTGTGAAACTGTTTATGTTCAACAGAAGAACATCCTGGTTTAGTTGGGAATTCCAGGCCAACTTGCAGCAAGAATGGAGTCATAGCTATTTGTTAGCTTTTGACTATCAAAAGCTGCTCTCCTCTTTCTCACAGATTTTCTCAAATATTATTTAATCCTTTCATCTCACTCTCCTACTATCTTGTTAAAACTTTCATACAATGAATGACTCACTGGTATAAAATGTATACACCTATGGATCACTAATACCTCTCAGAAACAGTACTTTTCTGGGAGGACTGTGACAATTCAACCTCAGAAATGCAAAATAAGATTAAAACGTAATGCTAAATCTGTCTTGTTTCAAACCACTAAGTTCATGGTAAGTTGTTAGGATAGCAAGAGATAACTAATGCAATGGACTTTGTCCAGCAATGTGAAGTTGGTTAACATCTTCAAGTGATACAAAGAGGTATTTGTTAAGGAGGAATAGTGCTATGCAAATTGTGACGGTCATTCTCTTTTAAAACAGCTTATGCATTTTTTTTTTGAGAAAAAAAGGCGTATAGTACACAAAGCCTAATATAATATATTCAACCTTGGAGAAACTAAATTTATATTACTTGAGTGAATGAAAACAGACAGAAATGTAATTATGTGATATAGCCTATGTCTACTATATTTAAGACAACATAAAGTGAAAAGAAGTTTTGAGATCTCATTTAGGAAACAGTGGACTCTGTTTTGAGCATATCTATTCTGATCTCCTAACTGGTTCAATATAGCAAACCAGACAAAATTCATGTCACAATGTTGGTGACCCTTTTATATATATTATAATTTTTTAGAGGTAATACACTGTTGCAAAAATATTTCTCTACTAATTTTAGCATAATTAATGAACTCTTCAAATATTGAATATGTTTATGTATTTACATGTGTACAGCAGAAGAGATTGAGTGACATTTTTAATTCATAATGAATAACTTAGTTGATATTTAAGAAGAAGCACCCAGGTTCATTGATAGAAACTCTTTATTTTAAGATGAGAAGAAAATCAAAGTGTAGGGAGAATAAAGAAGCACAGTGTGGTCAATGCTTTTTGACTCACATTTCAAAGAAAATTAGAGGAAAACATAAGAGAATGAGCAAAAAAGGATTAATTGTTACAGAAATCCAGATGATCTGACAATCTAAAAAATATATATACTTGTTTCCAGACACTTCTGTTTTACTTTATTTTACATTCATCTCATTGCTCAGAGATTATGGGTAATAGCTATTATTTTATTCTAACAAAAGTTATTTGACTAATAAAATTAAGTGTTAGTTGAGTTAAATTTTAAAATTTTAGCTTTGTCCTATGTTAGCACTACCAAAATAAGGTTTTAAAAATGTTATTTCTCTGCAAAATATATGCTCATTTCATTTCTTTCTAACTAAAGGAATCTGACTAATCACTATCGAGACTCATTTACATTGTGAGCCTTCAAGTTGGTGTAATTATCTCATTCTTCAAATTTGTTTATGGGCGAAGCTAACTTCTCTAAAGGTCATGAAAGACCTAGCAATGTAGATGTTGCCCCAATACTTTTTTTTTCAGTGATACTTCTGCTAGTGAACAGAAATGTTGTACAAGATGAAGGAATCACCTTGACATGCCTATTTCTCAAAGATAGGAGGACAGTGCTCAAAAAGGTTGGCATTTGAAGTATATATAAATTATTGTAAAACATATAATTTATCTTCTCTATAATGATCAAATCAATTAAAATGGGAATAGTGATTATGAAATAATTAAAATTAATTGTAGCTAAATGATTTTTTTTCTTACAACTGAAGAAACGTGCATTTGCCTTCAATAAGATTTGGATTGACACCAGCAAAGTGAATTCTAGGTAAATTGTTTTCTCTGGATTACATGGGAAATACAAATATCCCAGGAGAGTGACTTTACTCAATACCACTCTGGGCCAAGGGCTTATCTTTATAGAGAATGAAAAATACTGGGTCTTTACTGAAACTGATCAGTGAAAAGTTAGCTCTTGATACTTTCTGACCCAATATGTACAGTTTTCACCATATCTAATACAAGTAGTTATTTACTCTTCTGTCCTCTGTTAAGCCCTGTCTTTTTTTCCCTGTGAAAGCTTAAAACTTGACAAGGAATTTTTCCATGAGACAGACTTGGGCTTGAAAAATAGCTCTGTCATTGCTAACTGTGAAACCTTGGTAAGTGTCTAAGTTTCACTCTGCTAGTTAGTAAACTGGGGAGAATTTCTGAGCCACTGGCTAGTTAAATATAAAATGAGAAACATATGTTAAATGCTTAACAAACTGTGTGTTCTGTAGTAAGCAATTGATAAATGAAAGGGGCCATGGTTATTACAACTGTGCCAGGTTGATTCGTTGGCTCACTATCAAGATGACTGGGAATTCTCATATTAGTCCTTCTATGGTGGCATTATCCTGAATTTCGACTCATGATCAGTTCTTTGAAAAATTGTTCCTGTCACTTGCATTCCATTCTTTGACATTTTGTTCGAGTGTATGCCATGTGCCCGAATGGTATAGAAGAATTAATAAGATATCTTTCCATATAAAGTGGAAAAAAACAGGTGTACTTGACAATGTATTACATTGGATAATCAGCATTATAAGATAAAAATTCATAAAATTGAAACAATGCAGTTAGTAACTATGACAGCCTCCTTATATGACCTCCCTTCCTTTCTGTAACTCCCCTAACTGTGTATCTGGGGCCTACAAACCTGTCTACTCTATCCCTTCAGGTTGTTATTTCTGAGTCCCAAACACCGAACGTCCATCAGGATCTGCTGCAAATTAATTCATGGGTTTTAAAATTTATTATAAAACTAGTATATTTCAGTTTAACCTGTTAAGTCTGTGGGTATTTCTTTCTTACAGCTAATTTTTTTTACTGATTTTGTTATGAGTTTTGTTGAGATGAACATACCATAAAATATTCATTTAAAGTGTCCATTTGGGGAGCACCAGGCTGGCTCAGTTGGTTAAATGTCCAGCTCTTGATATCAGGTCAGGTCATGATCTCATGGTTCATGGGTTTGAGCCCCACCGTGGGCTCTGTGCTGACAGTGAGGAGCCTGCTTGGTATTCTCTCTCTCCCTCTCTTCCCCTTCTCTGCTCACACATGCTTTCAATCTCTCTCTCTCTCTCTCTCTATCAAAAATAAATAAATAAAATATTAAAAAATAATAAAGTGTTCATTTGGTGAATTTTTATATGTTCACAGAACTGTGCTTCCATACCAGAGTCAATTTTAGAACACTTTTATTATCCCCAAAATGGATCATACACCCCTTAGCCATCATCCTCCCAATTTTTCTAGTCCCTCTAGTTCCAGGAAACCACTAATCCTTTTCTATCTCTACTGATTTCCCTATTTTAGGCATTTCATATACAAATGCAATCATTCAATATGTGTTCCTCTGTGACTGGCTTCTTTAAACTGAGCACGGTATTTTCAAGTTTCATTCATGTTGTAGTATGTTTCAGGCTTCCTTTCTTTTTATTGGTGAATAATATCACATTGTATGCCTATACTACATTTTTTGAATTTCTTTATCATTTGCTGGATTTTGCATTGTTTCTACTTTTGACCATTATGAATTAATGCTTTTATAAACATTTGTGTACAAGCTTTTTTTTGAATATTTTTATCCTCTTGGATATAGATTCAGGAGTGGAATCAATGATAGTTATGTTTACCTGTTTAAGGAACTGCCCGATGATCTTCCAAGGCAGCTGTACCATTTTGCATTACCAGCAACAGTGTATGAGAGTTCTAATTTCTTTACATCCTTACCAACACTTAATGTCTCTCTGTTTGATTATAACTGTCCTAGTGAGTGTGAAATGGTAATTCATTTTTTTTTATCACATTTTCCTGATGGCTAATGATGTTAAGCCATGGTCTTAATCATATATCTTCTTTGAAGAAATGTCTATTCAGATAATTGGGTTGTTTGACCACTGCGAGTTGTAATCATTCTTCATATATTGTAGATGGAACGCGCTTATCAGATATATGATATGGAAAAATGTTCCCCGACTCAGTGGGTTGTCTTTTCACTTTTTTTAGCAGTGTGTTTTTAAGCACAGAAGACGTTAATTTTGATGATGTCCGGTGTATCTATATTGTCTCTTGTCACTCACTTGGGCTTTGATATAGTTGTTTGCTTTTTAATATCACATTGTATGTAATCAGTGTGAAATACTTGGAAATAACACAACATTTAAAATAAAAAAAACACATTTTTAAAACATTATTCTTAACTGCCATTCAAAGGCAACTACTGTTAATATTTTCAATCATCCTCTTACTTTTTCCATTCACTTTCCACAGTTGATACTGTTGTATATCCCCTTTTGATCATGCCTATTTTTCAAATTAATATTGTAGCCAAGGTATTCTCCAATCCTTAATTCTCTTTTACCATGTCTTTTAAAATGTTCAGTTGCACTTATTAATCATAGTTTAATCTAAACAAACATTCTCCCAATGTGGTATTGGACATTTAGATGTCTCCATTTTTTATCATTTCCATACCTTCAGTCATTTCATAAGCTAAGATTCTCCAAAGCAGATTATTATATAAAAGAGTTATGGCGTAAATTGGAAAATTGCTTTCCACTAAAGGTATACCAATTACACTGCCACTGGTGATGATTGTGCCCTGTCAGTGCTTTCTCCTTATGAAAGGGTTTTGTATGTAACATGTGGACTTAAATGTTTTGACTTTTATTTCATATCATGGATTTTTATAAAAATAGTTATATATTATTTCATAAAATAAACATATGTGTTTTCAGAAGTTGAGGTTGGGCTACTTGAAAATCTGCATCTTTCCTCTATATTTTTAATATTAGACTTTCCTTATTAGTTTCTTGAATTAAGCTTTTTTCTTCATCTGCTAGTTTTTGCTTTTTATAACAATGTATCATAGTAAAAAGTATTGACTTCCTGACATAAAGGAAAAAATGATGTTTTGTCTTCCATAATATTTCTAATGTTCTCATTAACATTTTGTACAAAAAAGTAATGGCTTTGTACATTGAATGGGAAAAAAATCCAGTGGAATATATCATTATAGTATAGAAAAAAATAAGTTGAACTGGTGATCTGTAGTTCTAAAATATGAAATCTACATTAGAAGACAAAATGACAAGACTGAAAGGCAAGATGCTCGAGATAACTTGCTGGTAAAAATCACTCCCAGAATTTGCTTCATTTAATTTCTTTACCCTTACTGACAAGAATGATATATTACTTATTATTTTAAGAGATTCCTCAATAAACCAGAAAAGTGATGAAATGCTCTTTTGACCCTAGACCCAGAAATAATTATGATTACCTGCACTGGTTAGTTTGAAAAGAATCAGACACTGTTCATGGTCTGTTACTTCTACTATGATATTTGATAATCTATATATACAAATCATTGAAGGTCTCTCAACCTTAGAATGCTTCAAATGGATTTAGTCTTAAATGAATAGTCAAGTATATGTGCTAGTTTTCTATTACCCATCTGTCTTACAGCTACTTAAGTGTGAATTTTGGAATCATGAACACATATATTTATCTGTCATTAATAAAGCTTAAAATAATTCAGTTGTTTTGGACTTGTAGACATAATTTATTAAATACAATATTAGAATAGAAAACATATAGATATTTCACACTATAGATGTTTGCTATCAAATGAAGCGAGGATAATAATTTATAATTAACTGCAATTTTTTCTGTTATTTTGTTTTGGACAAACAATATGCCATGGTTGTGAAAACAATAAAAAATTCCTGTGGTTTCCATAGCATTAATGTGGATGCTTAAAAATGCGAAAATAAGCCATTTTGAAATATATAAACATATTCTTACACATGGGTTTGCAAAAGCTGTATTTTATAACTTTATTAAAGTCCTAAAATAATAATAATTTCACATATTCAACCCACAATTATCTTTAGTTCTATGGAATCTGTTTCTCTGCTATTTTCTATAATTCATCTAGTTCCTCACTACCAACAAAAGCATGAAGGTTAAAAACTGCATCTCCAGATCCTGAGGCTACTACAGGATTTTAGACTGTATTTATTATACTTTAGTATGTTAGATCTTTGTATCATTTCTCATAAAGGAAGGACTCATGGTAAATTTTCCACTGTGGGCACATTTTAATTCATATAAGTGGAAAGAGGTGGTGATGAGTGTGGTAAATATCAGGGAGATGTTGAAAATATCAGGGAAAATATCAGGGAAAATATCAGGGAAAAATGAAACAACCTGCCTGTTATCTATATATCTAGGCTCAGGTAATTGTGTCTTATAATATTCTCCAAATGAACAGAATGAAGCAAAAAATACTACACATCAGAATATTCAAACCAAGCATCAATATTATCTCCTATGATCTATTCTCATTTAGTAACACATTAGTAATGAGTTGTGTCATTTCTCAATCCTTAGTTACCAAATGGGATGTAATGTAATCAATAGATTGTGGATAGGAAAAGCAGTTTTCAGACAAAAGAGAGACTGTGCTGTAACCTCCAGTTGGATGCAATAAATTGTCAACAAGGAGGCTTTTGACCACCATCAGATTATATATATATGTATATTATATATATATACACACATGGATTTGCATGGATTTGTAATCCATATATATACACGTATATATATATATATATATCTCCATATATGGAGATATATATATATATATGTGTATATATATATATACACATATATGTATACATAAAATACATAGCAATGTATTTATGGATACAAATATGGGTGTATATATATATATATATATATATATATATATATAATACATAGCAATGTGCCTGGAACATAAACTCCCACATGTTACTTATTATTCAAATATGAGTTATTTGTGGGTTTTGTGTTTTCATTGAAATAACATTGCGAGGACCAGATATAATGTAAAATTAGAGATAAGCTTATTAATAAAAGTGATGATTTTCTTAATAAGAGGCAAAGCTAGTGAGAGAAAGTATTGAGTCTATTAAGAGCCTTTTAAGACTGAGAATTTGTGTCTGTATATGATCCACTGAACTTTTCAGGGTAAGGTTTTCCAAGTAATAATGCTTTTTGATGAACTTCCAAGTTATTGCTCTATGTGCCTTTTGCAAGAAAAAGGAAATAAAATTTTATGTCCTTATTTTGAGGCCAGGTGGAAATTGAGAAGGCAGAAAATGTGATATGTTATATTTGCGATATTTCACTAAAGCACAATTGCAATTGCCAAAGGATACTATGCCAAAAATAAAACAGTTAAGGTAAACATATATGTTTGAGAGGTGACTCAAAAATGAGTCAGTAGTCTTTAGGTAGGACAAGGATTTTGGACCAATCAAAACTTACATTTTTATGCAATTAGAAAACAACATGACAAATGGCATTAAAAATCTATCAAATTATAAAATATTATAAAATGGAAGAAAATAGTTTCTTTTTAAACTCAAAATATATTAAAAATTCCACATACTCTGGGGAAAAACAAAAACTAATGTATTCATTTGAACTGAAGATTTAAGATGGCTATTTTATGTAGTTAAATCAAAATAAATCGATAAACAATTATTTTTATACAACCTCATCTTCTTTTGAATACCACTATTAATCTTGAATTAATTTTCTCATACAGTTGTTATAACAAGTAACAACATTATTGGTTTTTATATCCCAAATCCTATTTTGAAAAAAATATATAAAGGGCAAGGAGAAATATATTCTCTACAAATCAATATTAAAGAAACAGATTAAAGCTATATTTCATTTATACAACCAGGTAACAAGATTGACTATTCCCTGTTAGAGTGCAAACAAATCTTCTATAAAGGGTAACATAAAAATAGTAAATTTTGTTTTTTTTTTCATTCTTGCATCCATAGCTCCTTTTATTATATGTTTAATCACTAGCTTTCATTACCAAAAATTGCTTATGTGTACCATGAAGTCTAAATGCAAGGAGGCTATTATCCTACAATGGTTTCTGGTCAATACATGCATTTTCCTAAGACTTCACTACTGCATAATATTCATCCTTCTGTCAGCCGCTAACTATACACTAGATCCCAGGCTCTCGAAACCAATTTCTTTTATGACTTCATCTTGACTTATTTCACCTATTTGTTTTCTGCTGTTACATCTCAACTATAGGCTACAGGTCTCTATCTTCGGGCCATTAAAAGAATTATGGGTCATCTCACTAGAAGGCCTTACTGTAAGTTCAATTTGCATGTATTCAAAAGGAAGCTCATGTTATTCCTTCTAGTGTAACGTTAACCCTTACCTGAGACCACATGGAAGTCAAACTCCTTTCCATCTACATAGTACATTTCTTAGTTTCCTATCTCTGTAGAAATAAGTTAAAAACTTACTTTTAAAAATACAGAGTTTTTTTTTTTCTTTGTGCTAGATTTTATTTCTTCTTTCTGATAATTTGCTACTTCCCCTTCACTGACCTTTATTTTTAGAATGAATACCTTAATATTAAGGTTAAAAAGGTCAAAATATATTCTTATCCACCAAGGCATGGGCAAAGTTTCATTAAGTAGGAATGGGCACATATTTCATTTAAATATCTTTCTAATCCTATTAGTCTATGCAAACTTGTAAGGAGAAGAGTTCTACCTGAGGAAGAGCTTCCAGGCCCATCATACAGTAGATCTGTGTGAAAAGAAAGAACAGTGTTGGACAATGAGGGAGAATGTTCCATGTGACCCAAGATATTGAGCTGTTCTATTTATAATCCCCTTAACTTGGTCACAACAAGCTACTTCTTCTAGCATGGAAACCCATTTATGTACTTGGCATTGACCCACAGTTGGGGAATCCTATAAAATATGCATTTGAACAAAGGAAATTAATCTTGAGCTCCCCCTAGAGGATAGACCATGTAACTATCTCATATTGCTGGTAACCTAATTGAAGAAATAATTCTAGGTGACTGGATGTTACTTACCTCTCTTCCATATGTCTATTCTTTGATTATATGAGAAACATCTTATATAGTTTAATAATATTTATGTTTCATACTGTTTTCATGAAGAGGGTTTAATATTTGTAGGCATGCAGGAATAACTTTTGACCTATTTTTGATCCTTTCTATTGACATAAACTATTTGATGAATATTTTTCTTCAGGAGTTTGAATTTCATTTATACTTTAATTTATATCCAAATTTATTTTTAATAACAATAGATATTATCTAATTTTATTTGTATCAAATTAATAATCAGTACTTACCAGTGAGATCTAACTAAATTCACTTTTTTAAATTTAGACCATATTACTGATTTCAAAATACTTAGCTATTTCTCTGAATTCTCAATAATCACCTTATGTTTCACATACTTTTTTGAGGTTGGAGACCCTGTGTAATTTACCTTCCTAGAAAGAGCATGGCAAATGAGAAATGAAACACGACAGTAATTAAGACAGACTTTCATTGTACTGGAATTGGCAGTTAAATGTGACAGTTACAGTGAATATTTCATAACAAACCATTCCCTAGACAGTGCGAATGACATTTGTAAACAGTTTAAAGATAGTGAGTAGAGATTTCATGATTGGATGACTGATAAAATAACAGTAAAACTTATCCTAATGATACTCTGTGTCCTCAATGTTATCCACTGTGGCACTGCTCCTAATTCTGATTTAAAAAGACCAGTGAAGTTCACATGATACTTTAAATGATTCAGTGATACACTCCATAAATATACCATAGCCTACAGAACTCCTTTGTTTTTACTATCTTATAACTATCTAAGGATTAAAGTCAACCCAACCACTATATGTAGCTTCTAATATTCAGAGAATAAAAGGATATTGTGGACAGTTCCTTACATACCTTCTGTTTGCAGTTTCAATTTTCATTTCCTTCCTCATAAGTTGGTTTTCCTCTCTTATGTTACTGTACACTAGCATGATTTAGTCATAATCCTGAAATCATAATGAAAAAGAATATTACATTGAAAAAGTAAAAAACTTCTAGCCTACTCTGTCTGGGCCAGGGGATTGTGGGAAGTAGGAAGGCTGAGACTGAAGAGGGGAGGGCTAGAAGTTGTAATCAAGAGTAGCAAGGAGTGGGAACAAAAACTCTGGAGAATTTACCATAGGAGATAGAATTACTTGAAGGGATTATTTAAATTATTAAATTGAAATGAGTTAGCATATGGATCCATTCAACATACATATTGAGAACCTACTGTGTCAGGTACTGTTTAGGTGCTGTTTAGTTTGTTAAACAAACTCTACCTTGATGGGGCCTACAATGTAGTATGGGAAGATAGCCAACAAACAAATTCGGAAATATAATTAGTATACTTTTCAGATAATTATAAGGACTGTATAGAATCATAAAATGGGTACAGCAATAAGGAAATGATGGTCTTTCAGGAAGAGATAGGGAATATGTTCTACACATAACCATATTATGGGAGCCAGTCCCCTTGACAGTATGTAGGGGGGGGTGACTTTGATTAAGAACATGATAAAATGTGAACCTTCACTTCAGTTCTGCCTAGGGTAGATTGAGGCATTGGGGGGTGTGGTCCTGTCAGAAGCTATATCCTCAGCTCTGTTTAAATACCATTGAATGTAGCTTTGATGCTATGTACACACACACACACATCACACACACACATACTTCAATTACTCTCAGGACAATTTCCAGGCTTGGGGAGAGGCACTCTCATCAGGTGCGCGGTGGGAAAATAAGTAGAGTTAGAAAGAAGGTGAATTCAGACTGTGACACAGATGTGTCAGTGTCTCGGCCAACACAACGTTGAATTTTGGAGTGTATTAAACCTGTTAGAATTCTTCTATGGTAGGCCAAAATGGGTAGATGTTTATTTCCCCCATGGAGAAGATCGTGGCTTTCTCTTGACACCTCAGCAGCATAGACAAATCCCACAAGAGCTCATAGCTTGGACAATAGGTCCTTCCTTGAAAGGGGATCTAAGTGGCACATCTCTGTGTCCACCATATCAAAGAGTCACAAAATAAAGTTTTCTTAGAAACGTTGAGTAGCAAGCATCTAAAGACTTCCCCTTAATACATAAAATTAAAATAATTGGAGTTTTGTGTTAGGATTTAGACTGCTGTTGGAATTAATGTTGTTTCTCTTTATTTAGTGGGCTCTATTATCTACCATACTTTTTTTTGTTGTTGTTATAGGTCTTATTATTCATTGCTTTAGACTGGAAATGAAAGATATTTTCCTAATTACAAATAAAAATGCCATTTGAACATAATTTGGAGAATATAATTAAGGATGAAACAAAGTTAAAACTAATCATAACCCATCACCTACACATTAAATGCCATTGATATATTGATGCATTTTCTAATATTAAGAGGATATATTCACTCTTTTCAAATAAGCTCATACTTTATATATAATTGTTTTCTGTCTTATCTTTTTTTAACGGAATGTGAACTCATTTGTGTTTATTTATGACCTGCTAGAATGTAAACTTTGTGAATGTAGGCATATTTATATATTTTTTCACTGATAAACATCTGTACTAGAATAGTATCTAGTACACAGCAGGTATTTTTTTAAACATAAGATACTCTCTTTTTAATATTTATTTTATTTATTTTGCGGTGGGGGGGGGGGCAGAGAGAGAGAGGGAAAGAGAGAATACCAAGCAGGCTCTGCACTTTGAGTGCAGAGCCCAAGGTGCAGCTCACTCTCATGAACCGTAAGATCATGACCTGAGCCAAAATTAGGAGTCATACATTTAACCAACTGAGCCACCCAGGCAACACCACAATAGTTATTTGAAACATACTTTTGAGGGATACCTGGGTGGCTCATTCAGTTAAGCATCCAACTTCAGCTAAGGTCATGATCTTGTGGTTCACAAGTTTGAGCCCATTGTCAGTTTCTGGACTGACAGCTCAGAGCCTGGAGCCTGCTTTGGATTCTGTGTCTCCCTCTCTCTCTGTCCCTCTCCTGCTCATGTTCTGTCTCTCTAACAATAAATAAACATTAAAAAAATAATAAAACATCCTTTTGAATATATGGGATATCTAAACTATTTAAAAAATGATTTTTTACAAATTTACATAAAGTTAGTTAGCATATAGTGGAACTATGATTTCAGGAGTAGATTCCTTGATGCCCCTTACCCATTTAGCCCTTCCCCCTCCCACACCCCCTCCAGTAACCCTCTGTTTGTTCTCCATATTTAAGAGTCTCTTATGTTTTGTCCCCCTCCCTGTTTTTATATTATTTTTGCTTCCCTTCCCTTGTGTTCATCTGTTCTGTGTCTTAAATTCCTCATATGAGTGAAGTCATAAGATATTTGTCTTTCTCTGACTAATTTTGTTTAGCATGATACCCTCTAGTTCCATCCACATAGTTGCAAATGGCAAGACTTCATTCTTTTTTTATTGGCGAGTAATACTCCATTGTATATATGTACCACATCTTCTTTATACATTCATCCATCTATGGACATTTGGGCTCTTTCCATACTTTGGCTATTGTTGATAGTGCTGCTAGAAACATTGGGGTGGCTGTGCCTCTTCAAAACAGCATATCTGTTTCCCTTGGATAAATACCTAGTAGTGCAATTCCTGGGTCATAGGGTAGTTCTATTTTTAATTTTTTGAGGAACCTCCATACTGTTTTCCAGAGTAGCTGCACCAGTTTGCATTCCCACCAGCAGTGCAAAAGAGATCCTCTTTCTCTGCATCCTCGCCAATATCTGTTGTTGCCTGAGCTGTTAATGTTAGCCATTCTGACAGGTGTGAGGTGGTATCTCATTGTGATTTTGATTTGTATTTCCCTGATGATGAATGATGTTGAGCATTTTTTCATGTGTCGTTTGGCCATCTGGATGTTTTCTTTGGAGAAGTGTCTATTCATGTCTTTCACCCATTTCTTCACTGGATTATTTGTTTTTTTGGGTGTTGAGTTTGGTAAGTTCTTTATAGATCTTGGATACTAACCCTTTATCTGATATGTCGTTTGCAAATATCTTCTCCCATGCTGTAAGTTGCCTTTTAGTTTTGCTGATTGTTTCCTTTGCTGTGCAGAAGCTTATTGTTTTGATGAGGTCCCAATAGTTCATTTCTGCTTTTGTTTCCCTTGCCTCTGGAGACGTGTTGGGTAAGAAGTTGCTGTGGCCAAGATCAAAGAGGTTTTTACCTTCTTTCTCCTTGAGGATTTTGATGGCTTCCTGTCTTACATTTAGGTCTTTCATCCATTTTGAGTTTATATTTGTGTATGGTATAAGAAAGTGGTCCAGGTTCTTTTTTCTGCATGTCGCTGTCCAGTTTTCCCAGCACCACTTGCTGAAGAAACCGCCTTTATTCCACTGAATATTCTTTCCTGCTTTGTCAAAGACTAGTTGGCCATATGTTTGTAGGTCCATTTCTGGTTTCTCTATTAAGTTCTACTGATCTTAGTGTCTGTTCTTGTACCACTACCATACTGTCTTAATGATTACAGCTTTGTAAATGATGCAAGATTACAGACTGAAGTCCAGGATTGATTTTAATAAGAATATTATTAGAGGTAATATCAGATCCTTACTCCCCAACAAGTCTTGTTCTTTAAATAAGAGGAGAGAATTCTCATACAAGAAGGACTTACAGGACTCCCCTGAATAGTCTAGCCCTACCAACTACAGATGTCAGGGAAGATTCACATTTCTAGTTGGCAGTTTAAACTTCCAATTCCTTGAACCATAATTGTTTCTGTTGGTGGCAATAGTTTTCTGTTGGGTAACATGAGTTCTAAACAAATAAACTGTATAGTTTAGTTTTGAGGATAGGAATTTAACTAGTTAGTAATAGTAAACATTGGGAAAATTCCACTTCTTAATTCCTAGACTCAGAAAATACTACAATATAAGAAGTACTGCCATACATTACATGCTGCTTAGGAACATGTATCAGTGATGTGCAGCTCCCCAACAACTTATAGGTCTAATTACCAAAAGAGTCAGGTGAAAATTCTATCATTCTCTAAAGCATCATTTTCCTGAATGATATGAAATATGTCAAAACTAGAAAATTCCATGACCATCAGCCTCAATGTCCTTCTTAACTGTAGATTTGTCTGTCAAAAGGAAGACACTGTGGGAAGCCAAAAGTAAAAGTCATTCAGTGAATAAGTGGAGATGCGGTGGATAAAAAGTGGAGGCATTGTGGATAAGAAATAACTCAAATGAAGACAAATCACTACTTTCCCTATCACATAAACATTTTAGTTTAACCATCTCTTTGTTAATGATGGTGTTTAGAATTAGATGACTTGCACTGATATTCTCTTAGCTTTTGCTATCATGGCCACATTCTTTTTTTTTTTTTTTTTAATTTTTTGGGTATGGTTGACATATTACACTAATTTCAGGTGTACAATACAGTGAATCAAGTTTTCAACACATTATTCTATGCTTACCAAAAGTATAGCTACCATCTGTCAGTATAAAATGCTATTTAAATGTCGTTGACTACTTCTTCCTGTTTCAGTTTTGGTAGTTTATATGTTTCTAGGAATTTGTCCATTTCTTCTAGATTGCTCAATTTGTTGGCATCTAATTGCTCATAATATTCTCTCATTGGTGTTTGTATTCCTGCAGTGTTGGTTGTGATCTCTCCTCTTTCCTTCATGATTTTATTTATTTGGGTCCTTTTTCTTTTTGATCAGTCTGGCTGGGGGTCTATGAATTTTGTTAATTCTTTCAAAGAAGCAGCTCCTGGTTTTGTTGATCTGTTCTGTTGTTGTTTCTAAATTTTGATATCATTAATTTCTGCTCTAATCTGTATTATTTCTCTTCTTCTGCTGGGTTTGGACTGCATTTATTGTTCTTTTTTCAGCTCCTTTAGGTTTAAGGTTATGTCGTGTACTTGAGACATTTTCCCCTTCTTAAGAAAGGCTGGATTGCTATATACTTCCCTTTTATGACAGTCTTTGCTTCATCCCAGAGGATTTGGGCTGTCATGTTTTCATTTTAATTGGCTTCCATGTATTTTTAATTTCCTCTTTAAATTCTTGGTTAACCTATTCATTCTTTAGTAAGATGTTCTTAATCTCCAAATATTCATGGCCTTTCCAAATTTTTTCTTGTGGTTGATTTCAAGTTTCAAAATATTGTGGTCTGAAAATATGCAAGTTATGATCCTGATTTTTTTGTACTGATTGAGGGTTGATTTGTGACCCAGTATGTGATCTACTCTGGAGACTGTTCCATGTACACTCAAGAAGAATGTGTATTCTGCTACTTTAGGATAAAATGTTTTAAGACCATCCAGTCCAGTGTGTCATTCAAAGCCATTGTTTCTTTGTTAGATGATCTGTCCATTGTTGTAGTTGGGGTGTTAAAGTCCCCTATTACTATAATATTATTATCGATGAGTTTCTTTATGCTTGCAATTAATTGGTTTATATATTTGGGTGCTCCGATTTGGGGGCATAAATATTTACAATTATTAGAACTTCTTGGTGGATAGACCCCTTAATTATGGTATAATGCCCTTCTTCATCCCTTCTTAAGTCTTTATTTTAAAATCTAATTTGTCTGATATAAATATGGCTACCCTGGCTTTCTTTTGACATCTATTAGCCTGATAGATGATTTTCAATACCCTTACTTTAAATCTGCAGGTATCTTTAGGTCTAAAATGAGTCTCTTGTAGGCAACATATAGATGAGTCTTATTTTTTTTATCCATTCTTATGCCCTATGTCTTTTGATTGGAACATTTATTCCATTTACATTTAGAGTGATTATTGAAAGATATGAATGAGTTGGTGTTTCTGGTGATGTTCTCTCATCCTTTCTAGTCTTTGTTGCTTTGGGTCTTTTTTTCTTTTCTTTTCTTTTTTTTCCCTCTCTCAAAGAGGCCTCTTAAAATTTCTTGCAGGGCTGGATTAGTGGTTGAAAACTCCTTTAGTTTCTGTTAATCTGGGAAACTCTTTTTCTCTCCTATTCTTAATGATAGTCTTACTGGAAAAATAATTCTTGACTGCATATTTTTCCAATTCTGCACATTGAATATATCCTGCCACTCCTTCTGGCCTGCTAGTTTTTTGTGGATACATCTGCTGTGAACCTGATCTGTCTTCTCTTGTGGGTTAATTTGAACAGATCCATAACCAGGAAAGAAATTGAATCAATAATCAAAAATCTCCCAACAAACAAGAGTCCAGGGCTGGATAGTTTCTCAGGTGAATTCTACCAAACATTTAAAGAAGAGTTAATGCCTATTTTTGAAGCTGTTCCAGAGAATGTATAAATGAAAGGAAAACCTCCAAACTCATTCCATGAGGCCAGCATTGCCTTGATTTCAAGACCAAAGATCCCTCTAAAAAGAATTAAAGACCAATCTCCCTGATGTACATGGAAGCAAAAATTCTCATCAAAAGACTAGCAAACTGAATCAGACAATACATTAAAAGAATTATTCATTGTGATCAAGTGGGATTTATTCCTGGGATGCATGGGTGGTTCCATATCCTTATGTCAATCATTGTGATATACCACATTATTAAAAGAAAGGATAAAAACCATATGATCTTGTCAACAGATGCAGAAAAAGAATATGACAAAATAATAGCATCCATTCTTGATAAAAACCTTCAACAAAGTAGGGATAGATGGAACATACTTCAAGATCATAAAGGCCATATACAAAGACCCACACCTAATATCATCCTCAATGGGGAAAAAACTGAGAGCTTCCCTCCTAAGGCCAGGAACTTGAAGGGGATGTCCACTCTCACCAATGTTGTTCAACATAGCGTTGGAAATCCTAGTCTCAGCAATCATACAACAAAAAGAAATAAAAGGCAACCAAAGTGGCAAGGAAGAAGTCAAACTTTCACTCTTCACAAATGACATAATACTCGATGTCGAAAACCCAAAAGACTCCACCAAAAAACTGCTAGAACTGATCCATGAATTTAGCCAAGTTGCAGGATATAAAATCAATAAACAGGAATCGGTTGCATTTCTGTAGGCCAATAATAAAGCAGCAGAAACAGTAATGAAGGAACTGATCCCATTTAAAGTTATATTGAAAACCATAAAATACCTAGAAATAAACCTAACCAAATAGGTAGAAGATCATATACTGAAAACCATAGAAAGCCTATGAAAGAAATTGAAGAAGACACAAAGAAATGGAAAAAAAAAATCCGTGCTCACAGATTGGAATAACAGATATTGTTTAAATGTAAATACTTCTCCAAGCAATCTACACTTTCAATGAAATCCCTTCAAAGAAAAAAAAAAAAAAAACACCAGCTTTCTTCACAGAGATAGAACAAACAATTCTATAATTAGTATGGAACCAGAAAAAAAAAAACCTGAATAGCCAAAGTAATGTTGAACAACAACAACAGCAAAAACCCTAAAGCTGGAGGCATCACAATTCCAGACTTCAAGCCATACTATAAAACTGTAATCATCAAGACAGTATGATGCTGGCACAAAAAACAGACATAAAGATCATTAGAATAGAGTAGAGAACCCAGAAGTGGACCCGCAAATGTATGGCCAACTAATCTTCAACGAAGCAGGAAACAATATCAAATGGAAAAAAGGCAGTCTCTTCAGCAAATGATGTTGGGAGAATTGGACAGCAACATGGAGAAGAATGAACCTGGTCCATTTTCTTACAACATATGCAAAAATAAACTCAAAGGATGAAAGACCTAAATATAAGACAGGAAACCATCAAAATCCTAGAGGACAAAACAGGCAATAACCTCTTTGACCTCGGCCACAGCAACTTCTTCTTACTAGGCATGTCTCTGAAGGCAAGGGAAACAAAAGCAAGAATGAATTTGGGACCTCATCAAGATAAAAAGCTTCTGCACAGCAAAGGAAGCAATCAAGAAAACCAAAAGGCAACTGATGGAATGGGAGAGGATATGTGCAAATAACATAACAGATAAAGGGTTAGTATTCAAAATCTATAAAGAACTTACCAAACTCAACACTCAAAAAACAAACAATCCAGTGAAGTGGACAAAAGACATTAATAGACACTTTTCCAAAGAAGACATCCAGATGGCTAACAAAAACATGAAAAGATGCTCAATATCACTCATCATCAGGGAAATAAAAATTAACCACAGTGAGATACCACCTCACACCTGTCAGAATGGCTAAAATTAACTCAGGAAGCAACTGATGTTGGCAAGGATGAGAAGAAAGGGGAACCCTTTTGCACTGCTGGTGGGAATGCAAACTGGTGCAGCCACTCTGGATACAGTATGGAGATTTCTCAGAAAACTGATAATAGAGCTATTCTATAACCCAGCAATTGCACTACTAGGTATTTATCCAAAGGACACAAAAATGCTGATTCGAAGTGGCACAGGAACCCCAATGTTTATAGCAGCCTTATCAACAATAGCTAAATTGTGGAAAGAGCCCAAATGTCCATTAACTGATGAATGGATAAAGAAGAAATGTGCCTGTGTGTTTTTCATATATAGCTGTTATTATTCAGGTATGTTTTCTCTTAAACCCACTTTGTTAAAAGTTTTTATCATGAATGGATGTTTAATTTTGTTAATTTTTTTTCTGAACCTATTGAGGTGATCATGTGATTTTTACCCTTTGTTTCATTGATATGGTGTATCATGCTCATTGATTTGCAAATATTGAACCATTCTTGCACTCCCAGAATATATCTCACTTGTTTGTAGAGAATAACCTTTTAAATTTATCATTAAATATGGTCTGAATGTGGTTTGCTAATATTTTGGGGGGATTTTTTGCATCTGTATTCATCAGGGGTATTGGTTTATATTTTTTATTTTTTGTGGTGCCTTTGACTGGTTTTAGTATTGGGCCTTGTAGAATGTATTTGGGAGCTTTCCTTCCTCCTATTTTTTATAAGAATTTAAGAAAAATAGGTATTAACTCTTCTTTATATGCTTGGTAGAATTCTTCTGTGAATCTGTCTGGACCTGGACTTTTATTTTTTGTAATTTTTTTTATTATTGTTTCAATTTCATTACTAGTTATTGGTCTGTTCCATTTTTCTGTTTCTTCCTGATTCAATTGTGGAAGATTGCATCTAAGAATTTATGTGTTTCTGTTATATTGTCCAAATAATTGACATATAACTTTTGTAGTATTCTTTTAATTCCTCGCATCTCTGTGGTATCAGTGTTTGTGTCTCCTCTTTTATTTCTGATTTTATAAGTGTATATACATTCCCTTTTTGATGAGTCTGGCTGAAGATTTATCTATTTTGTTTATCTTTTTAATGAACAATCTGTTGATTTCATTAATTTTTTCTACTATTTTTTTAGTCTTTATGTCACTTATTTCTGTTGTGATTTTATTACTCCCTTCCTTTACTCACCTTAGGCTTTGTTCTTCTTTTTCTAGTTCTTTTACGTATAAAGTTAGATTGATTATGTGAGCTTTTTCCTCTTTCTTGAAGTAGACCTGTATTGCTCTATATTTCCCTCTTAGAATGGTTTTTGTCACATCCCCAAGATTTTGGACCATTGTATTTTATCTTCATTTGTCTCCATATAGTTTTCTTAATTTTGTCTCTGATTTCTTCATGAACCCCTTGGTTGTTTAGTCTCATGTTGTTTAGCCTCAGCATGTTAGAGTTTCTACCATTTTTTTTTTCTTATGTCTTATTTCTAGGTTCATTCTCTTGTGTTCAGAAAATATGCATGATATGAATTCAATCCACTTCAGTTTACTGGGACTTATTTTATGGCCTACTATGTGATCTACTCTGGATCACAGAATGATCCAAGTGGAGAATGCTACAAGTCCACTTGAAAGAATGTGTATTCTGTTTTGAATGTGTATTTTGTTTTGAATGAAATCTTCTGTATACATCTATTAAGTCCATCTGGTCTAATATGTTGTTCAAAGATATTACCTCCTTATACCTTTCTTGTCTGGATGATCTATCTACCAATATAAGTTGTGTGTTAAAATCCCCTACTAGGGGCGCCTGGGTGGCTCAGTCGGTTAAGCGTCCGACTTCAGCCAGGTCACGATCTCGCGGTCCGTGAGTTCGAGCCCCGCGTCGGGCTCTGGGCTGATGGCTCAGAGCCTGGAGCCTGCTTCCGATTCTGTGTTTCCCTCTCTCTCTGCCCCTCCCCCGTTCATGCTGTGTCTCTCTCTGTCTCAAAAATAAATAAACGTTAAAAAAAAAAAAAAATTTAAAATCCCCTACTATTATAATACTATCAAATTCTCTGTTTATGTCCCTTAATCTTTGTTTTATGTATTTTGTTGCTTCAATGTTAGGTACATAGATATTTACAATTGTTAATATCCTCTTGTTGGATTGATTTCATTATCATTCTGTAATGTCTTCTTTGTCTCTTGTTACAGTCTCTTTTTTCAAAGTTTATTTAAGGTCTGCATAAGTTTGCTATCTTGGCTTTTCTTTCCCACTTCCTTTTGTATGGTTAATGTTTTTTTTATCCCTTCACTTTCTGCCTGTATGTGTCTTTAGGTCTAAGGTGAGTCTCTTGTAGGCAACATATAGATGGGTCTTCTTCTTTTTTTTTTTTTTTTGTTTTATCCATTCTGCCACGCTTTATCTTTATTAGGGCATTTACACAATTTACATTTAAAGTAATTACTATAGTATGTACTTATTGCCTTTTCATTGCTTGTTTTCTCATTTTTTTATTGTAGTTCTTTCCTTTTTTTTTTCTTCTTTTTTTTCTGCTTTTTTATGATGGACTAATTTCTGTAGTGTTATGTTTGGGTTCCTTTCTCTTTATTGTTTGCACAGATTTTGGGTTTGTTGTTACCATGAAGTTAATATATAACATCAAAAGTACGAGTATTTATTAGGTTAATGGTAATTTAACTTCAAATACATTCTAAAAACAAAACAAAACAAAAATTTATTTTGTTTTTTACACTCTCCTCCATGTTTTATGTATATGCTGTCATATTTTACATCTTTTTATTCATTACTTAAAAAGTTTTTTAATGTTTATTTATTTTTGAGAGAGAGATACAGAGTGGGAGCAGGGAAGAGGCAGAGAAACGGGGAGACAGAGAATCCGAAGCAGGCTCCAGGCTCTGAGCTGTCAGCACAGAGCCTGACACAGGGCTCAAACCCATGAACCAGGATATCATGACCTAAGCTGAAGTCAGACACTCAACCGACTAGGCCACCCACATGCCCCTATTCATTACCTTATTACATATAATTTTGACCATTTCTTTTCCATTTAAAGAAGACCCTTTAACATTTCTTATAATTTTGGTTTATTGGTGGTAAACTCCTTTAAGTTTTGTTTTTCTGGAAAATTTTTTATCTTTCCTTCAATTCTAAATAATAACTTTTTTTGAGTAGAGTATTCTTGTAGAGGTGTGTGTTTCCCCCCACCCCTTTCGGTACTTCAAATATATCAAGTCATTTCCTTATGTCCTGCAAAGTTTCTGATGAAAAGTCACCTGATAGTCTTATAGAGTTTCCCTTGTATATAACATTTTGCTTCTCTATTGCTGTTTTTAAAATTCTCTTTTTGTCTTTAAACTTTGACATTTTAATAACGATGCGTCATGATGTGGACCTTCTTAGGTTCACCTTGTTTGGAACTTTTTGTGGTTCTTGAACTTAAATATCTACTTCTTCTCTAGGTAAAGGAAGATGTCAGTTATTATTTCTTCAAATAAGTTTTCTGCCCACCCTCCACCCCTGCACTTCTTCTGAGACTTCTTAATATGAATATTTATTCATTTGATGTTTTTTCAAGAGATCCCTTAACCTATGTTGTGTATGTGTATGATTTTTTTTAAATTCTTTTCCCTTTTTAATATTCAGCTTTGGTGTTTTCCACTACCTTGTCTTCCAGATCTCTGATACATTCTTCAGCATGTGCTAATCACTATTCTCCCTAGGTGTTATTTTTTATTTTTTTAAATTTAGGTATTGTGCTCAACTCTGATAGTGTTTATATATATATATTTTATTATATATATATAATATTATATATATAATATTATATATATATAATATAATATATATATATATTTTTTTTTCTATCACTATTGAAGGTCTCGCTGAGTTCTCTCACTCCTCTCCCAGACCCGTGAGCATCTTCACGCATATATTGCTTATCTACAATTTCATTTAATTTTTTTTCACCTGAGGTTATGCCTTCTTCTTTCTTTGTGAGCATATTCCTCTGTCTCCTTATTTTGCTTGAATTCCTGTGTTTGTTTCTATAAATTAGTCAGAATACCTACTTCTAAAGTTGAAGGAATGGTATTGTGTATGGTCATCCCTATGTAGATTGTGTTTGGTGACTTTTCTGGCTGACTGAAGCTGCAACTGGTGTGGGCTGGGGGTCCTAGGACTCTCCATGCAGTGAGTGCCCAGGCAGGACATCTAAAGCTGAGGTGGACACACGTCAATGGGTCTCTGGGATCTCCACACAGCAGGTGCCATGGCCTAACAGCTAAAGCTAAAGTGGGTCCCAGCCAGTAGCCTGGGGCTCTACACAAGGAGGGTCTGTTGGCAGGATAGCTGAGGCTGAAATGAGTGTTATCTGGAGTGTTCCAGAGCCTTCTGCACAGAGGGTGCCCTGGCAATACAGTTAAAGCTAAAGTAGTACTTTAAGCTAAAGTACTAAAGTACTAAAGCTAAAGTAGCTGAGGAGTACTAGAGTTCTACATGCTAAGGGTACCCTAGCAGGATTGCTGAAGCTGAAGTGGTTACAAGCCAAGGGATCCTGGGGCAATCCATGCTGGGGATGTCCTGGTAAGGTGGCTGGAGCTGAGACAGTATGCAGGCCAGAAGATCACAGGGTTTTTCACACAGAAGGCACCCTGGCAGGACAACTGAAGCTGAAGTGGGTGTAAGCCAGGTTGTCCCACAATGCTCAGTACAAGGGTGCCCTGGCCAGGCAACTAGAGCTGAAGCTGGCATGAGTGGAGGTGTTCTAGGGGATTCCATGTTGGGGGCACTCTGTCATGGTGGCTTTATCTGAGCCATCTGGGAGGTACCAGAATTCTCTGCATGAGAGATGCCCTAGCACACTGTCTGAAAGCAAAATGGCATGGGTCTGGACTATTCTGAGCTGCATTATGCCTGTGTCACCTTGGGACAGAGGCTGAAACTGTAGTGAATGCTAACCAGAGGTGTCCCAGTAAGTAACTCTATGTGGTCACTTTGGTGGGATATCTGTGGCTGGTGTGGGGTAGGGACCTAGGCTTGCATACGTGGCAAGCTGCCTATGGCATGCAGATCCTGCTGTGTCTGTGCTCAGGGTAGAAGGGGAGCATAAACCATATCCCTCTCCAGTCTCTCTGACCCAGAGAGAGTTCCAGTAGCTCCTCTGCCCTTTGGTAGGGTCCTTGGGCTAGATCTTTTATTAACTAGTGGCTCTTTTAAACTGCTCCTTTAAACCCTTGCACTGTTGGTGGGAATGCAAATTGGTGCAGCCACTCTGGAAAACAGTGTGGAGGTTCCTCAAAAAATTAAAAATAGACCTACCCTATGACCCAGCAATAGCACTGCTAGGAATTTACCCAAGGGATACAGGAGTACTGATGCATAGGGGCACTTGTACCTCAATGTTTATAGCAGCACTCTCAACAATAGCCAAATTATGGCAAGAGCCTAAATGTCCATCAACTGATGAATGGATAAAGAAATTGTGGGGGCGCCTGGGTGGCTCAGTCGGTTAAGCGTCCGACTTCGGCTCAGGTCACGATCTCGCGGTCCGTGAGTTCGAGCCCCGCGTCAGGCTCTGGGCTGATGGCTCAGAGCCTGGAGCCTGTTTCAGATTCTGTGTCTCCCTCTCTCTCTGCCCCTCCCCCGTTCATGCTCTGTCTCTCTCTGTCTCAAAAATAAATAAACGTTAAAAAAAAAATTAAAAAAAAAAAAAAGAAATTGTGGTTTATATACACAATGGAGTACTACGTGGCAATGAAAAGAATGAAATATGGCCCTTTGTAACAACATGGATGGAACTGGAGAGTGTGATGCTAAGTGAAATAAGCCATACAGAGAAAGACAGATACCATATGGTTTCACTCTTATGTGGGTCCTGAGAAAATTAACAGAAACCCATGGGGGAGGGGAAGGAAAAAAAATAAAATAAACTGCTCCTTTATTTCTGTGCCCAAGGACAGATGAATCTGCTCCCTGTCCCTCAGTACTATCACAACATCAGGAGTGGCGGCCCCCTTCATTACTATGTGTCTATCTCTCTTGCTATTCTCTTTATGTTTTTTGGGGCAGAAGCTATTTAGTTGGCCCTCATTTCTTCTTCAGGAGGAATTTCTCTAAAAAATAGGTATAATTTAATGTATCTGTGGATGATGTGAGTTCAAGCTCTTCCTATCATGCCATCATGGACTGGAACATCCCATAACCACATTGTTGAGGGCCCTTTGAGCAAGCACTGACCAGTTGGTGAAGGAGGATGACTCCCTCCATACAGCAGGTTCTCTTGACTATATGTCTTAAAACTCTTAAATTCTTTGTACATTCTAAGAATGTCTACTCTAAGAATTCATAAATCTTATTCTTGTTTATTTCCCAAGACTGACTGTCTTAGACTATGAGTCTCTCCCAGAGAATCAATGTAAACCTTGGTATCAAGTCAGCCCTCTCTCCATACAAAGTGAATAAAGTTCCCTGCTCTAAGTTCTGCCTTCTTGGGGGCGGGGGTTTCTATCGTTTACTCTCCTTTACAATCAAACCTGACACAGATTATAAGGCTAAAACTCTACACCCATGATGACCCCATACTTCACAATAGCATCAGAAACCATTTCTGAGTTTTTCAGCTTCTGTCAAGTGATCATAGAAAATTCTTTTTGAGGTCATACTATGAATTGAAGGAAGATCAGCAATTTGGCAGAAGCAGGCACATTGCTAGCGTGAGCAACTTATTCATGTGACATAGCTGTGCGTTTGAGACCTGATCAGGCTGAAAGCAAAATTTAACGCTGGAGGTTGAGCTCTTGGGAAAATGTAATTATATGATTAAGTGGATGAAATGGACTGTTTATGGAGGTGAAATACATTGTGTGGTCACTTGCTAACTAACTGTTTGTCATTTTGTCTTCACTAGAGCCTAGTGGTAAACTGATACCCGTTTCTTTAAGGGAAAATAATTATTCGCTGGGCTGAGATGTCCACCAGCTCTGCATCAAAAATCCAGAGGCCTCTTATCCTATTAAAATGTGCCGCGGAAACTTCAAATTTCGTTGGCTTCTCTTAGTCATAATGACCATTGTCAGGGGTACTTGCTCCATGAATTGAACCAGCTAGAGACTTGCTATTTTATATCTCACTAAAATATTGCAGCTTTGGGATTACCTGGTAAATAGAACAGATCAAATAGTCAAGTGTAGAAAGTGTGACTTCCCAATATAAAGTGGCCTATCTGACATTTTTCCTTAATGGCAGGGGATACAGGCTGCAGCAAAGGGTCTACTATTATGAGGTCATATTCAGGCATCTGAAGTATTACTTATCTTAATGAATTTTACTTTGTCCATCCTCTGTCACACATCTGTCTTATTAAAACATTTAAGGTAATTGCTACTATCTCTTTTGCAGGGGTTTTGCACTAAAGGCCATGAATCTAGTAGATTACTGTGATGTCCTTTTTAACAATGAGGCGATCAAGGCTCATGTAACACGGAGACAGAGGATGAGCTATCCCCAAAACGGGATGGCAAGGATATTGGTGCTTTCACCAGTAAAAAACAACTGCTTCTTGTAGTCCTTATGTTTCAGATGGTAGAAAAATGCCTTTGGAAGATAAAGTGCATTACAAATATTAGAACTTACAAATTTTCTCCAGCAAGGAGAGAAAAATGGAACAAAAAGCCCCTATGAGATTTTCCACTTGATTAAATTCAAGGAAGCACTTCTAATATCTAGAAGTCTTTGTTATTTGTTAACGTGGAAAATTCAACATGATGAAAGATATCATACTTGCATATGTTAAGTGTTCAATGCTAGCATTAATCTCTGTAGTTTCTTCAAGAAGGTAATGCATTTTATTTTCTAAATTGGTAGTAATTGAGATTTAGAGCATTTTTAACTTATTTTAATAGCCCTAATTCCTTAAATATAGAATGAAATAGGATTAAGGAAAGACAGTATTCAGGGAAACTGAAGGGAGATAATGAACATTCTGTCTGCATTTCTCTTGTGAAATAATTCACCTCCAACAAATACATCTTTCTCTGTGCATCTCCTTTTTAATTTTAAAATTCCCAAAGTAGATAATCCCATTGATCCAAGTTTGGTCAGTTTTCTCTACTTGGATCGATTAGCCATGGCCACGGGGCAAGAAGAATAAGAATGAGAAATGCCAGATAAGAGTCATTGTTAGTCTGGCAGCCAAATAAATTTAAATCCAAATTTGTGGTTAACGCACTACAATAAGGAAAAGAAAATATATGCTTTGGAATTCTAGGTGCATTTTAACTAACAAAGTTAAAGTTCCTTCTGAAGCAGAGCATCTCTTTGTATATAAATGGGAAAATCGGTAAACACAAATAAAACAATTATCTTCTTTATTAAAATTTGTCAAATTTTATACAGCAGAGCAGAGAATTTAGGAATTGGGACTCCAGACTCAGATCGCTGTTTTGAATTCTTCCCTTGTGCCACATTGTTTAACCCTCTGTTCCTCAGGTTCCTCAGATGAAAATGAAAATAATAGTAGAATCTACTTTATAGGATTGTTTTGAGGGAGAAATGAGTTAATGTTGGAGTGTGTTGACATATTATGTCTGACATTGTAAGAACTGTATAAGGTTTGTTAAATAAATACATGAAGCTGCATTTATCATTAAAAAAAAGTGAAAAGTTCAGCTAAATGATTTGAAGGAATCTTGTTAAGTCCTGAATTCAGCAAGACCATGTGTGTATGTGGAGATACTCCTTCAAAGTAATATAATGCAAAACATAAATAAGTGGAAAAGTTCAAAAGAACTTATGAACAAAATGGCTAAATAATTTGGTGATTCTTTTTTTTTAATTTTTTTAAACATTTATTTATTTTTGAGACAGAGAGAGAGAGAGAGAGCATGAACAGGGGAGGGTCAGAGAAAGAGGGAGACACAGAATCTGAAACAGGCTCCAGGCTCTGAGCTGTCAGCACAGAGCCCGACGTGGGGCTCGAACCCACAGACTGTGAGATCATGACCTGAGCCGAAGTCGGACGCCCAACCGACTGAGCCACCCAGGCACCCCAATAATTTGGTGATTCTATTAAGGAAAGAATATTGAATGTTTCAAAGACATGCAAAAATTATAACTGAGAAAAGATTTAGGAGGTCTAAAATAAATGATGGGTATTTTGCTAAACATAATATGTACTTTAGCCCCTTCCTCAATCTCCCTTTATGAATTTTCTACTTGCAAAAAGCACACGTTTTTTTCACGGCACCGTGTTGTAACAGGTGGCTCTGCTCTTTCATAGGTGAGCAAATATGTCTGATTCTAGAATGAAGCATTTCAAACCCCATTGTCGCCCCACAGTTAAACCATGATTACCAAGATTTAAACAACATCTGCTCAAACATTTTGTCTGTCTTTATATTGGCTCTGAAACCAGGCCGAGAAAGGAGGTGTTATTTATTCCTACCAAATGAAAGCAAAAGGGAAAACATCTCCCCTTTCACCACAAGCTAGATTTCAAAGCAAAAGCACTCTGCCTATGCTCAGACGATCATATGTTCACACCTGAGACTTTTGCTCTTAAGCCAGTGATGCAGCAATGCAGGCAGAGGGAGAGTGATAACGTGGCAGTGGTAATGACCGTCTCACGTGGTTGTGTGCTTGACCTCTGGAGGCGTCTAGTGGTTGCAGGGATGCAGTTTTCATGGTGGATTGCTACCTAGCCCTTCTGTGTGGATGGCCTTTTTCTGGGTTTGGATCTTGAGCTTGGCCAATATTCTTATTCTTTGTTTTCAATCTCTCCTGGTAATGACGTTACTTGAAACAATCCCATGCTAACACAATAGGGCGAAATGCTAGTGATTCATGAAGAAGATATAATCTTTTAACAATACAAATATAGTGTCTGTTAGGCAATTTAATAGAGAATATTCACACATTAGTAATTATCTGTGAAATTTCAGTGAAAGCAGTTAATCACAGACAACAAAGGAAATTTAAAAATTGGTGGGAATTTTGACCTAATTATCTCTGCACTGAAATTAATCTCAAGAAGGCAATATAATGAGATAAGTAAGTTCGATAAATTCATTCTTAAACCAAAATTATCCTGTGTGTTTTACAGAATTTAGTTATAGAAATTACTCCATTTCTGACAGTTGCTACAAATGCACCTAGAACCCCTTTATTTATAATTTAAGTAGGGGGTGCCTGGATGGCTCAATTGGTTAAACGTCAGATGTTGGCTCAAGTCATGATCTCGCAGTTTGTGAGTTTGAGCCTCATGTCGGGCTGTGTGATGACAGCTCGGAGTCTGCAGCCTGATTCGGATTCTGTATCCTCTCTCTGGCCCTCCCCACGTGTGCTCTCTCTCTCTCAAAAATAAATAAATGAAAAAAAAATTAAACTATTATAGTAATTTAATAGGATAAAACATAAGTGGAAACATATCAGGAAACTATCATTTCACATGGTTTGCATACACAGCAATTAGAAAGAAAATTAGAAAGAATATGCTCTAGTGTCAGGGATCAATCATGCGGTTCTGTTCAATGTCACCTTCAGTATTTGTCAACATATACCTTATAATGTACATAAAACTTATTATTTTCACTTATTTACTACCTTATTCGACATCTACCACCCTCAAAGAATGCAACAGCATATCAGGAAGAGGCATTTCCAAACTCATAATAAATTTTTCAAAAGAAATTGAAGCAGTCCCTTGTTTAATTCATAACTATGAAATATGAGGTGAAGTTTCAAAGGCAGTGGCAAACTTAAGGCAGGGAAAATATGAAGAATACTCCAAGTTTTGACTTTGAAAATGTTCGGGTAACATGAAATATAAGATTCATAAATGGTACCTTAGCTTTATGGTACCACATACCTGGTAATGCATACATAACACACATCATGGAGTGAGTGCCTGCTGTATTTATCAAAGCATTTTTAATTCTAACCTGAAGCTTAGCATTTCATTATTTTCCTATACACTGAATATATACCAATTTAAATATCCACCTATCCTTGGAATTCTTAAAACAGTGGATAATAAAGAAATGACCACTTATTAATATGGATAAAACACATCACTTTTGTATAAAACATTCATATGTGAAAAATGTCAACATTTTAATCCGAGATAAAGGCAAAAAGCATATTAAGGACTCACTTTCAAAATGAAAAAACCAAAAAAAAAACCCAAAAAACAAAAAAAACTGAAGAAGTAAGGCAACCACAACATTAAATAGTTTCTCACCATGTGAACTCTTGAACAAATAAGCACCTCTTACTAATTTACCCATTTGGAGATGTCCCAGGCAAATACTCCATATATGCTGTCCTCCAGATTATCACTCCTAAGGAATCAATCTAATCAGTGGTGCTGATACGCACATTGGAGCAGTCTGTGCTGTGCATAAAAGTACAGCAGGGGATTGAAATCTAACCTGTGGTCCATTCACCAAATTACAAACCTTAACACGGGGCTGTGCCAATCTTTAAAGGTTGTCTTTCTAGAATCACATCCAGTCACATTATGAGCCAGCAGTGGCTCTAGTATACCTTTTCATGGTCTATCTGACCAGCAGTTTTGATATTGGTCTTCGGATCACTATGAAGAAAAGAATGGATATCAACTCAGTAATTCCTTCTAGGTTAAGTCATCAATTAAGGATGCACCTTATGAGCAAATGAGTCACTTACACATAGAGATTCTACTGTGCATAGACAAAAAGAAAACATTGGTACTTTGATGGGTTCAAATACACCATAGATCTAATTTTTGGTGTTGAAATTACTCTTGTAATATAGAATGGACTTAAGGTTTACCACGGATTGTTTGCATGCCTCTGCCTCCCGAAGCCATATACTCTAGGTTCTGTACAATACAATCTCTTAAATTGGGAGACTAGACTCACCTTTCCAACTAATTACTGTGTAGATAATTTTAGGGACATCTTTCTTTCTTTCTTTCTTTCTTTCTTTCTTTCTTTTTTTTTTAGTGGAGAGAAAGTGGTTCTATGTTAATCTTTTCAGGGGACAGAAATCTTTGAACATTCTTTCAACCTTTTAATCACTACCATGCTGAACATTATTTGATGCATAAAAATTTAGGATTTTTTTTTTAGCAAGAGGACATTATATCCATATCTTGCACTAGGAATTATTTGTGTATCTTTATATGAACATCTATAACTGTATATATGTCTGTATCAATATATCACCAAAACATTATTATTGATGGTTCCCAAAACGTGTCAAGATAGAAATCGCCAGAAATAGAAAACGGAACAAGTTGTTTTTCTCTAATATCCACCATGCTAATAGAAAGGGTATTTCTTAAGCAAAGATACAAATATCAACTCCGCCTTACGAATTGTTTCCTAAAAATATTTCTCTCTCCCACTTTAGAATGCCAGTATCTGGGGTCTGCTGTTATTTCTTCCTAGTTGTGTGTAGCTGGTCACATCTTCCTTGCATTTGGACATTTCTCAGTGCATATATTCATTTGTAATATAAAGTTAAAGTTTGGAGGAAGAAGTTGGCAACTCCTTTCTTCTAACTGTATCTGTGTAATAATGAAGATCCAGGAAGTTTAACAAAGATTAAAACTATCAGCTAGGTACTCCTTGGGGCAAATGCAGCTCACACATACAATTGTGGAAGATAGGCAGTAGGAGCTAGCTATTAGGAATAGAGGCTCTGTTTTGTGATTTCTTTAGTTGAAATTATATGATCTTTAAGAATGGGCAAGCTTGAAAAAAGGGCCTGTATATTCCTGCTGAAATTAATCAATACCTAATTATTTAGAAGCTGTAAATGCTATCTTTGGCTGACTTGTTCACAGAATGTGGTTTCTTCTGTCAATAAAGGCCAACAAATCAGAAATCTAGCATAAAGGAGGTTATTACAGAGGACAAAAGACTCACCCTCATTTTTGTACTTAGCTATTTCATCAATTTAATGGTATTTATGCCACTTTAATAAGAAAAAGAAAGAGCTTGGGCCTTACAAATATAATTGGAAAATAGTCACAAACTGATAATACCTGAAACCATAGAAAACATCACACTTTCAAGAGAACTTCAGAGCTCAGGACGTTAGCAAGGCAACTTTTGAGATAAAGAAATAGAAATATCACCATGTTCACCCCAGAATATTTTCTACATGTCATGCATTGATCCGCTTTGTTTATTTAAGTGTTTATTTTTGAATATGAAAAGGAAGTTTCATTGATTGTAGTGGATGCTGGAAATCTGTTAGATCCAAGGCATAGTCCCTCAGTTGCTGGGAAGTTTGGCTGTTGACAGCTCAGAGCTAAATCCCTTAGACTAAGATACCCATTTTACTCTACTCCGTCCTGTCTGCCGCCCCAGAGCAGCACTTCCAGTGCTGTTCAGTGCTGAGAAATATAGGTTCTCTTTGCCTCTTTGACTCAAGGGACAATTCTGAAGGACCATTCTGGCTCCAGATCTCCCTGTGGAATCACCTGCTGTGGAATCCTTTGTTGTGACTGTATCTAAAATTCACAGGTTAACTCCTCCCTGTGCTCAATCCTGTTATCTTTATTTCCTTACTGGCTTTGATTTTAGGTTACTCACCAATTAATGTTTTACATAAAAATCTCCTTTTCAGTTTGTTTCCATGGCACAAGACCTATGATAGTGATCAAGCAAAATCTATGTACTTAGGTTTTAAATTGTATCATATAAACAAACATTTTAAGTGGTAAAACTACGTGACAAAATAGTACCCTTCCCTATACCTACATTTTTTTAATATATTTTTTTAACATTTAATCATTTTTGAGACAGAGAGAGAACATGAACAGGGGAGGGTCAGAGGAAAAGACAGACAGAATCTGAAACAGGATCCAGGCTCTGAGCTGTCAGCACAGAGCCGGACGCAGGGCTCAAACCCACGGACCGCAAGATCATGACCTGAGCCGAAGTCAGACGCTCAACCGACTGAGCCACCCAGGTGCCCCTATACCTACATTTTCTACCAGTTCCTTCTGTCATGTCTTATACACAGTTTTATACCTTACTGTAGACTCAGAAACTCTACCTTAGATTTAGATTTCCTCATGGCAGTAAGAACTCTTGTAATTAGTTCGTCATCAATATTTTCTGTTTCAAATATCACTGAGTTTGTATTGTTGGCATTACTAGGACTTAATATTTAGAGACTTAGTTAAATTCAATCTACCCTTGGGAAGAATCACCAGTAAATATAGGCTCACTTTTTATCTATCTATCATCTATCTATCTGTCTATCATCTATCTACCTATCAATCATCATCTTTACATATCTGGACATTAAATACTATTTGCATTGGATTGCTTTTATACTAAATCTGTTCATTGTAAACCCATCATTATACAATATCTTTCTTCAAATCTTTCTTTTCGTATATCTATCATAGTATTTTCTGGATTGCATTAGTTTTTATACTTCAAACAAGCAAAATCACATTTATAACACGAGAAGTTATATATAAAGACATATACCTACAAATGAACATCAGTGTATAAATTTACATATCTCAGGTGAAACCAGGCTTTTTAAACTCCTGAATTCCTAAAGGCCACCAGCCCATAACTCACCAGCAAATAATATAATTTTAACATCATTTTTAACTTTTCATCATGGCAAATATAATGAATAAACTAAACAATGTATGAATATAAATATAAAGTGCAATAAACATCTATAAAGAAAATACGTGTGTAATCTATAATGTTAAGCAAGAAATAGAATAATGTCGGAGACTCAGAAACATTTGTTGGTATCCTTGCCTGATGCTGCACCCTTCCCTCTATCCTAGAAGTGACTACTATCTTTACTCTGCTTTATAATTTTACCTCTACAAACATGTAATGATTTAGTACTTTAAAGTACTTTAGTACTTTAGTCATATCTTATATACCCTAAAACTAACATGTTACCTAAGTTAATCTCCTTGAATATCCTGGACTTATTTAACTGTCCACTGGATGTTGGATTTTTTTATGCCCTCATGAACTTAAAACTCAATATACTCCAATATATACTTAGTAAATCCTACCCAGTCCAGACTATTTTGTATTCCATTGATACGTCTTGTCTTTTTATTGAAAGCATCAACTCTCACCCTTCAAATCCTAAAAACTGAAGTTGATCCTTCACATCTCTCTTTCCCTTACCTACTTCTGGATAAGCTAACTCATGTTCTTTTTTCTTTCAAAGTATTTCCATAGTTATGTATGTATGTATGTATGTATGTATGTATTTATTTCTAGCACTGCCTGGTAAAGCCCTTCCCTATATGTCTTCTGGGATGTTGCAGTAGCTATCTACTTCCTCCCTCTGCTCTAGGCTCAGGACTTTGGTCCCTGGCCTATCCTCCAAACTAGTTTTACAAACCACAAGTCTAGTTGTAGGTTTTCTCTTTTTATGTTTCTATTGTTTCCCTTTCATCTACGAGACAAAGTTCCAGACTTTCATATGTCATGCAGATAAATTCACAGGCCGGCCCCATCCAGTCTCTCCCTCCTAATCGGCCATTTCCTCTCCCTCACGTTATACTACAACAATTACAACAGTATAATATTTCCCTGGGCAAACCATTGTGTTAGCGGACAATACTTACTCTTTCTCTTCACTAGCTCATATTTCCTTCTCATAGACAATTACATTTTTAGAAAAAAAAATCAGACATTTACCAGGAAAAAATTATCTCATCCTGGCACAGCCTTCATCCTAGAAGAGTCAGTGTTCTCTCCACCCTATCTCTATACCTTGGATACATACTTCTATTTTATCACAAGGTCACAACATGTTGCAATACATTCCAGGGATACGTTTGTCATTTTGACCAGTTGTGAACTTGAAATTAAGATAAAATGTGATGTATATCTCTATATTCTCAGAAGTAAAGATAGTTCCTGTTGCACAGATTATTACTCAACAAGTGTTCAGTTGCATTTTTTTCTTTAAACTCTTTTTTTTGTGTGTCATATTAATTCCTATTTCTTGTGACAGCATGTGAGTATTTTGCTGAGCTTAATTTCTGGATGTTCATTGTTTGCTTAAAAAACTTGCTACTGATTCAAGGGACACTTGCAAGTTTACAAGTTCCCAGGTCTATCAGCGTAACCAACCACTGAATAGCCAAAGTCAAATCCCATGTTCTACATGACTAAAGGGGTTTACGCCTATATTTATGAATACATCTGATTTTCATATTGTTTATTACACTATAAATCATTATGGAAACAACAGTCCATTTTATCTGCTTTAAAATGTGCCTAGGGCCTATTAACCAGTGACTTCATCCAAGAAGTAAATATATATAGTATATGCAGGTCATTAACATTTGCAAAATTGAGATGACAAAGTCATATTTCCTCTGAACTTTCATCATTTTTGTCTAGTTTATTTTCTGAAATGACTCTTTGAAATGAGCTACTATAAATAAAAAGTTTGGGAAACTAAGTTCTTTGTATCCAATTGCTACTGTTTTTCTATCTTAATGAGAAAGAACAAACCTTATTTTTCCACATGCTGAAGAAAGAGAAATGAGTGTTTGTTTGTATTTCGGGACTAAATTACTTTTGCACAGAAATCTTTCTTCTAGATAAATACTTTTTTTCTGATTTATAACCTACCATGTATACTGCTGCTGTTTCTTAATTCTTTTTATTAAATTTGATTTTATACAACTGCTATTTTATTGTGAAAATTATAATCAAGCCTTGCTAATTTGTAAATTGTTTTGACTAGGTTGGTGTGATTATGAAAATAATAAAACTCATAGAAACAGAAGAAAATAGCCTCTCAAAGTCTTTCCTTGGTGTTCTTTTCTCCCTATTAGATGCATTGTTAAGATTTTGTGGAAGTAGCTATTCTAGTGTTGGGTTGCTGCTGCAGAACTGGCAAATACCTGGGAATTGCGTATTCAACAGTGTTAAAAGATTGCAACTTGTAGCTCGAGAATGGTATATATTTAATGATACTTGGGTGATAAGGGGAAGAGATATAGAGCATTCATTTTGTGAATTCATATTCACTAAGGGAAAACTTTAGACAAATGTGAAAGACAAAGAGCCATGCCTTTGTTCGAGTTTAAACAGTGCCTGAAGGTTATAGAAGCTGGCATTGTGAGAAAACATAGTAACCTTTATTTCACTTTTGTGTGTTTTATATTTTTATATAGCACTTTGTATATTTTAGATTGTAGTGTCAGGATATATGCAGCTGTTCTCTCCATGGTAATTACGTATTCTTTCCTTCCTTCCTGCCTTCCTTCCTTCTGTCCTTCCTTCCTTCCTTCCTTCTCTCCTTCCTTCCTTCCTTCCTTCCTTCTTTCCTTCTCTCCTTCCTTCCTTCCTTCCTTTCTTCTTTTCTTCTCTCCTTCCTTCCTTCCTTCCTTCTGTCCTTCCTTCCTTCTGTCCTTCCTTCCTTCCTTCTTTCCTTCTCTCCTTCCTTCCTTCCTTCTTTCCTTCCTTCCTTCCTTCCTTCCTTCCTTCCTTCTGTTCTTCCTTCCTTCCTTCCTTCCTTCTTTCCTTCCTTCTGTCCTTCCTTCTTTCCTTCTCTCCTTCCTTTCTTCCTTCCTCCCCTCCACTTTGTTCCATCCCTCCCTCTGACTTGTCTTTATTTATATTATTTTCCTCCAAATTAGAGCTAAATACTTGTAAACTTGGACGTTGGTTAATAGATGCTTATGGCTTGATATATGATCAAATATAAAAAAAAATGATGCTTAACAAATATGTAGATAACTAGCATGCTCTTCTTTTAACTGTACTTCAATGAGCATAGGACATCTAATACATTATTTATTGTGACATACTTTATGAATAAAGTCAAACTGTAAGATAAGCTTTACAACATGGTCAGATTAATCTTCCAAATGCACAATCCAACTCATATCCTGTCAGTGCAAATAAATGTTCATCGGTGTTCTACCCGCTATGAACGGTGTACTACTCCATCTGACATTCAAAGCTTTGAAACAATGGATTGACACTTTCCAGCCTTATTCTCTCCCATTTACTATTCCTTTCTCCAGGCTTCAAATAGAGCACACACTTCCAGATAAGCCTATATATTTTTTAATTGTGGCAAAAGAGACATAACTTAAAATTTACCATTTTAACTATGGTTAAGTGTACAATCCAGTGGCACTAAGTACATTCACAATGTTGTATAATCATCATGACTATCCATTTCTGGAAATTTTCATCATCCGAATGGAAACTCCTTACTTTTTCTTTTGTTTCTAAAGACCTACTTTTTTTCTTTAATGTTTTATTTGAGAGAGAGAGAGACAGAGACAGAGAGAGAGACAGAGAGAGAGACAGAGAGAGAAGGAGACACAGAATCCGAAGCAGGCTCCAGGCTCTGAGCTGTCAGCACAGAGCCCAATGTGGGGCTCATACCCACAGCTGTGCAATCATGACATGAGCTGAAGTTGCAAGTTTAACCAAGTGAGCCACCCAGGTTCCCCGGGGGAAACTCCTTACTTATTAAACAACAACTCCCATATGCCTCGCCCCACTCAGCCTCTGGCAACTACCATTCTACTCTCTGTCTCTATGAATTTGACCACTCTAGGTACCTTATATAAACAGAATCATATAAGATTTGTCCTTTTAAGTGTGGCTGATTTCACTTAGCATGGTATCTTCAGGGTCGATCATGATCTAACATGTGTCAGAAATGTTTTGTTTTTGTTTTTTCCCCCTTTTAACTCTGGATAATATCCCAGTGTGTGTGTGTGTGTGTGTGTGTGTGTGTGTGTGTGTGTGTATCTGTCTATGTTGTTGTTATTTAACCATTCATCTGTTGATGGACATTTGAGTTGTTTCCACCTTTCCCCAAGAGTTGCATCCAAGATTCTTTTCCATACCTCAGATGGTCTACTGAAGGCCTCCACCTGGAATCTCTTGCCCAGGAGTCTGGATTTATAACCTTCTTATAGTATTTATAAGCAGTCCTCATCAGATTTCCCATCTGCATTAGAATTTGTGAGCTAGAGGTGAGCAAGTCTGTCCTGCAGGTTTTCTTCAGAATATCTAGAACGAATATATACAATAATTTACAAATAGTCTTTTCTCTTGCCTTCTATTGGAGGGTGGAAACTGGGGACCCTAGGCTGCCTCCATTCAGGACCAAAAACAACATTGACACTGCAGTGAGGTGGGAGGGCAAAGATAAATAAAATGCCACAAATATTTTCTACTACTTTGAATAGATAGATAGATAGATAGATAGATAGATGCATTTTTTTCCTTGATTAGGTGTTCTCTTACTGCTATAATCTTTCCTTTTCTCCAAAACTTCAACAAAGTCGATTCAGACAGGCTCTGGTGGTTTTCTCTAATGTTTCTTGTTTCTTCCAGTCAGCAAACAAGATCCAATTTGCTCTGTGTTTCATATTTTTCCATCATTCTAATTTATCTGGAAACTACTTTCTTATTTTACAGACTCTCCAAAGTCTCACATAAATATCAGGCCATTTCTTCCTGAACATGTAACATGTTCTCTTTCCACTGACTTTTTTTACTCAATTCCTTCAATTGGAAGTGACACTTAGTGATACTTAGCCTCCTGGAATAATGTTTTTCAAGCTTGAATTAGGTATTTTTAAATAAAAGTAAATCCTCGAAGATTCTCAGCTTGCATGTTTATACGTTAATCTCATATTTTCATTTTAAATAGACTTAATATGTATAAACATAAAGTATGTTTCTTTAGTAGAATACCTAATAAATAGTAGAATATTTAGTAGAATATAATTATTATACCTGAAACATGAATAAAACAGAAAAGAGCCATAAAAATTACTGTGGTTCAGATTAAAGTTACTGCTGTATTATGAATAGGATTGTTTTGCTTGAAAGCTTGGGTTTAATAAGAGAAAGAAATATTTGTATTTTCATTGATCTACAGGTTCAATCTATTTCCTATCAAAATTCCAGCTGTTTTTTTTTTTGGTAGGAATTGGCAAATAAATTCTAAAATTCATATGGAAATGAAAGGGACCCAGAGTATCTAAATATCTCAAAAAAGAAGAATAAACTGGAAGTACTCAGCCTCTCCTGTTTCAAAACTTACTGCAGAACTAAAATAATAAATATTGTACTGTAGTGGCATTCAAATTCCAGAAATACAGCCCTATATCTGTGATTGATTGATTGATTGATTGATATTTCAGAGAGAGAGAGAGAGCATGTGAGCAGGGGCAGGGGTCAGAGGGAGAGAGAGAGAATCTTAAGCAGGCTCCACACTCAGTGCAGAGCCCGATATGGGGCTTGATCCCATGATCCTGGGATTGTGACCTGAGCTGAAATCAAGCATCAGACGCTCAACTGACTGAGCCATCCAGGCACCCCATAATTTATTTTTTATAAGATTGCTAAGGAAATTTGATGGGACAGCAGCAAACATTTCAACAAGCGATGCTAGGACCACCAGATATCTGCATGAAAACAAATGAAGGTGGGATTCTCTCTGATACCACCTATAAACATGTTCTCCAAATGGATTATAAGCATAAATTTAAGAGGTAAAACTGAATCTTAGAAAAATTGTGGGAGTAAATTTTTGTGGCCTCAGGTGAGGCAATGTGTTCTTGGATATGAGAGTGCAGCAATGGCAATAACACGAAGGAAGGAAGGAAGGAAGGAAGGAAGGAAGGAAAGAAGGGAGAGAGAGAGAGAAAGAAGAAAGAGGACACATCAAAATGAAAGACTTCTATGCTGCAAATTATACCATTAAGAGAGTGAAAAGACAATCAACAAAACTATTTGCAGATCATAAATAGGATAAAAATATCCAGAACACAGCAAAAACTCTTGAAATTCAATAATAAAAAGACAAATAACCCATCTAAAATTTTTGAATAGACACTTCTATGAAGTAGTTAAACCAATGACCTGTAAGAGTAAGAAAATATGTTCAACATCATTATTCAAAAGGAAGTGTACATGAAAGTCACAGTGAAATACTTCTTCACATGAATTGCTTTAGTAAAAACGAAAAAAAAAAAATAGAGAATAACAACCGTTGATGAGAATGTGGTGAAATTAGAACGGCCAATGTTAATGGGACTGTAAAATGGTGCAGCTCTTTTGGAAAACAGAGTGGCACTTCCTAAAATTGCGAAACTTCACGTTACCATATGACTCAGTAATTTCACACACACACACACACACACACACACACACACACACACACACACCAAAACCCACAATGTTGGTTAAGGCCAGCTGCTTTATGCAGGATGGCTAAAGAGATTTTTAAGGAGTTAATGTTGAGCTAATGACAGAATAAGGTGAGAAAAGTCAGCCCCTCGGGTTCTGAGGCTAGAATGTTGCAGACGAAGTTTAGTAAAATTGTATAACTCATGATTGTATGGCTTCTGAAAGTTATTTATTTGAGAAGCAGATGTATAGTACTGTGCTAATATGGAATAATTTAGTCCATATAGCAAACCAATAAGTAAATACTATTCATCCAAACCAATGGATATGATCTATTATTTCCCATTTTCCTATATTCATTTGAGGATACTGTAGTACACGGGGGTTAATTAACTTTTCCCAAATTACATAGTTTTCACGTTAATTATTCCCAAAATACATCAGAGCAAAAGGGAGTATGCTGCTGCAGTGGAACTGAACACTGCCATCCTTTGAAAATTTACCAACCGCCTAAGTAAATAAGATAGAAAGAAAAGAGGGGTCTCAGCACTTCTAACACCTCCAACTATGACATTTTAAAGGGATATTATTAATATGTATAAGGTAGCAAACTTTTGCAAGCCTTGTATTTACCAGCACATTACCATAGCAATGTGCTGATTTTGCAAAAATGTCTAATAAAAACAATATAGGAGTATTTAAAGAGTGAATTACGAAGCACTTGTATAATAACATCCCTTCAAAGAAACAAGTCCCACTGCATATGCCACCAGATGCCTTAAGCATGAACTCTGCTACAAAAGACATTTACTCTCAAGAGTCAGGTGGAAAACATTACCCTTTCATTTTCCAGGTTGCTATAAAGGTAACCAGTCCTTGAAAATGAATCAGGGAGCAGAATATTTACAAGAGGTGGAAATGCAGAAAAGGACCATTCCAGTTTCCAAAGAACAAGTTTATTTCCTTGAAAAAGTTGCAAGTACACATGATATTTTAAATGCAAATTATAATCTTGTAAATGGCGATATCATCATCTAGTATTATTTTTCTGACAGCTCACCCCATATAAATAAAGGGTATGAAAAGGTTAGTAAAGATCAAGGATTAAAGGTTGAAAAGTAATTGAGTTTACTTGGAATAATGGGAGATTTAACAAAAATTCAGTGACAGAAAAGGGACAAGGGGGAATGAAAATTTGCTGTCCATAAAAAAAAGTGGTGAAATATTTGAAAAGTTTTGTCTTAACAAATAGAAGAATATCGAAACTGGAAGATATGGTTACTATAAACATCAGAGCAATGATAAAGGTTTATTTTTATATGATATATTACTTTTAAATCCAATAAGATAAAACAAAATAAAATTAGATTAAGTTAAATATTCTGTAAAGAAGTGTGGCATTGGAAATATTTCAAGAACATTTTAGATATTAGTGACTAAATGGATACAAAAATATGAATGAGACTTAAGTTCAGTTTGTAAAACAAAATAAATAAATCTATTGCATGCATACATACCCTATATAATAAAAGCTGAAGTACTAGAATATAGAAAAATTAAGTACAAGAAACACGTATTTGCCATTTGAGAATAAGGTATCATTTTGTTTTAGTTTCAGAAAACAAGTTGGTTTTATAAAGGAAGATAAGTAAAATGATTTAACGAACTCTCCTCAAAAAGTTTAGACATGTGCCCCTATTTAATTTACATTTTAAATAAGATAAAATATCCTGATATTTACAAATATATATATAAATCAAGAATGATTTCAAATTAGGTTTTTAATAATGATATATCAAAGGTACTCCTACATATTTTTGATATAGACTCAATTAAAAGATGATTTTAAATAGAATCCAATACACATGAATACTAATGACAACAGTATTATAAAAATTACTTGATTCTTTATATTTTTTGTATTGAAATAGTAGAGGAAAAACTAAATTTAAGAAAGTAATGAAAAATGCAATGTAACTAATTTTAAAGGAAATGTACAGGCTAATTATTCTATTTTAATTAGACAAAGCAATTTTAGAGAAATTGAAAAGAAGTCATAAAGATAATAAACAATAATGACATTTTTAAAGGAAAACATTTCACTAAAACTTTTTTTTAAAAATCAGGAAATAATACCTATACTAATATCTTACTGCAAAATTCCTCCGTGTTCATTTTGCTCTTCTTTTTCTATTTTCTTAAAGTAGGAGATTGCAATTTAGAATTTAGAATTTGAGATCTTTATTCTTAATATAATCATTTAATGCTACACATTGTTAAAAGCTTTTATAACTTAAAATTATAAAAGCACTGTTTTCATTATGCAAATCTCATTTTTTCTCACCTCATTTTCAAAAATCCTATTTAATATCTCATTTCTTATTTTTGTACATGTAATTTCTTTTACAAAGATAAGTCTAAATTCGTTTTTCCTTTAAATATGGTTTCTTCTTACATGAAAGGTAACATACTATAGATTCTCTATTGCCCCTATATCTCACCCCTCTTTTTGTTCATTAGCATATCCTATTAATAACTCTATGTCAGTTAATAGAGGTATCATTGTCTTTTACACTTCACAGCATAGTATTTTGTGAATATTTCATAGTTAATTACTTTTCCATGCACGGACATTTAGCATGTTTCCAATATTTTGCAATTATGTTTCCAACATTTTGCAAGTGTGAACAATACTGTAACACTGCTTAATTTCTGTTTATAATATTGTTTATTGTTGGAGGTGTATGGTCAGGGTAGATTCCTGTTGTAGACTCTGGGTCTGGAGTTCTCTCTTGTCCAGCAACAGAGTGGACGCAAGATTGAAATGCAAGAGAGGCTAATGTCCGGGAGGAGACAAGAGCGCTTGAGTAAGGGTCTTTGCTCTGTTTTTATTAGGATTTACAAGCCTAATGGACATGCACAAAAAGACAATGAAACTGTGAACATTAACTCGTGTGTGAGGGAAAGGGGGTTTCAAAGATATGAGGTGTTAGGAGTCTGGGTCAACACAAAACAAAATCCTGGCACTGGGCAGATGGATGTTTACAGTGGACATGAGGCACCATGTCTGTTTATCTTAGATGGCCTAGGGGATAAGACAGATAGAGCATGCTACCTGAGGGTCAACAAGGCACCTTACTTTTGCTAATAACCTGCCCTGCTGTGATCTATAGCCCTGTTTACCTGTTTACCTATACTGGTCCTTCCCGCCTGTGAAAACAGTTTTCTGCTATTGTCCTAAATTGGAGGGTAGTTCCGCCCTGAATACCTAATCTTGTTTACCTAATCTTGTATGCTTTCATCCTGAAGCTTCCTATTCCTATATGCCTTTTTCACCCCTGGGTGCAAACTCAGGGAATTCCTAAGCTGATTCCCCACCAATTCCTATAAATGGGATTTCTGGGTCAAAGGAAAGCTCATAGGAAGTTTGTTTAGTATCGCCAAATTCTCCTCCAAATGGTTTACCACCTTGTATTTCTACCAGTGATGTATGAAAGTTATTTTTTTCCTAGTTGCATGAATTTCTCTAGTACAATGTTAAACAGTACCAGAGATAGTAGTCAGCCTTTCTTGCTTTTAGTGAAAATGTCTGATGTTTTGTATGCATGTGCAACATGGACTAGCACTAAAGCATCCCTCAAATATTTTTATCTTTGAACTTTAAAAGTTATGAATGTTTGTTAAAATACTATTGGAAATATTTTAGCATCTATGGCAATAAGTATATTTTTTTCTTAGATCTATTAATATGTTACATGAAATTAATGAAATTCCCAATGTTAAATCAACCTTAAATACTGTCCTTGGATTTAATCCCACTTGGTTATTCTGAATTATTTAATGTGATGGATTTTTGTGATATTCCACTTAATATCTTTGCATAAATATTTATTCTCCATCTTGGTTTATAATTTTCATCTTTTTAATTTTTTTTTAACATTTATTCATTTTTTGAGAGACAGAGAGAGACAGAGCATGAGCGGGGGAGGGGCAGAGAGAGAGGGAAACAGAATCCGAAGCAGGCTCCAGGCTCTGAGTTGTCAGCACAGAACCAGACATGGGGCTCAAACTCGCAAACCATGAGATCATGACCTGAGCTGAAGTTGGACGCTCAACCGACTGAGCCACCAAGGTGCCCTTATAATTTTCTTTTTTTGTATTACCTTTGTTAGATATAAGGGTAAACATTGTCCTTGTTTTTATAACAAAATAAGGATGTTTTTACATTTAAAAATATTTTAGAACAATTTGTGGAGTATTAGTGCTATACGCCCTTGCAAGTTTGTTGAATTTCCCAATATAATCATCTTTACCTGGTGCTTTTTTGTGTGATAAACTTAATTTTTATCCCATTATTGCACCATATGAAGATGCTTGCAATTGCTTAACTTTTTTTAATGTTAATTTATTTATTTAGTTTTGTGAGAGAGAGACACAGATTATGAGCTGGGGAGGGGCAGAGAGAAGGAATCCCAAGCCAACCCTGCACTGTCCGCACAGAGCCTGAAGTGAGGCTCCATCTCACGAACCTTGAGATCATGACCTGAACCAAAATCAAGACTCGGACACTCAACCCACTGAGCCACGCAAGTACCCTGCAGTTGCTTAACTTTGAATTTCCTCCTATGTTTCCTTGCCTTGCCACAAGCTGCTCCATTTACCTGAAATGATGCTCTTGGCTTGACTAATGCTTGCTTGTTACCTGATACTTCACACCAATATTTCTTGCTTTGTAAGTATCCTCTGAGGGTCCCTTTTCTTCCTCTGAGCTGATCCTCCTCTTTATGCTCTGTTAGCATGTTAGATTACTTCCATATTATTATCCTAATGTATTTAAGCTTTTGCTATCTTTCACCCTTTTTGAATAGATTGTTAGCTCTATAATTTATTATGTCTTGTTTTTGTTTTCTTACAGCTAATGTAGTGCCTGGTATAAAGTTGGTTCTAAGGAGCTGTTATTTGACTAAGACTGACCCAAATATTTTTAGAAAACAATTTCTAAATATGTATGCCTATACAAATATGTATATAACAAGCAATACAGATTTATAAAATGATCATTTAGGCATATTCTATATTCTATCCAAATAAAGTGTGTGTTTGTGTTTACCAATAAATGGAAAAAATCAAGTTTACCTATTTGGTTAAATTTCAGTCAAACTTATAGGGTCTTTGAGGATCTTTATTGCTTTCGGAGCACAAATGAAGTTTACTTGATGGAGAAGTACCCTAAGTATGTGGTTATAACTGCTACGGTGGAGAAAAATCCCATGTGTATTGAAGCGCCTTACAGAAAAAATAAATAAAATTTTGAATGAGTACAAAATCAAAAGTTACATATATGGCAATTTGATATTATAAGCACAGATTTGTATAAGAGCTGTTACTAATGGGCCATACCATGTAATGGCCATAGGGATTCGTAGCAAGCATTTCTTTTTAAGTAATTTTAATGATTCTTGAGGCAGGCTGAACAGACCCACCAAAGATGTCCATGTCTAGATTTGAATCCTCAGAATCTGTGAGAATGTTATCTTAAGTGGCAAAAGGACCTTGCAGATAAGATTCAGTGAAGGAATTGAGATATGGCAATTATATCAGGTAGGCTTGATGAAATTACAGGGGTCCTTTACAAAGGGAAGCAGGAGGTCAGAGAGTAGAAAAAAATGCTATCTTGTTGGTTTTCAAGGTTCAGGGGGGTGCCTGTGTGGCTCAGTCAGTTAAGCATCCGACTCTTGGTTTTGGATCAGGCCATGCTCTTAGGGTTCATGAGTTCGAGCCCTGCATCCAGCTCTGCGCTGATGATATGGCGCCTGCTTGGGATTCTCTTTCTCCCTCTCTCTCTCTGCCCCTCCCACTCTCTCTCTCTCTCAAAATAAATAAATAAACTTAAAAAAAAAGATTGAGAAAGGGGCATGAGCAAAGGAATGTAGGTGATCCCTGGATTCTGAAAAAGGCAAGGAAAAAAAAAAAAAATCTAAAGTCTCCAGAAGGAATATATGCCTGTCGAACACATGTTGACTTCTGACTTTCAAAACTCTATCGTAATAAATTTTTGCTGTTTTAAGTCATTAAATTTGGTAATTTGTTATAACAATAGTAGGAAATTAATGCAATTCTCCTGAGTAGAGACCATCTAGTTTATCAATACATTTCCATTCATCTTTAAAAACTTTGCTCTGTAGTTAGGAGAACCAAAGACTTGGTTTACAGAGTGAGTGAATGTATGCTACAAATAAAAGGTTAGAATTATTTTTTATGTTAACCAGAACCATAAGAAGTACTCACCTGGGATTTTATTTAACCAATAAAGATTATGAAAATGATAGCTTCTATCATTTCCTGAATCACATCTTAAAATCCTTCATATGTTCATCTTGTTTTTTTTAATGTCATGTTCACAACGATAATCTATATTTTTTAACATCCAGACTCTTACAACTTCGGTTTTTATATTTTTGATCTTCAAATAATTCCCAAAAGGCTAACTTACATAGTAGAACAGCACGGTTCACAAAACATAGCTCTTTAGCAATATTTCTTTAATAAAGTTGATTTTGATATTTTTCTGAATCTTAAAGAATCCTAAATAACTGTCAAAACCTAATAGTTATGTAATTTTTTTTTATTTTTTTAATATATGAAATTTATTGTCAAATTGGTTTCCATACAACACCCAGTGCTCATCCCAAAAGATGCCCTCTTCAGTGCCCATCACCTACCCTCCCCTCCCTCCCACCCCCCATCAACCTTCAGTTTGTTCTCAGTAATAGTTATTACTGTATATAAAACTTATATACACAGTTTACAATAAAAGAATGGAATTAAATTAACAAATTAGATTTCTAGGAGCCATGGGATGAAGTTTAGATGGAATCATAGCCGTGCTGCTTCTAAGGTTAATTCAAAACTGTGATAACACTTATATATCTAGGTATCACGGATACAAATATTTTCTTCCTCCCTTCCTTTGACAAAACTTCAAAGCAATAGCAGAAACCACTTTAAAGAATCCTAGCAGCACAATTAGCACTTTCAAATTTTCTTCTAATTAATCACTGGGGACATGACTAATTTGGATTTAACTCCTAATTCAAAAAGTTTTCTTTAAGCTTTGGAACAAGTTTAATTTTTCAATAGTCACTTAGATGCACATAGTTCAATACTACTGAAGTTATCTTTGAAAAGTTGAATTCGTATGGGTATTTTACCAGGTAAAAATTCAACACCTATTAGAGTTGTGGTTCCATCAATATCCACTTTCTCCGGAGTCATTTTAAAACTTAGAGTTATAATTAATATTAATCACACGTTTTTTAAGGATATAAAAGTACATATCAATTGATACTTGATTATTTTTCTTTCAGAAATATTTTGGGAAATGTCTAAAATGAGGCTATATTTGTGAAAGAGTGCCATTTAAAACATGCTAAAGCACTTGTGTTAATTTATTTAAAAAGTAAAAAAAAAAAAACAATAGAAACATATCCTGAAAATATAATCTGTATCATTACAAAATATGATTTAATATATACTTTTCATCATTACACATAGTTGAGTATAATTAGACCAACGTACTTTTGTAGCGCAGGACTTCTTAAAAATTATTATTAAAATAGAGTTGATGTACAATATTGCATTAGATTCAGATGTGCAACATAATGATTCAAGAATTCTGGGGATGCCTGGGTGGCTCAGTTAGTTGAGCAACTGACTTTGGCTCAGGTCATGATCTCACAGTTCGTGGGTTCGAGCCCCGTGTTGGACTCCGTGCTGGCAGCTCTGAGCCTGGAACCTGCTTCAGATTCTGTGTCTCCCTCTCTCTGCCCCTCCCCTGCTCTCGCTCTGTCTCTCTCTGTCTCTCAAAAATAAATAAACATTTAAAAAATTAAAAAAAAATTCTGTATATTACTCAGTGCTCACCGCAATAAGTGTAGTCATACTTTATGTAAACATACCTTATTGTATTCTCGTAACCATATAATACCATTGACTATACTGCCTATGCCGTACTTTTCATTTCTGTGGCTTATTTATTTTATAACTGGAAGTTTGTAGCTCTTAATTTCCTTTACATACTTTACCCATGTCCCATCCCTCCCCCGCATCTTCCTTCTGGCAACCACCATTTTGTCCTATTTAAAAGGATATTTATTTGTTCATCCATTTTGTGTTTTTTATTTTATTTATTTATTTTTTAGGTTCTGTACTTAAGTGAAATCATATGGCATTTGGCTTTCTCTGTCTGACTTATTTCACTTAGCATAATACCCTCTAGATCCATCCTTGTTGTCACAAATGGCAAGTCTCATCCTTTTTCATGGCTGAGTATTATTTTCCTGTAAATATACACTACTTTATTCATTCCTTCCTCTATTTCTGGACACTTATGTTGCTTCCGTATTTTGGGTATTGTAAATAATGCTGTAATAAACATAGGGGTACATATATTTTTTCACATTAGTGTTTTTGTTTACTTTGGATAAATAACCTAATAGTAGAATTACTGGACCATATGGTAACTGTATTGTCAACTTTTTGAGGAACCTCCATACTGGTTTCCACAGTGGTTATACCTATTTACATTCCTACCAATAATGCACCAGGGTTTACTTTTCTCCACATCCTTGCCAATACTTGTTATTTCTTGTCTTTTTGATTCTGACCATTCTGACAGGTGTGAGGTGATATCTCATTGTGGTTTTGATTTGCATTTCTCTGATGATGAGTGATTTTTGAGCATCTTTTCATGTGTCTATTGGCCATCTGTATGTCTTCCTTGGAAAAATATCTATTCAGGACCTCTGCCCATTTTTTCATCAGATTATTTGTGTTGTTATTTTTAAGTGTTAGGGTGTATGAGTTCATTATATATTTTGGAAAATTACCCCTTATTGTATATATCATTTGAAAATATCTTCTCCCATTCAGTAGAATCTTTTCATTTTGTTGATGGTTTCCTTCATTGTGCAAAAGCTTTTCATTTTAATGTCATCCAAATAACTTGTTTTTGCTTTTGTTTCTCTAACCTTTGAAGGCATATCTAGAAAAATGTTGCTAAACCTGATGTCCATGAGATTACTGCCTATGTTTTTCTTTTAGGAGGTTTGTGGTTTCAGGTCTCACATTTAAATTTTTAATTCATTTTTAGTTTGGTTTTGTGTATGGTATAAGAAAGTAGTCCAGTTTGATTCTTTTGCATTAGCTGTCCAGTTTTCCCAGCACCATTTATTGACAAGACTGACTTTTCTCCATTGCATATCCTTGCCTCTTTTGTTATAGATTAACTGATAACATAAGTGTGGGTATATTTCTGGGATCTCCATCTGTTCCGTTGATCTATGTGTATTTTTATTCCACTATAATACGGCTGGGATTGTGATACCCCGGCTTTGTTCTTTTTCAAGATTGCTTTGGCTATTTCAGGCCTTTTGTGGTTCCATATAAATTTTAAGATTATTTGTTCTAGTTCTGTGCAAATTGCTACTGGTATTTTGATAGGGATTGCATTGAATCCGTAGATTCCTTTGGGTAGTATAGACATTTTAACAATATTAATGTCTCCAGTCCATAGCATGGATCTGTTTCCATTTGTTTATGTCATCTCAATTTCTTTTGTCGATGTCTTACAGTTTTCAAAGTATAGGTTTTTCACCTCCTTGGTTAAATTTATTCCTAGGTATTTTCTCTTAGGATTGTTTTCTTAATTTCTTTTTGTACTATTTCATTATTAGTGTATACAAATGCAACAGATTTCTGTATTTTAAATTTACGTCATGCAAATACCCTAAATCCATTTATTCGTCTAAAAAGAAATTAAAGGTATTCAAATTGGTAAATAATAAGTAAAACTGTCACTATTTGCAGATAGCATGACAACATGTGTAGAAAACCCTAAAGGTTCCACCAATAACACTGAGAACTAATAAATGCATATAAGGATTTTTAATCTATGATTTAAATAAGTTTATATAAGCAATTAGGAGATTGACCCTTTATATAAAGAAATTTTATGTCTTTGAACAATCTAAGGGCATCGACTGATCATGTTTAGATTTTTATTTCAATAGTGTCCTTTCAAGTATATACACTAAGTCTTAGGATTTAAGAACTAGGAGTAAGTAGAAACAGATATAAGTTTGCAGCAACAAGATTTCTATGACTGGAGAACAGATCATGAATCCACACTCACAACAAAATCTTATGGAGCATCTACTATGTGATAAGCAAGTCTTCTAAAGTTTGGAAAACAATAGTAAGAAAGTCATGTAGATCCTTTGTGGACCTTATATTTTAGGAATTAGCAAGAGGAATCTGTCAGTGATGTTTGGAGAGAACTGCTGACCTCTCGATGTGTTATTTGTTTTGTCTGTTATTTCTTTTTTTTTTTCTTGGAACAGGGCATATTTGGACAAATCTTGCTCAGACTGCACATAGTCCATGGATTATATAAAGCTGTAGAATTAATAGCATTCATTTATATTTCAAAGTAAGTTGTAAGGTAATTTGTAGAAAACAAAACCGCAGAAAAAATCACCTGTATAAAGTACTTCAAAAATAGCACAGTAAAGCAATGTAATTACTGTAAATTAAAACAATAACAGCTATAGTACTTAAACATACCTGTAAATGTAAATACCAAGGAGAAAACTGTTATTTGTGTTTGGAAACTGTATTGTTCATTGAACCTTATGTTCCTATACTATTTTATAGAGGTTCAGAAGTAGTCAAAGAAATTAGTACTATTTTGTGTATGAGGAATGGAATGTTTCAAGCTGGTTGATAAAACAATTACTGAACAATAGGCATTTATTTTCTTTCTCATTCAGAGCCCTATGTTATAAGTAAGTAATATTGTAGAGTATAAGAATATGATCTTCAGAATCATTCAGGTCCTTAATTTTGCCACTTATTATTTCTGTTACCTTGAACATAGTATTTATTCTCTCTGGGTGTTGAGGTCTTTATATATGAAATGAAGCTCATTTTACTTATTCTTCAGGATAAAATACAATATATATTACATATGAAAGCATCCATGACTTATGGTATATGATATTTACTCAATAGATATTAACTTATTTTTTTCTTACGTTTAAACCATATTTTTATTAGGAAGATGCACTATTGTAGATAAAGTAAATAGAGTGCCATTATTACAAAATAGCATCAATATTGTAGGAACAAAGGAATATTGTAGGAACAGATAAAGTAAATAGAGTGTTATTATTACAAAATAGCATCGATATTGTAGGAACAAAGGGCAGGCCACCCGAAGATGGGCCACTTTGGTATGAACATAATTTTGAGTTAAAAGCAAGCAAAACCCAGCAGACTCAGGAAAAGCTCTTTACCTCCCCTTCCACTGGCTGCTTGTTCCAGGAAGAGAGCTATTAACAGAGATTCCTCTTTACCTAAGAAAGGTATCTACATAATAGGGCAACCTTTTGTCCACCCAGACCATCCCTTAGCTTCCTGTTAATGGTTTTTCTTCCCTTTATATCCTCAGACCCCTACCCCTCTCCTTAGCTCACATAAGCATTATGTTGCCTCCTTGTGTTTGGAACTGCATGTTTATGAGGATTCCCCATACACATACTAGTAAATTTGATTTTCTCCTGTTAATCTGTCTCATGTCAATTTGATTCTCAGTCCAGCTAGAAGGAAACTGAAGGGCAGAGCAAATTATTCCTCTCCTAAAATTCCTAAAGTGAACTTAAGAGTAATTATTATTATTCTCCCAGGAACACAGTTGCATTTTTAAAAATACTTCAAATGTATATTGACAATAACATAAATTATCTGGAAAAATCCTAATTCAGGTCCAATTTATTCATGAAAAGTCCCTTACCAGTTGTTCTTCTATGGACAATTAGTGAGACAGCACAACTATAAATAAAATACTTGATGAAAACTTGGATCATAATGTGAAGGGATAATCCAGACAATTATGTTTAGTATTTTCTTTTTTTTTTAGTTGTTTTTGATTTTTTTTCTTGCAGTGACTCAATTAAGAAACCTCTGTGCTTGTTGTCTATAAAAAAAGTGACACAGCAGAAATTTGAGTCAAAGGGAGAGTGCATTATGAGCAGAAGTAAACCTGAGATACATGATTTTGAAAAAAGAATTCCTGAGTATTGGGATTGAGATGGAAATAAGAGAACACAATGAAAGGGAAAGGCTTGTAAGGTGTGAAAAGGGGCAACTAACCCCAGTAGGCTCCTGCCACACATGATGAAGGGAGCATTTAGATACTACTAGTCACCACTTTTGCAAAAGCATTGATCTCCCCGGCCTGTGAATTGCATAGGTATCAAGTCAGTGAACGTAAACTATCTATTTTCCTTTTGATGAGCATCATGCTATGCTTTTGCCAGTGTTCCTTGAGTTATTGGCTTTTCTTTCAGCATCCATTTCTTCATGAGCACTGAGCAAACTGCCCATTTAAAAGGGGTGGTACTTGGGCATTTCTTGAGGCTTTGCTCCATCCATATTCAAATTATCCTATGTGGACAAACTTCATTTAGGCCAAACTGCCACTAATACTTTTATTACAGCAAATACTCAGTGCCCAGGAAGAGACAAGCCACATGCACACAAGGAATCAGGAAAAGACTGTTTATTGCACACCGGTGCTGGCCCAGTGGAGTCACCTCCTAAGGCTAAGCCTTGGCATCAGCCTCCTTTTACGGCTGGGATGGTAGGACCAAAGGAAAAGGAGAGGGGACACTTATCAGTAGTGCTATCCTAGCAGTTGGTGGACACAGGAGACAAGCAAGGTTACAGAAGCCAAAAGTATGCAACGGGAGTGTCCAGCCTCAGACATCAGGCTGGCCCCTTTTATCTTGTTTTTACTAGCTTTTCTTCTCACTTTTTTTTTTTAATTTTTTTTTTTAACGTTTATTTATTTTTGAGACAGAGAGAGACAGAGCATGAACAGGGGAGGGGCAGAGAGAGAGGGAGACACAGAATCTGAAACAGGCTCCAGGCTCTGAGCTGTCAGCACAGAGCCTGACGCGGGGCTCGAACTCACGGACTGTGAGATCATGACCTGAGCTGAAGTCGGACGCTTAACCGACCAAGCCACCCAGGCGCCCCTCTTCTCACTTTTAAAGTCTCTGAATGTTGGTAAGTATATAATATAAAAGAGTGGCCTGTGTACCACGTGAAGTGGTGATGGCATGGAAGGATGGCTCATGAACCTGTCCACATGTGGAGATAAATGGAACCAACTAGGCATCACTCTTGCCCCCAACCTGCTATGCCAGAACCGTAATGAAAGACTTCTATTTCAGAGGATAGGGGAGGGAAAATAATATTTCCTCCACCCCTCTAGGCTTTTGGCTGAGACCCCTTGTGGTAAAAGACAGATTAAGAGAAGAAAAACAAAGTTTAATAACATGTATACCTCCTGTATACATGGGGGATACCCAGGAAAACTGAGCAATTCTCTAAAATGGCCCATGTCACCACCTTAAATACCAACTTGAGCTGAAGACAAAAGAAGATGGCAAGGGGGAGAGAAGCCACTTTGGGAGGTTATCAAGCAAGACACAGTAAGTTGGTGTATGGTTGCTGTGCAGATTTAAGTCGGTTTCTTTCTCCATTGATAAGAATTTCTAGAGATTTAGTCACCCTCCTCTTCCTGGTACAGACCAGGAGACACCTTTACAAATGGAGATTTCACTCCTCATAAATGTAAATATCTCTTACAAAAGAGTAACTTGTCAAATGTTTTTAAGCTTCTCTTGTGTGGACTCTTTCTTAAGAATAACAAGCTGAGGATAATCTTTGTGCCAAAGAGGCATGTTTTGGGATGGCCAGTTCTGTTCCTCTTCAAGATTCATATCCAGTATTAATTAAAAGACGATTTTTATGAGATCACTATAGCACCGAACCAATTTGAAGTTGTTTAGAAAAGTCTCTGTGGTATCAGATTCCCTTCTTATGTACTACCATTTCTCAAAAAAAGATGATCACTGCAAAGTGATAGGAGCACTGGAAAAGTTAATAATCTCGATTTTAATTCTAATTAGATGTGTGACATGGGCAAGTGATTCTGTGCATTTATTTCTCCTTCAGCAATATGGAAATTAACCACTTCGGAGTATATTAGTGAGACCAGAATGAGAAATATACACAAGCTTGTTTCTCCGTATTATAAAATATTTAAAATACAAAAGAGTTATTCTAATGCATAGTTTTAATGTTCTTCTTTTTCGTCATCATCAGGATCCTCACCGTTATCATATCAACATGCTGCCTATGAATCCATCATCTACTATCTATGAAATAACTAGAATATTAACATTTGAAGTTCCTTATTGCCACATCTTTCCAAAATTTTGCATTTCATTTTTTTCTTTTTAAAAATTTTGTTTTATCATGTGTCTTCATAAGAATATAAAGCCTTACTTGTTTTAAACTTTTAAAATAATGGATTTTAGTTGTAGTGTTCTATGCTTTGTTTGTTTGTTTGTTTGTTTGTTTGTTTTTACTTGCAGGGCCAAGGGCAGGCTGCCCCAAGATGGGCCCCTTTGGCAGGGACCTTATTTTGAGTTAAAAGTAATCAAAACTCAGCAGATGTAGGAAAAGCTCTCTCCTCAGTCCTCTACTGCCTAGATTTGCATTGGAAAGGAGAACCTATGCCACTGAAGGGAACTATTAACAGAGACTTCCCTTTACCTAACCTTTGTTTTTCAAAACATTCTCTTTCACTTTCCTGCTAATGGCCTTCTCTCCCTCTGTCTTCACAGATCCTACCTGTATTAGCTCTTATAAGGTTCATTTTGCCTTATTATCTTTGGAATTTTCATGTCTGTATGGATTCCTAGCTTTAGAGCTATTAAATTTGATTCTCTCCTGCTAATCTGTCTTATGTCACTTTGATTCTAAATCCTCCTAGGAGGACCTTGAAGGTCAAAGGAAGGTATTCCTCCCCAATACACTTAACATTATAGTCCTGATATCCGGTCATGTATTTGGCATTTAATTTGCTTATTTTCGCTCTGTATGACATTCTATTATATAACATTTCAGTTTCTTTATTGGGATTCTCCAGTTTGTAGCAATTTTGCTTTTCTAGTTTTTGCTACTACAAAAATAAAGCTATATACATTTTATTTTTCATGTTTTTTGAAACGTGTGTGAATGAATATCTGTAAAGTATAAACTAGGGAAAAATTACTCGGTCACAGGATTATCACATGTTCAAATTTATAAGATAATGCCCATTTTCCAAAGTAATTGAACCTAGGGGCACTTGAGTTGCTCAGTCGGTTAAGCGTCCCACTCTTGTTCTCAGCTCAGGTCATGATTTCACAGTTTGTGAGTTCAAGCCCTATGTCATACTTGGCACTGACAGCATGGAGCCTGCTTGGGATTCTCTCTCACCCTCTCTCTCTCTCTGCCCCTCCCCTGCTCTAAATATATACATACATACATACATACATACATAGATAAAACAAAAAAATGATTGTACCTATTTAGATTACCACTATCAATGTTTTGTTGACTATGTAGCTTCTCATCCCACACACATTTGCTATGATCAGACAATGATTTTTGCCAAACAACTATAAAGTAGAATCTCACTGTTTTTAATTTGCATTTTTTATGTTCGAGAATTTTTTTTATATTTAACCATTCATATTTCTGCTTTTGTTGCAATGTTTGCTTATTCTTTGCCCAATTTTTCATGGGTTGTTTTTCTTATTAATTATAACAATTTTTATATGCCCTGGATACTAATTTTTATATTATTGAAAATATCTTCTCTAGTTTGTGGCTTTCCACTTTATGTCTTTATCTTTATATCTTCATGCTAAATATTTCAGTTTTACATCTTATGATGAACAGAAGTTTATGATTTTACTGTGTTGAATTTACCATCATTTTTCAGTGTGCATCTCTTGTGGACTTTTTAAATAAAATTCTTCTTTACACAGATGTTATAAAGACATTTCCCTAATTTTCTTCCAGTTTTTTGAATACATATCTTAAATCATGTTATCATTATATTGTTTGGAATTTTCCCACTGTGTTTATGAGATTAGATTGTCCTGTATTTTCATTTCTTGCACTATCCTTGTTTGCTCAAGCTTCAGTATTAGTCTAGACTTGTAGGATTACTTGGAAAATATTCCTTTTCTTCTGGAAATGTTTGAATAACACTTGAACATTATTTAAATAATGTTTAAATCTGATGTTTGAACTTGACCTTAGTGTGTGCGTGTGTGTGCAAATCTTTATTGAAGTATAACTGATATATGATATACAATTTGGCAAGTTTTGACATACGTATATATCTATGAAATTGCCACCACAGTGAAGATAAGACAAAACTGCCCTCAAGAAGTTTCCTCCTTCTTCTTTGCAATTTATTCCCTTCCCTGCCTTCAGACAACCAGTGTTCTGCTTTCTGTTAAAATAGATCTGTAGAATTTTGCATAAACAGAAAATACAGTAGAATTGTATGCAATCTTTTTTGGTTTGACTTCTTTTAGTTAATATAATTATTTTGAGATGCAGTCATGATATTGAATATACAGTTTATGTGTTCTTGCCGAGTAGTATTCCACTGTGTATATTTACCACAGTTTGTATATCTACTTATCCGTTAAGTGGTAAGGAAGACCTTCCTCTGCCTTTCAAGGCCCTTCTAGCTGGACTTGAATCAAATTGATATGAAACAGATTGATAGGAGAAAATAAAAATATATACAGGGAACCCACACAGACATGAAATTCCAAAGACAAGGAGGCAACATGAAGGTTATATGAGCTAAGAAGAGAGGTAGTGCATGAGGATACAAAAGGGAAGAATACCATTAGCAGGAAGGTGAATGGAGATGTTTTGAAAAACAAAGGTTGCCCTGTTATGAGATAAGTCTCTTAGGTAATGGGGAGTCTCTGTTAATAATTCTGTTCCTGGTATAGGTTCTCCTTTCCACTGAAAATTTAGGCAGTTGAAGACTGGAAAGGGAGATTTTGCCCTATCTGCTAGGTTGTGATTAATTTTAACTCAAAATAATGTTTATGCCAAAGTGGCCCATCATGGGGCAGAGTGCCTTGTGCCTTGCAGTGGCATTTGGACTATCTCCATGTTTTGGCAAATACAAATAAAGATCCTATAAACATTTATATACAAATCTTCGCATAGGATATAGGGTCGCATTTCTTTCAGGTAAAAATGGAATTTCCAGGACATATCTAAGGTCGATATTTAAAGGTGTAAGAAACTGATAAACTATTTTCTGAAGTGGCTGTAGGATTCTATATTTCTACTAGCAATGTATAATCCACTGTAAGGGGCTTTACACTGACCACATGTATTTATATTGTATTTTTAATGCAGTCTCACAATTTTATCCATTTTACTGGGTGAATGATTTAATTCATATTATAGTTGATTTTAAATCTATAACCTTTTGCTATTTTTTAATCATATCAATGTGTGTGTGTGTTTTTTCCCTCTATGGACATTTTTCCTTTGAATTAATTATTTTCTATTATTTCATTTTGTCATCTTTGTTGGCTCATTAGTTACACTTCTCTTGTTATGTTTGAAATGTCACCTAGTGACATTGTAAAATAATCACAATTTTCTTTTAAATAATATCATGCCACTTCCCATTTAATGTAACAAACTTACAACAGTCATTTCCAGTTTTCAATCCCTGCTTCTGTAATTGTTGTCATTATTTTACGTTTACCTGTGTTATAAACTATAATACTTTTTTTAAACAGTTAACTTCTCCTACAAAGCTACTATAAAGAAGAAAAAATATCTCTTATTTAATTTAAAGTTTTTACTTTTTTGTCAGATTTTATTTCTTTCTATAGATACAAATACCCATCCAATATCATCCTTTTCCTACCCGAAGACACCGCCCTTAAAAATAATGGTAAAATATGCGTAGCATAGAGTTTACCATTTTAATCATTTTTATGTGTACAATGCTGTGGCATTAACTACCATCACATTATTGAACAACCAGTACCACCATCCATCTCCAGAATTTTCTCTATGTTTTCAAACTAGGGGCTGTACCCATTAAACATTTCCTCCTCCTTCCTCCTTCCCCTCAGCCCTTAGCAACCATCTTTCTACTTTTTGTCCCTAAGGATTTGACTATCATCTAGGCACCTCATATAAATGGAATAGTACGATATCTATCCTTTTGTGCTTGGCTCATATCATTTTCTGTAACTTTCTGTAATGTCTTCAAGGTTTCATCAGTGTTGTAGCATTGTGCCAGAATTCCTCCTTTTTAAGGCTGAATAATACTGCATTCTTTGCATATATCACATTTTGTTTATCCATTCATCCATCAGTGGACACTTATATTGTTCCCATATTTTGGCTGTTTCAAATAATGTTGCTGTGAGCATAAGCACACAAATATCTCTTCCAGTCAATCCTTTCAATTATTTTTTGTATACTTAGAAGTGGGATCGCTAGATCTGATAATCATATTTTAATTTTTTTAGGAACTGCCATATTGTTTTCTATAGCGCTACACTATATTCCAACCTGCAAGGCACAAGGGTTCTAATTTCTCCACATCTTTGCTAGTACTTATTATTTCCATTTTTTTTAAATTATAGCCATTTTAGTAGTTGTGAAGTGGTATTTTATTGTGTTTATGATCTTCATTTCCCTAATACTTAGTGACACTCAGCATCTTTGCTCATTGACTATTTGTTTCTCTTCTTTTGAAAAATGTCTACTTGCATGCTTTGCTCATTTTATAATTGGGCTATTTTTACTTTTGTACAATTCTAAAAGTTCTTTATAAATTTTGAATATTACCCTCTTATCGGATAAAAATTTGCAAATACTTTCTCCCATTCTGTAAGTTATTTTTCCCTCTCCTGATAATTTCCTTTGATGCAAAACAGCTTTAATTTAAAGGAAATCCAGTTACCTATTTTTGTTGTTGTTCCTTATGATTTTGGTGTCATATTTAAGAAACAGTTGTCAAATCCGAGGTCATAAAACTCCCCTCTTAGGTTTTCTTCAGAGTTTATATTTTTAGTTTTTCCTTTTATGTCTTTGGTCTATTTAGGCCTCATTTTTGTATATAGTGTAAGTAATAGACCAACTTATTTTTTTTTCCCATGTGCATATTCTGTTTTCCAAGAGACCGCCATTTCTCTACTGAATGGCTTTGGCACCTCTGGGGATGAACAATTCACTATAGATGTGTGGGTTTATTTTTAGGCCTTCTATTCTATCTTGTCTACTTTTTGCTAGTATACCACTACTTTAATTGCTGTAGCTATATGGTAGGTTTTAAAAGTTAGAATCAATTTAGACCTCCAACTTTGTTAGTCCTTTTTAATATTATTTTGGCTACTTGGTAGGTATCTTGGTATTTCATAAGAATTTTCAGGTGAGTTTTCCTTTTCTTCAAAAAAAAATGAAATTTTTGATTAAGGATTGCATTGGATCTGTAGATTACTTTGTGTAGTATAGATATCTTAACAATACTGTCTTCCAATCCATGAACATGGGATGTCTTTCCATTTATATTTGTCTTCTCTAATTTCTATTGTGTTGTTTTTTAATTTCCAATATATAAGTTTTGTGCCTTCCTGGTTAAATTTATTATTTAGTAATCTATATTTTTTATTGCTATTGTAAAGAGAATTGTTTCCTTAAATTTCTTTTTGGATTGCCCCTTGCTTTTGAAGAATGGTTTTAACCACAAATATATGTGAATATATAAAATAGTTTTTCTTCATGTGTTGAGGTGATCAATTATTTGTTCCTTGGTCTATTAATGTGATGACTTACCTTGATCAATTTTTGAATTGGGGAACAATCTTTTAAGCATGGCATAAATCCAAATTTTTCATAATATATTATCTTTTTAATGAATCACTGGATTTAATTTGAAAATATTTTTTTAGAAGTTTTATATCTATATTCGTCTGGATTTTTTATCTGCGATGGTCTGTCATTCATATATTACATTTATGAAGTCATAAATTACATGTATGAGGTTATATTGGCCTAATAAAACAGTCAAAATTTCTTATTTTTTTTCTCATCTTGGATAATTTGTATATATTGGCAGTCATTCTTTAATTATACTGTAGAATTCATTTGTGAAAGTATCTGGGCATGAAATAATTTTTTTGTGGGTATGAGAACAAGTAGATTTAAATAATGATTGAAATTCTTTAATGGTGTAGAAATATTTAAAAATTCTATTTGTGTGTCAATGTCATTGTTTTTATTTCCAGAATTTTGCACTTTTAAATAAATTTTCAAATTTGCTATTATAAAATTATTCACAATAACCTCATGACATTTTGATTTCTGCATATCACATAAGGACATTTTTGTATGGTACTTTTAATCAACATATACTGTGACAAAATCAAGGTGACGTTTATATAATAAAAAAAATCTTAATGTTTTCATATGATTTTTGAAAGTGCCTAATTTTATGGCAGTCAGAGTACTTGTCCTGAATGCTGAACATAACAGGATTATAGAGTGGTTATAAAAAAGTTTAGAAGGTTACAAAATATCAATTATAGTATGCCATTTTAATTAGTACAAAATAAGAATATTATTTCATTTGTCAATAAATGTTATTTGAGAACCAATCTAAAGTTCTCAAATATGAGAGTAAAACAGAAAAAATGCAGGAAACAAACTTCACAAATTATTTGTTGAGGTGCATTTAATTTGGTCTTTATTATTAGCATTGTGTTTCCATGATCAGAAAATGTATTACTACTTCTAATAATAAATTATTATGTAAACTCAGAAGTAATTATGTGCTAGTTTTTAAGGAGTTGTTACTTATCTGTATAAAAGTAAAGTAATATAACATAAAATAATTTTCAGTAGTAACAAGTATGAGCTAGGTAATTTGCACAAATACAATAAATTGAATCTTAAAATGAATATAATGTTTAAAACTAAAATCCTAAGTGTCATTATATTCTTATTATTTCTTAGTAGTAATGAAACATTCATTTGGTTCTGAAATAGCATCAATGTTTGTTTGTCAATAAACTTTGCATTTATGCCACTATTTAAAATTTTTTTTAAGTTTATTCATTTTTGATAGAGAGAGCATGTGCCTACAAGCATGGGAGGGGATAGAGGGACAGAAAGAGAGAGAGAGGGAGACACAGAATCTGAAGCAGACTCCAGGCTCTGTGATGTCAGCACAGAGTCAACATAGGGCTTGAACCCACAAACCATGGGATCGTGACCTGAGCTGAAGTCAAATGCTTAACCAACTGAGCCACCCAGGCTCCGAGCCCAAGCCACTTTTTAAAGAAAAAAAAAAATGTACTTTTTCACTTTAGAGTGTGTAAGAAATTTTTGTATAAATACTCTCATACTTGAAATAAGTATAATTTATACTATCTCAGGTGAAGAAAGATAGTACCTTAAATTTTGTCTATGAGGAGGCTGTTTTCAGCCTCCCTAGACAGGTTTATGTAGTCAAGTTAACATTTACTAATTTCCATGTTTTTCTGTGGTCTTTTTTTTGGGGGGGGTGGATGGAAGCACAAGTGTTCTAATAATCTGAACAGATAGTTTAAATAATTCCAGATACACAATAAATTAAAGAGGTTAATGAACAGAAAGAACTTAATTCTCTAATCCTGCTGCCTAAATTGTGTCTGCTTATTCCTTTCTTAGTTCTTGCTAAGAATCCTAATCTGCTAATTAATCTCAGTATTTTTTATACTGATAATTTAGTAATAAATTTTGGGTATCTCCAATGGAAGGGTTATAAAAAAATATAGCTCTCTCTTTTTTAATTGATGCCTGGCATGTTCCTGGTCAAGTTGAAGGTTTCACTGCACATTGTCCCCAAATCAGTATAAAAGAGTGGTCTCCAAAATCTTTCAGGTCATGGCAACTTTAGTGTCCAAGCCTTTTTTCCACAACACTTACAGATAAAAATCAAATAAAAATAAAACAAAATAAAAGCTAACTGTTCCTTTTATTGAGTTGATCCAAACAAGTTAATAGTTTAATTTGATTGGCGCCCAATAGATGTCACTCAGTTTTCCTTAAAATTTTAAGATATCCCACAGTGCTCCTGTTCATTGTGGTGCCCCAGAGAACTTCAGCACACAGTTTGAGAATCTCAGTTTCAAAAGTTATAACCTGAATGGAAATGATAGTACGAGAGGAAGTTCTTTTAACACTATTTATAGGTCTTTTGAGAGAATCGTTTTTTCCCTTTAGGCAGCGACCTCTTTGCCCTATGCCATAACCTTTCATCTACCATTTCGTCTAGTCGGGGCAAAGAAGATAGTTGATAATGTGCATAATAGCTAAGAACATAGTAATGGTGACTTCAGTCATGGCTGTTGTTTAACAACTTATGTTTAGAAGAAAAGTGAAACTACTTTCAAAAGGGCAGTGGTTTTAGTGTAATTAGCAGGGAATAATAAAATGATTTGATAGGGCCACAGAGTCTGGTGTGACTATAAATAATGCTTTAAGTCTGGATGCAGAACATGGCTGTTGCAATCTAGTCTTTATGTAGCTTCCCTGCTGAAGATTTAATTTATTTGGCCTCTTGAGGAACACATTTGGCATTTGTAATATCTTTTGCTTCTAGGTTCTATCTCCAAGGATGACTTGATGAGATTGCACATAAATTTATTTTCAAAGCGAACTATTTTCCTTTTAGGGAACTCTATATTCATCCCACAGAGGTAGAAAGTAATATAATAATCAAATACAGATATTCAGCAAGTGAGGGCCTCATAGATCTTATATATGTGGTCATTTCATATATAATTTTATTAATCACTATTCCTATAAGATAAGAAATTTCAGGAACCTTAACGAGGAAATAAAATATGATGGATTATATCAAATAAAAAATTTAAATATCTTATCTACCACTAAATATCTACATGGCGAATCATTGGAAAATATAAAAAATATAAATTTGGCAAATATACTAAACCAGGTGGAGTTTATTTTCATCTTGATTTCTGTCTGACTCCCAAAGGCAATTTACCTTGATCTCTTTGTGATTTTTATTTCTTGTTAAATATACAGAATTAATTAAGCAGATTCATAGAGCTGAATGATAAAATTGTATTAAGAGATGCATTGGGATTCAATGTGACCTTATCAAGTGAGGTGAGCCATTCATTAATTCAGATGATAGAGCTTATTATAATAATCTTTTACTTATGCTATTGTTGAGCATAACCACTTACTTGTATTTGCATATGCATATTGAGATAGTATCATTTCATCAATTTTTTGTACTAAACTTTAATCCTTGTCAAGAGTAATTCTGAAAGTTTTAGGTTGCAGTTAACTTAACTGTATACTTTTATAGTATCTTCACATATGCTTGAATAATTTATATGCAACTCCAGTAAGCTTCTACAGCAAATCAACTAATAAACCTAGCTATTAATCATATAGATGACTTAGGTAAACGGGTAGCGCAGTGCTTAGTATGTAGAAGGACATTGAAATCTGGTATGTTCCTCCTCTTACTTCATTCTTACTACTGTTATGTCCACAGCTTTTTGTGTAACTGTTCCCCCCACCTCTGCCTCAGTCCTTATAATCTGTTTTCCCCATAACCATCAGAAGAATGTTTTTAAACATAAGCTAGATCATGTTACTCCACACTCAAAACCCTTCAGTGCTTTTCCTCACAGTTACTGAAAGAAAAAAAATAACAATGTAAGAACCTACAAGGCCTTCCATGATCTGGTCCAGTTTCCTTAAAATTTCGTGTGCTTTCCAAGACCAGAGCCTCCCTCTCTTCCAATTTCAATGACCTTTTTATATTTTAAGGACAAGTTAGGCTTAGTTTCAACTCAGGTCCATTTTTCCCTCTACCAAATTGCCCTCCTATCTGATAACCACTTAGATCCAGCATCACTTTATCTTTATCTGCTAAAATATCTCTTTGTCTAGGACTTCTTCAGTTACCAACTGATCTCAAATTCACAAGACCACAACTTCCTCTGCCTTTTCCCTCAAAAGGCTTATCGTTACCTCATAGTTATAATTTGTATATTATATGTTTCTTTTCTATGCCTTAGAATTATGGTGATCATATTCTTCAATGTCCAAAAAAATAGAGGGTGTATTGAAATAACTAGAAGTATACACTTTCTGAGATACTCATCAATTGACAAAAAGTTGGTTTTATTATATTGTTGAATCTTCAAAATAGTCCTATTCAAAAGTTATTTTCTAAACTGCAATTCTTTCTAAAAAAAAAATAATGGGGGCACCTTGGTGGCTAAGTGTAGGAGTCTTGATCTTGGCTCAGGTTATGATCTCACAGTTTGTGGAATCGAGCCCCATGTCAGTCTCTGTGCTGATAGCGTGGAGCCTGCTTGAGATTCTTTCTCTCCCTCTGTCCCTGTTCCTCACCCACTCATTCTCTCTCCCTCTCTCAAAATAAATAAACTTAAAAAAAATAAAAATGAATAAAAATAAAAATAACATATATACATGGATATTAATGCCAAAATGATTCTTTATACTTATTATTTGAAGATTATAGCATAAGGAATAAGTTAATATAGTATATATTTTAATATTTTATTCAATGCCATAGTACTATCTACCTCTAATATAATCCAAGTTGTACTGTAGGATTCTTCATGAAGATTGAGATATTCCAAAGCAAACTATAAAAGTTTAAACTTAAATCTGTTCTGTTTGTACTCTCATTTTTTTGGATATTTCCCTTTGCTTTTGTGGAAATTTGTCTTCTTGTCTGCATGCTGTGTTTTTAATATTTTTAATTTACTAAAATTACAAGCTTTCAAAGCTAAATTTCGTGATGCTCCACTCATGATATACTTGTTTTGATTAAAGAGATTCAATTAATTTTGACAGATGCAAAAAAAAATAGAATACTTTATTACAAATTCAGTATCAGTGCACTATACTTAAGTTTATTGAATGTTGGTTCTTCAAAGTTTCATATATATTAAAAATCCAATTAGTGATGGACAGCAAAGAGAAAAAGCATATATTTCCTGAAAATTATTTTATTATTTTGACTATGAGTAAAGTATATAGAATAATACAAAAAATAAAATATTTATACATTATTCACAACTACAGCCATTTAGGGGATGCAATTTTGATTTATATGCATATCACACCAATTAAGATTTTTTAATTCAGGAATTTAGTAAAGATAGTTTTATTACTATAATGAGTACAGTCCCAAAATTTGTATTTATATTATCAATATAAAAAAGTAAATAATTTTATGCTCAAACTTTTAACTGAATTTAACTGACTATCCGAATTTAACTGAATTAACTGAATATCATTACAATGATATAAAATATTTTGCCTTTTATAGAATAAATTCCCAAGAGTCATGTGTATTAACATTTATTGACACACATGATTAATGGTGAGTGTAAATAATGAACCAGAATTACTTAACTATTTGAGAAATGTGGTTTGCTAAGGGAATCAACACACTAACAATAGTATCCTCACTTTTCATACATGAACAAGGAAACTTAATTTAAAAGAATAATTGCTTTTTTTATAGGAAAATTTATGCTGCAGAGAATGATATATAAATGAACTTCCTTGAACTACATCTGCTAAATCATTGCCTTCAGGCACAGTCTTCTTAACATTTTTGAAATAAATGCTAATTTTTCTTCAGTAGATTTGTGTTTTCTAATGTTCCCACTAGAACATTAGTTCTATAGTCGGTTGTCAGTAATATTATTATGGCCCCTATAGGCCATGGCAAATGTTGAATAATGTTTTGTTACATGTTGTCTTAGTCTGTCTTCCCTGATAAGCCAACCTGAGGCAAATTCACGAAATAAAATTTTATTGAAGTCCTGTGGATGAATGGAGGAGGGGAAATGAAGCTGGGAAGGGTGTAAAGCAATTATAAGGGGTTGCATTTCTGAGCATGTTATAACTTCGGATTAAGCAATCTCTCTTTTTCTCACCCATCTTCAGATTGTGCTTCTCTAGCTACTCATCCTGTGAAAAGTAAGAAGAAAAATTATGTGTGTAACATATCTCCCCACATTCAACGTTCACCCTAGTGAGTGTTAACACCCTTGAAATTATAGTGAGGAACCTGCATCTTATACTTCATTGACAATCAGATACCCAGAGGGAGAATAGGAAGGGGCTCTTAGTGTAAGTTAGAACTGAAGCATTGATAGGATATATCCAGGTAGCCACTCAGTCTTTTGAAGTGAAGGTGAGAATGCTAATGGCAACTTCACCGGCTATTAGGTGCCACTCTACTCAGAAAGCAAGGTCAGGGAGCAGAGATGGGGTAGTGCATAAACTGAATTTGTATATTCTATTCCTTGCACAATTCAGATCTTTTCATGCTCTGCTAAAATATTCAATACTCACCTTCAGTTCTTCCCTGATAATAAGTCTGAAAGTCCAATCTCTAAATGTTATTGCTAGTTGCTCTATTCTTAAACAAACCAACCAACACAAAAAGAAACTTTAAAAGATGTTGTTAAAGGAAGCCATAAAGTTGGTTACCTTCAGCCATAATCTGTTTCTTGATGGATAAGATGACCCAGACCTTGATCCTTAAGGGTTGTGATTCCCAAATTACTTTGAAATTGGGGAATTTTGTTTTATTTAATTGACATTTTCAGTTGCTACAAAAATACCAGAGACATCCCAGGGAATTCATGGGTTCCAGACATATTTCTTTTTGAATTTATTGTGCTGTAGGAGCTATATCTTCTCATGGTTATCAAGATAGACTACTCCTGCCATTATATATGAGCTTCACCAGAATTAGAAGCTCAAAGATTTTGTACCCTTTTTCTCCGCTTGGAAAAATTGTACGTCTAAAAATTAATGTGGCATGGGAAACACAAATAAAAGTGAATAACTGGGACTAATGGTGAGGAGGCAATCCTTCCTCTCCTCCTCAATTCCTAGACCTAAATACCAGCTGTTGGTTCAATGTGCCTACCATATGCTGGAAAACAATACCCTGGGATTGAATATCTGAGCTGACTTCTTAACAGCCTTCATTCTATCACTGTAATAGGATGTATTAGTAAGACACATGAATCTTGTACTCATTAATTCATCATGATACCCCTTTTGTGATAAACTGGGTATCTTGGTCTATATTCCATGGAGTTATCAGGCATTTTGTAAGCATTCAGATGGTGGTGTGGATGTATGCACTGGGGACAAGGAAGGAAAATGTATATCTAGAGCGTAAGGTTTTTTGTTTGTTTGTTTTTGTTGTTTTTGTTTTTTGAAAAGGGAAAATTATGGTTCTCTCCATCGCAGAAAGGGTCACACTTAATTGACCTGTCATCAAGTGGCTTGTTAGATGTACCAAGTCATAGTTCCACCTGGGACGTTGCAATAATCTCTGCCCTTGTCATGTTGGGCATTCATCAGTGGTAGCAACTAGATCAGCCTTGGTGAGAAGAAACCCATTTTATTAGACCCATGAATAGCATTCATCACTTCTACTATGACCACTTTGGTCATTAGCCCCCTTGTGCAACTACTGGAATAATCCTATCTACATTGTTTGTAGACATCCTTTCTGGCAAAGGGTTATCTCTGATGGAAACTAACATTAGTTATACGTATCTGCTTGCTTTGTGTCCATACACGTACTTCTTCTTCAGACCTTCTTATCCCTAATTCATCTGTCTTTTTTATTTGAGAATTCCAACCAATGAGCCAAGCCACTGGCACAACCCAGAAATCGATATATATCTGTACCTCTTACTACTTCACCTCCCATGGGAAGAAAAGGATTGAGTTCTGTGTTCACAGCTCAGCCCTTTGGGAAGAATTTCCTCTGCTACTGACTCTGGGGCCAACCCTCATTGGAGCCGAATGTGACAGAGGTCCATTTTGAACTTGTACGAACATTTTGGGCCATCTCATTTGTCTCCTCTCTTAATGTGACATATGAGCAACCGCGCATAGCACATTTCACCTTCTATCACATGTTATTTGCTTATTTATATTTGTTGTTTTTTCCTTATAATTTAATGAGGGTTTTTTTTTTTAATTTTTACTATTGTTACCTGATAGGTCTCACTTGCATAAAAAGTAGCTGGCTTTTAATGTGTTCAATAAGTGTTTGTTAAACAATAAAGGAATATATTAACTCTGATTCATCTGTTTGCTTCCTTTTTCTTCATAGCACTCATCACTCCATAACATTATATACTATAATATAATGTGGGTTTTTTCTGCCTTTTCTGCCTCTATTTTAACATAAAATACATAAAGATTTGTTTACTTTATTTAAAGCATTATCTCCAGCACCTATAAAAATGCCTGGTTAAACAAATATATTTAGAGTTAATTAGCAAAAATGGACCATGCTTTTTTAAATCCCTGACTGTATCACCAAGTAACACCTGGCAGAGTGCATGTTGCACAATAGTAATAGGTGTTCAATGAAGACTTTATAATATAAAACAAATGCATCACTTCTAAGTAGCATCTAGACCAGAAGTGTGGCCTCTTTCAGCACTCTTTTGGTTTTCCAGCAGGTAGGATTGAACGGAACCTAAAATGATGGTTTTGGCTTTAAAGTTGTTTCTCAGGAAGTTGTGAAGGAAAAATTCTGATCATTTTTCAACCTGAAAAACTGGAAGGGCTCATTCCTTTTATTTATACACAGCTTTTGCATCTAATCCTATCAATTTATGATTTGGGTTTTCCATGATTCCTATTATCTCGTTTCTTTGGGGAAAAACATATAAAATCAACATCTTATGAAATGACATGGGAAGACAGGAGGCCCTTTTGTTAGCTTTACTGTATCTCACAGTTGGTAAGTATTAAGTACTTAAAGGAAGATACATCTTAAACCACTGTTGTACTTTATTATATGCATATCTGAAGGAGAAAATCTGGCAAGAGGTTGGCCATAGACAATTTTCGCTATTGTTACTTGGAAGATGAATAAGGAGTTAATTTTCATTTTTGACATATTATATTGAGATTTTGAATCCATTCTCTGCGAGTTCAGTTGGAACGAGTCTAATCTCATGGTATCATTTGAGGACAGCTCTATGAATATTTGTGACAAATGAATCTTTTATTTGCCTTGAAAATTATGATTCAATTTGATGAAATGAAAAAAATTTATGGATAATATTTAATCACTGCTGTCATATAAAAGCTAAGCTGTCAGCAGGATGCTATGACACCTAGAGTTAGTCACTTCCAGCTGAGAGAGGATCCACACAGCTTCTAATAGCTTAGGAAGCTGTGACTTGATATTCTGGCTCATTTAATAGATTCATTACGTTTCTTCTTCTATGTGAAATTATATATTTGAAACTAGCCTAAAAATTTTTTTGAATCTTTTAATGCTATTCTAATTTTTATATTCCATTTTAAAAAATAAATGCAGAAATAAATTCCCAATTTTTAAAAAGACCTTAACTATTGATTAACATGAACATAATTTCAATTATAAAATTTAATGAGATGTTTTGCTAAATCAATCAACACATGATTATTTGCAGATATATATCCAGTCTTGTCCTGGGTACTGTGGTTGCAACTTCTCTACCCTTGAGGAATTTTTTTTTTTTCCCTAAGAGAGAAAAGGAACAGGAGAGAAAAAACTTTGTAGCAATAAAATGTAGTGAATGGAACTACTTGTGAATGCATGTGGTACAGATGAAGGACTATAGCACTGATTTTAAGTATATATTGTAAGCATAGAGATTAAAAAAAGAAATGTATTTTAATTATTTCTCCATTGTTCAAGAACTTTGTGATAGCCATCCATTTCATTTTGCAAGTTGCATTCTCATCACTACTTTGTTTCTTAGCAAAATCTAGACTTAAATCTAATTGGTCATGGTTTACTTTCAATTAAATGTCATTCTTTTAAATTTTTTCCTCCTTGGTATTTTTCAATATTTTGACAAAAATTTAGAAAAGATCCCTATTAACTTTGTATATGCCACAAAACAGGGTGATTTTTAAATTTGATAACCAATTTAAATGTAAAATGACAGGCAGTTTGCAGAGATTTATGTAACAACTACAAATTAGCAGGTGTAAGAGTAACTTTTGTACTTATTTACAAAAGGTCAACTTTACAAATACATGAAGGAGAATTTTTCTTAAGGATAACAATTAGACCTTATGACCTAACATTATGTTCAATATGAGTCAACATTGTAATGTGGCCAAGAAAAGATATATACGTTATGCAAACTGAAATAAAATATTTAAAATAATGAGGAGGAGAACTCCCCCTTTATAGCAGTCTGGATATGTCATACTATAATTCTTAAGTTTGAATATGGACACTCTTCTTTCAAAAAATGTAGTTTAATAGGATTATTTGTATAGTGACTTAATACTATAACACAAAATGAATGGCTGAAAGAAGGAAATACTAGTGTACAGCTTGGAAAATATGCAATTATAGAAAAGTTAGCATCGAACTAAGACTTCAGACGAGTATAAGAGCAAGAGACGTTCAAAGAATGAGTCAACAATTCTTTGGAAGAAAAAACAAAGGGAGTGTTTTGAGTACGAGCCATGACCAAATACCAGATCTATTACGGAAGAGATTTAAGTGATGTTTAATGGTTATAATAAATATTCTTAGCTACCTTCCAATTATGAAATTCAGGGATTCTGTAATGCTTTTAACTTAATATGTGTCCCTCCAATTACCACCTGCCACTACACTGAAGCTGTCAATTCTTATATCAAAATTTCAATAATTTTTCATATTTCATTTGCTTTTTTTTATTTTTGCATAACATTGTCAAAGTATGTCTTTTTATACTGTAGTTTCATGATAGAACATTAATATACTTTATTTCAAGATCTTCTTCCTTAATTAAAAAAATTTAATGTTTATTTATTTTTGAGATTGAGAGAGCATGAGCAGGGGTGGGGCAGAGAGAGAGGGAGACACAGAATCCAAAGCAGGCTCCAGGCTCCGAGCTGTCAGCACGGATCCGGACGCGGGGCTCGAACTCACAGACCACAATATCATGACCTGAGCTGAAGTCAGATGCTTAACTAACTGAGCCACCCAGGAGCCCAAAAATCTCCCTTATTATTTAAAGTTCATATTGTATATATGCATATTATATGCATTACATATGTTAATATATTCATTACATGCATTAATGCACATGATATGAACTTAAGTACTGTAAATTTTAATTGGCACTCTTTATTTACATCAGGATTTGAATCATGCTAGACTTTCTATTCACTGATCACCAAACTAACAATTTAAATTCTCGCTATTTTTAGCCTATTCTACCTCCACATGCCCTTTATATAGTCAACCACCCTAAGTCCCATTCAAGTTGCATAATTTCCAAAAAATTTTTGGAAACTGACACTAAATGCTGTTTTCTTCTCATTTCTGAATGTCTACAATGCCTACTGAAGAATCATTACCTTTCTGTTTACTTTCATGTGAGGACTATAAATAAAGAAAATATCCCTGAACTCGATGTCCAGGGACCTGAGCACTAGTTATGACCCTACTTCTATTTAACTATATTGACTTCAATAACATATTGAAACTGTGTGGCAGGATTCTCATCTATAAAATAAATACCTATTTTAATTATAAAAAGTATTGTATAACTCTCTTTCGTCTTAGAATCATTCATATATTGTTGACTTGCATGGTAAGTTCCTCATGAGATTATAAATCTTATAGTTCTTTTTTTCCCCAAAATCTTAACACTTAGCTATTCACAGAATTTCTATTTGTGTTTCTTCATTAAATATGATGTCAGAAAATCTAAAATCAACAACTATTTTGGAGTATCATTTACTATTTATATTTGATAGCGCTGACATATTTTTGTATATTAAAAAATCATTTCAATCTTAACTTTTAGATTTTCTTTATTTTTTTCCAGAATATTGATAAGATTATTTAAACCTAAGTCTTTTGCTTCTCTGAGATTTTTGGGTCAATAATATATTTTATGTGTCTTAAAAATATTTTTATGGTATAAACATTGGTTTATTTCTATAAACTTACCTATATAGGAATGCTGGGAAATAGGGGCCATTAGATACATTATTTCACTCGTTAATTAAGTAGACTGCCGTGTAATTCTCCAGCTTTGAATCCCTGGCCTATTTTCTCCTTGAAAATTAAATATTACACTTTCAAGCAAGATGACGTAACATCTAATAACAGATCTCCTGAAGAGATACTATTGACAAACTTGGAAATGACTATAACTTCTATATAATCTATGGATTATACCACTGCCACTGAAGTGGCTTCTTCTAGAACTCAGTGATGACAGATGTGTCCAGGTTCCAATCCTGGTCCATTCTAGTTCCTTTAGATGTTCCACCTTGAGACGATTGATTCTCAATGGATAATGACCCATTGATTTTCACCCACAAGTATGCGAATTGACATCCTAACTCACATGAAAGAGAAATACTGCATCCTTACTTTGATAAAATAACCATACATGGCTGCCATACAGTTAGCCCCAATAAAAAATCTTTGACAAATTTGTAACATTATTTCAAGCATCTGTGCTACAGATTCACTGTTGAAAGTAGATGTAATGTCATTTGATATCATCTAAAATATCCTATACTCCTCTTGTTTCTGCAGAATATTTTCAGTCTACAGAAAGAACAAAGAGAAGATAGAGTTATTCAGTATTTTGGTTAGCTATGGTTGTCCAGTGCTACCCTGGACCAGGTTTCTAAAGTTGTAGGTCTTTCTCAGTTCCAACATAGTTAAAAGACTTAGTCACAAGAGTAGTCACATTCTATCAGCTAGTTATTATCACAAAGAACCACAAAATTTCATTGGCTTATAAAGTATTTATTTCTCATTCATCTGTGTTTACCTGGAACAGCTCATCCAGCCTCAACTGGGCTGGATAACTCTACTTCAGGGTATGGGTCCAGTTGAGCTTAACTGGAGACGTTTGGCTCTACCTAATTTCATTATGCCTAAAGGGATAGCATCTACCCCAAAGTAGTTTTCTTATAATGGTGACAGAAGGACACGATTAAAGCATCAAATGTCTCTTAAAGCTTAGACTCAAAACTGGCACACTGTTACTTCTGCTAACAGGCCTCTGTTTATGAAAGTTAAATTGAATTACAACAGAATATAGGAACAGGAAGATATAATCTAACTTTGGGAAGGAACAGTAAAGTGTATGTATATGTTTTTATAAAATTTATACACTCTTTAATGGATGGACGCACCACAAAAACACTAGGAAAGATAAAAATCAGAGCTCCATTACTTACAGTTCCAAATGAGAGAAGACTCCAGGCAGGGCCACATAGGCAGTTGTGCCAGAAGAATGGTGACAGCAAGCTAAAGCTGTAGGGAGCAGTTTACGCATGACAGACTGGGTGGGTTTAGCCAGGTTTTCCAGGTTTCCTATGGATTGGCTAATTCAAATAATTTCTTAGGCTCCAATACATAGGAACCGTCCTGAGTTATCTAATACCTGACCATGGTGCAGTTAGGGCAGCTGCACTGTGGTCTGGACTGTGAAGACCCAATAACAGAAATGGTTGAGTTGTGAATTTAATCAACTGCTCAAAGGAGGAGAACTGACAGGCCTCTTAGCCAAGACCTCAAAACTCTGTCAAGACAAATGTTAAATAAACAAAAATACCTATATTGATCCCTTGAAGTCTTGACATAAGTTTTTAGCTTATTTTGGATAGTTTAAGTAGCTGTAGAGCAGAGAACGCTTTCACAGGGTAGAGTATAAGTTGTCCTAAACAAGGGAGATAACATTTTCTTGTGAGAGTGAAAGGAGGAAAACAAGTAGAAGAATAAGGAGTTCTTGAAAGCCAGCTCATAACCATGATCCTCTTGTACAGCATTAGCCAAGAAAACCGATCTGGACTTTCTAAAGTCTGTAATGATATTTTTGGAGCAGTTTTAAAGTGTTGGAAACTATGGGTTATATATTTATGACCATATCTTGGTATATTCCTTGGGTCAAGGTAGGAGCCCAGCAGTTATGTTGTTAACAGGGTATCAACTGTTATTTCAATAGGTGTACATAAAGATTAGTGGTATGTGTTGGTAACCAAGAAAAAGAAGCAGCAGTAATGACGGTTAGAGATCCATGGCAGGTAGTTCTGGTGGAAAGTTGGAGGGGGATAGCAGAAGTCATGAAGAGTCAGAACAGAGATGAGCACAGGACCGCTGCTCCCTGGGAAAAGCAATAATCTTCATTAATTTTTAAAATACCACGGCTGATAGTAAACTTTGCTAGTTTTTCCTTAAGGCATGGGAAATTCTCCTCAAGGAGACCCAGAAGTATAGATGGAAATGAGATTTATCCAACTTTAAATAAAGGAAAGCTAGGCGCTTGGGTGGCCCAGTCAGTTAAGCGTCCAACTCTGGTTCAGGTCATGATCTCGTGGTTCCTAAATTTGAGCCCAGCCATCAGGCTCCGGACTGATGGCTTAGAGCCTGGAGCCTGCTTTGGATTCTGTGTCTCCCTCTCTCTCTGTCCCTCCCCCGCTCACTCTCTGTCTCTCAAAAATAACTAAACATTAAATAAATAAATAAATAAATAAATACATACATAAATACATAAATAAATAAAAGGAAAATTTTTAAAGTTGATCTTACATGTGAGTTGGTCAAGGGGCCTTTTTTTAATTAAGAAAAATTAAGTCCTGAGACAAGACACAGAACCATTTAGGTGTCTATTTGTCATTTTCCAACTTAAATAGGAGTTGTTTGAGGAACACATTAGGTCTCAATCCAGCTGCCTCGGACCAATCTGGGTGATAAAAGTTCAACTGAATGACTTTCTTGAGAGCCTATTATGCATTCCTAGAAGTGAAATGTATGCCTTGGTATACATCGGTATACATGCCTCAGTAATGTATAACATTTCAAAAGGAATCCTAATAAGGCCTTACATTGTGACCTTATTATACATAAAGGTACATATCATTTTGTTTTGTATTTTGGGTGCCTTTGAAACAAGAGTTCTTTACCCTAAAAGAGACGAGTCTTAGTCAACGGCCCTAAAGTTTATAAAAATGTGCAGATGGAGACATTTTCTGATATCCAGTGTTAAGATGACTGCCTAAAATTTGGCCAAGTACACTGTACTAACCCTCGTGTTCCTTTCTTTATCAGGACATCCTGGTTTAGGGATGGAAAACAGCAACATAGGTGGGTATGGAGGGTTTTAGGCTCAGAGTCCATAAAAACCTCCATTTCCAGGAGAGTTCAGCACTTGGCCTGCAATGTCCTCTCTAATCATAAGTAGCACAAAGCCGAATAAAGTAGTTTCTTCCATTGGAAGCCCACAAGGAATTTATGGCCGTGAAAGGTAGTCTAGGGACTCAAGGAAACATGAGAGAAGGTTGCTTGAAAGCCCTAGTGTGAGTGCCTATTGATTTTAATTTGGACAAATTCTAGAGCCTTTTTTTGGAATGGGTTCCATTTAAGGAGGGCTGATATGTAAGTGACATGAAGTAAAATGTGTAAATCAGGAATATGTTGCCTCCAGAATGTAAGATGCATTAAAATATATTAGACTTGTATGTATTCATAGGATACTCCTTGGAGGAGAATGTCATCATTGTAACATTATACCTGTGCTTCTGGAGAAAGGAGGGTATGGTCGAGATCTTATATGCAAATATTGTGTGATTTCAAGCCTATAGGGCTACACCACGGGTAGTCTGTAAAGGCATATTTTGTCATTTCAGAATTAAAGGCAAACTGCAGAGGCAGCTGAAATAGGCGAAATCTATAATAGCAAAGTATTTACCAGTTGCTGATTCGGTGGAACTAATAATTTCAATAACGATATTGGGTGGTGGGTATGGGGACTTAATGGATAAGACCACAGCATTAAGGTTATAATAATCCACTCCACCGTATCAGGCTGTCAAATGGAGGAGTAGAGGAGACAATTATCAGCTCATTAATTAGATCTTATACAATGTTTCAATCCTCAAAGGTCCTGTTTTAATTTATATTTGGCCATATTAACTATTTTAACTGAGAGTCCATGAAGTCCCATTTTATCAAGCCACTTTGCAAGTGCCAAAGACTTCATTTAATTTTAATGTATTACTCACTGTGTCAGAGTGTTTATGGGATATTTTAGGGCAAGGGGTATAATGATTATGAAATTTAAGCAAGGCTAAAATTATAGTGAGCTTGCCTATTTTTACTCTCTTTTAGATTTAGTTACTCTCCTAAGGTTATAGAGGGTACTATGCTTAAATTAGTGAGATCCGTAGGTATAACTATAATTTAAGTCTGAAACTCAATTGGTGTATGTTGGCAAACGTTAAAGTTAATTCTGAACCTATGTTGTAGAAGTGCAAAAGCCAATCAGCCCCCTTTTTATCTTTTTGTTGTATAAATTCTATTTTTTAATTTAAAACATGTTTATTTATTTATTGTTGAGAGCAAGAGAGCAAGCGAGAGGGGCAGAGAGAGAGGGAGACGGAAAATCCCAAGCAGGCTCTGCCCTGTCAGCTCAGGGCCTGACAAGGGGCTCGAACTCACAAACTTTGGAGATCATGACCTGAGCAGAAATCAAGAGTCCCACGTTTAACTGGCTGAGCCACCCAGGCACCCCCATGATCTTTTTTTATTTTTATCAAGGCATTTAATAATGAGAGATATTTTAAAACAGTATGTAAATAGTTTTTTATAACTTCCCTAACAAATTACAACACAGTGGCTCAAAACAACAAAATGACAACAAAAGTATTATCTTACAGTTCTGGAGGTAAAAAGTCCAACATTCATGGCACTGGGTCATAGTTAAGGATTTTGCAGGGATGGTTTCCTTTTGAGAGTTCCAGGGGGAGAATATGTTTCCTTGCTTTTTCTAGTGTCCAGTGATTGTCTGTAATCTTTGATTTGTGGCCTCTTCTCCATAGTCCTCCAATGTCCATCTTCTCCCGTCACAACTACTACTTACTCTGACTCTCTTGCCTTCTGCTTATGATGATCTTTGTGATTATACGGGGTCCAGATAACCCCTAATAACAGCCTCATATCATAATTCTTAATCATAGCTGCAACGTCCGTTTTACCATAGAAGGTAACATTTGCAGGCTCTGGGTGTTAGAAAATGGACATCTGTGGGGCCATCATTACTCAGCCTGCCATAGTGTATAATTAGGTAGGTAAAGGCAACAATGGGTAGTAAATGAGAATATCATGTTGTTGAGAGTATCCTAAGGTATCGAGGAGGATATAGATGATGGGTCAATGAAGACTTTGTGAAAATATAATTTTTAAAAAGATGATTAAAAGTTAGATAGTGAATGGTGGAGTTCTGATGATATGGATTATCTAGGCTGACAGAGTAGCTCATGCCAAGCCATTGAAGCCATAAGAAATTCAAGTGTTCATGGAATTCTAAATATTGGCAGTTTTTAGCAAAAAAGCACAAAACACACATTTTTCTTACATTTTTTTTTATTTCTAAAAATGGCATATATCTTATGATGAATGAGCACATGTAATGTAGTCATTCTTTTTTTTTTGATATCCTATTATTAGAAATTATAACAAATATTTAAAAAATATAGATACAATACGATCTGATAAACTTAGTTTATAAAATGCTAAAAAAATGGAGATAAGCCTGCAGAGCAAAGCCTGTGTCAAAATCACTGCAAGATGTACATATGATGAGTTAGTAAACTATATTGAAAATCACAAGAAGTTTTTGAATCTCTTTGAGGAGGTACTTGACAGAGTCTGATTTTAGTTTTAGGAAGACCACACTGACTCTATGGAAAGGAGTGATACTATAGGTAAAGAAAACAGGCTTTTGATCAAATTTTTGACAATTTAATCAAATTGTCAAATGTTGAAGGCTTGAATGAGTGGTGGCAATTGACTGATAGTCAGATGTACACATGGCCAATTTTGGTAAATAATGTATTGTATGTAGTGGGAACGTAAGAGAGGGGACAGTTTTTAGGACAACTCCCTCATTTGTGTAATTAATGATTGAACTTTTTTTGTTGAGAAAGGAATTGAGGCCCGGGATTTTTTGGGAGGGGAATGAGGATGATATGTATGCATCATGTTTAGCTTTGGGGATGTATGTGATATAAATAAAATATAAATATCCATAAGCATTTGTACATGAGAGTCTGAAGCCCAGAAGTGGCATTTTAGGGGCACCTGGGTGGCTCAATTTGTTAAGTGTCGGACTCTTAATTTTGGCTCAGGTCATGATCTCACTATTCGTGGGATCAAGCTCCACACAATTAGCGTGGAGCCTGCTTGGAATTCTCTCTCCCGCTCTTTCTGTCCCACCCTCACTCATGCTCTTTCTCTCTCTCTCTCTCTCTCTCAAAATAAAATAAATAAGCATTAAAAAATTTAAAAAAAGAAGTGGAATTTTATTTTATTTAAAAATGTTTTATTTATTTTTGAGAGAGAGAGAGAGAGAGAGAGAGCATAATCATGAGAATGAGCAGGTGTGTGATAGAGAAGACACAGAATCCGAACCAGGCTCCAGGCTCTGAGCTGTCAGCACAGAGCCTGACGCGGGGCTTGAACTCACAAACCGCTAGATCATAACCTGAGCCGAAGTCAGTTGCTTAAATGACTGAGCCACCCAGGCACCCCAAGAAGTGGGATTTTAGATGTAGATACATATTCAGTAATCATTCAGGAGTAACTGAAATCTTAGGCAATGATGGGACAATGTGCAAGAATGCCATAGGTATTTCAGGTTGACTATTTGGACTCCTAGGTCAGCTTTCTTTCTTGCTTTGGGAGACAGTCCATCTTGTGAGATATATTGTGTTGTTTCTCACCATGGTAGTGTAAGTATGAGTAACTTTCATTTCTCTGCCCCTGATGATCAATGGTTTGGGCATGTGATTTGGGTTCAGCCATCAATTGCTCCCATACAAAACTTTGTATCTGGAGCTGGAGGCACAAAGAGGACAGGTTAGGGTTCAGTCATAGCAAATGAGAGGGTGTTCAGTGAATGCAGCACTAAGGCCTAGTGGAAGCCTTCTACAGTGGCAGGGGCAGAGACTTAATCAGATTGTCCCTACCAGACATGATTGTTTCCTGACTTTTTTGTTGTTGTTTGTTTGTGTTTGCCTGTTGCCAAAACCTGATCTTTGAGTTTGTCATCAGTTCTTGAATTCCTAACATTATTCCAAGATAACATTTGCTACTTAGTCTTGCTAAAGTTGACTTTGCTTTATGCACCCATGTTTGGTAAAGAAGACATAGTATGAAAAAAAAAAATTTCATTACCCATGTGTTTGTTGAGAAAAGTGTGTACTTTATTGGTTTAATTTTTAAAAAAAGTTTCTGTGTGTATGTGTAGAAATTCACAAATACTGAGTATACTAATATATATTAATATTTATTAATAGTGTACTAATATAAATAATTAGTATATTAATTACTAACATAGATACATAGTATATTAATATATCTTAATATTATATTAATGCTTAGGATTTTAATAAATATTTAATTTTGAAAAATTAATTTCACAAAAGCATAAACATATCATATGAATTTTCATGTTTAGTGGATTATGTTGAGTTTTTGTCTATAAATAAACTTTCAGGTTATTACTACAATTATATGATCATCTAATCATTTATTCATTTATATATTTCTACAAATGTTATTTTGTGCCTTCCATGTGGCAACCATGGCATTTAGGATAGAAAGATGAATATCATACAGAGTTTCCCTGCAAAGGGCCCATAGTTTGGGTAGATGCTAGAAATCATCTTAATTATAAACAACAAAGTTGAGAATGAATATGATGTAAGGAAATTAAGAAAATCTGAGCAAGAAAATCTCCTGACGTTTAATAGTAAAATGGGTTTCATTAGACTATAGATATTCATGAAATCAAGACTTTTGTCTGTTGAGGAAAGGGGCAGGCTATGAGTTTTTCAACATTTTCCTACTTTAATTTCAAAATGATTCACCCATTTTAGAATCAAAATATATCACATTAGCGCAAAGGAAACCTTACATACTATTCAATCTCAAACTTAACTGACCTAAAAGATGAAATGCAGAGAAAGTAAAAAACAGATGACCTGGAAGTTACTAATACTCAGGAGAAATATTCCATCAATTTGTAGATGCCCTTGAATACTCATTCTTATGTTTTTGCCATGAGCAATAACCTGATGACTCTACTTTTTGTTTTTTCTATCAAACTAAGACTGATTTTTCTATTGTATAATTCTCATTGCCTTACAATTTCATTACTTGAGTTAAAGTGGATACGTAATTATTTTAATTATAGCTTAAAATGTTTTACCTACAGTGGTTTAGGGCATACATTAATCACTCACATTCATATGTTTAAATATATCATGCACCACATATAATCCTTAAACGAAGAAAAAACTTTTTTGACAACATTTGTTAACTGAGTTATTTGAAATTAGATTTTAATAGCAGTAGCAGCCTAGGCCAAGCATCAAAACACACTGGTTTTAACAAATAACACAAGTATATATAGGACAAAGGCTAATTGCTAGTCCCCCTATCTTAGGTATATTGAGTGGATCTTAAGGAAAAAAATCATAGAGTCAGGCATTTTTCAGTCTACTTAAAATATCTGCTGATAGTCTATATATATACAGAAAAATATTCAGATTTCATAGTATTTCTCTTCCTACTAGATTATGCTTTGCAGTAAATTCTTGATTCTGTCCAGTTAAATTTAAATGCAGTAGTAAAGCTATATAAGTGATTTTTTAAGTAACAAGGCAACTGAAGATAAGTACTATGTGCATGAATGTATACTGATATGCATTTTTGTTGTTTTTTATTTTGTTTTGTTTTTATTTAAAATCAATAGACAAATCTAAACTTTCAGATTCATGGATGTTATCAAGTGCTCCATTATCTATTTCATTTTTGTGTGTAAATAGTTTGACTCCCAATCTATAAGCATGTTTGAGTTTCCTATTTTTTTATTATTGCTAGACCAAAAATATTACCAAGGTTAATCACCAGGTTTTTATTTTCCATTTTGATAGAGAACCTAGATTACTCCTAAGGAAAAGAAATTCATATGTGATGAGGTGGTTGGAAAGAGTAGGAATACCCTCAGAAATTAACTGTGAATAAAAAGGATTTAGGTAATATAGTCCTAGGCAATGTAATTTAAATATCTAATTTTAATGATGAGTACTTTTGTGGAAAGCAGAATAGTAAAATACATAGGTATGGATTTCCATTATTGACTGGCATAATATATTGCTATTATTCTCATTTTATCAGCTAACTAATCTTGATTGTTTTGTATATCCCAATCACTCTGCTAAAAACTTAACTGATATTGGTGCACCTGGGTGGCTCAGTTAGTTAAGCTTCTGACTTCAACTCAGGTCATGATCTCACGGTACGTGAGTTTGAGCCCCATGTCAGGCTCTGTGCTCACGGCTCAGAGCCTGGATCCTCCCTTGGATTCTGTGTCTCCCTTTCTCTCTCTGCCCTTTCCCTGCTCTGTCTCTGTATCTCTCTCTCTCTCTCAAAAATAAACATTAAAAAAATTTAAAACTTAACTGATACCACTTTATATAATCACCATCATAAACCCACAAGGTATTTATCATTATCTCACTTTTCATATGAAAAAAATTAAAGCATAGAGAGATTAAGACACTATCTTAAATCACACATCTATTGATTATCACCACCAGAATTTGAACCCAGGCACTCTAATTCTAGAACGTTTATTTCTGTGAAGCTTAATATGTTGGGGAAAAATAATCATAGTACATATACTCACTTGTATCAATAAGGCATATAAGTAGATGATTCTGGCTGATTAAACAGAAAAGTTTATTAAAAGGGTATTGTAGACGTATCATAATTGTTAGAAACATGGAGGAAACAAGGCTCCAAGAAAGTTCTGACAAACAGCCAAAAACACTGCAGAAGTCTTAGATCAGCAACAAAAATTCACTTGCTTCCACCAGTGGCTAGATACTCATGTTTGCAGCCCAGAATTTGACTTATTCACACTGCTACTAATGCCAATGACAATGCACTCTGCATTAGGGAGTATAGCTCGCCACCACTGACTGATTCAATCAAAAGCCAAATGTTCCCCTGCTCTCCTTGCCACCAAAGGGTTGCCTAAAACAAGACTAGCTTCTGAATTCATTTTCTTCCAATTACTATGCTTAAATGGTTTTTTATTTCAGTTTTGTGGTGACCAGGATAGGCTATCATAAAGTTTGAACAATTCAACGTTCAAATTCAAGGTCTCAGTTTTATTTTGTTTTGTTTTGAAAGCTCTGCAATAGTTTAAATCCCCTTTCTATGCTTAGATGTCCATGTATACAATTCTTACAGATTCTCCACGGACTGCTTTGATCTTTTATAGTCATATTTACTATTATACTTAGTAGATAATAAAATAAAACGTTATGTAATAAAATCTCAAAACGGGTGATTGTGAATTGCAATGGTGTTTCACAGCACACTCTTATCTAGGGATTAGATTATTCCATGAAAATTAATTGGAGACATTAAGTGATAGCATTACTTGAGTATATCTAAACCATGAACAAAGAAGTCATGAAAAAAGCTATTTTTCATAAAATTTTGATATTTTGCATAATTTTTTTTCTGGCCAGAAGCACAGCCAGAAGCAAATCCATTTACTATAAGGATTAATAAACAGAAACCAAAATAATTTGGGGTGCCCGGATGACTCAGTCAGTTAAGCATCTGACTTCTGCTCAGGTCATGATCTCACAGTTTGTGGGTTCAAGCCCCGCATCGGACTCTGTGCTGATAGTGCGGAGCCTGCTTTGGATTCCCTGTCTCCCTCTCTCTTTCTGCCCTTCCCCTGCTCTCTCTCTCTCTCTCAAAAATAAATAAAAAATAAAACATTAAAAAAAAAGAAACCAAAATCACTTAATTGTTCATTTCTTTATTTATTCTTATTGCTAGGCAAGTTTTAATTCATGGTTTGCCTTGCATAAAGGCTCCATTGTAATTATGGTTGTAGAGTAAGTTTTAAGGCAGGGAAGTAGGCAGAACACATGTATCTGTCCTCTACTTTAATTATCCGTTTTCCCTTATTCATAGATATTTAATTATTGAGAATACCTTTAGGCAGTCATAAGAGGTAGATTTTCTTCAGATTAAAGTGCTCCTAAAGCTAACTATAGATAAGTTAAATGCCTCAGCTGAGTTATTCAAGACTTACAAATGGAGAAGAAGGCCAAGCCAAGTCTTTTGGCTTGCAGAATATCTCCCAATACACCATGCTGCATGTCTCAGTGCTAGGAGGGGTGATAGTCAAAACAATGTTCATACCTGTGATTTGTCTTTCTCTGAGTGTATTGTGCCTCAGTTTTAAAATACAGTATACTAAGGATCTGTCTTTACAGATAAAGGATGCTAGAACATTGTAGTAACTCAGTTGCTTTGACTTCTCTAAATCTTTAAGGAAGTACCTGAAAATCATAGTAACTTAGTCATTGCTTCCAATTATAGCTTCATATTATGACTTAAAATGTGGCTGATGAATATTAACTCAATTATACCCTTTAGACAATTCCCATCTTAGAATGAACTATTAGATTGAAGAATTAGATAAGAAGGATTTTCCCTAAGTGTTTTCTAAGTGCTGTGTCCAAAGAGCAAAATAGAGACAATTGTTGATAGATCTTCACTTATGATTCACATGCGAAATAAATATTCTTAAACATGGATGGTGCATCTTGTCTACCATTTCCATATTTCATGAACAAAATGTCCCAGGGAGGCTATTTTTCCACCACATGTCTTGAAATAAACATGGAGCCAGTTCTGTCAAAATACCCTTAGGGAAGACAGTTCAATGCTTGCAAAGTTGCACTCAGTAAGAAACTCAGCGGACCATTTTTTTCACTCTTTATTCCAGAGCAAACAGTGGCCAAGGCTGCTGGATTCCAGATTGCTCAACAGACCTGTTGCCTCTTATGGCTTGCTGATCTTCCTAGTAGGTTCTAATGATTTGGATTAAGACTCGGAAAAATCTTGTTTGGAATAATACTTATTACGACGGCAGAATAAATGTGTCTATTTGGCCTCATTTTCATAGCACTTAAGTCATTTTACTAGTGCTCTCTTGAGGGCTAGCTGTCTGAATGTCAGGACACCAAACTCCCCCCTCCCTCCCCCCTCCCCCCCACCAAAAGCAAGCTTTACATTTCCAGTATTGCGCAATAAGCCCGCAGCCTCTCCAAGCCTCATTAATAAAAACCTAATGGTAAAGTAGGAGGAAAATGCCAATGAAGCACAAATTTGTTGAGACTAAATTATTTCTCACCCCAGCAGGTTTGTTGCATTTGACATTTTATGAAATCAGCTGAAGTGGAAGAAAAATAGCTCCCAGAGTGGACTCTGATGTCAAACTGCCGGCAGTACTGAGGGGCAGCTGACACTCTCAGAAAGGCCTGAAAGTGTGAATTAGGATAGCAGTTCTTGTGATCAGTCTTTGCGATGACCTTCTTGTTCTCCATAAAAGTATTCCATATTCATGAGTCACAGGGTTACCCTTCTAGCAGCTAGGATGGCAGACAAGCAGAACAAAAAGAGGTCATCAGGCATTCGCGAGTGCCCAGTCTTTTCATATGTCTCTCAAGGCCTTATGTTTGTTTTCACTTTGGCTAAGCACAACAATCTGCTTGGGAAAAAAAAAAAAATCTGGAGAAAACAAAGGTGCCTTTGCCAATATTTATGTTTCGCGTTGACAAGCCCTGAGATTTCTGAGGGGAATCCACTATAAATGGGATCAGGTCATTTGTCTATGTTGTGTGCAAATATAATTTAAAGAAACAACCTCCGCAGTGAGTATGCTTTCCTAAGGGTAGGCATTTGGAGGACTCAGGGCGAAACATTCTTCAAGATCAACTAGTCAGGTGAGGCATTCTTAACATTCTGAAATGCCCTCGTTACAAACATTGGGTATAATAAGTTTACACTTAATGGATAAACTCCAGAAAATACAATCTTTAACTTGTGGATGGACAAAGCCTGCAAAGCAAAAGCAAAAGCTTTGGCTAAGTTTTCATATTTTCTGTGTGATTTCACTAAAGAATCTTGTTTGCTTTTTGGCATAAACAATCACAGAATATTTCCAAGTCTCATTTAAGATGAGAGCCAAGCCACAAATTCTTAGCTATACCTTGGATAATTCTAAAATTCAGGTGGGTGTTGTCTAATTGATTTGCATATAATTTGTATATATCTTTCCTAGAATTTCAAACTTCAGGTATGTGGATTTAACTAATTTGTGTGTGCTCATCAATTTAATTAGAATCCCTCAAAAATACTAGTTTCCTAAATTTTACATAGTGAAGGTCACATATTCAACAAATTTATCTACATATATAATTATAGATTATTTCTCAATATAATGCCTTCATCCTAACAGAATCATCTTCGTGAGTTTTTTCAAACCACCCAAAACTTCAATTTATAGTTACTTACTCCCTAATGCAATGAGGTTAATCATCCAGCATTAATTGTATAACGTGATCATTTTTATGTATCTGAAGATGCTTAACTTGAAGAATTAATGTTGGCCCCTTGTATTTGTTCTGTACTTAGTCCGTGATTATAATTACTAATTTATGTCTAAAAAGTATCTATATTTTTCTACTCAATATTTTATATATAATTAATTATGGTAACTATAGCAAATATTAAGGATTTCCAAGCCACAGATATATAAGAGTTCATATAGAAATGAAATGTCCAGGGGCGCCTGGGTGGCTCAGTCGGTTGAGTGTCGGACTTCAGCTCAGGTCATGATCTCACAACTCATGAGCTGGAACCCCACGTCGGGCTCTGTGCTGACAGTTTGGAGCCTGGAGCCTGGAGTCTGCTTTGGATTCTGTGTCTCCCTGTCTCTTTGCCCCTAACCCACTCGCGTTCTGTCTCAGTCTGTCTCAAAAATAAATAAACATTTAAAAAAAAGGAAATGAAATGTCCATTTCATAAATCTGGATGCTGAGCAAAACAGTGCTTTTGATTCAAAGAGCACTGGGTTCATAGAGGGTAAGATTTCTGGTCCCTAGTCCCTAGCCCAGGTCCTAGTCTAACCTTAATAGCCATGCTGCTCTGTGTAAGTCACTTACCCTATTTCAGTTTCCTGTGTCTTTGTATCTCTAAAATGACAGTATAATGATAGTTTTTCTTTTTTAAAAGGGCCAAAAGAATCAAAAAGTAGATATGGGAGGTTTTTTTTTTAACTGTAAAGGATTATTATGTGTAACAGGTGATTGTTATGATCACTGGTTAGAATAGAAAGAAAAAGAATCAATCCCTATCATATATTGTACCTTTTTTGGGGGGTACATAAAATCCCACAAGAATTGCTCTCTTCTTTTTTATGGTGTTAAATGAATTGTAAGTGAATGAGAGACATGCTTGCTTGGCTATATAGACTACAAATAAGTATTTGAAAATTGTTTACATAGGTTGTTAAAATTATACCTTAGTTTTTACTTTGTATATTACGTGTTAGATTTAGCGTATGGAAATCAGAAGTGAGGAGTGTATCAACAGAGAACAGGGAAAATACAGTAGAATTAAACCCTTTCCAGTTCCTGTACACATGTAGGCTTACTAGATACCCCACAATCCTACATAAATGGCATAGTTAGGGAAGGATACTCCCAAGGAATATAGTTTTGTACCATAGTTTGAATCAGAAGTGTAAATCTAGAGCACAGTCTTTATAAGATTAAAGAGCCTAGTTTATATTGAATCATGGCAGATTCATTAAGATTTGAAAACACACTTAAACCTTGCTATGCCCCTTGTATAAAGTTTTACAAGTAGCAATGTAATGGTTTATGAGATTAGGGTCATTGCCTTTCCTAGCCTTCTGAAATTGCATGAACATCATCGGGATATAGTAGACAATAGTGAGAAATACATGTAGTCTTCAGCAACCTACTTGTTCACTTTTCTTCTTGTCTTCTGATACTCGATTTCCTGGAATTTCTTAAATGCTGCCCATAAATGTTTTCCCAACCCAATAATATTACAGAACATATGTCTCCTTTCTCTGCTAGGAAACTGATGGATTAATTTTGAGACAGGCAACTGATCCATCCACCCACTAGTAGGTCTAGCAAAACCATCATGGAACAGTAGAGTTGGGAGTTGTTTTTTTTTTTTTTTTTAATTTCTTATGGTCATTGGATGTATAGTAACTGGATCCTTTTACAGTTGAGGGTATATAAAAAATTGGGGTAATTCTAGTGGCTAATTTCTTAAAAGTAATGATAAAATATTATAAACTTTAGCTCATATCCCTTATGCTGTATGCCTCACTGTCTCATGTCTATTTACGGGTCCATGGCTTATCACAGCTTTATGCTGTTTAAAGCTTTAGTTTGACCATTTTTAGGTGAGAGAGATTATCCATGGTGGGATGCCAAGTCCATTGCCAATCAGAATACATCCAGTATTGTTTTGGCCAAGTATACCTATTTACATAGAACAAGGTGGTTGAGATAAAAATTAAAATCTTACTTTAAGTGTCCAAATACAGAGAAAGGAGGACTTCTAGACTATGATGAAGGTTCAGTGTCACTTAGAATGAATGAGTGGACAGACCTTACATTAGAGATAATAAGGCATTTAGCAAAATTTGTATCACCTGAAAGAAAAAACACATACATATATAAAATATGCATATGTGTACCCATGGATGCATGCATATAAATATGTATGTATATATACATATGAATACCCTTAAAATTTGCTTTAATTTCGTTCAAAGCAAGCAAGAATATCCTGGCAAACCACAGTGGTGTCCAGAAAATTCCTCATCCAAAGGGTAGTCCTGTTGGGAAAGCCTACTCGGCCATACTCTTTAGAGATGGAAGGTGCTATTGGACAGATGTGAATAAGCAGGTCCCTACTTTTGAATTTAGTCAATATTGGTGAATCCTTATAGCACTGGGCATAGTGTTTTAAATTTAAAATCACATTTCTTAATATATAGGTTTAAATTTAAATAGTCTCAGCTGTCAGGCAGCCCATCCTTCAGAGACTCTTCCTCCATATGCTCTTTTTGGCACCTCAGATTAAACACTACTGAAAACCATGCTCTTAGAGTCTATTCAGTAAGATTCACTGGTAAAACAGGAAATTTTAGCCTTGCTTCACTTTCCTCAAGGTTAAATTCATGTGGTTCATATAATGGAAGAGGATTAGCTGTTTGACATGTGCTCTTCTCTGGACTCATTGGTATTAAAAGAAATCATTTCAGGAAAGTTGAACAGGATCTTTTCTGAACCTCCATTCCTGGAATGGTTAAGTGACACCAAACCCACAAACTCTCCTCACTTGAAATAGGCCCTATGCCTTAGATTCCCTTTATGCAAATCAGCAGATTAATTGTGTAGATTCCAGAAGATTTTCTGAGAATGAGGATAATTCACTTCAGTAAAGCGACCAAGCTTGAAAGGAGAGTGAATTGTAGAAAAAAATTTCTGAGAATGAGAGTAATAAAAACAGACATACATTACCACTTAATAATAAGCAAGGGACTGTGCAAAGCATGTTGCATGCATTTTCCAAACTGGTAAACTGGTACTATTATCTTTATTGGATATGTGACGGAACAAAGGCAATTCCTTCCCTCACATATGAACACAATACATTGAATAAATAGTACACCAGACAATGGCCTTCAAATTATATGACTATTCTCACAGAGATATTTGCAGTCAAAGGCAATCATACCTAGATCTGTTCCATAAAGATGAATTTATAGGACAATAGAATTGTGTGACAGAGACAGAGGAGGACATAAATATTTGCTCCTACAAAAACTCCAGCATCTTATAGGTACTTATTTTCAACCATGAAGTAAGTATAATTATCTATATCTACTATGAAAGGAAAATGAGATGAAAATAAGGGTTTTTTTAAAAGTTTATTTATTTTGAGAGAGTGCACACACACGCACACACGAGTGAGAGGGGGAGGAACAGAGAGAGAGAGAGAGAAATCCCTAGCTGTCTCCGTGCGTCAGCACAGAGCCTGAGGCAGGGCTTGATCTCATGAAACGTGAGATCATGACCTGAGCCAAAACCAAGAGTCGGACGCTTAACCGACTGAGCCACCTAGGTGTCCCAAGATTAAAGCAAATTTTAAAGTGCCCAAATCACATAATTTCCCACTTACAGTAGTGGGATTCATACTCATGTATCTGACTTCTGGGACTGTTGACAACACTACTTTGTGACTTCATGTTCCCATGATGTATGCAAGGCATCATCTGCCGTGTGTATAGTTTTAATTTCATAGTAAACTTCTTTTAGAATCACAGGGGTCACATGTTTGTAGGTTGGGCTTTTGATATCAGATTATTTCCCTGTTTGGTAGGGAGATTTTATCAGAAATCTGAGTAGCTATGAGAAGTCACACATCTCTAAAAATATATCATGTCTTTTATGTTATAACCATCTCTCTTCCATGGCCTACGAGGCCAGACCAGATTATGTACAGTCTAGAATTTAAAGCAAGTTTATAGGAGACAAAAGCTTCAACTAAAAGCTTTTATTATATCGACTGAAATATAGAATAATTGGAGCATCTCCCAGGCAGTCCTGGTTATTTATTTGTCTCCCTCCCCTGCTTGTCCCCTACTTGTATGTGTGGTACTACCAGACGTTATTCCAAAGATAAACAAATCAAACTTAAGAAGCTATCTTGACAATATATTATTCTATGGTAACCTGAAGTAAGATGGCGGCAATTAATAAATAAATGATCAAGGAATAACACAGCAGAACTGTCACGAAAGTGGGGAGAGGTAGCACTATTTGAAGAATATGGTTGTAAAGAATCATAATAATAAAAAAGCCACTCAGTCCAAAATACCACTGGGTGACTTATCTGTCAGGTACATAATCACTGGAGATGTAGTATAAGCACAAGGCTTGAGTGAATGTCTAGACAGGTAATTGATTCATTTTTATGGAAATTTTACTTATTTTAAATATAATTTTTGACGATCCTGATTTTTTACTTGAATATTTATCTTGTTAAATAACACCGTCAGATTTGATTTGGTTGCTAGTATAAATAATATACTGTGTATATTACATGGTTTTTATTTTTCATTCAGTGTTCTTAACCTTCAACTCTGAGTAAAAATGTATTAAATTAACTTATTAATCTCTAGCCTAAAGTAGTGATTCCTACATTTTATTTTTAAAACTAAATAGCATATTTTTTATCCCAAAAGGTGACGGCATTATTAGATTCCATTACTAAACAATATTACTGTGCCTTGTTCATTTTGACAACATAATCATTTATTGATTTATAGAAATAATAAAAATAAAACATGGAAATCAGTTTTTTCCATAGGAAAATTCTTCCTATTAATAACCATAGTTATACTGTTTAATTTTTTTAAATGTTCATTTTCCCTCTTTCTTCTGGGTATGTCTTGATTCTAATATACGTTTCTAAACTTGATTCATCTTTACTCTCCCATACTATTATTATATACAATCCATAATTAGTCTTAGAACTTTTCAAGTGAATTACACATCATATATTTAAATATCTATAGGAAACTAACTTAGAGCATTTGAGTGGGTAATGAATTTAATGATATGATCTAGGAATATAGAAATTGTATCTTAAAAGAAGAAATTTCTAAATCAGCACAATATAGGAATCTACTAAAAAGGAAAGACATCACCAAATTTAAAAATATAAATGCTTCATGTATAATTAGATTAATTTTTATTTTAGCAAACACAAAAATATATAGTTCTAAATGGGGTGTGTGATATAACCTCAAATCAATAAATGGTAAAGGCTGCATTTTACAAATAGCATAATTCAACCAAGCATATCTTGAATTCATGCATTGTGATTACACTAATGAATTTTTAAAAGGTGTGACAATATTTAAACAAATAAGGTTACACTCAACAATAACTCTACCTCAAATTTCCACCTATAGCTTTATTTCTTCTTCTCTAGATAACTATACTGTTTTAGAGATTACTTTTCATTTATCATCTTCCTTTTCATTGTTCCCTTTCTATTAAAAATCATATTTTTAATCATTACAACAACAATAATTATCACATGTAGACAATTTTGAAAATTATATAGGAAAGGAAAAAGAAAAAAATACCAATTTAATTGCCAATTATCTTACTCTCTAGTGATAACCACTCTAGGATATGTAACAGATTTTAATCACATACATAAATCCAACTTCCTTCTGGATATCTCACATTTGATTTTTGGCAGATTCTTCAAATTAAAACATCCAATTCTAAACTTATTATTAGATCTAACAAAATCAGTAGGGTATTATAATACAGCAGAGTGGAGATAGTGGTTCAAACTAAAGAGATAGCAAGAAGATGAAGAGAAAAGGTCAGATTCTGAATATACTGTAAAGGTAGAGACTAGGGAATTTGCAAATCAATGAGATATGGAGTGAGAGAAAGGGAAGACAAAAAATAACTCTAGTGTTTTTAAGTGTGAGCATTAGAGGGGTATTGTTGCTATTTATTTCCATTTGGAATGAGCCACTTTGAATAAAGATGTATCAAATTTTTGGTTTTGGACATATTTAGTTTTAGAATGCCTATCAGACACCAAAGTAGAGATGCTGAGCATACAGTTAAAAATACAAGTTTGGGTATTGGGGAGCTATCTGAGCAAAAAGTGTAACTTTGAGAGACTTAAATCTATAACTGAATAAATAAAGCCATAAGAAAGTAAAATAAACGGTATAAATAAAATCAAGTAGACAAGAATGTATAAAGGTCTAGGGCAGGCAATGGGAAACCCACCCATAGCAAATTCATCACCTATTTTTATAAATAAATTTGTACTGAAACACAGATGTGCCAATTTGTTTCCATATTCCCTGGGGCTGATTTCACACTAAAATTTCTGAATGGAATAGTTAAAACAAAGATCTTATAATGAACCAAGCCTAAGCCATTTATTTTCTGACCCTTTACAGAAAAAGTTGACTAACCCCTGGTCTACAGGAAGGTAGTTATCAAGCTAAAAGTAGAATAACTTTTCATTCCAGGTTTCCCAGGACATTCCTAATTATAATCATTGCCACAGCATCCAGGACAATATAAATAACAGCCTTTTCAATATCTGATAAGTCTTTGGGCAGTATATTATATAATCACCTTAACTGAAATTAACCGAAATTAAAATGGAAAAAATTGCACCTAGAACAAAAGAGCTATTTCTACACTATTATATTTTATTTTGGCTGAACAGCCCAAAATATGACACCAAACTCTATAGTTAAAGAGTCTCTTGTGTATTTCCCTCCCTCCTCTTCTCCCCCTCCCTTCCTATATGTTCATCTGTTTTGTTTCTTAAACTCTATATATGAGTGAAATCATTTGGTATTTGTCTTTCTCTGATGATTTATTTCACTTAGGATAATACATTCTAGTTAGAGTGGGAGAGAGCCAAAGCATAAGAGACTCTTAAAAACTGAGAACAAACTGAGGGTTGATGGGGGGCGGTGGGAGGGAGGGGAGGGTGGGTGATGGGTATTGAGGAGGGCACCTTTTGGGATGAGCACTGGGTGTTATATGGAAACCAATTTGACATTAAATTTCATATACTGAAAAAAAAAAGAATAATACATTCTAGCTCTATCCATGTCATTGCAAATGACAAGATTTCATTCTTTTTGATGGCTGAGTAATATTCCAGTGTGTGTGTGTGTGTGTATGTGTGTGTGTGTGTGTGTGTGTTTGTGTGTATACACACACATCTTTATCCATTCATCTGTCCACAGTTTGGCTATTGTTGATAATGGTGAACTAGCATCCATTTTAATAGAACTCAGGATTGGAGACTTTGTTCTGGTTGTCTTACATAGGACAAGTAGAAAATTGAGGGTACTTATATTTTATTTATAAATTTTACTCCCAATCACTACCCCAAACAATGATTTCCACTTTCAGTATGAGTATATATGTACTGATTTTGAAATGATATCTTAAGACAGAAATGTGGCATTAGCTAAGTAAAAATGGAAAATTTTTAAAAATATAATTATTTCATACTTTATTTGGATCCTTTTATTCTTCAAACTTTTTAATTTTGGTTGGAATGAAAAATATGTTAAGAAGGTCATATGGCCATAATTATCTAGTAGTTCTGTTTTAGTTTAGGCTGCTAAAACAGAGTACCACAGTCTAGTGGCTCAAACACACATTTTATTTCTCACAGTTCTGAAGGATAGGAACTCCAAGATCAAGATGCCAGCAGATTTAGTGTCTGGTGAGATGCCTCTTCCTGGTTCACAGACTGAAATCTTCTCATTTTGTCATCACATGGCAGAAATAAATCATCTGTCTCCCATCTCTTCTAAAAAGGCATTAATCCCATTCATGAGGGTTCTACCTCATGACCTAATGACCTCTAATGTTTCATTTTTAAATACAATCACATAGGGAATTTTGGCTTCAATACAAGAATTTTGAAGGGGAGGGTAGATACAAATATTCAGTCTATACCAAGTTCTAAAAATAAAATGATCAATGTATATCTTTTGGAGATCATGAATATTTGCAAAATGTCATGAACCAACTAATACAAAATTTCTGTCTATCAAAAGCAAGGAAATAAATAGTAAAACAATTGACTATCAGGTATAATTTCCCAAAAGCTATTTATAATCTAATTCATAATATGAACTAGTATAGACATTAATGAAAAATGTTAGTTGTAAAAAAATGTGTTAAAGACTGCATTATTCAAAATGAATAGCGTTCTGTAAGTTAAGCAGATCAGATCATTATATATTGTTGTTGCCTGGTGGGGCCTGTGGTGTAAGAACTCTACAGGACAGCTGGAGGATAAACTGTTTAATTTTGTGAAATCATGAGTTCATATTAAAATCTTAAATTACTTGGCAAGAAGCAGAAAGAGAAATGATAGTGTTGTTTGAAAGGACAACTAAATGTAGGGGGAACACAGAAAACAATGAAAATGTGAAACAAAGAGAGTGATCCTCTATGGATCACTTTATTTTTAAGATACAGTAGTTTTAAAGTAATTAAATATTATGAAATGGAAATTCTCACAGAACAAATATATTTTCCTATCTTGTATAATTTTTCATATAATTTGCATTTTAATTTCAAGAAAATAAACCAAAGTGTTGAAAACATTAAGATTAATTTTAAAATTTATATATAATACCAGTTTAACTGCATGATAGTTTTGTACATTTCTATTAAATTTGTTAAAATTCATATTAAACCTAGGTATATGTATGATTATCTTTTTTTTTTCCTGGTGAAAAATGTTCTGTACCAGAATGAAAGTCAAATGGGGTGTTTTGAAAAATTTATAGAACATTTATGTTTTTGTTCTGTTTTGTTTCCTTGGAAAGAGTGTGCTTGAGTTGTATTCAGTGTCTAACTATCATGTTTTATTTTCTGTCTTGATGCATAAATTTAGTTCCAGTTTTGTCAATGGACATCCCATTAGTATAAAAAAGATAAATCAATAATGGATGTCAGAGCTAGTAAAGAATCTAGTAATAAATTAAAAATATAAACTTTGCTGTCATATCTAGGATAACCATATAGAACATATAATAGAGAAATATTATATATAAGGTAGAACAAAGAATCATGAAGAATCATCCAAAAATAAAGGTGTGGAAATTATAAACATTATTTGAAAAATTATTCACACATAAAAATATTTCTTAACCTAAATAAAGTGATATAACATGATCTTGTATTTAAATAATTCAAAGGCTTTCTGAGAAATCCATTTTTAAGATGATTGTTGGATTATGGTGGAGATGGCAGCGTAGGAGGATGCTGGGCTCACCTCGTCCTGCTGATTGCTTAGATTCCACCCACATCTGCCTAAATAACCCAGAACACCGCCAGAGTCTAGCAGAATGGACTCTCCACAGCCAACCGTAGACAAGAGGCCCATGGAAAAGGGTAGGAAGAGCGGAGAGGCAGTGCACACTACAGGGACTGGCGGGAGGTAGCCGGGGCAGTGGAGGGGTAGCCCACCCAGCAAGGCAGAGCCCCCAAGCCTGGCTTGCAAAAGTGGAGGGGCCGGACAGAGTGAGTTCTGATAGCCAGTGGCACTTAACATCTGGAATGTTCTAAGTCAACAGCTCTGCTCAGAGAGCAGGAGGGCTAGAGGACACCGGGAGGAAGAGGTGTTGAACCCTGGAAGACAGAGATCAGCTTGGCAGGGAACAAAAGCACTGGCCAGCGCCATCTCCCTCTCCCATCCCCCAGCCGAAATCCCAAAGGGAACCAGTTCCCAACACTGTGCTTCTGTGGATCCATCCCTCCTACGGGTCTGCCTGCCTCCCTCCTGGTGCTGCAGGGCTCCTCCTGCAGGGTATACCAACGGCAAAGTGAGCTGAGCCTGCCCCTCCCGCTGCTGTGCAACTTGCGGATCCTCCCCAGCTAATATGCCAGATCCCATCAAAGCAGCACCCAAGCCTGACAGTGTGCAAGTAGCCCAGACAGGGGCCACACCACTCCACAGTGAGTCCTGCCCCTGGGAAAGGGAAAGATAAAGTACACACCAGTCTCACTGTGGCCCCAGGGGTGGGCTGGGGACAGACATGGGGTCTGACTGTGGCCCCGCCCACCAATACAAGTTACTCCAGACAGCACAGGGGAAGTGCCCTTTAGTTCCACAACACCCCTGGGACCATCCAAAATGACAAAATGGAAGAATTCTCCGCAAAAGAAACTCCAGGAAGTAGCGGCAGCTAACGAATTGATCAAAAACGATTTAAGCAATATAACAGAGCAAGAATTTAGAATAATAGTCATAAAATTAATCTTTGGGCTTGAAAAGAGTATAGAGGACAGAAGAGAATCTACTGCTACAGAAATCAAGGGACTAAGAAATAGTCATGAGGAACTAAAAAAATGCTATAAATGCGGTGCAAAATAAAATGGAGGGGACCACAGCTCAGATTGAAGAGGCAGAGGAGAGAATAAGTGAGTTAGAAGACAAAATTATGGAAAAAGAGGAAGCTGAGAAAAAGAGAGATAAAAAATCCAAGAGTATCAGGGGAGAATTAGAGAACTAAGTGATGCAATCAAACACAACAATATGCATATAATAGGAATTCCAGAAGAGGAAGACAGAGAGAAAGGGGCTGAAGGTGTACTTGAACAAATCATAGCTGAGAACTTCCCTGATCTGGGGAAGGAAAAAAGCATTGAAATACAAGAGGCACAGAAAACTCCCTTCACATGTAACTTGAATTGATCTTCTGGACGACATATCATAGTGAAACTGGCAAATACAAAGATAAAGAGAAAATTCTGAAAGCAGCTAGGGATAAACAGGCTTAACCTACAAAGGGAGACCCATAAGACTAGTGGCAGACCTATCTACTGAAACTTGGCAGGCCAGAAAGGAATGGCAGGAAATCTTCAGTGTGATGAACAGAAAAAAATAGGCAGCTGAGAATCCTTTATCCAGCAAGTCTGTCATTCAGAATAGAAGAAGAGATAAAGATTTTCCAAAACAAACAAAAACTGAAGGAATTCATCACCACTAAACCAGCCCTACAAGATCCTAAGGAGGATTCTGTGAGTGAAATGTTGCAAGGACCACAAAGTACCAGAGACATCACTACAAGTATGAAACCTACAGACATCACAATGACTCTAAACGTGTATCTTTCTATAATAACACTGAATGTAAATGGATTAAATGCTCCAACCAAAAGACATAGGGTATCAGAATGGATAAAAAAAACAAGACCCATCTATTTGCTGTCTACAAGAGACTCATTTTAGACCTGAGGATACCTTCAGATCGAAAGTGAGAGGATGGAGAACTATCTATCATGCCACTGGAAGTGAAAAGAAGGCTGGAGTAGCCATACTTATATCAGACAAACTAGACTTTAAATTAAAGGCTGTAACAAGAGATGAAGAAGGGCATTATACAATAATTACAGGGTCTATCCATCAGGAAGAGCTAACAATTATAAATGTCTATGCGCCGAATACAGGAGCCCCCAAATATATAAAACAATTAATCACAAACATAAGCAATCTTATTGATAAGAATGTGGTAATAGCAGGGGACTTTAATACTCCACTTACAACAATGGATAGATCATCAAGACACAGGATCAATAAAGAAACAAGGGCCCTGAATGGTACATTGGATCAGATGGACCTGACAGATACATTTAGAACTCTGCATCCCAAAGCAAAAGAATATACTTTCTTCTCGAGTGCACATGGAACATTCTCCAAGATAGACCACATACTGGGTCACAAAACAGCCCTTAATAAGTGTAAAAGAATTGAGATCATACCATGCACACTTTCAGACCACAATGCCATGAAACTTGAAATCAACCACAGGAAAAAGTCTGGAAAACTACCAAAAGTATGGAAGTTAAAGAATACCTACTGAAGAATGAATGGGTCAACCAGGCAATTAGAGAAGAAATTTAAAAACATACAGAAACAAATGAAAATGAAAATATAACAATCTAAATGCTTTGGGATGCAGCGAAGGCAGTCCTGAGAGGAAAATACATTACAATCCAGGCCTATCTCAAGAAACAAGAAAACTCCCAAATACAAAATCTAACAGCACACCTAAAGGAAATAGAAGCAGAACAGCAAAGACACCCCAAACCCAGCAGAAGAAGAGAAATAACAAAGATCAGAGCAGAAATAAATAATATAGAATCTAAAAAAAAACAGTAGAGCAGATCAATGAAACCAAGAGGTGGTTTTTTGAAAAAATAAACAAAATTGATAAACCTCTAGCCAAGCTTCTCAAAAAGAAAAGGGAGAGGACAAAAATAGATACACTCATGAATGAAAATGGAATTATTACAACCAATCCCTCAGAAATACAAGCAATTATCAGGGAATACTATGAAAAATCATATGCCAACAAACTGGACAACCTGGAAGAAATGGACAAATTCCTAAACACCCACATATTTCCAAAATTCAAACAGGAAGAAATAGAAAACTTGAACAGACACATAACCAGTTAAGAAATTGAATCAGTTATCAAATATCTCCCAACAAATAAGAGTCCAGGACCAGATGGCTTCCCTGGGGAATTCTACCAGACATTTAAAACAGAGATAATACCTATCCTTCTCAAGCTGTTCCAAAAAATAGAAAGGGAAGGAAAACTTCCAGACTCATTCTATGAAGCCAGCATTACTTTGATTCCCAAACCAGACAGAGACCCAGCAAAAAAAGAGAACTACAGGCCAATATCCCTGATGAATATGGATGCAAAAGTTCTCGACAAGATACTAGCAAATCGAATTCAACAGCATATAAAAAGAATTATTCACCATGATCAAGTGGGATTCATTCCTGGGATGCAGGGCTGATTCAACATTCGCAAATCAACCAATGCAATACATCACATTAATAAAAGAAAAGATAAGAACCATATGATCCTGTCAATTGAATCTGAAAAAGCATTTGACAAAATTCAGCATCCTTTCTTAATAAAAACCCTTGAGAAAGTTGGGATAGAAGTAACATACTTAAACATCATAAAAGCCAATTATGAAAAGCCCACAGCTAACATCATCCTCAATGGGGAATAACTGAGAGCTTTCCCCCTGAGATCAGGAACACAACAGGGATGTCCACTCTCACCGCTGTTGTTTAACATAGTGTTGGAAGTGCTAGCATCAGCAATCAGACAATAAAAGGAAATCAAAGGCATCAAAATTGGCAAAGATAAAGTCAGTCTTTCACTTTTTGCAGATGACATGATACTTTACATGGAAAACCTGACAGACTCCACCAAAAGTCTGCTAGAACTGATACATGAATTCAGCAAAGTTGCAGGATACAAAATTAATGTGCAGAAATTAGTTGCATTCTTATACACTAATAATGAAGCAACAGAAAGACAAGTAAAGAAACTGATCCCATTCACAATTGCACCAAAAGAAGCATAAAATACCTAGGAATAAACCTACCAAAGATGTAAAAGATCTGTATTCTGAAAACTATAGAAAGCTTATGAAGGAAATTAAAGAAGACACAAAGAAATGGAAACACATTCCATGCTCATGGATTGGAAGAACAAATATTGTCAAAATGTCAATACTACCCAAAGCAATCTATACATTCAATGAAATCCCAATCAAAATTGCACCAGCATTCCTCTCCAAGCTAGGACAAGCAATCCTAAAATTTGTATGGAACCACAAAAGACCCTGAATAGCCAAAGTAATATTGAAGAAGAAGACCAAAGTGGGAGGCATCACAATCCCAGACTTTAGCCTGTATTACAAAGCTGTAATCATCAAGACAGCATGGTACTGGCACAAAACAGACACATAGACCAATGGAGAGACTCCTAAGTTGGACCTACAAAAGTATGGAACACCAATCTTTGACAAGGCATGAAAGAATATCCAGTGGAAAAAAGACTGTCTCTTTAACAATGGTGCTGGGAGAACAGGACAGCAACATGTAGAAGGATGAAACTAGACCACTTTCTTACACCATTCACAAAAATAAACTCAAAATGGATGAAGGACCTGAATATGAGACAGGATACCATCAAAACTGTAGAGGAGAGTGCAGGGAAAAACCTTTCTGACCTCAGCCGCAGCAATTTCTTACTTGACACATCTCCAAAGGCAAGGGAATTAAAAACAAAAATGAACTATTGGGACCTCATCAAGATAAAAAGCTTCTGCACTACAAAGGAAACAATCAACAAAACTAAAAGGCAACCAATGGAATGGGAAAAGATATTTGCTAATGGCCTATCAGACAAAGGGCTAGTATCCAAAATCTATAAGGAACTCACCAAACTCCATACCCAAAAAACAAATAATTCAGTGAAGAAATGGGCAGAAAACATGAATAGACACTTCTGTAAAGAAGACATCCGGATGGCCAACAGGCACATGAAAAGATGCTCAACGTCGCTCCTCATCAGGGAAATACAAATCAAAACCACACTAAGATACCACCTCACGCCAGTCAGAATGGCTAAAATGAACAAATCAGGAGACTATAGATGCTGGAGAGGATGTGGAGAAACGGGAACCCTCTTGCACTGTTGGTGGGAATGCAAATTGGTGCAGCCACTCTGGAAAGCAGTGTGGAGGTTCCTCAAAACATTAAAAATAGATATACCCTATAACCCAGCAATGGCACTGCTAGGAATTTACCCAAGGGATACAGGAGTGCTGATGCTTAGGGGCACTTGTAGCCCAATGTTTATAGCAGCACTCTCAACAATAGCCAAATTATGGAAAGGGCCTTAATGTCCATCAACTGATGAATGGATAAAGGAATTGTGGTTTATATACATAATGGAATACTACTTGGCAATGAGAAAGAATAAAGTATGGCCTTTTGTAGCAATGTGGATGGAACTGGAGAGGGTTATGCTAAGTGAAATAAGTCATACAGAGAAAGACATATACCATATGTTTTCATGCTTATGTGGATCCTGAGAAATTTAACAGAAGACCATTGGGGGGGAAGGATAAAAAAAGTTAGCAAGGGAGGGAGGCAAAGCATAAGAGACTCTTAAAAACTGAGAATAAACTGAGGGTTGATGGGGGGGTGGAAGGGAGGGGAGGGTGGGTGATGGGCATGGAGGAGGGCACCTGTTGGGATGAGCACCGGGTGTTATATGGAAACCAATGTGACAATAAATTTCATATTAAAAACAGATGACTGTCAATTTTATCTGTTAAAAACTGATAGGGTTTTTTGAAAATGTATAATAGAATGAAAACTTCCCATACTACTAATTAGATCTCTGTATAAATGTTAGAATAATTAAACACATATGCTATTATGGGGGAAAAAGGTTCATAAATAACAGTTGAGGAACTACACAATAGCTCTTCTGAATGCAGTTTGCTGACTGCAGATCTTGGGATTTGTCAGCTTCTATAATTGAATGAGCCAATTCCTTACGATAAATCTTTTTCTCCATACATATGCATCCAGTTAACCCTATTTCTCCAGAGAAACCTGACCAATACACAGGACATGGCTCAAAAAGAGACAAAGAATGCATCATAGCCAATAACGAATTTTTAAAAATAATAAAAAAAGATAATTGATAGTTCAAAAGGAGGATTAAGAACTCAGTGTATATATAATAGTATATGTAATAGTAGACTTAAGAACTCAGAGTATATATAAATATGTTTCATATTTTAATGGCAAAAGGTTTAGGACAAATTTTTTACAAATAATTTCCTAATCATTGTAGAAAATGTATTTTATATTCTCATTAAAAAGACATTCCAAATGATTTCAAAATCTTAATGTGGGTAAAAAAAATGAAACCATAATTATCACGAAGAAAACCTATATAGTAGTCGGTGTTATCTTCTACACATAAGGAGCTGAGAAGAGATCAAGTCTGCCCTTTCCAATAGGAAATAATAGGAAAAACTAGAAATCAGTGACTTTTCTTTGGCATATTGTTGAATTGAGATCACAGGGCAAACCACCAACCGAAAATCTGTAAAGATAGGCACCTAGGGGGAGAAGGAGGACCTGAGCTTTTGCTTATTTGGGGCAGAAGCCACTCAATGCCCTATAAACATTTAGACAATGAAGCAGCAATATTGACAAATTGCTGGAAGTTGAGTGTGGGCTAGTGTGAGAGTGAGAAGCTCTCCTGGGGATGACACTTGTATGGGTTCCTCACACTTTCAAAGGCTTTTCCTCTGGGAATTCTATCAGGTTCTCACAGGAAGAATGGAAAAATCCATAGAAAGTTCCTCTATTTTGCTGGCTGGGGAGGGGAAGAGCAACCACCCGGACCCCTCCTCCTGTTGAACAAAGCCTTAATTTAAAGGGCAAGGATATCATCAAAAGGCACTAATAAAATATTTCAGATGCGGTAAGGGAACTCCATCCAGCCCCACTCTTCCTATTTCAACTAAGGGGTGGGAGAAGGGAGCCTTACTCTCCTTTTTTTCCCCCAGAAATAAAATGAGAAAAGTGGAGGATATCTCCTAGAGCTGGCAAAGGTATTAGAAGTAAAAAAGAAAAAGTTCTATCCCTGGGGGAGGGACAAAAATGCTTATGAAGGCTATACATCCCAAGACAAAGGTCCAATGTATACTCTAAAGACTGGAACTTAGTGAGAAGAAACCCTCTCAAACACTCTACCTCCAGGCTAACAAGCTTCCAGTGATAATAATGCACTAGCATAGTCCTTGAAATAGAGTATGGAATTAAGAATATCTAATGTAGGGTGCCTGGGTTGCTCAGTCAGTTGAGTGTCTGACTCTTGATTTCAGCTCAGGTCATGATCCCAGGGTCAAGAATTTGATTCCCACATCTGCTTAAGATTCTCTCTCTCCCTCTGTCCCTTTCCTCTACTAGCACTCTCTCTTCTCTTAAAAAAAAAAAAATGAAAGGAAGAGGGAGAGAAAAGAGGAATATAGAAAAATAAAACAGAACACTCTAATGTTACAATTGTAAGTAATTAAAAAAAAATGTTGAGTTTATTCCAGATAAAAACATACGTATCTCAAATACATGTATGAAAAGTGGGGCTCCTCTGGAATCCTGGACAGAATATGTGTGGCCTGAGTAAATAACATAGAAAAATAAAAGTTTTGTATGTATGTACAAATAATCAGACTGGGGGCACTTTATGCTGTGGTTTGAGTATAATGCCTTGCTCATAGTGTATAAAACCATTAATCTCTGTGGTGGAGAAAGCTGGCTGCCTACCTCTTATGTCCATTTTATGTAGTATAGACTTGATTTTGGGAAGTGGTTGCCCAAGCAGAAATGACATTTTATGACCTCTATAAGTGATGACATTTCAACAGCCCAACATGAGTGAATATGAATTAATAGGCAGAATAATGACTCCCCTGTAGACATCTATATCCTAACCTCCAGAACCTGTGGCTATGTCAGGTAACATGGCAAAGGGGAAATTAAAGTTCCAAGTGGAATTAAGGTCTGTTGTAGATTCTGAGTCTGGAGTTCTTTCTTGTCCAGCAAGAGAAAGGAAGCAGGATTGAAATGCCAGAAAGGCTAATGTCTGGGAGGAGACAAGAGCCCCAAGTAAGGGTCCTTGCTCCATTTTTTATTAGGATCAGAAGACTTACAAGCTTGATGGACATTCACAAAGAGACAATGAAATTTTGAACATTAACTCATGGGCGTGGGGGAAAGGGGATTTTGAAGATATGAGGTGTTAGAGGTTTCTGGTCAATACAAAACCAAGTCCTGGTGCCAGGTAGATGGTTGTTTACAGCAGACATGAGGCCCCACCTCTGTTTGCCTAAGCTTGCCTAGGGGACAGGAAAGACAGAACATGCTACCTCAGGGTTAACAAGGCATCTTTCTTTTGTTAATTAGCTCCTTTTTAGGCAATTTCACTCTGCTGTGGTCTAAAGCCCTGTTTACCTGTTCTTGTCTTTCCTTTCAGTGAAAGCAGCTTTCTGCTATTGTACTAAATTGGGGGACTTTTCCACCTTGAATACCTAACCTTGTTTACCTAATTTTGGATGCTTCCATCCTGAGATTTCCTACTCCTATACTTTTGTCCTATACTGGGGGCCTTTGCTCTGTTTACCTAATCTTGTGTACCTAATCTTGGATGCATATATCCTGTGGCTTTCTATTTCTTTTTGCCTTTTTAACCCATTGGTACAATCTCAGGGAATTCCTAAATTTATTCCCCACAAAGGTCCTTAATTATCTGGCCTAAAGGAGATTATTCTGGAATAGGCAGGTGGGGTCAATGTAATCACAAGCCTTCTTAAATGTGGAAGAAGGAGGCCAGAGAGTCAAATTAGCACCAAGGGGTCTTGAGAAGAACTTCCATCTCTGTCGCTGGTTTGAAAATGGATCGGAGCTGTGAGACAGGAATGCAGGTAACCTCTAGAATCTGGAATTTTTACTCTATAACATCTAGAAAGTAATGCAACTCCGTTAAGGATTTGTGACTTTCGGCAGTATAACAAATTTGTGTTAGTTTAAGCCAAAGTTTGTAGTAGCCAAGTACAACAGCAATGAGAAATAAATATATGGAGTTATATCACTTTGAAACCAAAATAATTTTAAGAGTGGGTGTGATTTGTCCATTGTCTCGTTTCTCTTTGGTGACCTTGGACGTTAAGTGTGGAAGATGTAGGAACCATGGCCTCATGCCCCAAAAGGCATCCTTCTGAATATTCGCTTGGGCTTTGTTATGAGAAATGCATATCTATTTTGTGAAGTCACTAAGATAACTTAATTACCTTATTTTTGGAACCCCTCAGTATTGCCATGGCTTAGTTAATTTCAGTTAGGAAAATAATACTGGAAAAGGAATAAACCTAAAATAGAAATTCCAGTAAGATTTTTAATGAGTAAAATATTACCATCTAGGTATGAAATTGTTTTCAAGTTAAACCATTTTGGACTCCTAGCTTAGGTAAACAGAAAGTCCTTTCAGTGGAAGTCACATGAGAGAAGAAGCGAAAGATCTTGGTAAAGTTAAACTTATAAAAGCAATTAGTTATAAAGGTGTGATACATGCTTTTCAAGTACTACTAACACTTTTAAAGATTAGGTATTTTATAAAGGGTATCTGACTTATTCATTATATTTATTTTTCTTAACGGTTAACTTAAGCTAGATTACTAAAGTTTAATAATGACGTTATTTTAATAATACTTATATGTCCTAGAACCAAGCTTTATTAGTATTATACATTACTGCTTTAAAGGACAAACTGGTCCTCAGGCAGTATTAAATAACCCAACTTCCATTGTACTGTTGTAAACAATCCAGGACCCTATCTTCTATTCAAGGTAAGTTTAAGCTTAACAGGTACTATCAGTTGTGTCTGGGGACAGGTTTTATTTGCAATAATTGTGTATATAAATATGAATATTTCATATCTCATTCCTTGTTGGCTGGTGTATAAAATAAGTGTCTACATTTCCTACTATGCTCTCATTTCCACATAAAAGCGAATAGTTTCAGGCAACATATGAACAATCGATGGAAAGACTTTAACTTACCCTTTGATATAAAATGATACTGACCCAACATTAAAACTTTAGCTTTCACATCATCCACAGCCTCTCGTATAAATAAGCCCAAAGTCCACAACCAATCCTCTCCACCACCCCCACTCACTATAAATCACAGTCTATACACCGAGAACTAGCTAAAAACCAGACAAAAATCTTATCAAACATGGTAAACCAGGGAGTCCTGGCCCTTTTCCAATTTTGACAGGCAGAAAATATTAAAGAGCTGTTTGTAGGCATCCTCTGATACCTAAGAGAGAAGAGTGAAAAATGGGATGTAACAAAGGGTAAAAAAAAAAAAAAAAAAAAAAAAAAAAAAAAAAAAAAAGAAAAAAGTGAGTTTGTGGGGTATCTGGGTGGCTCAGTTGTTTAAGTGTACGACTTTGGCTTAGGTTATGATCTCACAGTTCATGGGTTCGAGCCCCATATCAAGCTGTCTTCTGTTAGCACAGAGCCCGCTTCAGATCCTCTGTCCCCCTCTCTCTCTGCCCCTCTTCTGTTTGCACTCTGTCTCTAAAAAATAAACACTTAAAATAGTTTGCAAGGGAAACAGCCAAGTATTAAGCTCTGGTGTTAATATTACAGGGATACCAAATTCACATCATCCTGCAAACAAGTCATTTGTAAGCAAAAGACCATGTCTGCAAAACAATATTGCCGGGGCGGGGTGGGGGGGGGCGGGTGTCCCTTCATTTTAAACTTAAATACATCCAGAGTTTAAAGCTACCTACTGAAAAATACCTAAAGCTAGTCAGATTAGACAAAAGGGTTTGTGGGGTTAGACCAGAAGAGCAAATGTTATAAAGAAAAATGTTAAAATTCATTATGAAGATTTTCTAATGTCATAAAAACAGAATATGCCACAGTCCCTTCATCTCTAATTGTTTAACTGTGGAGTAAATCATGTTGTTCTGTTTTCAGCATTTAATTTTTAAATTAGCTCTTGGCTGCAGTGTCCTTGATTACAGAACTTAATTAGCTGTGCCTGTTGAAGAGAATTATGCTATATACAGGATACATGATCCCATGAAAAAGCTTCATACAGGCAATCTGAATCATAGCGAAGCTTGGTTGACTTTCTAAAATGTGGAAGAACAGTTGCAAAACAGGCTGTATTTAGGAACAGAAGATTCAAAGGAGAAAGATTTAATGAAACAAAATTAAATGGGTCTGTGTTCTATCTAGACAAATCTTCTGATTGACCGAAGTACTGTTTTAGAAGAATGAGTTAATATTAACTTTTCTTGTATTCACTAATAAATTGGTGTACCAGATAAAGATTTTTATTTACACAATTAGGGGAAAACAAATTTTACTGTTTATCTACTGGCTTAAATTTTAAAAAAGTACACTTGTGTAAGTATGTTCTTGGCATTTCCACTGGTCAGCAATAACAGCTTCCGATCTTCCTATATCATGCAAATTATATAAGTACATGCAAATTTGTAGCAGTGAATAAAAGCCAGAAATGGCTTTTTAACAATATCTTATAAAGGGGATGACCTCACAGAGCTGATCACATCTATGGAAACTTTTTTTTTTCCTCTAACAGTTTAGGAAACTTTGTTTTACATCTTAGCCAAACACAAATATTCAACATAAAATTCCAAACGGATGTGAGAAATGTAAAACAATCAAGAGATTACATGATGTAAAAATGGGTTTAGAATAGCTCACGTGAGATGAGAAGGCAGTTAGATTCATTTTCTAAGCAAATCTTGAGCACAAGGACAGGGTATAGTTGGTACCTTAGCAGTCATTTTTCCAAATTAGTTTCCAGGTTTGTTGTTTATAAAATGCTATTTATATAATGTGAGGTAAATGATGCAGAAGTAAATAACCTTTAATCTATTTGGCATTTTTTTTTTCTTTTGCTACATTGCATAAGGGGGTAGGTCACCTGCACAACAGATCAACTGAGCTCAGCTGTGCCTAATTGGGTTCGGTAGTGCTAGACTCTCTCCACAATAATTCTGTGTTTTAAAACATTGATGGAAGCAATAGCCATGATCTAGGAAACCTGTTTTCTTTTTTTTTAATTTTCTTTTTTTTTTTAATTTACAACCAAGTTAGTTAGCATATAGTGCAACGATGATTTCAGGAGTAGATTCCTTAATGCCTCTTACCCATTAAGCTCATCCTCCCTCCCACAACCCCTCCTGTAACCCTCAGTTCTCCATATTTATGAGTCTCTTCTGTTTTGTCCCCCTCTCTGTTTTTATATTTTTGTTTCCCTTCCCTTATGTTCATCTGTTTTGTCTCTTAAAGTCCTCATATGAGTGCAGTCATATGATATTTGTCTTTCTCTGACTAATTTCACTTAGCATAATACCCTCTAGTTCCATCCACATAGTTGCAAATGGCAAGATTTCATTCTTTTTGATTGTCAAGTAATACTCCATTGTATACCACATCTTCTTTACCCTTTCATCCATCGATGGACATTTGGGCTCTTTCCTTACTTTGGCTATTCTTGATAGTGCTATTGTAAACATGGGGGTACATGTGCCCCTTCGAAACAGCACACCTGTATCCCTTTGATACATGCCTAGTAGTGCAATTGCTGGGTCATAGGGTAGTTCTATTTTTAGTTTTTTGAGAAACCTTCATACTGTTTTCCAGAGTGGCTGTATCAGCTTGCATTACCACCAACAATGCAAAAGAGATCCTCTTTCTCTGCATCCTCGCCAACATCTGTTGTTGCCTGAGCTGTTAATGTCTGACAGGTGTGAGGTGGTATCTCATTGTGGTTTTGATTTGTATTTCCCTAATGATGAGTGATGTTGAGCATCTTTTCATGTGTTGGTTGGCCATCTGGATGTCTTCTTTGGAGAAGTGTCTGTTCATGTCTTTTGCCCATTTCTTCACTGGATTGTTTTTTGGGTGTGGAGTTTGATAAGTTCTTTATAGATTTTGGATACTAACCCTTTATCTGATATTTGCAAATACATATGTTCTCCCATTTTGTCAGTTGCCTTTTAGTTTTGCTGATGATTTCCTTTGCCATGCAGAATATCTTATTTTGAGGTCCCAATAGTTCATTTTTGCTTTTGTTTCCCTTGCCTCAGGAGACGTGTTGAGTAAGAAGTTGCTGTGGCCAAGATCAAAGAGGTTTTTGCCTGTTTTATCCTTGAGGATTTTGATGGCTTCCTGTCTCACATTTAGGTCTTTCATCCATTTTGAGTTTATTTTTGTGTATGGTATAAGAAAGTGGTCCAGGTTCATTTTTCTGCATGTCGCTGTCCATTTTTCTCAGCACCACTTGCTGAAGAGACTGTCTTTTTTCCACTGAATATTCTTTCCTGCTTTGTCAAAGATTAGTTGGCCATATGTTTGTGGGTCCATTTCTGGGTTCTCTATTCTGTTCCATTGCTCTAAGTGTTTGTTTTTGTGCCATAAGAAACCTGTCTTCATATTGAAAGACAAGAGCAAGAGAAGCAGAGCCTAACAATGCAATTTTATTTAACGCTTCTGCTGGTACGTACTAAATTTGACCTACTTACATACCATTAGCCAAAACATGTTACATGACTAAGCCCAAAGTTTATGGAGGTGAAAAGAATGAACCTTTTCATGGAGCAGATAGGTAGCTGACAGCCCAGTAGTTATGAATGTATCATCTGATTATAGAGGGAGAATGGATTTGAAAAAATAGTTTGGGAACAATATGCCACAGGGGTAAGTGTTCTAACATCTCAGAAGCGAGAAAATCATCTTATAATCACTTATATAAAGGGCATGGAGGAAGAATGTTGAGATTCCACAGAATATCACATGTTGTCTTGCTGTACTTTAGGTATCTAGTTCGTCCACTAAAATGTGAGCACAATGAAGGCAATTCTTACCTGTTTTGCTCCTTGAGAAATGCCTGGCATGTTAAAAGTACTCAAACATTTATGACTCTTCTAATGAAGAGAAGGGGAGAACACCTTAGAAGAGAGAAATCATGATTGCAGAATCTAAACCAAGGAAACATGTCCAGAGAGGAACAGCCCTGCGTTTAAAAAAAAAACAAAAAAAAAAAAACTTCTAAATGTGAAGGTAGAGTAAAATAATAGAGTGTATTAGGTGAAAAAAGAGTTTCTATGGTCTGATGTTTTAGAAGTTGGTTTACAATTCATACATTCTTAATGCAATTACAGACATTGTAGGAGAAGTAAGATGTAACTGCTTTTAATACTCCAAGCCTCACTAGATTCTGTTCAATTAATAAAATTAGATAAGAAATATAATGTACATAAGAACACTTACATATTTTGATCCTACAGGAAACATATCTATGTAAAGAGCCATCCATGTGGAGAAGGAGAACTTTATCAGAATCACAGAAACCCTCTCATGATTCCATTCTATCACATTAATTCTTTCTACAAGCACTATCCTGACTACTAAATCACTAGGTTAGTTTTTATTACCACATATATAAGTACAAAGTAAATTATTTTGTATCTGCTTCTCTGATCTCAAATCAGGTGTATGGGAGAAATCTGTTTTGATAGCCATAGTTCATTCACTTTCTTGGTGTACAGTATTATAATGAATCCATAATTTATCATGAATTTATTTACATGAATACTTGGATTGCTGCTATAAACATTTGGTTCATGTATGTATGCACTGGGATGTATAAATCTAAAAATGGTGTTGGGTCACACAGATATGCATATATGTTCAAATTTAGCGGTATCACAGTGTATATGAACAAAATATAAAAATGTCCAAACAAGGCCAAATGCCCAAAATTTTCCAAATTACACTTCTGTATCAGAATAGGATATGCTGTTTTATATATTAAAACTTCACTTTTAAGCAACTGAGTTTTTAATGTTATTAATTGGCTTTTACTGTACCGAAAACTACTGAACACGTTTGCTTTAAACAGCCTTTTGTCTTGAAACAGTATAGAGAAAGCTTTAAATTGTAAGTCGTTCTGCAAATGTCCTGCAAGGAGAGCAAATATTATTAATACATTTTAACTCAATAGACGAGTGATGTTTTGCAATACAAGTAGTACATGATGCCGAACATCACACGATCACAACTGAGCCAATGGGTCTTGAAATTCACTTTGATACACAAGTGCTTTGGATTACAGGCATGTTTCCGGATCAAATTATGCTCACAAACCAGGATTTTACTCGTAAATACTTCGGGCCGAGTGATTCTTTTGGTCTCAGGCTCACCCATGTTTCTGCAGACAGGTGCCAGTTTGAGCTGGTTGATCAGGGATGCCTATAGCTGGGACAACATGTCTTGGTTCCGTGTAGTCTAGCATTGTCTAACAAGGTAGGCTAGGTTTTTCACATGGAAACCGTAAAGGATCTTGAGAGATCATGACAACATGAAAAATTTCCTGAGACCCAAATTCTGAATGTATTTCCACATACATTGTCAAGGTGCATGACTGCCAAAATGGGAATAGTTACAAGCAACTTCATAAACAATGTGTAACAGTAATATTATTTGATTGTAATTTAATTTATATTTCCCTTATGATGAACAAGGTTGATCAACATTGCCTATGATTTTTGTCTTTAAAAAGCTCCTTTTATGAAATGCCTGTGCAAGTGTCTTACCTGTTTTTAAATCAGATTACTTCTTAGTGATCTGAAAGAATTCTGTTTTCTGGATATGAATCTATGGCCAGTTCTTAAAGTATGGCTTGACTTTTGATTAACTGGATGTATTCATTTTTTAGTTGAGTAGTGCTAAATTTTACCTTTATTTTATTTTTTTTTAAGTTTTTTAATGATTATTTTGAGAGAGAGAGAGAGAGAGAGAGAGAGAGAGAAACAGAAAGAGAGAGAATGGAGCAGGAACAGAGAGAAAAGGAAAGAGAGAATCCCAAGCAGGCCCCACACTCAGCATGGAGTCCAACATGGGACTTGATCTGACGGTCTTGAGATCACGACCTGAACCAAAATCAAGAGTTGGAGGCTTAACTAATTGAGCCACTCAGGTGCCCCTAGTAGTGCTAAGTTTTAATGTAAAAATGTAATCATATTTTCACTTTGGGATGTTTTATGTATTTATTTTCCTTGCTTGTTAAAGAAACGAAACAAAGTTTACTTAGCACAGGGTCCGGGAGCGTGAGACAGCTCCACGAATTTCTACAAGCTGGTTTTTTTTTTTCCCCCTAATTCAACAATAAATTACAAAACTCCTCTGAAAGTGATTTTATGTCTGATGTGAGGTAATGGTCCAACTTCTTTGATTTTAAAAATTTGATGACATGGATATTGCAGTTGACTCTAATATTTTAATAAAAAGACCTCTATTTGGATGATACTGTAAAGGTCCATCTTTGTCATAAATTAAGTGTTGAAACTGCATGAGTCTGTCTTTAGACTCTCTGCAGACATCCAGTAGTGTATATGTTCAGTCTTGTAGCAAGACTACCGTCCTCACTAACATAATATTACATATACTCCATATAGTAGTGTTCCCTTGTTTTTTTTTTTCTCCTTCTATTTCTTCCTTAATATTTTTGTTGCCATTCTTGATCTTTTGGTTTCTTACATACACTTTAGAATTTAATTGATTGCCATAATTTTAATTCACCATACATTCAAAGTAAATAATGTGGATAAAATGGCATCATTACTTTTTCAAAGCGTTCATCTAGGACTTGAGTCTGCCTATCCATTTTATTGTTGTTGCTCTTGTTCTTTGAATGATACAAAGCCATAATTTCTTTAAAGGAAGTCACAGAATAGAGTTTTAGGTAAAATTCAGCCAATTATTGGACTCCTGAATTATGGCAAAATTAGGGTATTGGTGGTAAACCACTTTCTTAGCTTAATTTTATTTATTTTTTTATTGGAGTATAAATTACATACAATATTAGTTTCAGGTGTACAACCTGATTCAGCAATTCTATACTACTGTGTGCTTGCCACAGTAAGTATGGTCTCTATCTGTTATCACACAACATTAGTACTTACAGTACTGATTATATTCCCTATGCTGTAGTTTTCATCTCAGTGACTGATTTCTTTTGTCCTGGAAGTTTATACTTTTTAATCCTTTTCATCTATTTTGCACATCCCCCTTCCCACACATACTCACATCCCCTCTGGCAAACATGTAGTTTGTTCTCTGTATTTAAGAGTCTGTTTGTTTTATTTAGATTCCACATATAAGTAAATTCATATGGTATTCGTCTTTCTTGGACTTCTCTCCCTTAGCCTAATACCCTCTGGGTCCATCCATATTATCCCAGATGGCAAGACCATATCCTTTTTTTTATGGCTGAGTGATATTCCATCACACACACACACACACACACACACACACACACACACACACCACTTTATCTACTCCTATGTCTGTGGACACTTGAGTTGCTTCCATATCTTGGCTATTGAAAACTGATGCAATAAACAAAGGAATACCTATCTTTTCAAATTAGGCGTCTTATTTTCCTTTGGTAAGTCAGTAGTAGATTACTGGATCATTTAACATTTCCATTTTAATATAAACCTTACGGTTTTCCACCATGGCTGTATGGATTTACATTCCCATCAACTGTGTACAAGTTTTTCCTTCTCTATATCCTTGTCAATACTTGCTATTTCTTGTGTCTTTGGTGTTAGCCAATATGTGTGAGATAATATCTCATTGTGGTTTTGGTTTGCATTTCCTTGATGATTAGTGATGTTGAGCATTTTTTTCATGGCTGCTGGATGGAGTGGTATTGGCTGCAAGCTTTCTTTTAGGTCTTTGATTATATCATGTCACTCTCTTCTGGCCTGCAAAGTTTCTGCTCAAAAATCAGTTGTTAGACTTCTGTAGCTTTCTTTGTATGTAACTACTTATTCCTCCCTTTGCTGCTTTTAAAATTCCCTCTATAGCTTTAATTTCTGCTAGTTAAATTACGTGTTTTGGTTTGGATCTTCTTGGGCTTATCTTGTGTGAGGCTCTCTCTATTCTTGGAACTGGAGGTCTGTTTCCTTAACCAGATTGGGGAAGTTTTCAGCTATCTCTTCAAATAACTTTTCTATTCTCTTTTCTGTGTGTTCTCCATGTGGGATGCATGTGTTATTATGCTTAATGATATCTGAGTTCCCTTAACCTAGTCTCCTCTTTTAATTCTTATTTCTTTTTGCTGTTCAGCTTGGTTGCTTTTCATTACCCTTTCTTCCAGATTGCTGAGCCATTCTTCTGCATCCTTTAATCTATTGATTCCCTCAAATTTATTTTTTTTAGGTTATTGAATTTTCAGCTCTGACTACTTTTTTTTAAAATATGAAATTTATTGTCAGATTGGTTTCCATACAACACCCAGTGCTCATCCCAACAGGTGCCCTCCTCAATGCCCATCACCCACCCTCCCCTCCCTACCCCCCCCCCCCATCAACCCTTAGTTTATTCTCAGTTTTTAAGAGTCTCTTATGGTTTGGCTCTCTCCCTCTCTAACTTTTGTTTTTTCCATCCCCTCCCCCATGGTCTTCTGTTAGGTTTCTCAGGATCCACATAAGAGTGAAAACATATAGTCTGACTACTTGTTTAAAATATATTTTCTGTCTCTTTAAAGTTCTCACTGAGTTAATCCACCTTTTTTCAAGTCCAGTCAGTATCTTTCTGACCATTGCTTTGAACATTTTATGAAACCTTTTGCCTATCTCCATTTTATTTAGCTCTTTTACTGTGATTTTGTTTTGTTTGTTCATCTGGAACCTATTCCTCTCCTCATTTTGTCAGTGTTTGACTCTGTATTTATTGGGTAGGTAAGATACACCTAATGGTCTAGAAAATAGTGGGCTTGTACAGAAGAGGTCTTGTAGTGTTCCATAGCATACTTGCCCTTGGTCACCAGAAATAGGTGCTCCAGAAGTGTCCCATGTGGGCTGTGGACACTCCTATGTTGTGGTTGAACCACAATTTCCTTAAGCCGCAGTGACCCCTTTGCTGTTGTGGATGCACTGGGCAGAGTTTTCTCCCTGCACAGTTCAGAGGCCTCACTGTGGTTGCTGAGGGTTCACTGGGGCAGGGTGGCACTCAGCCTATCTCTTAGCAAAGTAGCCTTTCTGCCACAGTTTTAGGCACACACAACAGCAGCTTGTTCCTTGCACAGGCACCTGTGGCAGGAATTGTGTGCATGCTGGTATGTGAAGTTTTCTCCATCCTTTTTCAGGGCAGGAATCACTAGGAGGGAGACGAGTCCAAGTCGTACTTGCCTGCTCTGTATGGCAGGGCAGAAACCACTTCAGAAGGATGCCCTGCCCAGGGAGACAGGTTGGACTGGCTCTCCTACTCTTTTCCATGTGGAGTTCTCTCCATGACCTAGCTATAAAAAATTTTTTCTGCCAGTCTTTAGGTCCTTTTCAGAATTAGTTGCCTAGATGTACCTGTTGCCTCCATGTATCTGTGGGATGAAGTTACCTTAGGACACTCCTACTCCACCATCTTTCCTCCGGTATTTGGTTGGTTGGTTGGTTGTTTTGCTTAATAATGTTGTAGTTTCCTCTGGGTAAGTCTAGATACGTATATTTCTTGGTATTAGGTATGTTTCTTTGCTACATAAATGGTATATAGTATATATTTGCAATATAGATCTGTTGTAGTATCTATAAGCACACTGGGATTTATATATTGAATTTATCTAGTCAGCTTAACTTTGTTTTAATTCCAATCATCTATATGGATATAATTTTTGAATATACACAAGTGCAACTAGCAGGTGTTGACAGTTGTTTCTTTTCAACTTCTTAAATCTCTTTTAAGGTGCTTTTAAACCAATCTGGTGAGTTATTATGTATTTCTGTTCTAAAATTACCAATGACATTTTAATTATCTGAAAATATTGTCAGTCATCTTTTGTGTTATTATTGTAAAAAAAACCACACACAACTATCTTAAAGTACAATTTTATAACTCTCTTAATTGGGTCCTCTATGGTTTTGGTGCTATTAACTTTCTATTTGTCTTGGTTGTCTCCTTGTATTATTTTTTACATGATACATTGTTTTTAAACTTTTTTATTCTATTATATATGAAAAAGTTCTGGGATACCTTGAGGTGATAGATAATTTATTTTTCTGTTCTTATCTAGATATACTTGACATTAATGTTGTCTTAGTTTTAAGTATAGAAAATACTAAACATATATAAATATATAGGTTGGGTAAATGAGTTTAGTCGACATTCACTTCACATAATTATAAATTCTTTCTGTTGTGATGAGAACTTTTAAGATACCCTCTAAGTAACTTTCTAGTATATAGTACAGTATTAACTATAGTAACCATGATGTACGTTATATCCCCAGGACTTGTATATCTTATAACTGCAAACTTAGGCTTTTGAATACCTTCACTCATTTGACCCCTTGCCCCTACTTCTGGCATCATCAGTCTGTTCTCTATATCTGTGAAATCATGATTTTTTTTATTCCATGTATAAGTGAAGTGATATTATGCAACATTTGTTTTTCTGACTTCCTTAGCATAATGCTTTCAATGTCCATCCATGTTTTCATAAAGGCAAGATTTCCTTTTTTATGGCTAAATAATTTCTATTGTGTATATGTGTGAGATATATAATCACATCACATTTTCTTTCATCTGGTGATGGAGTGTTATTGTTTCCATATCTTGACTATTGTAAGTAATGCTGCAGTAAACATGGTGAGGGTACAGATTATCTTTTCAAGGTAATGATTTTGTTTCCTTGCTATATACAAACAAGTGCAATTGCAAATTATAGTTCAATTTTTTAATGTTTATTTTTGAGAGAGAGAGAGGGTGGGCACAGGGAAGGGACAGAGGAGCAGAGAGAGGGGTAGAGAGGAGCTGAAGGAGGCTCTACACTGAAAGCAGAGAGCCTGATGTGGGACTTGCACTGACAAACTGCGAGTTCATGACCTGAGCCAAAGTAGGACACTTAACCGCTTAACTGAGCCACCCAAGAACCTTGGTAGTTCAATTTTTAGTACTGGTTTTCATGGTGGCTTCATCAATTTACATTTCTGCTGATTATACATAAAATTCCTTTTTCCATGTTCTCACCAACATTTATGTCCTATCCTTTTGATAATCGGCATTCCAACAGGTGTGAGGTAATCTTGTGATTTTGATTTTCCTAGTGACAAGTCATTTTGAGCACCTTTTTATGTACCTGTTGGCCATTTGTATACTTCTGTTGGGAAAATGTCTGTTTAGTTCCTCTGCCAATTTTTAAAATAGGAATTTTTTGTTGTTGTTCAGTATTGTGAATTCTGTATATACTTTGCAAATCTTGTATTTGATAAGGAGTTCCAAACATTTTGTCCCATTCTTTAGGTTGGCTTTTCATTTTATTGATGACTTCCATTGTGGTACAGAAGCTTTTTAGTTTGATGTAGTCCCACTTGCTTTTTTTTTTTTTTTTTCTTTTGTTGCTTTTGCTTTTGATGTCCAATCCAAAACATCAGTGCCAAGACCAATGTCAACAAGCTTACCTTTGTGTTCATTCTAGGAGTTTTACAGATTTAGGTCTTAAATTTAAGTCATTAACCCATTTTAAACATTTTTTTTATAGTATAACGTAGCCGTCCAGTTTATTTTGCATGTGGCTGTCTAGTTTTCCCAATACCAATTATTGAAGAGATGATTCTTTATTATATGTTCTTGGCTCCTTTGTCATAAATTGACAATGTAAGAATGGGTTTATTTCTGGGCTTTCTATTCTATTCCATTGTTTGTTGTGTCTATTTTTATATCAGTACCATACTTTTTGGTTAGCATAGCTTTGTTATGTCACTTGAAAAATAGTAAGTTGGTGTCTCCAGGTTTGTTCTTCTTAAGATTGCTTTAGCTATTCAGGATTTTGTTTTAATGGGTTATGTTTATCTTGTATACATATTTTTTCTCTTGCTACTTTTAATATTCTTTTACTTTTGACAATTTTAATGTGTCTTGGTGTGGATAACTTTTGATTCATCCTATTGGGAATCTATATGCTTTCTGGATCTAGATGTCTGTTTTTCTCCAACTTAGGGAAGTTTTCAACCATTATTTAGGAAATCTTTCTGTCCCTTTTTCTCTTCTGTTTTTCTGAGTCCTCTAATAGGAATATTTGACCACTTGATGGTGCCTCATACGTACCTTGAGCTATCTACTCCTTTTAATTCTCTTTGCTTTTTACTCCTCTGATTTAATGAATTTCATTGTCTTGTCTTCAGGTTTGCTGATCTCTTATTCTGCTTCATCTAGTCGGTTATTGAATCTCTTTTGAATTTTTCAGGTTAGTTATATTCTGCTCTGTGATTTTTGTTAGATCTAAAATATAAGAATGTAGTGCTCTATTGAATTCTTACTGTGTGTATTACTCTCCTAATCTCAATGAGCAACTTTATGATAATAATTTCAAACTTTGTCAGGTAAATAACTTACCTCTACTAAGGTCTGTTTGGGGGTTTTATCTTACTCTGTTTGCTTGAAGCATATTTCTGTTTCTTTTTTCTTTGACTCTGTGTTGGTTTCTGTGATTAGATAAAACTGTCACCCCTCCCAAGGTATAGGACTAAAGGAGTATCCTGTGTAAGATGAAACTTTACCATTCTGCTGGCCTGAGTTCTTGGTCATCTCTCAAACCTTTGTGGCTGTCTAAACAAGCTTCTTTTTCATTGTTAGTGAGACCCTCTAGTTGACGATGTGCCAAGACCTATCAGTGTCCCAAAGGGGAAGATTTCAGTTATTAACTAGATGCTGGATGATTGGAATCTGGACCCTTAGGCAGCAGCTGTTAAAGTATGCTAATAAATCTTTTCAGTAAGAGACTGTAAAATAGGCATTTGTGTTGGCACTCTCTACTCCAAGGCCTGGAGGGTTAGCTAGTTAAGAATGTTTCTTTAGTTGCTATATTCATTGAACTAGTGAACACAGGTTCAGTCTATCAAGGGTTGTATCCTAAAGTAAGCAGCCACAAATCCAAGGAATCCAATGTGTGCAAATCTCCTTTCATGGAGACACTGTAGACCTGGTGCTGGGAGGAAAGGTTTTTGAGAGAATTGCAGTTGTCACTGCAGTGTTTAAATTAGAAAACTTACCCTCAAGCTATGGCTTTTAAAATCTGCAAAGAGCACTTTTCAGGGAAATAGTGGGCATTTCAGTCTTCTGCCTCTTCACTAAACCCTTGGTGGATAGCTGATGAAGAACTTACTGTTTGCTACATTCCTGTGAAATCCATGAATGTAAGTCCCATGAGCCAAAGAGCCAGACCACAGACGGTTGCATACCCTGGTAAGCAGGCACAAAAAACTGTACCACCAAACTGTTCACAAGCTAGAGACCTGGAGTGGTAAAGAGGGAGAGAGAAAAGATGGTGCCTGCCAATCTCCTCAATTACTAGAGAGTATTAAAATAGGTCACTCGATTTGGATTAACTAAGAAGCCTGACCTTCAGGCTGTAGCTTTTAAGATCTGTAAATAGAGCCTTTTTCAGAGGAAGACTGGTGTTTCAGTCTGTTGCCCTCTGCTGAATTCCAGAGATAGTCACAGTAGTCCTCAGGAGTCCATTGAGAACTGTTTTTTTTTGTTTGTTTGTTTTTCTTGTTTTTGTTTTGTTTTGTTTTTTAGTATAGTATTGTAGGGCAGCCCTGTTGGCTTTAACAGGTAGGTGTTTTGGGAGCCATCTCTTAGGTGGAAGTCTTAAAAGTTGGAGCACTAAATGTAAGGATTTTTCACTCCTCAGGGAGAAGATGGGAATTGTGATCCCTTTCTTCACTGTATGTTATTGTACGTCAGTGAGTTTTTTGGTGAAATTGTGTCAGCCTCTCCTACCAATTTATATGTTATACACACATCCATACATCTATATTTTCTCATTTGCCCAATGTACGGGAGTCGCTTGACTAAATTTTGTATTTCCTTTAGAGGAATTTGTTCTGTTTGTAGCTATAGTATCAGTGTCCAGATGAGGAAGTTAGTTTAGGAGCTTCTTATGATGTCAGCTTGAATCAGAATGTGGCTGACAGTTTCTCAATAGGAAATCTATTCTCACTCCTGGAAAGTGTCTAGGCTAGGAGCATCAACAATCCAAAATGACCTTACTTCAGATAGATTGAGATAATTCTATACCATGCTTTAACCCTTAATGGGCTGATATTCCAATTTATTGTTACCACTACAGTGTAAACTACTTGGGTCCCAACTCAAAGTCTGGTGGACTATTAAGACCCTAAACCATTTCTTAGCTTTGACCTCAAACATTTATCCCTTAAGTCTGGTGAGTTTATTAAGACTTCTACTTAGTTTCCTAGACTCTAATTTATAATATTGCAAGAGGGGAATTTATTTGGGTAAAAGCAACCCTTAAAGACCTTTTCATTTCTCTGAAATTCTTAGTGTTAACAATTCTTCACTGCTTAATATCTCTCCAATACCCTGGAACATATTTAAGTGTATGTCTGTGTATATTTGAACATTTCTAGTTCTCTGTGGGATGGTTGTTCAAACACCACTCAAACTGCCACTTAATTATCAAGACTATATTTGAGTTAGGTATTATTCTTTATTCCAGATATAAGTACATTCAAAAAGATTTTGCATCCTGTCTTAGGTTATGTAATAATGGGACCCAGATTTAAACCCAAGTTTATTATGTTATAAGCCCCATATATTAAGCATTCTAGAAGGTGTCTCATTTCTAGACCACCACTCATGGTGGTTCATGAACACATTTAAGTGTTTTTACTCCACGTGTTTTATAAACACTAAAATGAACCCAGCCCAAATTTCATGCAAAGTACAAGTGTTTGGTCTCTAGATTAGATGAAACCTCACTACTGGGAGAGAAGAAATATTTGTAGCATTAATTAATATTCTTGTGATCTTGAACTTTTGTTAGAAAGTAATATTATATAGTTTTTGTGTGGGTGGATAGGTTATACTTTTCTTACTAGACTATGTGCTTATCTCTTGTATTAGGGAAGTTCCAGATAAATCTCTATTAAATAGTATTATGTCTTCTTATTTACATTATTAGAAAGATGTGTGTGTGTGTATGAGGCACACACCTATATTTTATACCAGTAAATACAAAACTCTGGAAATAAGATTTATACATGTATCTTGTAATGACTTATATTCTGGCACATTATGCTTATTTTATAAAGGACAAGGAACATTTAGTGTCCATTTTATCTTTAGTTCATTTGTCTACCTGTATCTTTATAATGTAGTAGAAAACAACACAAATATTTCGCCTATTGTAAAAATATTCCACAAAACTTTTTCAGAATTTAGCGTGATTCCAAGTTTATTTGAATTAGGGACAAAACCATTTTTTTTTTTTTTTCTAGGTATGTAATCAATCTTTCTCTATTATACAGGAGATACAGAATTACATTAGCATAGTCAGAAAAATTAGTGGTCTGGAGAACAACAGACAGAATTATTACAAATATAGATTTTCAAGCGACGGATCCATACACATTACCCTGGAGGGGATTATTATGAAATCTTTGCAGTGAAAATGTGTTATATACACTTTTTATTTTTTCTAAATAGACTATAGTACCTAGTAAAGTGACATCTTTTTGTTTGAAGTTTAAGTGATTACTTTCCACAAGTATATTGACAGGTAGATTATTTCTCTTTATTTTAATTCTATTAACCCACTGTCTTGTATTAGCTTCAGGTGTACAATAGTGATTTGATATTTTATACGTTACACAGTGCTGCTCATGATAAGCGCACTCTTAAACCTCATTATCTATTTCACCCATCCCCCACCCCCGCACCTCTCCTTTGGTAACAATCAGTCTTTTCTCTCTATTTAAAAGTCTGTTTATTTATATATTTTTTTTCTTGGTTCACTTGTTTTAGTTGTTAAATTCCACATATGTATCAAATCCTATGGTATTTGTCTTCCTCTGACTGAATTATTTCACTTAGCATTGTACCTTCTAGATCTATCCATGTTGTTGAAAATAGCAAATTTCACTTTTTTGACTTAGTAAGTTTCCATTGTATGTATGTATATATACACATATGTACATATATACACATAATATACACGTATATATAATTTTTATCCATCTAACAATGGACACTTGGATGCTTTCATAATTTGGCTATTGTAAATAATGCTACAATACAAATAAAGGTGCATATATCTTTTTGAATTAGTGTTTTATACTCTGTGGGTAAATATTGAGTAGTGGAATTAGTGGATCATATGGTAATTATATTTTTATTTTTTTGAGGAAACTCCATACTGTTGTCCACAATAGCTGCTCCAGTTTGTATTCCTACCAACAATACATGAAGGTTCCTTTTTTCTCCACATCTTCACCAATACCTGCTGTTTCTTATAGCTGATATTTCTTATGGTTTTGATTTTAGCCATTCTGACAGGTATGAGGTGATATCTCCTTGTGTTTTTGATTTTCAATTCCCTGATGATGAGTGATGTGGACCATTTTTCATGTGTCTCTTGGCCATCAGGATGTCTTCTTTGGCAAAATGTCTGTTCATGTCTTTTGCCCACTTTTAATTTTTTTTTTTTTTTTTTGGTGTTGAAGTTCTTCATGTATTTTGGATACTAATCCTTTAGCAGATATGCCATTTGCAAACATATTCTCCTATTCAGTAGGTTGCCTTTTAGTTTTGGTAGTTTCCTTTATAATGCAGAAGGTTTTTATTTTGATGTAGTCCCAATACTTTACTTTGGCTTTTGTTTGCCTTGTCTCTGGAGACCTATCAAGGAAAATGTTGCTGTAGCTATGTCAGCACACTCCTTAAGCTGTCATCTTTTATGGTTTCAGGTCTTTTGGATTTTAATCCATTTGAGTTCATTTTTGTATATGGTTTAAGAAAGTTTTCCATTTTCATCATTTTGCATATAGCTGTTCAGTTTTCTCAGCACCACTTGTTGAACAGACCGTCTTTTTGCCATTGCAAATTCTTGCCTCCTTTGCTGATCAGTTGACCATATAAGTGTACGTTTATGTCTGAGCTCTATTTTCTGTTCTTTTCATTTATTCTGTTCTATTGACTTATTTTTCTATTGCATCTGTATTTTGTGCCAGCACCATACAATTTTGATTACTATAGCTTTGTAGTAGATCTTGAAATCTCAGATTGTGATACCTCCATTTTGGTTTTTCTGTTTACCAAAGATTGCTTTGGCCAAAAATTGCTTTGGCTATTCAGAGTCACTTGTGGCTTACACAAATTTTAGGATTGTTTGTCCTAGTTCTGTGGTGGGAAAAATGCTGTTAGTGTTTTGATAGGAATTATTAAATCTGTAGGTTGTGTTGGGTAGTATGAAACTTTTTAACAATACTTGTTCTTCCACTCCATGAGCATGGAATATGTTCTCATTTGTGTCCTCTTCAATTTCTTTTATCAATGTTTTATAGTTTTCAGTGGACAAGTCTTTTATCTCTTTGTTAGGTTGATTCCTAGATACTTGGTTATTTTTGGTGCAATTGTAAATGGGAGTGTTTCCTTAATTTTTCTTCTACTTCATCATTATTAGTGTATGGGAATGCAATGGATTTCTGTATATGGATTTTACTTCCTGTGACCATGCTGAATGTATTTATTAATTATGGTAGTTTTTTGGTGGGGTCTTTAAGGTTTTCTCTATATAGAATTAAGTCATCTGCAAATGGTGAGTTTCACTCCCTCCTTACTAGTTAAGATGCCTTCCATTTATTTTTGTTGTCTAATTTCTGTGGCTAGGACTTCCAGTATTATGTTGAATAAAAGCTGTGAGAGTGGACATCCTTGTCTTGTTCTTGATCTTAGGGGAAAAACTGTTTTTCACTTTTGTGTATGATATTATGTGTTTTTTTTTTTTTTTTCTTATAAGTCCTTTATTTTGAAGTATGTTCCTTCTAAACATAGTTTGTTGAGGATTTTTATGATGAATGGATGTGTACTATGTCAAATGTTTATTTTTGTGCTTATTGAAATGATTATATGGTTCTTACCCTTCTTCTTGTTGATGTGATGTATCATGTTGATTTTGTGTGTCTGTGTGTGTGTCTGTGTGTGTGTCTGTGTGTGTGTCTGTGTGTGTGTCTGTGTGTGTGTCTGTGTGTGTGTCTGTGTGTGTGTCTGTGTGTGTGTCTGTGTGTGTGTCTGTGTGTGTGTCTGTGTGTGTGTCTGTGTGTGTGTCTGTGTGTGTGTGTATTGAACCACCATTGCATCCCCAGAATAAATCTCACTTGATCATGGTGAACGATGTTTTAAATGTATTAATGAATTCAGTTTGCTAAATTTTGTTGAGGATTTTTGCATCGATGTTCATCAGAGATGTTCGGGTGTTTTTTTTTTTGTTTTGTTTTGTAATGTCTTTATCTGGTTTTGGTTTCAGGGTAATGAATGAATTTGGAATGAATTCATAGAATTAGAATGACATTCATAGAATGAATATGGAAGTTTTTCTTCCTCTTCTATTTTTGGAATGGTTTGAGAAAAATAATTATTAACTCCTCTTGAAACATTAGGTAGAATTCAATTGTGAAGCCATCTGGTCCTGAACTTTTGTTTCTTGGGATATTTTTGATAAGTACTTCAATTTCATTGCTATTCTGATTTTCTATTTCTTTCTGCTTTAGTTCTGGTGGGTTATGTTTCTAGGAATTTATGTATGTATTCTTGGTTGTCCAATTTGTTAGCATAGAAATTTTTATAATACTTTGTATTTCTGTGGTGTTGGTTCTTATTTCTCCTTTCATTTATGATAGTTAGTTCCCCCCTCTCTCCCTCTCTCTTTAATGAGTCTGGCTAAAGGTTTATCTATTATCAATTTTTTTTTCAAAAAACCAGCTCTTTATTTTATTCTATTGTTTTCTTGTTGTCATTTTAGTTTTTATTTTATTTCTGCTCTAATCTTATTTCCTTCCTTCTATTGGTTTTGTTATTTTACTGGCTCTTTTAGGTATAAAGTTAGGTTGTGTATTAGAGATTTACATTGCTTCTTGAGGTTGGCCTATATTGCTATAAACTCCCTGTTAAACCTGCTTTTGCTGCATCCCTGAGACTTTGGATCCTTGTGTTTTCATTTTCATTTATCTCGATGTATTTTTTTTTTTTAATTTCATCTTTGATTTCTTAGTTGACCCAATCATTGTTCAATAGAATGCGATTTAACCTCCATGTAGTTGTGTTCTTTTCAGATTTTCCCTTGTGGTTGAATTTGTTTCCTAGTGTTGTGATCAGAAAAGATGCATGGTAGGACTTCAATCCTTTTGAATTTGCTGAGAACTTTTTGTACACTAACAATATCTGCTGTGGAGAATGTGCACTTGAAAAAAATGTGCATTCCATGGTTTTAGGATGCAATGCTCTGAATATATGTTACATCCATCTGGTCCACTGTGTCATTCAAAACCATTGTTTTCTTGTTATTTTTCTGTTGGGTTAATCTGTCTGTTGATATAAGAGGAATGTTAAAAGTCCCCTACTATTTTATTACTTTTGATTTCTTACTTTATGCATGTGAATAGCTGTTCTATTTGGTTTCCTCCCACATTTGATTAATAAACATTTCCAATTGTTAAATCTACTTGTTGGATTGTTCCCTGTGGATAATTTAGCAAGACACGAAGAAGGACTCTAGAGTCTCTGTTTTAAAGTCTATTATTGTGACACAAGTATCGTTACCCCAGTATTCTTTTTATTTCCTTTCGTATGATAAGTGTTTTTCCATAATTTCACTTTCAAACTTTATGTGTCATTAGGTCTGAGGGGAGTTTCCTGTAGGCAACATATAGATGGATCTTGCTTTTTTTTTGTTTTTGTCACCCTATGTCTTTTGACTGGAGAGTTTAGTTCATTTACATTCAAGGTAATTGGTAGGTATATACTTATTTACATTTTGTTCCTTACTTTATGGTTGGTTTTGTGGTTCTTCTCTGTTCTTCATTTGTTTTCTTCTCAGTTTGCTGGCTTTCTTTACTGATATATTTGGATCTTTTTGTATCTCTATTACCAGTTTTTGATTTGTAGTTACCATTTTAGGTTATATATAACAACCTTATGCATATAGCTGTCTGATTGACAGTCACTTAAGTTTGAACTGATTCTAAAAGCACTAAATTCTTACTCCTTCCCATGCCACATTCAGGTATATAGTGTCATACTTTATATTCTTTTATTTTGTGAATCCCTGGACTCATTTTTATAGATACACTTAATTTATTGCTTTTGTGCTTCATACTTTTCTTATTCCTCCTTATGGTCTTTCATGTCCACTCACAGTTCCCTTTAACATTTCTTGTAAGGCTGGTTTAGTGATGATAAATTCTTGTTTGTCTGGGAAACTCTTTGTCTCTCTCTATTCCCCATGGTAGTCTTGCTGGGTAGAGTATTCTTAGCTGCTGGTGATTTTTGTTTTTGTTTTGTTTTTGTTTGTTTTTAGCACTTTATCTCCGCACTTTATCTCATGCCACTCCCTTTTGGCCTGCAAACTCCGATAAAAAAATCAGCTGATAATTGCCTTATGGAGTTTCCCTTGTATGTAAATGTTTTCTCTTGCTGCTTTTAAAATTCTCTTTGTCATATCTTTTGCCATTTTTATGACTATGTGTTTTGGTGTGGACCTCCTTGATTTAAATTTATTGGGGTTTTTCTGTGCTCCTGGATTTGAATATCTGTTCCTCCCTTCCCCATTTCCCAGATAAAAGAAGTTTTCATCTGTTATTTGTTCAAAGAAGTTTTCTTCTCCCTTTTTTCTCACCTCCTTGTCAAATCCCTATAATGTGGATGTTGTTATGCTTGATGATGAGTTCTCTTAATCTATTCATATTTTTTACTAGTCCTATTTCTCTCATCTCTCAGCTTAATTGCTTTCTATTACTCTGACTTCTGGGTCTGTGATTCATTCTTCTTCTTCTTCTAGTCTTCTATTTATTACCTCTAGTGTATTTGTTATTTCAGTAGTTGAGGTATTATATCTGCTTGGTTCTCTTTTTAGGTTTTCTATCTCTTTGTAGAGAGTCTCCCTGAGTTCTCTGCTCTTGATCCCAGTGGGTATTTTTATGACGATTACATTAAATTTTCTATGAAGCGTATTATTTAACTTTGTTTCATTTTGCTCCCTTGCTGAGATTTTCATCCTGTTCTTTTATTTGGGACACATGCTTCTGTCTCTTCATTTTATCTAACTCTCTATGCCTGTTTCTAGGTGTTAGCAAAGTCAGCAACATTTCCTACTCTTGAAAGCAGTGGCCTTATGAAGAAGAGGTCCTGTGGGGTCTTGCTGTGCAGTGGCCACAGTTCACCAGAACCTGGCACCTCAGGGGTATCTCCTATGTGGGATTTGTGCACCCTAGTGTTAAGGCTAAGCCACATTTGCCTTCAACCCTGTTGTCTGCAGTGGTTCTCTTTCCCTGTCGTGGGCACGGTTTTGTCCCTATATTGTTAGTGGACAAGTCTGGGGCTGCCTTTGTCATAATTTGGGTGAGATCTGGTATTGGCCAGAACTGTGGTTGCACAAACTGCAGGGTGCTTTCTCTGTCATACACTGAGAAGCATTTGGTAGTGGGAAGGCCTGTAGCCAGACTAGATATCTGCTCCCACCCAACTGTTGGAGCTGCAGTCATACCGGTATGCATGAGTTAGAAGTCACTTTGGGAGTGGTGCCGATGCATGTTGGAGTTGCTTGCACACTGCCATACTTGTGGGGCTGCTTTGATGAACTCCTGAGGGTACCTTTGAGGGACTGGGTGTGCAGAACAGCGTGAGGGTGGTGCACACTTCTCTCAACCTGGGTGGAGAGTTTTTGTGCTGCAGTGGCTCTGTAGGTGTCCGTGTGTCTAGGTTGGGAGTCAGGGGAGGGAAATGGGGCCCACCAGCCATTTTCTTCTTCCAGAAGTCTCCTAAATATCTTATCCCTCAGAACACAAGCTCTGAGATTAGTAAACAAATCTTCCTCCCTAACATATGTTTTGTTTTTTTTTTCTTTCTTCAAACTGTTGCTACTATGCTGTATCTCAATGGGCCTGTTTGTTATATCTGAGGACAGAGACTCAGTTGCCTAGCTTTCTGTGGCTCTCCCAGAGCAGAGTTTGCTGATTTTTAAAGTTTGCGGTGTTAAGCTTTACTGATGGTAAGAACTCACACAGTTAGGCCCTCTGATTTTTAAAGCCAAATCTAGGGGGATTTTTCTCCCAGTTCTTGTTACGCATGCCTGTGTGACTGATGTGGGGTCTGCTCCTCTCCCCTCTCTGTGCCTGACAGTCTTGTAGGTCATTTTGTCTCCTGATGGCATCTCTACTCTTCCTACCCTTTTTGATGTGGTCTCTTCTCTACAATTATCTGTAAATAGTTTGTTCTATGACCAGTCTTCAGGTCATTTTCAGGGTTATTTATATTGACATGGGTGTTAGCTGGTTGTATGTATGGGAGGAGGTGAGCTTAGGATCCTTCTACTCCATCATCTTCCCCAGAAGTTCTCATGTGCATTATTTACTTCTGTTTTTACTTTTTAATGTAGTTTTGAGAGAGAAAGACAGACTGTGGTCCAGGGAGGGGAAGAGAGAGAGGGAGACACAGAATCTAAAGCAGGCTCCAGGCTCTGAGCTGTCAGCACAGAGCTCGACACGGGGCTCGAACTTATGAGCTGTGAGATCATGATCTGAACTGGAGTCAGATATTGAATAGACTGAGCCACCCAGGCAGCCAACTTGTGCATTATTTCTAATAGGACCACCTCTCTAGACAGAACAAATGATGTGGTTGTGTGTTTCACACACAAAATAAGTAGAACACAGTACACTTGAATTAGATATAATGCCTTTGCAAATGAATGTGTTTATTAGCTCACTGAGATAAAGGACCATCATTTATATATTAACACTGTCTAGAAAAATGTAATTTGTTAATATTTCATTTATTAGTATGTATGAATAAACTTGAAGTATGTTCCTTTCTCCAGAGTCTATGCTAAGTATTTTAAACACGTGTTCACTTTGAATTTTATTCCCATACTTCATTGGGTTATTTTGTAATACTTTATATAGTCTATAGACGAAAAAAAAGTTAATAGGCAATTATACTGCCTAGAAGAATCAGAATTTGAGTTTAAGTCTTGTATTCAAAATCTGTTTATATTCTGGTATTTGTGACTTTTTAAAAAAAAAATCGGTTTTGATTCCCATGAGTGACTTCCTATTAAGCACATCTTGTTTTCAAAAAATATTAATAATTTCAGGATATAGCTAATGATATTGGAGAGGGGGCCATCCTAGAACTATAAGAAGACCAGATATTTATGGTCAAGACAAACTATACATGAGTTAGGTTTTTATTTAGAAAGCTATAGGTACATGTATAGTTTTGAGATCTAACATTCCCTAGTTGCTGCAATACTGACGTGCTTCATCTGAATAAGTTGGCCAAAATAAGCAAACTTGACAACACTAGTTATTTATAGCTAATGTTGCAGTTGATTCAGCACTTGGCTTTTAAGACTGTTCGTTTAGTTTTTTTACTATTTAATCTAAAAACTTATTTTTGTGGAATATCTCTGGACTGAACGTTGCTTTAGCAATAATATTGCTAATATTAACTTAAAAATTTTTGCAAATACATATCTGTACTTTACAACATGAAGCCATCACCCAAAGACCATTAAGATAAAACTCTCCTGTAGCTAAATTTCGTTCCCATCAGGAGTGTTCTTTCCTATCCCTCTTTCAACATTCTCCTGACACTACAAACCTGTGAACTACATCATGTGCCAGTTCTGATCAAAGGACAATAGAAGCTAGTAAAATAATAATGTGCCTAACTTGGAGTAATTAGATATTGGCAAGCTTGAGTGACTGCACCAAGCATTAAAAGTTGAATTATAATCAGAGCCCACACACTTCTCATTAACACATGCAAAGCACACCTGTGGTTTATTAATTTTCTTAGCCACAAAAGTTAAGCACAAAACCGTGCTTTCTTCCACAAATGCATAGTCTATATGTTTTCCTGTGCTTCTTATTCGGTGTATTAGAGGATGGAAATGGATTTAAAATAAAGTTTATAAAATTTTAAATACATCTACAATAAAATCATAATTACAGCAAAAAATGCTTCAGGGTTTATAATTTTTAATTTTGTTTTAAATTTAAGCCCAGAAAAACTGATAAATTCCATTATCTACAACTGGATATGGTCATTTGAGTGCTATTTGATAAATAAGATTCACAAACATCAATATTTAGACCTTTTAAAAAGTAATGATACTCGGGGGCACCTGGGTGGCTTTGTTGGTTGAGTGTCAGACTTCAGCTCAGGGTGCATGGGTTCGAGCCCTACATCGGGCTCTATGTGGACAACTCAGAACCTGCTTCGGATTCTGTGTCTCCTCTCTCTGACCCTCCCCTGCTCATGCTCTAACCCTATCTCTCAAAAATAAAACGAAAAAAATAAAAAATTATGATATTCTTTATATATAAGTAACTATGGAAAATTAATTTGTTAGTATTTAAGATTTTTAAAACACTTAACATATTGCCAATAAACTAATTAAATTTTTTAAAGAAGGGTTATAAACAGTCTGTTTTGATAAAATTATACAAAAATGTGCTGATATTTAGAAATCTTATCTTTCTCTAGAGTATTCCTAAAATGATAACCTAATAAAGTGAGTATTAGGACTTATGGGGCAAACACTATACTTCTGCAGGTCACAGAGCACCTAGAATTACATTTTGTGCAAGCTGATGTAAAATAGATAAAATAATATGTTGAAAGATAATATCACAAATATGAAAGATACAAGTTGAAGCAGGGAGAAATAATATGTAAAACTTTTTTTTTTTTTTTCAAATATTTCCCCCATTCTTTGGCTACTAGCCAAGAAGGAAAAGCAAAGATCAAACTTAACATCATAACATAAACAGATATAAAACTGGATAAAATATACAAAATGATCTTATTTTTTATTTAAAAACATTTTTAGTATTCATTTATTTTTGAGAGAGAGGGAGCAGGGGAGGGCAGAGAAAGAGAGAGACACAGAATCTGAAGCAGGCTTTTAGCCTTTAGCGGAGCCTGACACAGGGCTCAAACTCACAAACCATGAGACCATGGCTTGAGCTGAAGTTGGATACTTAAATCAACTATGCCACCCAGGTGCCCCTACAAAATGATTTTAGACGTTGGAAATCAGACAGTGCAGAACGATTATCTCTTGGATAAGGGGAATAAAGAGGGTGGGTTTTATAATCACTTTAACTCTTGAAGTTTGGGGATCCCTTTGTACAGAAATAAATCACTCACAGACTTGGAATTCCAGTTTAAGAGATGGAGGTTAGACTTTGGTGAGGATTGAAATGATTGAAAATGAAGAAAACAGGGAATCCTGCAAAAATAACTGCAGAATATGCATCAGAAATCCTGTGACACGGGGAGGGTCTGGCCACCTCCTGCCCAGCCACCCCATTGTAAGGAAACTCCCATCAGAAATTCAACTGGTTTCCAAACTGCCAAAAAAAAAAAAAAAAAAAAAAAAAATTCTATGCATATCCACTGAATACTGGGCTGCACATGAATGAATAAAATTCAAGAAGGCCAAGAGCAAAAGACAATGGAAGATGTCTGCTGCAAAGTTCTGAGCAATTGCAAGTAGCAGTCATTTGAGCTCTGATCAACCAGAGTAGAAGCCTCAGTGATTATTTTCCTGGGACATTAGGTAGATATTGTGGGGGAAGGACATACCTTACTGAATAAGAATAAAGTCTACTCAGTCTTCAAAGTGATAAAACATCTGAATTTAACTGTAGGTCCAGACGAATCTAAGCCAACCTGAAGGAAAACAACAAATTTTGACGTTCAGCAAAGTAACCTAATATCCAATATCTAACAATTTTTAGGCATGCAAAGAAACATAAAAATTGTTCCGTAGCCAGCAGAAAAAGCAGTCAAGAGACCTACAATCAGAAATGATAGATGATGTAACTAGAAGATGAAAAATGAGCAGGCTCAGATCTTAACTCAGACATGTGTGGAGTGATGGGATCAACATCACAATTGCCTTTTTGTTTTAAGAAACAGAAAAGACATGGCCAAAATTCACATCGTGTGTTCTTGAACCAGAACTGAAGTTTCAGGGCAGACAACTGAACTTTAAAAAGGAGTGTGTGTAAAGAGAAACACGATTCAAGCATTTGCTAACATCACCAAATACCATATGAACAAGTAAGGAAACGTTTTTCATGTTTTGCTTAAGACCACATATGGGTTAGCAAGAGAATTTAAAGCCTGTGGAGGCTGCAGACATTTGGAGTATTCTTACCCTCTTGAAGGATTTCCCTGAACAACCCCACCAAGCATCTAGGGGGAGAATCCTGAGGAATCCCCTACCCACATCGGTGCTGGCCATGACCAACCTTCTCTCTTCCCTATGGAACAAAGTTTTGTTTTCAGGAGCAAGTATATTGAGAGTACTACTGGGAACCATTTGCAGTGGAACAGGAAGGACAAAGGTCTACCAATGCAAAAGGGGCAGATATGTGTGCTAGGTCAAGCATTACTTTTCACAGAGGAGCGTAAAAACCTGTGAAAACTACATTACTGAGATCCACGTTAATAGTACCACCTAACACTGAGGCTTAAACACCACACCTGTGGTGTGGCACACCACACTATACTTCTGCGGCAACCTACCTCGAGTTTAACAGCGGTATACAACTGAGAGACATGCAAGGGACAGAATTATCTAGGAACTAGGACAAAGGAAAGACCAAAATCCAAATGGGAAGAAATTAACAAGTTTTCAGTGGAAAAATTTGAAATCTCTAGTTACACTGAAGGTAACCATAACAACAATAAGCTTCAGTCCAAGTCCAATTGCTAACAAGATTAGCAAAACTCCCACACTAAGACTTTGAAGAAGGAAAGATGTGTTTATCTCCAAGCATAAAACATTTACTTCAGCGTTGACTGCCCTAACATAGCAACTTTCATGGAAAAAAAAAGACATTAAAAAAAGACATAAAAAGGAGAAAAACAGTTTGAAAAGACAAGAACAAACTCAGATATGACACAGTTGTTAATTGACACATTTTCAGATAATTATGATGATAGCTCTAATATAAAAAGTAGAAAGCATGCAAGATCACATAGGTAATTTTAACAGAGATGAGCACTGAAAGTAAAGATAACACAGAAATGTTAGAAATCCAAAACACAGCAACTAATGAAAGAATCATCAGATTTATCAATTGACTTGATGCACTTAAATTAACTACAAACATCACATTCAAGTTTACTGGTTCCTTTAAGTGTTAACATGACTAGAATAAGAGATGCCCAGGTAATTGGTAAAACACTATTTGTGGATGTGTCCATGAGGATGTTTCCAGAAGAGACTGGCTTTTGAATTGGCATTGAATGGAAAGATTAAGCAGAAAAGATCTTCCCTCATCAGCTGCAGGCATCATCCAATCCACCGAAGGTCCAAATAGAACAAAAAGTCAGGGATGGGGCAAATTATTTCCCTCTTACCCCTCTCCCCCATTCTTCTTGGAAAGAGACTCATTATCCACAGACAGGAGAAGATCAATGCTGCCAGTTTTAAGACTAAATTGTACAATCAACTTATAGGGCAGATTGTTAGACTCCTCAGCCTCTATATTGCCTCAAACAATTCCTACACTAAATCTTATAAACTTCTCTACCCATATACGTATGTAGGTGCATGGTTTTATTTCTCCGGAGAACCCTGACTAGTGGAAAGAGATCCATAAAAACTCCCTAACAAAATAGAAGCAAAAAAGAGAAAAACAAATGAAAAAAAAAAAAACAAACCCACAATGAAATAGAGCATCTGAATTTTATGGAAACATAACAAAGGCTATAACCTCTATGATTGGAACCGCAGAAGGAAAAGAAAGCAACAATAAGGTGACATATTTGAAGAGACAGTGACTTAGAATCCTCCAAAATTAGTGACACACACACACCACATGTCCAAAAGACTTGGGGAACATCAAGGAAAATACAGAAACCCAACAAAGCAAAACTTACATATAGACATATTTTTCAGACTGCTGAAAGCAAAGATGAAGAGAAAAACCTTGAAGATAGCCCGGGGGGAAGAGGTGTGCATTACACACAGAATAAGTTTAAGAATTACATTACACATCTCAACAGAAACCATAGAATGAAGAAGATATTATAGTGATATTTCAAGTGCTAAAAGAAAAATCAACCTGTAATTCTATACCCAGTGAAAATACTCTTCAAAACTGAGGAAGAATAAAGAACTTCAGCTGTGATGGAGAGGCTCAGTTGGTAAAGTGTCCGGCTTTGGCTTAGGTCATGATCTGACAGTTTGTGGGCTGGAGCCCCGCATCGGTTTTGTGCTGACAGCTCAGAGCCTGGAGCCCGCTTCAGATTCTGTGTTTCCCTCTCTCTCAGCTCCACCCCATTCATGCTCTGTCTATCAAAAATGAATAAATGTTAAAAAAAAATAGTAACATCAGACAACCAATGCTGAGGGAATTTACTGCCAGCAGATTTAGGCTATCAAATTATACAGTTTTCTAAGCAGAATGAATATACATCATGTCAGAACTCTACTCAGATGTTAAGAGTATCAGGAATGGAATAATAAAGGTAAAATTTAAGCTTATATGCCTTAGCTTGCTGGGTCTTCTGTAATAAAATACCACAAACTGGGCAACTTAAACTATAGGCACTTACTTTCTCACAGTTCTGGAAGATAGAACTCTGAGATCAAGGTGACAGCCTGGTTCTAGTAAGATTATTCTTTCTGGTTTGTAATTGCTGCTTTCTTGTGTACTCACATGGTGAGAGAGGCTTGAGAGCGAAAGCTCTCTGGTGTCTCTTCTCATATGGAATAATAATCCTATTGGATCAGGGCCCCACAATTATGACTCTATTTAACTTTAATTTATTTGTTAGAGGCCCCATTATTGAAGGTATGGTAAAGTTAGGGCTTCAACATATGAATTTAGGGCTACAAAAATAGTGATTTTCTATCATTGTGTTTTGTTATTTGCAAATGCTCTTAAAGGTGACTGATTGTTTAAAGCAATAATAGTACCAATGTATTGTGTGCTCTAGGGTATGTAAAAATGAAATATATGACAATGGTGCAAGGGATGAATTAAAAATATACTGTTGCTGGTCTGTAGAGTTCACCTTAGTGGTATAAGCTATTTCGAAGGTAATCCTTAAGTGTAAAGTTTATGTTGTAAATCCTATGCTAAGTTTCTTTAAAACATAAGTAATAAGTTCATAGAGAAAACAAAATGGAAACATAAAAAGATAAATTAAAACTAGTGAAGGCAGAAAAAGAATATAGAAAATAGAAACACAGAACAAATGGAAATAGCAATGTGCTAGATTTTAATCCAAGTATATCAGTAACCACTTTAAACATGAATTGTATAAACACCAGTTAAGACAGAGGTCATCATATTGAATAAAGAACAAAATTTAACTACACATCTTTCTATGCATGTTCTATATACTCTATACAAGAAACTAACTTTAAATATAAAGATACAGATATGTTAAAAGTAAAAACATGGGTAAAGTTGTATAATGCAGACACTAGACAAAGATCAGTAGAATAGCTATACTAAGAAAACGTAGACTTCAGAACAAGAAAGATTATTAGTGTGAAGAATGTATTACTTGATAACGGGGCCAATTCTTCAAGAAGATATAACAAGCTTATATGTATATGTGACTTACAAAATGCAAGAGTAACTGATAGAACAAGTAAACACAAAGTTAGTAAGAATATAGATGACCTGAACAGCACTTATTCTAATGTACATTTATAGGACATTCTACACAACAGTAATAGAATATACATTATTTATTTTTTTTAATGTTTATTTATTTTTGAGACAGGGAGAGACAGAGCATGAACGGGGGAGGGTCATAGAGAGGGAGACACAGAATCCGAAACAGGCTCCAGGCTCTGAGCTGTCAGCACATAGCCCGACGCGGGGCTCGAACTCACGGACCACGAGATCATGACCTGAGCCAAAGTCGGACGCTCAACCGACTGAGCCACCCAGGCGCCCCTACATTATTTAAAGTGTACATAGAATATTTACAATGATGAACCATATTTGGGGCATATATATGTGTGTGTATGTATATATATATATATATATATATATACATACACACACACACACATACATATACATACACACGTATATATACATACATACGCATATGCATAATTTTAAATACAAATAAAAAGTGCACACAATGGAATATTATTCAGCCATAAAAAATGAAATTTTCCCATTTGCAACAACGTGACTGGAGCTAGAAAGAATAATGCTAAGGGAAATAAACCAGTCAGAGGGAGACAAATACCATGGTTTCACACATATGTGGAATTTAAGAAACAAAAGCCAATAAGCAAAGAAAAAAAAAAAAGGCAAACCAATTAACAGATTCTCAACTAGAGAGTGCAAACTGATGGTCTCCAGCATGGAGGTGGGTAGAGGGTTGGGTAAAATAGGTGATGGGGATTAAAAAAGAGTATACTTATCATGATTTAAAAAAAAAGGAACAGGTTATTGACTTGTGCATCAATATGGAGAATTCTTAAACAGATTTAAGTGTAGGAATTTAAATCAAAATCCTTTTATATTATATAATTCCATTTTTATGATCTGGAAAAGACAAGACTATAGATGAAACAAATCAGGAATTTCCAGAGATCTTTTTAACTGTATTATGCATATATGAAATAATTACAGTAAAGGGGGCATGCAGGTGAAAATTGAGTTGACAAATTTGGGAGAGGATGTTATGACTGAAAATGAATGGGTAAAGACCCAAGAAATTACATAAACGCTGTACTCTGATAAATTTGTTTCTTGTGGGGTCATGGGCTGCTTTTGAAACTGCTTTAGTTGTATACTGTGTTTGAACAAATATGTAAATGAGTGGTGCCCGGTGAAAGGTTTTTCACTGTCAAAGAAGCAAGTTGCAGGTGGATAAGAGAAGGCTAGAATGAATGCTGTGGAACATTCCTAATTTGGTGAAAGACACAAACCTACAAAATCAAGTTTAAATGGCAAGAAAAAAATAAATCCAATAAAATCCATGCTAATTACATCATAATTAAACTTCTGAAAACCAAAGACTAAAATATCATAAAAGTATCCATAGAGAAACAATATAAGGGGAAACAATAGAAGAAAAATCTATAAGGGGATGCTTCTGTAATTATGGTCAGGTTTCTAGGAAAAATATTAATCTTAATTTTTTATAATACCAATCAATATAAAAAATGACTTTTATAAACAAGCAATGAGCAAATAATAATAAATATACCATTTAAATAGTTAACGTTTTTAGTTGATTTAATAATTTTTATTTTAGAGTATTTGTTAAACATTATATAATTACTTTTAATCATATTTATGTTTAATGTTTGCATCTCAGACGAGTAGGTTCAAATCTTCCCTATGATATCTTTTGAGTGAATTCGTTTTGATACTTTTCCTCTATCCTGAAATAGTTTTCTAACATTCAAATTATAGTTTATGGAATTGTATTGGTCTCTGTTCAATTTCTCTAAGATGAGGTTCAGGAAAATTTAGGTTTTGCATGTATCCTTTGTTGTGATTCTGGGGTTCTGCTAATTACATAAAACAATCTGAATTACAACCTACCACATCTAGTCGGCAACATATTTTATTATTTTGGGGTTTGTTTTGTTCTCTTAAGTTAATCATAAACACCTTGAAACTGATAGTGATAGAAATTTTTGTGTGTATTCAGAGGTTCTATGATGATACTAATAATTGAAAAGAACGGGGCACCTGGGTAACTTAGTCAAATGAGTCCGACTTTTGATTTTTGGGTACGGTCATGATCCCAGGGTTGAGGGATCAAACCCTGTGTTGGGCTCGTTGCTGAATATGGAGCCTGCTTGAGATTCTCTCTCTCTACCCCTCTCCCCCGCTCGCTCGCGCGTTCTCTCTCTCTCTCTCTCTCAAAAAAAAAAAATGCAAAGAATTATATAGTGCATACTATGTGCCAGATTCTAAGTGCTTTGTATAGGTCATTTGATTCTTTATCGTAAATAATGCTGCCATTAACATAGGGGTGCATCTATCTTTTCAAATTAGTGTTTTTGCTTTCTCTGGGCAGATACCCAACAGTAGAATTACTGGGTCATGTGATTCCTATTTTTAATACTTTGAGGATTTTCCATACTGTTGGTGACAGTGGCTGCAACAATTTACTTTCCTACTAACAGTGCATATGGGTTCCTTTTCCTCCTCATCCTAATCAACACTTGCTACTTCTTGTCTTTTTCATTCTAGCCATTCTGACTGGTGTGAGATGATTGCAGTTTTGATTTTCATTTCCATGATAAGTGATGTTGAACATCTTTTTAGTTGTCGGCCGTATGTGTTTCTTCTTAGGAAAAGGTGTCTATTCAGGTCTTCTGCCCATTTTTAATTGGATTATTGTGGGAGCTTTTGTGTTTAGTTGTATAAATTCTTTATATATTTTGGATATTAACCCCTTATCAAATATATCATTTGTAAATATCTTTTCCTATGCAGTAGGTTGCCTTTTTGTTTTGTTGATGTTTTACTTTCCTATGAAAAGCTTTTTATTTTGATGTATTCCCAATAGTTTGTTTTTGTTTTTTGTTTCCCTTCCCCAAGGAGACCTATCTAGAATAATGTCGCTATGCCCAATGTCCAAGTGATTACTGCCCATGGTTTCTTCTGAGTGGGGGTGGGGGGGAGGCTATGGTTTCAGTTCTCATACTGTGGTCTTTAATCCATTTTGAATTTATTTTTGTATATGGTGTTAGAAAGTATTCTGATTGCATTGTTTTTCATGTAGATCTCCAGTTTTCCTGGCTATTGAATAGACTATCTTTTCCCCATTGCATATTTTTACTTCCTTTGTCATAGCTTAATTGACCATATATGTGTGAATGGAGTGTTATTTTTTTGTGTCAATACCATGCTGTTTTTATTATAGTTTTGTAGTAGATCTTGAAATGTGGGATTATGATCCCTCCGACTCTTTCTCAAAATTGCTTTGTCTACTGTGAGTCTTTTGCGGTTCTGTAAAATTTTTAGGATTATTTGTTCTGGCTCTGTGAAAAATACTATTAGTATTTTGATAGGGATTGTATTCACTTTTATTCTACTTTGTTTAATGTGTATATTAGGGCAATTACCTATGCATATGTAATTCGTGTAAATAACTAAAAGGAACACAAAATAACATAGGCAAAACAGATTAAAATGTAAGCATCATTGGAAATCCTATAGTTCATTTTTTTCATTGTCCATACATAGAAACCTAATCTTAAGAAGAATTAGTAAGTTTTCTATAAATGCATTGAAAATTAGTAGCAGAATAAACACACTGTATGTAGGACTCCTTCCATCCAGTTTAGTAATATTTTCCTTGAGAAAACACATTTCTTTACAAAATATCACATGCATACATAAACACATACCCTTCTCTCCACCACCAAAATAAAATAGGTTGGACTAAAAGCAGATTTAGGTTATGTTGGTGAGAGGTAAGTATGTAACACAGATAAGCATGTATATCTGCATACAAGATATATGGAGCATATCATGTACATTTCAAGGTACAGAATTTAAAGTATGTTTAATTAAGTAGACTTCTACAATTAAGAAAATCCTGTAAGATATACACTATTATTGACTTTGGTGACAGACATTTCATTAAAACATAGTCTCAGAAGACTCAGCTATGTCAAATGTTGGCATTCTAAGACCAAATGAAAGTTTATAGTTCTTATCTGTATATTCAGTCAATATTGATTATCGGTTATTTTGTAGACAAATATGAAAAATTATACTGTAGAAATATTCAATTGTACAATTGTATAATTCTATCTCTAATAACAGTTTTTTGAGAAAAATGTGAAATTATAAAGTACAAAGGGATGTGATACAAAAGAGGAATACTTAGTGTCAGTACTCTGGCTTTGTCTCTAGATACTAGAATTTGAAGAAGAATCAGGAAAAGAAAAAGGTTCTAGGGGAGCGGGACAACAGTTTGTTAGTGTAAAATTACTCAGCAGATGTTTAACTGCTTCCGTGACTGGGAGAGTTTGTGATGGTCCGGTATTTGAAGATTATAAAGGAATTGTTTTAATGAAAATATGTGAGAACTGAGTTTAGATTTAAGCTCTGCCATTTATTAATTGTATAATTTTGAGGGAAGATGCAATCGTCTATCAGTTTTTTTTTATCTGCAAAGAAAGTATATTAATACTCACTTTATAAGATTGCTGTGTGAACATAAGGAGAGTCTCATTTTGCTCTACTTTATGAAGGTTAAATGTGATATCATATAAAAAATTTGCTTCTAATCAGTTGACTTCAAGAAATTTACAGGTATTCTTTTGCTAATACTTGGCATTATATAATTTGAATATTTACTACCTTGTTCCAGATGAAAAAAAGTTTCTATTTTTATAAAATATTTAGAGATTTGGAATGAACAAAACATATAAATATGATTTAGTGTCATAATTATTATCAGTATTATATCAATTTTATGCTAACATTTCTGAAATCATAAATGTCAAATATATGATTCATCCTGATGATTTAACTTCCAGTAAGTGAAGTTGTAAAGGCTACGTATCAATATTAATAAAAGAGCTGAGGCATTAATTTTTAGCAATTTCTAAACTCACTATAATAGACTTACTATGTAGAAGAATTGGGGGAGATAAGGGATAAAAGATCTTTAATAGACCCTACAGTGGACAAACAGTTGGGGTCTAATTAAAACAAGAAACTTTCTTGTTCATTTTGTTCAATGACTCTCTTTTACCATCTTGTTATCACATTTAGAAAGGTTTTATATTCTCCATTAAAATCTATTTGTGTATCTAAAAATTACAGATACATTTACCCCCCAAATTAAATTTCTGCTCTTACAATGTGGGGAGATCATTTTTTTATTCAATGAATATTTAGTACTTACTAATAAAACATTGTTAGAATATAATTCCCCAGTTAAATATAAGTTCTATGAGGGCTATTACTTCTAAAACAATTTGTTCTCTCAGATGATTAAAAAATATTGAAGGGATGAATACATTTATAATTATTGCATGAACAAAGGATGGTAAGCATGAAATGGCTAAAATATCAATCTCAGCATGCTGAAGCTATAGAGCTGATTTTAATCATGTTACAGTCACTAAGTTCTATAAGATGAATAAAGTGAAAATTAGAATTTAATGTTTCTGTGCTATAATCTAGCAAAATATTTTACTTTTGAATTATGCATAGCAGTTAACCTTGGCAATCCTTTATTTAAAATTATATATTTACATATAGGGTTATGTAAAGAGATGTATAAGAGTGTTCATATTATACTATGTAGAGGAAGAAAAACACAACCCAACGTAATATTTTAATAAACCGTTCACACCCAGTGTACTGCCATTTGCGAAGGCCAGAGAGGTGATTAGGCAATACATATAGGAGCCAGTGGATACCATAAAGACAGTTCATGACTTAGGAATATGAATAAGAGTCATTTTATGTTTTTTTAAACAAATCTGAAGCCCAGCATTTTGATGGATGCCTGGAGAAACGATTGGGACAAAAACTCTGGGTTGCATATTTCAGCTCTATGTAAACACACAAAAAGGCAGAACTGGAATTATTCTCATACTGTTTCAAAGATAGAAGTGGATGCTTCACTACAGGCTTGCTTAAGACAATAAAATCACACACTCAGGACAGAGAAGGTAAGAAACAAAGAAATAAACTAGGGACTGTTTTGGGGCACCCGGGTGGCTCAGTGGGTTGAGCTTCCAATTCTGAATTTCAGCTCAGGTCACGATCCCTGGGTGATTGGAGCAAGCCCTGTGTCAGGCTCCAAGCTGAGCAGGGAGCCTGCTTAAGATTCTCACTCTCCCTCTGTCTCTTTCCTCACTATCTCTCTCTCTAAAATTGAAAGAAAGAAAGAGAAAGAAAGAAAGAAAGAAAGAAAGAAAGAAAGAAAGAAAGAAAGGAATGTTTTATTCCCCTAGGGAATTCCTAGGGGAGATGAATTAGATAAATTGATTAAAATGAATATTAGAATTTAATGTTTCTGTGTTATAATCTGGTAAACTATCTTACCTTTGAATTATATGTACCAGTTAGTCTTGGGAATCCTTTATTTAAAAGTATGTATTTATATGTAGGATTATGTGAAGAGATGTACAAGAATGTTCAAATTATGCTGTGTAGAAAAAAAAAAAATAAACACACCCCAATGCAATAGTTTAATAAACTTCGAGATTGACCATTTTGTAGAAATGTCAATTATTTTCACTTGATAATGTTCAAGTGTTCTGCATTTTTTCTTTGAATTTTATTTTATTTTTTTTTTTTTTAGTTTATTCATTTTGAGAGAGAGACACAGACAGACAGACAGAGACAGCCCATGTGGGGGAGGGACAGAGGGAGGGGGAGACCGAGAATCCCAAGCAGGCTCCGCGCTGCCAGTGCAGAGTCTGACTCCGGCTCGAACTCAGGAAACCGTTTCAATCTGAACTGAAACCAAGAGTCGGTTGCTTAACTGACTGAGCCACCTAGGTGCCCTGTGTTTTTCTATAAATTACAACAAGAAGAATGAGCTAACCAAATACATTGTACATCTCTGTCTTTCTAAATAAGTCATGTCAGTTTTGACTTTATGCATTATAAATATCTGGTCATTGCATAATTAGGTTATGTCTTTTTAATGTATTGATCATGTAAAACATTATGAAATTTCTATATCCATGTAAATATTCTCTGGGATGAATTTATTTTATGTGATAGTAAAATATCTTTTCAAGCTCTCTTAGGCTTAGTGTTTATGTGCTATATTTCTATCATTTTATTTTTATCTTCTGTCTTTATAGGTAAAGTGGGTCTTTTAAAGGGCATAAAATAATTGTTCCTTTATTTAATGCATTTTGATCATCTCTCCTTCAACTGTTTTTTTCTACTATTCATGTTTAATATAATTACTGGTATGGTTGGATTTCAATCTACTATCTTACTAATTTTTTTATTCCTATTTTTACTTGTTTCCTTACTATTTGTGGATTGAGCTTTTTCCCCATTTTAATTTTTCTCTTGTCTTAATAATTATGCTATTTTTTTTTTTTTTTTAGTGATTTTTCTAGGGTATACAATAAACATCTTTTACTCATCGCAATGTACCTTCAAATGCTATGACACTTCATGTTTCATGGTACTTTATATCATGGTACTTCAATTTCCTCCCTCACATCATTTACATTTTTGTTTCAGGGGTAGTAACCACATGATACATTGTTACAGTTTTTCCTTAAGACAATTATCTTCTAAATGAAAAACAATAAGTGCTTTATTTACCATAAATCTTGCATGTCTGCCCTTCATTTTGATGAGTTGATCTAAATTTCTATTTGACCTCGTATTATTTTTTACTGTACTGTAGTTTACTACTGATTTTCTTATCTTCACTTGTATGAAAACACCTTTATTTCATCTCTATCTTTTAAAATATACCTTTGCTAGATATAGGATAGATACAGGTTTCTGGGTTAACATATTTTTTTTCAATATTTTTTCAGCACTTTAATGTTACTTGATTATTTTAGGCTTGCCTATTTCTGAGAAGTTTATTAACATTTTTATCTTTCATAGTATCCATTTTTTTTTCTTTTGCCTTTGACTGCATTTTTGAGTGTTAGAGTTTGGGTTTATGCTTATTTTTATTTTCCTTGTGGATAGCTGAGGTTCTTGAACTTGTGGTTTGTCAACTTTCCTTAATTTTGGATATACCTTGGTCATTATCTCTTGTATTATTTCCTAACTTTCTTTCTTCCTTGAGATTTTGGTCCTAGTTAGTTCAATTAGCGTGTACGCTCTCTCTCTGTCTCTGTCTCTCTCTGTCTCTGTCTCTCTCTGTCTCTGTCTCTCTCTGTCTCTGTCTCTCTCTGTCTCTGTCTCTCTCTGTCTCTCTCTGTCTCTGTCTCTCTCTGTCTCTGTCTCTGTCTGTCTCTGTCTCTGTCTGTCTCTGTCTCTGTCTGTCTCTGTCTCTGTCTCTCTGTGTCTCTGTCTCTCTCTCTCTCATATATATATATATATATATATATATATATATATGTATATATAACGATTATCATACTTACTTTTGCTCTTTAGCTCTTGGATACTATGTTTTGTTTAGCTGGTTTTTAATTTTTTTCACTTTAGCTTTCAATTAGAATAATTTATATTTACCAATCTGCAAGTTCAATGATTTCTTCTTTATAATCTTATTTTGGTTTCTATCATTTTCATTTTATTTTTTAACATTCCATTTATCTGCCAAAGTTGTCCATGTATTTATATATATTGCCTACCTTTTCCACTAGAATTATTATAGAATTTTATTGTATATGTAGTTATCTGTTACCTTCAGTATCTGGGAAGCTTCTGATAGTGGGTCTGTTGATAGATTTATTGAATTATTCTTTTTTTTTGTTTCTTTGTGGGTTATCTCTAAATATTTTTGAGTACAGAGCAGTGTGTGTAGAAGTTAGAGACTAGGATAAATAGTATTTACATAAATGGGCATACTTTTTTATTTAATTTTGTTAATTCTTACTTATTTTTGAAAGAGAGAGAGAGAGAGAGACAGACAGTATCTGAGGCAGGCTCCAGGCTCTGAGCTGTCAGCACAGAGCTCGGCATGGGGGTCTAACACACTAACTATGAGATCATGACCTGAGCAGAAATCAGATGCTTAACTGACTGAGCCACCCAGGCGCCCCAAGGAATACTTCTTCTTAAGGCTATTATGATATATTGCCAAGTCCATCTAAGCAGTAGTTGAGCTGTGTTTGGGGTTTTGTTGTCTTAAATTCACCACAGATTTTAGCTCTTGGTAGTAGACTGTTGTCATCTTGCTTTTATTGAAGGTCCCATGTTTTCCAGAGAGTTTTTCTCATGGTTACTGGTCCATTATAATGCATCATTATACTGAAGAGTCCTTTCCTTGTGGTTTGATTTTGTTTTTGTCATTCTAATGATAGATTGTTATTTAGTGTATGTTAGGCTTGAAATGTGGTCAGAGATGGGTTCTCTGCTCTCCTAGCTCAGTTCCTTTCTGAGGTAGACCCTCTGTGCCTGAACTTCTCTTCTACATAGCAGGAAACTCAGTCCTTTTATCAGTGGTTGATTATGGGTGGGATCTTTTTTCTTTCTTTTTTTTTTTTCTCTCCCCAGTATTAGCAGATGTATAGTTGGTATCCGTGCAAACTCCTGGCATGAGCAGGGTTTCTACTACTCTGAGGGACAGACAACTTTTATTAGACCTTTCCCAGAGAGGCAGTCACTTTTGCCTGGGACCAGGGGCAAGAGAGGATACTTTGGGAGATGGCTAACCCTCCCCAAGAGGTAACAAATCTTTGCTTATGTCTGGGGGACGATATCATTTTCTGCCTTTCCATGCGTAACTAAAGATTTTTACTTCACATTTGACAAGTGTCTGGCTAGTGGTTTAGTCCTTTTTCTGAAACAAGTCAGTTAAATCTCCTGCCCTGTTCCCAGCTGTCCTATTGAGCACGTAGTTAAGACCTTTGGATAACGGTGCCATTATATACTGTCCTTGTGTTTTAGGGATTCCAGTTATTTTAAGCTGTCATGTTAACAAGTACTTAGCCTTTAAAAAAGTTTCAAGATTGTAGCTGATTTCATCTTAACTAGTTTTTCAGTCACTAAGTCTTCCCCCTATGTTATATCAAAAGATAGACAGTGAGTATATACAATCTCCTTCACAGGAAGTTGTCACCTGCTGGATTTTAGTTCAACTAGTTGTTCAATCTCAACCCCCTGTTGGCTCCAGAATGAATTATGCTTTCATAGATTGTTGGACTTTTTTGCTTTTTTCTTTTCTTTTTCTTCTTCTTTCTTCTTCTTTCTTCTTCTTTCTTCTTCTTTCTTCTTCTTTCTCCTTCCTCCTTCTTCTTTCTCCTTCCTCCTCCCTCCTCCTTCTTTCTCCTTCCTCCTCCTTCTTTCTCCTTCTTCTTCTTCTTTCTTCTTCTTTCTTCTTCTTTCTTCTTCTTTCTTCTTCTTTCTTCTTCTTTCTTCTTCTTTCTTCTTCTTTCTTCTTCTTTCTTCTTCTTTCTTCTTCTTTCTTCTTCTTTCTTCTTTCTTCTTCTTTCTCCTTCTTCTTTCTCCTTCTTCTTTCTCCTTCTTCTTTCTCCTTCTTCTTTCTCCTTCTTCTTTCTCCTTCTTCTTTCTCCTTCTTCTTTCTCCTTCTTCTTTCTCCTTCTTCTTTCTCCTTCTTCTTTCTCCTTCTTCTTTCTCCTTCTTCTTTCTCCTTCTTCTTTCTCCTTCTTCTTTCTCCTTCTTCTTTCTCCTTCTTCTTTCTCCTTCTTCTTTCTCCTTCTTCTTTCTCCTTCTTCTTTCTCCTTCTTCTTTCTCCTTCCTCCTTTTTCCAGTAATCCTATTCTCCTATGACTTTCTACAGCGTACTTAGGGAAATCTCTTATCCTCTGTTTCTAAAATGACCTTATCATATACCAATTTCCTACATAGAGATGAATTTGTATTTGGGATTTGCATTCTGATATATTCTATTTCTCTGTTCTTATCAAATTAGCTTAATTATCCCTGGTTTATATTCTGGATTGACTGCTGATGAGGACATCTTCTACACACCTTGACTTACTTAATATTCTTTTGACATTTATTTACCCTTCCATCTGGATTTGAGACTTATCCAATTCAGCAACAACAAAAACTCTGATTTTATTGGATTTATATTACATTTATTGGCTAATTTATGAATAATGATAAACTTTCCCATCAACAAACCTCATCTACTCCCACCTTTTATTGATGCCTCTTAAAAGTATGTATTATCTATACTTTTTTTATTTGAAAACTCACATTTCTATTACTAGCTACTTAGTAGGTTTTGTTTAAGTCTTGACATTTTTGTTTTCTTTTTGAGTTTCAGAACTTCAGTGGCCACCTACCATTGTTTCTAGACCCTAGTGAACTTTATGTTCTTATTTTTCATCCAAACTATGGATTTTTAACCTTTTAAAAACTGTTTAAATTAAAGTTTTCTATTGTTTACATAAAAGTAATGTTTCATTATTCTGTTACTGTTCATAAAGCAAAATGCAGACATCTCAGAACATCGCCTTTCCTGTAGATGTTACATAATATTGGGAAATGTTGGGAGAAAAACTAATCTTTCATCACTGTGGTTCTTTTTTAATGTTCATTTATCCTGAGAGGGAGTGCATGTATAGTTGTCTGTGGGGGAGAGATAGAGAAAGAGGGAGAGATAGAATCCCAAGCAGGCCCCACGTTGTCAGTGCAGAGCCCAAGTAGGGCTCAATCCCACAAACAGTGAGATCATGACCTGAGCTGAGATCAAGAGTCAGACGCTTGACCGAATCAGCCACAGAGGTGGCCCTAGAATATGAATATAATATGTGTATACATATATATATATATATATATATATATATATATATATATATATATATATATATATAATATAATTTCTGTAATTAGAAATTAGTTTAATCAGAATATAAGAGGGATGCCTGGTTGGCTCAGTCAGCTAAGCATCAGAATTCAGCTCAGGTCATGATCTCAGGGTTTGTGAGTTTGAGCCTGCCTCAGGCTCTGAGCTGACAGCTCAGCTTGGAGCCTGCTTCAGATTCTGTGTCTCCCTCTCTCTGCCCCTCCCCCATTCATGTGTTTTCTCTCTCTCTCTCAAAAATACATGTAAAAAATATATATAAGAATTTTTTGAAAGGTGGTCCTTTGTTAACAACCAACCTACTAATATATTGCATTAATAGAACAAGAAGATGGAAGACAATGGAATAAAAGTAATGCATCTAATTATAAGACCCACAAATTGTCAAGGGTCCTTGGGTATTCTATTTCTCTTGCATGCCTTAGGCAAGGACACTTACTTCACTAACACCCATGAACAAATCAGTTCCCCATAATTCTTTAAAATTATCAGTAATGATGCATTTTTCTTTTGCCATATAGTTTTATTCTACAGTGACATTTAAGCCATCAGAAAAAGAAATTCCATAGTAATATTTGTACAGATAACATATCACATATAAGGAATGAAAACTGGCAGTAATCTCTGCCAAACTGGAATAATCCTTAAGTTAAATGTGGTATCTTGCTCACATGCATACAAAAAAGGGGTGAGTTAGAACATTCTGTATATAATACCATTTAGTTTAAAACTGTTCCTTGTAGGTATTCAGTTCAAAAAGCTTGTTATTTCTTGGCAATAATTGTGTCAATTGAAATACTAGAGATCTCAGTATTTTATTTTCAAACTAGAACTAGTGGATGTGTTTCTGTGAAGCTGAAGTGATATCAATATTCATTTTCTAATGGCTCTCATGACTCACAATATTGTCTAGCAATGTAGTCCACAACATAAAATTTTTTACTAAAATTATTCACTTGAAGCATCACTACCCCATCCTCAAATTATTCTAATCAAACATCTATCCTTAGAAAACATAACTTACATGCAACCTTTTGTAGGATCAGCAAGCATTTTGATCTTTTTCCTTGATTCTCAAGCAGCTATAATTTCCACATTTTCCGTAAATACAAGCATATAACATGTTTCTAGCTTCAGAAACCTTTTTATTTCAAATCCCTACCCTAGATCATGTTACGCAATTTTAAGTAACAATAATTTAAGTATTCTACCTTTCCAAATCTAATGTCTTTCCAGCCAAAAGCTTAAATTCATATCTCATTGCTGTAATTTCCCCAGGATATATTGCCAATTTTTCAATGATAAACTCTATAAATCCTAACTTCTTATTTTCCCCAGCAAACCTGGCCATCTTTTCATAAATCCTGACATCATATCGCTGTCATCCCAGTTACTAAATATAGATCCACTGGAGACAACACCAGTAATTGCCTTTCCCATTCTAGGTTTGTTTCTACCTTAATAATGCCTCACTTTGAAACCCTAAACTTCTTAGTAATAACTACCAAGCAAGTCAAAAGCAAAGTTAAAATAGCAGCTTACAGGCCAAAGTTTAGCCCATATGTGTTAAATCGAAGACGAAACTTCAAACTACAATGGCTAAAATGTCCAATAAAACTTCCAAATGGACCTGTGTCTGGGAGCTCTGGGGCCTGCAGTCTTCTTCCATTGACACTTTGAGATTAGTAAACCTGTAATGATGGATGCAGTTGCACAAGGAATACATTGTATAAGTAAGATTTGATGTTCTCCTCCTCTGAAACCCACCATACCACAAAGATGTTTTCCATACCTTTGAGTCCCTCAACAATGGTCCTAGTTGAGTACCTCATCATCTCTCACTTAAGTCATGTCCATAGTAGTCACCTGGTCTTCATTAATTATCTCTCAAATTCATTCTCCTTAGTCATAAAACTGACTTTTCTAAGTATAAAAAAATGAATATCACCTCTTTCTCTGCTTATTTGAAAATGATTTAGTACTTTCACTTTATAGAATCCTGTCCAAATAATTTTATCTGGATGGCAAGATTGTGACTATATTCACTGACTGGACCATGTATTCAGATAACAAGTTTAACTTTATGGTTTATAATGTGACTAAATTTCACATTACTCATATGAATATGGAATTCCTACCATAATATATTTGTTAAAATTAATTGAAATAACACAAAGTTCTTAGCTTGTGCCTGACACAATATTCCATAACACAGTTCTGGGCATTAAAAATCTCTTATGACACCTTCCCTTTCTTACTATGCCTCTTGGGCTTTTAATCTTCCTATAGTATCATAACAAAACATAAAGCAAATTTCCAGGATTCTGTTTATGTCTTTGATTCCTTTTCATTGTATGACCTAAATGTGCAAATCTGTATGTCAATGTCACATATTTTTTTGAAAAAATGTCTGGCCAAACATCTGTTTAAGTTTTTCCTCCTGTTATAAAATTTTGCTTTTCTTGCTTACAAGTTCATTATGGTCCATGAAAGAAAAAAAAAGTTGGACTTCAATAAAAGTAAAAATTTCTGCCTTGCAAAATACTTCTTAAAAAACAAAGGCAATATACTGGGAGAAAAATTTTGCAAAGTACATAATTGATAAAGGACTGCTATACAAAATATACAAAGAGTTTTTAAAACTCAAGAAAAAAATACTTAGCTCAGATGTCTATTAAAAATACCATAAAATGGGTGTGTTTTAAAGTACAGAAATTTAATCCTCATCGATCTAGAGGCTGAAATTCTGACATCTGTGTGTTTGCATGATGGGTTTCTAGTGAGGGCTCTCCTCCAGTGTCCAGAGTGTAGATTTCTCTGTGTGTCCTCAGGAAGAGGAGAGAAGAAAAGAGAACACAGCTCTCTTCATGACTCGTTGAAGTGAGCTAATCTCATTTATCAGGATTCCACCTGTAAAACCTCATCAAATTCTAATAACCTTCCCAACACCCCATTTCCTCATACCAGCATCTTGATTCAAATTAGGAAAGACTATGCCATTGCAATGGAGAAGCATACAAGGATGATAAACATCATCCTAGAGGTGCTATTTATTATCAGACTTTTTAATAGGGCTAGTAAATAGCACTCACTGCTGGCATTTTATGTGCAGTAGTACATGTAGGACTAGATCATAATATGCCCACTACTTGCTAATTTTTTTTTGTTTTACTATTCAATGATAGTACTGTTTTAAAAGTGAAGAATAAATAAAATATAAAAGGCCTCCCCGAAAAAAATGTTTCAACATATATATTTTCAGTGTATAACAAAACCAATTTTAAAAATGGAGAGAAGATCTGGAGGACCTCATCAGAGAAGATATTCAGATGAAAACTAAACACAAGAAGAGATGCTCAACATCATATGTTATCAAGGAAATGCAAATTGAAGTAACCATAAGTTACTACTACCTAATTATTAGAATGCTAGTATCCAAACACAAAACCACAAGTGTTTGTGTGATGAACACTTGTATGGTAAGTCTAATAGGTCAGGCATATTCTTTATATGAATGGTAAGCTAATTAGGAATTACACTTACAAAAAAACACACTGGTGTACTATATAAAATTGACTGTTCTGCTACTCAAATGTTATTCTTCCTTGCAATAGTAGTTGGTTTTAAATATTTGTTTTCCCCACAGACTTCAAGCCTCTTGAGAATATGATCACTCATTTATTCACTCATTTAGTCATTCAATTAACAATTATACTTAGCGATGTATGTTGCTAAAATAGTTTCTTAGCAGATGTATAATGAATTAAAGGATGTACTTTGAGCTAACTGGTGATAATTGTCTTCAATAATGTAGATTTCATAGGCATAAATTGAAGAACTCTCTAAATAAGATCCAACAAATAGACTTCATTTCTTTTTTGAATCCTTAAGATCACTTGTTCCTGCATTTTGTTAACCGCTAGAACAGTTACTGGAATTTATTCTAATGCTTTTCCATCTTTAAATTCGAAAGCAAGCTACTTAGTGAATTCCTGTTTTGCTAATTTTCTTCCATGTTATCATGAAATACATTTTTAAGTGTTAAGCTTGATAATGTCTAGTTTAAAAAGATTTTTAAAAATAGATTTTTAAGATGATTTATTATGTTTTATTCATTGTCAATTCCAAAAGTGGAAAATGGTCAATATTCCAAAAAGTTGAATACAAAATGGTTTCCTCTAGGAACATCTCACTGGAAAAACTAATTTTCCTTGGAATACGTGATCATTTTAACGTTTATTAAAACAAGGTACCTTTATCTTAAGTGCTATGTGAAAATTTTGTAGATACAGAACAGTACTTTCGGGAAACCACTGAACCATTTGGAAATATTTTTTTTGTCTAGGCAGTTGAAACATAACTTTATATTAGAAGTTCCTTTAATTTCAGATACGTGTAGCAATAAAATCCTACAAAAAATTTCCAAATTCCATTAACATGTCAGATTTAGTCAATTGAGATCGGTTGCCCAAACAGGCAATTCTACTAGTGTGCTCCAAGAAGTAGCAAAAACTTATGGTTAATGAATGACTCTCTTGAATAATATTTTCAACCAGTTACTAAGGTTATCACAAAAATGTAGCTCTTGTATTCGATGTGTAAAATTGAAAGAAAAAAATCCCTAGTTAAAATTTATATTAAAATGAGTGCAATTATTTTTTCAGTAATTTTACTTGATGTAAATACTGAAACATATATATTTACATTCTTATATTTTTAGCCTGGAATAAAATTGTATACAAACATGTATTCTATAATCTTTTGGCACATTGGTAAATAAAATCTAAAATCATTTCAAGAACTAGCATTTTTAAGGTAAATTACCTTGCAAATGATGAATGTTAACCAAGTCTTGTGCAGTTATAAAGATCAATCTATAAAATAGGAAGCTGAGGGATAAGAATATTTATAAAAATCCATTAATAAAATGGAAGAAAAATACCTATGAAATGCAGAATTCGAAATGCTTAGCCATTTGTTCTTGATTATTTATTTAAAAAAATAATAAAAATTAGGGGCACTTGGGTGGCTCAGTTGGTTAAGTGCCTGACTTCTGCTCAGGTCTTATCTCAGGTCTCCTGGGTTCAAGCTCCGCATCGGGTTCTGTGTTGATAGCTCAGAGCCTGGAACCTGCTTCAGATTCTGTATCTCTATCTCCCTCTCTCGTTGCCCCTACCCCGCTTGCACTCTGTCTCTCTCAAAAATAAACAAACATTTAAAAAATTAAAAGAAAATTAAATCCCATAGAAATAAGTTTCAGTTATATATTTGATTTGATAGCTATTGTAAAGGGCAAGAGGTTAAATTATATTAGTATGTAGCTGCTTGTATATTTCTTAGATGTCTAAATGTGAGAAGGAATTAAATCCCATTTCCCACCCTCATAAATACACAAAGCAATTAGTGACTATTTTGTGGGCTTTGGCTTTTGGCTAAACATCTTCAACTCCCAGCTCTACTCTGAAATATTTACATGATTTGGAATTTTGGGCAAGCTCCTTAATACTGTGACTCTCAATTACCTCATCTATATATAGCAATGATAACAACGCTATCATATCGTTTTGCTCATTGGGTTAGATGAGTGAACCTTTAGCCCTGATGGTGCCTAGCATATGGTAAGCACCACATAGGTTTTAGACATTATTATCCTCATAATCACATACCAGTTACTGTAGTGGACACTTGAAGTACATTATCTCAGTTCTTACAGACAACGTGGCAAATTGTGGATATATAACATATCTCACATGTTGGGTACTGTGTGTGAGACAATGCCTTAGAGATTGTACTGAGATTGCAAGAGTTTTCAGTATACGGAAATAGTTCATAGGATATCAATATACTGTTGATTCGAGAGTATTGTGAGTTGAGTCAAGACTGTCACCCTCTTAGTTATACAGATCTAAAAGGACTTTTCAGCTTACCACTATTTTTGTCATTTTCCTTTTCTTTGTTGCTATCCATTTGTGTTCTTAACATTGATCTCCTGATACTCATTTTAGGTCTTTAAGACATTCTAAGAAAATAATTAGGCGATTGTGAAGTTATATTTTGAAAAATGTTTCACCTATCAGTTCTTCTGAATATTTTACATAATCGCTCCTCTACTGAAAGGAGCAAATGACAAATTCAAAAATGAGAAGCAGTCAGCAACAATAGACATTTACTCTTCGTGTTCAGTAAAATAATTATAATATCTGACAATATTAGAAGTTGGCTGACACTTGATGTAGCACTGGTCAAGACTGAAACTTCACACACTCTTGAAAGAACGTAGTTTATTGTAACACTTGATCTTACTTTCTCAGAAGATAACTCTTCTTTTAATTTAAAGAGGGTAAATCTTAGTCCCTTGAGATCATGAGGCTGATCTGTATATCTACCCAAGATTTTTATTTATTTATTTATTTATTTTTTTAAAATATTTATTTTTGAGACAGAGAGAGACAGAGCATGAATGGGGGAGGGGCAGAGAGAGAGGGAGACAGAATCGGAAGCAGGCTCCAGGCTCTGAGCCATCAGCCCAGAGCCTGATGCGGGGCTCGAACTCACCAACCATGAGATCGTGACCTGAGCTGAAGTCGGACGCTCAACCAACTGAGCCACCCAGGCGCCCCTCTACCCAAGATTTTTAAGAGTTGCTAGATAAATTATTCCATGGCGTTAATAGATATTTTAAACAATTGTCAGAAAGAACACATTTTGTGATCATTGTTTAATAATTGGTATTGTTCTTGAGCATTTGACATTAACAAGTACTTCTTTCAGGAAAATTAGTAGGAAGCAGTGAGTACAACGTGTCTTCTTGTTTGCAACAGTTTCCCCTCTTGGAAAATCTTCTGATATTTTCCAATCTCTAAAAACCCCAAAAACTGATTTTAAATATTATTACTTGCATCAAAACATTAAGAATTGAATATTATGTTTTTTTCTAATAGTATATCAAAGGTGCAATGTACAAAAATGTAGTTTTGGGTATTAGCTTCCCTTTCCCTTTGTTCTGTTGATAACTTTTTTCTTTAATACTTCATTTTTGTAATTAGCTTAAACTAATAAATAACTGCACATATTATTTTAGTTTCTATATAGAGAGATTAAAATATGAGAAAACTTTTAGTTGGCATTTTAAAGAAGATATCATAAAATATATTTTTTTGTATGTGGAATAATGATATAGTTATAAAACTGCTTTTTTCCTTCAGTATATCTTTGGCATGTCTTTTATAAAATTCTAGTAAGTTTATGAAATAAATTAAAGAAAAGTGCTTTCTTGTCATTTTCTAAGCGTGCAACTTACTGTCCTTTGTTCAACTAAGTATACATATTATCTACCCCCAAATAGACAGGCTCGGCAAGCAGAACATGAGTATGAGGTTGGTTTGTGACATTCACAAAATGGATACCTACATTTGCTTTGAAAGGGCATAGATAAAAGTAGATTTCTTGTTGTTGTTCGTTCAGGTAGATAACTAAACATTAGTTAACTGAATAGTAAAGTGATACAATTGATAACAAGTTTAAAAATAGAATCCTGAATTAAACACATTTGTAATTTCAGAAAATATTTGTGTAAAATTTTCAACTCTCTCAGGTTCCTGATCTAGGACTACCTAGGAAGCTCATACATAGAGAAGTAAATACTCAAATGAATAAGCAAAGTAGTATTTTTTATAAATCCATCCAGATATATATGCCTGCCTTCTCAGTTTTTGCTCTGGTGGTTCATGTAATTGAAAGGGAAATAGTGGTCCCTTGTAGTATTAGGGTTAGGGCTAAACTGATGAAACAAAATTTCAAGAGATTCTGGGTACGTAAGACATAGTATATTTCTCTTTTAATAGTTTTGTTTTATGCATTCAATCAGAGACCTAGGGTCTTATATTATCTCCTCAAACATTTTGTTGATGTTCAAGATTGATTGGAATGAACCATCTTTTTCCTTTTACATTCATTCCCCAACAGGAGAAAAAAGAAAGCACTAGCTAAAGAAATATTTTAAATTTAAATTGGGGTTGACTAAAAGTTGGATACATGAAGCCTCTACTCACATAACCATCCGCACAGCTACAACTGATTTCCTATGGAATCAGGTGGATTTTTTTTTTTTTTTTAGGTTGACAACCAATAGTTTTTGCTACTTTGTTACCTAATGATAGTGTGGTATGAATAGCAAAACAAAGAATAGCTCTGTTATATACATGTTATTAAAGGAGGAAAGGTAGTACAGAAACTTCCCTTAAGATGGGGAGAAAAAATTAATTGCTCTCCTTTCTCTAATAAATCAATTAAAAATAAGATGAATAATACAAGGACTTTATTCATGTATTTATTATACCTTGGAAAAAAGCCAACTGGAGAACAGAATCTTAAAAGAAGTTCTGTGATTTTCAGCAAAGTTTTTGAAATTAAGTGAGGACACATAGAATACGGGTCCAGAGATTATAGGTTTTTTGCAAAGAGTATTGAGAGGAAGAGATTTACTGGAACTTATCTGAAACTGTGGTGGTGAAGGAGGCAAAGATGAATCTATGCACATGGATATTTTGCTGCTTTCAAGAGTCTGCTCTCACTGCAGGGCGGACGAGGAATTGAAGGTGGTAAGCAATGTTGGATTGGGAGCGTTTCCCATGGGTTTCCCGTGTTTGTGAATATTTCATTAGTAGAGGCAATGACTGACTGGTCCAGACCATGATTTGAAAGCTAGAGATAGTGTTAGTGTCTGGTGCAGAAGGGCAGGTTTGTTCATTGGCCAGTGTAATAAAGATGTCCTCTCCCTCCAGGGAAAATATCAGGCAGATTAGCTGCTCATTAGAAAAGATTGAGGTTCCCTGTGCTTGAAGTACCTCTCCTACGTGACAATCTATTGTAGGTGCAGCTGTGGCCTGGCCTTTTTACTAGTGCCTTGTGGGAGTTGTGTTTTGAGGACCCAGCATCGATCCTGATAGTTTCCCTAATGGTCTCACCGTGAGTGATTTCCTTTGTCTTTAACCTCAGACTTCCAGGTCTTCTGCCCGCCTTTACGAAACTGTGACAGATTCACTTGTTAGTTAAAAGTCCAGAACACTCTCTGTACCTTCATAGTCCCTGACATCCTCAAACTGATGACCATAGTCAGAAGAAACGCTGAATTAGAACATTACCATTTGGCAACTAGTATAGCAAAAGTTAATTTAGTCAATGAATACAAATGGATGCTCAAACTAGTGGGTGAGAGTTGGAGGAGAAACAAGGTATCAATATGTTCTTGAAGGACCAACATGCAAATATTACCATGTGGAAAAGTTAACATTATAGTAACTGGACAAACATTAGTGAGAAAAAACTTTAATTCTGCATCATTACTGCCAAAAAAGAAGTATGTGTAATTATGAGGAAACATAAGAAAAAAAATGAGTGATGTTTTATATAGGAGCACTTCTAAAATGTGAAGATTATGGAAGTCAAGAAAAAAAAAAGATCCACATTGAAGAAGACTTAAGACCTTAACAATTAACTGCAATATATAGTGTTGAATTGAACTATTTTCCTTCTAAAATAAAACGTAACATTATGCCACTTGAATAAGACGTGACTGTATATTCTCTTTTACTTTGACATTGGAAATACAGGAATGAAGGCTACAAATTAGATGGTATCCGTGTATCAATTTTAATTTCTGAACTTAATGATTTTAATGTAACTAGAAAGCACAATATTCTTAGTTTTAACAATTACACACTAAAGTTTTTCAGTGTCAATAACGTACTTTCAAATAGTTCAGGGAAAAAGTGTTTTTTTTTTTTTAATTTTTTGGTCATATTCTTGCACTTTAAAAAATCTACATAGCAATTTATAGAATAAGAAACTATCAAGATATAGACCATCTAAAAAACATTACTAGCTTTTGACCTAGTTGGTACTTAGAGAATAATATATCAAACCACTTCAAGATAAAACATCTCTAAATAATCCTTGATGCAAAGTAGAATTCACAAGAGAAATTGAGAAATATTTCTAACTGAAAGATAGTACAAGATTTCAGAACCCGTACGATCCCATGAAAGAAATGCTTAGAAGAAAATTTATACCTTTGAATGCTTGAATTAGGAAAGAAGTGGAGTCAGGCTAAAATCAATGACTTAAAAGGCCAACTTATTAAGCTAAAAAAGAAAAAAGTAACTTTACCTTAAAATTCAAAAAGTAGAATGACAAACACTGAAAGTGTAGCAATCAATGAAATTGGAAGAAAAACTGTAAATTGTCAAAAGCAAAAGATAGTTTAGAAAAAATTAAAAGTATTAATAAAATCCAGCTAAATGGATAAAAACAGGAAGAAAACAAAAATGTCCCATATCACAAATGAAGCAGAGGTTATCACTGGAGATCTTACAGAAATAAATATCAAGCAATATTACAAGTATTTTAATGTCAACCATTTTGGCAATGTAAGAGAAATAAGGTAATTTCAACTTAAATGAACACACAAATCACGGCATGAAAGATAAAAGCAAAAGAATGCGCTCTACTTAATAATATAATTTTATTAAAAATTTCCTTACAAACCTTCAGATGGAAATGATTTTATTGGTAATTTCTGTCAGACATCTAGGGAATAAAGAACAGCAATTTTATATAAGCTCTTCTAGAAAATACCGGAGGAGCACACAGTACCTAACAAATGTTAGAAGGTTAATACAATCCCAATATCAAAACCTGAGAAGTACATTAAAAATGGAAGGAAGGAAAGATAAGAAAGAATATTACAGATCAATTTTCATCATGAACATAAATGCAAGCACCCTTAATAAATAGCAAATGGAATCCAGCAATATATAAAAGGAAAATATGTCATGACCAACTGGGATTCGTTGCAAAAATGCAAGCTTGCTTTAACACTAGAAAAGCAATCAATGTAATTCATCATATTAAAAGAATAAGATGAGAAACCATATGATATGTCAAGAGTTATAAAGAAAACACTTGAAAAAATTCACCCATCCAATAAGAAAACCTAATAAAAACTTTGAATAGAAATAAATTTACTAATTTCACAAAGAGATCCACAGAAACCTACATCTATCTTCATACTTAATAGTAAAATATTACCTACTTCCTCACTAAGGTCAAGGATAATGCAGAATGTGCCCTTCACCTTTTCCATTCAGCATGGTATTGTGTATTTTCACTATTAAAGTAAGACAAGAAAGAGTATACGAATAGAAAGGGAGGAAATAAACTATTTTTGTAGATGTCATAATTATTTACATAGATAATCTTAAGAAATCTAAAAAATACTATAGCTAATGGATTTAGCAAGTTCTCAGGGTACAATAGTAGTAAAACAGAATCGACCTTACATAAGCAACTAACAATTGGAATATGAAATTGAGAATTCCATTTATAGTATCATCAAGACATAAAAGAAAGAAATTAACCAAGAGACATGCAAGACTTCTAAACTGAAAGCAATATGTAAGCCATTTTCTAACCAACCAAAATAAAGTTAGGTGCAAATTCTATACGGTAAAACTAATGAATTCTATATTGGTTATATTCCAATAACGTCCTGAACTACTTTTATCCTATATCATTTGTTACTCATTAGGAGTAAAATTGATTTTTTGCAAGACATAACTAATTTTAAGTTTAATTTATTTAACTTGAGCGAAACATCCAAAACTATGTACAAAATACTAGGATTATCCTAATGTTGTTGTATTTCAGCCAGGATGTTTGATGATGGTTTGATATATTGCCATAACTAAATAAAAATTAAAAAAAAAATACAACAAAAAACACTTTGGAGAAATTTCAAAGGTGACATTTGTAGCTGTCAGTTACCAGCAAGTACAACAAGGAGGGCTACGTTTTTTCTTAAGATGTTAACAATTTCCACAGATAAAATCATTAGTCAGGAAATACAAAATTCAACCAAAAAATACATCTTTGACAATTGTTCTAATCCTCTGTTTCCTTTGAAACAAGTGACTTTAATTATAGTATCGGTAGTGGGAGAAAAAAAAAGCAGAAGTAGTAACTGAAAATAAATACTAGTCTGAAGTATGTGTGGAAGAAAGACAATATCATTTTGACATGTTTATCATAGCATGAAGTAGCCTGAAAACAATCCCGCAGATGTCTGCATTTGAGATTCTACAATAGAGGCAGGCATAACTTGAAGATAATTGAATATAGTAATTAGATGAAACTAAGTATATTAAATGCAAAAACATAATTGTGTAGCTATGTAATAAATTAAAATGTGGATATTTAAACCAAATTATTGCACAGTTGCAACAATGGTATTCTTTGTATTGAGCCTTGTTAGCAGGAACATGTACTAATAAATATCAAATTTAATACAATTTTCTGGAGAACAGAGGCTATGTGATTTCCATCTGTGTAGTCCCCACCTCCCTGCTGTGTCTCAGCACCAACCAGTGTTCTAATTGCATTATTGACATGTTCACAGATTCAAATATAAAATAATTTATTCTAAATGATTCACAGGCTAGGAGAAATTGAGTATTTTAAAAATAAGTGCATCATATTCTACTTTGAAATCACTTTTTAGAGAAAATTGTGAGGATTTATAATAATAATCCCATACCCCGAGCCCCTCCTCCTATTAAAATATCTAGACTTGATTAAATGTATCATGTGTTAGCTGGAAAAAAAAAAAAAAAAAAGAAAAGATTACCTCCGGAAGCAGAGTAGAGATGGGGTGAGGCCTCAGTGAACTTCAATGAATAGGGAAAACTATTAAAAAAAAAAAAAAAAAAAAAAAACCTAACCAGGTTTCTAGTTTCCATTAGGGATACACTAACCTGGAAAGAACATTGCGCCTGCCCTCTCAGCAGTGGTAGCAAACAGGGAAATCTGCACATCTACAAGCTTTCACGAATCCATCAGACACTGAGGTCAATGACGAACCAACTAACCCCAAATCAAAGGAAAAACAAAGGCCTTCAAGAACAAATACACATGGGCACTTACTTACCTGGGACCGATGCAGCCAGACGTGGTTAAGAATTCAGCTAACATTGTTAACACATTGGACAGGCTTGTAAGAGAATATGGAATCTCTAGGATCACAGATATTAAGAAAACCTCTAACCCATTTGTACAGTTGAAACAGGCGATGGTGGCAATACCTAAACCAAGGAAATTGGCAAATGTTACAAATCAGAGCTTGATTTATTCTGTCGATTGTTTCAACTTGAAATGATGGATAAAACGTTAATAATAGAGATTAAGTTGAAAACTAGATTGTGTTAGTAGGCATGACTTTGTGAATAGCGCAAAAGAGACGAAATACATATCCAGGATTTGGAAGACACTATCAAATTCAGTAAGACAATCACTTGTGTCATTGATAGACGCGTCAAGTTCTTTTTTTAAGTCTTTAATTCCTGCTAACATACAGTGTTACATTAGTTTTAGGTGTACGATATAGTCATTCGACAATTCTATACCTTACTCAGGGCTCATCATGATAAGTGTACTCTTTAGTCTCCATCACCTATTTCACCCATCCCCCCCCCCCCCCCCCCCATCCCCTCTTGTAACTGTCAGTTCTCTATAGTTCAGAGTCTGGGTTTTTTGGTTTGTCTCTCTTGCTCTCTCGCTCTCTCTTTTTTTCCCTTTGTTTGTTTTATTAAATTCCACATAGGAGTGAACCCACATGGTATTTGTCTTTTTCTGACTTATTTCACTTAGCGTAATACTCTCTAGCTCCATCTGTGTTATTGCTAATGGCAAGATTTCATTTGTCTTTATGGCTGAATAATATTCGTCTGTCTTTATGGCTGAATAATACATATAATACATATATATATATGTGTATATATATGTGTATATATATATGTATATATATATACACATATATATACACATATATATATGTATATATATATATACATATATATATATGTATATATCACATCATCTTTGTCCATTCATCTATTGATGGATACTTGGGCTTTCTCCATAATTTGGCTATTGTAAATAACGCTGCAATAATCACAGGTATGCATGCATCCCTTTGAATTACTACTTTTGCATTTTGGGTATAAAGACCCAGTAGTGCAATTATGGGACCATATGGTGCCTCCGTTTTTAACTTTCTAATGAACCTCCATACTGTTTTCAATAGTGACTGCACCAGTTTGCATTCCCACCAAGAGTGCAAGAGAGTTCCTTTTTCTCCACATCTTTACCAACGCTTACTGTTTCTTGTGTTTTTGATTCTAGCTATTCTGAACAATGTTAGGTGAGATCTCATTGTAGTTTTGATTTGCATTTCCTTGATGCTGAACAATATTGAGCATCTTTTCATTGGTCTGTTGGCTATGTGTAGGTCTTCTTTAATGAAATGTATGTTCAAGTCTTCCCATTTTTAAATTGAATTATTTGTGGGTTTTGGTGTTGAGTTGTGTAAGTTCTTTATATATTTTGGATGCTAACCTTTTATTGGGTATGTCATTTTCAAATATCTTTTATTTAATAGATTGCCTTTTATTTTGTTTCCTTCACTGTGCAGGAGCATTTTATTTTGATCTAATCCTAATGTAACTTTATTTTGATGTAACTTTGCTTTTATTTCCCTTGCCTCAGGAGACAAATCTATAAAATCATTGCTGTGGCCAATGTCAGAGAAATTACTGCTTGAGCTCTCTTCTAGAATTTTTATGGTTTCAGGTCTCATGCCTAGGTCTTTAATACATTTTGAGTTTATTTTTGTATATGGTGAAAGAAAGTGGTCCTGTTTTTTTTTTTTTTTCTTCTCTTTCATGTAGGTGTCCAGTTTTTCCAACACTACTTGTTGGGGACAATCTTTTTCCCATTAGGTATCCGTTCCTTTGTCAGATTAATTGACCATATAATTATGGGTTTATTTCTGTTTTTTTTTTTTTCTACTCTGTCCCATTGATCTAGTGTCTATTTTTGTGCCAGTACCATACTTTTTGATTACTACAGCTTTGTAACATAACTTGAAGTCTGGAATCATGAAGCTTGCTTTTGTTTTCCTTTTCAAGATTGCTTTGGCTATTCAGGATCTTTTGTGGTTCCATACAAATTTTAGGATTGTTTTAGTTCTGTGAAAAATACTATTGGTATCTTGAAAGAGACTACATTATATCTGTAGATTACTTGGGGTAGTATAGACATTTTAACATTTTTTTTCTCTTTTAACCCATGAGTGTGGAATGTCTTGAATAAGTGAAGTTCTAATATAGTATTGTTTCACCTGACTTGTTAGTGTAAATGAAAACACCAACCAATATTTATGTGGGAATTATTTTTTCATGGATTGCACCAAAATCTGAAAGAGATTTAAAAAAATAATGTATGGTAAAGATGAAATAAAGCATTTTGTGAGACTCAATTTGCTCTATGATTATAATAAAATATATCCTAGTTTATTAATTGCAAATTTTATATATGTGTATACTCTTATAACAATAAAATCCATAATAAAGTTCTGTACACATATTTTCTTGAATATAGAGATAATTGTTAATCATTTGTGAGTATGGCAATGGATAGAAACCATAACTTACCCATCCATTCTATTGTTAATGAGCATTTGAGTTCTTTTTTTTTTTTTTTTTTTTTTCTCTTTTCTAGTGGACTGACATATTACCCATGCTTCTGTTGTCAAGCTTTTCTGTAAAGGTCAAGAGAGTAAATATTCTCAGATTTGCCAGCTATATGGTCTGTCACTACTACTCAATTCTGTCACTGAAGATGAGCCTAGGCAATGGTAGGTGAAGGAACATCTATTTGGCTCAAGAAACTCCATGTACCAAATTTTGCTTTTGCATAATATACCTCGGGAGAAATTGTGTGTTAATTTTCTAGGGTTGCCATACCACAAACTAGGTAACTTAAACAGTATATGTTACTGTCTTTCATATTAAACTAATATGAGGTGTGGGTAGTTTTGGTCCCTCCTGAGGCTTGTGAGGAAACCATATGTTCTAGGCCTGTCTCCTTGGCTTGTAAATGGCTACCCCTTCCCTAGGTCTCTTTACGTTGTCTTCTTTCTATCTGTGTCTGTATCCAAATTTTCCTTCTTATAAGGATACCATTACGGTGTAGATTAGGACACACCATAATGACCTCATTTTGTCTTCTTGATTACCTCTGCAAAGACCATATCTCCAAGTAAGATCACATTCTGAGGTAACTGGGGATAGGATTTTAACATGAATTCTGGACACATTCAACCCATAACAATACTGGAATGTGTAAACTTACAAGAAAACAAAGTCGTGTAACAAACTGGTGATCAATATTTATATTATTTACATTCCTACCAGTAATTAATAATTCCTTGCTGACACTATTTTTAGACTTACATTTTTTCCTATCCATTGGATATAAAGTGTTAACTCATCAAAGTTTTAATTTTCCTAAGTAGACTAATAGACAATGAACATATATAAAATGTTTATAGACATTCACCTTTTTTCTCTTTTTATAGTTGCTGCTATAGAGTTGGGTAGAAAGTTTATAAGTGTTAATAGAAGAAATAGAAACATTGTTACATTATCCTTACCTCTTTAATTCGTTATAAAATTGAACATTTTAACTCTGAATTCATTCATGATTTCATTCTGATCCCTAATAAAACAAAAAAAAATATTTTTTAATGTTTATTTTGAGAGTGAGGACATGAATCGGGGAGGGGCAGAGAGAGAGGGAGACCGAGAATCCAAAGTAGGCCGCTTGCTGTCAGTTGAAAGCCTGAAGTGAGGCTCGAACACAGAGACCAGGAATTCATGAGCTGAGCCAAAGTCTGACATTCAACTGAATGAGCCACCGAGGCATCCCAAAACAACAAAAAAATATTTTTAATATATAACTATTAAAAAAATAATTTCTTCTGCAAAGACATTATATTTGCCAGGTTTTATACTTTGATACCAATGCACGGCATTAGAAAGGTTTTCTTTTTTGAATTCTATGACTTCTTCCCTTCCAATACCTGAAGGTTTTTTTTTTTTTTTTAATAATTTATGTATTTTAGCACTTTTTCTTCAATTTATTTATCTTGAGAGAGACAGTGACACTGCAAGTGGGGAGAGGCAGAAAGAGAATCCCAAGCAGCATCCACATTGCCAGTGCAGAGCCCCATGTAGTGCTTGAACCCATGAAACTGTGGATGAAACAGAGAGTCAGATGCTTAACCGACTGAGCATCCCAGGAGCCCCAAGTGTTTGTGTTTTAATTTCATACTATTTTTGGATTTTCCCATACATAAAATTTACATTTCAGCATTTGAATCCTATATTTACATATTATCATCCAATAAAATCATTTGTTATGTTTATTTGCTTCCTTGAATGTACTATAGTGGTACCCATAGTTCATGAAAATCTCCTTCCTGTGCTCCTTTATATTACCTATGTTGATGTATTTGCTAAAAATTATCTACTGTATTTTTTTTATGAAGTATAGTTGATATACAATGTTAGTTTCAGGTGTACAACATAGTGATTCAACAATTCCATACATTATACTACACTTACCATGATAAGTACAGTTACCATCTATTACCATAAAATGTTATTGCAGTATTATTGACTATGTTCCCTCTGCTAATTTTCATCCTATGCTAATTTTATGAAAATTCCCCAATTTTCATCTTTGTGACTTTGTTTTGTAATTAGAACTTTATACTTCTTAATCCCTTTCACCTATTTTACCATCTACCCAACGCTCTCCCTTCTGGCAACCACCAGTTCTCTGTATTTATAGAGTTTGCTTGTTCTGTTTGCTTGTTCATTTGTTTTCTTTTTATTTCTTTTTCTTTTTCTTTTTTTAGATTCCACATATAAATGAAATCATATGATATTTGTCTCTCTCTGGCTTATTTCAGTTCACATATTTCAGTTCCCTTTAGATCCATTGTGTTGTCCCAAATGGCAAGATCTCATTCTTTTTTATAACTCGGTAATACTCCATTGTATATATTTACCACATCTTTATCCATTCATGTACTACGGGTCCCTATTTGCTTCCATGTCTTTGCAATTGTAAACAATGCTGCAAGAAACATAGGGATACATAAGTTTTTGAATTAGTGTTTTTGCTTTACTTGGGTAAATACTCAGTAGAATTACTGGCTCATAGGTTATTACTGGTTTTAATTTTTTAAGAAAACGCCATACTGTTTTCCACAGTGGCTGCACCAGTCACCAGTCATTCCCAACAACAGTGCATAAAGCTCCCCTTTTCTACAGGTCCTTGCCAATACTCATTATTCCTCGTGTTTTTGATTTTAGCCATCCTGACATGTGTGAGATGATCTCTCATTGAAGTTTTGACTTGGATTTCGCTGATTATTAGTTATGTTGAGCATCTTTTCATGTATCTGTTGGCTATCTGTATGTCTTCTTTGGAAAAATGTCTATTCGGATTTTCCCATTTTTAATCAGATTATCTGTTTGATGTTAAGTTGTGGAAGTTTTTATGTATTTGCTATATTAACCCTTTATCAGATACATAATAATTTACAAATATCTTCTCCCATTCAGTAGGTTGTCTTTTCATTTTGTTGATGGTTTCCTTCACTGTGCAAAACATTTTTATTTTGGTATACTCGCAACAGTTTATTTTTTTGCTTTTGTTTCCTTTACCTTAGGAGACATATATGGAAAATGTTGCTATGACTGATGCTTAAGGGATTACTCCCTATGTTTTCTTGTAGGAGTTTTATGGTTTCAGGTCTCACATTTAGATCTCTAGTCTGTTTGAGTTTATTTTTGTGTATGGTATAAGAAAGGATCTAGTTTCATTTTTTTTATTTTTATTTTTTGCATGTAGCTGTCTAGTTTCACAATACCATTTACTGAATATTCTTCATCATATATTCTCCAATGAAAACTGCACACCCCATTGTGTATTTTTTTCCTCCTTTGTCCTAGAAGAATTGACCATATAAGTGTGGATTTATTCTGGGCTTGCTATCCTATTCTACTGGTCTATGTATCTGTTTTGTGCTAGTACCATACTGTTTTGATTACTATAGCTTTGTAGTATATCTTGAATTCTGGAATAATGATACCTCCAGCTTTTGTTGTTGTTACTCAAGATTGCTTTGGCTATTCAGGGTCTTTCATGATTCCATATGAACTTTAGAATTATTTGCTTCTAGTTCTGTGAAAAAATAATACTGGTATTTAATAGGGATTGCTATCAAATCTATACATTGCTTTAGGTAGTACGGACATATTAACAATATCAATTCTTCCAATCCATGAGCATTTTTAAAAAATACTTCAAAGTTTATTTATTTTCAGAGCGTGTACACGTGGAAGGGGCAAAGAGAGAGGGAGAGAGATGGGGAGAGAGACAATCCCAAGAAGACTCTCCTCCATCAGTGCAGAGCCTGATGTGGGGCTTGAGCCCATGAGAACCATGAGATCATGACCTGAGCCAAAGTCAGATGCTGAACAGACTGAGTCATCCAGGGACTCCAAGGATTTTATTTTTTAAGGAACAGCACGAGCCCAATAGCTGGAGGTAACCCTGCCAGAAATTTTACTCATTTAAAAAATAAGGGAATTTTTAGTATTTAACTGACAGTATTAATGGAATTAAATAAGTTAGCGGGGGAAAAAAGAAACACATTTATGTGCTTAACACATAGTTAACATCAGAATCATCAATGGTTATTGTATTATTCTAATTGAATTTGTTTTTTTAATAGAAATAACTTTTATCATTTCTGAGTTCTCAAATATTCTCTTTTCTTTTTTTAACCCTGACAAATGATTGATATTTTAAGTGAATGTAAGAGTTTTTAATTACTGTACATTTTTCTTCCTGTGTTGTATATGTTCTTCCAAGAGGGCACTGGTGACAGAAGTATAATGCTTGCCTTCTTTCTTTTTTCTTAAACCCATGTTTTATTTACTCAATGTTGTAGTTTTAAGTTTGATTCATCTTCTTTAATTTCTGGGCTGGCGATAATGTGTCCAGAGCCAAGAAGTGCTAAGAACTCATTCCTGCTCTCAGTTCTCTCTAAGACCTTTCAGGACAGAGATGCTTATCTCATGACCTGTAAGGACTACAATTCAGGTCATATTTGCAATAATCCCACCCAAAGATCATATACCATGGGGAAGAAAGACAAGATTTTCATCAAAGCCTCAGTAGTGTTCATATTTTGAAATTTAATGTTTCATATTGTTGCTACACAATATTTTTCTCCTTATGATTCTGATCTATTTTAGATAATCTCAAATGTTTGAGTCACCAGATGACTAATTTGTACTTAATTATTATTGACTTGCAAACAGAAGAAGACAAATGATTCAAATATTAGATACTTCTTAGAATATAGGTTAACCTAAAGCAGTAGACATCTGTTGATGAGAAACATTTTGTGAAAGCTTAAATGATATAATTCTTCATCTTAACAAGACTAAAAATAGTAATTAGCAACATTTAGTTTTGACCTTTTTTGTTTTATTTTGCGAAATGATTTTTTATTATAGTACAGTTTATACATATTATCAGTTATAGAATTTATAATATGGAAATTGCTAGGGCTGACAAGTACTGCAATTCAGCAGAATAGTCATTTGTAAATGAAAGGAATATTGATTCCTTGTGGTTTGAAGAGATTAACATAACGGATAGAAAGCAAAAACATTGTGAAAATGAATAGTTCATCCACTCCCATACATTGTCTCATACATAAGACTCAAAATATATTTTGTTATTTGTTTGATTTTGTGAACTGACAGTAGTTGCTGTCTTGACTACTGATGCCAAGAATTTAGGGCTATAGCAGATACCTTTAAATTCTCACTACTGAGTGGAAGAAATGTGTTAAAGCAGCCAAACTACAGTTATTTATTTCTATACTGATATGTTTACTTCCTTGACTTGGGAGACACCTCCAAGAAAAGGAAAAAAAAAACCAAACAGGTGACCTCCTTGTCAATTGAAATTATGGGTAAAATAGCAGTTTTATATATATATATATATATATATATATATATATATATATATATATATATATATATATATATATATATATACACACACACACACATACACACACATATTATGCACACACATATATATGTGTGCATATATATACATATATTATGTATATGTGTATATATACATATATTATGTATATGTGTGTGTGTGTGTATGTGTATATATATATATACACATACACACACACACACACATATATTTTGCAATGATAGTTTTTAGGAGGAAGATGGCTTATTTATTAAATACACTCAATAGGACTATATCCAACTAAGGATTTCTAGTGGCAAATAAAACCTGAATCTATGAGTCATGACTTTTTGGAGAATGTCATAGAAGCTATTACAAAGAGGTTAGCCAAAACAAAATTAGGGGGCAGAGTCTCCACATAAGATGTCCATCACTTCTGACATCAATTTCAAAGTTTGGGGTTCCTGAAACTACCCTCAGGATTAATAATTGGTAAGTAGTACTCAGCTACACTCCTAGTTGCAGTTTTTTTTATAGGAAGAAGATACATATTAAAATCAACCAAAAGAAGAGACACAAAAGGTAGGTTTCAGGAGGGATCTAAATACTGGCATTTCCAGTTTTCTATTCCCCATTGATCATGCACAGTGGTAACTCCTCTTGGCCACAATGTGTGACAAAATGTATAGTGTTGCCAGTCAGGGAAGCTCGCTTGAGCCTTTGGTATCCAGAGGTTATTGGGCTTCAATCACATTTGCCTTGTGGCTGACCTTTAGTCTTCAGCCCCTCCTGGAAGTCAGGACAATACTTTTTAGTCTCAAGTTTCTCCAGAGATCAGAAATATTAACACATGGTCTAAACCCCCATAATAAATCACATTGTTAGCTCAGTAGCCAAACACCCAGGCACGTATGAGATCATGACTCTCACTTTGAAGCTTTGAGTTAAAGTTTCTCCTCATCTCTTGTCCTATGCTTCAAAATAAAAGCTGCATGGTTTATGGCCTGTGCTGCTAGCTGCCATGAGATTCAGACATTGCTTCTGAGTGTAGGGAGGATTTAACCAGCAGATGTGATTATGTTAAATAAAAGACTTGGCAGATCTTTTTTTTTTTAAATGTTTGTTTATTTTTGAGAGACAGAGAGAGACAGAGTATGAGTAGGGGAGGGGCAGAGAGAGAGAGAGGGAGACACAGAATCCAGAGCAGGCTCCAGGCTCTGAGCTGTCAGCACAGAGCCCCATGCAGGGTTCAAACCCAAGAACTGCAAGATCGTGGCCTGAGCTGAAGTCGGCGCTCAAGGCGCCCCTTGATCTTCTTGCTTAGATAGCAGTAATGCAGTACATGCCCCGTACTTTTGGGCAATCATCCTATTCTCATCTTGCGACAATGTGTGGTTCCAGAAGTCCTTAAGATGTAGTGTGGGATTTCGCAAGAGTTATGTATGAACAAAGAATCATTCTGTGATATTACACAACTATTTTCAAGGTAGAAAAACTGAAAGTATTTTATTTAACAGTTTATTATCTTTTTTTGTAACTTGAACATATTTAAAACATACCATCATCTGTCTTCTATTTTTACTCTTGCTCCAGGCTCTTCAAATGTGAAGGATTGGACTGTTTCTAATTATGAACACTGGAGAAACCTATGCACATGTAAATGGAAACCTGTAGAGAGGCAAGCCCCAAACCAAGAAGTAGTCCACATTTCCACTAAGATTTTAATGGGTTAAAAAAATCTTTGGTGTTCTCTTAAAATCTTATGTATTAGTGAAAATGACTGCTTGAAGTCATTGATGAGTTTCTTAAAGTTTCACTGGTTGAACTATAAAACATAAAGAAGCAAAAAAATATCAAGTTTCAAGTAGGAAAGGTAGAGTATCCCTTCACACAGGGCCATCTGCATAGGTATGACCTGTGCTGATACATAAGGCCCCACTCTTGATTAAAGGCTTTGCTGCTATCATCTTAGAATTCTTAGAAAAATTTTGAATAAGGACCCACCCTTTTCATTTTCACTGGGCCCTATAGATTATGTAGCCTGTCCTAGTTCCTGTTAGAGTATATTTTAAAGACAGGAATTACATAATTTAGGAACACAATCATATGTCATGTAGACAATCTGTACAGACATAATTGTTATATGATTCATGTATTACAACTTTATAATTGACTTCTGATTGTCAGTGATTCAGGATAGTGTTTATACCTGTGAGGGATGGGCAAGGATATAAACGGGAGGGTATACACGGAGTTTCAAAGCTATAAATAATACTCTATTTCTCTAGCCGAGTGCAAAGATTTAGTTTTTGGTATTACCAATATAAAATGTGACATATATATGTATATATGTACATGATGCATTTCACAGTAAACAGCTAAAAAGTATAAACATAATATAGATTACCGAAATAATAAAATGCAAGGAAAAATGAAAAGACAAATTGGGAAAAGATAATTTCAATATACATGCAAAAGAGTTATTACTTATATGACTGTATGCACAAATCTTATATAAGAAGAAATTTAAATGAAATAGTGTAGCAGGATATAGGCAGATCATTTCAAGAATTGAACTGTAATTGAATAAGATACAGATATTCATTATAAAAATAGTGATATAAATTTAAATAGGATTCTATTTTTGCCTATCTAATGAGAAATTGCATATTAAATAAGTACCTGAAATTTATAAAGATATAAAATGTGAGCACTCTAATATACACACTATCGGTGTAAATTGGCATGGTCTTTTTAAAGGCCAATATAACAATATGTTAAAGCTCTTTAAATATTTTTTTTAGTGTTTATTTATTGAGACAGAGTGCAAGTGAGGGAGAAAGAGGAGAGACAATCTCAAGCAGGCTCCACACTGTCAATGCAGAGCCCAACATGGGGCTCGAACCCATGACCCACGAGATCATGACCTGAGCCAAAATCAAGACAAGAGTTGGACGCTCACTGACTGAGCCACCCAGGTGCCCTGTGTTAAAACTCTTACAATGTGATTAACATTTTCGAGAAATATGTATAAATATTTTTTTAAATAAAACTTATAATTTCATTAAAATAAACTAAAATCAATATAAATTGATTGTCTCATAATAGGTTACAGGCTAAGTAAGGTGATTATGTGTTATTTGTAGGGGATAATAACCAGCTAGTAAAATTTCATCATAGAAACAAGTGGTAAATTGATCAACACTCAAAATAGCTAGTGGTTAATTTCTATGGATGAAAGCTAGACAGAGATATTATTTGGTAGTTAGTGAATTCATATAATTTTCAAATTTTCGTCAAACAATATATTACAGGGGTGCCTGGGTGGCTCCGTCGGTTAAGCGTCCGACTTGGGCTCAGGTCATGATCTCACAGTTCGTGAGTTCGAGCCCCACGTCGGGCTCTGTGCTGACAGCCCAGAGCCTGGAGCCTACTTCAGATTCTGTGTCACCCTCTCTCTCTGCCCCTCCCCTGCTCATGCTCTGTCTCTCTGTCTCAAAAATAAATAAATATTAAAAAAATTTTTCCAAAACCATATATTACATTGCTGTGAATTTTCTTGCCTTTTTTTCCCCCAGCAAGTCTTCATTTTTTGTGCGTAACCAAGCAAATATTTCAGAGACTTTTCCAAAGGTTTTTGAGTGTTTGCTCTTTTTTCATTTTGTAGTTTCCAAAGGCTCATGTCTATTGAAGGGTTTCTTAAACTTGTCAAATGGAAGCATCCCATTTTGCTATATTGCAAAGCACTGGTAAGAAACATCCAGAGCAGCTCTCCATCCATCCATATAACCCAGCACACATGCAATGCAAATGATTGGAGAATACAAAGAGTCATTAGCTTACTTAATCATCACATCCTTTAAAATTGTTCTATTTTCACAATTACATTTGGCATCATTCTCTCTGGTAGGTAACATTGTTAACCATGTGTGAAGGGAAGACGATTATTATTATTTTTTTTTTTATTTACCAGTTAGGAAGAAAAGTAAAACAAAACTGTCAAGCCAATACAAACATGGCCCTATTCTTTAAACTATATAGGGGGTGAAGGATACTAGTTTTGCAGAATCCAAATCTGTCGTGGAAGCAATGCATGTAAGAAGTTGTAGGTTCACAATTATGGGTGTTCGCATCAAGAAACCAAACTGAGTTCTTTTTTTTTTTTAATTTTTTTTTTTTAACGTTTATTTTTGAGACAGAGAGAGACAGAGCATGAACGGGGAGGGTCAGAGAGAGGGAGACACAGAATCTGAAACAGGCTCCAGGCTCTGAGCTGTCAGCACAGAGCCCGACGTGGGGCTCGAACTCACGGACCGCGAGATCATGACCTGAGCCGAAGTCGGCCGCTTAACCGACTGAGCCACCCAGGCGCCCCCAAACTGAGTTCTTATAGGTTCCCTCTCCCTCTCTCTCTCTTTCCAATAGAGTTAATATTTGTGGAATCCTTCATTTACACTCTAATGTAAATAGATATTTGCATATGGAATATAAATCTCATAACACATATATGTATATACAATTAAGTCTCTTACTTAAATATATTTACCCATATACTGTAACTTTATATTGTTTGTTGGTCCATGCCTACAACCTGGAATTTACTTCCATAGTTCTAGCTGCAAATAGGTATTGCCACAGGATTAAAAAAGAAAATATGTTTAAAGAATTGTTCCTTAGCAATTAAAATGGAGGAAAATTATAACATATTTAACTGTATTGAAGGCTGTAAAATTACATGCTAGTGATTCACATATTTTGTATTTTCTACAGGTATTAAACTCTATTCTTAGAAGCAAATATGCAGTTAATCTATCATGAGCCCTGGCTTAGTAGTTCTTTCCTACAGACTGCCAATACTCTCAAGTTGACATTCAATAAAGCAGTAGTTAGTGCAGCAACAGATTTGGTATTGCTTTAGTAAGTGTACATATAGCATTTGAACAAATTGACAGTTTGACTTAAAGTCCTAAAAGTTTGATTCACTGTTAATTGTGTTTCAATCAGTGGGGACTTGTTAAGGAAAAAAGTGCCACATTCAAAAGCAATCTATTCCAACCTTAGTAAACTTTAAAGAGGTTTGTGCACCTGAAGCATTTCAGAGTTTCTGCATATTCCATTTGTGCACTCTTTTTTTGACTTATTTTTTCACATGCCAGCCACATTCATCTGATGATCATATCGTTTTTTATTCTTAACCAATGAACTTGGAATTAAACCTCTATTTGGCAATAATATGAGATGTCCCATGAGTGGCCTGACTAGGTAGAACTGTGTTCAAGAACTCAGAGCAAAGTTTTAAAAATTGGGTAGTTAACAGATGGCAGTTAATTTTATATTTTTTGTTCTATTTAATACACCAAAAGCATTATTTTTTTAAGAAAGTAAAATGATAAATTCCTAAGAAATAGACCAGTTTTTCAGGCTAGAATATCCCTAAAGATACTGTGTTAAGTAAACATCATTCCCATGACCTAACATACTGCTATTAATTTCGGCCAGCCTTCTGGCATTAAGGTGAGTGTAACTTTACATTCTCTTAAATTTCGAGTATTCTTACTTAATCCACTGTGATAGTTTAGGATAGGATAAGTTTTTAGAATCCTCTCTGAAAATGCCTAACACATTTATCTCATTTTAGATTTGTTAATAAATGTTGGCAGTGATATCCACAAAATAGAAAAATATATTTAAGTAAGGATTTGTTCTTATCTATGACATTGATTTTTTTGTTCACCTCTTGGAATATTAATCAGCCTTGGGTTAAAAATAAATTGTATCCTTACCAGAGTAAACTGTATAGAGCTTTTTTTTTTTTTTTAATTAATTTATTTTGAGAGGTGGGGGGTGGAGAGCAGAGACAGAAGGAGAGAGGAGAGAAAGAATCCCAAGTAGGCTCTGCACTGTGAGCACAGAACCTGACATGAGGCTTGAGCTCATGAACCGTGAGATCATGGCTTAAGCTGGAACCAAGAGTCTGATGCTTAACTGACTGAGCCATCCAGGTGCCCCTAGGGTTTTTCTAAATAAGAGTTTTTAAATGAAGCAATGTAGTCATGAGCATATCTTGTACATTAAAATACACATTCCTCACTATTTTTAGCTGCGGTGGAATAACACCTAAAGGGAATCTGTCAAAGGTAAACAACTCAAATAAAGATAAATCAATTTGGAAGAGGCCAATTATAAAATATATGTTATTTTACTTAAGGCACTTTTTCTTCTCTCGTGTATGAGAATAGTAGACTTCTAACTGTGCTCCATTGTTAGGCTGACCATGTATCATGGTTTATCATGGCAATCCTGGGATGAGCTTGATGTCTTTGAGTTCCCTTTTATCTCAAAAGTTTTCCTGTTTAATTTATAAATTATGTGGTCATCCTAGCTACATGTAATAGGGACCGGCAGAAAAGAAATGATGTACTAGCCAAAACACAGCAAAGCAACTAGAAAGCAGAAGGGTTAGGAACACGTTTGTGAACAGGGCAGACAGTATACTTTCACAATTGCCACTAGAGTATTATGTATCAGTCCAGAAATACTACATGAAAAACAAATGTGTCAAAATAAGATTCGCTAATATGTCATACCAAATTAAGCTTTGGAAAAAAAATCATGACATATATTATCATAAATTTTCAGAGAATAATTTAGAAAATAAAAAAAAAATAAATGAATTACATTATTCAAATTTCTTTAACCCAGCATTCCTTGGATGTTTATGACCATCAACAATTACTTCGTATATAATATGAACTAATGTCTTTAAGAAATAATATTTTGGAACTATGGTTATTATATCATTTATTATCCAAACCTGGATACTTGTGAGAGGGTATGCATCACTATTAAACTGGGAGAACAGTGTAAATAGGCATTTACGTGAATAAACCAGAAACAGTTTGGGGATGATCCTGGAATTAAGATCACCCTATACATTGCCCATGGAAACAAGGTCACTGAATCTTTGCGTTACTATCAATATTGAATATAATGCCCAAACCAATGGATAAACTCACCATTAGTAGTAAAGTAGTGCCTGGTCGTCACTTATATGCAGTATGGTATAAATAGAGATGGGATCCTCATTCCTGTTGCAGAGTGGTAGAAATTGAGACAGAATAAGGCTAAGGCATTTTTTTTTCAGCCAACAGTTGGCCTGGGCAGTGTAAGCTGGGGAATTCATGTGATAATAGTTTAATAAAACAATAGGAAGATTTTAATGCCATATGAAATGAGTAGTCAATGAAATTTCAAATTAACTCAGTAATTTGAAAGGTGTTAACATGTTACATATTCTTAAATGTAACTAAATTGCACATTCTGAATATGTATACATAGCAAGTGAATGTTTTAAAGGTATTATATATATAAGTATATATAAGTGTAGGGGCGCCTGGGTGGTTCGGTCGGTTAAGCGGCCGACTTCGGCTCAGGTCATGATCTCGCAGTCCGTGAGTTCGAGCCCCGCTCGGGCTCTGTGCTGACAGCTCAGAGCCTGGAGCCTGTTTCAGATTCTGTGTCTCCCTCTCTCTGACCCTCCCCCATTCATGCTCGCTCTCTCTCTGTCTCAAAAATAAATAAACGTTAAAAAAATTAAAAAAAAAAGTATATATAAGTGTATATATATATAAGTATATATAAGTGTATATATATATAAGTATATATGTATAAGTATATATATAAGTATATATATGTATATAAAAGTATATATATGTATATATATAAAAGTATGTGTATATATATATATATATATACACACACACATATATATACACATATATATATATACATATATATACACACACACTAACTTGCCTAAAATGTTCACGAAAGGATTTGAAGTTAAAAGAATAAGAAAATTATTAGAAGTCAGAAGTTTTTCAGATTATGGTACCTTCATTAACTCATAGTCCTAATTTAACCTAGTTAAATATGGTGATGAGGCTTACATTTAGGCAGTCTGAAATCTAATTTTCTGACTTCATAGCTGATTATTTCATCCCAGGCCAGATAATAGAGGAAAAAAAAAATCACAGCACTGGTAACGAGTCATACAGCATTTGAAGTCACAACACAGCACAAGGATCCATGATGGAAGGGGAGAGGGGGGAACATAAAAGAAAAAGTAAAAATGGAGAAAAGAAAGTAGCATACCTAAATCTAAACCTAAGGTTCTTACAGAATGATGACATTCAAAGTAATTTTTCTTGGCTCCTGTAATTGAACATATGATGAATTCTTGAAGGTTGACCAGTCATTATGAGTTATTTTCCACTGGTCTCTTTAGTTTTACCCTTTTCCCACCTGGCTCTTGTCTCTAGGTGAATGGGCAATATCAACAGTCTCCTTTGTCCCCCACTTCCTGTTGGGTATTCCAAGAGAAGCTTCTACATGAGATCAGAAGAAGGAATAAATAAGACTAGCCTTTGTTCTTCTAGCCACACCCATGTGGTATCAGCTTGGGCTGCATCCTCTGACCAAATATGTCTTTCAAAGTAGCCTTATTTCCTTCTTTATTTCAATAATCCTACTGTCCCTGTCCCTCTGGCTCTGGGGGGGGGGTGGCGTATGCCGCTCCATTTAGTAGTCTGAGTGCATTATCCCTTGTGGGTCCCCTACACACACCTTCACTTTGTGAATAGTCCCTTTATTAAACATTTCTGAAATCATCCTAATTTGAGTATGCCATCTGTTTCCTATTTGGACCTTGTGCAATTCTAAGAAAAAAAAATAAATGTCCAGTTGGGCTATATTTCTGTGGTTGGACTCTATGATTGTTTTGGACATTTTGTTTAATTTATATCTTTTTCTTCATTCTTCGGGTTGACTTTTTGACAGATGAGAAAAGTAGGTGTGATCAAGTCTTAGCAGTTATGTGGTATATCAAATCTTTATTCTTGATGATCTGGTTTGGAAAGAAGCAGTGACATAAACAGTGTTTTGCCAGTTTTCTCTCTCAACCAATATGCCCTTGCATCTTAGGGCAAGGATTCAGTTTATAGAAAAATATCACATTTACTAAGAGAAAAATTGGGCAGATTTGCTCAAGAAAATAACCAAATTGTTTTTCTGGATATATAAAAAGGCTGTCTGGTTAAATGTCCAGCTTTCCTGTGATATATAATAATGCACAGACTATATGCATAATTTGGCTTTGTCAAACTAATGTAATGTGCTTCCTCTATTGTCATTCTATAATGAAAAAAAAACTTAAGTGAGCTAAAGACATGTTGGTTATTTAGACTCTTTCGGAAGATATGCAGACTATGGTTCTTTAATTCAGCAGACGTTTAGTATCAGTTCAACACACAAGAGCTATTTGCCTTACCATTACGATAAATAGAATAGGATTTTTGTTCTATTTTCTTTATTCTCAACTGCATATCATTAGAGAAAATCCTATGAGAAATTCCCAATGCCAAAGGCATTTCTCTGGACACTAATTCTGAAAAATGTCCATGGGAAACAAAAAAGAAAGGATATGAGATCACATAATTCTAGGAGATAATGTAAGATATATCCTGAGCATCAGATTAACAATACACATTAAAAGGTCTAAGCAGTACTGTGTTAAAGAAACCTGAACACCTATTTTAAACCAGGCGTATATTTTTTGTAAAACTTGACATCTAAATTATTTCTTTCAAAGCATGTATTTTACACAAAATTGACTTATAAAGGTAATGATGATGCTAATTAGCAAAACTTCATAATTCCCTTTAAAATATTTTACTTCTTGCAATGAGATTTATTGCCTAAAGGGCAACAAGTTTATGATCCCTAACTGGTATCATCCCCCAAATCCTTGAAAAATATCCAGACTGGACAGTAATTAAATTAGTTAAATCTTCAATTAACTGTTAATTTTTCTGATAATCAAGAAATACTCGAATGGGAGGTTTAACTGTCCTTGTGGTTCCAGGGTAAATACAGTGCTCTAACAACTTGAAGCAGTACCCCTTTCTTTGCATCCTCACCAACACCTGTTGTTTCTTGTGTCATTAATTTTAGCCATTCTGACAAGTGTGAGGTGGGATCTCATTGTGGTTTTGACTTGTATTACCCTGATGATGAGTGATATTGAGCATCTTTTCATGTGTCTCTTAGCCTTCTGGATGTCTTCTTTGGAAACGTGTCTAATCATGTTTTCTGACCATTTCTTAATTGGAATATTTGTTTTTTCAGTGTTGAGTTTGATAAGTTCTTTATAGATTTGTATTACTAACCCTTTATCAGATATGTCATTTGCAAATATCTTCTCCCATTCTGTTGGTTGCTTTTAGTTTTGTTGATTGTTTCCTTCACTGTGTAGAAGGTTTTTATCTTGGTGAAGTCCCAGTAGTTCATTTTTGCTTTTGTCTCCCTTGCTCCAGAAACATGTCTAGTAAGAAATTGCTGCAGCCAAGGTCAAAGAGGTTGCTGCCTATGTTCTTCTCTAGGAATTGGATGGTTTCCTGTTTCACATTTATGTGTTTTATCCATTTTGATTATATTTTTGTGCATGGTGTAAGAAAGTGTTCCAGTTTCATTCCTCTGGAGGCTGCTGTCCAGTTTTCCCAACAGCATTTGTTGAAGAGACTGTCTTTTTTCCATCGAATATTCTTATCTGCTTTTTTGAAGATTAGTTGACTTTATATTTGTGGGCCCATTTATGGGTTCTCTATTCTGTTTTATTGACCTATATGTCTGTTTTTGACCAGTACCATACAGTCTTAATGACTACAGGTTTCAAATATAGCTTGAAGTCTGGAATTGTGGTGCCTCCAGCTTTGCTTTGCTTTTCAAGATTGCTTTGACTATTTAGAGTCTTTTGTGGCTCTATATAAATTTTAGATTCATTTATTCTAGCTCTGTGGAAAAGTGATGTTGGTATTTTGATAGGGATTGCATTAAATGCGTAGATTTCTTTGGGTAGTGTGGACATTTTAACAATATTTGTTCTTCCAATCCATGAACATGGGATGTTTTTCCACTTCTTTGTCTCATCTTCAATTTCTTTCCTAAGTGTTCCATAGTTCTCATAGAACAGATCTTTTACCTTTTTATTTAGGTTTACTCTTAAGTATCTTATGGTTTTGGGTACAATTGTGAATGAGATGGATTGCTTTGTTGCTCTTTCTGCTGCTTTGTTATTGGTGTATAAAAATGCCACAGATATCTGTACGATGATTTTGTATCCTGTGACTGCTGAATTCATGTATCAGTTGGAGAAATTTTTTAGTGAGGTGTCATCTGTGAATTGTGAATGTTTGAGTTCTTCCTTGCTGATTTGGAGAACTTTTATTTCTTTTCATTTTCTGATTGCTGTGGCTAAGACTTTCAGTACTATGTTAAATAACAATGGTGAAAGTAGACATACCTATTTTGTTCCTGATCATAGAGAAAAAGCTCTCAGGTTTTCCCCATTAAGGATAATATTAGCTGTGTGTCTTTTGTATATGGCCTTTATGATGTTGAGCTGTATTCCCTCCATCCCTATTTTGTTGAGAATTTTTATTAAGAATGGATGCTGTACTTTGTCTAATGCTTGTTCTGAATCCGTTGAGAGGATCGTATGATTCTTATCATTTCTTTTATTAATGTGATGTTTCACATTGATTGATTTGCAAATCTGGAACTAACCTGACAGCCCAGGAATAAATTCTACTTGATCATGGCGAATGATTCTTTTAATATACAGTTGCATTTGATTTGCTAGTATTTTGTTGAGAAATTTTACATCCATGCTCATCAGGAATATTGGCCTTTAATTCTTTTTAATGGGATCTTTGTCTTCTTTTGAAATCAAGATAATGCTGGCCTTCTAAAATAAGTTTGAAAGTTTTCTTCCCATTTCTATTTTTTGGAATAGTTTGAGAGTAATATGTATTAACTCTTTAAATGTTTTACAGAATTCCCCTGGGAAGCCATCTGGCCCTGGGCTTTCATATCTTGGGAGATTTTTGATTATTGGATCAATTTCTTTACGGGTTACGGGTTTGTTCAAATTTTCTGTTTCTTCCTGTTTCAGTTTTGGTAGTTTATATGTTTCTGCAAATTTGTCCATGTCTTCCAGATTGCTCAATTTTGGAGATATATATATATATATATATATATATATATATATATATATATATATATATTTATTTATATTTATATTTATATTTATATTTATATTTATATTTATAATATATACTTATAGTTGTTTGTATTTCTGTGGTGTTAGTTGTGACTTCTCCTCTCTCATTCATGATTTTATTTTTATTTGGGTCCCTTCTCTTTTCTTTTTGATAAGTCTGCCTGGGGGTTTATCAATTTTATTAATTTATCAAAGAACCAGACTTTGGTTCCATTGATCTGCTTTACTGTTTTTGTTTTTGTTTTTGTTTTTTTTTGTTGTTGTTGTTTCTATATCATTGATTTCTGCTCTAATCTTTATTATTTCCCCTCTTCTCCTGGCTTTATGTTTTGTTTGTTCTTTTTCTACCTCTACTTGATCGTTTGAAAATACATCTTGTTTGTTTGTTTGTTTTTTGCCTGTGTTCTAACATGACTGGAGCTCATATGGGTCTGGGGTTTGTGGATCCCGGGCTCACTGAGTTCACAAACTCCCTGTGATGACTGGACCCACCAGATATGGTGTTGGGACCCAATAATTATTATCTGAGCCTGCCTCTTATAGTGTCCAAACATTACTCTGGTCTAGGCTTTTGAGGTGGGGTAGGAAAATAAGTCATTCTTTAGTCTCTCTGATCTAGAGAGATTTTCCACAGCTCCTTGGACATTTGGCAAAGTTCTAGTGTTGTCTCTTTCATATGCTAGTTGCTCTCTAAACCTTGGTTTTTCTGTGCTCAAGGACAGACTGAATCTGTTCCCAGTCACTCACGACTATTCCTTCCCACTATCATTAATTGTTTGGGGGTGGAGTTTCCTTTGTTACCGTGTTCACATCTCTCTCCCGGTTTTCTTGTCATTCTCTGTATTTTTGGTTTGTTCCAGGGAGAAGGTGAATTCAGTCATTTAAAAAAAAAAGTTTATTTATTTTGAGAGAGCATGGGGGAGAGGCAGAGAGAGAGAGGGAGGGAGAGAGAATCTCAAGCAGGCTCCACACTGTCAGCGTAGAGCCCAACCTGAGGCTCAAACCCATGAACTGTGAGATAGTGACCTGGGGTGAGATCAAGAGTCAGACACTTAACTGACTGAGCCACCCAGGATCCCTGAATTGTCTTATATCATCATCCTGAGCCAGAATTAAATGAATCTCTTAGAATAAAATTATTCTATTGAAATTAATATATGTGTGAGACTATAAGTGTGTGTGTGTATTGAGTACTCAGACACTTAAACCATAAAGCAAATACATTTCCCCATTTCTATAGGTCAATTACACTTGAAAATGAAAATACTCATTATAACTGCAAGTCCCCATAATGAAACACATATTCATGAGCGTTCTTTTTTCTCCATAGTCTCACCAATACATTATTTTTTATGTGGTTATTATTTATTTGATACTAGCCCTTCTGACAAGTGTAATGTTTTATCTCATTGCGGCTTCAATTTGCATTCCCCTGATTATTAGTGATGTTGAGTATCTTTTCATGTGTTTGTTGGCCATCTGTATGTTGTCTTTGGGAAAATGTCTATTCAGGTCTTCTAATTTTGTAATCAAATTGTATATGTGTGTTGAATTGTTTGCATAAGTTATTTCTTAATCTTATTTATTCATTTTGAGAGGGAGAGAGAGAGAGGAAGAAAAAGTAGGCTGCACTTGTCAACCTGGAGCCCACTGCAAGGCTTGATCTCACAACTGTGAGAGCACGACCTGAGCCAAAAATCAAGACCCAGACGTCTAACTGACTGAACAACCCAGGTGACCCACGAGCATAAATTCTTTATGTATTTTGGATATTAACCCCTTATCTGAAATATTTTAAAATATCTTCTCCTGTTCATATGATTACCTTTTTGTTTTATTGATGGTTTCCTTTGCTGTGCAGAAGCTTTTACTTTGGTGTAGTCACTATAGTTTAATTTTATTTCCCTTGGTAGACAGGACCTATCTAGAAACATGTTTCTATAGCCAATATCAAATAAATTAAAACTTCCTATGTTTTCTTCTAAGAGTTTTATAGTTTGAGGTCTCACATTTATGTTTTCAATCTATTTTGAGTTTATTTTTATGTATAATATAAGGAAGTGGTCCAGTTTTTCCATCTCCATTTGTTGAAGACACTGTTCCTTTCTTACTGTATATTCTTGCCTCTGTTGTGGATCAATCAACAATATAACCATGGGTTTATTTTTGGATTTTCTATGCTGTTCTACTGATTTATGTGTCTGTTTTTGGGCCAGTACCATACTCGTTTGAGAAATAAAGCTTAATACTTAAAGGGGATTAGGAGTATACTGATCTTGGTGATTCCTGAGAAATGCATAGAATTGTGAAACCATAATATTGTACAGCTGAAGCTAATATAAAATTGTGTGTTATTTATACTTGAATAAAAACTTCTATCATGGGGCACCTGGGTGGCTCAGTTGGTTGAGCATCCAACTCTTGATTTTGGTTCTGGTCATGATCTCATGGTTTCTGAGATTGAGCCCCATGTTGGGCTCTGGGTTGTCAGCACAGAGCCTGCTTGGGATTTCCTCTCTTTCCCTCTCTCTCTGCCCCTCTCCAGCTTGTGCACCCTCTCTCTCTTTCTCTCTCTCTGTCCCTGCCCCATGCAGAGCCTGACACTAGGCCTGATCTCATGAACTGTGAGACCATTACCTGAGCTGAAATCAAGAGTCAGACGTTTAACTGACTGAGCCAGCCAAGCCAGCCACTCCTGACAATGTCTTATAAATAGATTATTTTAAATAGTCATTTTAATAATTTATTTGCATTATTTTTTTCCTTTATGATAGCAGTGTTTCTGAAATTCCACTTAATTAAAATACAGTGTAATATTAGTTTCAGGTGTACAATAAATTTTTTATAATTTAGACTAATTTTTAGAGCAATTTCAGGTTCACAGTAAAATTGAAAGGAAGGCACAGAGAATTCCTTCATGCCTCCTGCCCTCTTATGTGAATATCCTCCCCCATTCGTCCATTTATACTTAATTTCATTTTTGACAATGTTTGGCAGTTATAGTCATTGAGCAGTTAAAGATTTTTATTCCATTTTTATTTCTGGATTCCATTGTTGATGCTGAGAAGGCATTTGCCAATTTTACTCTTCGTTAAAGGTGATAATCTTTGTTCTGTAGTTGATTTTAGGAATCACTTTGTCCTTGCATTATAGCATTGCTTAATGCTGTTTGGTATCGTTTATTTGTGTTCACACTGCTAGCACTTTTAAAATCTGTAGTTTAATTTTTTCCAGTTTTGGCCAAAAAACTCAGTCTTGTCTTTTAAATATTGCTTGCCTCCTATTCATTCTTTATGAGAATTCAATTAGTCACATGTTATTTTCATTATACCCAATATGTCTCTTAAGATCTTTTTAATTTTTTTCTTACTGCTTTATTATCTTCATGCTTCAGTTCCAAATTATCCTATCTATCTTGCACTATATTAATTTCTTCTTCAAATCTATAATTCTAATTTGCATCCTAAAAAAATTTCTATGTGTTTTGGGTTGTCTTGGTGGCTCAATCTGTTAGATGTCTGATTCTTGATCTGAGCTCAGGTCATGATCACACAGTTTGTGGGTTTCAGCCCTGCATCAGGTTCTGTGCTGGCAGCGTGAAGCCTGCTTGGGATTTTGTCTCTCCCTCCCTGTGCCCCCCACCCCAAATAAATAAGTAACCTTTAAAAAAATTTTAAAAACTATGTGTTTTGGCAATACCTATTCAATTATTGCAATCTTTTATCTTCCTTTGTATTCTTGAGCCAATTATATAATAAGGTATAAAATATTTATTGATTACAATATCTAGGCCATCTCAGAATTAGACTTATGCATTTTTTAAAGAATTATGTTTCACATTTCCCCAATTTTTGGTAATCTTTTGTAATGTTTGGATTGTATGTTGAATATTTTGAGTGATACTCTTTCTTCAAAGAGTATTGTTATTTGTTTTTCAGAGTCATTTTTCACGGTTGGACAAAGTTCAAACTCCACCTCCTTTGCAGTGCAAAAAGAATCTCTGATTTGTTTCTCTGGTCTTAACTGGGATTCTTGGAGTTTAATCCCCATATACATAGATCAGGGATCAGTCAGATATTTACACCCAATAAATGCAGAATTTGGGAAGAAGTAGGAGATGAGAGTTTTTACCCCAAATTTGCTGTTTATCTGTTTTGTCTAGAATATCCACCTTCTTCTACACCTGCTATATTCACCCTAAACTATGCTCTAGTTGTTAAAGCCTGTGGGTATAGTGTCTATCTGATAGTTTTGCCACCCCACATGGTACTAATTGTTGTCAATTTTCACACATGGAATTTTAAACAAGTAAACATATCAATGCTTTTCCTTTTTTCCAAAACTCTAACCCTTCAAATCCACCTACCTTTGGTCACTAACATCACCCTCAAGTACCAGTTGTATATTTTTTCTAGGGTTTTAGTTGTTATCTATAGGGTGGTTGGTCTGATAGATGCTATTACATGTAAATTCCAATTCTTTCTTCAGCTGAATTAATTGCACTGGATGGTTAACTTTAGCTATTTGTCACAATTATTTAGTTAAGAATAAATCACTGAATAGAAATATACTTTTAAACCTAATCTTCTCATTTTTATTGTTTATATAGAACCAACTTGTTTTAACTATTTTATTTTCACACAATGTTTTAAAAACTATATATTGTTTGGAGCAATTACTACAGATATTATAGTTCTCTCCTTTATTACATATTTTATTAAATTGTAGACTAAGGTCTGGATTTACTGTGTTTTATTTTTTTCCTTTTGTAACAGCTGTTTTGCTTGATTTTTCTATTCCTGATACCCAGTTCTTGCAGTCTTCTAATTATGATTTGCAGTTTTGGTATGCAGAAGTTGAAATTCTAATGCAGTTTTACAAATCTATTTTTACAGTCAAGGGGGATTCAATTTTTAGATTTCAGAATGTCTGCACTTATTCATATTTCTATTCAATGAACACAAAATAAAATCTATGCTGGAGTATGTACTAGTTATTATGAACACAGTGATGGATAGGAACCTAATATTTGTCCTTAAGGATTGAGGCACATGCAATTAAACCATTACAACATAATCAATGTGATACGATGTCCCACGCTATCCAGAATTGGTAGGTAAAAAGTGCTAGTGTCCCAAATCTTATCTTACAGAAAATAGTTGGCTGTATTTAACTGTAGATTCAACCACAAATTCTTTAGGAGAGCTTTAGCATTTCTCATAGATATTTTCTTTCCCTTTTAAAAGAAATCCCTCAGGATCTTTCTCATTTATTACCTTTCGCAAGGATTTTGCACATCACGTAACATGTAAGATGCCTTCAACCCAATTCTGTTTTTAGACTCACAAAATCACCTTGTGCTGTTCTCACGTAATGCTGCGATGATTGAAATGTTGGCAGTTCATTTATTATGATTTTAACACTTTGAAAGATGGGATTTATAAAAAAATGTTAGAGGCTCTAGAATACTAACACGTAAATCGCACTTTGCTTCTAAGTTAATATGTGTACACATTTCTGCAAGGTCAACTGCAAGAAACTATATCTACTCACCGAGAAAGGAATGGAAAGTTGTCTCCAAGACAGCAAAAAACACAGCGACAATACCCGAAGGCCACTACTTCAAAGAGAATAATTGTCAACTAGTTCTAATGAATTTATTCATCATTTCTTTCACCAGAGAGAGTGAGAACTCTTTCTTATATGTCTTTGTGCTTTCAGTTCCAAAGTAAGTTTTACTTTCAAAGCAAGAGTTAGGAAATATTTGTTTCCCTAAAATGACAGCCTACTATGTGCCAAACTGAGTTTGGTGAGAATTATGAGTAAATTCTAATACACTTGTTGTCCTCAAGGAATTCACAAAATTGGAAGAGACAGGCAAATGAGCTAAACATTTAATTGTGATTATGTAATTGAAATCACATTAATGTGACTGTGATCTGATACTACAGGGTATTATGGGACAACAGTGAAAGACCAACCTTAGCCTTTGTGTAAAATAGCCCCTTAATGACAATTATGAGTCGTGAATGACAAAATAGGAGATTTCCAACTTAGCTAAGAAGCATGACCCTGACAGCGACCCAAATCAATGTTTAAATAGAATGGAAGCCAGATCTCCTTTTTAGGAAATTTAAGCAATTCTCTGTGTTGGGAAGTCAGCTGCTATCAGGTCAAAATGATTTATAGGTTTATTCTTAAGGTGATCTGGAATGATATAACATACTTAAATTAGGAAAAAAACCATTTTGGATGTGTGGTGAATGTTTCTGTTTGCTCAGTACCTCCGTGTGCCATAACTCTTACTTCATTAGCCAGTTACCTACATTTTTAACTTAGTCATTTTGGTTTAGGGAGATAAATCTGATTCTAGGTTCAGGGGTGAGCATTGATTGTTCTCAACACCTAGGGCTTCCCAAAATTTTTTTATCATCACACACATACATAATGTAGAATTTCAAGTTACATTAGGATAAATGGCTGAAGCTGCTCTCAACAGGAAGAACCAGATGAACCTCCACTGACTATGCTCTGCTCTTTGGAGGATAGAAAGATCCCGGCATCTCAGCACATCTGTAATGCAGTCACAGTACTTCATTGGAGAATGATTTCTCTAAACAGTTTATATTAATTATAACTTTTTGTACTTTATTGGAGAATGACTCATTTAAACAGCTTATATTAATTATATCTTTTTGAGTTATGAGACCATGACATAACTCCATTAACATAAGCTTTATCTTACTGTTGTTCTTCAGAAGTAGACACATGGCTTATGTTTGACAAGATTAGATTGAAGGGATGAATTGGTGGAGAGTGAAGCTCACTTTTGTGCATGAAGGAGCTCTATAGCCCTTGTTGATATGCACAGCCATCTCATTATCATGAAGGGCACAAAACACAAGATAGAATGGAGACCCAGGGTCTTTGAGCAGATTGCAAAGCAGTTGTATTAACCGCCATGAAGCCTCATTCCATATACTACCAAATGAGCCTACCTAGTGTTCAAGTCCAAAAGTACATGTACTGGGCCACCTTCATATTTACTTCCTAAAATCAAATTTAAAAAAAAAATCCTAAATGCCAAGTTTTTACATCAAATGTGGTGGGGAAGAGATTGCCTTTTCTCTACATCTTCACCAATACTTATTTCTTGTCTTTTTTATACTAGTTACTGACTGTTGTGAGATGTTATCTCATCATGGTTTTCACTTGTATTTCCCTGATAATGAGTGATGTTGAGCATATTTTCATGTGTCTGTTGGTCATCTGTATGTCTTCTTTGGAAAAATGTCTGTTCACGTCCTCTGCAATTTTCCATGTTGGGAAGTCAACTGGTATCAGGTCAAAATAATTTATAGGTTTATTCCTAAGGTGACATGGAATGATGTAGTGTACTTGAATTCTCTATGGTTTTTTGGTGTTAAATTATATTAGCTTCTTATATATTTTGTATATTAACCCCTTATCAGATACATCATTCGCAAATATCTATTACGATTTAATAGGTTGCCTTTTTGTTTTATTGATGGTTTCCTTTGTCATGACAAAGCTTTTTCTTTTGGTATACTCATAGAATTAAAAATAGAAATACTGTAAAATCCAGTAATGTCACTACTGGGTATTTACACACACACACACACACACACACACACACACACACACACACAGAAAACACTAATGTGAAAAGGTATATGCACCCATATATTTATTGCAGCATTATTTACAAAAGACAATATATGGAAGTAACCCAAGTTATAACAATGGATGAATGGATCAAGAAGACGGGGTATATTTATATCTATATCCTCTATATTATCTATAATGGAACACTAACATTTAAAATTCTGGTAGAAACAGATGATTTTGCAAATGGAATTCAGGAATGCCAAGTGTTCATAAAGACCCCAAAGAAAATAAATATGGGTAAGAGAAAAATTCAGGAAGAGACAGTTAACTAAATCAACTGCTTGAATGAGTATAGATGTGCCTATGTGTGAAAACCAGCAGTGATAAAGCAGGGAAAATAGAATATGAAAATAAGTTACTCTGTGGCCTAGTGTAAAAGGGTGGGTGCTATTTTCTAAGACAGGGAAAATCTGAGCATTCCTATACCAGCCCTCCCCCCCCCCCCCCCGCCAAAAAAAAGGAGTAAATAGACATGGAGAATGTGAAAATATGGAACAAAAGAGACATGAGCTATGCCTATTGGAAATATAGGAAGATATTGATTTTGAGTAGGTAAAAAAAAATAGGTGAAATAATAGACAAATAGATCAATAATAGACAAAGAGATCTGCAGAATAGAGAGCCCAGAAATAAACTCACATAAATATGGTTGACTGATCTTTGGCAAAGGGCAGAGCAAATGTAATGAAGCAAAGATAGTAGTTTGAATAAATAGTTCTGAAACAATGGGATATCTCCATGGAAGAAGAAGAAGGAGGAGAGGAGGAGGAGGAGGAGGGGAAGAGGGAGAGGGAGTAGAAAGGTGAGGAGGAGGAAGTGGAGAAGAGGGAAGAAAGAAAACTCTAGACATAGACCTAATACTCTTCATAAAATTAACTTAGAATGGATCATAGACCTAAAGGAAATGCAAAAATATAAAAATCCTAGAAGTTAACATAGAAGAAAATCTAGGTGACCTCAGTTTTCGTTATGACTTTTTAGATACAAACCAGGGGCAAGATCCTGTGGGCAGCTCACTCCCTGTAGGGGAATGGGAGAGGAAGAACACTGAAAACACATGCTAAAGAAGGAATTGGTAAGCTGGACTTCATTAAAATTAAAAACTTCTGCTCTGTGAGACAATATCAAGAGAATAAGACAAGCCACAGACTGAAACTACTTGCAAAAATATATGATAAAAGATTGTTAGCCAAAATATACAAAGAACTCTTAAAAGTCAACAGTAAGAAAACAAACCACCAGAAAAAATGTGCAGAAGACATTAGCAGACACCACACTGAAGAAGATATACAGATGGCAAATAAACACATCAAAAGATGTTCCACGTCATATGTCATCAGGAAAATGCAAGTTAAGACGACAATGAGACATCACTATACACCTATTAGAATGGCTAATATCCAGAATGCTGACAACACCAGATGACAGTGACGAAGGGAGTGGAGTAACAGGAACTCTGATTCATTGCTGTCAGTAATGCAAAATAGGACAGCCATTTTAGAAGTGATTTGAATTTAAAATATTATCATTAATCCAGCAATCACATTCCTTGATGTTTACTCAAGGAGTTGAACATTCTTTTTATCTTCATTTTAGTGAGAATTTAGGGATTTGCTGGACCAATAGATTGGGATGTAAGTGACACTTTGAGTTTTGGGACAGTAGGTCCTAAGATGATTTTCAGCTTTTGCTTACATATTTGAACCTGTTTTTGAAGGCTGTCTCTTGGAATGCAGTCACCATGACAGGAGAAGCCAAAGCTGAAAAATAGTTCTACAAGTGTCAACACTGAACACTCAATAACCTTCAGAAGACCTTACCCCCAGCTGACATCTGACTGAATAAAAGAGCCAAGTGAGAATCTACTCAGTTGAGACCAGTCAACCAAAGAACTGTAAGAGATAAAATATAAAATTTTTCACCCACTAAATTTGGAGTGTTTTTATATAGAAACAATTGGGACACATGGAAATATGTTTTATATTCATTAATCTCCATTTAAAATTCATATTTCTTTCAGGTATATGTATAAATAAAACACATAGTAGTATTAGAAATACTTTTATCTGTCACCAATAGAAACCACAGGTAATTTTATATCACGTACAGTTGGAATAGATTTTTATTAAATGCTTTCCACAGATATCACTACTACTTTTGAGATTGTAATATTACTAGGCATGCAATAATTATTGTTATCAGTGTGTTAATAAAAATACATGAAATTACACATTCATTTTTAAAATTTGCTAAGCCTTTATACTTGATTTCCTTTTAATTCTATAAATTTAATTGAAGGCATTTAAAAAAATTATTCTAAAAGAAGGTTCTTAGGCTTCAAAAGTCCTCAAAGGAGTTCATGACACAAACATTGTTAAAATATCGCTTTACAACAAGTCTCTTTTTTCTTTTTTCTTCTTAATTTAATTTTTTATTTTATTTTTAATTTATATCCAAATTAGTTAGCTTATAGTAAAACAATGATTTCAGGAGTAGATTCCTTAGTGCCCCTTACCCATTTATCCCATCTCCCTTCCCATAATCCCTCCTGTGACTCTCAGATCTCCATATTTATGAGTCCATTCTGTTTTGTCCCCCTCCCTGTTTTAATATCATTTTTGTTTCCCTTCCCTTATGTTCATCTGTTTTGTCTCCTGAAGTCCTCATGAGTGAAGTCATATCATTTTTGTCTTTCTTAGACTAATTTCACTTAGCATAATGCCCTCCAGTTCCATCCATGTAGTTGCAAATGGCAAGATTTCATTCTTTTTGATTGCTGAGTAATACTCCATTGTATATATATACCACGTCGTCTTTATCCATTCATCCATCGATGGACATTTGGGCTCTTTCCATACTTTGGCTATTGTTGATAGTGCTGCTAGAAACATGGGGGTGCATGTGTCCCTTCAAAACAGCACACCTGTATCCCATGGATAAATGCCTAGTAGAGCAATTCCTGGTCATAGGGTAGTTCTATTTTTAGTTTTTTGAGGAACCTCCTCCATACTGTTTTCCAGAGTGGCTGCACCAGCTTGCATTCCCACCAACAATGCAAAAGAGATCCTCTTTCTCCACATCCTCGACAACATCTGTCGTTGCCTGAATTGTTAATGTTAGCCATTCTGACAGGTGTAAGGTGGTATCTCATTATGGTTTTGATTTGTATTTCCCTGATGATGAGTGATGTTGAGCATTTATTTTTTTCATGTGTTGGTTGGCCATCTGGATGTCTTCTTTGGAAAAGTGTCTATTCATGTCTTTTGCCCATTTCTTCACTGGATTATTTGTTTTTTTGGGTGTTGAGTTTGATAAGTTCTTGGTAGATATTTGATACTAACCCTTTATCTGATATGTCGTTTGCAAATACCTTCTCCCATTCTGTTGGATGCCTTTTAGTTTTGTTGAGTGTTTCCTTTGCTGTGCAGAAGCTTTTCATTTTGATGAGGTCCCAATAGTTCAATTTTGCTTTTGTTTCCCTTGCCTCCAGAGACGTGTTGAGTAAGAAGTTGCTGTGGCCAAGATCAAAAAGGTTTTTGCCTGCTTTCTCCTCAAGAATTTTGATGGCTTCCTGTCTTACGTTGAGGTCTTTCACCCATTTTGAGTTTATTTTTGTGTCTGGTGTAAGAAAGTGGTCCAGATTCATTCTTCTGCATGTCGCTGTCCAGTTTTCCCAGCACCACTTGCTGTAGAGACTGTCTTTATTCCATTGGATATTCTTTCCTGCTATGTCAAAGATTACAAGTATCTTTTTTTTCAAAAATTTTAGCATTTTTATTGCAATTGCCCACTCATTTAGATTTAACAATATGGCTTAAAATATGGGAGGAAAATATACTTAGGTACACTGCTAAATTGAAAATGTAGAGTCTGTGTGTACTTATTTCTGTGTACAATGCATCTTTATTAGCACATCTATTATAGAAGCTACCAAATTTCCCCTTGTGTGTACATCAGGTATACCAAGTGGTACCTCTCTTTTATTTCAACAGTAGCATAATTAACCACTATTCTGAACTAATGCCCTAAACAGAGATTTTTAAACAAAGTTTTTGCTGAGAGAACATAAGAAAACAAAAGGAAAATTAGTTTTTGCACCACCAGAGAGGTCATCTTCTAGTTAAATGAGTAATAGAAGGGGTGCCTGGGTGGCTCAGTTGGTTAAGCATCCGACATCAGCTCAGGTCATGATCTCACGGTTTGTGGGTTCAAGCCCCGCACCGGGCTCTGTGCTGACAGCTCAGAGCCTGGAACCTGCTTCAGATTCTTTGTCTCCCTCTCTCTCTCTGCCCGTCTCCTGCTTGTGCTCTATCTCTCTCAAAAAAAAATAAAGAAACATTAAATTTTTTTTTTAAAAATGAGTAATAGAATACCTATTTCTAAGGTAACATTCTTCCTTACAATAAATATTTTTATAGTTTTATGAACTTTAAAATAATCTACAAGTGAGAATAGACTATTAGGTCACCATGACACCCGCTCCAGAACTCAGTAAATAAGACAAGTGTATTTATTGCTAATAAATAGTTGCAATTCCATGTGGCATTCCAGGGGAGCCAGCTCCATAGGAGAGAGAATGCCATGCTGGCTTCCACTGTGACTGCAACAGAAAGAGTGCTGGACATGCCCATACCAGAATTAAATGCAGGTACCCAGGGTGAAACATGTCGTATCACCTCACTCTAACAGAAGTATAATCATGCAAATGTCCCATGTGTCCAGAAGGGGGAGAACTGGAACTCTGGCTGAGCAGTGTTAGTTTCGACCATTAAACATATTTATAGACATTTAAAGTTAACACAATTCTTGGGCTTACAGGGCTATAGACAACTATTTAATAACGGGGTTCTGAAGTAAAAGAACTTAACAAAAATATTCTTATACCTTTATACCGATTACCAGAAAGATAAAAACGACCTGTAATTTACGGTACCCGATAGAACACTATAAATTTAATTCCTGCGAGAAATTCACCCAAGCGTGTTTAGTCATCTAACAAGGCAATGCCTTTTAGCTCACAGGATTGTCAAGATTTTGTGTTCTTCTTCTTTCTTATGCCACAGAGAGACAACTTACCACATAGCATTTGAATAAGCAGTATTTTTGGGTCCAATGCATATGTGCAGAGCTCTTGATTTATATGAGAATTGTGACTTTTCATAAAGGTTGAATGGCCAGAGACTTATATGTTAATTGTAATATTTCTTGCCGAAAAGGGAGCCTTAATTTTTTCTGATTGGATTATCTACCTATTATTCTCAGCAACCACCCCCTCCCAAACACACACACACACAGAACAAAGCATAGCCAAAGACAAAGGAAAAGTCAGAAGCATGTAGGGGAGAGAAAAAAAATAAGTAAATAAACAATAACAAAAAGTAATATTATCAGCAAAGTGTGCATAAAAGATGGGATTTCTAAATTACAAATCCATTTTAAATAGCAATGTAAAAATGAAGAAAAATCTCAAGCTTACCAGGTTTTCACCACTTGTTCGTAGTGGGAAAAGAGCAACTTTCACATGTGGTTATTATTTTCATAAATATATGTATCCAGAGACATAACGAAATCAGGGAGAAATGTGTTATTCCTAAGAGGTCTAGGTTTGTGGAAGAAGGTCAAGGATTCATTATTTTGGGGACCAGAGTCACAGTGAATGACCTCATTATTATTGGTTTATCTTAGTGTGAAAATGTTTATTTTTTTTTCTTTCCGACTGTGAAAGTGCCTAGCATAATGAAGCAGAGCAAAGTGTCAGCTTCTGCTTCTAAAACAAGGGTTGTGAATGTATATCCTAGAAGAATTTCTGGGCATAGAATAAGTAGTTTTCTCACAGTGATTAAGAGAGCGAGATCTTTAAAACCAGACTACCCGAGTTGATATCCTATCATAACCTTGCTATGTCGGCAGTAGGTTGCCTCAGCCTTTTAGATAATCTATGTGTGCCTCGATTTCCTCACCAGTAACGTAGGGATAATGATAGTGCTGAACTCATTAATGTTAGTACTGAACTCATTAAAATTACTGAGAATTAAATACAAGGCAATATTCACATAGAATAAATACAAGGCAATATTCCCCAAATACAAGGCAATATTCCCCAAATACAAGGCAATATTCACATAGAATAAATGTTTCCTATTTACTTTTGACCGTTATTTTCATCATAATCGCCCTCCTCATCATAAGCCTCTCCTCTGATGGCCTTAGAATCTTCTGCCTCGGATAGCCCTTCCATTCACATGGACGGTCTATCCATCGTCCTATCATTCCACATAGCTGGACACACACTGAACTTGTTCTGTATCTATATCATTGCACGTAGGTCATTTAAAAGTTGGCTGTTTAGAGTACAGGATTTTGAAACATTTGGTGAGACTTCAGTGTCTTTTGGAGGTTGGTATATCATATTTCATTGGGGTCAAAAGGTGGCGCTTTCTCCTATTGCTTTGTATATATTTTTGGTTGAAAAAACTGTATATTGTAACTTGATGCCTTGTATGTAGAACATCCGGTAATGCCCATGTATTGATGCATAAAAAAGCGTATGTACACATACTTATGTAGTTGCTGGAATGAAGCCTTGATACACAATACGCTTATTAAGTGTTCATCATTGGCAAAATATTTTTACCCACTGTAAGTGTATAATTTGATTTACTTGATCTTTGCAATTACTCTGTGAGGTAGGTGTCATAAGGAATCATATTTCATAGGTACCTATTTTATATACACCCTGTGCCTAAGGATAGTAACTTAGCCACTATTACATAGTAATGTGTTTTTCCAGGGTAACTGACTTCATGATCTGTGCCCTTAACTAGTATGCTATTGCACATACAGCTTTATAAATTTTGCCCCGTACAATGGGATCTCATCTTGTTCTCTGTTATCTCTGCAGTGCTACAATGCCATCTACTATACCGTGCTGCTCAATAATTTTTCATGATTAACCTATTAGATTAAATTCCTTTATCATTTTTATTAGGCGGCCCAAATGTTACTTCTTGTCTTGCTTTCCTTGTGTAAGAGAGGACCGTCTTAACATCTTTCAGTGTTTGTGGATTTGTAATATTTTTCGCCACAATTTGGGCACATGTGATTTGATTTTGTTAAGTGTGTTTTGGTAGAGTGTGTTAAAATTATTACAGTTTTTATTTACGGTTGGCTTGTCTTTCCATCATCATTACATGTATAGATTCTTTCCCCTTATGCTATGTTGTCTGATACTAATATTTACTCAGTTGCTGCTGTTCTCCTTGGCATTTCCCATCAGATGGGCACTGCTTGTCCTGGAGAACAGGGTCTCATTTGGGAGTTGTCTTGCCTCAGGAGAGAGTCCGTGTATGAAAACCCCATCCTGCTTTTGAGGACGGTCCTCTGCATCCTGCCTCAGCCTCTGCTGCTCTGAGCTCTCACCATGTCAGGAGCAGAGCTGAAGCCGGCTGGGATCATGGTTTCTCCCATGAGCTCTGGCTGCTTCATTCTACTCTGCCTGCTTTCAGCTCTGCTGGAATCTCACACTGTCTGGCCATTTGAGAATTCTCCTGGTTTGGGGCTCGTCATTTAAGCTAGACTTAACTTTTGTGCACTTCTGTGTTTGTCACAGGGTCGTGCTAATGAAGCAGGTGCTCACTGATACTTCTTGAAACCTGGCACTTAGCATGGACTTGAAAAGGGACCTGCTTTTCCATCTCTGGACAACTATTTGTTATTACCTAAGTGTAAAACAAAAGATTTAAGTTCTTTGTTACTAGTTTGTGTTCCTTTTACCTAAGTGTAAAACAAAAGATTTAAGTTCTTTGTTACTAGTCCGTGTTCCTTTTTGAGACCAAATGGATATTGGAGATCATTCTGTTATTTAATGTCATGATATTTATACAAAGGATATGCTGAATTCATAGTATTTTAGCAAGTAGCACTATTTCTATTAAAATCAGACATGAAATACCATTTTTTCCACTTTTAACTATGGAAAAGTGAGACTCTGCTAAGGAACGTCATCACAAAGTATGGGAAGAGCTCCTTATCTTAAAATGTGTCTTTACATTCTGTCACATAAATAAATGAGCTTACATATAAATAGTGATTGACATTCATCTATGTAGGCATATAATACAGCGTCTGTATATTAATATGACATTTATTTTTATATGTTTATTTTAAAAATATTTCTTATCTAAAATTTCATATTTTCACTGATATGTACAGATACCAAATATTCTTCTTAAACTGAATAAATCAGCGGTATTTTATATATTAATATACTTAAGAGGAGTATGTCTTTTAATCTGGTTCTTTTTTTACTTTTTTTAAAATTTAAATCCAAGTTAGTTAACATACAGTGTAATAATGATTTCAGGAATAGAATTTAATGATTCATCACTTACATATAAGACCCAGTGCTCATCCCAAGAAGTGCTCTCCTTAATGCCCATCGCCCATTAGCCCAACACCCCACCAGCAACCTTCTGTATTTAAGAGTCTCTTCTGGTTTGTCTCCCTCTCTGTTTTTATCTTATTTTTGCTGCCCTTCCCCTATGTTCATCTGTTTGGTTTCTTAAATTCCACATATGAGTGAAAACATATGATATTTGTCTTTCTCTGACTGGCTTATTTTGCTTAGCATAATACACTCTAGTTCCATACAGATTTCTGTACATTGATTTTACATCCCGCAACTTTGCTGAATTCATGTATCAGGTCTAGTGGTTTTTTTGGTAGTGGAGGTTTTCGGGTTTTCCACGTAGACCGTCATGTCATCTGCAAGGAGTGAGAGTTTGATTTCCTCCTTGCCAATTTGGATGCCTTTTATTTCTTTTTGTTGATGATGATGGCTGAGGCTAGGACTTCCAACGCTATGTTGAATAATAGTGGTTAGAGTGTACATCCCTGTGATGTTCCTACCTCAGGGGGAAAGCTCTCAGTTTTTTCCTACTGAGAATATTAGCCGTGGGGCTATGTTCCTTCTATCCCTACTTTCTTATGGGTTTTTTATGATGCTACATTTTGTGAAAATCTTTCTCTTCATCTATTGAGAGGATCATGTGGTGCTTACCGTTTCTTTTATTATGGTGACATAAGACAATGATTGATTTGCAGATATTGAACCAGACCTGCATCTCAGGAATAAATGCCACTTGATTGTGGTGAATAATTCTTTCAATATATTGTTGAATCCGCTTTGCTTGTATCTTGTTGAGAATTTTTCATCCACGTTCATCAGGGAGATTGATCTGTAGTTCTCCTTTTTAGTGGGGACTTTGTCTGGTTTTGGAATCAAGGTAATGCTGACCTTGTAGAGTGAGCTTAGAAGTTTTCCTTCAATTTCTTTTTTTTTTTTTCTATTTTTTATGATGTTTGATAGAATTCCCCTGGGAAGCCATCTGGCCCTGGACTCATTTGTGGGAGATTTTTTTGATTAATGATTCAATTTCTTTACTGGTTATGCCCCTGTTCATATTTTCTACTTCTTCCTGTTTCAGTTCTGGTAGTTTATATGTTTCTAGGAATTTGTCCATTTCTTCCAGATTGTCCAATTTGTTGGCACATAGTTGCTCATAATATTCTCTTATTATTGTTTGTATTTTTGTGGTGTTGGTTGTGATCTCTTCTCTTTCATTTGTGATTTTATTTAAGCCATTTCCTTTTTCTTTTTGATAAATCTTGCTAAGGGTTATCAATTTTGTTAATTCCCCCAAAGAACAAACTCCTGGTTTCATTGATTTGTTCCACTGTTTTTTTCTTTATTTCGATATCATTGATTTCTGTTCTAATCTTTATCTTGAGAAGATTATAGAATGAACACCAAAAATTCAGTCAGTTGGTTTAAATAGTATGTGTGAACATTTGCCAGTTTTTTCCTCCTTGAGTTAGTGAAGACAATGACTAACAAACAATTAGACAAGAAAAATAATAAAAGTCTATTAAAAATACTGAATAAGTGACATTGTGGTCTAGAGTAATAGGCAGTAGAGAAAGTAGGAAATAAGCCATGACTAAGTGACCTATCTGAAATTATAAGAAAAAAAATTCCATCACATTCCATCACAGAGGTCAATTTTTATTTATTTTTATTTTTTATGTGAAATTTTTGGGCAAATTGGTTTCCATACAACATCCAGTGTTCATCCAGCAGGTGCCCTCCTCAATGCCCATCACCCTTTTTCCCCTCCCTCCCACCCCCCAACAACCCTCAGTTTATTCTAAGTTTTTAAGAGTCACAGAGGTCAATAGAATGTAGGATATTTTAGATAAAAAGGAAAATGGGAAAATTGGAAATGGATATATAAAAACTTAAAGCGTTCTGTACTAACATAGACTTCAAATAGAAACTTGTGTTAAGTATTACCATTAAACTATCAAAGAATTGGGGTTTTAAGTATTTATAAACGTTAATAACTTTAGCATGTTTATAAGCATTAAAATCTTAAGAGTATAAATAGTTTTTCTAAGTTATCTTTCTTACCTTCATCATAATTTATTAAAATATTTTTTAAACTTTATATCTAAAAACAAATACAAACTAAAAACTATAGTAATGAGGATAGTCTAGTAGACATTTTTTTTTTTTATGCTTTTCAACATTTTATTCAGTATGCTAACAAAAAACAGAGTTTTCCTTTCTGGAAGTGAAGAAAGAGTAGTGATACCTGGGGAGACTACCCAAACACGTGGCACTTCCTTCTGTTCTGTAGGTTTAGAAACTCCATTGAGATTGCTCAATAATCATCTCATTTAGGGGCGCCTAGGTGGTTCAGTTGGATAAGTGTCTGACTCTTGATTTTTGCTCAAGTTATGATCTCACTTTGTGTGTTCAAGCCCCACATTATGCTCTGCACTGAGAGCAAAGAGCCTGCTTGGGATTCTTTCCCCCTCTCCCTACCCTTCCCCTACACTCACTCACTCTCTGTCTCTCTGTCTCTCTGTCTCTCTCTCTCTCTCTCGACATAAATAAACATTAAAAAATAATAATCTTATTTGTCAGGTAGTTGGCAAATGACCCAAATCAGGACAACCAGAACTCTTATGTAGGAGTAGCTATTCATTTTTGATTCAGATACTTTTTCTTTCCTATGGAATCTTCAGATGAAAGAAAGATAATTTTAACCAAAATTGCATTCCTATTTCTTGTCATTAAAAAAAAAAAAAGGTCTGAATGGAAATCTTGAAGAATTGTGTTGCAAGCGATATACCCTAAAATATGGGCTTTTCTGTATCACTGTGGAATTGACACAGTGAGGCTTCCCCATTTTCCCCTGGGAGGACATTGATCATTGTAATGTGGTACAAATAAACAAACAACAACAACAAAAAACTGTTGGCTAAATAATAGTTTTTAGGTTCATGAGACACAGAACAGGTGGAGACTGACGTAGGTAGACTTAATATGAAAATATTGGAGTAATGGAGCTATTTGGCTAATTTTCTCAGCTTTTAGTAAATTTATACACAAACAAAATAAATTTTATCACATTGGTCCTATGAAATTACGGAGAAAAGGAAATACAACCCAGTTAATGGTTGATCTTTCAGCGTGAGGCCAGAAAAACAAATGAGGAAA